>NC_062278.1:163847741-165299814 GCF_902655055.1 Lutra lutra
GTTATGCTTTCTTTACCATAGTGAGTATTCCTTCTCCCCATTTCTTTTCAAGCCACAGAAACCTGCTTGGATATCAGAACAGGAATCTAGATGTATTGAGCAGGTGAAGTTGGGAAAGACCTGCTTTTTAGCTCCTCATTGTCTGTCCCTGCTCCATTTAATGAGTCCTGTGTTCTGCAGACCCCCTTCTATAGGCCTGGGCCCCTTCCCATTTGGAGGTTTGAAGAGTCTGTGGCTCTGGCAATTAGCCAACTCAGTTTTCTGTCCCCGTTCTGGAGACCTCTCAGTGTAAGCCCCCGCTTCTCCCTGTCATCTTCCTATCCTGCACAGCTGGATGGCAGAATAATGACTTTATTAAGCGCATCCTGCACTTAATTCCCCAAGGATGTCAGTCCATTAGGAAAGACTAAATCTGCCACCAGCAGCCACACAGCTGGTTTAGTCTCATCTGTCCAAACCTGGTTGGGGGTCCAGGAAGATGCCCATCGGTTGCTCTTCAGGACCGCCTGATTCTGTGGGCCTGGGGCTGACCCTGAAGTGAGGCCACCATCTTCCCATACACCTGAGTGAGCTATGTATGTTCTGCCTTCCTGTGTGGGGTGGCCCCCACCTCTGAGACTGGTGGGATCTGGGATCTGGGCATCAGTCAGCATTCAGAGGTCTGGGAGGGGTCTAGGATAGGAACTTAGGTAGGTCACACATGCCTGAGTGCTCTCAGGAAGGGCAAAGGTGAATTTACAGAGTCAAGGAGAAAGGAGGTTCTTAGAGGAGTGAAGGAGGCCTAGCCCTTAGGAAATGAATCAGCAGATCAGGTCATGGAAGACACTTCCTGGAGGGTACCTGCTGCCTTGAATGGGAGCAAGATTATAGAAGTATGAACACCTGTTGTTTCTCTATTTTTCCTTAACCTTTTCAAATTTGAAATGGGAATAGTGATTCTTCACCTTGATGAAGTCCAAAGTCAGAGAGGGGTTGGACCCTGCACACAGGAAGCAAGTACAGATGAGATGCTGGAGGAAATGGCCTTGTTTTCCAAGGTGACTTGACTATCTACACTGACTGTTCTGGCTAGGGGTCCTGTGTCAGACAGGACTCCTCCGGCTGCAAGGAAAGAAATCTGATTTGGCTTAAGCAAAGGGCAGATGTGATTGGCACATATAGCTGGAAAATGTTGAGAAATCTGGTCAGGTGTGTTTGGTCCAGGCTGGCCCCTGTAGAAATGAGTCTCTCCATATACTTCCTTTGTCCTTCCCTTTGTGTAGCTTTGTTCTCAAATAGGCTCACATCTCTTTGGGTCCTGATGGCCACGGCTTCCATTCTACTGACTTACCAAACCCAGAGAAAAGCATTCCCACCCACTGCCACCCCCTCCCCCCCACCCCCCCGCTACCACCCAGTCCCAGCCTAACTCTCATTGGTCTACACTGGGTTCTGTGTTCATCACTGAACCAGGTGCGTGAGTCTGAAAGTTCAGCCCTAAACCACGTACCTCTCCTTGGAGAGGGAGTGGGACGGGGCTGGGGAAGGATCTCCCCTTCCTTCTTACTACATGAAATGAAACCAGGAGGATGATTTCCCCAAAATGCTCAGGGTGCTGTTACCAGCCGGATGCTGGGGAGGCAAAACCATCAGGTGCTGTATCTGTCTGCTTGTGCTGTCCTAACAAATTCCACAGCGTGCGGGCTTCGACTACAGACATGGATTCCTCAACGTTCTGGAGTCTGGGAGTCCAAGATCAAGGTGCTGGCAAATTTGTTTTCTGGTGAGGACTCTCTTCCTGGCTTATAGAAGTCCACCTTCTAATTCTGTCCTCACATGCAGGAGAGAATGAGCAAGCTCTGTGGTGTCACTTCTTATGAGGACACTAACCCCTTCATGGGGTCCCGACTCTCATGCCTCATCAATCCTAATTACCTCCGAAAGGCCCCATCTCCAAATACCATCAAATTGGAGGCTGGGGCTTCACATACAAATTTAGGGGGCACCAATCAGTCTCTAAGAGGGACCCACAGAATGGCATTACCAGGTCCCACCGTTTGGGCCACACCCAGTGACAGCTTTGCATCCTTCTTGTTGGTAGCCCAGCTCTTGGCTTTGCTTGGGGGTCCGTGTTCCTCTTCACCCACAGCTCCCTGCTGGCCAGACCTCACTCCACTCTGAGCCGCTGTTCTCAAGGGCAGCTCCCAGCCTCAGAATTCTCGCATCCCACCCTCACCCCTGTGCCATCTAGACCCCAAACCAGGCCCTCAGCTGAGTCAGTCTGCTGTTTCATGTTCAGATCTTGGCTAATCCATTGATTTATTCATTCCTTTATTCCCCTGCTTATCCATCCATTCATCCAACACCTATTCACTGAGTAACTAAGATGAGTAAGACCCCGTCCTAGGAAATGCAAAAGTTTAGACAAATTGGTCTCCCATGGCCCCAAATCAAAGGAACCCCCTTCTCCTTGCCAGGCCCTAAATTAATCCATTTAAAAATAGCTTTATTGAAGTATAATTGCCATAAAAGACCTGTGCATAATTAAAGTGTACAATTTGATTAGTTTTGACATAATATATATCTGTGAAACTATCACCCCTATCAGGATAATAAGCATATCTGTCACCCTCAAAGTTTCCATATGCCCCTTTATTATTTCGTCATCCTTCCCTCTGCCCCTGCCCCCACCCACAGGCAACCACTGATCGGCTTTGGGCCACTATAGATTTGCTTGAATTGCCTAACGTTTTATAGAACTCTAACAAGACAGCACGAGCCCTGTTTTGTCTGGTGCTTCCCCTTAGCATGGCTGTTTTGACATTGACCCATGTTGCCCCTTACATTGACAGCTCACGCCTCTGCTTGCTGAGTGGTGTTCCACTGTACCACAGTTTGCTTACCCATTCACCTCTGGAGGGATTCTGGATTTGTTGGGAATACTCATATGCCGGTCAGGATGGCGAAGGGATAGGATGGAAACCTGACAGCTTTATGACTGGTGGCCGCAGAGCTGTGGATCCCAACACACAGAAGGCCCTAGGGCTGGATGTTTGGAAAACGTGAGAATGTGCTCATCCATTGACCAGCGTTTTCTCCACGGTGTTCTGTAAGAAATGGGTTTGATGTTAAAAGGCTTGGAAAATCCTCCCCATTCTTGAAGATTCATCATCTTAATTAGCTTGTTAAAGGCTCTGAGAAGGGATGCCTGGGTGGCTCAGTTGGTTAAGCAGCTGCCTTCGGCTCAGGTCATGATCCCAGCGTCCTGGGATCGAGTCCCACATCGGGCTCCTTGCTTGGCAGGGAGCCTGCTTCTCCCTCTGCCTCTGCCTGCCACTCTGTCTGCCTGTGCTCACTCTCGCTTCTCTCTCTATGACAAATAAATAAATAAAATCTTTAAAGGCTCTGAGAAGTCCTGCAGTAAGAAAAATCTGGTGTCTGATGAGCTAATTTGGCCATACAACCTCCTGCCCTCTTTTGTCCTAGCGATGACTACAGATCGCTTGTGGAGGCAGTTGGATGAGCATGGCTCCGGGCCAAGGGACAGGTGTCCACTCTCAGATATGTCACCCCAGTGTGTGGATGCTTCACCTATCGGGTCTCATATGCATTCACAATTGACTTAAAATGTTTTAAATTATAGGTATTGCTTGCACATAGAAAATCATCGAGAATAAAACAACAAACACTGGTAAACAACACGATTTATCAGCATTCTGCTTCAGTTTGTGAGTCTGTGTCAATGTGTGTGTGATTTCAAGGAGTAAAAACCTCACCAAAATAGATAAATCTTCCAGAGTGTCTCTTCTGCATCCTAGTACCTCATTCTCCTTCTTAGCAGAAACTACTATTCTGAATTTGGTGTTTCTCCTTTCCTTTTACTGCATATGTTCTTATACCTCTGAATAATCTATAGGATTGTCTTACACGTTTTAAAATTTCATAAATGATAATAGACTATACGTACAATTCTGCATCTCTCTTTCTTTTGCTAAACATGTGTTTTAGATTTAACTGTGTTCCCTTAATTTTAAGTGTTGCATGGTGTCCCAATGGATGAATAGACCACAGTCCCTGTTCATTATCTGGTTGGCAGATAAACATTGCCAGAATGCTCCTCATTTTTCTCATACTAAAGAAAGCTGCGGTGAAAATTTTTGTCCTTGTCTTCTTGTTCCATTTTGAGAATTAGGGATGAATTGCTGGATCGTGCTGTCGGGGCAACAGCAGCTCTACCTAGATATTGTCAAAAAGTAGGCACCGTAAGAGAGTTCCATTTTCTCTCTATTATCACCAAAAACTGATGTTTCTATTCATTCATTTTAATGGGGGGGGGGTTATGACCCTCAGGCCTAGACCCACAGGGGCCTTTATCCCAACTCTACTCCCACTAAGTGAATGATTTGGGAGAGAGTCTGCAGCACTGCCCAGAGAAGTACAGGGACAGGCCTCTCACTCCCACAGAGGGAGGTTCTGGAACATTAAGGAGGTGACTCTCCATGTTACTCTAGGAGAGCATCAGTCTCAGGCAGAGTCACCCAGTAAACCCCTGCAGGACTTGTGAGGCCCCAAGCCTGGAAGTCTAAGTTCCTACCTGACCTCAACAGTCGCGTTACTGGAGTCTGGGTGCTGGATTCATGATGCAAAGATTTGTTAAGATCCTAGCACCACCACCTGTCTTATCCCTTCACTCAAAGAAGCCCCAGTCGCACACTCAAAGATTTGAATGTGGTATCAATCACTTGATCTTACTTATATGCCACAGATCTTTGACTTTGAAGCTTACGTATCCCGCAGGTCTATTCTAACATCTGGTCTAGGTTTACATAGAAGACAGTCCTGTCTGGGAATTCCAGACTTTTAAATGGCAGAATAATGTCTGGTCTGTAATAGGTGCTCAGTAAGTATGCACGGAATGAAATGAAATTCTATTTACTTTACAGCTCCTTGGTTACTGCTAACGCGGAGCATCTTTCCATATGTTAACTGTCCACCCCACTTCCCTTGCCTGTGAAATACTCCTTTCTATCTTTTGCCCATTCTTTTTTCTTCCTCTAGGTTGTTTGGCATTTTTTTTCTGATTTGTAGCAGTTCTTTACATATTCTGAATAATAATCTTTTGTCAGTTCTGTGCATAGCAAATATCTTTCCCAGTTTGTAGCTTGTTTTTTATTTTGTTTATTGTGTCTTTTGTCTTACAGCAGGCTTTAAATTTTAATGTATGCAAAGTTCTCAATCTTTCCCTTTGTAGTTTGTGATTTTGTGTCTTATTCAATAAATCTTTCCCCACCAGAAGTTGTATTTTTTTCTATTTTTTAATAAGTCTTATAGTTTTATTCACCATTTAATTCTGTAATGTAGCTGTCTTTTTTTTTTTTTTATATTGTATGATTTGAATTAAGGATTAACTTTTTTTTTTTTTTTTTTTTTGGTAGGGACAACTCTGTTTTTTGTCACCTTCCTCACTGTCCTGCAGTGCTAGTTCTTTCCTTCTGTGTCTGAGTCTGTGTCTTGGGGGTCCCTTCCCTGTCCCTTTGGTGTATTTCTCTTACTGTGTCAACATCACAGTTTTAGTTACTAAAGCCTCATGGTCGATCTTAATAACTATCTTGATGGGTTCTCCCACCTTCTTGCTCAGGAGTGTCTTGGCTACTCTCAGTCCTTTCCTCATCCACATAAATTTTCGGATTACTTTGTCATGTTCTATAAAATTTTCTATTGGGATTTGAGATGAAATTTATAGATCAATTTGGGAGAGTTGTCATTTTTATGATACTGAGTCTTCTCACCCATGTACATGGCATATCTATCTAATTTACTTTGGCTTTTTTTATGTTTTTCAATAAAGTCTTATAATTTTCTCCACAAAGATTCTGCACATCTCTTTTTTGGGTTTCTTTTGAATCCTATAAATGTATTGTTATAGTTATTGGTGTCTTTTTAAAATTAAAATTTCTGATTGCTAGTTGCTATGGTATAGAGATGCATTTTGTCTTTGTATTTTGACCTTGTATCCAGCAATTTTGCTCAAATCTTTGTTAGTAGTAGTAGGCTGTTTGTAGGTTCTGTAGGACTTTCAGTGTAGATGATCTTATAATTTGTGCATGGTAAAATTTTTGCTTCTTCCTTTTCAATCCTTATACACTGCATTTCTTTTTCTTGTCTTACTGCACAAGCTAGGACTTTTAGTAAAATGTTGAATGGATGTGATGGTAGGTGTCCTTGTCACATTCCTGACTTTTATTGGATGCTTTTAATATTTTATCATTAATCATAAGTGTATAGTGGGTTTTCCACACATACTTTATATCATACTTAGGACTTCCATGTTATTCTTGTTTTGTTAAGCATCTTTGTTGTGAATGGACATTAATTCCACATATATTCAGATGATCTTATGGTTTTTCCTTTAATCTATTGAGAATAAATATGTTCATAGTTTTTTCTAATGCAAACCTTCTTCCATTGCTGGAAGAGAGTTACTTGGGTTACATATTTGGAAAAAATATCTGGAAGTGACTCAGTCTTTATGAAGGTTTTTTGTTTTTTATTTTTGCTTGTTTTTGTTTTTCCCTCTGTGGAAATAAAGGAAGACCAAGCAAATAGGAAAAGCAAAAGTTATTTATTCAGAGCTTTCTATATCAGAGGAGTCAGCCACCACCACTTGTGTTTTGGCAGAGACTCAAAGGCAGGTAGAGGAGCAAGCAAGCTTTCTAGTGGAAAGAGGGAGGCCTTCAGGCCTGCCCTGAAGGAGGCTGCTGGCCTGAGGGAGCTAGAGGGGAGCTAACTGGAGGGAGGCATCCTTGTGATTGGTTAGGGGAGCTTTTTTACTTTCTTTGGTTGGTCCTAAGTTGGAAGTGGGGACAAAATTAGAGAAATTGTCTGTTATTCATCAAGTCCTGCCCATTTGGGGTTGATTGTTACAAGAGTTACTGTTTAGCTTCCTGAACTGTTTGCTAGAGATTTAGGTCTGACTTCCACAAATCCGACTTGTTGAGATTTTTAGAGAGGAGTCTGGCCCCCTGGGCTGGTGTCTAGATGATGGGTCAGCTTTCTGGGCTGGGTACTACAGGTTGGGGGGCTGACTTCCATATATACAGCTGACCACTGTCTGCTTTTATCTTCAGTGTCCTACTTTGAGGGGTCTTGGTGTCAACCCCACAGTCCCACTCCTATTCTTGCTGAACAAGAATCAGAATTTGGGTCTCTGCTCCCCCGATGCCAAATCACCCCTCACACCCCCGAGCCTCCCCACTGACATAGTTTCTGTGTCGGCTCCTTCTCCTCCTTTGCTTGGTGTGCCGGCTTTCAGTTTCCTAGCTCTTGTCCCCTTTTCTCTCCCTTCCCTTTGGCTTTAAAGGAATATTTGTTATATTTTATCTACTACTTCTATGTGTTTGCAGCAGGGGGATTTTTAGGTTTTACTGTCTGCCAAGTGGCTGGTACCAGAAGTCTCCAAGCTGCTTTTAAAGTGGGAAGTGCTTTCATTCATTTTTTCACTCAAAAACATTCATTAACTGTGTCTTGTCGAGGGCTCAAGCTGGCAGCCCCAAGCAGGATCTGGCCCGCAGTCGTGTTTTTGTTCAGAATGAAACTGCAAATGGTTGGTTAAAGCCCTGATGTAAATGCTTTATAGAGAGCGTATCCTTGATGTTCACCAAATATTTAGAATTTGTGGTACATGGCTTACAAAAATATCCAGAATTATTCCCTTCTCTAGACCCTTGCACCTTTGTGGTGTGATGCAAGGTGGAATGAGTCCCTTTCTCCACCCTGGACTCTGGGCTGTCCTGGAACCTGCCGGTAGGATGTGGCAGAAGTAACCGTGTTCTCGTGACTTCCCATCCTGGGTCTCCGGAGGCCCTGTATGTTTGCAATGTGGCTCTTGGAGCTGCCCAGCTGCCATGGACCAAGCCCAGGATCCCCAGCTGCAGGACGAGACACAGGTGGAGCTGAAGCCATCCTCGGTCCAGTTGCTTGGGCCAGTGTCCTGGCTACTGTAGGTGAATGAGCAAGCCCAGCTCTGGCCCGCCGAGCCCAGACTAGGCCAAAGAACCATCGGCCAAGTCCGACCCAAATGGCTGACCCCCAAAGTCATGAGCTAAATAAATGGTGGGTGCTTTAAGCCACTCATCTTTGGGTGGCTTATTGTGCGGCGAAACCTCGCTGACCCAGGACACTTGCCTACCTACTGTGTCTGTGTTTGCAATCTGTGGCCTCTTGTGTCCCACCCAGCTCTTGTGCTGGGTCCTGAGTGCCCAGGCTGAGCTGAGGGAAAGGAAGCACCTGGATCAAGTGCAACACTGGCCACCTGTGCGCCAGGTCGGTTCTGAGTGGCACGGTGGCATTGCTGTGGGTGTTTGGACCCGCAGTGCAAAAAGTGAAAAAGTCTCCTTTAAGTCCTGGGATTGGATGGAGAATGGGAGGGGGAGTGTTTGAAAAGAAGAGAAAAGAAGGAGGACGCTTAGCTCACCTTGGAGGAGTAGTGGGTGGGGAACTGGCCAAGAGAGTGAGGGTAGGGGGCAGGTGTGGGATTAAGACCAGGTTCTGGCCATAGGTCTGAGCCAGTGTGCTGTGTGATTTAAGAAGTCCTATCTGCTCTCTGAGCCTAACTTTTCTCACCTAACAACAAAGGGAGGTGGGATGAGATGCTGGTCTCCATGACCCCAAGAAGCCCAGGAAGTGCAATGGCTAGAGAGGCACCTGCTGGCCTGGGGGTTTTGTGTTCTAAGGCTGCCCAGCTCAGGTCTGATGTGACCTTTATTGGTTGAGAACCCAGGAACACTTTCTCCTTCTTCCCTTCTCTGCTGGCCTTTTTCCTTCTCCACTATGACCTGGTTCTGAGAAACTTGTTCCCTGGTGGCTGAGAGCCAGTCCCTCTGTGGACCCCCTGCATAGAGATCCCCAACCAAAGCTTTGGCTGGTGGGGACCTAGGCATCTCTACTTTCTTATAAATGATCTTGGAAAGACTGAAGCACCACCAGGACCCCATGGACACGTTTGGATAGTCCGGAGTTTCAAGCTTCAGGATCCTGGTCCATTCCATGGTGTTGCACTATGGAACATTATTAATCAGATGTATTTGGTGAAAAGCAACAGAAATCCAACTCGAAACTTCTTAAGAAGAAAGAATTATTTTATATCGGTCTGGGTTACTTAAAGTCCAAGGGTAGATCTTGTCAGGCTTCAGAGATGTTCTGCAAAGATGTTCTGATTATTAAAGATGTTGGTCATCTGTCTCCTTCCACAGCTCAGCCCTGCTCATCCTCTCCTGGTTCACAGCCAAGTTGGTTGTTGGCTATTCCAGACTCACAACAGAGCAGGAGGAGAACTTCTCCTACACAACTGATTGAGAGACATTCCTGGGTCTCCTACACAACTGATTGAGAGAAATGAGTCTGGGTCTTGTACCTATCCTCAAACCAGCTGCTGACCAGGAATGCAGAAGGAGCTGAGGTTTAGCTACACCTGGACAACTGGCTGTGAGTGGGAAAGGGGGTACTCCAAGGGGAATGGAAGTTGCTGCTGGGGAAGGAGGAAGGATGCTGGGCAGATAGAAATGACAGGAGTCCTCTCCTGGGGGGGGGGGCTCCTGGATGTCCTGGTTTGTTGTTATGTCCATCCTGGTTGAGTAGGAAGGGAGGAAGGATAGGGTGCTGTATGTAGTTAAGCAGATACATCAAGAGAAGACGAACACTCTGTTGAATGTTGGAGAAGGTTTCCTGAATGGGGAAAAGGGCTATCCAGAAAGTGGGGGACCAGGCTGTTCGTCTGACTGCACCGCTTGCTTCCAATGTGTCCCAACAAATTTGCCCCCTTGAGGAATCTCTGAAAAGCACACAGCTGATCTCCTATTTAACTCCGATGGTGGTTGCCCATCACCGCCTGCCTCAGGGTCAAAGTCAAGCTCTAGGTGATCTGGTCCGGCCCCACCTTTCGCTGCATTGCTCATTAACCCCTTCCATGAGCGTTTTCACCCTGCCATGCATGACTCCATACCAAGTCCTTGCTGTTCCCCTGCCTGGAGAAGAGCAAGGGCCTTGCAGTCAAACCCAGCCAGTTCCCACTGTTGCCTAACCACCATGCTACGCCTGCACAGAGTGAGTCGTAAGCATGGCGCTGTCCTACGTACCACTCACTTAATGTGCATCAACCTTTGGCTGTTGCATCAACCCTTTGAGATGAGTGCTTTCTACAGCCCCATTTCACAGATGAGAAGCTGAGTAAATTGCCAGGGGTCACATGACCAGCCAGAAGCAGAGCTGAGAAGCAGACCCAGGCAGCCTGGGCCCAGGGTCCCTGCCCAGAGGGCATCACATAACCAGTCCATGTGCTCATGACAACCTGGGACTCGGGACCTTGGGCAGGTTGCCCACCTCCCTGAGCCTCGGTGATGAGCTGTAGTGGACCAAGGTCATCCCTTAGCCCCACCCACAGTGATGTGGTGCCTACTGTGTGCTAGACCCTGTTCAGGTGCAGGAGTGAGCAGTGAGCAAGATAAGAATTGCCTGCCCTTGGGGAGCCGACAGCATGGACCAGCAACCAAGTGAACAAGAAGACTTCTGGAAGTGAGTGCTGGGAATCAAATTAGTGGAAGCACCATAGAGCAGGAAGGAGAAGCACCAGGTGGGCTGGGCTGGGAAGCCCCTGGGGGCTGCGAACTGGAAAGCAGAGGAGTGTCCAGGAGGGCATGGGGAGGGGGTTCCTGGCAGTACCAGTGTTCGAGGCCGCTGTGGCTGGAGTGTGGGGGCATGGAGCAGGTCAGATGGAAGCCAGACCACCTGGGAAGGGTAGAGAGCGTGCAGTGTCCTTAGAAAGATCACTCATGGGCTTTGTTTGCACAAGCGCTGTGACTGGAGCACTTCTCTTCCCTCCCTGGTTCTTGGTTTCTGTGCATATTCAGCGGGGCCTGGCCCTCATCCTGTGAGGCTCTCACCTGCGGTGGAGGTGGGGGTCGGGGCTGAGCCTCTAGTCTCCACTTAGTCCCCATGCTGCCAGGGCTTCAGGAAGGCTGCCTGGCCTCCTTCCTTGCCCCTCCCCGAAGAGGTGGAGCCCCACAGACGCTCCTCCCATTGCACACGGTGGGCACACGGTGCTGGGGCTGTACACACTGCCAGTTGCTGGGGATCTTTCCTCCCCCTGACCCAGGAAACCAGCGGTGGGGACATACACCCCTGGGGCCACACTAGGAAAAGCTGCAGCCCTGTCTGGTTGCTGTTGAAGAGCCCAGAAAAGACCCAATTGTTTGCTTTCAGCAGGAAGAACAGCGAACCCAGAGCTCTCTGCAGGTCATTCAGTGACAGAAGAAATATGCTCTGTTCCCTTGATATGGCCAATCTCGACTGAAAGATATGGGTTATGGGGGAAGATAAGCAAGGAGAGGGGGAGGACAGAGGGAAGCTGGAGACCAGGAGATGCTCAGACGCACCAAGCGTGCCTGGAAAATTCTTCTGTGTTTAAAAACAATACCTGAATCCCACTCACCGTGCCAAATCAAGCAACAGAGAAGTTTTAGAATAAAAGAAGAAAGTCCTCTTATCCCTCCCTCTGCTGGCTTGTATTCCTCTCCCTGGCTTGATCGTTTTTTTAAATATCTGTTTTTGTCCTGACCTTTTTTTAAATGCACATATATATACATATATAATTGTAGTTCGAAAAATAAATGGGATCGCATTATTATTCTCTAATTTGATATTTTTTCAATTGACAATATGCTTCTGAGATCTTTCTAAATCTCAATGTATCTTTCTCACATTCTTTTTATGTTATAATCTCACAAAACAAACTGAGGGTTGATGGGGGGAGGGGGGTTGGGAGGGGGGTGGGATTATGGACACTGGGGAGGGTATGTGCTATGGTGAGTGCTGTGAAGTGTGTAAACCTGGTGATTCACAGACCCGTACCCCTGGGGATAAAAATATATGTTTATAAAAAATAAAATTAATTAAAAAAAAAGAATATGTTATAATTTTCTAACAATCCCCTAACCGAAGAATAGTTGTATCACTTCCGATTCTTTCTTTGGAATAAAAAATTGTGTGTGTGCGTCTGCACGTTGTGTGCGAGTGAGTGCATGCGTGTGTGTGTGTGTGTGTGCTTGTATGTACATGCTCAGTATCCCCTCTTCTCTTCTTCTCAATCAGGAGCCCTTCCTAGGGAGCCGCCCCCACTGCTTCCCATGAGGTTCTGTGGGATCATGGCCCTGGCCTCAGAGGTGAGGGCCTGGCTTGGATATGACCCCACTTCCTTGTGGGGTCCAGGAGTGTCTCGGGTTCAAGCTGGGCCAATCTGAGTCCCTCTGAAAGCAGAAGCAGGTGCATTGTCCGTCAGGGGGAACCTGGGACACCTCAGCCCACACAGTCCTTGTGTCAGCCCCAGAGGGGAGCTAAGTGGGCAAAGAGCATGCGCTCTGCTTCTGGGGGTCAGGATTTGGTTGTGCTCCAGGCCAGCTCCTCTGTGCTCTTGCAGATATGCACTCCCCTCCCTCTGTCAGGTGGCTAGGAATGGGTTTCTGCATTGATTAAGTGCCTACTGTGTAGGTGGTACTATTTTAGGGTAGACATGACAGAGGGTGTCTGCTTTCATGGAACTTACCTTCTGTAGGAGGTAGAGAAAGCAGTCTTAAAGTCAACAAATGGTCCATCAAGTCACCTGCAGGTAACGGATGTGGCTTCCTGGGATGAGGTCCCCAGTGACGGCCCTGCTGTGGGGACCAAAGAGCTGTTGGGCCTGGAGAATGGGAGCGATGGCCACAAGAATTCTGCAGCTGGCTGGCTGCCCCTGGCTGCTCAGGGAGGCTTACGGAAAGAAAGTGACGAGATCAGGGCTTTAACATCTCAGCTCAGATGGGACACAGTCAAAGAATTAGAGAGCTTTAGCAACATCCCTAGAATGATCTCTTTTCCTTTGTGGCCGAAGGACTGAGATAGCTGAACATCAGACTCCAAATTTGATCACGGGGTTGCAGAGTCACAGCGTAAACTGAATTAACAGCTGGGACAGATCTGTTACATAACTGTTGAGGCACTGGTCGGAAAGGAGAGAAACACCGAGAATTGGAACGGGGGGATCTTATCGAACTCAGAAGAGCCCAAAAATAGCCACTTCTTGTCTAAACAGAAGCATCCTTCCCTTCTTGGAAAACCTACAACAACCTCCCATGAACCAATCTCCTCTCAAGAGGGTGCTTGTTCTTCCCAAGAATTACACTGTGCTGCTAGGCTCCAGGAAACAAGTCCAGAATTTGACCCAGAAGAAGATAAATGATGACTTCATGGAAGTTCTCGAATGACCACATGATAGACAAAGAAGAAACTTGGCCACAGGTTATAGATACTTCTGCATGCTAGCTGGCGGACTTCAGCTCTGCGCAGAACCTGTGTGTCCATTTGGACTGGCTGGAGGGATGGCCAGAGGTATGACTGTATATTTATTCACGAGCCGCAGCTAATGCTTTGGGGAGAACAAGACCTTCCTTAGGACTGGTGGCAAGGAGATTGCAGGAAGACATACGTGGGTTCAAGTCCTGACTCCTGAGTCTAGTGTAGCAGATCGTATGTCTTAGGCTCCGAGTTCCCGGTAGCTGAAACAATGTTGGAATTTATTGTAGGTGGAAAGATAGTTTCAGGCTGGTTAATTCAGCAGCCCAGGGAAGCCATTGAGGATTCAGGTCTTCCCTTTCTCTGCTGTGCCCTCCCCCTGGGTAGATCTTCATGGTCCCAGGTTGATGGCCAGACCCAAGAATGACTCAAGGGGGAAGATACCATTTCACATATATGTACCCGTTAGGAGTGGGAAAGCGTTTTCCAGCAGTACCTCTATCCTCCCACAGATTTTTCAAGTCTCACTGGTCAGATTAGAGTCACCCATCCCATCCTAAACCAGTCACTGGCAAGGGAATGGGACTCTGTGATTGGGTTAGATTATTCATGGGGTGGAATAGATGGGGGAACCAACCACCTAAACTTGGTGCTTTGCAAGGACCCCCACAGATCTCTCTGACAGCAACCTCTACTGTGCTCCCTCCCCCTCTCCCAAAGGCTTTTCTTCTACCTGGGGCAGCCTCCTCCAAATACCCCACATGCCTGGAAAATTCTACTTATCCTTCAAGCATCACTTCCTTCAGGAGTCCTCTACCTACCTTTGCAACTAGAGGCTTCCTTTATTTTCTCACACTTGTCTTTATAGGGATCATTTACTGTGGGCCTACTGTGTGTCTGGGTCTGTGTTCAGGGCTGTATTTCTATCACTGAATGCTCAGGACAATCCATTTGCCCATCTGCTTGTGTGCGTCTTCCATCCATCCATCAACTGTCCGTCTGTTTCTCTGTCTGCCCATCCATAAGCCTATCCATTTAGCCCCTCACTCATTCACTTGTCTGTTCATCCACCCACCTGTCCATCTGTCCATCCATCCATTCATCTGTCCATCCATCCACTCATTTGCCTGTCCACTCACCATCCACTCATTCTTCCCTTTGTGTATCTATCCATTGTTCCATCTATCCAACCACCTGTATGTCCATTCATCTAGCCACCCAAACAACAAATATGTATGGAATGCCTAAGTGGCTGTGGCGGTGCTAGGCACTAGGGATAAAATGATGAGCGAAAACTAGATTTGGCCACAGCTACATTCAGAAGTCACTTTCCCTCATCCCATACACAGCCTAGGGGGAAGGGACAAGCCATGGCTCAGAACCAAAGATGAACAACCCAGTGCTATGGTCTCAGTTCCAGGATGGCTTTGGGGTTAGAGGAAATAATTTCTGAATGGCAAAGCAGATAGAATTAATGCGTACTAGCTATGGCTAAGTTGTAGACATTTCAGAATTACTCTGAAGAATCACGCTGTGATGGGGACAAGAGTTACATTATTTTGTATTCTTGCCTTCTATCCCAGTCTACCCCCAAAAGAGCAGAGGCCTTCCTTTCCCTGTTCCTCCGTCCCTGTCACCCTTAAATAATTAGAGTTGCACAACTCACCAGAAATGATTTTTTGAGTGCAACACCCCAACGTATATACATTTATGCACAAATTATATACATATCCTAAAGTCAATCCATATTATAAATATTAGCAAAGCTTGGTTTCTTGCCTACTCATTGGGTCATATATCTCCAGATGTTTTATTTGTCACACACAGTTGGTGCCTCCTGCCTTCCAGTAAAAAGAAAAGAAAAGAAGAAAGTATTGTCTTTCCTTCCCTGCTCTGTATGGTGAAGGATCTAGAGCATGAACAGAAGCGAGTAGAGCCAGAGATACTGAGGAAAGTGGGCCACTTTGGCAGAGAGCTGGGGAGGGATGGGATGAGACCGAGGGTGCCCCTTGGAGGGTATGGGGGAGCTGGCTTTGCAGTCCGCGTGGGATGGAAGGGGTAGTGATTCTGAGAAGTGTCCCTGGGTTATGAACCAGCGCCCTTTGAAACCTATTTGTGGATAGAGGCCAAGTTTGGGCAGACTTTTTAGATGCCTTTAGCTTCTGGGCTTTTCTGAATGTGACTTTCTTGAAAGATTTGAGGCAAGGTGGCGAGGCATGTTTTGTCTTTTGAGTGATAAAAGAAGAAATAATGGTATAAAGCAAGTGTCTCAACCTCAGCACCACTGACATTTGGGGCTGGATCGTTCTTTGCTGTAGGGACCGTCCTGTGCATTGCAGGATGTTTAGCTGCAATCCTGACCTTTCTCACTGAGTGCCACTAGCCTTCCCATCCCCCAGTATGAAAACCAGATATGTCCCAGGGACTGTCACCAGTCCTTGGGGACGCTATCCTCCTAGGTCGGAACTGCTGGCTCGATGAAACAAGTCTAAGGACAGGCTATATCCTTGGGATGAAAATCTTAGAATTATGGGATGTGAGAGTATAAACATTTTCTTAAAAATAAGTGTAATTTCTAAAAACGAAATTAATACGTTGTAGCAGAAGAAAACTTACAAAATGCAGAAATCCACAAAGCCCCAAAAAGACTCACCCCACTGCACCCACCAGAGATAACTGTTCTTAATATTTCATTTTATAATCTTCTGCCATTTTTCTATGCATATAAATAGACACATTTTCTATTTTTAAACAAAATGAGATTATAGTGCACACACTGTTTTGTAATGTACTATTTTCATTGAGCGATGTATGATGACCATCTTTTCATATCAACGAATATAATTCTGCCACACAAATATTCCCGGCTGTTGATTGTGATTGTGTGATTGTATTATAATTTACCCAATCCCCTATCACTCCTTAAACATTTATTTTTATTTAGCAATTAATGTATGTGTATTGTAGGAAAGTGTTAGAATTAAAATAACCACAATGTAGCGAGTATACATGGCCCGCAATCTCACTAGCCATGAATAATTGGTGTTAATATTTTAGTGTATATCCTTTCTTACTTTCCTTACAAAAATGAGAAAATTGCTGGTACATACTATTTTATTACTCACTCTTTTCACTTCACAATACAACGATCGTGTCCATACTTGTATGACACCATTACTGCTGGTGGCAGAGCATTCCACTGTATTGAAAATACATGATTTTAAATAACTGATGATTGCCTATTAGTTGACATTTAGGCTCCTTATTTCGCCGTTCAAAAAACACTGCAATCAACAGCCTTGTAGCTAATTATTTTTTTAGTACGAATTTCTCCAAAAAGAATGGGTGGGTCAGAAGGTAGGCAAAATGCGTTCGGACGTGGAAAATGAAATTGCCCTCTAAAAAACTCTATCACTTTATGTTTCCACCAAGAAAGTACAAACGCCCATACTTCCATACCCTTGCTAACATTGAATATAATGATAGTAATAATAAAGTGCCAATTTTATAGGTGAAAAATGATAGCTGGTTGCTTTAATTTGCATGTACTTGAATACTAATGAGGCTGAACAATTTTTTCAAATGCCTTTTGGTATTTGTATTTTTCCTATTGAAAACCGTTCATACTCTTTGCTCATTTTTCTATTTGTATGTTAATACTGGCTTGGTTATTTGTATTTTAAGAACATTAACCCTTTACCTGGATATACAGATTGCAATTCTTTTCCCAAATTCATCCCCTCCTTTTCATTCTGTGTCATTTTTCTTTTTGTTCATTTCATCTGTTTAAACTAAAACATACAGAAGCTAAAGATTTTTGTAGTCAAGCCTGTGAATCTTTTGTGACTTTGCTTTTAGTCTCATGTTTAAGACAGCATTTCTCACCCCAAGGTTTACAGATGCTCATTGATATTTTATGGTTTGTCTTTAAGTTAATATGTCTTTTTTTTCCTGGAATTTATTTCATTTTGATTTCATTTGATTATTGCCTAAACCCACCACTTCTCACCACCTAGAAAGGCCCCTTGTCACCGGGAGTATCGTGTGAGCGCCTGGCAGTCTCCTCACGCTCTGGCCCATTCCGTGGGCCTAATGGCTCTGCTTCAATGCACAACATTCATAGATTACGGCTTTATGACAGGTTTTAATATCTGGGAGAGCAAGCGCCTCCTCAGTTGACTTCTTTTCAACATTCCCCCGTCCATTCATGAACTGAATCTTCCGGGTCCACTTTACAATGATTTCTTCAAAGTCAAAAAGATAAAAATCTCATTTGGATTTCAAGTCGAATTGTATCATCTTGAGAGGTCAGTCTGGGTGGAATTTATATAAATACCACACAAAGATTAAATCTTACCAAACAAGGATAAGACACATGTCTCTATGTATTCAAGTCTTCCTTAAAATTTCTGAAAGATCTTGCATGTCTGGGTGGCTCAGTAGTTAAGCGGCTGCCTTCGGTTTGGGTCATGATCCCAGGGTCCTGGGATGGAGTCCCACATCAGGATCTCTGCTTGGTGGGAAGCCTTCTTCTCCCTCTTCTGCTCCCCCTGCTTGTGTTCCCTTTCTCTCTGTGTCTTTCTCTGTCAAATAAATAAATAAAATCTAAAAAAATAAAATAAAATTTCTGAAAGATCTTTCTGGAAAACTTTGTCGTTAAAAATGAAATCTTTAGGGGCGCCTGGGTGGCTCAGTGGGTTAAGCCGCTGCCTTCGGCTCGGGTCATGATCCCAGGTCCTGGGTTCGAGCCCCGCATCGGGCTTTCTGCTCAGCAGGGAGCCTGCTTCCTCCTCTCTCTCTGCCTGCCTCTCTGCCTACTTGTGATTTCTCTCTGTCAAATAAATAAATAAAATCTTTAAAAAAAAAAAAATGAAATCTTTAGTTGCATTGCAGCGAGACCAGGGAAGGTGGTCTCTATGGTTCCTCTGTTTTTGTCTTTTTTATTAACAGGTATTTGTTTACAAATTCTGACTCTAAAATATCTGGCCAGGTAATTCCAGGGGTGTTGCAAAGGAAGACATGTTTTCTGTTTGTGAGGTTCGGGTTTTATAACACGTACCCTCTCCCTCCCCACAAATACACCCACACACACTGTTAATAATATTATTCAGAATCTTTATTGCCTTTTTTCTTCCTGCCTACTTGGTCTATCAAGATGGTGAGAAATGAATTATAGTCCTCAATTAGTCGAGTATATTCACCAAACTCCCTCATATTTCCACGAGTTTTTACTTTCTATATTTAAATGCGATGTAATTTGGTGCATAAAATTTCATGACAGTTTGGTGCTCCCTGTCCGTGTAATGCTTTTTGTCTTATCTGTGGCTACATCTGAAATTAATATTTGACCCATGCTTTCTTCCTGATTTTATACCCTGGTATATATTTATCTTTTGTAACTTTGCTTTGGAAAGGTCTCTCCTGAACAGTGTGCGCTTGATTTTGTTTTGCTCAATATGAAAAGTGGATTCTATATTCGGGTGTGCTTTAGGCTTACTGTAAAACAAGAAGTTAAACTCGTATTGTTGTAATTAGTAATTCAGGCTTGCTGCTGTCACCTTCCTTTCTAGTTTCTGTTTTTTGTTCCCCTTAACATTTTATTGCCATTGTATTTGCTTTTTATGTCTTTCAAGGTTTGGGGGAGTTTACGTGTTCTGTTTTTAGCTTAACTATTTTCAGCTTTTTTAACCTGTTCTTTTGCCCTTCTTTTCTAGTTGCCAGATTCAGTAATCAAACATAGCACTTTTGGGGTCCCTCTATCAGAATTTTTTTGTGTTTTTGGTTGCAAGAGACAGAGTCTGAACAGAGAGCCTTCATTCCAAGTGGATGCCTTGGCTCTCTTAATCGCCGATGCAGGGATCCGGTGGCTTCTGATGAGACCAGGTCTCGGGGGCTTGGGTTGACAACCTCAGCCCTGTTTACATGTTTATAATTACCTGCTTGAAGGTCTGTCTCCCTACTAGTGGGGGACCTAACTGGGTGAGTCTGTTAGGAACGCTTCTGGCTGCGCTTTGAGACATACTCATATTTGATGATCTTAGCTAACTGTAAGTCTGGAGACAGTTGTGTGGCATTGAATGAAAGGACTTTTTGTGGGATAGACGGGGTCAAAGGAACTCACAGTGTCATCAAAAAATTAGTGGGAGCTGGGAGCTATTGCTTCCTCCAGGCCCAAATGACCAGGGAAGGAAATCATGTTGCCTGAAACCAAAGGAAGGGGAGGATGGGAGGAGTCTTCAACAGAAGATGTGTTCTGGGAAACAGGGGTGCAGACACTCCAGGTAAGACAGCCCAGAGAATGGAGGGAGCGGGAGAAACATCCTGACCTCTGTACCTCTCTCTGATCTCTTTCCCTACCTCCCATGGGCCAGTGTCACTGAGAGGGCCCTGAGCTGATGGGGGTGTGTGGGGTGGGTCTCCTGGGCTCAGAAAGGGTGGGTAGGGGTTGGAGAATGGAGGGACACCAGTCTGGGATTGTTCTAGGGATCTACAAAACCAGAGTGTGTGTCAGAGTCCTCGAAATTCTCCTGCCTTCTCATTGTGGTCAGAAGGTGTCTGCTACAGCAGTAGGCATCCAGGCTCAACTGACAGCTTCCCCACCAGGGCACAGAAAGGTGGGAACTTCCTGCATTGCCAGGTCTTATACTAGGAGATACTCTCCTCCAGAAATGCCACAGAGCAGCGCCCCTTGCTGGGTCCCAGGCCCATGCTTCAGCCAACCACCAGTCCCCATGACAGACTGTCCTGATGGCCCTAAACAGTCACAATCCCCCTCCCTCTGGCTTGTATCCACCACAGGGTGGCACAGGGTTAGGGATTCTTCACCTCATCCTGCTTTCTCAACTGACAGTAGTTGAAGGGGATCGTGCCCTCTGCTGATTTTTTAAAAGTTAACTTTATAGAGGTGTAATTTACATGTAATCAATTACACCCACAGAAGTGTGCAAGTTCATGGGTGTTTACAGAGGCACTTGCCCATGTGACCACCACCACACTTGAGCTGCAGGAGGCCTGCATCGGCCCCCCATGTCCCCTCCCACGACCCCAACCCCAGCTCCAGCAGCCGCAGGTCTGCGTTCTGTGACTGGAGGACACTCTGTGTTTGCCAGACGGCCCAGGAGTGGGACAACACAGCACGCGTTCCCCCGCCTAGAGCCTCTCTCGATCAGCACCATGGTTTTGAGGCTCACCGAGGGGGTGGCTTATAGCGGTGGTGAAGTCTTTCCTGTTGCCAAGCCATTTCTGCCGCACAGACAGATGAACCACACTTTCTCTCATCTCCTCTTTCTTTTTGAAGTACTTTCTCCATTTGGCTTACAGGAGAAACGCTCCTTCTCCACCTCCTCCTCTGATTTCTTTCTTCTCTGACCTCTTCATGCCGGGCCCGTGCTCAGGCTGGATCCCCTTCCCATGCCTATCACACGGGTTCCCCGGCCTTACCCAGTGTCAGGCCTTCCAACGCCTCCTCCAGCTATGCTGCAGGGTCTTCCCTCCCAGATTTACGGCTTCTGCCGGGCCCCCTCCCAGGAACCCCACACTTGTACGTACAGGTCCTGCTTACCCTCTCCTGCTGAACACGTCTGCATTGATCTCATCCTGCTGCTGTAACAAATGACCACACATGGTGTGGCTTACGCGATATGTTATTCTCTTACAGTTCTAGGGGTCAGAAGTCCTAGCATCCAGGTGTCAGTAGGACGGCGATCCCTTCTGGGGGCTCTAGGAGAGAATCTGTTCCCTTGCCTTTCCAGCTTCTAGAGACCTCTGTGTTCCCTGGCTGTTGGCCTCCTTCCTTCAAAGCCAGGGAAGCAGCTTCCAACCTGCCTCTCTCGGTTTCCTTTCCTGACTCTGACCCTCTTGCCGCCTTATGCCTCCTTTCAAGAACCCATGTGATGCCATTGAGCCCACCTGGATAATCCAGAATAATCTCCTCATCTCAACACCCTCAATTGAATTACACAGGCAGAGTCCCTTTTGCCCTGGGGGGTGACATATTCTGGGGATCAGGATAGCTTTGCAGGGGGCATTATTCTGCCTGCCCCAGTGTCCCAAGGGAACTCCTGTCCTCTGTCCACATCAGTTCTTCCTTTCTCAGACAATGGCCACAGCCAGCTTCCCTCCACTTGCTCCCTGCAGCTCTCATACCAGTCCCTCAGGGAAAGCTCTTGGCTCTGCCATGGAAATCTACCCAGAACCCAGCCACTCCCGTCACATGCACTGGTTAATACCATAGCCTCTGGCTGGTCTCTTGCTGCCAGACCCTCAGAGGGGCCATTCAGCCTCCCACTGGGTACTGTCTGTTCCTTCTAGCTGACCCCTCAGTGTTCCCAGTGTGGCCCCCTTGCTCTCTGCACTAGTGTTGCATCTGCCTGGAACCCCTTGCCCCTTTCTCAGGGGGGCCCTTCAGGAGCATCTGCTGGTCCCCCACCCTGCGGGCCTTCCCTCAGCGGCTCTGTTTCGCTTCTGCAGTGTAATTGGCTCCTCTCACGTGCTTCAGTTCCCCTTCAGTGTCTCGATTCCCGCACACTGTTTGTCTTCCCCATTAGAATGCGAGTCTCATATGGTGCGGTGTGGCCCATGCTGTTTGCAACATACCCGGAACGGAATATAGTCCTGGAACCTGATAGGTCCTCAGGACCATGCGCTCAACGGGTCAGTGAAGGATGCAAGTCACTGTGGGCTCCGGGTGCCTGGTGTACATGGCTTTGTGGACCTGCCTATGAGGAGGGTGCTTTGGTCCCCGTGTCCACATGAGTGGGGACTTCAGGAATGTGTGTCTGGGGTATGACGTGTATGAGTATTTAGGAATGTTGATTGTGTGGTGAGCTCTGTGAGTACATAAGTGTGTCTATGTTTCTGCCAGTTTGAGTCTGAGCATCTGAGTACGCGTGTGTGCATGTGTGTGGTCTGTGTCCCTGTACATTCACATGCATTTGGTTGTGCATCTCTGTGGCCGGGTCCGAGAGTGTTTCGTGAGCATTATGTCTGGGGGCGTTTTGTGAGCGTGCATGTGTGTTTGGTGTCTGGGTGTGTTGAGTGAGTATCTGGGAACAAGCGTGTGTGTGGCCATGAGAGAGTGTGAGCAGATGTGCTTTGCCTGTCCAGCTGTGTGTCTACATGTCTGGGTCTGGGCATCCGTGTGTGAAGGTTGGTGCATGTGTGACTTGGGTGGGAGCAGTCACATCTGTGTGTGGCCCCGGGGAGGGGCGCTCAGCTCAGGTAGGGAGCCTGGGTGCTCCGGCAGCCCCCTCCCACCGAGCCCTGCGCCCCCTCCCGGGATGCTGTGCTAAACATGAGAACCCTGCCCCCCACCGCGAGATCCTTGTCACCAGGCAGAGGACAGGAAAACAGCTAGCACGAGGGGCCCTTGAGCCCGTGCCCTTCCCCCAGCGCCTCGCCCCTCGCTGTCACCGGGGCCACTGGCTCAGGTTAACTGATGGAGGGAAAAACCCATTAAGCAGCTGCCTCTCCCAGTCATCTGTTATCGGTTCCGTGCTCGCCTATAGCCTGGCTGACGTGCGCTCGCTCTTCTTCACATAATTGAAGAAAGTTTTCCCATTACCCACTGTCTCTGCAATGCGGCACCCGCCTCTCGCCCCTTCGCAGTCCCACGGATTCCGGTTTCTTTTCCTCTTCCTTAAGAAGCTGACCTAATTTCCACTGTTCGTCATTTTCTCTCAAACTCGGAGTAGGCTGGCTCTGAGCCCTGGCTCCGCCCCCCACCTCAGGCCACTGTGGGAGATGGTTGAGGGACAGGCTGCTCCCTGCTCTGGGACGGGGTCTGGGATGGCAAGCCAGCTGTCCTGGGGGCAGATCAAGGGCCCTGGGGCCACTTCTCCAGGCCTCGAATTCCTGGGTCTCTGCCTGAGCTTGAAAGCCGTCATGAGGCTGCCCCTTTCTCAGGGGCAAATGGAGAGCTCCAGGCACAGTGGTGATACCCAGGTGGGTCCCTGTGGGAGGTTCGCCCCTCTCTGCTTTGTTCAGGTTAACTTTGGCTTTCTGATGAACATGACCAGGAACAAAAGCACTTTGTCTTCCTCCGCGTTGCTGGGCCCTCTCCCTGGGAGAGGGGGTGAGGGGGCGGGTATTGGAGCCTTACTAGCTCCTAGAAGATGGCCTGGCCAGAGGCTTTTTCTATTCCTGCCAGGGGGCCTGAAGTTGGCAGTTAGCCTCCCTGGCTCCTCCCACCCACCACCTTGGCCTCTGAGCCTCTTACTTCCCCAGGGGGACCCTGTCCCTCCCCCAGAACCCACACTACCCTGCAATGTGCACCATTCCCCAGGCCAGTGAACCCTTGCCTTCCTGCAGGATGCACCGAGCAACCCTTGTCCTAGATGGGGCTGCGTTCCAGGAACACTAGAATGCCTGTGGGAGCCACGAGAGGGCCGATGCCTGCTCGGGGCTGCCTGGGACCCAGAAACGAGGTAAAGCCCCACTGTGCATGGCGTCATCGCAGGAGAGCCATGGGGACGGCGTTAGATGCCCAGCTTCCTGGTACATGGACTCCTGGAACTGGAAATGGAGCTGGACCAAGCCCTGATGCCCTTCTCCCAAGAGGCCTCACTGGTGAGACTCCAAGTGCAGGCTGCTAGGGACTTGGGGACTCTCTTGGTATTTAACTCAGTTCCTCCTTGCCCCCTGATCTTGGCCTCCCACCTGCCCTCTGGGCCTCTACACCCAGCCTTATCCTATCCCTGTGCCCCTAACACTGCCAGAACAATGCCCCCAACCTGCTGGGAGGGCAACTGCAAGGAGGACCAGCTTTGGCCATGTCCACCATCCCTTGTGTCCCTCTGGTGTGTCACTGGAGAGCTATCCCTTTTAGGCCACCTCAGTACCCCCACCGGGCCGATACGGCATATGTCAGCCCCTGACTGGAGAGGCAGAGTGTGAAAGGCTTCATTCAGCCATAACCCAGATCCTATGACCTCACCTTCCCGCTCCTCTCCTCAGTTTCCTCCTCTGTAGAATGGCATGTGATGATGGTAATAATAGATCCTTCCTCACCCAGGTGTTGCGAAGTCCAACTTAAATGAGTTCACAAATTGCACTTGCAAGAAGGCTGCCAGCACGGGGTGAACTTTCCGTCACAGTTCCTCTGTCCCATGCCTCTCCTTGCCAGGCACCACCATATGTAACTCCCCTCTGTGGCCTCCAGCAAGCCAACTCCACCCCCTCCGACCCCGTCCTGCCTCAAGCTTAGAGCAAGACAGGCTGCTCCCTGGGTCATGGCCAGTCTGAAGGTGTGCTTAGCCTCCAGGTAGAATGAGCTTTGTATTTTTCGTTTTTATTAAGGTGTAAGTTCCAGCAAATGCACTGATGCTCCACGTGTGTATCCCTTGGGGGACTCCCAGCCCGATTGAGGGAAGGGACATTGCCTGCACCTCGGAAGGGTCCTCAGGGAAATGGCTGCCCAGCAGAGCCAGCCACTAGCTGATCTGGCCAGAGGTGCTCTGGAGCAGGTGCTCTGGGCTCTTTCAGTAAACATCACGTCTGTGAGCTCCACGTGGGGGGCTGGTGCGTCAATCCTTTGCTCCGCATTATTGTTACGTAAGGATCTCAATGTATGAATGCATTCTGTAGTCTACTAAAAATGTTTAATCTCTTGACAACAATTCAGTAGATTTCACATAAAAACACAGGTCTCTGAGTTCTCTTGAAACATCAGGAGCTCAGGCAACCCGGGGCCTGTGTTCTCAGTAGGGCTGCCACCCAACTAAGCCACAATCCCTGCCACTTCTTCCTGTGCCACTCCTGACACATCTTCCCCAAGTGCATTGCCAGCCCAACTCTTCTGGGCATCTGGCTGCGACCCCTAGGAGGTCTGAAAGGGGCCATCTCATATCTGTCTCCGCTAGTGAGGTCCCCTGATTAATTGATTGCAGCAATGACCACAAGTCCCACCCCCTTCTGCCCATTCCCATCAGGACTCTGTGGTTCATCTTGTCCAGCCAGGGTCTACTTCTCCACCTCTGCAACACAGGCAAGTTCCATCACTTGTCTGGCCAATGGGACAGCAGCAAAAGTGTTGCTGGCAGAGACTGGAAAATGACCTGCATGCTAGAGCTGGCTCTCTCTTGCTACCCTGGAACCCAAGACTGTTATGGGGATGAGCCTGAGCTAACCTGCAGCCAGAGACTAAGAAGCCAACGGAGAGCCAAGGTGCAATGGTCAAAAGAATGGCTACCAACCAGACATGGCAGTGAGCCACTCTTGAACTTGGTGCTAATCACAGACACTTGGGAGAGCCTGGCAGAGAGGGGTCAGACCAGCACCCAGCTGACCAGCAGAGTGGAATGCTAAATAAGAAAGGGTCATTGTTCTAAGACGTTGAGTTTTGGGATGATTTGTTACACAGCAAAAACTAGTTGCTGTATTGTGTTTGTGCCCAGTGAGCAAGAGTTCCCCTAGAGAAGAAGGGGCTCCCAGGAGAAGTCTCTATTCCTCCTGCCAGGGCAAGTGGCACCCCCTCCTCCCAGTACCACTCCCATGGGACTGTCCGGCAGCCCTGTCCCCATGTGGGCTTGAACTCCAGCCTATTCCAGGGGACCCTCTGATTCTACAGGAGAGGTTCTGCTGACCAGCACAGTGCACTTAGGAGGGGACACAGACAACGCACAGTCGGGACCTCTCTGCCACGCATCTCATACCTGCTCTGGGGGCACAGAAGCCCAGCAGGACTCTTCCAGGGAAGTCCACTCGGAAAGTTCCCCACACGTGACCTCTGCAGGGCTTGTGTGTTTCAGCACTGGCCCTAAACATGGCAGCCCACACACGCTCTATGCCTAGCCTGCTGAGGGCCCACAGCTCCCTGTCTCCGTTGGCCCAGGGGCCAGATGCCCTGGCAGTAGGCTCCCTAGACCCTCACTCTCTGACCTGGGACCGGGGTGCTTTGCCAAACGTGGAGCAAGTTCGTGGTATGAGCACGGGCCAATCAGATCAAACCAGCCTGCTCATGTCCCCAGCCCCTCCATGCCATGTCACGTACACGTGCACACATGTACCCACATATGTGCCCCACTGGGACCCCTTCCAGCCCACGAGACCCATACCAGCCAGTCTCACTTGTGTCTCTGCTGCCCACCTGTCCTCCAGGTAGAGAGAGTGGACGTGGCCTTAGTTTCCCCATCTGCACGAGGAGACTGGACCAACTTCTTCAGAAGCACTCTGGCTAACTGGCTCTGTTGTCTTAGATGATTCTTTCCCTTGCTGTGACCTCGTGCCTTGGCACTTGGGTTTCAGGGTCTCAGTGTTCATATCTCGGTGATGGATCTCCCAGCTCCAAGCCTCCAGCCCAGCTCCCAGAGCTGGGGTAAGCTCCCGGATCACAAAGGACCAGAGTGGTGTGGTCAGGTGGGGAGGGTCGTGAAGAACAGGGCTGTGATGCAAAACGAGGCCTAGCCTGCAGCTCTGAGGAGTGGCGAGGAGAGAGAGAGATGGCTGCCCAGTTTTCTCCCTCCTTCCAAACCAGGTCAAGGTCTGTGCACTCACGCTGACCTCCTCCCAGCATCTCCCAGCATCTTCCTCACCCCTCCTCACCCAGGTAGTGCTTCAGACCCAGTGAGAGCGACCCTGATCTCTCCTAGGCTGGGGTCACTCCAGGCCCAGTGGTGGCCCCACCATCGCTCTTGTGATGGTTTGATGAGCTTGTCCGTCTTGCGCTAAACCGTCAGCTCTGTGAGGGCTGCGCTGTCTGTCTCTGCTCCCCATCTTGTCCCCAGAGCCTGGTGAGTGCCTGTCACACAGTAGGTGCCTAGTAAATATATGCTAGATGGACAGACAGTTGCAGGGAGGATTTCTGGGCTGTGGAAGGGCTGGGAAGGGCTCCCACAGTGAGCGTTCCTGCCTCTCTTTCTGAAGCTGCTCTGGCCCCAGGAACATTTCTGGGCTGTGCTGGGGCGGGAGATGTCAGCAAGCAGAGAGGGATCCTCGAAGTGACAGGTGCTTCTTAGCTCCAGGCGCGCCCAGGGCCCAGGCTGAATTGGCTGTTCCTGCAGCCCCTGTTTCCAGGGTTAATTGGGGAAGGGGAGGGGGAGCCAGAGGTGGGGGACACTCTATTCTGGGCTCAGACTGGAGGCACCAGGCTGTCTCATGAAAATGGTGAGCGAGTGTGTATGTGGAGGTGGGGGAGGCGGGGAGGGGGGTGAGGAGACAGAGAGCAAGAGACAGAGGTCCACGTGGTACAGGTGTGTGTGTGTGTGGATCTGCCTAGGTTTGTGGCCGAGTTTTATACGTGCATTTGCACACGTGTGTGTATGCTTTTCTGTCTTTGGTATCCTGTATATGTGCCTGTATATTATTTATGTGCCTATGTGCCTGTATATTATTTATTTCTGTGTGTTTTGTGAGCATGAGTACATTTGTGCCATAGGTGTGTCTATGTGTTTGTGTCTGAATTTGTGTGTCTCCGAGAACGTGCTTTTATGACATGTGTCCTGGTTCCTGTGTATATATTTATTTCTGTGGGTGAGGTTTGTGCCCTGGGTGTGTATGTCTACATGTATGTGTTTATGTCCTAAATTTGAATGCACGTGTATGCATGCGTGTGTGTGGTTCTGGAGTTCTCTCTGGTGCAGAGTACCCCATCCTATGTAGCAGTGGGAGGCCTGTCACTCTTGGCTGTGGTCCCGAGACAGCTGGCACTTCCTGGATCCCCACGGAGATCATGGCCCTTCTGATCAGCCAGCCCCTCCTCTGAGCTCCTGCTTCATCCTGGCCCACCTGGACCGGCCCCATGGCAAGCTTGGAGCCCTTTGCCCACATCCTGGGCACACCTACAGTGTGCCCTTATGTGGACCCTGATGCCACACTGGGTCACACCAGAGGGACCTGGAGGAGGGAAGCTCTGACCTCAAAGGGCAGACACTTCAAGCCACGCTCACCTTCACAGCCCCTTTTCTGCACCAGGCTCAAGGCTGGGCAACAGGCCAGCCACGGGGGAAGCTCCTCCGCCTGCCTGGAGCTCATGCTCTCCGGGGTTTGAGGGGGGACAGAAGGCAGCCGGTGAACAAACAGCAACACAGACAAACACAGGATCTCACCTATGGAGAGCACCTTCTGGGAAGTCCTGCAGACTGGGTACCTGGGTACCTGGCAGGTTTCCTGAAAGGCGCTGAAGCCAAAAGTAGGCTGGGCAGCCTGTTCTAGCACGATCCCCCTTCTGCCAGAGAAGTGAATGGGCTCTGGGCCTGGTGTGGGGAGCAAGGCTGGGGAGGAAAGTGGGCCCTGGGAGTAGGAAGCGGATGAGGGCTCCTAGGGGGTGGGGTGCTGAGCCATGTTGGGCATGGGCTCCTTTTGTCTTATAGCTGTGTTAGAGGGAGAAGAGTTGGGAGGCGGGGAGGCTGAGAGGGACAACTGCAGGGGCCAGGCATGAGGAGACCGAGGAGGCAGAGTCCCTGCTGGGGCTGAAAGGAGGCAGGGGTGGGGCAGAGTAGGGTGCGGGGGTGCCGGCGGGGCCAGGGAGACTACCTGGGCTTCTGGCTCACCTTGCCGGACCTAGCCATAGCCGGTTGTTCAGAGCATCCCAGGCCTGGGTTTGGGGATAGACAGATAGGAGCTCCGAGGGGGTCACTGCTGGCCATCAGCTGCTGGGGCCCAGCCCTCGAGCGGCCCGGGCAGCTCCCCTGAGCCTGGCCCACCCAGTCCTGGCCACGTGGTCAGTGAGAGTTGTTGAGCTTTGTGGCATCCTCTCTGGGTGTCATTTGTGTGTGTCTTCCTTTTGCCAAAGGCTTCCTGGATGAGTGCCAGGGAATTCTGTCTCCCCCAGGGAGGGCTGGGTGCAGGCACCTGGGGGCGGTGAGTTGGGCACTGCTTCTCTGTGACCCCGCTGGCTCACAGCTCTGGGGAGGGGAGCCGGTTGGGAGGTTGCATCGACCAAGTGGACCACGCTGCAAGGAGCGAAGGGGCTGGGGTCAGACCTTCTCTGCAGAGCTGGCCAGCCTCTGTTAAATGTCACAGCTGGGGTCGCCTCCTTTCCATGCCCCATTGCCACTCAGTCCTTGGGACGTGTGTGTTCCCTGAGACCTGGGGACGGGCGGGACCAGGCATAGGGAGGGCTCAGTAGTGGCTGCTGGTGGTGCCCCAGGCCCATCCCCGGGCTTGCGAAGGGCGGCTGCTAGGAAGCTCACGGCTGCCGCTTCTCCCATCAGTCAGGGATGATAGGCTCCTCCTCGCTGAGAGGCTTCTGGGGTACTGAGACTTCCCTCCTTCCTGCGGGGTGGATGGTGTATAGCCAATTACGGACTGATTTGGGGTTTGGGGTTCGAAACTCCAAACGCGGTACCTTCCCCGCCTGGGACGGCTCTGTGGCCATCTCAGGCTCAGTTGCTCCCACAGATCTGGCAAATGCAAATGTAGCTGGAACCTGTCCCTCCCAGCTTCTTCCTCTGCCCTTTCCCTTCCCTCCCTCCCTTCCTCTGTCCCCAAGCAAAGCAACGCAGCAGACCCCTAGGAAAGCTGCCCCAGGGCCCCAAGGTCATTTGCTGCACAAAGGAACATATGGAGGGCCTCCGGTGGCTCTGCCCTTCTTCCTAGACAAGGAGCATGGGGGTGGCCTGCCTAGGGAGTCCCAGCAAGCTCAGAGCCTGGTCTTCACACAGCTGTTGTCCTTTTAAAATAACCTCCTTATTAAAAATAAAAAATCATTCCCCAAATCAGGGAATAAAAGAGAATCTCATCTCCCCCAAGGACTGGGGCCTTCAGGGGCCAGTGTGGCAGTTGTGCACCACAGCTAAAAACATGGGGCTACTGAGGGTCCTGGGCCTGGCGACGCAGGCTTATAGGCTCTGTGGACCCCTCTGAGCTACTGGGCAGGAATCCCTAGTGACTAGTGCTCAAGGGTATGGATGCGCCCCGGGGGGCCAGGACAGGGGTAATTAGGGGAAGCTCTGGGCAGTTCTTCCAGGACATGCCCTCCCCCATCCTGAGAACAGAGAGGACCCAGGAGCCATGTGTGTCCACTACGCCTCTGCTATGTCTAGGGGCCCAGATTCAGCCCAGGACAGGGCTCCGTGCACAGTCCCTGGATGGATGGGTGGGCGAGGCCATGAGCAAGCTAGCTGCCTTGCATTTCTCCACAGGAAGCCAGAGCCAGTGCTGGGGAGATGGGTCCTTGGGAGGAGACATGGGACATTTTGGACTCCAACCTGGTGAAGGGCAGGAGGGGGTACTCCTGAGGAGGTGCTGTGGAGGTGGGGGAGTTGAAGAGTGGGGCCTGAGGGAGGAGGAGGCCAAAGGAATCCGGCAAGCGCCCGGAGAACCAGAACTGAAAAAGGGCCCTGTGCCCAGTGCCCAGGGCATATATCCTCCCTGCCTTCCTCCCTTCTCCCCTTCTCCACTCTCTCCCTTCCTCCCCTGCTCTGGTCTTTTCTCTCTCTCCTGGTTCGGGCTGCCTCTGCCAGGGCAGCTCTTGCGGACATCCCAACCACAGGATCCAAGTGACACGCGGTGTTGTGCCCACCGCCAGCCCGCTGCCCCTGCAAGTACCTCAGAAGTGTCCTGGCTTGGACAGGTTGGAGGGTTCTGCTGTCCCGGTCCCTGTCCCGCCTGCCCTGCTCCCCACCCATCCCCATCCCAGCTCTCTGGGGTTACTGGTCGCCTCCCTGAAACCGTTTCCACATCTCTACACCCAGAGTAATACTGCCCCGGTGAAGACAGGCTGGGAAGATTCAAGAAAACGGCGACCCTTGGTTTGTTCCCTATGGTTAAGCGTCTCTTATGGTTTGTTGGAGGGGAGGTGTGTGGGGGGATGGGGTCACTGGGTGATGGGCATTAAGGGGGGCACTTGATGGAATGAGCACTGGGTGTTCAGTGTGAGTGATGAATCACTAAATTCTACCCCTGAAAATAATACCACACTGTATGTTAACTCGCTTGAATTTAAATAAAATCTTGAAAGAAGAAAAACAAAGAAAAAAATGGAAAAAATAGAAATAAAGATAACGGGGGTCAGGACTGGGGTCCCGTGGTGGTGGGTGGGGGGGGTGGAGTGGGCAGGTGCAGCCCGAGGGTAGGTGGGAGCAAGCTGGAGGGTGAGCTAGAGTGGGCCTGTGTGTGCTAGGGAGACTCTGCAGTGGCAGGTGCCTTGGATGGGGTGGGGGACAGAGGGCGGACTAACTTGGTGGGTGCGTGGCCAGAGGGAGCAGAGTCTGGGGCGAGGTGCTGTGAGAGCCTGTGCCTCATGTCTGGGGAGAAGGACAGAGCAAACTACAGTCCTGCCTGTCCTGGCCCCAGAGCTGTGCTGGCACCTCCCACACAGCTCATCTCAGGCTCCGACCCTCCTATCCACAAGCAAAGGGTGGCCGCTCCTGCCCAGGAAGCCTGAGCACCGGCGTCCTCACCCCACCTGTCCAATGACCCAGACTCCTAGAGGCCGGGCTCTCTTCTGTAAAACCTGATCAAACGACAGTAGTGTCGCTCTGCCCTGTTCAATTCGGATGGGAAGCGGGCCAGCGTGCGGGTCTGGCACTCAGGGGCACCCCCTAAGCTCTGGGCACGCATGCCTGGAATCCTTGCTGGGCTCCCCGCCGCTGGGGGCTGGCCCCTGAGGGATCTCAGAGTCCTTGGCTTCTCTCTGTTAATTGGGTGGGGGTTGGTTATGATAAGGCCAGGTCGCAGAGTGTTTGTAAATGAGTTTCCTGTGCCGAGCTTGGCACAGGACACCCATCAGGATCAGCCAGAGGTGACCCCGCCTTCCCTGCCGGGCCTCTCCTTGAGCTGCCTGGTGGGGTCCGGGTGGCCGGGGGTCGTGGAGCCCAAAGACTAGTATCTGATGTGAACTAGAGGTAGATGGCCATGGGTTTCCTCTTGGGGTGGGGGTGGGGACAGAATGGTAATTAGGGAATCCACACGGAGGCTGTTAGCTTCGGTGCCTTTTTAGAAACCTTACCGGCTCGGGGTGCCTGGGTGGCTCAGTGGGTTAAAGCCTCTACCTTCGGCTCAGGTCATGATCCCAGGGTCTTGGGATCGAGTCCTGCATCAGACTCTCTGCCCAGTAGGGAGCCTGCCTCTCTGCCTACTTGTGATCTCTCCCTGTCAAATAAATAAATAATATCTTTAAAAAAGAAAGAAAGAAAGAAACCTCACCAGCTAATGGGAAAACATAGGCCCAGGTGCAAGGACTTCTCCAAGGCCCCAGGCCTCCTCCCAAGCACAGGGAAGCCTGCGTGCAGGTCCCATGAGAAGGATAATCCAGCCTTGAGCCCTACTGGGAACTGTCCTTCCTTGAAAAAACCCCGCTGGGAGGCTGCAGGCAACTTGGGTGTGTGTGTGCACAGAAGCCAGTGAGGGCTGCCAGCTGCCAGGCAGAGCTGCGGAACAGACTGTGGCTATCTCCCCTAAACCCACAGTTATTGCCGCAGATAAGAGCAGAGTAAACATGAAATCCCTTAATGCATTTGCTAACAGCTGTTCTCTGTTTAGAGACACCAGGCCAAGCAGGGACCTCAGCATGCATGAAGCTGGCACAGGTCCCCACTGCTACTGTCCAGCTGAGCCATCCTGGGCAGGCCCCGCCACTCCCAGGGCCTCAGTTTCCCCATCTGTGGAGGGAGCAGTCCCCATGGGTCCCCACGGACGACCTCATAGGAGCCAGCATTCTGTGAGTTGATGTGTGAGGACGTGCAGCTTGTGTGTGAATACGTGCATGTGTGTTCATGCACACATGCGTGTGTGCACACACACAGATCCTCAATTGGGGGAAGTCAACTGTCAAGCACAGTATTTTAAAATGTGCTTATTTATTTGGCTTGTTTGCGCCCTATCTCCTCGGCTGCCTTTATAAATATTTATCAATGTTGTCGCAGTGACATTTCCTGGGAGGAGGTGAGAACGGGAGGGGAGGAAGGATGTCAGAGGGGAGCTGACAGGCTGAGGGAGCAGGGGAGGACGGCCAGGGCCCAGCAGTGGACCAGGGCGGGGGCAGTGGGGGGGCAGGGCTGCCACCCCCCGGGGAGAAGGGAGAGGGCCCTTGTCCGGAGATCTGACTCACGACAGCTGGAACCCAAAAGCAGGATCCATATTTCAGGATGTCCCCAAGGATGAAACAAGGATGAGATGGGGCTATGAAGAGCCACGTGCCTCTGCCACTACTGAGTGAACTTGAACAAGACCCTTCACCAGCCACGGGGTTGTCTGTTAGACACCAACCGTCAGAACTAACTTGCTGTGTGCAAGGCACTGTTCGAGTATTCCCTTTATTTACCCCTTAAAAACAACTCTGTGATGAAGACACTAGTTTCCCCATTTTGCAGAGAGGGAAACCAAGGCCCTGGGATTTAGCTACCTGCCCGAGGCACCCAGTTTTGAAGCAGAGCCAGGATCTGAACACAGGCAGCTTGTTGCTTCTGCTCTTTCCACTACTCCACCTGGATGTATCATTAGTATGATTATCCCTTAAAGCCCCCCTGCCCCTGCACACATAGCTGGTCCCAGTCTTGCTCCTGGGGCAGCAGAGATGACCAAGACAAGTCCTCCCCCTGGCTGGCAGAGCTGAGGGTCTCCTGGGGAACCCAAGGGCACATCAAGGGCACAGCCTTTCCTCGAGGCAGGTTTTGGAGAGCACTCAGGAGGGCAGCTCTGGAGACAGAGTGTGGGGCATTGAATCCTAGCCAGCTCAGGGCCAGCTGTGTGATCTCGGCTGGCTCAGAGAAAGGAGTACCCTCAGCCTGGAGTGGGAAGGAGAGGCCTGGGAGCAGAGAGGTGGAGTGAGGGCTCTTGCCAGTCAAAGAGGAGTCTAAAGTTTTGAACCTGAGGAACAGAGAGAAGGTAGAGGCTGTATCAGCTAGCTTTTGCTGCGTAACAAACTATCCCCAAATTCTGTGGATTCAAACAGGCATTATTTATTTAGCTCATAACTCTGTGGCTTGACCATTTGAGCTGATCCATTCTTGGCAGGTATACTCACATGTTTGGGACCTTAGCTGTGATGGTGGGGACTTTCTCCATGGGGCCTCTTACCTTCCAGAGAGCTGTCCTGGGCTTTATCCCATGCTGGTGGCCGACTTCGAAGACTGAGATCAGAAACATGTAAGCCTCTTGAGGCCTTGGCTTAGAACAGGTCCAGTATTATTTCCAGTATATTCTATTAGTTAAAGGGGTGGGGGAAACTGATGGGAGGAGCTACACAATCCCATTGCAGAGGACAGGGTAGAAGGAAGGGGTGAGGATTGGAGCTGTTTTTACAGTCTACCCTGATGTCATGCATAATGGTGACAGTCTGGAGACAGGGGAGAACTCAGTGGGGGAACTGTGGATGGGACCTATAAGGGAAGTAACAAATGCAGCTTCAGAGATCTTCAGAGATCCACACTGGTCTTCTCCATGTCCGTGTTTCTAGGCGAGGCATCCACAGTTCCCAAATGCCTGCTCACTGTCTCTACTGACCCTTCCTGGTGCCGACCGACCCCTGGGCAGCCCCTTTGCACTTGCCAGTGACCTGTGAATCTGTATTCTGTGTGCAGGACTATGTAGCCATTCACCTCCAGCACTGGGGAGAAGTCCGTGCCAGGACCTGGGATCCCTAAATGCAGGCAAGCTGCCCGACCTGGACTGTAGAGACAGGTCCCCTGCACCCAGGTCCCTCTCTTGTTACTCACCTCTGTGAAGCTCTCACAGATTTTGACCTCTCTCTGAGGCTCAACTCCCTTATCTTCAAAGGATAAAAATGATGTCCCTATCCCAGTCCTTGTGAGGACCCTGGAGAGGGACTCAGTGCCACCACTGTCTGGCATCTGTGCGGCCTGTCCCTTGGAGATTCTGGGTAGGGTTGCCAGACAAAGGACTCTGAGAAAAATTTGAATTTCAGAGCAACAAAGAGCAATTTTTTTTTTTTTTTTAGTAGAAGAATATCCTATCCAATTCTTTATTGCTTTTGTGGAATTTGAATGTAAGTGGGTGTCTGTGTTTTTATCCCCTGAATCTGGCCACCCTGAGCAGGGCAAAGAGTTGATGCTGGCTGGCCTGGAGAAGAAGGGTGAGCCGGGGCCCTGGCCTCCTGGGGAGATAGATGAATTAATTCAGCACCACTGTGTAGTAGCCCAGGGGGAGGCCCAGGGAATGTGACATAGGCCCTCCCTGAGTGCCCCTTGCTGCCTGAATGGTTCTACTTGGAACACCAGGTTGCCCTCTCTACCGTCACATGACTGAGCCATGTGCCCACCTTGCTCTACCCCCCTGCCCCCAGTCTTGAAGACTTGGTGCCATCTTGATGCCACCCTTGCCTCCTCTCGTCCACAGTTGGGCACCTTCACCTTGCCAAGACTCTAATTTCCCCACCTCGGCTGCTCCACCATCTTTTCAGCCACTGCCTTCTCCCACCAATTGTCACACACACCAGTTGTCTCTCCTTCCTGGGTTCCTCCTCCCCTCCACTCCCTTCCATCCCATCTTCCCATCGCACAGATATCCTGGTTGTACCTTACAGCAAGTCCCGCTTCTACTGAAAGCCATGCTCACAACACCTGTGTGTGATCTGTACCCTCCTGCCTTCACCCCCCTAAACCCCACTCCTGCTGTCTCCCCCTACCCAGCCTCCTTACCATTCCCCCCATAGTGCGGTGGCGAGACTCACTCTCAGTGTTTCCCCTGCCAGCTTTTCTCTCTCACTTCCTGAGGGTCTTCCCTCTAATGCCACATCTCAACAAGGCCTTCCTTGGCCACTCTATTTAAAATTGCAACTCTACCCTACCACTCTCTACTTCTTCCCTGCTTTATTTTTCTTCACAACATCGTCGCCTCCTGATACATTCTATAACTTAATGTTTTATATGTCAGCTTCCCCCAGAAAATAATAGCATAGGTAGAAGGATCTGCCTGTTTTCATCTGTTTATCTGTTCATTGTTGTATCCTTTGCCTCTAGCCTAAGGACCCTGGCATGCTGTAGACACTCAACAAATACCTGAATGAATGAATGAATGGTTGATGTATGTATGTATAGATGGATGATGGATGGATGGTTGAATGGCTGGTTAGATGAAGGGAGGGAAGGAGAGAAAGAGGGAGGGAGAGAGGGAGGGTTGAATGATGGGTGGATGATGGATAAATGATAAATGGATGGCAAATGATGGATGGAAGGTTGGTGATGGCTGGATGGATGGTGGATGATGGATGGATAGATGGGTGATGGATGGAGGGATGGATGGAGGGATAGATTTTAGGTTCCAGTTGTCTGCTGACTTGTTCACTGTGTAACCCTGGCCCAGATGGCCATTCTTTCTGTGTGTCCCTTATAACATAGGGGTGGTAGAGACATGTTTTAACGTGGCAATCTGGCAGCCCAGACATGAGTTTTGTTTGGTCCACAGTGTTATAAACAATTTCAATGACTTGCCAAAATTTTAAAATAGGGAGATTTCTCCTAAAAAGCCATATTTCAGCAACTTGTGAAAGATGGTCTTTTGCTCTGGGAACTGTTTTCTGTTGCCTGGGGCGACATTTGAGTGAGGAGAGCTGCCTCTGCTGGTGGGGCATCCTGCTCCGACTCTCACAGTCTCTGTCAGCTCTCCCCAGTCATGCCTGGGCCAGTATGCAAACAAGACTCTGCCCTAAAGTCTATGCATCTGGGGAGGCTATTTCTGGAAAGGGACTGATCAGATAGTTATTGAGTGGTTCATCTGTAGATGAAGCTGATGTGTTATGTTTCTTAACATCTTTCTTAACACCAGGAGCTGTTCACTATGGTGAGGCAATATTGCCAGTGACATCGGGTGTCAACGGGACAAGGAGGGCCTGCTGTGGCAGAAATGTCACAGTTTAAGGAGGAATCCCCAGCTCATCTTGCTCCTGTGGAAGACACTCAGCTCAGTCACCAGGAATGGAGATGGCGCCAGCCCATTACATAGATGGGGCCACTGAGGCTCTGGGAGTTACACAGCTCCCCTGAGATCACACTTGCTGAGTGGCAGAGTTGGGACTGGAGTCCGTGACTTCCCAGCCTGACTCCCCCACCCCTGTATCAGCTGCCTCTGTGTAGGACTTCATAAACCCTTGGGGATCCAGGCCCTCTGAGGCTCTGGCATCTGAGAGTCTCTCGTTCTGTTTTCTTCTGGAAGTCTCTGTTGACCTGTCTTCCCTGTTGCTGACCTCTTTGGTGGGAGAGAGCTCTTAAAGTTTTTTTTTTTTTAATGGAAAAATGATACACATTTAGGAAAGGGCCCACGTTTTAAGTGTACAGTTCAGAGACTTTGGACATAGGCAGACTGCTGTATATGCCTCTGTCAAGATGGACAACACAATTTGAAATTATACTCCTTGTGTTTATTATTTTTCAACAGTGTCTGTCTCCCTGTTAATGGCCAAGCTAGCTCTCTGTCCCCACAATGCCCCCATCACCGTGGGGCACATAGTAAGTTCTGTTTGAGCAAAGATGTGAGAGGCTATCTTGCGGACCAGGTCAGTTTCCCGGCCCCCTGCTGGGCTGTCCAGGGCAGGGGATGGCCAGGGCCCGTGGTTGCAGGTGGGGCAGCTACAGGATCCCTTATTCCTTCAATAACTTCAACTGAAAACACTGTTTTCCTCTGTCTGGACTTCAGGTCTGGATGGCATCGCTTAAGACTGAAAAAATATCAATTATCCTCAAATCTGTTAAGTTCAGAGCCATCTAGGTGCATATCTTTGTGGCGGAGGGCTGGGTGAGGTCTTAAACCCAATTCCAAAAGCACAGGCTGCAAGGTTTTTAAAAATGAGTGACTATATTAACATCCGCATTAAGGATTTCTGTTCATTGAAAGACACTAAAGAAAGTTCAGAGACGGGAAGTGGACCAGAAGAAGATATCTGTGATGTCTGAAACTGACAAGAGACGCGAATCTACTCTGGTCTGTGCATGGCCAGACTGTATAGTATCTCTAAGGGAAAGCCCTGTGAATCAACAAGAACAAAAGAGGAAAATAGCCAAAGGCTATAACCCAGAATTACAGGAAATTCAGACACAAGCAGGCTCATACCACCAGGCAGAGAAATGTAGGTTAAAACGGAAGAGGTGGGGCGCCTGGGTGGCTCAGTGGGTTAAGCCGCTGCCTTCGGCTCAGGTCATGATCTCAGGGTCCTGGGATCAAGTCCCGCATCAGGCTCTCTGCTCAGCAGGGAGCCTGCTTCCCTCTCTCTCTCTCTCTCTCTCTCTCTCTGCCTACTTGTGATCTCTGTCTGTCAAATAAATAAATAAAATGGAAGAGGTCACCTTCACCTGCAAAACTGGCAAAAATGGGAATGCTGGGTGCTGCTGAGTATGGCTGGGCTGTGGGCTCCCGGGACCTCAGGAGGGAAGGTGGGAGGCCGCCTCTGGGGAAGGAGATCTCACAGTACCTGGTCAAGTGGAATATGCACCCAGGACTTGAGCCCGCAAGCTGATCCTGGTACACATCTCAGAGAGACCTCACACCATGCGACGGGGCACATGAGCATGTAGGCGGTAGACAGGGGCACGGGGTGGTGGGGGCGGGGGGAGTCACAACAGATGAGCATGGAACGATCTTAAAAATAGTGCTGAGTGGGGAAAAAGATAGTATGAGATCTAAACATAGTACTATTTCTGTAAATTAAAAATACACACGAAAGAGCAATGATCATTTTGAAAGCACATGCACAATGTCCATTGAACACAGGCTGGTCACCTTTGGGTAGTGAAGCAGGAAAGGGGGGAAAGGGAATCATCATTCATAACCCGAAAGAGAGCGAAAGAGAGGAGCCTTTTAGGGCATGACAATACTAATTAGCTATAATTCAAGGAGTGTCATTAATATAACCCTCTACACCTGAAGTCCAAAACAAAACAAAACAAAACATGAAAATACTAAAAAATGACCAATTAAAAAAAATTGCAGCAAAATATTTAGGGAACATAACAAAGTTATTCTCAAATTTATCTACAAGGATCAAATTGTTTAAATAGTGAAGCCTATTTTCAAAAGGCTGAGAAAAGAGGGCCCACCTGCCCTAACAGATTACAGTGCACCTTGCAAAGCTACGGTCACTAAGAGACAGAGATAGGCACAGGCACAGAACATGAGTCTAAAAATCCTCCCAGGCCTGGCATAGGCAGGTGTCAGATGTCCCCGTTTAACAAAGCTGCCCTTCTGTGTGCTCAGCAGCCTCGGCCCTATGTTCGTGCAGGGAGTGTAGCTTGAGTGATGACTGCCCAACCAGCCCCGGGCCTGGTGCTTGCATGCAGTGCTCCCAGAGCTCCCAGCACAGGGGACAAAATAATTGTATAGCCACTTTCAAATAGTGATAATGAGCCATGATGAAAAAATGAGGTAGGCAAGCTACACAGGAAGGGGGTGGTAGGGTGAGGTACCCCGGAAAGCTTCTTGAAAGAGATGGTTTTTGCTGGGGATCTGAAGGTGACTTGTATACACCAGGCAAGGTGTGCATTGTGATGGTGGTGGTGTTCTAGGGAGGGCAGGTATATGTGTGTACAGTCTTGCCTGGAACAGAAGGGTGGGATGAATATGGGGAGGTGGGAGGGGACCCAACCTTAGGGAGGAGTCTGGAGAGCCCTGAAGGCTTTAATTCTCATGTCCTCATTTAACCCCATCACTCTTCTGTCGGGTGGCCTTTATTTCCCACTGACAGGGTTTGAGAGCTGAAGGGCCTCACTTCAGATGAGCAACCAAGGCCCTAAAAGATGGGATGGTCAGGGGGCAAGGGAGGAGGGCTTTTAGGTGCTGGGCTTGGCCTCCCGGGATCTGCGAGCCTCTGGGTAATCCCTGCCCTTAGCCTGGCCTCCCCTTGCCCCGTGAAGCCTGGGGCCTCAAGTTTAAGCAAAGCTGTTCGGGTGTTTAAATACTCTCATTGATTATTGTAAGTGGGCTTATGAGCCTTATCGGCTTAGATTTGTATCTGCAGGAGAGCTGTTCATCTTAAATAAATATGTTTTTAATAATCTCTGAGTATTTATGGAGTATAAAGCTGTGAGACAGACGGAGACAGAGATTCCTGAAGTCTTGCTGGATGCTGCTCTATGCCGAGTCATTATTAAAGACGCTCCCAGCAGGACAGCTCGCTTCTGGCTGCCGGGAGCAAACAGTAGACTTGGGTGATTATCATCTTCAAGTATTTTTAATAAGGCAGGGTTGGTTATTTAACCTACAATAACCACTTAATAAACATAGTAAATTACTTGCAGGTTTGGAAATATTCTCTGCTCCTCCAGACTCCTGCCAGGACCACCTGTGTCACCGAGGTTTTGGCAGGAAGTCCCAGGAAAGATGTTCTGTCCAAGCCCCTGCTGCAGAGGTTGTCTGATTGGCCCAGGCGTCTGAATTTTGGGGCACAGGTCAGAGCAGGGGCCAGCTACAGGTCTCTTGCCCTATTTTGTGCCTCAGGCTGGGCAGGTATACCCCTCCCAAGGCCAGTAGGAAAGCTAGGAGATAGCCAAGGGGATGGGCAGTTAGTCTGGGGCTCAGGTTGGCCTGAGAGCCCCCTACTCCCACCTCCCTGGGCCAAGGCTGGGCCATCCAGCCTCCCTCTGAGCTGAGGCTCCTGCCCTATAAGCCTGTGTCCTTCTACCCCCCCTCTCCATGATAAACTGCCTACCCAGCACTCACCCTATCATTCATGCTTGGTCCCCTCATCATGGCAGGCTCACTGATTTCAAAGAACATCCACACATCATTTCTAATCCGTATGAGGCTGCTGCTGCTCATACCTCCTTCTCTGTCATCTGCCATCACAACCTAACATTTATTGGGCATATTTCCTATGTGCCTGGTGCCCTCTTAAGCACTTGATCCGTATTCACCCATTTTACCCTCCCATCAGGTGATGTGAGAAGAACAATTATTACTCCCTTTTACAGATGAGAAAACAGAGGCTCAGTCTCTTGCCCAATTGGTGTTTGCAAGAGGTACAGCTAAAATTATAAACCCCAGCCATTTGCCACACTCCAGTATTCCAATATCTAGCCCTTACTGTTCTGGCTATCTGTGAACCATCCCAATGTTTAACAGCTCATGTCTTAGCTCCGACTGCTATAATAAATTGCCTAGATTGGGTAGCTAACACAACAGAAATTATTTCACACAGTTCTGGAGATCCAGGATCCCAGATCAAGGTGCAGGCACATTTGGTTCCTGGAGAGGATTCTCTTCCTGGCTTGCAGGCAGCCACCATCTCACTGCGTCCTTACACAGCAAAAACAAAGAAACAGAGCTCCAGCCTCTTCTTCCTCTTCTTCTAGGAATGCTAATCCTATCATGGAGGATCGCCCACGTGATCTCGCCTAAACTAGTCACCTCCCAAAGGCCCCCCCATCCGAATGCCACCGTGATGGGGTTTGGGCTTCAGCATATGAATTTGGGGAGGAGGTACATAATCATTCAGTCTATAACCGCTTAAAAGAACAAAATCAGGGGTGCCCGGGTGGCTCAGTCAGTTAAGCATCTGCCTTCAGCTCAGGTCATCGTCCTGGGATGGAGCTCATAATTGGGCTCCTTGCTCAGCAGAGAGTCTGCTTCTCTCCCTCTACCCCAGGCCTCCCCTGCTCCTCCACTCACGTGGCTGCTCTCTCTCACTCACGCTCTCTCTCTCTCTCTAATAAATAAATAAATAAATAAATAAATAAATAAATAAATAAAATCTTTTTTTTTTTTAAAAGAATAAAATAATTTAATCCTTATCTCTCCTGGTTCTGTGGCTGGACGAGCTCCTTTGCATGGTTGCCGCCCAGGTTCAGGGTCTCACACAATTGCAGTCATATGGGGGCTGGGGTGGAGTCATCTTAAGCTCACTTCCTCCTGTGTCTGCTGGTTGACATCAGCTGTCAGCTGGACATTGGTGAGGCTCTGTGTGGTTCCTCCACCCCCTGAAGGGAAGACTGTTGGTAGGCCACTGCAAGAGCATATGGGATTGGGGATCCTGTTGTGGCTGGCTTGTAGGGCACAGCCAACAGCAGAGTGCCAGTTGGCTAGCAGCTATTCTACAAAACTTCCAATCCAAACTCCCAATCCTCCCAGCTAATCTCCAGAGGTAGGCAGCATCTTAGTCCTGTCTTTCATATAAGGAGACTGAAATTTGATGATTTTGTTCTTTTAAGCTATTATAGACTGAATGATTATGTACCTCCTCCCCAAATTCATATGCTGAAGCCCAAACCCCTATCATGGTGGCATTCGGATGTGGGGACCTTTGGGAGGTGACTAGTTTAGGCGAGATCGTTTGGGCAATCCTCCATGATAGGATTAGCATTCCTAGAAGAAGAGGAAGAAGAGGCTGGAGCTCTGTTTCTGTTTTTGCTGTGTAAGGATGCAGTGAGATGGTGGCTGCCTGCAAGCCAGGAAAAGAATATTCTCTAGGAGCCAAATGGGGTTGGGCTGGGGCCAGATTCTGGTCTGAGCAACCCAAGTCCAAGCAGCCATCCACCTCACAAGGGAAAGCTCAGGTGAGAGAGTTGGGATGATTCCACCATTTCTCTCCACTGCAGAGCTTCCTTCAGCTTCCTTCAGGAAAGCCCCCATTAATCATGCTATTAGCACAGTATCACCAAGAGGCCTCTGAGAGGGGTGTGCCTAGGAGGACCTCCACACTCTGTGAAGGTGCAGAAAGATAATATTAGACTTTTCTTATAAAATGACATAAATTGAGCTTTAGATAGACATCAGAAGATATATTGATGTGCATATATTAGTGTACATATATTGATGTGCACGCTCAAATCTTTTATCCAATGAGGATGTGAGATAAAATGTGATAGCCAACAAGGAAATGCAAATTAAAGCTATAATGAGAAGCAGCCACACCCAGAACAATGGTTAGAACTAAAAGGGTGGAACTACACTCACCACTAGTACACAGCATTATGTTAGATGTTCTAGCCAAGGAAATTAAAGAAAAGAAGAAATGAAAGAAAGAAAGAAAGGACATTTAGTTGTAAAAGAAGAAGTAAAACTATTCTTATGTATAGACAACATGATATTGCATATAGAAAACCTTAAGGAATTCACCAAGTGACTATTAGAGCTGATAAACAAAGTTCATCAAGATTATAGGATATAGGATCAATTTACAAAGAATAAACATATTTTTATACACTAGAAATAAACAACTCAAAAATAAAATTAAGAAAAATTCCATTTACAATAGCATTAAAAAGAATAACATACTTATGAATAAATTTAACCAAAAAAGTGTAAGATCTGTACATTAAAACCTATAAAAACACTGTTGAAAGAAATTAAAGGGGATCAAAATAAAAGGAAAGGCATCCCATGTTCATGGATTGGAAGACCTAATATTGTTAAGATAGCAATATTTCCTAAATTTTTCTATAGATTCAGCAGATTCCACATAATCCCTCTATGAAAATCCTAGCTTTCTTTTTTGAAAAAGTTAGGAAGCTGATCCAAAAAGTGCATTAGTCAGGCTTCTCCAAGAAACAGAAACAATAAAACCGATATCTATTTATCTATCTATCTACCAACCTATCTATTGAGGCAGAGATTCACTTTAAGGAAATGTCTCATGTGATTGTGTGAGCTGACAAGTCTGAATTCTGCAGGGCAGGCCCACAGGCTAGAGACTCAGGGAGGAGTTGATGTTGTACCAAGAGCCTGAAGGCAGTCTGGAAGCAGAATTCCTTTTTCCTTGGAGGACCTTGGTCTTTTATTCTTAATATCTGAATCTTATTGGATGAAACCTATCCACATAATGGAAAATAGTTTGCTTTACTCAAAGTGTACTGATCTGAATGTTGATCACATCTAAAAATTATGTTTACAGCAACACCTAGTCTGGTGTTTGACAAAAACTGGCTACTGTGGGTTTCAGAGCCCAGTCAAGTTTTTTTTTTTTTTAATTTCTTTTCAGCGTAACAGTATTCATTGTTTTTGACCACACTCAGTGCTCCATGCAATACGTGCCCTCCCTCATACCCACCACCTTGTTCCCCCAACCTCCCACCCCCCGCCTCTTCAAGACCCTCAGGTTGTTTTTCAGAGTCCATAGTATCTCATGGTTCACCTCCCCTTCCAATTTCCCTCAACTCCCTTCTCCTCTCCATCTCCCCATGACCTCCACGTTATTTGTTATGCTCCACAAATAGGTGAAACCATATGATAATTGACTCTCTCTGCTTGACTTATTTCACTCAGCATAATCTCTTCCAGTCCCGTCCATGTTGCTACAAAAGTTGGGTATTCATCCTTTCTGATGGAGACATAATACTCCATAGTGTATATGGTCCACATCTTCCTTATCCATTCGTCCGTTGAAGGGCATCTTGGTTCTTTCCACAGTTTGGCGACCGTGGCCATTGCTGCTATAGACATTGGGATACAGATGGCCCTTCTTTTCACTACATCTGTATCTTTGGGGTAAATACCCAGTAGTGCAATTGCAGGGTCATAGGGAAGCTCTATTTGTAATTTCTTGAGGAATCTCCACATTGTTCTCCAAAGTGGCTGCACCAACTTGCATTCCCACCAACAGTGTAAGAGGGTTCCCCTTTCTCCACATCCTCTCCAACACATGGTGTTTCCTGTCTTGCTAATTTTGGCCATTCTAACTGGTGTAAGATGGTATCTCAATGTGGTTTTAATTTGAATCTCCCTGATGGCTAGTGATGATGAACATTTTTTCATGTGTCTTTAGCCATTTGTATGACTTCATTGGAGAAGTGTCTGTTCATATCTTCTGCCCATTTTTTGATATGATTATCTGTTTTGTGTGTGTTGAGTTTGAGGAGTTCTTTATAGATCCTGGATATCAACCTTTTGTCTGTACTGTCATTTGCAAATATCTTCTCCCATTCCGTGGGCTGCCTCTTTGTTTTGTTGACTGTTTTCTTTGCTGAGCAGAAGCTTTTGATCTTGATGAAGTCCCAAAAGTTCATTTTTGCTTTTGTTTCCTTTGCCTTTGGAGACATATCTTGAAAGAAGTTGCTGTGGCTGATATCGAAGAGGTTACTGCCTATGTTCTCCTCTAGGATTCTGATGGAATCCTGTCTCACATTGAGGTCTTTTATCCATTTCGAGTTTATCTTTGTGTACGGTGTAAGAGAATGGTCGAGTTTCATTCTACTACATAGAGCTGTCCAGTTTTACCAGCACCATTTATTGAAGAGACTGTCTTTTTTCCACTGTATATTTTTTTCCTGTTTTGTTGAAGATTATTTGACCATAGAGTTGAGGGTTGATATCTGCAGCCCAGTCAAGTTTACGCATAAAATTAGTCACCACAAATTTGTATAGAAATGCAAGGAAACAATAGCCAAAACAATGTTGGAAAAGCAGAACAAAGTAGGAAGGCTCACAGCATCCCAATTACAAAACTCTCTACAAAGTTACAGTAGTTAAGATAGTATGGTTCTGGCATAGAATAGACATATAGACCACTGGATTAGAATCGAGAGTCCAGAAATGAGTTCTTAAATCTAAGACCAACTGATTTTCAACAACAATGCCAAGTCCATTTTTTCCAACAAACTATCGTGGGACAGCTGCATGCAAAACAATAAAATTAGACCCCTACCTCACAGCATATGCAAAAATTAACTCAAAATGGACCAAAGATCTAAATGTAGGAGCTAAAACTAGAAGCCTGTTACAAGGAAACATGTAAATATTTGTGATCTTAGATCTGGCAATGACAACTAAAGTGTCTTTGCTTTGGTTGCTTTTAACCAATGAAAATACAGATAAATAGGATTCCATTGAAATTTAGAACTTTTGTGCTTCAAATGACATATAAAGAAAGTGGAAAGACAACCTACATAATGGGAGAAAATATTTACAGATTATATCTCAAAGAGGCCATGTATCTAGAATATATTTTTTAAAAAACAACTCAGCAACAGAAAAGACAAATAACTCAGTTTTTAAGAATGGACCAAGGGCTTGAATAGACATTTCTCCAAAGACGTACAAATAGCCAGCAAGCACATGATAAGATGCTCAACACCATTATCCATAAGGGAAATGCAAATAAAAACTACAATGAAATATTTCTTCATACCCAAAGGATGGCTATAATTCAAAAGACAGACAACAAATGTTGGTGAAGATGGGAAAAAATTGGAAACTTCATATAGTGCTGGTGGGAATAAAATGGTGCAGCTGCTATGGAAAACAGTTTGGAAATTCTTCAAAAAGTTAAACATAGAGCTACCATATGATCTGGCATCTCCACTCCTAAGTATATACTTGAGAGAACCGAAAATGTACGTCCATGCAAAGGCTCATACGTAAACATACACAGCAACATCACTCACTTGCTTAACAGTGGAAACAACCCAAATGTCCATTTTTTAAAAAGATTTTATTTATTTATTTGACAGAGAAAGAGAGAGAGAGCACAAGTAGGCAAAGCGGCAGGCAGAGGGAGAGGGAGAAGCAGGCTCTCCGCTGAGCAGGGAGCCCGATGTGGGGTTTGATCCCAGGACCTTGGGATCATGACCTAAGCCGAAGGCAGATGCTTAACCCACTGAGCCACCCAGGCACCCCCAAATGTCCATTACCTTATGAATGGATAAGCAAACTGTGGTATATCTATATAGTGGAAGATTAATTAGCCATAAAAAATGGATGAAGTACTGATACATGATATGACATGGATTAAACTCAAAAACATTAACTAAAAGAAGTCAGTTATAAAGGGCCATGTATAATATGACTTCATTTATATACAATATCCATGATTGAGACAAAAAAAGAATTAGATATTATTAAGAGCTAGGGAAGGGGGCAATTCTATGTGACTGGTAACAGGTACAGCTTCTTTTTGGGGTGATGAAATGTTTTTCAACTAGATGGTAGTGACAACTTAACAGCTTTGTGAATATTCTAAAAAACACTGAATTGTATATTTCAAAAAGATGAATCATATGGTACATGAATTATAGCTCCATTTAAAAAAGAAATGACAATACCAAGTGTTGACAAGAATGCAGAGCAACTGGAGCTCTTCCATTGTTGGTGAGGATGTAAAATGATACAACCACTTTGCAAAGCTGTTCGGCATTTCCTTCTAAAATGAAATGTGTGTTTATAAGACATACAATTCTACCAACGGGAATATGCCCGAAAGATGTGAATTGATTTTTTTCACCAGAGTAACATGGACAAAAATATTCTTAGCAGCCTTATTTGTAAAAGCCACCAAGTAGAAGCAACCAAAATGTTCATCAACTGCAAGATGGGGAAGTTGACTGTGATGGAACAATGCAATGCCTGCTGCACAGCAGTGACAGAGATTGACCTATTGTTGCAGGAGACACTGAAAGCCTCAGAAGGAATGATGTGCAACAATAATTCAGATGAAAAAGCACACTCAGCATGAATCCATTTATATCGTGTTCAGAAGCAGGTAAGATGTGGGAAGGTAAGCACAGGCCACTCCGAGAGCCCAGAAGGGTTCTAAATATGGATCTGGGCAATTGTTATGTGAGTGTACACACATGTAAGTTTCTATTTGGGAAAAGCCTTAAGATTTGTGCAATAATGGATGTTGCATCTTGATAAATTTTCAAGTGTCAGGGCTTCTGGGGTGCTAGGCCATTCCTTGTAGAAGCAAACAAGTAGGGCCAAGGCCGCAGACTTCCTCTGCAGCTATAGCCATCTATCTTGGGGAGTGGGGTAGACGTGGCTATCTAGGAGAGCCACTGGCTATCCTTGAGAAATGAGGAGCTCTGTTACACATACTCAAGTCTAGCCTGACTCCATGTGCCCTGAATTCTGTGTAAGGGTTTTCTTGAGAACCACCTAGACCAATCAATAGTCATCCCAGATTGTAGCCCTGAGGTTGGACATTGCTGGCAACTAGGAATTGGTGACTGGCCCGCCTATGTGGGCCTCCCAGACAGGAGCTTCAGGCCACGTGGGGAGAAGCTGGCTCCTAGGTAGAGTAGGGATGCCTCAGGCTCCCTGAGGTTGCTTGTCAGCCAGCGTGTTCTTCTGGTCTGTTCCCTGGCATCCCTGCATGGGGCACATGCTGGTCAGCCAAGGTACATGTTTTGTGCAGAGCAGAGGCAGGCCAAAGCTGGCTGGACTATAGTGTCAAATGTTACCACATGGCTGTGACCCACACTATGCTGTCTCAGGCTCCTATGCCATAGTTCAAAGGACAACGGGTAGGCATTGACACAGGGGAGGGCAGTAGCAGGAGTGACTCTGGGTCCCAGAGGCCCAAGGGTTGTTGGGTGAGCTAGTGTGGGGTGGGAAGATTGCTCTTGTCCTCCTGCCCTTCAGCCTGGCCTTCTGAAGATCTTGTGGTTTCCCTTGCTGGAGTTCTGATGCTGAAGAGGGCACAGTGGGGGCTCCAGTCCTACCTGCTATGGATCATTGTCCATGGAGTCATGTGGCTTTAGGAGTGCTGCCTGTAACTCACTATGTGGGGGAAGCTGTTGCTCTTCTCTAGTGACACCATCCATCCATGTGGTGAAGGACTACGCAGAAGGCATTCCTTAAATATTGTTAAGTGTGCCAATATTGGGATGCTGAACAGGTGTGGTGGAGGGCTGGCCCAGCCAGAGTAGACATCCAAAGTTAAAGGGGTTTCATGCAGGAGAAGGTGCATGGCACAGCAGGAGTCCTCAGATAGTGTCCCTGCTGGGAGGTGGGCTGAGAAAGCAAGCAAGCAGGGTAAGGGGGAAAGTGATTACAGAGCTGGGGAATGACACAGAGTTGAAGCCACTGCGTCATGGTGGGGTAGGTAGGAAAGCCTGGCCACTACACACTGAGGATTGGCTTGGGAGGTGGTGGGCAGAGTTCTTCAGACACCAATGCTGGCAGGAAATAGGTTGAGGGCAGGTGAGAGAGAAGAGGGACCAGACCATGTCTCAGCCTCTAAGGCTGCCTGCCTGTATCTTGTTTGTGTGTGTGTATGTGTGTGTCCCTTGTAGTTCTTGGACTCTGTCTCTGTCATTTCCTCTCCCCTGCTCCTCTCCCTTATGATATTGACTCTTCTTCAAACCACCCCCAGTTTTATATTCTTTTCTTATTAAAAAATTTTTATTATGGAATATATCACACATTCAAGGGTGTAAAATGTATATGTGTGGTTTAAAGAATACTAAAATGAGTGTATAATGAATAGAAATATTCCTAGGTTTTGGCATCCTCTGTGTACCCTCCCTGCTCATGCTTCTTATCCCCCAACCTGTAACCACCATTGTCAAGTTTGTGTTATTCACCCCAGTGTATTGTAGAGCTTACCACCTATGAATGCACCCTGAACAACATATTGTTTAGGTTTTCCATTTTTTTAAAACTTTGTATAAATGAAACCAGACTTGTGCATTCTTCTGTGACTTCATTCTCTTGGGTGACATTGTTTCTGAAATTCTTTCACATTGATGTGTGTACCTACAGATCATCATCTTCAGGATTGTACGGAATTCCATTGGTTGAATATACCATTATTTATTTGTTCATTCTAATGTGGGTGGACATATGAATTGTTTCCAAGATTTTTTTTCTGTTTAAAAACGATGCTGCTGTGAGCTTTCTTAGACACATTTCCCAGGGCACATAATTTTGGGGGGTGTGGGAGTGAGTTCTGGAATGAGAATGGTCAATCATGATTCAGAGTAGTTCCACAATGTGCCTTTCACCAGCAAGGACAGAAGCCCTACCTCATTCCTTCCCATACTCTCCTTGCCTCTCCCCTCCCTCCATGTCCCTTTTCTTTCCCCATTTCCTGATCCAGTGGAATTCAGACACGTGTTGGTATACCTACTGAGTTTGACAAGAGCAGTCTAAGGACAGGGTGATGTCCTATAGAGAGTGACCATAACAAGGTCTGGTGAGAGGCCTCAGTGGCCTCTAATGTCTAGGTAGTCCACTCCCTGGGGCTCATCTCTGCCCCCTGTTCGCATTCCTACTATCGTTCTGCCCCCTCCCCCACTACAACTGAACTGGACAAGCACCATTTTTCTGTCTCATCCAAACCATCATCCAAAATCCAGCCCCTGGTTGAGGAAATTAAGATGCTCTTGTCCTTTAGGCAGCCCCCAGTTCCTGTTGGAGTCAGCTGTCTTTGGAGCAGAAATCTCCCCCCTCCCCCCATCCCTCATCAGCTCTGGACTCCATCTGCCCTCAATCCTTGGTTCTGTCTTCTGTGGGAAGCTGGTTGGAAAATGTGGGGAGTTGGTTCTTTGTCACTGGTTTTCCAGGTGGTTTGTAAACACTCCCAAGGAAATGCTTCTCAGTAATGAATGAGGCCCCTGTGCAAGCTGAAATTGTATGAGCAATTAACCCTGCTGGCCCAGTGCCCAAGAGGAGCACCCCCAGCTGCTTTCCTGGGAGAAAGTCCAGAATCCCTGGATGTGACCCTCTCCTCTGTTCTCTCTCACCTGGGGGAGGGGTGTCTGAGAGCAGGGGGAGGGGAATGGGTGCATCTTGGCAGCTGGAGCTACAAAGGCAAGAACCTCCTCCCTGCTTCTGAGGTAGGAAAGGGCTGGCACATTCTAGAAAAGTGAGGAAGTGGACGTGGCAGGAATAGTGTGTGTGTCTGTGTCTCTCCAACAGGGGTGGGAGGTGAGGGGTGGGGGTGGGGGAGGAGAGTAGCTGTCACCTGAAGCTTGTCATCCTGAAAGGCAGGTTGCACCAGTTTCTCAATCCCAAGGCAATGCTGAGCCCTGTCCAGGGTGCTGAAAGGCCCCCCAGGGCTGTGGCCCACGCAGTGCCCACTGAACCAGCTCTACCCCTATCGCTGAGTGACTTTGTTCAAGTCCTCAAGCTTCTTCGTGAGCAGTTTTCTCCTATGCAGCATGGGGGTGACAGTTATCCCTCCCCTCCCAAAGCTGTTACAGAAGAGGAAGGCTGACCCACAGCAGGCCCACATCACTGGCCAGTGACTACTGTTAGTGCCCTGCTCCATCTCTCTTGGCTGTGCCACCTGGACAGGTGTCTCACCCTCTCTGGCCCCTAATTCTGTTGCCCATCATGGACAAAGATGCTTCCTGAGTCTGGTGCCAGGAGGACAAATGAGTGTGTGTGTGTGCCAAAGCTGCACTTCTCCCCCAAGGGCAAGGGATGCTGGCTCCCTGGGTCTTTGCAATCTCTGTCAGGGGGGTCCAGGAACTCTGGCTTTGTGGTAAGGCCTCTCTCCTTGGAGGCTAACATGTCCCTCAATTATTGGGGCTGGCACCTCTTGCTGCCCTGCAACCCATGGCTGGACTTTAGGACACAGGTGGAGCTCTCCTGGAACCCAGCTGCTCCCCACATGGGGGGCCTTGCTGAGTGGGCATCTGGAAGGGTCTGGCAGTGACAGGGGAAAAGTGTTATAAAAAAAAAACTGGTGAGTAAAGTGTAAGGCCTGCTCTCTCCCTGTTAAGAGCTTGCACAAGAGCCTCTTTGCCATCGGATTCAATTTATTCCCATCTGGGCCCTGCTGTCTCCATCAATTCGGCTAATAAAGAGAGGTGGATGGCCGTGACCTGGGCTGCCGCAGAGGCCTCTTCCAAGCTAATTAACCGGCCTGAACAATCCCTTTTAATACTTCTGTGCTTAATGCCCTAAAAGGGAAAAATGAACTGGGGATGAGGGAGGGTGTTAGGACTGGGAGCAGGGGGCTGGCTGGTGGGGGAAGGGTGAAAGGGTCTGGCATCTCTGGAGGCTACCAGGAGGAAGTGGGGAAGGCAGAGAAGGCAGCTCCAGGGGCTCAGACCCCAGCCTGTGCTCTGCAACCCTGAATGACTAGCCTTGCTGTCTGAAGCTCAGTTTTCTCATAAGCGGGGTATGTGCTGGTAAGAGAAACAAAGGGCAGGCTGGTGTGAACTTATGCTCCCTCTGAGTGGGACGGCCCAGGGAAAACGGTGTGGGATGTGCTGCAATGTGCACAGAGGGCAGGAAGTTGGCAGCTGGTGGTCTCTGCAGAAGAGACTCGTAGGGGAGATAAGGTGTCCACCATGTACCCCTTTGTAGCAAGTGGGCTTTGTTCCAGGCTGCCAGAACTCAACACTTAGCCAAGGAAGCCTGGGCAAGGGTCTTCCCCACCCTCACTTCAGCATCCTCAACTGTAAAATAGGAATAAGAATAATGCTCTGCTCCTAGGACTGCTACAAGGATTGCATGCAATAATGTTGGTAAAGCACTTAGCTGCTTCCTTGATAAATACTAGCTGTAATCATAATTGTTATTGCTGTGATTTGAATTCTTACCTGGTGTGTATATTAGCTATGAAAAGTCATCCCTTTATTTGAAAAGGCACAGACAAAATTCCATTCTCCTGGGGGCTCTGAGGATTCATCTGTGCCTGCCCAGTGCCAAGCCCAAGGCTGGGTGCTTCCTGGCATGGACGTCAGCAGACTTCCCTGCCCCTCATGCCTGGCACTGGAGAAGAGTAGGGTGCTGCCCTGGGTGAGTTTGCCCATGTGGCTTCACCTCTCTGTGTCTGTGTTCCCACCTGCAGAATTGACTCATTGTTTCCAAGGCACTGCTCTGCCCCAAGACAACAGCCAGCAGTCCTCCCCACTCTGAGGATGGATAGCATATGACCTTTGGTTGTCAACTCCTTCAAGGTTGGCCTAAGTCACAGAGAGCTCACTCAAAGCCTTGCCCTTCCCAGATCAGCCTGTATCCAGTGGCTGAGTAACCTTTTCTGTCTCAGAGCCTTTGCAGAAAGAGTTAGCTATTTCAGCCCAACAAGGAATCATTTGGCAGGCCACATTCACTTCAGTGTTCCCTGCAGGTAAGCCAAGGCAATACTTTGCTCTCCCTGTGGAACTTCTATTCTATTGAGGTTCCTGCAAGAATCATACAGAACCTACCCAGAGAAAACCTTGGGGCTCAATGCCAACTTTAACCTGATGACTCGGAGATGCAGTCTTGCGGCTTTCATTTCTCTCCAACCTCCAGAGTTATGTCAGCTCTCTGACACCTGCACTCGGGTGTCCAGTAGGCATTGCAAACTCAACATGGCCCAATCTGATCTCCTTCCTGGTGACACACCCTCTTCCTTGTCCCTGCTCTTCCCACAGTCTCCCCATATCAGCGAAGACCTGCTCCCTCCTTTCTGACACTGGGCTAAAAATCTTGGAGTCATCCTTTGCTTTGCTCTTTCTCACACACATTTCATCCAGTTCATCCAAAAGTCCTTTGGCTCCATCTTCAAACCACCAGCCAGTTCTCAGCCCTTCTGCTGCCATCATCCTGGTCCAAGCCACCAGAGTCTCCTACTTGATCTTTGCAGTCATACACTCTGCACTCATCTCTCTGCCTCGTCCTTATACCCTTCAGTCTACTGTCTACTCAGCAGCCATAGTGCCTGCTGCAAAATGTAATCCAGACCACATCATGCTTTTGCTCAAAACCCTGCAGTGGTTTCCAGTCTCATTCAAAATGGAGCTGTGAGTCCTTCCCTAGCTTACGAGAGAGACTCTATCTGACCTGGCCCTGCTGGCCTCCACAGAACCATCTCCTACCTACTCCATTTAACATGCTCTGTTTCTGCCAACTGACCACCTTGAATACACCATGGACTTTTCTGCCTCAGGGACTTTGCACCCCCTATTCCCTTTGTTCCTTTCAGATTATGCTTAAATGCCACCTCTCATGTCCTCCTCACTCACTATTTGGCTATTCTACTCAATTTTTCTTCATACGCTGTCTATTTTGTTCTCTGATACAGCATCAAATATGCTTCATCTGAATTGAGATGTGCTGTCAGTGTGCAAAGTACACACCAGATTTTGAAGACTTAGCACACACACAGAAAGAATGTAAAATAGCTTTCTGGTGATTTTTGTACTAACTATACGTTAAGATGATAATGTTTTGGATGTATGCATACTATTAAAATTAATGTCACCTGTTCTATGTTCCTTTAAGTATGGCTGCTAGAAAATCCTATTTCAAAAAGGGAACACATCTGTTTTAGAAAATGGAATAGAACATGGCTTGGATTTTCTTTGTCTTGTGTTTCCCTTGCAGGGGGGCCTGGCTCCCTATTTCTAGGGAGCTAACTCCTGCCCTGGGCCTGGAGGTAGAGAAGGGAGAAATAGCCATGGAGCTGTTCACTCCCTGGTGCTAAAAAGGGTCCAATCTTGCAGCCAGGCAGCGACCTTGCAGGCCAATGACTTGTTGAGTGGCCCCAGGACCCTGTCAGCAAGTCCATTCTGAGTTCTGCCCTTATGCTTTATGCCAGACACACGAGCAGAAGAGAGGAGGCCTCCTGCCCTAAAGGCAGCTTCTCTCCCTGAGAGGGGCAAGGCTTTCAGAAGGGAAACAGCCTATAATTAGATCAGTAAATTGTGTGACCCCAGTGGCAGGTGTGGGAGAAGGTGGTAAACAGGAGGCTTCTGGCAGGCTGGCAAGGTCAGCACATATATCTTTCTAGAACACTGGAAGGCCTTGAACACAACAGTGGTCAGATGGGCCACCTTCCACCGCTCAGCTTTTTACACACCCAGGTACTGTTCTGAGGGCTGGGGGACCACAAGGATGAGACACACGAGGCCCTCCCCTTGGCACTGCCATCAGGGAAAACCACCTGCCCCATTTCAGGCTAAGAATGGCCCCCTTCCTTGCCTGGGTCCAACCCCAGCTCCATCCCTTCCAGCCTTGGTAAGTCCCTCCCGCACTCAAGAACACTGCCTGTTCCCTTGCCTCTGTTAGGGTCTCTTCAAACTCTGGGGTTCCCAAGGGGCTAAAAAGAAGGAAGGTGGGGCACCAGGTGTGAGGCAGGGCTCCACAGATAAAACACTCCAAACGGAACTTCCAACCTTTGTTTATCATGAGTTGCTAAAGTATTTTAAAACAACTTTGGATTTTTATTTTTTAATCAGAGTAAAACGATTACAAATTCAAATTGGATGGAGAACTTAGGAGCAGTGGGTCCCCACTCTGGTCCACTTTTTCTCTCCCTTGAAGGAATCCTCTTAACTCCTTAAGCTGTGGAAATGTCCTAAGCAGGCTTAATCCATTACATCCCTGGCTGTGTCTGGCACTCTAAGAAGGATTCTACTTTCTGCCCTGCTTCCCACCTTCCCCATCCACCTGTGTGTGCCACTATTGTTGGTCCCTGTCTTGCTTCACTTTCTAACCCTTGCTTCTCTTCCTAACTGCACCACTTCTGTTCTTCATTTCACCAACTACAGACAGCACCAATATATATGAATTTATATACCTTCTGGTTTCTTTCCCAGCTGCAGAAGCACAAACTGGAGACAGCCAGAAGCTTGTCTCCCTGGCTCTCAGTTCTGCCCTCAAAGCCCCAGATCCGCTGGGATGTGGGCCTGCCCGGTTCTTCCTGCCTGCTCAGAGAGCCCCACTGCAGCACTCACCTGTGTGAAACCACTCTTGCCACCCAAAAGGGCTCCCTGTAGCCCTGTGTCCCCACCACCCTGTGTGGGGGGGCTCAGCCATTCTGCCGACCTTCCCGCTGGGCCCCTGTCTCCCTGTGGTTTGGGCAATGAGGCAGTGAGATGACAGGCTTGTCCCTGTGGGAGAGGGATGATGAGGCCAGTTCACTGGGCCTTTAGCCAACAAGTTCAATGCAGCATATTTGTTGGAATTACTCATTCGGGTGGGAATAGGCGCACTCTCATTTCCGTCTTCCTTCCATGCCATGAGGAGGGTGTTATCATCTCAGCATTCAAGTCGGGGGACAGGCACCGGGAGACCCAGCAACTTGCCCACGACACACAGCTTGTGAAAAGTGGAGCAAGGGGCATGCCTGGGTGTGCAATTCCCTAACACATCACAGTTTTTATTGTCTCAATGCGGTCTGTCAAAGCCAGTAATTATCCAGATTAGTTGCCTGTTTTCCTCCATGAGAATGCTGGCCCCAAGAGCAGGATCCTTGTGTGTTTCATCTTCCTCATTTGACCAAGTACCTGACATAGACTGTGTGCTCAATAAATGATAATGAAGGGCGCCTGGGTGGCTCAGTGGGTTAGGCTTCTGCCTTCGGATCAGGTCATGATCACAGGGTCCTGGGATCCAGCCCCACATCAGGCTCCCTGCTCGGTGGGAAGGAAGCCTGCTTCTCCCTCTCCCCCTGCTTGTGTTCCCTCTCTTGCTGTGTCTCTCTCTGTGTCAAATAAATAAATAAAATCTTTAAAAACAAAATAAAACAAAACAAAACAAAACCAGTGATGAAGATCTGGAAAGAATAGGATCGGGTGGTCATGGAAGACCTCTCTGAGAAAGTGGCATTAATTTTTTTTTTGCATTTTTTTTATTGTAATAAAATATACAGAACATAATATTTACCATTTCAGTCATTTTCAGGTGTATAGCTCAGTGGCATTGAGCACATTCCGCCTGTTGTGCCGACATTCCCACCGTCCATCTTCCCAAGCTGAAACTCTGTGCCTTCTGAACACTGACTTCCTTCCCGTTGCCCTCGCCGGAGTCCCTGGCAGCCACCGCTCTACATTTCATCCCTGTGAATTGTGGAAATACTGCAGGGACCTTGCAGAAGTGGAATCCGACAGTATTGACTGGCTTCTTTCACTGCGTGTTATGTCTTCAAGGTTCATCCATGTTGTAGCCTACGTCAGAATTTCCTCCCTTTTAAAAACCACATAGTACCCCGTTGTATGCATAGACCACATTTTGTTTATCCATTCATCCGTCGATGGACACTTGGGCTGCTGTCACCTCTTGGCTGTTGCCGACGATGCTGCTCTGAACGTGGGTGTGCCAGTGCCTCTCCAAGTCCTTGCCTGCAATTCTTTTGTGTGTCTACCCGGAAGTGGAAGTGGTGGTGGGCCACAGGGTAACTGTATTTTTAATTTTTTGAGGAGCCACAATCCCATGGCTGGCAGCGGCTGCACCATTTTACATTCCCACCAATAGGGCAGATCTCCAGTTCCAGGAGGGTTCCACCTCCTTCCAACACGTGCTGCTGTCTGTTGTTTGATGGTAGCCATCCTAGGGAAGTGGGAGATTGGACATCTGAGCAGAGACCAGGATGGGGGGGGGTGGGGAGCTCCACAGCAGGGCGGGTGAGCAGGAAGATGCTGTGCACACAGTTGGAGCCCCGATGGGCCCGGTGGGGGGAGCAGGACCTGAGCTTGCCAAATACCCCAACACTGAGAGCTCTTAAACAGACATTTTGTTTTGCCCACGGTTCTGTGGGTCAGAAATCTGGGGAGGCTGGATGGTTCATCTGGGCTGCCTGTGGTATGGGTAGGTACCAGCCTCTTCATCTCATGTCTGGTGCTCCTGTGGCCTCTTCCTTTCCTCCAGGGGGTGTCTCACCCTCCAGGGCATCCCTGAGTGACCTGAGCTTCTTGAATACAGTGGGCTCCCCTCCAGGGGTTGGAAGGAGGGTTGCACTTCTCACCAAGCAGAAATAGAAGCCATCAGGCCAGGAGAGAGCCAAATCCTGACCTGGCACAGCTTCACTTTCCCCTACATTCTATCAGCTGAAGCTGTCAGGGGACCACCTGGATCCAAGGGGGTGCAGGAACAGGTCACTCTTCATGGGGGTGGGGCAGCGAGCCACACTGCAGAAGAGCACGGGCAGTGAAGGGACAATGCTGGGTGACAATGAGGGTTACCTGGAGGTTGTTAGTCCAGAGAGAGCTGAGGGTGCAGGGCTAGGCTGGTGGCCTTGGGAAGAGGGGAGATGAACAGGTTAGGGAGATGTGGATGGTAGCACCCACAGAATTTGGTGATTGAGTACATGGGGTGAGGAGGAGGAAGAGGTTAAGAAAGACTCCCAAGTTTGTGGCTCCAGCCACTGTACTAACTATGCCTTTATTTTCTGATGCTTCAACATCTCGGGGCCATGCTGACCCTGGAGACACTGCCTCTTACAGGCTTAGCTAAGTCCTAGATAGTAAAAGACCATTTTTGAATGTGCCTTTTCCAGTACAAAAAATCAATCCAGGGTCCACACACCCCCACTTCTGATATCAGGCTCTCACACTTGGGGGTTCCTAGCCACCTACCCTAATCATCCAGGGCTAGGTATTGACAATGTGGAATAGCCCTCCACCCCCTGAAATTATGCAAGCCATTACCCTGCTTCTCCTGTTTCTTCTGAAGACACCACAGTAGAGTTCTCGCCCATCTTCCCTTAGCCGCAGCCTCCTGACTGTCCCTGGGGCTGTCCCTCTGGCCCTGTGTGGAGAAGCCTGCCCCACCTTTTGGGATCAGGGAGCATAACAAGCTATCTCTTCAAGGCAATCATCTTCTGATCTGTTGGCCTCACCATACGTAAATAATAATAAAATCTACACGTTATAGTAGTCACTGAGTGCAAGTCGTCCCAGGTGTTTGTGTCAGGGGAAGGTAGCCTTCTCTTTTCACCAACTGGCTGCCTTCTTTGGCACTCCAGGCTGGAAGAGAAGGAGTAGAGAATGCCCATGCTGTGGTGTTGAGTCCACCCATACCCTCCCTGCTGCACTGACCATTTCTCCAGTGGGAGTGTTCCCTTGGCAACCAAGTGACAATGGCCAATTCCCTTCTCCAACAGGTGGGCTCAACTGAGAATGGAGGGATGGAGAGTGGTTGAATGGGTTGTTTCTCTTAGTTAGGCAGTATATAGCTGTAGTTCCCTCTACGTTAAAAAACCTTCCAGGAGAAATTGGAGATATTCCTCATTTTCCCATTTCTAACACAACCACTGTTTTCTTTTCTTCTGGATGCAGGACCCCCTTTGCCACAGAGCTCTGAGATTCTTCAAACACTCCAACCCAAGCCTGTTTACCCTGCCTCCCCACTCCTTAAACTTTTTCTGAATTTTACTTTTATTTTTCCAAAGGGCATTTCCATTTTGTCTATTTATTTGTTTGTTTCCTTTGTTCTTATTTATTTGTTCAGCAGACATTTCCATTCTGTGCACTATAGCCACCACATACAGGGTTGTAAGTGCTGGCTGTGAGCAGAGTGGGGTGGTGAACTTCCACTTAGCATCCCCATCATGACCTTTCTTGTGATGCTCCTTGGTCTCCCAGTTGGTGGATTCTGATGGCCAAGTGCTGTCACAGAGGGGAATAGGGTGGGGGCTTTTTACCTACAGCTGTTGAGTACAAGAGCATGGTCACGGCCAAGGAAGGACGTCCTGAACAGGGCCAGGTCCCAACATGCCATGAGTGAATGTGCTGTGGCTGGGCTGCCAGATCTGAGGGAGGGTGTCTGAGGGCGCAGCCAAGTCCAAGAGCCAAGTCACTGCGGGTGGCAGAGCAGGGTGAGCCACGGCCAGCCTGGGCAGAAGCCGATGGCCAGCTGCTCCGAGTTTATATTTAGCTGCTGCTGCCCAGGACAGCAGGGGCACTGGGAAGTCCCAGGCAGAGGCACCATACGCTGCCTAAGCGGTCCTGGCATTGGGCAAATTGATGGGTTCCCATTTGGGGGGTGCAATTATAAAGTACCTCAATAAAGAAAAAAGAAAGGAAGGGGAAACTGTCATAGAATAAAAGAGACTTAGAAGAAGCACAACGACCAAACGCAATGCGTCGTCCTTGTTTGCATCCTGATTCCTACAAACCAACCCTAAGAAGTTATCGCAAGATATTTGGGAAAATTTGAACATGGCCTGTGAATTAAAAGATATTAAAGAATTATTAATTTTGCTGGGTATTTTGATATTGTGATTAGATTTTAGAGTCCTTATCTGCTAGAGACACAAATTGAATTATGTATGGATAAAATAAAATGATGTCCGGGATTTGCTTTAAATACTAAAAGAAAAGAAGTGTGTGTGTGTGTGTGTGTGTGTGTGTTGCGGGGGGAGATGAAACAATATTGGCTGTGAGCTGATAACGGTTGAAGCCGAGGATGACATATGGGCTCATTATCGTATTCTCTCTACTTTTGTGCAGGTTTGACATTTTCCATAATGAAATGCTAGAAAGTACTTCAACCAACCAACTGAGGATGAGTCCCCAGGGGTGGGATTGCCAGATCCAGGGCTGGAGACTTTCTCTGGCTCTGGAAATGGGTTGTCAAGTCGCTCTTCCATGGGACAGTGCAGGTTTGCACAGCTGTGAGCATGGGGAAGGTGGGGTGGGCAAGCCTGCTGGGCAGTCATTTCAACTTTCCACTGTCACTAATTCGACAGGTATACAGTTATCATTATTTCATTTCCAGTCCCTTGGGTAAGGGGTGGGTGAAGCATTGGCTCCTGGTGAGAACAAGTAGCTGCTTTTACTCCTGAACCCCGTCCCTGGCCGCATGCACCTTTACCTGCAGCATCTTTTGTTTTGTGACCTACAGATGATGTTGACCTTCTACCCTTTTGATGCAAATGTCTCCTAATCTTTTTTATTTTCTGATGTCCCCAGAATTTTCCTGTTGATATTATTAATTCTATTACTTCCTTCTTTAATTTCTTTGACTGCAAGAGAGCTGTTAACTCCTGCGAATACCCGCCAAAGCTTCAAGTGTGTTTGCACTTGCTTTTCTACGATCGGATTATTTATAGTCACATCTTCCATTCGTCTCAGGTTTAATTGAGTCTTTGGTGTATGGATCCTTTCCCTCAAGTTTGATCTCCACGTGTCTCAGCATCATTTTGTCAATTATTTTTCCTTTCACCATCATTTAGTCTTGATTATTTCGTGAATGATGAACGACTCCTGTAACTGATGGGAGTCTATTTCAGGGCTCTGAATTCTTTCCTCTAGCTTCATCTCAATTTGGGGGCCAGCACCACACCCTGTTTCGGTCACTGCTAATTAGTACATCCTGACTCCTGGCAATCCTGGGAGTCCCTACCCAGCCTGTCAGATTTGGAACCGCTCCTGCACCTCCCCACGGTCCTCAGTGCCCTGCCCTGCAATCAGGGACTCTGGTCGAATCCCTCTTCTGCCACCAGCAGTGTGCTTGGACCAGTCCCATAGGCTCTCTGAGCCCCACCTGGAAAGAGAGGCAATGTGTGACTTGTCACCCACACTAAATGCTTGGTACTTCATAGATACTCAGCACATGCTTGCACTTTGGAGCTTGAAGGCAAACCCTGGGGGTAACTAAGCCTGCAACTTGGATGAGCCTAGAAGGAGTCAAGGGCATTTCCTCTGTCCCTCTTGGCAATGCTGGGAACACCCTAGTGAGGGGGGTCCCTGCCAGCCCACAGAGCTGGGGTATGGATACCAGCTCAGGTGCAGGGCACTGAGGCATTGTCCCATATTGTCCCTCCCACCTGGGCACTGTCCCTCCCACGTGAGGGAGCCATAGCTGCTGATGGCCCTATTTCTATGGTTACCACCTCAGAATGGGTCAGAGGCTGAGGAGCACCCAGGGATATTGACACAGAGGGGACAGGAAGTGTGACTGGCCACAGGGCGGGGAGGGCTGGGCTGTATGTCCCTCTTGGACAGCAGAGGTGACCCACAAGCCCCAGGTGGGGGATGTCACTAAGCTGAGCCAAGCAGGGCCATGGAGTGTGTTGGTCCTGCTCTCTGAGGAGCAGACAGAGATGAAATAAGATGTGCAAGAGGCTTGTGGGGAAGTGTCTGTGGAGGATGAGGGGAAGGAGGGAGGAGCATGAATTGGCAGGGAAGAGCCTTAGGCTGGGGGTGGGGGTGTCTGGGGCTGGCACCCATGGAAGGAGAGAGGGAAGGAGGGAAGATGGGGGAGGGAGAGCCACAAACTGCAGGGCAGCTTAGAGAGAGCCTGGTCACCCTGGATGGACACCCCCAGAGCTCAGACTGCCCATGTGGGAAGCCAGGCTGGGCAGGAGCGGCGCCTCCAGGACTTGTTGGGCTGGGTCCTTGCCCTCTGCAGAAGCTGTGCTGGATCCTTGAAGCCCAGGAGCTAGCAACTGTCAGCCAAACACTTTCCTGCCACCAAGCTCTCTCCAGAAGAGAGCAGAAGCTGTCCCTTTGCAGCCATCCTCCACTAATTGTGTGGACTTCGGGAGTCACCGCCCCACCCCTTGGGTGCTGACATGGCAGGGTGCGAGGGGAGGTGGCACCAGCGAGTTGTCCCATCCTAGCAGGGAAGCAGCATCATGCCAAGCCCAGGGAAGGCTGTCAGGCTCCCATCTCTCTGTGCCAAAGCCGCAGGGTCCAGGACTATTCAGAGAGATACTGGGGACCACACTGAGGGCTCAGGACCCCAGTGTGATGGAGGGCCCTGGGGTAGTTCTGGAGAGGCTGGGGCACGAGGCCCTCTAGGGGTGTGCCAGTGGGGAGACAGGAACAGTGCAAGCAAGGGGGCAGAAGAAGTGCCACAGGACTCCTTGGAGGGACTTCTAGGGGTGGCACAGGTGAAGGAAGGGAGGGTCCTTGGAGGCCAGGGCTCAGAGCTGGGCTGCAGATGACAGAGAGAATTTGGAGAGGAGGAAGCAGAGGAACGTGAGGCAGGACACTGGAGAAAGGGACCACGTGAGCAAGTGCATGTCCAGCACTCAGTGGGAGGACAGAGCCAGAGAGGGGAGCACAGGGCACTCAGGAGGTGGGAAGTTACTCAGGAATTCAGGGAGAGCCTTAAGGACACTGTGCCTGCTGCCGGCTGGCATTTGAAATGACAGAATTCCTTTCTCTGCAATCTGCCTCTGTGGCCTCTGACTCATCTGGGACTGTTCCCGGTCCACTTTGACCCAGCCATTCGGGTCTCTCCCTTCCCCAGGGCTCTGAGCCTTTGCACATGCTGCGCGCACGCCCTCCACCCCGCCCAGAGCATTCTTCCCATGGGAGCCCCTGCTCATCCTTCACGTGTCAGCCTAGATACTCCTTCCCTGAAGAGGCCTCTCTGCTCCCCGCTTCTCAGACACCCCATACACAGGCACTCCTTATCACATCACCTGCTTGGCTGTCTTCATAACACCACAACCTCTAATTACCCTGATCATGTTTCTGGTTTGCTTGTTTATCATCTGCCTCTCCCCACGGGTTTGTCAGCTCTTCGTGGGTGGGGATTTTATCCATCTGGTTCAAGACTGCAGCCCCAGAGCAAATCCACGGTGCCTTTAAACCCCCACACCGTGGGGCTGGGCTACTGGTCCACTTGGTCTCCCGTGAGGAAGAAGAGAGTCACCACCCTGTGACATGGGGGTGAGGTGCTGTGATTTCCATGGCGTGGTGGAAACCTCCAGGTAGACCCTTCCTAGCCAAGCAGCCCTGAGCGGGTCAGTTGCCCTTTCTGGGTTTCTCCCCAGTCATTTATGAAACACAGGACAGCAAGCGGGTCCCGTGAGGGTAGGCTTGACAACTGTGGTAGGAATACCCTGCACAGGGCTAGGCCACGGATGTCCCCAGCACCTCCCCCTCCTTCAAGAGTGGCTCTTCCCAGCCAGTGGCTAGCTGCCCCTCTTACAGAGCTGGAGGTTCCTGTGCCCGTGTAGGAGGAGGCCCGAAGGCAGCCGCTCCTCTGCGGGGTGGGCTGATGTGTGAGGGATTTATGGGACAATGCTCGAAATGAAAAGCAATTCAATCCAATCCCAGGGTGGCAAGAGGCTTCCTGGAGCCTCGCTAAGTGGGTCTGGAGCAGTGATCAGCGTTGCAAATCTATTAGCCTGCTCTCGGCATTTGGGGCCGCTGCGTGCATGAGTCACTGGGGTAGGGAGCCAGGAAGCTGGCGCGGCCAGCCGGCTGCTCATCAATTAAACTCCTCTCCGTTTAATTAAGACATAAAACATCACCCTGCATGTCTGCAAGAAGGGCTGGACACCCGGGGCCCCAGCAGCCGCTGTAGCCGCCCCCTGCCTCCCTGTGTCAGACACCCGCCAGGCCACGAGGCAACCAGGAAGTCACACTATGAGTTTTCTTGCCCAGGACATAGCATCTCTGATGGAGGCTCCTGCCTGCACTCCGCCGGTGATATGCCGCTCACCACCTACTTCCCTCTGCTGACTCAGGTGGGCCAGGCAGTGTGGCCCAGGAGCATGGCCTTCAGAGCCAGCTGCCTGGGGCCGGACCACTTGGCTGTGTACTCAGTTCTTACTCTCTCTGTGCCTCAGTTTCTCCCCCTCTGTGTGGAAAGACAGGAATTGTATCTGCAGGTAGGGTTATTTCAGGGATTACGTGAGTTAATGCTCACAGAACATTTGGGCCTGAGCCTAGAAAGCAGACATCCTCTCTGCACTCACAACTGGAAGGCCCTCCTGCCTCCTACCATGCCTGCCACCCCCTGCGTTGACAGGGCATTGCAGCCAGCCTTCAGCCTCTAGAGCACGCATGATATGCTGGGTCCAGCTTACCCTCTGGACTGGGAGGTCTGAGGACAGAGCCTAGCCTGATTCACCTACATGTCTTCTGTGCCCAGCACAAGCCCTCACGCAGGTGCAGGGACTGTAGGTTTCTTGGATGAATGAATAAATGAAGAATGATGAATGAATGATGTGAATTCTTCCCTCTTGGACTTCTTTGGGCCCCAGAGAATAAGATAAAAAGGGATGCTGTGCAAGACATTCGCCAGGCCTGGGATCAGACAGATCCAGTTAGAATTCCACTTTGCCACTCTGAGCCTCAGTGCTCTTATCTGCAAAATGGGTACCACCCAGGCACCCTTGGCCCCCAGCTCAATATCCATTCTCCTCTTCTTTCTCCTCATTTTGGGGGAGGAAAGGCTATTAACTCAGCACAGCTAAAAAAACAAAAAAACAAAAAAACTCTCTTTTCCAAGCTCCCTTGCAGTTGGGGGTAGTCACAGGACCCCAACCAACCAATGAAATGCCAGCTGAGTCTTCTGGGGGTTCTGGGAAGTCAAGCCTGGCACGGTGCCCACTTTCCCGCTCCCTGCCTCCAACTGGAATGTGATGTCCGAGGGGGCGGGTTTGGGAGCCAAAGCCAGAATGCTAAGTAAGGATGGCATGGAGGAGAGATGGAGAGAACGAGCCTCCCGTCTGCCCCAGAGAGCAACAAGCCTGAGCCCACACTGCTGCCTCTGGACACCTCACCGTATGGCAACAACCCCCTGCTGGCTTAAGTTTCTGAAGCTGGAGGTCTTCTGTTTCTTAGAGTCAAGTGCATTCCAAACGGATGAGGTGATGCCACCCCACATGAAGCAGAGTCCCCACACCAGTGCCTTGCACCAATCAGTTGCTCAGTAAACACGTGTGTCTGCTCACACCAGCCCAGCTCCCCAGTCTACTGACCAACCTGCCAAGGCTTCTCTCTTTCAGAACTGGCCATGGAATGTACCCCCCGCCACAGCTGGCCCTTTGGGACTGGGCGAGAGCCTGGCAATGGGAGGTGGCATGGGAGAGGCTCTAGGACAGGGAGACCATCGCACTCTGTGGTCTCAGCAGGAGTCACCTGCAGCTCAACTGGAAAAAGCATGCTGACCCTCGAGCTGACCGAGGAAGGTGGCATGGCTTTGTCATGAGAAAATGAGAGGAACAAGCAGTCCAGGTAGGGGGCCCCTGGATGGGGAGGCCCGAGGCAGGGGACGCTCCCCCTTACCTGGCACCCGGGGGTGTGGTGGGAATGTGGGAAAATCAGATTGGGGTGGGACCATCCTTGGTCAGGCTTTGGTCTATAAACCAGCGTCCCCCACACCTCTGTCATGGTGTGTCTGGTCATGGCAGCGGACCACCTGCGTGTTTATTGACTCCATAAGTTGTCTTTTTGATTTTGTTCACTTTAAACACCCTAAATGAAAGTGTCTGGGGATCTTCACAGAAAACTCGAAAGCCGGTACCACCGTCGCTGAAGGTAAGCGTGAACCAAACACAGTAAATGCCTACAACAGCAATCAAGTCCAGCCAGCTCTTCCACCCTGCCAAGGCCCTGGGCCGGATGCCTACTCTCTCTCTGTGTCAAAAAGCAGATTAAAGCGTGTTAGAGAGATGTTAAAGGCAGTTTAGAAGCAAACTGAGACTTTCTGAGGAAGGTAGTAAGTAGGATTGGGTGAGAATTAAGAGGATCTTTACATCTCCATGACGTGATGCCTGATTTAATGCTGGATCGATGCAGGACTGACGGCAGAGCCTCCGAGGACTGCGAGGCCACTGCGGGGTTGTGAGCAAGAAGAAAATACAACCAGTGAGTGTGTTACTAGGGAAAGCATGGTCTGACTCATGGAGAGCAAATGGAGATGTGAGAGCCTTCAGAAGAGGAAGATGTGAGAGCCTTCAGCTGACCCATGGGAGAGCAGCAGTTGGGGGGTGGGGAGGGACATCTCCAAGGCATTTTCTCCATCCCCTTCTCCCCTCTTGAGGGCCTGACTCTGCCTCGCCAGTCAGTATAGCTGAGGTTGCAAGAGTCTGTTCCGGCTTTGATTCTCCTTCTTCCTTGGTGGGACTTATCCTTAAATGGGAAGGAGGGGCCCATACCTGGGTCACAGAAATGCAGAATGAGATGGGGAGAGAGCACCAGCCAGATCCCAGAACTTCCAATCCTTGAATCATGTCCTTGGAACAATGTCTCCCAGTACCAATGTTCTCCCAGTCTTTCCATGTGAGGGAAGCAAGCACACAGAGTCGCCACCAGGATGGAGATAGACAAAAGATGCTTCTGTCTTTCAAAGGGTAGATTGGAGGGGCTAGAGCCCCAATGAGCTGGAGGATATCAGCACCCCCCCCAATTCTAGCATAGATCAACCCACACACAGTTTAAGAACACTTAGAAGCCAAAGAGCAATCATCAGGAGTTCACAGGTTCACTAAGGATCGTGTCGATGCGAAACCAGTGTCATTTGCCGCAAGTAGACAGTACCCATCAACTAAATACAGGAGAACAATGCTGCTCACTAGGTATTGCTCTAGCTGCTCTCAATCTCCACCTACTGAACTTTTGTGTGGCTTGAAAGGAGTTTTCCTTAAATGGTGAGAGGAAACATTTCAAGGCAATAGCTAATACAAGATTCTCATGGGCAATCAAGAGTAAAACAGAGCTCTCAGTTATGACCATTTATGTCTTAATTTATTTTTCTTGAGGTATAATTGACATATAATATTATATTAGTTGCAGGTATACAACGTGATTCCATATTTATATACATTTCAAAATGATCACCATCCATCACCTTAAATAGTTACAAACATTTTTTTTTCTCGTGATGAGAACTTTTCAGGTTTACTCTCTGAGCAACTTGCAAGTACACAACACAGTATTATTAACTATTTCCACCTTGCTGAACATTACATCCCCATGAATTATTTATTTTATAACTGGAGGTTAGTACCTTTTGACATCCTTCACCCACTTCTCCCACCCTACCTCCAGTCTCTATATAACCATTTTTATAAACAGTTATTTTGGGGGTAAATTCTGGCTAATGCAGTAACATAAGAAACTACAATGGGAGGTATAACTCTTGTAAACAAGCGGGTAAAGTTGTCATTAATTAATGTGTGTACAATTACATCTCCCTGAATAAATAAAAAGTTCATTACAGTTTAAGGGACTTCTGTAAGGTAGCTGAACGAAGGTTAAATATACACCTGTAAATAACCCCCCTATAAATATAAAAAGCCAGTTAAAAAACAGTGTCACCCAGAGCCTCCTTCATAGAAGAACTGTTGCTCCTTCTGCTAGAAGTGCAGTCAGCAGATAGCCTTCAGATGAGAGCCCCTCAGGGATGGCATCTGAGGCAAAGAGCCATCCAATCAAAAACACATCCTATCCAAGGCTGCACACATCCAATGACTGAGGGAGGCAGGGACCAAAGTCACCAAGACAGTTCTGATGGGCTCCCCATGGGGCCAACATCACAGCTTGCCCTCTCTCTGCCTCCTCTTTCTTCATTCCTCTCTCTTCCATGGTAGTGGTCCCAGAAGCCAGCTTCCTGGAAAATCCAACCTGTAACAATGATGCTATGGAGAAATGTCCCATTCCCGATAGCAACAGAAAGTATAAAATAGCAAAGAATTTCATAGAGACTTACATAGAAAGGATTAAAAGCAGGGCAGAGAGTCCTGGTTCAGGACAATGGACGACCAAAGGCTAGAGTTGCCTTTTCTTGTGCTGTATCCATACTGATAATGAAAATATCCAACAATTTAGAAGAAAAAGGACCATCCCTCTTGCAAATAAGCAGGAGACTCCACGATGGCCCTGGAACTGTGAGGAATATTCCAAATGGAGAGAACTGCCACCCGGGAGGGTAAAGGGTTTTGGCCAGAACAGAGAAATGCAAGCAGGGGTCAGAAGCTCTTTGGGAGATTCTGATGCCATCCTTAACCCCCACTTGAAGAGGAGCTAAGAGACTAATCTTTAGGAATTTCTAAAAGCTGTCATTAAAAAACACCCATCAAACACTATCAGTAATACCACTAGAGAGATAAGGACTACTACTTTATCTATAAAACAAAGGCAGAGGATATGGAAAAAAAAATAGAGGTTGTGGAAATGGAGTATATAATATTTCATGTGAAAGACTAATAGATGGGTCATACTGCAGAACAATGCAGCACAACGGAATGAAATAGATGGAAAGTTTGAAAGAACAGTTAGGAGACATTGAATCTAGAAGTTTTAATATCTAGCTAGTAGGGACTCCTGAACGGAAGGAAAGAAAGACTAGACAGGAAGCAATATTAAAAAAAAAATAAGATGGAGAACCTGTTGAACCAAAGAGATAAATTTATCGTTGAACTGAAAACACACCAGTGTAGAAAAGAGCAGATCACTGCAAAACAAAGAACTAGACACGTAATGGTAAAATTTCATTGCACCAAGGATTAACAACTCAACCCTGACAGTTATCAGTAAAATACATGGACTATCTACAGAGAATGAGATTCAAATGAAATCAGCAAAAGTGAAGGGAAGAAGTTAAAGAATGGTGTCCTTCAAGTGCTAAGACACAGTAACTCTGCACCTAGCTTTCTATACCTAGTCACACCATCAGCAAAGGCTGACAATGAGGTGAATGTGTTTTTGTATATAAAAGTATTCTAAGACGTTTGCCACACTCACGGATCTCACTGAAAAAAATTAATAAAGCAGGTACTGGAGTAATGACAAAAAATCCAGAAGGAAGCTGTGAAAGACAAGAAGCAGAAGTGAGCAGAGACATATGTTAAAGGTATTTGGTTTACAGAAATATTGATTGAAAATAGTTTGGGATATATGAAAAGAGCAGAGAGGGGTAAAATGATGCCAAGAAAATAGTCTGTTGAGGAAGAATAATGGTATTGAGTCACTCAGTTAAGGGTAGCAAATGTGAATGGATTAAACATGTCTATTAAAAGATAAAGACTGACAGATAAACATTAACACACAGGAAGGGTGGTATAATAGTAGTATAGGACAAAATATGTAAGGCAAAAACCATTTTAAAGACACAAAGATAATGGATCAGTCATATTCTGGAAGGAAACCCTTGAAGGGTTAACAGAAGAGAGATTAGTGCAATAAAAGTTTATTTACAGAGGTATTGGTGGGCTAAAGGAACCAGCAAGAGATGGTGAGACACCCAAGGACTAGCCTAGGTCTCCAGAGGATGGGGAGAGGGTGATGTTCTCAGGACCCAGGGAAGTTGTGGCTGTAAGAGGGTGCGGCTGTAGTCTTTGATAAGAATTGCAGCTTTGGCCATCCCACAGCCCTTCAGGGAGAGAGTGGGTGGTGGGTGAACCTGGAACTTGAACTCATTCCCCTCCCATTCACTGGTCTCTTGGAAGCCAGAGAGGGCAGGATCAGAAGCTGCAGTCCATCCAAGGCCAGCCTCTGGGGTACAAAGCAGGACGGAAAAGGGGGCTTTGGAGTGCAAGTAGAAAATCATCACTGAGATATACATTTCATACATGAAAGGAACAGCCACTGAAGACATATCATGAGCACAGCTCTTAGCATATGCAATAACCAACTTGAAAATCTATAAAGCAAAACTAATAGAACTATGAGGAGAAGTGGGAAAATCCACATGGCTCTCTCATAAAGGTTCACACTGAGATAGTGAGAACGTCGGAAATCTTCATGATATGATCAAATAGTATCAATGAAAATAATAAAGCAAGCTATTACTAATTAGATGGAAGTTTCTAATGATAACACTGGAGCTGGTGAGAAGGAGTAAATGAAAGGATTTTGAAAGACTAGTATATTTTGGGAGAAAGAGTACAGATGTCAGTTAACACCAGAATTTCAATAATACATATTTGTTGTGTTAATTTAAAGATAATGACTAGGAGAACAGAAATAACAGGTATGACTTTCAAGGTAGTAGAAAGGAAACATGGAACAAAAGGCCTTAAGTGAGGAATGTGAGGATGGGACAAATGTGAGGATGGGTAAAAGTAATAAATAGAAAAATTAAACTAGGATGAATGGATTATATTAATCTATTAAAAGATAGGGCCTCTCAAACTGGATTAAAACACAAAATCAAGCTATGCTTTATTTACAAAAGATGTACCCAAAATGGAATAAAGAAAAATGGGAAAAAGACAACTATACAAAACATACAATAGACAAATGTAGACAAAAAGAAAAGTGTAACCAAGTTATGTGGGAAGATATAATTGAGGGTGAAAGTGTTAACAAGGACAAAGAAGTGTACTTAATTTTGATAAAAGACACATTCCACCAAGAAAAAACATCATCTCTATTGGCCTAAATAAAAAAGAAGCTTCAAAATATTTAAATAAATCCATAAATATGGGGGATTTGACAACACTCCCTTCTCAGGAAGTGACAGATCAAGTAAAAAACAAGAGAGAAAGGATGAAAGCTTCCATTTTTCAAGACTGAAGGTATTAGCACACACGCAAGCCCTGCAGACCAGTGGTGAGCCCAGGGAGGTCAGAGCCAAAGGCTGTAATCCCTGTTCTGAAATGAGACAGTAACCCTGGAGCCAGCTCAAATGCACATGTAGGGCTAGGGAGATGGGAGATGGACTCCTGACTCTGCTGGCCTCATGTGTCTCCCCAACATGGAGGTTGTCTTGTGGACCTCTGAGGGTGGGACTAGGGCAAGAAGGGACTGTCCCTGCCCTTTGTGCCTTTCAGCTTTCTCACAGTGTAAGCAACTCTTTACTTTTGGGCTTTGGGGACATGAGAAAAGTCTGAAAATATATATTTTAGGAATTAGCCTCACAAGAGTGGCAGCCCATGTGTTCTAACAAATAATAAGGTTATTTCCTTGATCCCTCTGGTTTAGTCCTGCTGGGAGGGGGAATTGTCATGGCAGCACCTACTTCCCAGGGGTAGTGAGCATGAAATGGAGTCCTAGGTCAGGGCAAAGCCCCTTCCCAGGCCCAGGGTCAGTGGGTGTGGCTAGCAATTTTATATTCCTAAATTTGAAGGATTTTTAGGGGAGTGGCCCCCAAATTGTATAAACTTCAGGCCCGAGACATAGCCTGCTGAGCTCATCACCCCCTTCTTAAAACTCTGCAGTGACTGCTTCCTTGCAGAACAGCAATCAGCCAGAGGGTCTGAGAGGTCAGCATCCGCTGGTCCGGCTCCACACATCTAGCTTCCGGCTCCATTCATACTGGTCCTGTGGACTCCTGGAAGAGGTCTTCTGGGGTGTCTGGGTAGCTCAGTTAAGCATCCGACTCTTGGTTTCTGCTCAGGTCATGACCTCGGGGTTGTGAGATGGAGCCCTGCAGTGGAGTCTCCTTGATATTCTCTCCCTCTGCCTCCTGCTCCCCCCACCCCAACTCATGTTCTCTTCTCTCTCTCTCAAATAAATAAATAAATCTTAAAAAAAAAAAAAAAAAAGGTCTGCTCCAATCCTGGGGTGTTGGTAAATGGGCTTCCCTCTGCCCATAAGGCCCTCACTGCTTGACCCCTTCTACTAGTAAGGTTGACTCCTACTCCTCCTTCACACCCAGCTCAAAGTCCCCTGGTTGGTCATCTTTCCCTGACCTCTGGTAACTAGATCAATTACATATCCTGGACTCTTTCCTTGCCAGCATCCAACATAATTCTGTCTGTACCTCTGTTTCTGGGATAAACAGATTATTGGATGAACAACCAGCTTCTTGGCTGTGAATAAGTTAGGGGAGGTACACCATTTGATAGTGGACTCTGAAACTATATTCTCCTTTACATCACACCTGGTCAAAGCACCTTCCCCCAGACACACACCTGTCTCATTTCTGCCTGGTATGTCTGGGCCCCTCTATCCCTAGGTGAGAGCAACAAGGTAGGGCAGAGGCCATTGCTGCTTGGAGCTCACAATGCCCCAGTGGTTGCCACCTCTTTGTCCTGGAATGTTCAAGGCCAATCCTTCCAAACACAGAGCCAAAAAAGGACATCCTAGGATATCAGGCATCAGAACCCATCTTGTCTGATGGTGTTGGATGTGAGATCCTGTTTGGATGGAATGGGGGTAATCTACTCTGGACAGAGGGCCACTGGCCCTTCCCTCCCACAGCCCTGATCCCCGGCTGTCTCCTCTTTGCTCAACAGTTCCCTCTCCACATGCCCCTTGCAAGACTGCCCTCTCCTCCCTTCCCCTCTTGGCTACCTGCTCAGCCCTCCCCTTGCATCTGCTCTCACCCAGGCAGCTACAAGGACCACGAAGACTCCTGCCCTGGAGACCCATCCTATAAACGGTCTGCAATGTCCTCAGAGACTCTCGTGTAGGTAAGTCTGGTATCCTGGCTTCTTGCCTGCCCACCTCCTACCCTGGCCTATGAATTTGAGGGTTGGGGTGTTTCACCAAGTTTTCTCCAAGCTCCCCTTTATGCCCCAATAATGCACTGAAAAGCATTTATCTCCCCAGCTTGTGAATCAACAGGTGGGATCAAACTTTTATGACTTACCAAATTAATTGGTTAAAGCGAATCTTCCTTTTCTTTTTAAACTTCTATTTTCTTTGTTAGTGAGCAAAACATCTTTCCAGATTTTAGCTGGTCTCTCAGTCCTCAAAGAAACCCCACAGACATGCAGCAGCCCCAGTCCCCATGGTAAACCTCCAGTCTAGGGGTCCTCCCCTAGGTAAACCTCCCATTAGGGGTCACATTAGGTGCCCACTGCATGCCCGCCCAGCCCCTTGAACACACATGTAGGTGCCCTTTGGCTGTCTTCTCTTGATGGGGTATCTCCCTCCAGCTGCCACAGCACCTTCAATCTGGCCTTGAGACTTCTCCAGCTTTGCTTCCCGAATGGGAAGCCAGCATCTGGCCCCCGGCCTCTGGTGTATTTTCTTACCCCAGGGGACCCTTCCTCCCCAGTGCTTCAGTCCCTCCAGCTCTGAGCCACTACATCCAGGCTGCTTCTCAAAATACTAATGACAGCTCGAGATTCCTTGTAAAAACAAGTATAAAACAAAGATGGAACCTAAGTGTTGTGGGTACATTTCTAGGTTCTGAAGTTTAAATTAAGCCGAAGGAACTCACTTCCATTTTCAAGGTATTAAGGAAGATGGACAGCCAGACTGAAAGGGGGTTTTAAGGCAGGGTCCATAGGCCCTTCTTAAGAAGGACACAGAGGGCAGAAGTCCTTCTCAGGAACTGTTCCCTCAAATCCACAGAAGAGAGAATGGAGGGAAGAAGACAGCTCTCAGAGGTAAAAGCATTGGTGAGGGGTCATGCTGGGGACGGCTCCAGGGCCTGATTCTCCTCCAGGAGAAGATGATTGTGCTGCCAAGTCACTTTTGGTGGTAGGATCATCCTTAGTTTTGGACCATCCCCAACCTTCGTGCTGAGCATTGGGCTGTCTCCATTCACCTCCCATTCTTGGGAAGGTGATTCCTCCATTGGGATTGAGTTTATCCTCCAGCTCCTCATAATTTTCTTCCAGGTTTGATTCTCCTGGTGAGTCTTTCTCCAGTCTTTCTCCATTCTCTAGAGATGACTCCAGGGTGGCATACTATTTTTGAACAGACCCCAGGCTCATTGAGAATTTTTCACTTCTAAATGAGGGCTACAAGGTTTTAGAAAAATTGCATTTGCTTTCATGGATGCCCTCATCTGAATGAACATGGACCATGAGGGCCAAAAGCTACAGGTGGGAGCACAACCACTCCCTACTCCTAGGTGTCAGGTCTGAAGCAGACTGACCAGTACTTCCCACTGCTTTCCAGTAATCGATGTGGAGCCAGTTCTGCAAGGCTCTCCCAGGAGCCATGGCTCCACTGGGCACAACCAGGATGGAGAGCCTATCAGCGCTCTGCCTGGAACCCAACCCACACACGGCAACCAGGACAGGACCTTCCATAGGGTTGGTCATGGAGGAGAACTCAAACATTCACAATGATTCTCTCTCTTCTCTCTCCTTTTAACACTTTTACCATGACAAAACTTTCAACAGGTGTTCCTGGGTGGCTTTGTTGGTTAAGCATCTAACTCTTGGTTTTGTATCATGATACAAAACAGGCTCATGGGATTGACTCCTGCATCAGGCTCCGTACTGGGCTCTGCTTAAGATTCTCTCTCTCCCCCTCCCTTTGCCTCTCCCCCCTGCTCACATGGGCTCTCTCTCTTAAAAACAAAACAAGACAAAACAAAACCTTTAAACATGAGAATAAGTAGAAAGAACATCCATGCTTCATTGTCTGAATTCAATAAACATTGACGTTTTGCTATATTTGCCTTCCTTTTCTCTCTCTCTGTCCCTCTCTCCACATACACAATGCTAAACTACTGAAAAATACATCAGGAATATTAAGATACACCAGGAGGCATCTCCAACCAATCAGGATGCTCTCTCACGTTTGCACATACCATTCTCTTACCTGGAACAGTGATCAGTTCCACGATAGCATCGATACTTACTTTACTCCATATTCAAATTTGCATAAATGTTCTCAGAACATATTTTATAGACTAAAAAAAAAAAAAACCCCTAGAATCAATCAGTAATGATGCATTGCAGTTGATTGTTGTATCTATGGACTTTTTTCTCCTCTTTTAATTTAGATTAATCTAAATATATCCCCTTTTTTACTTTCTACTACAAAATGGCATATATACAGTGAAGTACATTAATGTTAAGTGTACAGCTCAATTAATTTTTTATTGAAATATATTTTATATGCCATATAATTCACCTTTTTAGACTATACTACTCAATGGTTTTTATTCTATTTAAAGCTTGTACTTGTGAATCACCACTACCTAATTCCCTAACATTTTCATCACTGCAAAAAGAAACTGCATACCCATTAGCTGTGCCTCTCCCTTCTCACTTCCCCTCAGCCCCTGGAAACCACTAATTTAATTTGTCTCTACGTGGATTTGTCTGCCCTGGACATTTCATATAAATGCATGGCTTCTTTCACTTAGGATAATATTTTCAAGATTTGTCCATGTTGTAGCAGGTAGAGTTCATTACTTTTTGTGGTTGCACAATATTTTATTGTATGGATGTATTTTATTTATCCACTCATGACTGGTAGACATTTAGGTTGTTTCACTTTTTGGCTACTATGAATAATGCTGCAATGAACATACATGTATAAGTTTTTGTGTGGACAGATGTTTTTGTTTCTCTTGGGTATAAACCTAGGAGAGGAATTAGTGGGTCATATGCTAACTCTGTAATTAACTCAGTGAGGAAGTGGGGAACTGTCTTCCACAGCAGATGCACCATTCTACATTCCTACCAGCAATGTGTAGGGGTTCCACTTTCTCCACATCCTTAGCAGCACTAGTTAATGTCTTTTTATTATAGCCATCCTCAGTGGCTATGACATGCTTGTGGTTGATTTACTTTTCCCTAAGGACCAATGATATTGAACATCTTTTTAGAAGGTGATTGGCCACTTTTATATCTTTTTTGGAGGGATGTCTATTCAAATCCTTTGCCCATTATTAAATTGGTTTTTTTTTTTTTTTTGCTTTTTATTGTTGAGCTGTAGTTTTCAATGAATCTATTCTAGATAAATGTCCCTCATCAGATATATGATTTATAAATATATTCTCTCATTCTGTGGATTATTTCATTTTCTTGATGGTGTTCTTTGAAGCACAAAAAAAAAATAGTTTTGATGAAGTCCAATCTATCTATCTATTACTGTTTGCTTGTGTGTTAGATGTCTTATCCCAGAAATCATTGCTTAAGTCCAAAGTCATCCAGATTTACACTTATATGTTCTTCTAACAGTTTTATAGTTTCAGCTCTTACATACAGGTAAAATTTTTCTTCTGAGCACTGCTTTTGCTGCAACCCATTTTGTTTTCATTCATCTCAAAGTATTTTCTGATTTCCTTCGTGATTTCTTCTTTGACCCACTGGTTTTTTAGAAGTGTGTTGCTTAATATCCATATATTTGTGAATTTTCCAAATTTCCTTCTGCTGTTGATTTCCACTTCTAGTCCAATGTGGTTGAATAACATTAATTGTATGATTTCAATCCTTTTAAATTTATTGAGATTTGTTTTATGCTGTAACAACTGATTGATCTTGGAGAATGTTCCATGTGCACTTGAGAAGAAAGTGTGTTCTGCTATTCTCCTGTAGAGTGTTCTATAGATTTCTGTCAAATCTAGTTGATTTTGAGTTTTGCTTACATCTTCTGTTCTCTTATTGATCTTCTGTCTAGTTATTCTATTATTAAAAGTGATATATCAAGGCCTCCTATTATTGTTGAACTGTCTATTTCTCCCTTTAATATCATCAGTTTTTTCTTCATGTATTTTGGGACACTTGTTATGGGCATATCTGTTTATAATTGTTATATCATCTTGATGGATTGAGTCTTTTATCATTATAATATGTCCTTCTTTGTCTCTAGTAATAATTTATGTCTTAAGGTGCTTTTGTCTGATATTAGTATAGCTGTTCCAACTATCTTTTGGTTATTGTTTGTTTAGTATATATTTTTCCATCCATTTACTTTCAAGCTATTTGTGTCTCTGAATCTAAAGTGTATCTCTTGTACACAGAATATAGTTGGATTATGTTTTTAAATTTTAAAAATAGATTCTGCCAACCTTCCCCTTTTAATTGAAATTGTTAGTCCATTTATATTTATTGTAACCCATAATGTGGTAGGATTTATGTCTGCTATTTATGTCTGCTTCTAGTCCTCCCTTACTGCCTTCCTTTGTGTTAAATATGTATCCTCCACTGTACCATTTTAATTTCCTTGTCATTTTTTTGGAGTGATTTTCTTAGTGGTTACCCAGGAGTTACACTTAACACCTTTAATTATAATAATCTAGTTTGGATTAATATGAACTTCATTTCAACAGTATATAAAACTTCGCTTCTATAAACTCTATTCCCTCCCCCTCCTTTATCATATTGTCGTACCCATTATATATTTATATGTGTGCCCATCAACAGAGATTTATAAGCATTGGATTTGGTGTTGTTCTTCAAAATGGATAAGAGAAAGAGCAAGCTACAAACAAAAAATATATTTGTACTATCTTTTATATATACCTATGTAGTTACATATCCTGGTGCTATTTATTTCTTTGTTGCCTATCTAGTTCAAGTTACTATCTAGTGTCCTTTCATTCCAGCCTGAAGGACTCTCTTTAGTATTTCTTGTAGGGCAGGTCTGCTAGCAATGAATTATTTGTTTTGTATATTGAAGGATAGTTTTGTTGGACATAGAATTCTTGATTGGTAGTCCTTTTTCTCACCCTGGAACTTTGAATATCTCATGTCATTGTTTTCATTATTTCTGTTAATCTAATTGAGGATCTCTTGTACGTAATGAGTTACTTTTCTTTTGCCACTTTCAAGATTTTTTTTTCTCTTTGGTTTTGACTTTTAATAGCTTGATTATAATTTATCTAAGTGTGGATCTCTTTGAAATTATTCAACTTGGGCTTCATTGAACTTTTTGGATATGGAGTTGTTTTTCATCAGATTGTTAAGTTTTCAACCATTATTCATATATTTTTTCCTACTCCTTTTTTGCTCTCCTCTCTCTCTGGGACTCCTATATCAATGAATTTTATATATTTAGATGCACATGTAACCACAGCTCAGGTGGGTTATTGTCCCCAGCCTTTGGAAGTTTCCCATGTGCCCCTTCCTATCAAAATCCCCACAGTCATCCCGAGAGTAACTTCTATCCTAACTTCTACTTTATTTTATATGATATTTTATATAATAATTTTATATAACTGAAATGATATAGAATGAACTTCTTTATGTCTGGTTTTATTTATGCATTTTACTATTGACAGATATTTGAGGGTTTTTTCCAATTTTATCTTTTGTGGATAAATATTCTTAAACTATAAACATAATGATAAACTAATCTTTTTTTTTTTTTTTAAAGATTTTATTTATTTATTTGACAGAGAGAGATCACAAGTAGACAGAGAGTCAGGCAGAGAGAGAGAGAGAGAGGGAAGCAGGCTCCCTGCCAAGGAGAGAGCCCGACGCGGGACTCGATCCCAGGACCCTGAGATCATGACCTGAGCCGAAGGCAGCGGCTTAACCCACTGAGCCACCCAGGCGCCCATGATAAACTAATCTTAAACTATAAACATAAGCTATAAACATTCTTGTACATATCTTTTGTGGACTCATGCAGTTATCTTTTCCCTTGATATATAGACCTAGAAGCATGATTTCTGGATTATAGAGTACTGGCAACAAGTTTTCCAAAGTATTATTTCAATTTAAAGGCTCACCATTAGTTTTTGAAGTTCCAGTTCCTCCACACACCTAACAGCACCAAATAATATCAGTCTTTTTGATGTTAGCCATTTCAGCAAGTGTGTAGTGCTATCTTATTTAAGTTGCATTTCCCTGATGACTAATGATATTGACCATATGTTCATGTGCCTAATGGTCAGTTGGATATTCTTTTTATCAAGTCAAACCCATTTCTAAATTAAGCTGTATGTATTTTTCCTATTGATTTGTAGAAATTCTTTTTTTAAATATTTTATTTGTTTATTTGACAGACAGAAATCACAAGTAGGCAGAAAGGCAGGCAGAGACAGAGTGGGGGAAGCAAGCTCCCCTCTGAGCAGAGAGCCTGATGTGGGGCTCCATCCCAGGACCCTGGGATCATGATCTGAGCTGAAGGCAGAGGCTTTAACCCACTGAGCACCCAGGCGCCCCTGATTTGTAGTAATTCTTTATGAATTCTGCAACCAACAGGCTGGATATGTATATTACAAACATCTTCCTCCATCTGTAGTATGTCTCTTCATTCTCTTTATGGTGTCTTCTGATGAACAGTTATTAATTTTAATGAAGTTGAGTTTAACAATATTTTCTTTTTCAAATGGTAATTTTTTGCTTATTACTTAATCTTTGCATATCCCAAAGTTATGAAGCTATGTCCTATTTTTTACTTTTTATTTTTAAGATAATTTTGTATTTACAGAAAAGTTGCAAAAAATTTAGAATTTACCTAAACTCTTCACTCAGCTTCCTCTAATTTTAATATCTTACATAACTACAGTAACTTTATCAAAACTAAGAAATAAACACTCTTTTTGTTTTTTGGAAACTTTATTATTTTATGTTTGAAATTAGGTCTATGACTCCTTTCAAGCTAATTTTGTGTATGGCATGATACATGGGTTATCTATTTCTGATATGAACATCCATGTGCCCCAGCACCATTGATTGAAATTATTTCATGTATATATTGGATCATTGGCATTTTTGTTGAAAATCACAAGAGGTTCTGTTTATGGACTCAATATTTGTTTTATCAACCTATATGTTTAGTCTTACATAAATACTATGCTGGCTTTTTTGCTATAGCTTTATAGTAGATTTTTAAAACCTGATAGTGTAAGTTCTCCAACCTTATTCTTATGTAAGTTGGTCTTGGCTATTTCCAGCATAATCCCACTAGAAGTTTCAGAAATAGATTTTCTTGGTGATGCTGATGGCTCATTAATCAACATCATGAATGTTAAAGATGTTTAAAACTGAAGAAAGAAATTAAATTTCAAATAGAAAGATTGCACCAAGTGTATAGCCAAGCAAACCACAATGAAACAGAAATGAATCACAGTTACATTCTAATGACTTGCCAAAACATGAAGGGATGAAGAAACAATCCTATTCATTAGGAGGGAGAGGCACAATTTGTAAGGAAAGAGCTTCTGATAAAAATCACAAATCTCAGCTGCAAAAGTGGAAGCAAGAAGTTAATTAAACAATATTTTCAAGGGGTGCCTGGGTGGCTCAGTGAGTTAAAGCCTCTGCCTTCAGCTCAGGTCATGATCTCAGGGTCCTGGGATCGAGCCCCGCGTTGGGCTCTCTGCTCAGTGGCAAGCCTGCTTTCTCCTCTCTCTCTCTCTGCCTGCCTTTCTGCCTACTTGTGATCTCTGTCTGTCAAATAAATAAATAAAATCTTTAAAAAAGAAACAAAAACAAAACAAAACAATATTTTCAAATTGCTAAGACCAAGTAACTCTGGATCTAGAATTTTATACCCAGCCAAACTATACATTGAAAAAACTGGAGGGCGCCTGGGTGGCTCAGCTGGTTAAAGTCTCTGCCTTCGGCTCAGGTCATGATCCCAGGGTCCTGGGATCGAGCCCCACATCGGTCTCTCTGCTCAGCAGGGAGCCTGCTTCCCTTCCTCTCTCTCTCCCTGCCTCTCTGCCTACTTGTGATCTCTGTCAAATAAATAAATAAAATCTTTAAAAAAAAATAAAAAAAAATAAAAAACTGGTAGGTTTTCATATATAAAAACTTCCCAAATTTTACCATGTATGGGTCTTTATAGAATCAATTAGAGAATAGAAATCATAGAGTTAAGTGAATAATATATTATAGAAATTATAAAATAAAAATGTAAAAGGAAATGAATCTAGAAAGAAACTGTGTAGGTCATAAAGCAGGAGTGAAAAGAATCGTTAGTGAAAGCTATTGTTAAATGTAAATAGCATTGATTTAAAAAATTAAATATCAGGATCAAACTAAGATTCCAAACATCAAACTAGGATGTTAGGATATATGAGAGAATAATACAAAAATGATACAAATAATCTTATATTCTTGGAGGGAGAACATAGCTTTTGATTTGTTAATTTAAAGTAACAATCAGGAATGGATAAGATGATTTATTGAAAGATAAATACTGGCTGGTAATACTGATGACTCAACGAAAGCATGTATGATAATGGAGGTATCAGACAAAATATAATCAAAGGGAAAATCATTCTGAAGAACCAAGGGAAGTGTATCAGTCAAGGTTCTGGTGTGAAACATTCAAATGGTTCATTAAGGAACATTAAATGTTTAATGAATGCACTATTTTCAGCAGCCTGGAAGGAGGTAAGGAAACCAAGAAGGGATGGTAAAGTGCCCAGGGACTATGAACAGTGGGGAGTCTTTGTCATTTCTGGGTCTTCAAAGGGCAGGGAATGGGATAACCGGGCATGTAACTCAGAATATTTGCATTCAGACCAGTCAAAGGCAGGACTGACCCCTGCTCAACACACAGGACAGGGAAGGGGCAATGGCATGAGGACCTACAGGGAGCCAGGGCTCTGAGGGAGGGCTGCCTGACATGCGCTGTGGCATTTTGTGCAGGATATAAAGGGTTTTGACAGGACAGGTAAAAAGTTTACCCTTATATGTTTTTGTATGCATGCTAGCCCCTATGATGTTGCAACTAGAAGCACAGAAATTGGAGCAGTTCTATCCCATTACTAGTGATGTGGCCTCCCCTGCAAAACGGGGAAAGTGCTAGAACCAGCAGCCCAGTAAGTGTTAGCACCATTCCTAACAGAGAACACCTGGGCTATGCTCAGCCCAACTCCTTGGTCACAGGTGTTACTACCTATATCCACTGCTTTTGACCACTTGGGAGGATCATTTGTGTGTCTCATATATCTATCTATCTATCTATCTATCTATCTATCTATCTATCTATCTATCATCTATCTATCTATATATCTTATATATATATATCTTAGATATATATATAAGACACACATATATATGTGTGTGTGTGTGTGTGTGTGTGTGTATATATAGCCATGTTTATTTTGGAGCTTCTCATGAACTTCTGGAATTTATATTAATCCCATGAGAAAATGCAGCCTCACATTTTAAACAGTTGGATTTTCTGGATCCTGGTGGTAGTACTAATGGTAGGTGTCACCAGGTGACATGAAGATTAAAAGAGGGTTTAAAAAAAAAAAACAAGACTCAAACAAGTAAATCTGAAGATCTAATTGGCTTTTTGAAATGACTCCTGAGTTGAGCAGTATCCCATCTAGCAAGTAGAGGGGAGCTCTGAGGAGCCACAGGAAGGGGAAGTTTTTTAAAGGTAGAACAAAGAAGTCATAAACAGAAAAAGGGATTATTTCAGGTAAGGGCAACATCGGTTGTGAATGAAGGGGTTTTCCTAGGTGGGCTACCTCCTCTTCCTTTGGGGGATAGAAGAGGGCCGAAGTGACAGATGACCTTTTTAGGTCCTGACCAGAAAATTCCTGGCTGGCTAGTTAACGATTACATTTCTGGGGGGTTGAAACTGCAGTAAGGTTGGGTTTCAAGTCTTAGTTTTCAGGCTTCACCTAAGTGATGGCGTTTTGGGGGCCTGTGGTTTTCTTTTAACAGTAGTGAATACACATGAAGTGCATAGAACAGAGCCTGCCACAGAGTGAACGTTCACAAAACCTGGGAAATTCTGGGGATTATTATGTATATATCTAACTGATTGTACCTAACCAGGCATGCATACTCAGAATGTTTGCATTCAGACCGGTCAAAGGCAGGAGTGACCCCTGCTCAACACACAGTAACTTCTGATTAAAAATCTGCCATGGATCCCACGGCTGCTGCATGGAGACACCCACATCTCTAGCCAGGAGAACGAGGCCCTGGAAGGTACAGCTGTCTGGCTCTAACTTTCCCCCAAAGTGGGCTCTGTTCCAGCCTTTGTGGCAGGCCCCCTGGACCTTTACATCCTCTGTTCCTTGTCCCTGTGGCTCTTCCTCCCTCCACAAGGCTGAGGCTGCTCAGACTCAGCTAAAGGCTACGACCACGCTGATCACTTCTCTAGGTATAGGGATCTATTTAGCCAGAGCGACTCCATCTTGGTTAACAAGCCATTTTGTTGTTTGTGCAGTAAAACGTAAACTGACCCTGCACCCCGCCTTCCCCCCACCGGAGAAACTTACTTAGAAGCAAGTCTGGGAAACCAGTAAAATATGGTCAGCCAGTTCCTGATAACAGAGCCCAGAATACAAGGACTAGTCAGGCCAGGTGGAGACATCCAATCAGTAAAAAGCACACATATTGTCTCCCTAACCACCAAAGAATGTAAACCCCACCTTTTGGGTGCCAAACTTGAGACTTCACTGGAGACTTCACTGGAAGGAAATATTCTAGGAAAATCAAGTAACTATGTTGTGATGAAGAACAAATTAGCCTGATGGGTACCGGGTGCAGGAGGGTCAATCTTTCCTGGGGTCTGGGCCTCTTCGGAGAAAGGGGTTGGGTCCCAGATGGGTGTGATTCCCTAAAGAATCTTCTCTGGAGACCAGGATCCTAAGAACTTTGCCTCCATGCGCACCCCGGAGGCCCAGGTCAGGTTAATCTGAAATCTCACCTGAGGCATGGCCGGTGTCTGGATCAGAGAAGGGGAATTTGCAAGTCAGGATTTTATGTTTTGATGGTTATCACTATATCGAACCCCAAAGAGTAGTGTGTGCTCTTTTAACAACAAAACAGCAGGAGCTTTTCTCCATAGCCTTTAAAATGCCATCTCTAGGCTTCATTTACTCTTTTTTTTTTTAAAGATTTTATTTATTTATTTGACACAGAGAGAGAGGGAGAGCGTGCATGCATGTGCACAAGCAGGGGGAGGGGCAGGCAGAGGGAGAAGCAGGCTCCCCACTCAGCAGGGAGCCCGATGCGGGACTCTATCCCAGGACCCCGGGATCACGACCTGAACCAAAGGCAGACGCTTAACCGACTGAACCACATCCCACAAGACTTTATTCTTTATCAAATTAGTCGTAAAAGTAAAAGTTCCGTTCTTTTCAAAATTTGACTTTTCAAACATCTAAACAGCTGGTGAAGGATAAATGACAAGCAGTAACTTATTCTGTGACTTGCTTGTAGCTGCCCTTGGCCCGTTTTTATTGATGGGTTCCTATTTTCTCACTATTGACTAGTAGGCACTTTGTTAGACAGATTATTGGCCCTTGCCCACCATATGTTGGAAATAATCCCACTCATTTTGTGGTTTGCCTTTTGATCTTGAACATGCCAATTTCGGACTTTTATTTTTTAACTAGATATTTAATTTTTAAATTTAAATATTTCCTGGTTTTAGTATCATGCAAAATGGCCTCCTCCATCATTGTCAGTTTTTGAGAACACTCCTTGGAATTTTTGAGCATGAATTCCATAAAGGGTGCTCTGAACCTGCATGGGGTGCCCATGTCACAGCCCCCAAGTTCATGGATACAGAGTGGTACGGTTTCCTGGAACCAAACCTGTTTTCCTTCTAGAGCCCTCCTTTGGACCGTTGTGGAAAAGGGGCTCCTCCTCAGTGCAGGCTAGCCAGTCACTTGGGTCTTTCCCAGCATATTCTGGGCTTCCTCAGGCCCCTTTCTGGGAGGGTCTCCTGCATCTCAGGCCCGGAGTGGGTGCGGCTTTGTATACAGATGCTGGGAGCCCGGGTCTGCGGGTCCCTATCTGGCGTTTGGCTTGGCCCCTCTCCCTCTGGTCCCTGCTGCTATCGAGGACAAACCAACCTCCCCTCTTATCTCTGGCTGTTACTCTGCCCCCTTTTTATCCCTAAAGAGGCCCCTAACTAGGGCTGCTGCCCTCTCCTCAGCCCCAGGCCCCCCAACCCCACCCCATTCTTGGTCAGGAGGGGATGAGTTGCTTCTTCAGCCACACATTTTCTTTTAAAGATTTTATTTACTTATTTGAAAGAGAGCCCAAGCAGGGGGAGCAGCAGCCAGAGCAAGAAGGAGAAGCAGACTCTCCGCTAAGCAGGGAGATAGGTTTGGGGTTCGATCCGGGGACTCCGGGATCATGACCTGAGCCGAAGGCAGACGCTCAACTGTTTGAGCCACCCAGGTGCCCCAGACACACATTTTAGGGATGGTGAGACAAGCCCACCTCTGCCGTCCCCAGCAATTCTAGCTCCTAACATCAGGGCCACACCTGCTTCCCAGACCCTACCAGGAAAGAGCACTGAACCTCGCTTCCCTCCAACCTGTCCTTCAGTCTGGGCATCAGGAAAGAGGAGGAAGACAGCTCTCAGACCTTGTCTTCCCAGTGACTCTTCCTTCGTCCCTGGTGGGGAAAAGAAGGAATAACCCTGATCACACGGGGCCCACCCAGACCAAACTCTGGTCTTTCTCCTGAAACTCCCCAGTGTCCCTGTCCCACTGAACTGGTTCTTGGTCCACCCTGTTGCTAGGCCACAACAGGAGCATCAGCCTGGAATCCTCCCACCCTTGCTCCCTTGGCCCCCTCCAGCCTCCAGTCTGTCATCCCGGCCTCCCCAACACATCTTGGATAGGCCTGCTTCTCTCCACCTGTCTTCCCTCCTCTGGTTCCAATGCCACTGTCCCTCAGTCTGTGTCCCAGCTTGTCATCCTCCCTTGGGCCTGCCATTCCTGCCTGGGGTCCACTCCTTGGTCTAGAGAGGCTTCTGGAACATGAAGCTGGTCATACCGCCTCTCTAGACTCCCATTTCCTGCTATCCTGTGTACAGGAGGGTCTCGCCAGCATTCACAGGCCCTCACGATCTGCCTCCCTCTCTGCCAGAGCCCTCACCTGCTCTGGGCTCTGCTCAGCTGTCAACTCCCTCCTTCCTGCTGAGAGCACACAGGGAATGGGGGGATCCGACTAGTTTCCTTCTTACGTGGGGTCTTGTGCAGCCAGCATGTGTTCGTTAGGTGTGGCTCCTCTGCTGTGTTTAAACCCACTTTTTACAGCTGCTCTGGCCCCTCAGGACCCCAGGAGCCCTGACCACACCAACATAAGCTCCTTGAGGTGTTGGGGGCTGGGTGTTCTCTACTAGCCACGGGCCTCTTGACCATCTGTCCACTTCGTACCACTCGGGACTACCCCAGTGACGACTGGGCACCATTTCTTACTTTAGGAACCTCCAAATTGTAAGGAAATTCCTCGGGGGTTTGAGGGACCCTTGTTATGTGGAGAAATAGCTGGGACAGCTAGTATGTCCTCTCCTGGGCCCTCTGGGTCCCTGGATCATCTCATTACTTCTTTTATACTAATTCCTCATTGTGTTGCATGTGGCTGCTGGTTATGCCATTCAGAACATTCCAGAACATTCCAGGAGAAAACTGGGAGTATGGCCTAATGTTTTGTACCCTTCGGAGGAAATTGTCTGGGGGAGACTCTGGTTGTGGAGAGGAGGTGCAGGGACAGGGGACAAGGATGGAATTCTTCAGGAACTTTTTAAGCAGACCCGGCTTTCTGGTGGTTTCCTGTGTATTTCTGATTTTGTTGTTCCATTATGAATCAATGTAGGGACTGTGCACAGGGTCACTCAGTGCTGTCACAGCATTCTCTCTCTCCTCATCCTCCCCAAGACAGACACAGCTCTGTGACCACCTCACCTGGAACTCTCCCTCTCCTCCAATCCCCTTCACATCCTTCTCCTTGCCCCATTCCTAACTCTGTCTGCTTACCCCACAAACACCAAGGAGCCACCCGGAGGTGCCGTGTGCCTAGGAGGGAAACGCATGGCCGTCTGGCTTTGGAGAGCAGTTCTCATCTAAGATGGGGGCGAGAGCATCTATGGAAACAGTGGAGCACAGCATCCACCCCGCATCCCAGAGCCCCAAGGAAGACCACGTGACTCCAGCTGTCCCCACCCCCTGGGCACATGTGCACACGGTCTATGCCTTCTATGCCTGTCTGGGAGCCCAGTCTGCAATTGGCCTAAACTTCTTGATGGTCATGGGGATCCCCTGTGCTGTCCACTCCTGGATGATGTATCTAGCCCCTTGGAGTTACACATGGGTGCCCTTAGGAAGTCCTGTCTGGATGGGACTTCCCCCTCCAGCTCCCCCAGTGCCTTCAGTCTGGCCTTGGGGCTTCTCCAGCTTTGATCTAGCACCTGGACACCATCACCTCCAGTGTATTTCCTTACCCTATGGGACCCCCTGCCCCCATGCCGCTCAGAACCTCCAGCTTGGAGCAAGGATGTCTCTGGCCACAGTCCCCAGGAGGAATGGCAGATTCCCGCAGGCTCTGCCTCCCTGGCTGCAGTGGGGGGACTGTCCAGAGGAGCTCCTCCCTTGGAGAGGTGCCAAGTCCCTCCATCAGAAGGGGCCTCCAGGTTCAACGTTTGTGTACCTGCACCTCCCTTCAGCCCAGAACCCTGCCCTCTGTCTCCTTCCCCCATTGCAAACCCTCAGCCTATCCCTTCTGTCCCCACTCCCCTCAGCCACCCTGCAGGGCCTGCCCTGCCTCTTCTAGTTCCCAGGGGTTCTTGGGCACCACTCACTCCAATATTTAGGGACCTGTGGGACCCAGGGAGGGCTACGGTGCGCTCTGCCTGAGGGTTTGCACTGTTTATTTTAATGTACATCTGTCCTCCTGTAATGGATAGAGGTAAAACAGGCATTCATATAAATTATTGAATAGTGACTGTGTTTTTAAAATTTAAATAAATGTTAGTGTGCTAGCAATTGCATCTTTCTTATTTTTCATCTATTAGAATATTTTAAGATCTAGCCTTACCTGTGTATGTGTACAGTACAGTTCATTTATGTTTTCAAATTTATTAGCATAAGGTTTTCAATACTAACACTTCCTGTCATTTGTATTATCTGCTGTATCCCACTTTTCTTTCAATATTGTGTATATTAAAGGACAGACGAAAAGAAAATCTTGCCATGGGTTTGTTTTATTAGAACCCACTGTTGACCCCCTGATTCTCTTCTCATGTCATCTGAAGTGTCTCTTTGCATCTTTATTGTGAGCTTCTTGTTTTTGTGACTTCTTAAAGATGACACTCAGTCATTTTTCCCTTACATTATTTTCTAATATGAATTTTTAATACTATAAATTTCCTTTTAAATATACCATTTTAAGTGCACCCTGCGGTAGTGATATGTGATATGTTTATTTGTGGATCTTTTTAAACAATTACCATTAAGTGGTCTTCTTGTTGTTCCAGACAAACCAGAATCCTCTCTGTGGTTTTAAATGCCTCCTGTCGATCTCTAGAATACCCCAATCAGGATTCCATTCGCTGTGGCTGTTACCGTAGACTACTAATAAAGTGAAAGCAATGTTTATTACGTAATATAGCTAGCACATTAACATGGAAGTTGTTCCCGTCTACTATGCATACACCAAGAGCACGTGTGCTACCCTGAAAACTACAGTTCCATCAAGCAGCACTTTGAACAAAACTTAAAATCCTGTAAGTAGCGGTGTTTTCTTATGCTAATCCTGAAAGAGAGATCATTAAAATTAGATATATTTGGAATTTGATATAATTGATCTGGTAGAAGGTGGAATTCACCTTGAAGAACGTGTCTCTGTTCTCGGGATCTGCAGGTGCCTGGCAAATCCAGCCTATGGTGGGGTGTCCACGCAGGCTTCCACTGGGTGTGGAGGGGAAGGGGTCTGGGGCAGGAGAACCTGAGCTGGAGTGGCCAGGTCTCTTCCTCGGGGGAGGGTCCACGTGTTGTGAGCGTTCCTTCACCCTGTGCAGTCCTCGACCTGGGAAGTTTCCTTCTCTTTACAACTTCCCTCTAGGTTTTGTTTTTTGGAGGATGCTTTCTCTAAAGAAGATGTATGTATGCCTTTGACTCAGACTGAGGTTCTCTCGGACTGTGAAGATACCTTCCTCTTTTTGCACAGATTGCAAAAGTCTGAACAGACCCAAGAGACTGCCAGTGCTCATGGGACTACCCCAAGGAGGCCACGGGTCTGACGCTGGCCTCAGGAGGTGTCGCCGCTTGGCCATCACCACCCCGCCCCTGCAGTGTCTCAAGGACCAGCCTGGACCCAGTTGGGGAGCCTCTGTCACCACAGCTCACCACAGACCCAGCTCCACCAGGTACAGGAAGCACAGAGAACTGCTAATGTCATTTGCCGGCTGGGACAGGAGCCTCAGTAGAGCTGCTTGGAAGGGAAGTGGAGGACCATATAAAATTTGCACCCCTGGGGCTGCCTGGGTGGCTTAGTGGGTTAAGCCTCTGCCTTCAGCTCAGGTCCTGATCTCAGGGTCCTGGGATCGAGTCCCATATCGTGCTCTCTGCTGGGCAGGGAGCCTGCTTCCTCCTCTCTCTCTCTCTACTTGTGATCTCTCTCTCCCTGTCAAATAAATAAAATCTTAAAAAAAAAATTTTGCACCCCTGCCCCCCTGCTTGGGAGGTGTGCAGCCGCCCCCCTGAGCCCCTGACCTCCCTGAGGAACACAAGGGCAGCTGCTGTGTTGGGAGCATTAGAACAGGGGAGGGGAGGAAACAAGGCAGGGTGCGGACATGAGCACCAAAGCCAAAAACGAACACCTCCATTTGTAGAGTGGACGCGGGCACCGTCTCTGTCCTGCTCTACAGCCTGCTTTCCCCACTTCGCCCAGCCCTTCTCACCCTCTGAGCTCACAGCACTAGACTCATTATAAAGCCTTGTTGTTCCTATGCCAACCTTAGTTTTCCCACATTCCTATACCTTATACTCTATTTCGTACTAGCTTTTGTATCTTCAGTTATTCCACTTTCAAGGGCTGCCTTACATACTACATATAATCACCTAGGAAAATGAGAATTAAGAGTCACTCGCCATGCATACGATACACAAATAGATGTAAGGAAAACAGCGTGAGAATACCGTGGCCAGATGTCCGCAGCTCTAAGTCTTGTCTCCAGCCTGGTCTTGCTTTGATAGTGAGATCGGCAGGTGTACGAGTTGGAGCCATCCGCCCCACGCCTGGCTCTCTCTCCACTGTCACCTGTGAGTCCCCGATCCCCAACTATTCTTTGACAGACTGCACTGGGGACATCTGGACTTGGCCACACCTGCCTCTGCCTGATCCAAGCTCCCCACGAGCTGTTTCAGTTCTTCCCAGTGACTAGGGCAGGGGCTGAATGGAAATCTCTGCTGCATTCCCAGGAGGGACCCAGACCCATAAAAAGAACCACTTGCTCCTCACCCTATTTCCCTTCCTCTTAGGTTTCTGACTTGGTTTCCCTGTCCCTGCTCCCATCACCCTGCTGGCCTTTAAAGCCAGGCCTGCAAACGAGAAGCCCTCCCTCGCTGGCAGCTACTTCATCTTGGACATGCTGACCCCCTAGTCCTGGGGAAGCTGGCTTCCCACACTGTCACTGCCAGCCTGGGCTGGCCTACCTCTCCTCTGATGCCCACATCTCCCAAGGCCTGAGTGAGGACAACTCATAGGGGCAGGGGCTGGGGTGGGCAAGCCTCATGCTGGGCTTATGTGCCGGTCCTTTTGCTCTGCTCTACACCAAAGAACTAAGGCTCCCTGACAGGGTCTGCTGATGGGAGGCACTGGGAAGACCTTAGAGGGAGGGAAGAAGGGACAAAGCCAGGATTGTTCCCACTCAGTCTGCCTCCTGGGCTCTAGCTCCCCTGGGCAGCCCCTTCTAAGGCCATTCTGATGCCCTGGGTTCTGGGTTCTGGTAACCTCCTCATTCCCCTCGTCATTCAGCTGAGAGTGGGGGCTTCTTGCTCTTGTCTTGCTGTCCCACCAGGCTTCTCAGCTCTTCCATCACCTATGAAACTGATTCTGTGAAACACATTCCCTTGGTTTCTAAGACCCAGGGGGTTTATCCCCTGACAGACTGGCTGCACTGTGTGGAAATGCCAAGGAGGAAGCAGGAGGGTGAGCACCTGCTCCCTTGATAGGACGCTGGCTGGGGAAGACAGGACAGCCCTGCTGCGGTACTGGACTCTGGGTCTGAGGAATTCCAGAACCTTCAGTCTCTCCCGGTGTTTCTTAGCTAGTTAGCACTTAGTCCATGTGCAGTGTCAGGGTGGGAAAAGGTTGTGTAAGGAAGGGAGAAGTCAGGGCAGCTGGGCTCCGTGGCACAACCAGCTTCTGGAGGGCGTGGCCACCGTCCAGCCAGAGGCCACCAGGGGCACAGCTGCCATGCACAGTTGGGTTTCTTTCTCATCTCCAGTGACAGAGGCCACAGGGTGTCTCAGTGGAGGAGGTCAGTGAGAAACCATGACTGGATTCGGGTTTTGGCTGGGTAGTTTGGGAGGGCGTCTAAGGAAGTGGAGTCACTCTGTGTGGCTATTGCCAGAATGCAGAGACCATCCCATGATGGGCTTCTGGATAAATCATATCTACATGGAGGGGAAACCAGCACGGAGACAGAAACTCATGTCAGTTACGAGAAGGGGGTGTTTTGTCTGGGAAGAGACGCGACTGTACGGTGGTCTGGCCGTCTCACTCCTGGAGTGCTCTCAGAGGAATCTTACCTGAGGCTGGTGTTCTGCGAGGTTTCTGTCCCACAGAGACCAGCACTGGCCAGCTGGCTGCCCCAGACCAGCTCCCAGATGGCGGGGCTGCCGCTTTCCCTTTCTCAAGAGGGATCGTATAAGACATTTCTGAGTATGGCCTTCCCCTGCTCCAGCCCCGGCAAGGCCCTGCGTGGCCAGCTGGACCCAGCTCAGGCGCCCCTTTGCCAGGCTCACATACTGATGACTGCAGTGCCAGCACCTATGCCAGCTAACCGAATCATCACTGCAGCCCCGGTGGTGTGGCTGGTATCATCAGCCCCATATTCCAGATGAAGAAACTGAAGCACAAGAGCCAGGGCCATGTTCTAGAAAGTAACCAAGCTGGGCCTCTGTGACAGACTGGCTGACTCCAGACTCGGTGCTCCTGACTGTCACACGCACCCCTACCCCTGGTGCCCCAGACTCCCACCATCTTCTTTAGTTCTGTGCTTCTGTGCTTTGTATCCACTGACTTGAATGCCTTAGCTTTACAGCAGTAACAGCGGTGATGGTCGTAATCGTTGTAACAGCTGCTGGCATCACCTGAAAGCCTACTGTGTGCCAGGGGCCGAGTTGGCCCAAATCAGCCCTCGCAGGCTGTACCACAGCCCAGTGGGTTCCTTCGCCATTTCACAGATGTGGATGCTGAATCACAAGGTGGCTACATATTTGGGGGCCCCTCAGCCCAGCAGCCTGCAGTCCATTCCCTCTGCAGGACCGGCTTCACTGCCCCCACAAGGAGACCCTCTCCCACGTGCAGTCCCCCTGTCCCTGCACCACAATTCTACCCATCCTGCTACTGCTCCTGGGTCCACCTTCCCCGCTGCTCTGGCAAGCAAGGGCCCTGTGCGGGGTATGAGCAGAGTGTAGACAACAGATTGTCATGCATGGGGCTTATAGGAGTAGGAAAAGGGTCTGCCTGGCGCACACATGAGGCTACAGATTCAGGCTGCAGTGAGAGCAGGAAGCAGGGAGCAGGTGCAGGGACAAGGGCTGTGACTTCCTGGACTCTGGTGGCCAGTTTGAGCTGGACAGCCAGATGGATCATCGGGGTCTCACTCCCCCCAGGAGCCAGCCCGGGCTGGAGGGGTAGAGCAGTAGGCAGGGGCCCCCAACTCCTAGCCCCGTCCCTGAGAGCCAGGAGGGCTGGGAGACTTCGTGAGATGGTCTGACACTGTGCCCAGGCTCAGGGCACTCGCTGGCCTATTTAAGAATTCAGGTCTGGCCGGCAGCCATCCTTTTGTAAGAAGAGCCGCACTGCGAAATAGTCGCCATTTCCACCTCACCCATTGGCTTCCTGAGGTTAGCAGTGAGCAGTCAGTGGTGGGACTGGTGACTCCTTAGCCTGCATAAGGCTAAAAGCAGGCTCTGCTCGTCCCTGGAGAAACCATCAGGGGCTCAGGGTCTGTGGATTGCCCCAAATCTCAAGGACCCCCTTCTTCCCATCTCCACCCATAAGCTGCCCTCTGTCCAGCCTTCACGGGAAGGATGCTGGCTCCCTGCTGCTGGTTATGAAGATACTGCCAAGCGAGATTTTAGGTTGGGGGCATGGCACCACAGAGAATTTATCCAGCTTACAGATGGCGTGTGAACTGTCTTCCTCAGCCCCTCCCTCAGCCTGTCTACATAGCTGGAGCCCTGGCCTAGCCTCGGGAGGCTGTCCCACCGCTAACCAGCCAGAGTGGGGTCTACCTAGAGCCCTTCAGCCTGGACAGGCGTGAGGTAGTTGGCCCCGGAGGCGCTGAGGGGAGACCTACCAGGAGCTGAGAGCTAGCTGTGCCCACCTGTCCCTCAGGCAGCACTGCCAGGTGGCCGGTGGCCTGGTAGTGACCACATGAGGGGGTCGTCAGGTTGGGGGATGGGCAGAGGGAGGACTGTATTGTCCACTGGGCTTGAACCCAGGGAAGGCTCGTTAGTGAAACACTTTGGGCCCGTGAGGCTGGTGAATGGGGTTTTGAGAGCTAGGATGTCACTGAATCTTAACACTTGGGGATAGGGATTGTCAAATCCTGCTGTCACCTGGTATAAGGGAGGCTGGGGCTGAGAGCCTGAGCCCGAGTCATCCTGCAGGGTGCCGTGCTTGGCCAGAGCAGTGGGAGGGAGCTGTGTCTCCTCGGGCTTCCTGAGACCATCTGTGTGAAGCCGGAGGACTCCCACCAGCCCCCAGCGCACAGCCTTCACTACACGCTCAGGCCCCTGCAGGCCCCACGCAGAACCCTCTACATGTGAGTGGACAGGACGTGGGACCAGAATGTGGTAACGTATACAGCACGCCCAGTTGGATCTCTGCCTGTGGGGTCCAGTTTCCACATATGCCTCACCTTTCCCTCTTGCAGAAAGAGTGGGGCGGTCACCCATGGGGAGTCCTGGAGAAGTCTGAGTGACCAGTGGGAACCTGGGGGTAGGCTCTTGGGGTCCCACTCCAGGCTCTGCATCTCTGTGTGACTTTGGTGCTGTCTCCTCATCTGGAGGTGGGGTCCCTCCAGGAGCTGCATGACAGGGCTCTCAGGGGAAGTAAACAGGTCAATGCAGGCTCAGAGCTGGGCACACAGTGATGTAGTCCATGCTGTGGCCTCTCTGTGTGGTGATGGTGCGGTGTGGGCTAACTCAGCAACAGAGGACACTAACAAGGGGTGGGATGGCTCCTGGGCGAATGCTCTCAATGGGTCTGACTTGCCCCTGAGGTCACTGGATTGTGGGCAGGGGCACGGAGGAGAGGGGGTGGGAGGGGGCAGGGACTGGGAAAATGATCAGGCACACAGTGTAAGAGCTCCGCATGGGTCATTCCAGCCCTATAAGGAGGTACGAATAAAAATCCACATCAGCCTCCCCATTCTACAGACGAGAAAACAGAGGCCAGGAAAGAGTTCATAACATGCTCAAGTCATGCAGCCAGCAAGCGCCGGATCAGATCTTCAAACCCATCTGCCACCATCCCAGCCCAGGGGCCTGGTTTGTCTAAAAGGGGACATTTTCTGGGTTGAGGTCAGAACTGACCTCTGGCAGGGGAAGGAGGCCAGGGCGGGAGGCGTCTCGGTGGCGTGCAGATACGTGCTTACGGCCACTGACTCACGCGGCAACACACTTCCCATTGCCTCCCCATCCTCCTGCTCAGAGGGGTGAGCTCAGGGACCCACAGGCTTCTCTCCCCTCTCCGTATGTGCTGGGCCTCCAGAGACAGCTTCTATCTGGAATTAACAATGTTTCTAGTATATTCACTTCTGCAACTACCTTCTATTGAGGACAAGTGATGCTAATAGACACGAGCTCTGTTTCCCCAAAAGACACAAGCTACTTCTTGAAACAATACCTTCAGTGAAGAGACGTGACTATGAGCAAGTGACATGGGATAAAAGGGACACATGCAGATTCAAGGTAAGCATCATGCAGTGTCTTTGAGTCTCAGAGGGTCCGGACAGGCAGGGGGAGGCAGTGAGGAGGAGCAGAGTCAGGGAGGACAGATGGAACACCAGGCCTGCCTCCGTCATACCCAAGGCATCCCTGTGACTTTCAGTGAGGACTTGGATTATTATTATGCCAAAGGTGGGCTGGTCTGTAGGGTGCTGCCTTCACTGAGCTACTCCACACACAGCCAGGTGGGAACTGTGTGTGTGCCACGGAGACAGCATCCAGGGCAGGACGGTCCTGGACATGCCTCCAATGTTCTAGTCAATCCCGCCATCCTCATGCAGCACAAAAGCAGCCAGACAGCGCTGTACATAAGCTGATATACTCCCTCACCAATTCCTCTTAATGATCTCACTTCCTGCTCAGGATGTCTCTGGGCGGCTTCGCAGCCTTGGCCACTCACTGTCACAAAACTCCAGGAGGGTCCCTCTGCTCAGAGCAATAGTGGAACAGCAAAGCTGGTCCCCTCCCAAAAGGCCAGAGCCCTGCTAGGGAGGGACAAAGACGACCCCAGTGCAGAGAGACTTCCTCCCAGACCCACTCATCCTGAAGGATGGGGATCAGAGCCAGGGTAGTATATTAGGGGACAGGACAGTGCACGGGGGTTGTGAACCCTGAGACCCGAGGTGGAGGAGGTAACATAGAAATGGTATGCATGAGCTAGTGCTTGGGCCACCATGAAAGTGGCCACTGTTCCCAGAGGTAAGGAGCTCAAAGGGAAAGAGTTGAGGTATCAGGTGCAGGCCGGGAAGGAAAAGCAACTCAGGAAACCCAGAGTGTGTGGAGCCAGACTTGGCAACAGTCACATCAGTCGTGACAAATACCCTCTGGGAGACAAGAGAATGTTACTAATATGAAGCAGGAGCAAGCAGTTAAAAGAAGACCTTAAGAAAATGCCGGAATGGAAATATAATAAATGGAAACAATGAAGACCTTAATAGATCGGAAAAACAGACTTAATGAGCCGGAAGATGAGGTAGAGGAACACACGCTCAGAAGGCGGGAGGGAGAGAGCTGGGAAATGTAAGAGAGAAGTTCAGAGTTGTGGAGGATAGACACTCCAACACCCAAGCGTTAGGCTCTCAGCAGAAGACACACAGTGGAGCAGGAAAAACAAGCCAAGAAACGACCCAAGTTTTCTAGGATTAAAGATTGAAAAACAGAAAAATGGGGAATGAAAACACCCACCCTGCAGACACACGATGAGCTTTATATCCTTAAGTGGGTAAAGACCTCCGAGAAGCTCCTGGGAGAAACACTCTCCCACCCACAAGAAGCAGGACTTCCCCGCCACCACGGCAGGCACGAAGATGAAAAACAAACACAGTTGACCCCTGAACAACACCAGGGTTAGGGACACCCACCCCCCACGCAGGTGATAATCCACAGATAATTTCTGACCCCCTGCAAAAACTTACCCACTAATGGCCTACCATTGCCCGGAATAGCCAGGAGAGCCAACCAACCCATATTTTGTATGTTGTATGTATTATATACTGTAGTCTCACAATAAAATAAGGTAGCGAAAAGAAAGAACTTAAGAAAACCACGAGGAAGGGAAACTGTATTTACTGCACCGTACTGCACCAAATCCGGGCCTGAGTCCACGCGGTTCAAACCTGTGTTGCTCAAGGGTCTGCTGAACTCTCAGCATGCTGACAGAAGATGCACGGAATCCTGAGATTCCGGCTGAGCGGTCATTGACCATGAGAACAGCCCATGGCTGCAGGGGGCCCGCCCCACACGGACCCCCTAGGGAAGCACGTGGGGAGAATAGAGCAAAATACAAAATAAAGCGAGAGAGTGCTGAGACGGGGGGCAGGGTAGGAGTGAGTTAGTGACGTACTAACACTTTTATTTAAAAGAGTAAAAGGAGAGGGAGGGAGAGACAGCCCTCAATCTGTAAAGATCCAGAACGGAGTCTAGATGCCTGCAGGTCGGTGGGGCTGAAAGCGTGCTCGAGGAACGGTCTTGTTGTCGGGCGACAAGGCTGATGAGAAGCTTAGGAAGCTGGAGGGGCGAGAGACACTATAACATGGGTCTTCAGAGTTACTGGTTATCCCTTGAAACCTGAGAACAGCATACCAACCAGCAGAAGGAAACGAGATGCACCTGGGGGAAGCGAGCAGAGAACAAGGCAGCAACAAGACGCATTGGATGGAAATCAGGACAACCGAAGACAGGACTGAGCCCTGACAATGATGACGAGAAATGCAAACCGACTTCAGGTCATTAAAAAACCCTGACTCGGCAACACCTCTGAAGGGGGAATATGCTCAACAGAGGGATTCAGAAAGGAAGGGCGCGAGGGTACAGCTACGGAGTGAGCAAATGCAAAATGGAACTGAATTTGAGGCGATGGGATCTACAGCAGATAGAATTTACACAAGGAGAACTGTCATACAAGAGAAAGGGAGGGGATTACATTCAGGTGAAAGAGACAATAGAGCAAAGGCATGCCAAGGTAGTAAACACAGGCATGCCTCCGAAGACCACAGGTGTCAGGACCTGTCCTCCCCCAGCAGAGCACCATGGGAAACAACAACAACAACAACAAACAAACATGGCCCCCAGCTCATCAGCAAAGGCCAATGGAGAGCCCAGATTTCTACCCTTGCCTAGCTATAAAGAGGTGCCCTGCCTGGGCCTAGCAAGGTCATATCCATGGAGGCCTAGAGAGAGCCTAACCTGCTCCCACCCTGGGGGGTGGGGGAGCAAGGCACCCTTGTCAAGAATGGCCAGATAGGGAACCTGGATCTCCTTCCATACCTGGCCGTTATAAGGTGATCCCCCTTTCCACCAGCGGCCTGGTTTCAGAGGAGGCCAGCTAAAACAGAAGCTTTAAATTAAGACCAGAGTCTCAGCACAATCCCAAATATCTAGGATACAACCGAAAATCACTTGTCATGTTAAGAACAAGAATCTCCATCTCAATGAAAAATTTTGATCAACAGACTGAACACAAGAAGACATTACCTGACCCTTGGAAGCCACCATCCGAAGACATGCTTTTATCATTGTTAGGACTCAGTCCTGTCATTGCTCTTTCTGGTTTCCATTTAATGTATCTTGTTTAATGTATCTTGTTGCAGTTAGAGCAATTAAAAACACACTTGAAACAGAAATAGAAAAGTATCAGCAAAGAAATAGAAGATATAAAAAAGAACCAAATGGGAATTTTGGAACTCAAAAATAACTGAAATTTTAAAAAAGAAACCTCGGTGGATGGGCTTAAATTAGAACAGAGAGAACAGAGGAAAGAGTTAATAAGCTCCAAGATAGAACAGTAAAAATGACCTGGTCTGAACAGTGAGGAAAGAAAAATGTGCAGAATCTTAGGGACAGGTGGGTCTATAACAAAAGATCTAACATTTAGGTCACTGAAGGCCCAGGAGAGGAGAGAGAGGGTGGAGCTTAAAAAGGAGTCAACAAGATAATAGCGGGAAATTCCCCAAATTTGGCAGAAGACAGAAACCTACAGATTCAAGAAACTGAGCGATCCCAAATGAAGTAAGTTCAAAAAAATCCATACCAAGATACGTCATAGTCCAACTACTGAAAACCAAAGATAAAAAAAAGTCTTGAAGGCAGTGAAAGAGAAAAGACATCTAATCTGGAAGAGGAAAACAATTCAAATGATGTGTATTTCATTAAAAGTCTATATAGAGAGATACACTTAGGGATGCCTGGGTGGCTCAGTCAGTTAAGTGTCTGACTCTTGATTTCAGCTCAGGTCATGATCTCAGGATTGTGATATTGAGCCCCATGTTGGGCTCCTCGCTGGGCGTGGAGCCTGCTTGAGAGTCTCTTTCTCTCCCTCTCCCCCCCCAGCCCCCACTGGCAAGTGTTCTCTCTCTGTTCTTCTCTCTCCCTCTCTCTCTCTCTTTTTGAGAGAGAGAGAGGGAGAGAGAGAGATACAATCAAAAACACTACAGATAAATGTTCAAGCAACCCTTGGGAAGGCAGGTAAAAGAAAACAGAAATGAAAAACAGAGGGAAGAAGTAGAAAACTAAAAACGAAATTGCAGATTTAAGCTCTAACATAGCAATAATTACATTAAATGCTAATAGCTTCACATACAGTATGATTCTATTTATACAACATTCTCAAAATGCTGGAAGCATAGAGACAGAGAATGTACTAACAGTTGCCAGGAGTCAGGGATGGTGGTGCAGGGGTGGGCAGGGAAGGGCTAGGACAAGAGTGCCTACAGGTACAGAAATGCAAATTGTATTTTGTATGGTGCGGGGGTGAAGAGTTAGGACAAGAGTGATCTTTGTTATGACAGTAGTTCTGTGTCTTGATTGAGGTGGTGATTTCAGAAAGCCACACGTGTGACACGCTCACATAGAACTATATCCACATGGCGCAATCTCAGTCGCCTGTTTGCTATTGCTCTGGGGTAAGACAAGGTGCAACCATGGGGGAAAACGGGTGAATGGTGCACGGACCTCCCTGTACAGCCTTTGCAACTTCCTGGAAACCTATAATTTCATGATTAAAAAAAAAATTAAAGATTATAAGCTACACATATTTTAAAAGGTCAATACACTTGTAAATGAAGGAGAAATAATCTGTCTCTCACCATGTCGATACTTGGGTACGCCTTCCCAGAAGATGTGATGGCATCAGATGTCGAACTATGATCAAGAAGTCAGGATCTGAGAAATAATATCAGAGTCATTTCCATTTAAAGAAAGACAGGAAAATGAGAGGGGAGGTCACAGTCACTAGTGTGGAGTACACATTAAAATGATGCAAACATGCTTTGCGTCTCTGAAAAATGAGTTCATTTCTAGGCTTTGATAATTATCCTTGGTTTCTCACCTCCACGAGCTTCCAGGGTACAAGTGAAGGACAGGGAAATCAAGGGCAGTCCAATGGGAGGGACACCCGCACAGTGTAAATCACTTAGCTTCTGCAGTCCACTCATGAGAAGTCAGTAACACTATTCCAACACATCAGAAAAGCCCCAGAATGTTTCTGAGACTCCATACAATATCCCCACCCCACTGGAAAGGACACCTGGCTCTCCTGGGGGCACTGCTCCCCTGAAGTCCTTTCCAGCATCTTCTTTCATGTGCTCACAGGTGCCTCTTCTCCTCATGGCTCATTCCACGCCACTGTCCTTTGAGGGTCACATAAGACTATGTGGCTGGTACTCCGTCTGGCCACGGGTCCTCTCTCCTTTTGTCTTAGGATTCAGCAGGTGACCTAGCAGCTTTCCTCCCCACTTTTCCTGTCCTATTTCTTTGTAATTCCCACATTTGCACGGATGGACCTTCCAGCCAGCTCTCTATTCTGTGTCCTTCTCAGTGCCAGTCATCTCTTCCTTACCCCAATCACCCATTCCCACGGCCAAACCCAGATCTAGTCATTTCTCTAAGTACACCCATTCCTCAATAAATGTACAGTATTTCCTTTTCTAACCAGTAACTCCCATCTTCCCAGGTCATTTTTTTCAGCCAAGGGTGGAGGGCCCTACTAGGACCTTCAGCAGAGCAATTTTGAGCTATGAACTAAATGTACACACAGCTCGGTGAGTGGATTCTAAACATTGTGTGGCCTGTTAAAGAGCAAAGAAACTTGAGTTAATATAATAGGTCATTTGTGTAATTTCTAAACACAAGCAAGCAAAACTTACTTTACAAGGCTACATGCGTGCATATTGGAGGAACTGCTTCAAATAGACTATGGTGTTGGCCCATGACAAAGGCAGGGGAGAGGCAAGGGTGCAGGTAGCAGGGTTGAAGGACAACAGAGAAAGAAAATAAAAGTGAAAAGAGATAACAAATGGAGGGGAGAAAATAAAAGTGAAAAGAGATAACAAATGGCCAAAAAGAGTGTGCTGTGCTAAAGAACAGTGAACAGCTTACGTCTGAGATCCTTCAGAATGTTAGAAGTCAGACCTAAGAGTCTGGGCAGACCCACAGCTCATTCAGCCTCATGCAATACCTCTCCCATGGTTGGGGCCGGCAACAGGAGGATTGACTGATTAGCCCTGGAAAAGGTGGTGGCAGGCCCTGCAGGGTGGCCAAAGGGAGCGAGGACAGAAGGGATCAGGCTGAGGGTCTACAGTGGGGGCAGGAGGCAGAGGGCAGGGTTCTGGGTTGAAGGGAGGTGCAGGTACACAAACATTGAACCTGGAGGCCCCTTCCGATGGAAGGGCTTGGCACCTCTCCAAGGGAGGAGTCCCTCTGGACAGTCCCCCCACTGCAGCCAGGGAGACGGAGCCTGCGGGAATCTGTCATTCCACCTGGGGACAGTGGCCAGAGACATCCTTGCTCCAAGCTGGAGGTTCTGAGCAGTATGGGGGCAGGGGGTCCCATGGGGTAAGGAAATACACTGGAGGTCATGGTGTCCAGGAGCTAGATCAAAGCTGGAGAAGTTCTAAGGCCAGACTGAAGGCACTGGGACAGCTGGAGGGGGAGAGCCCCATCCAGACAGGACTGCCCAAGGGTGCCCATGTGTAACTTCAAGGAGGCTGGGTACCCGATGCAGGGGTGGACAGGGGGTTTGTGTGCTGGTGTCACATAGGCGCGGAAGCTTCCTGTCTGCCCTGGAGGCAGCTGGAGGCACGTGGATTTCCTCTGGGGGCTGGGAGGCTGGGGCATGTGTTTCTGTGTAGCTTGTTACTGAGCGGCTGCCCCCATTGTGGACGGGACCCTTTCTGTTCCTCTGCAAGCCCAGTTACATGGGGCTGGCTTGCCGTCCTGGCTTCCCTCCTGTGGGGTGGGCAGAGGCTGGAGGAGAAAGAGGAGGAGCGGGGAGAGGTGTGTGACAAGCCTGGGGAGGGGCCAGGGGCATCAGGAGAGGGCCAACCACACAAACTAGTATCGGATAGAGTTAGGGCTAGGGGAGTATGTAGCATTTCTTTAAGTTGTCCTTTCCTACCCTTATGAACCCCCCTACCCTTATGAACCCCACCCCAGTGTGGAAAACAAGAACCTGAGAGGATTAATGGCCGGGCTCCAGAGGGACCTGGGTGGGTACAAGGAAGAAAAAGAGGAGACGAACTCCAAATCCTCCCTTCCTCCCACCCCAGCCTCGCAACAGTCAGGAACATAATGGAAAGGGAGAAAGTACCCTTCCACTTTCTCAACACCCACCCCTCCCTGACCAGCACCACCCCCCCAGAGTCTTCCTCAGCAAGTCAGTAAGTGATAAGCAGAAGTGTGCCAAGGTCAGGGCCATAGTTCAGAAATGCACCCCTGTGGGTAGAGACCAGCCTCGAAGAGCTTTGACCCAGAGGGATGAAGAAAAGGAGGGGTCATAGCAGCAAATTAGGGGAAAGGTGACACCCCTTAAAACTAGGGGAATGCTGTGGGCAGGGAGAGAAGTCACGGGCTTCAGCTATGCTTAGGAGTCCACACTGGAGTCCTTAGCAAGCAGGTGTTGAAGAAAGAGTCCAGAATGGAGCCTGGGTAGAGATGGACCCACAGACACTCCAAGAACAAGGGGAAGACAATGAACCTGGGAAGAACAGCCAGTTCTGTGTGAGTCAGTTAACTTTCTTCCACATTTCCCAGGGCAGCTGATTGCATTCAAGACCTCAGTTCTTCCCTCTCCCTGTAGCCCCACCCCAGGTGATCCATTCAGGCTCCAGGATCAAGGGACATAGGCAAGTATAATGTGAACAGAGGTTTCAGATGGGTTCTTTCAGTCTGGTCAGAGCCTCTGTGATTGCCCTGAGAACATGCTGAGGGAGGGTAAGAGAATGAGCACAGAGCTAAGACACCCCACTGGTTATGGGTTAGCCCTGAGCCCGTGGACCTGCAGATGTGTGTGAGCCCAGGAGAGGTGGATTCAGTCCCACTGAATCTTGGGTGACAATAGCCTGGGATCTGGGGCTGAGCACATTCTCCAGCTGATTCTTACGCACACTAACCACTGGGAAGAACTGGGCTACCTGAGCGGCAGGGCTTGCCGGACCCCAGCTGGGAGCAGAGCAGAGGTGAGAAGAACCTGGTCGGTTTGTAAGCTAGGAGACATTTGCTGTGTGCTATGAAGGAGGAGCTGTGTTGTTCTTGTCACACATCTTTATTTTGCAATAGATGACTGACACACTTTGCCCCACTCCTACCTTCCTCAGAATAAATTCCAAGGGCTACAGTAAGGAAAAGTCAGAGGATTAAGAAACAGGGTGCTCTATCCTGTTCCCTTCTCCCCAGGACACATTCTGAGGGACCAGCCAGCAGGACAAACTGGAGGGAAGAGGACAGCTATGGTCACCTCTGCCCCCTGGTAGAGCAGGAAGGACATGAAGGCAGTCATGGGAGGGGTGCAGACACAGGGCCCGGCAGAGGGAGCAATCAGCTGCCCCCTAGGCAGCGGAGATGTGCTGGGATTCAACATGTACACCTGAAGACGTGAGACTGGGATGTAGAACAGAATTAGGCTATGAACAGGAGCCAGGTGAGAATGCAGGTGTTTAAATAGATGTGTCCATGGACACCAGAGGCTATAAAGTCTGGCGATGAAGAGCAGAGCAAAGGGGCCCAGCAGGAAATGGACCAGACAAACCCACACCATGCTTTGCATCTGTAGGCCTCAGTACCCACCTGGCCTGGATTCAGCCCTACCGCACAGAGGATGGGGAAGCTTGGGCCACCTAAGAAAAATTCTCCCTGTCAAGTAAAATGGGGGCAGATAGAAATGATGCCTGGTGATAGGGGGTGGAGAACAGAAGTTCTCAGTATTGAATAAGAAGATTCAAGTCCATTGAGAAATGGGGAAAACCTAAAACAAAAGCCATTTGTGGGTTGAAAAAAGTGCTTGTGGATTGGAAAATAGATATTCTTAAAATATCCATACTACCTACCACAATCTGCAAATTTAATGCAAGCCCTAGCAAAATTCCAATGGCATTTTTCAGAGAATAAACAATCCTAAATTTTCATGGAAACACAAAAAAGCCAAATAGACAAACAAATTTGAGAAAGAACAAAGCTGGAGGCATCACACTCCCTTATTTCAAACTGTATTATCAAGCTATAGTAATCAAAATAGTACAGTATTGGAATAAAAACAGACACATAGATCCATGGAATAGCCTAGGAATAAGCCCATGCACTGATAGTCAATTAATCTACAACAAAGGAGTCAAGAACATACAATGGGGTTAGGGACAGTCTCTTCAATAAATAGTGCTGGGAAAACAGGACAGCCACATAAAAAAGAATGAAACTAAACCACTATCTTACGTCACACACAAAAATTAACTCCAAGTGGATAATAGACTTGAACTACTGTATGATCCAGCAATTCCACTTCTGGGGGTTTATCCAAGGGAAACAAAGACATTGACTCAAAATGACATCTGTACTCCCATGTTCACCGCCATGTTGTTTACAATAGTCAAGATATGGAAGAAGCCACTGATGGATGAATGGATAAAGATGAGGCATGTGTACACACACACACAAACACACACGCTGGAACCTTATTCAGCCATTAAAAAAAAAGAATAAAATCTTAAAAAAAAAAGAATAAAATCTTGCCATTTGCAATAACATGGATGGATTTTGAGGTCATAATGCGAAGTGAAAAAAGCCCGAGAAAGAAAAAATACCGTATGATCTCACTTCTGTGCAGAATCTAAAAACCACACCAAACAAAGCCAAGTTCACAGAAACAGGGAACAGACTGGTGATTGCCAGAGGCAGAGTGGGGGGTGGGGTTGTAAAATGGAGGAAGGGGGCCAAAAGGTGCACATTTCCAGTTATAAAATTAGTAAGTCTTAGGGATGAACTATATAGCATATTGACTCTAGTTAATGCCACTGTAATTCAAAAGAAAAAACGTCACAGAGGTGGGATAGGAGAGGAGAGGTCAACAGCTTCTCAAAAGGTGTTGAAGTTGGAAGAGATTATGCTGAGTGAAATAAGTCAAGCAGAGAGAGTCAATTATCATATGGTTTCACTTATTTGTGGAGCATAACAAATAGCATGGAGGACAAGGGGAGATGGAGAGGAGAAGGGAGTTGAGGGAAATTGGAAGGGGAGGTGAACCATGAGAGACTATGGACTCTGAAAAACGATCTGAGAATTTTGAAGGGGTGGGGGGTGGGAGGTTGGGGGCACCAGGTGGTGGGTATTGTAGAGGGCACAGATTGCATGGAGCACTGGGTGTGGTGCAAAAATAATGAATACTGTTATGCTGAAAAAATAAAAAATTAAAAAAAAAAAGGTGTTGAAGTAAATGCAACTGAAAGGAATGAGCTGCACAGCAGGTTGAAAGTACATATTTGCTAGTGCCCTCTCCCCACCCCCACTTAGACAAGAATAAAAGGTCTCAGAAAGGCATCCGTCTGCAAGAACAATGACCATGAGAGAGGAGGCAGGAATGAGGTGTGGGCAGTGAGAAAGCAGGAGCCCCGCAGTCTCTGAACCCCAAGTGGCGGAGGAAGACAAGGAGCCGAATCCTAAGCCACAAGGCCACTGGAGAGCCTCAGAGAGGATCTCGAGTTTCTGGCATCGGGTGAAGTTGGAGGTGGTGTGGAAGTGGAATAAGGTAGGGGCTAAAGCAGAAGATCGGTTACGTCTTCAAAGACTCTCTCTGGCAGGTAGTTGGAACAGAGACACCTCTCCCGCCCCCAGCAGAGGAGACTGGATTTTCTTCTCTGCACTGAAAAGGAAGCAGAGTTGGGGAGTAAACAGATGTTTGCATTCTTCCCAGACTCCAACTCTCACCTTCTCTCAGTTACCTGCATGCCACCCTTTTCCCTTGGGGCCGAAGAATGGAAGAGCCTTCTCTGGAAACCATGCCCAGGCCAAAAGGAAAAATCCAAAGGTAGTAATGCTAGTTGTCCCTCAAAGACAAGGTCCAGCCATCACCTGAAGCCACACTCACAGTCTAAGGACTTCTGGCCCACTCTCTGGCACCCACTCCTAACTATAAGCCAGCAACCAAGTTTCACTAGGCTTCAGAGGAAAGCCAGTCACACACAAGATATTATTTATTATGTATTATAATGTCAGATATCTCTGCTACCTCAAAGACTAAGAACTAAAGCATGAGACTCAGACGTCAAAGACAATGTAGAGGGGGAAAAGAAACTCAGAAAATAATATCCTCAGAGAGGTTAGACTGTTTTCTTAAAGTATAAACAGGATGCTATTTTTAAAAAAATCTCTCAGAGCAAGAAGCTTGCAAATTAAATAGGCTAGCTAAAATGAAAAGCAGAAGGGCTGGAAGATAAAGTGAGAGAAGTCTCCCCAGAAAACTGAGCAAAATTATAAAAGTGCAGAATGGGAGAGAAAGTAAGAAAATGAAAGGGTCACTGGAGATCTAACATCTGAATGACAGGGATTCTAGAAACAGAATAGAAACTGGAAGAGAGTTTATCAAAGACATGAATCAAGAAAATTTCCCAGAATCTGAAGGATAGGTTTCTAGAGGGCCTGGGACCCACCAAGGGTCCAGCAGATAGATGAAAACAGACCTACACCAAGTATACGATCGGGAAATTTCAGGAAGTTGGGGACAAAGAAAACCCTACAGTCCCCAGAGAAAACAAATACAAAGGTTTTGGAACTAGGACGGCTTCACACTCCAATACCGGTCCTGAAGCCTGGAAGGAAAGAGAGCAGTGCTTTCAAAATTCTAACGGGAAGTTGTTTTCTAGCTTAGAGTTTTAAACCTAGGCAAAATGTAGATGGTGGGGATGCAGTCACTATACTCAAAGACACACAAGAGGTCAAAGTTTATCTCCAAGGCTGCCTTTCTCAGAAAGTGGCTGGAGGATGGGCCACAGCAAAATGAGGGAGTCAGCTGTGAAAGACAATGAGGAAAATAGAGAGGTCCCGGAGGACAGCTGTGAGCCAGGCCAGTCTAGAAGATTCCTGGAGCAAATGCTCCAGGAAGGTGATTTCGGGAGAAGCCCTGACGTGCATGAACACATTGAGGAGATGAGGAGGGCAGGGCAGGACAGGCAGAAACAGCTACCCCTACCCAGCCTAGAACTGAAAATCCAAGTGCTAGCTTGCTCTGTGGAAATACAGACATAGGTATCAAAATAATTAGCTAAAAGAGTTGCAAGGAATTGTCCCTGAGAAAGAGGGAATGATGGGGAAGATTCCTTTCCACATAAACTCCATAAGACTATTTGCTTCTAAGTTAAATGTATGAAATGGATTATCAGGAAGAGCCAAACAAAAGAGGAGGCTCTCATTTTTCACCATCAGACTGGGCAAGGTTTATAAGATTGATTTAAAGTACTATCTTTAGAAGATAGTACTGAGTGTTGGGGAAGAGGTGGGAAAACTGGTATAATTCTTTCCTGGTGGGAGCAAAAGGAACATGATCTCTTTACAGGGCAATTTAACAAAACTTAGTATGTGACAACTCACCGCCCCACCCGGGCAAGCTGCTTCTCTCCCTTAGTGGTGCATCACGAGTTGGGAAGAGGAAGCTGTGTGTAGAAGGGGAGCCTCCCCCACAAAGGCACTCCAGGGTGTGGGCCGGACAAAGATCTGGGGACTGGCGTCTGCCCTCTGGCCGACAGAAAGGCAGTAGCGCTCTGGGATTGGAGAGACTTGGGCTCCAGACCATTCTCCTCCCTGATGCAGAAGCCACCATGGGCTCTAACTGTGAGCAAGTCAGAAACAGAGGGGGCGGTTAGGTAGGAAAGCAGCTGGGGAGGGTGAGGAAGAGCTTTGTTTAAAGACTGAGGAGGAGGGTTGTTTACATGACAGAGATAAAGAGCCAATTAGAGGGGACAGAGCAGGAGAGTGTTGGAAGAGAAGGGACTGATGGGAGTGCCCTGGATGCTGAGGAAGGGAGGGAGGATTCACAAGATTAGCCTTGGGCGGGACAAGACAAAGGGGGAAAGGACCCACTTTCACCAGAAATAAAGCTGCTCTCTCTCTCCCCTGCAGAAGCCCCAGAACCTACACACGCCTGGTTTATTTAGTGCTGAAACGCTCTCTGAGGAGAAACCTGCGGTCTTTGGAGTGCAGTCGCCCCGAGCCGGGCAGCACACCAACCTCCTCACAGACCAGGTAGAAGCAAAGGGCCACCCATCCCTGCAGCTTGTGGTTTTCCAGCCACCTGGGTGTTGGCCCTGCACCTGGTGCCCTTATAGAAGGCAGGTGTGCCACAGCCTGTCACGTGAGGAGCAGTCAGTCCACCTGATTTGACTCTGTTGGAAATGATCGGCTCAGTCACTATGGAAAGGTGCCTGCACAGGGCTGAGTCACAAGCAAGAAGCTGGTTGGACTGATCCAGTAAACTGTTTATCCCAGAGATAAGGAGCAGACAGGATTGCATTGGATGCTGACAAAGAGGGAGTCTGGAGGGTGCAATTGACCTAGTTATCAGAGGTCAAGGAAAGATGACCAAACTGTGGATTTTGAGCCGGGCCTCAAGAGAGAGTGAAGATCAGCCCCGCTGGGTGGGGAGTAGGGGCCCTGTGCACAGAGGGAAGCCCAGCTGCCAAGGCCCCAGGGCAGGAGCAGACCCCTTCCAGGAGCCCACAGGGTCAGTGTGGCTGGCACCCAAGGCAAGGGAGCTGGATGTGGCTGGCCAGGCGGGTGGTCCCACCTTCCAGGGACATGTGTGCCCAGATAAGGGAGCCATGGTGGAGTTGGGGTTAGGAGCAGAGATTAATGCAGGTTTGAATTTCAGAGCAACGTACTGGGTGCAGCCTGGGAGCCAGGTGGATGTTGGCATGGCCGGGAGAGCACTGTACAGTGTCCCTTGGGTTAAGGGGGGAGAGGAGTGTGTAGGAAAAATGCACCATGAGAGTGGTCTACATGAGAACACAGTTAAGACCCTCAGAGTTTATTCCAATCCTCATAGCTCCCTGTTTTGTGTGTACCTGATTTGTGGTTTTCCCAGAAGTGTTAGAAATCTTCCATTATGATTGCAGATTTGCCAGCTTCTCTGTGTTTTTGTGGGTTTTGGATTTAACATGTTTGGAGGCCAATTATTTATGTAGCACTTAACCAGGCGTCAAGCACTGTCCAAATACAAACTCATTCAATCAATTCTAACAATAGGAGAAGGGCACAAAAAATTATACAATAAGGGCTTTGAGAAAGCGAATGAAAGTTTATTGATTAACAAGGAAAATTGTTCATGATATATTATGAAATAAAAAAGGTAAGTTATAGTGCAGTTTATACAAGTTGATCCCTTTTTTGGCAAACGAAAGAAACGTCTCTGTGCATAGGAAAATGGTCTGGAAGTTTGCATACCAAACTGATGACATAGATTATATTTGGGAGGTAGAATTACAGGTAATCATAACTTTCTTATTTCTGCTTGTATGCCTCTTCCGTTTCTTGGTAACAAGGATCTATTAGTTTGGTAATTAAAAAATAAAATAAATCATTTGATGGGGCTCCTGCTATTCAAATTATGAACCTGAGAAATTGCAAATAAATGGACTGAACATTCTCTCTGATGAAGAATAATGTGTTCAAACTAAAGACACCAAGAACTGGAATCATGGCTTTAGGGGGAAGAATTAGAATCGGTCATACCCAGGTAAGGATTGAGGAAAAATCCATGGAGTAGAGATGGTCCCTTCGCCGCAGGGGTCCTCAGACTTTGGTTAGCCTGGAGAGCTTGTTACAGTACAGAGTGCTGAGACTTGGCCCCAGAATTTCTGATTCTGTGGGTATGGGGGGGGTGGAGGATGTATTTCTAGTAAGTTCCCTACTGCTTGTTTGAGAATCAGCCACACTTGGGATCCCCAGCCCCAGCTGGAAGTTAATACAAAAATAATATGTTCATATGGTGCGGCTACTATACAGCTATTATTTCCAAGTTGGAAAGAGCCTGGCTCGTAAAACCATTTAGGCCCAGAGCTTTTGAGCACTGTTATTCAGACTTGATTTGTCATGCTATGGTCTACTCAAAGGCTTTTAGTTTTTGAGTCCAGTTTTGGCTAGTTGCATTTTTCTTTACAGTCTTCCATTACTCAGAAATCTGGAGATCTCTTAGCATTGTATTGAGCATAACAGACCCACAAATATTTACATTTCCTACTGCCCCATTAGTTTGGGGTCACAGTTCCCCTGTATCTCAGCACTAGCTGCCTGTCCCACCCCAGGACAGCTGCAACCAGTAGTCCCTCCAGGCCAGATGACCGTGCTCAGAGGACACTTGGCCAACCATATTGGGAGTCTGGCTTGCATGTCCTATGACCTAATACAGAGGAACATTGAGCCTCTGGCCAGTATGGACATTTATGTCAGTCAGTCCTTCTCTGGAAGACTCAGGATGAAAGGTACTGGTCTTGCATATATATATATTTTTTAATTAAAAGGCTTATTTGCTAGAGTTTAACAAGTCTGCATGTTTTTAGGTTTACATGTGTAGTACAGAGTACATAAACATAGTAAGTTACAAGCAAAGAATTGAGAATGGTTTTGGGAAAATCTACTAGTTTGTTCTTCATTTTTTCCCAAAAATGTTTAATTATAGTGAAATAAATATAACATAAAATTGATCATCTTAATCATTTTAAGTGTATGCTTCAGCAGCATTCCATGGTTTCACTGTGTTGGGCACTCATCACCAACATCCATCTCTAGAACGTCTTCACTTCCCAAACAAATTCTGTCCCCGTTAAACACTAACTCCTCATTCCCCTCCCCCAGTCTCGGGTACCCACCATCCTACTCTCTATCTCTGTGAATTTGACTTCCATACCTCACATAAATGGAATCGTATGTGTCCTTTCGTGACTGGCATATCTCACTGAGCACCATGTCCTCAGGGTTCATCCATGTTGTAGCACGTGACAGACTTGCCTCCCTTCTTAAGGCTGACTAATATTCCATTGTTGGTAGAGACCCCATTTTGCTTATCCATCCAGGTGTCGAAGGATGCTTGAGTTGCTTCCCCATGTTAGCTATTGTGAATAATGCTGCTTTGAACATGCAATTATTTCTTTGAGATCCTGCTTCCAGTCCTTTTGGGTAGGTATCCAGAAGTGGAACTGTTTTTCAAGGCACCTCCATACTGTTTTCCACAACAAAACTGCACCCTTCCACACCCCCACCAGGAGTGTGCAAGCCTTCCGATTGCTCTATGTCATTGTCAACGCCTGTTAATGTCTGCTGTTTTGTTTTCTTTGTTCTACAGCAGCCATCCTAATGGGTGTGAGATAGTATTTCATTGTGCATTTGATTTGCATTTCCCTAATGATTAGCGATGTTGAGCATCTTTTCATGTGCTTTAGGCCATGTGTATATCTTCGTTGGAGAAATGTCTATTCAAGTCCTTTGTCCCTCTTAAAAATCATTTTTATTGTTTTGAATTGTAGGAATTTTTAATATATTCTGGATAGTAAGCCTTTATTAGACATATGGTTTGCAAATATTCCTCCCATTCCATAGGTTGCCTTTTGATTATTTTGCCTGTGTCCTTTGATACACAGAAATTTAAAATTTTTATATAGTCCACTTTATCTACTTTTACTTTTGTTGTCCTCCTAAGACATTATTGCAAATCCAATGCTACAAAGTTTTCCTCTATGCTTTCTTCTAAGAATTTTATAACTTTAGGACTTTGATCCATTTTGAGTCTGTTTTTGTATATGGTGTAAGGTAAGGGTCCAATTTCATTCTTTTGCATGTGGATACCAATTTTCCCAGTACTGTTGGTTTTAAGATTCCAGAAGGAAACAAAAAGACAAATTCAGGATGTAGGACCATCTACAGAACAACTGAGTTGGTTTCTTCAACCTGTCATTGTCACAAAACAAAACAAGGCAAAACACATGAGTAAGGATCTTCCCAAACAAGAGATGTAACAACTACATATAATATATGGACCCTGTTCAGATCCAGATTCCAACAACTAATTGTAGCAAGACAGTTTTGAGACAGCAGGGAAATTTAATTATGGACTATTAGTTTCTACCAAGGAATGATTATAAGTTTTGTCAGGCAGGAAAACAGTATCACAAATATGTAGTTACAAATTAAGAGCCTTTTTTCAGGTATAATTGAAACATAAGGTTATATTAGTTTCAGATGTACAAAATAGCACTCAATATTTGTGTATATTGTAGGAGTCATTAATCCAAGCAAGGAGATCATGGGGCTGGTGGGCAGCCTATTTGGAGAGAGGGAGTTGGGTTGGGGGTAAAGGGTAAACAGTAGAGATGTCAAGGTTTTTCCCTGACTTCTGCCCTGCACACACACATAGTGGGACCCTTCTGTCATGTGAGAGACATTGGAACAGAGCCAGGCATAAGGGAACCGTCTTAGCATTGGCTTTGGACATGTCTGAAGTACCTTGAAAATTCTGAAAGCTGCTGAATGCTCCATTGCATGAAGGGTCTGGAGCTCTGAGGAGGGGACTGCCCAGCTGACTGTACCCCAGAATTACAAGCAGGCCTAGTGTGAAGGCTGGTCCTGTGAATGAGACGCCTGCTCTATCCCCTACCTGTCCTACCTTCCTCTCATATCCTGAGACAACCCTTGTCTTCAGAAGAGCACCCTTAAGCTTAACATTTTTAATGTGGCAGTTACTTTTTAAACTTCATCTCTTTTGGGTAAATATTCTATCAAATTATTCTCCTTTTTCTTTCTCCTCTTGCATCAGGAGAGGTGTGGGTTGCCTTTGGTGCTTACATTGCCTAATGCTGGGTACTATAGGCTGGCACCTGCTGATTAGGGGCTAGGCCCTGTTATTTTGGGCATTGGGGAGCTAGTGTCCATTGCCCATGTCCTCATCACTCTGTGACTTGTGGCCCAGAGGACTTCTCACCCTGAGTCTAGCCACTGCCCTCCTATTGGGCTCTTCCACATCCTCCGGAGCTCAGGTGACATTGGCTGTTTCCCCAAAGGTGTGTGGGGCTCCGTGAGCCACCCTCCGGACTTTTGCCCTGAAAGGCCACCACAATGATCAAGGGACATGGTGTTGGTGCCAGGTAGAATACAGGGTTTCCCTAAGATGCATGTAACCTTCTCAACCTACCCGGGTTCCCGCCATCTTGCCCAGTCCCTGGACTGGCAAAGTTGGAAGGAGGGGATGCTGGTCCCCTTTCTGGGACCCAGGCAGTCTCAGCCTCCCTCGCCTCTTGCCAACCTTGTCCAGCTTCTTTACCCACTGGGGTTGCATTTGCCTGAAACACATGAATCTCATCCTTCTTCCCAATGCAGTGACTTATTATAAAGATCTCTCTGTTCAGCACTCCAAGCTTAGATCACTACTGGTTTTTTTTTTTTAACTTTTTAATCTTGAAATGATTATAGATTCAGAGGAAGTGCAAAGATAATACAGAGAGACCCTGTCCCCTTCTCCCACTGTCCTCCAGTGGTTACATTTTGCATAACTATAGTGTCACATGGAAACCAAGACACTGACATTGATATGGTGTGCCTATCTAGTTCTGTGTCTCTTATCATGTGTGTAGATGTCATGAAAACATTGAATGGTCCCTTCCTCGCGCTGCCCTTTATGGCCAATCCTCCCCTTCCCCCCATCAGCCCCAACTGCCGGGAACCACTCACTTGCTCTCTAGCTCTGCAATTTCTTGACCCCTACTTATTAAAACTCAGCTTTGGAAGAGCTTGATCTTCTCTCCCTTCTCAAGGCTGCGTCTGTGCTCATTCTTTGTGAACCCAGACAAGCACTTCTTTATTCTCTGTTGGGCTCTTCTCTTCCCACCAGAGCCTAGGGAGGCCTAAGCATCAATGGATGGAGGGCTACAGGACCCTCAGATCCCCCTGCAAGGAAAATCCTTTGCATAGTATTTCAAAGTGCCCTCTCTGGGCCTGCTATCCCAGCATTGCCTTTCTGTATTGTCGTTTGTGGCTCCCAACTGAAACGACACTTTCTCTGCTGGTGATGAAACAGGTATGCTTCTCTCCCTCTGTGACACCTCACAGGCTTGGCAGGGCTGTGGCTGGAGCTGCCCAGAAGGAAGACTGCCTTTCTCACCCAGGTGGTACCCTCAGGATTTGCAAAGTGGACTGCATTTTAAGGTAGAGAATGAAAAATATTTCAGATTTGGAGAAAAATCTTCTACCTCTTTTCACACAATGCAATTACACAAATAAAATCTTTTATTTCTATAAAGTTTGACGTTTGACGTTTCCTACCACTACAGGAAATAAACACAGTTAGCCCATTCTATAGTGTAGGACCACGGAAAACACAGAAAAGTATAAAAGCCAGCTGGGACTGTAGTGACAAAGCAGATCAGTGGTCACCTGGGGGAGGGGTGGGGATGAAGGTCTGCTGTAGAGGGGCACAGGGAGACTTTTTGAGGTGATGCAAATATTCTAGACCACAGTTACGGTGTTGAAGATATGATTATATGTATTTACCAAAATTCAAAATTTACACCTAAAGTAGATGAACTTCATTATGTGTAAATTTTATCTCAAAGTTGATTTTTCTTTTTTTAAAAAAGACAGTTGGAAGGGACAAGGGAGGGCATGCCAGGAGTGAACAATGGGACAAGGCAAAGGAACAGTTTAGAAACGGAGGGCACGTGGCACATATGCCAAGCTGGCAGACAGTGCAGAGAAGCTGCCTTTGTACCTTCCAGTAGGGGACACTTGCTCCAAGTAATGCAGGCAGGCCTGGTCCGAGGGCCCAGAGAGGCGTCCCGTAGGACCAGCCCCAGACGGTCCTTGGCTTCAAGCAGGAAAGAAATCAAATGTGAACTGCAGCAAGTGAAGACAGAGTTTATTGAAGAGTGTTAACTGACAGGTAGAGACTAGCAGATAGAGTGGGAGACTCAGCAAGGAAAGGAGAATGAGTCCTGCTGTCTGTCGCTTGGAGCTAAGGGTTTATATTGGAAAGGGGTCCAGGGTACATGTTCGTCTAGGAATCCAGAATAGGGTCTGATCAAAGGTAAGTGACAGGTGAATAATAGGTGTTATTTCATAAATTACTGAAGGTAGGGGTGTTGATGCCGCGTCAGCCGAGGCTTGTTTGAAGTTAGTGTGCTGGCGTGTGTTTGGGATCTGGCTCTTCCTAGATGTCATGAGGTGTTTGGGGCCTAGGACAAACTCAGAAAGTGATGAACTTTCTTGCTTCTACCGTGGAGTGGGAACTTCGTTTCTTTGGCTTATTCAGAGGCAAATTATGGCGCATGAATAAAATGGGGCCTAGCAAAAAATTGGTGAAAATGGAGTCCCTTCACCTCTATCTCATAGGCAAACCCTGACATTTGTCAACCCCCAGCTAACCTTCTTTCAAAACTCCAGCAGGATTCAAATCTCTTAGGTGAGAGGGGGAGAGGTGAGAAGATGTGGGAGAGGAGGGAGATGTGGCAAGAGTGGGGTGTGATCATGTTGTCCGTAAGGCAGGGCTGGGGCCTAGGGTTTAGGCTGACGGTACATACCAGAAAGCAGCACTCTGGGCTGGAGGAAGAAGGTGTGCAGGCCAACAGTGGGACGTGCAGTAGTCCAGTTAGAAGGGACCAAATGGAGTTCTGTCCAGGGATGAAATGAGCTGGAGCTGGAGATGTCCCTCAGCGGAGCCTCCAGAATGCCTTGGGTAGAGGTTGGATTCTCACCCAGGAAAGAAGTTGGAGATTGCTCTGGTCCGTGTATAAGAGGCTGAGATAACTAGATGTAGAAGTCCCAGGCAGGATGAGACTGAAGGCAGCCCTCTAAGATGTCACCTTGGGCAGGAGTGGGAAACTCCTCTAGGCCCGGATATTAGGAGACCCCATCCATCTGGACGGCAACCACCCCATCATGGTGGGGCATAACCCTGTATGCAGACTGGTCCTAATGGTGGCCAGAGTCCATATGACGACCGAGCTCCATCCAATCACTCCAAAAAAGAGCCCCTCACAACCTTACTGGGGACAGCATGGCTATAAGGAAGGTCACCAGAACTGTTTAGCATGTGGGGACTGGCAGTGTGAGTGGAAGGAGCCAGAGAGAAGACAGGAGGAGCCAGAAAGCCAGCTCCACCCATGCTGGGGGAGGACCTGGTTCCTCTTGCCTTAGAGCCCCTGCTTGGATTGCTGAGAGCACAGACCCCTGCTGGAGGAAGCCAGGTCCTTGGTGATGAGGGACCCATTGTAGCCCTTCTCCTTCCTAGCAGCATGGAAAGGGAGCTACGGTCAGTTTTCTGTAAAGTCAAACACGCACTTCACAGGCACTCTTTTTCTCAGCATTTGCCCAAGAGAAATAGACATTCCTGTCCACACAGATTTGCACACGAACTTGCATGCAGCTTTTTTTAGCCATCATAACCCCAGCAGGTGAGGGATGGCTCAGGGTCAGCCTTGTACTGGGTGCCAACACCGCTGCTGCAAGCAAACAGGTGTGGTTCTGAATGCAGTGGCCCAGGGGTTCCACCCGGGAAAGAGATCCCCGAACAGGCCATGGTGGGAGAGGGTAACATGCATTCTGAGGGAGAAGCAGAGGGCCCAAGGGCCCTGATCCAAGCCTGGAAGCTAGGGCAGGTGGTTGAGAAGGAAACTTCTGGATGGAGAGATGGATGCTGGTGGAGCCCTTCATGAAAGTCAATATTTGGGGAACAGAGAAGTGGTGGCATGGTGGGAGGGCTGGGGATGGGCTGGAATTAGCTGGGTGTCTGGAGTTTTACTTTATCCTGACAGCAGCTGGGAGGGATTGAATTGGTTTAAGCCACAACTGACACAAACAGATTTGTGTTTTAGAAGGAATGTTCTGGCTGAAGGGTGGATAATAGGTATTAGGAGGTTGAGCATGACCCCAGGCAGTGCCCCTGGGAGAGGAGGCCACAGACTGGTGGAGAGGTGATATGGATAGCCAGAGGGAGAGAAGCAGGGGGATTTCTGAGCTACTTAGGAGTTGGAGAGGAGATAACCAACAGAGCACTGGGGGGGTGCTTGGGGTTCTGTGGGGATGGTCGCCAAGGGGCCAAGGACCCCATTTGGCCTAGAGTTTCCACGCCAAAGTGCTTCTGATCTAGCCTTTGATTATCTGCAGTAAGATTTCACCTATAGCCGACATATCGAAATGTGTGTGTAAAACATTAATTTGCTAAGTTTAGTTAAATATATCCAACTTGGTATCCCTGTTTTGGCATGTGTTCTTTCTATGGGCACATGAAACTTCCATGTGGAAGTGGCCAGCCTATCTCAGCCTGTGGGAGGTCCTGATTCCCCCTGAACCCTGATTGGAGACTAGGGCCTTCTTGGAGGCAGGACTTCTGGCAATGGAGGTGGGGGATGCACATGCAGTAGCTGCCTCTGTTCCCCAAGACATGCTGAGTGCTAGTGTGTAGAACACAGCTTTGTAGAGGGGGCCCAGGCAGGGTTTTTCCAACTTGAATGTGCACATAAACCCCCTGGGGATCTTACTTCCCATGTAGATTCTGGCTCTGGAGATCTGTCTGGGATGTAGCCCAAGATGTTGCATTTTTAACCAGCCCTTGGGGGTATGGCATTGCTTGTCTGTGGACCTAGTTTGAATAGCAAGACTGTAGAAGGGAGTTGGGCATTGTGAGTCTGCAGCTCAGCAGAGAGATCTGGGCTGAATGGCCTTATGGTGTCACAGATGTTTAGATGCCCATGGGAGCAGATGTGACACACATGTCACAAAGTCAGGTTCCTAAAGGTCCAAGTGAGCAAAGGCAGGCAGTTGTAAATTGAGGAAGGAAAAGGCAGCAGTAGATTTGAGAATACATCTGCAGGGGACTGACAAGGATTACAACCCAGAATATAGTAAGAACCCTACATATCAATTTAAAAAAGAGATAACTTGAGAGAAAAATGGGCAAATGGTTTGAACAGACCTTTCACACAAGAGGATCTCCAAATACCAACAGACCTGTGAAAAAGCACTCAGCCTTGTGGAATCTAAAAAAACAAAACAAATGAACAAAGAAAAGGCAGAATCAGACCTATAAACACAGAAAACACACTGATGGTTGCTGGGGGGAAAGGCTGGGTTTTGGGCAGATTGGGTGGAGGGAAGTGAGAGGGACAATCTTCCAGTTTTTGAAAGAATAAGTCCCAGGTATGAAAGGCAGAGCATAAGGAATATAGTCAATGATATTGTAACAGTGCTGTATGATGACAGATGGCAGCTACACTTGTGGTGAGCATACCACAACGTATAGAATTGTTGAATCACTGTGTTGTACACCTGAAGCTATTGGAACATCATATGTCAACCGTACTCAAATATAATAACATTTTTAAAGGTGCTCAGCCTTGTTAATAATTGTAAAAATGCAAATTAAAATCTCAATGAAATGCCAATATCTACCCACTCGCATGGCTACCATCACAGAGTCTGACAATGCCAAAAGTTAAGGCAGCTGCTGATCAACTGGGGGGCTCACACATGGGCAGGAGTGCAGCTAGGGATTCTCGTTTTGGAGGATTGTTTTGTATTCAAAATAAACTTGAAGCTGTGGTGCCCAGGGATCCGAATCTTCCACTCCTACTTAAATTCCTTATAGTTGTATGCCATAAAGCCACTGGGACTAGTGTGGACTGTGGAAAATAGGAAAGCACATGATCTCATCCTGTTAGTTGCCCTGAGGATGTGGGCAGCTGCACTAATAATTTTTAAAACAGTGGGGTATTATTTTTCAATTATCTGATTTGTCAGATACCAAAGTATGGATAATTAACCGTAGGGCAAAAGCAGTCATCCTATGCTAGCATCATCAGGAGTCAGTGCTTCTTTTTGGAGGGCATTGGACATTGGGGAGCAGAATCTGGCATGGGAGCTGGCAGGGGATCTGCAAGCACCAACCGTTCCACGTCTATGACTGAGGCATACCCATAGGGAAGAGGAAGTGACTTAAGCAGGTGACTCTGGGATTCCCTGTTCTGTGCTTACACCCTGTTATAGGGTATCCACAGATTTCCATTCTTCTCATGTCATTTGCCACAGATGGCAAAGTTCTAGGAAAAGTCCTTGTGTGATATGGATCGTAATTGCATTGAACACCTGACTTACTTCAGAAGGTGATGACATTTCATGGCACCCTTTGGGCCCACTTCATCTCTCTACTTGTTCCAGACTTCTGTTTTGTTCCTTCTAGGAATTTTGTCATCTGCTGCCAAAGTCCCATCTCTGGTTAGGTTTATTTCTGGATATACGATTGGTTGATAGCTATCATAAATAAATTTTTAAAAAGAAGATTTTTTTTCCAATTTCTAATTGGTTATGACTGGTCTTTAGGAACATTGATCTTGTGTCTTATTAGTGCTTATCATGTGCATTCAAAGTTTCTTACATGCAACAAGTTGATTAATAGACTTAAGGACCATATGAGGTGCACACAAATAACATCTCTCATTTATAGCTATCAAAAAAAAAAGGCCAGAGAAATGTTGTTTCTCTGTAGAATCTCTTGGATTTTCAAATAGATGACTCTGTGTTGCCTATAAACAATGACAGTTATCTCTCTCCCTTTCCAAAATATATGCTTATTCTTTTTTCTTATTTACTTGCATTGGCTAGAGTTGATATCGAGTACTTCCAAGGGACAGGACACATCCTTGCCTACCTTCTCACTTTCGTGGAAATTCTCCTCTTCTCCTGGTAAGATATTTGCTGCAGATTTCTGTAAAAAGTTCTATTCAATTAAAGAAGATAACATCTACACCTGGTTCACTAAGAATGTTTACTATGAATTAGTTTTGAATTTCATCAAATGCTTTTTTAGCATCTATTGAGATGAACAGATGGTTTTTCTCCTTTAGTCTGCTAATGAAGTGAATACATTGATGACTTTTCTAATGTTAAATTATCCTTAAATTCCTGGACTAAACCCTACTTGGCATTTTCTTTTAATGCACTGCTGGCTTTGACTTGCTAATATTTTATTTGGGATTATTTCCATCTGTTTATGTATGAGATTGGCTGTAACTTAACTTTCTCATGGTGTCCTTGACTGGGTTTAAATCAGGTTTATGCTTATTTTAGCAATGACTCAGCTGTAAGTAACAAATAAACAAATATAAAACTTTTCAACAGTGTCCATGACCAGAAGTGTAGAGGGTAGACGGCTGTTGACCTTCCTTCAGTTACTCAACCAGATCTGGGCCTTCATTCTGCAGACTCTTGGCTTTTCAGCCATGGCTGCAAGATGGCCATCTCAGCTCCAGGATTCCTGTCCATGGCAGGAAGCAAGGGGATGGTGGCACCAGATGGCCTCCTCCTTCCATCAAGAAAATAAGAACTTTCCCTGAGGCTCCCAGGAAATGTCTGTTTGTGTTTCATTGGCCAGAACTGTCATATGGGAACCACTAACTGCAAGGAAGACTGAGAAAGTGGGTATTACATTTTTTTGGCCTCTCTTGCAGAGTTTGATGAAAGTGGAGGGGTTGGGGACAAGTGTTTTGTTAGTCACTTGCCAACAGAATTGGTCAGAGCCTACTGTGAATGGTGCCCTAGGTTTCCATGTTCCAAAATAAGTTGCATGAAATGACTTGGTCGAATTCACGCACAAATATTTTACATGTTGATCCTGGCTTCACTTTTAGCTTATTTTAAGCTGATTGAGATCTCCTAATTGTCTACTTTTCCTTGGGCTGATTTTTGATTATACAGATTTTCCTAGAGAGTTGTCCATTTCATTGAGCATTTAGAATGTAATGACAGTAATTGTTCATGACACATTCTCATGATTTTTAAAAAATATTCTCTTCACCTGAAGTTAAATTCCATTTTTCTCCTGATGCGAATTTGCATCTCCCTCTGCATGCTCTCTCTTACAGAGATTGGTCAATGGCCAGTTTTGTGAGTCTGTTGAAAGAATAAACATCACCTTTATAGATAAACACTAATGCAATAAAAAATACAAAAGAAATCTCTCCTTTTATTAAGTTTTTTATTCCTTGTTTGACTACTTGTTGTTGTTGTTCCTACTCTAGGGTTTGGGGTTCATGTCTTCATGTATCTATTTTCTTTTTTATTACGAAATGTCTCAAAACACTGAAAAGTGATGAGAAGAAGATAATGAATATTCATGTACTTACCACTATAATTTGGTGAATTTAACAAACTTACTATTATGCCACAGTTTGAGATATTTTTTTTAAAGATAAATTACATTTGAACTCTTTTTTCTCCTCTGGAATCACTTTTCTCTCTGCCCCCTCTGTTCTGGGATTCGGTTCTTTCTTTTTTTACTGTGGTAAAATACACATAGTATAAAATTTACCATCTTAACTATTTTTAAGAACAAAGTTCAGTGGCATTAAGTACAATCACACTCTTGTGCAACCATTACCGCCATCCATCTCCAGAGCCTTTTCATCTCCCATTAAACATGAACTGCCCAATCCTCTCCCTCAGCCCCGGGCAGCCACTGTCTTGCTTTCTGTCTTTGTGAATTTGATGACTCTAGGGACCTCATATAAGTGGGATCCGATAGTATTTATCTTTTTGTGGCTGGCTTATTTTACTTAGTGTAATGTCCTCAAGGTTTGTCCACATTGTAGCATGTGACAGAATTTCCTTCCTTTTTAAGGCTGAATAATATTCCATTGTCTGGCTAGACCACATTTTGCTGATCCACTCATTCAATATGGACACGTGGATTTCCTCCATGTTCTACATGTTGTGAATGATGCTGCTGTGAAAGCTGGTATACAATTATCTTTTCAAGACTCTGCTTTCAGTTCTTTTGTGTATATCCAGAAGTAGAATTGCTGGAATATAGGATTCTATCTTTTTTTAAGATTTTATTTATTTATTTGACAGAGAGAGCACAAGCAGAGGGAGCAGCAGGCAGAAGGGCAGGGAGTGAGGAAGTGGGAGAAGGAGACTCCCCATTGAACAGAGAGCCCAAGGTGGGGCTTGATCCCCAGACCCCGGGATCATGACCTGAGCCAAAGGCAGCTGCTTAACTGACTGAGCCACCTAGGCATCCTGATTATTCTATTTTTAGTATTTGAAAAAACCACGATACAGTTATCCACAGTAGCTGCACCATTTTATATCCCCACCAGCAGTGCACAGGATTCTAATTTCTCCACATCCTTGCCAGCTCTTACTGTTTTTACTTTTTTGATAGTAGCCATCCCGACAGGCGTGAGCTGGAATCTCACTGTAGTTTCAATGTGCATATCCTTGATCATCAGTGATGCTAAGCATCTTTCTGTGTGCTTATTGACTGTCTGCTTATCTTCTTCGGAGAAAAGTCTATTCAAGCCCTTGGATTTTTGTGGTTGCTTGTTAGGAGTTCTCTATATGTTCTGGACATTAACCCCTTATCAGATATATGATTTGCAAATATTTTCTTTCATTCTGTGCGCCACTCAGTTCTATACTTCTGCTAAATATGTTTGTGTCCATAAACAATATGTGGAATTGTTTTGCTTGCATTAAAACTCTAGATCATCACAGTGTAAATCTTGTTTTGTAATGAGCTGTTTTCCACTAGCATTAGGTTTTTGAGATACATCAGTTTGATATACTTCATTTTCACTGCTGTATGGAAATGCCCCAATTTGATGTTTGTAATCCCTTTCCTGTTGGTGGACATTTAGGTTGCTCCCATTTCCTTACTATTATTTCTTACCACTCTGAGTAGTGAATCCTACTCACTACACTACTACTCACTACTACAATAGTGAGTCCTATTATATCCTTGTATATCCATCTTCTGACACGTGTGAGAGGTTCTCCGGGCTGATCCGTAGGAGTAGGATTGCTGGGTCACAGGCTATGTGTACCTTACATGTAGTAGATAATGCCAAACTCTTCTCCAAGGTAACTATGCCAGTTTGTGCTTCCCATGCCCAGTGCCAGCAGAGCACAAGAGTTCCCATCATCCCACATTCCCACCAACAGTTATTTCTTGCCACACTTCATATTTTTCACTAAGGCAATGTGTATGGGATAGCATCTCATTATTGCCTTAGTATGCATTTCCTGATTTGTAATGAGCTTTACTATGTTTTCATCTTTGTCCGTCTCCTCTGAATTACCTGTTCATATCCTTTGCTCATGTTCCATTCAGATTTTTGTCCTTGTCTTACTGATTTGTAGGAGTAGTTTTTATAAGCTAGGTATGTATTGTCCATGAGTCCTATGCATCGCACACATCTTCTCCCTTCTATCTGTTTGCTTTGTTGGTGGTGTTTTTTATTATCTAAAGCTTTACTTATAATGCAGTAAAATTCATCTTATTCTTTATGCCTTGTTTAAGAAGGTCTTCCCTACCCCAACATCATTCGAGGTATTTTCCAACATTTTCCCTAACGTTAAATATATTGCTTTTAAAATTTAGGCACTTAATCCATTTGGAATTCATTCTTGCCTATGCTATGACATAAAGGATTAATTTTAAAGCTTCCATGTAAATGACCAATTTTCCAGCACTGTTTCTGTGACATTCTGTTGCTTCACCAGCAATTTGTTACAGCTTCTCTATCTTATACCAGTTTTCTCATATGAATTCAGGACTATGTTTTGCACTGTCTATGCTATTTCATTGATTTTTTAGAAACTGTTCTGGTACCAAACTGTCTTTAATTTACCATAACTTTCTAATAAGTCTACATATTTGGTAGAGAGTGTCTGCCCCCATCTTATTGACTTTCATGGACTTCTACACTTCCATAGGAATTTTTAAGTTTGTTTTGTTATATGCTATCTAGCCTTTTTGCTTTTGTGGTTGGAGGCTTGTCTATTATTATATTTCCTTTCTGATTCTGCTGATATTTAGAGAAGTTTTGGATTTTTGCCTATTGACTTTGGAACTGGCTACCTTATTAAAACTACTTTTCAAGTCCCGTAGTCTTTCTCATAGGGGTTTGGGTAGGAGACAATCCTACTGCAAATAATTATAATAGCAGCTAATAATTAGTGAGAGCTAAGGACCATGACAGGAATCTTTCATTTAGGCCTCACAAGAACTGCAAAGTGAGTCCTTTTACTGTTCCCATTTTGCAGGTGAGGAAATGGAGGCAGAATGCAGCTAAGTGACCTTCTGAGGTCCAGTTACTAAAATGGTGACGTTGGCAGTCAGCTTCCAGGCGCCACCCATCCCACTGTCTCCTTTGCTTCTTATTTTTAATATTTCTATTTTTAAAAAGATTTTATTTTTTTGAGAGCTTGAGAGAGTGAGCAAGAGAGAGCACAAGCAGGGTGAAGGGTAGAGGGAGAAGCAGGCCCCATTGAGCAGGGAGCCCAGTGTGGGACTCAATCCTGGGACCCTGGGATCATGACCTGAGCTGAAGGCAGACACTTAACCAACTGAGTCACCCAGGTGCCCTCATATTTCTATTTTTTTCTTATATTACTAAACCATGTTTTCTCTTGGTAAATGCTTTTATCTTTTTGCAGAGAAAACAGAAGCTCTTATAAGCCTTTGAAGGGTTTTTTCCCCTGCCACTGACTCTGACATCAACTGGTGTCCAACAACTCAATTCTGACACCAGCCACATGGAGTTGGCACCAGACTCCACAGGTTGAAGGGTCAGTCCCACTAGGCTGCCCCTACATCAAATGCCAACAGCAAATGAGGTGCCCAGGCCCCTCACACTTTTGCCTGGCTGACTACAAATTTGGGGGTTCCCATGACCCATCCCCTGAGATTTGATAATTCCCTAGAATGACTCATAGGACTCAGGAAAGTGCTTTACTCACTAGTTTATCCATTTACTATAAAGAATATGACTCAAGAACTGCCAAATGGAAGAGATGCATAGAGCAAAGTATGAGGGGTTATCTGGAGCTCCTGTGATAATTCTGAGGATGCCACCCTCACAGCACCTCCATGTTTTCACCACCACAATGCTCTCCAAACCCCTTCACTTAGGGTTTTTATGGATGTCCCACTACATAAGCTTGACTGGTTAAATCGTTGTTCATGGGTGATTAGCTCAATCTCTACCCCCTCTCCCCTCCCTAGAATTCAGTGGCTGAGGCTGAAAGTCCCAACACTCTCTAATAAAGACTTGGTCTTTCTGGAGACCAGGCTCTATCCTGAAGCTCTCAAGGATCCCCTGCCAGGAGTCAGCTCATTCACACACAAAAGACACACCTATCACTCTGGAGATCTGAAGGCATGTAGGAGCTTGATGCCAGGACCTGGGGACAAAGACCAAATGTTTGGTCTTACCATCACCATTTACCAAAGGTGACCACAGACTTACCGTGTTCACATATTCAGTCTCCTCTTCCTCTTGTTACAACAAGCAGAGTTGCTTGTTGGCCCACCAATGTGTGTGGGCCATATGCAATCAGTTGAAGACCTGAATAGAACAAAGAGGCTGATTCTCCCCCAAATAAGAGGGAATCTATCTTGACTGTTGGACATTGAACTGGGATATCAGCTTCTTCCTGCCTCTAGACTTGAACCGAGATGTCTCTTCTTAGGCTTTGGGCCTGCCTGCCATCGGATGAAACTACCCCATCAGCACTCCTGGTTCTCAGGCTTTCAGACTCAAACTGGAAAGAACCTATTAGCTCCCTAGGTCTCCAGCTCACCAATCACCCTGCACAATTTGGGACTTATAATCCTCCATGATCATATGAGACAATTCCTTACACTAAATATCTATCTACATCCTTTTGCTTCTGTTTTTCTGGAGAACCCTAACTGGTACAGATACCACCCCTTTATTCTACTTATTGTCCTTTTTACTCCTTTTTTTGGCCCTGACCTTGCCACACACCATGATCAAAGAGAAAGTGGTAGGGAAAAGATGTCAAATTATGATATCCTTAGCTGGAATCCAGTTATAATAGGGATTGGACTAAAACAGCTGAATAATTCAATCAAGAAGTTTTGGCTATTTAAAATATGTAGAGATCTATACTTAAAAAAAATGTGTATATTCTTTTTGAACACATCTGAAATACAAATACTGACCATTTGCTAACCTGCAATGGAGGCCTCAGCTTGTTGTACTGAAGCCACCAGCATAGAGATTTTGTTAAATAATCATAATTACTAGTAGTAGTATCTGATAAGAGTAGTATAGTATAATAAAATTATAATTTAATAATGAAAATATATCTCCAAAAATACTCATGTGGCCAGAAACTAAATTAAACATTACTAAATAGCCCTTGGCTTAAAAAAAGAAATCTGAAAATATTAATATTAAATCATTGTGAACCAACTATATGGGAATTTTGTGGTGAAGTAGAATTTAATGGGAAATTTATGGTTTTACATAAAATGACTAGGAACCAAAAAGGTAGAAAAAGTGCATTAAACATTCAAATCAAGACATTAGAAAAACAGTAACAAAGCAAAACCAAAGCAACAAAGATGGAAATAATAAAGATCAGAAATCAGTAAAATACAGAACAACAAGACTGATCATGCCAGAAGCAGAGAGGGGAAGAAGATATAAAAATATATATAACAGAATAAAATGGGGGAACTTTGGACACAACAAATTTTTTTATAGTAACACAAGAGTACGGTAAGTCATTATTCATTCATAAATTGGAAAGCCTAAATGATGTGGATAAATTTCCAGGAAAATAGGGAATGTAAAAATTGACACAAAAAAAAGATTGAAAATATGAGTTAGCCAATGCTAATTAAATAACTTAAAATCTAATATTTTTCTTCTCAGTGGGTCCCGACCCAAACCATTTTATGAGAAATTTCTACCAAATTTTCAAGGGGTAGTTAATTCTTATCTTATCTGAGTTGTTTCAAATGTCAAAAAAAAGTAAAAATGGCCCAGCTCACTGTAGGAGACTGGTGTAATTATGATTCCTAACCTGCATTTTGAAAAAAGGAATAGAAAAGAAGCTCATATTACTTACAAATGTAAATGCAAATACCTAAATGGAGTACTAGCTGATAGAATGTAAATGTATTAAAAATATATACATTATAATAAAGTAAGGTTTGCCTCAGGAATGTAAGGATGGTTCAGCATTAGAAAATATATTAATGATATTTATGATTTATTAAAGGAGGACATTCATATCATTATCTCAATAGATGCAGAGAAATCATTAATAACATGCAACACCTACTTATAATGATAACATTAATTACAATGACGATAATAAGACTTCTGGACAAACTAGGACTAGAAGGGAGCTTCCTTACCTTGATAAAGGTTATACAACACAACACTCTACTTAATGCAGGAACTTTTAAACACATTCTCTCTCTCTCTCTCTTTTATTAAGAAAGAGAAAGGAGAGAGCATGTGTGGGGTGGGAGGGGGGAGGCAGAGGAGGAGGAAGAGAGAGAATTTTAAGCAAACTCCACACCCAGCATGGGGCCTGATGTAGGCTCAATCTCATAACCCTGAGATGATGACCCGAGCCAAAATCAGGAGTCCGGCACTTAACCTACTGAACCACCCAGGCGCCCCTAGACACATGCTCTTAATGACATAGCATATATATGTCTTATATGTCATTTGCATATATGACATTTTATATGTATGCCACATTAAAAAAATCAAAATACAAACCTTGAAATCTAATAATTCACCTATGTTGGTGGATACAAGATCCACTTGGAAAACCCAGAAGCATTTCTCCACATCAGTGAGAAAATGTAGTAACTCTAATAGATTAGGTATTATTCATAAGAGCAACAGAATGTATAGTGTCTAGGAATCACCTTAGTAAGGAATATATAAAATCCATGGGAAAAAGAATTGGAAGCAGAGTCTTGAAGAGACATTTGTACACCATGTTCACAGCAGCATTATTCACAGGAACTAGAAGGTGGGAGCAAACCAAGTGTCCATTGACATATGAGTGGATAAAAAAATGTGATCAGTGCAGATAATGGAATTTTATTGTCTTTAAAAAGAAGGAAATTCTGTACCATGCTACAACATGGATGAACGCTAAGGCCATTGTGCTTAATGAGATAAACCAGTCACCAAAGGACAAGTACCATAGGATCCCACATACACGAGGTACTTAGAGTTGTCAAATTCACAGAGACAGAAAGTAAGACAGTGGGTGCTGGGGTATGGAGGGGGCAGTTATTGACTAATATAACACAGTTTCAGTCTCAAAAGAGGAGGAGAGCTCCAGCTATGATGGCGGGGTTGGTCACATGACATTATGAATACACTGATATCACTGCACTGAGTACTGAAAAGGTAAGAGAATCAGTTTTATGTTATGCATATTTTATTTTACTACAATAAAAAAAATAAGGGATTAAAAAAAACCCTCCATTGAGAAATTTTAAGTGAGCTCTTTTTAAAAAACCTGAAAAATGGGAAGCCTGGGTGGCTCAGTGGTTAAGCTTCTGTCTTTGGCTCAAGTCATGATCCCAGGGTCCTGGGATCGAGTCCTGCATGGGCTCCCTGCTCAGTGGGAAGCCTGTCTCCCACTGCCCCTGCTTGTGTTCCCTGTCTCGCTGTCTCTCTCTGTCAAATAAATAAATAAATAAAATCTTTAAAATAAAATAAAATTATCTAAAAAAAGCAAAAGAATTTAGTGCTCCCGAATGGAGGCGACTTAACATTATAAAGATGTCAAGTAGCCCCAAATTAACCTACAAATAAAATGCCATCCACATTTGTAGATGGTGGTAGCAGCTGTCTAGTCTTATTTTTCTCTGTATTCACCATATACAGAGGTAGCTTCTGGAAGGACAAAAAGCCTAAAAGTGAAAGAGAAAACCATAGGTGAAGACATAAATGAGGGAGAGCTGTTGGGGCAGGGGTGGGGTGGGGAGGAGATGAAGGCCTCCTTGAATACAACCCCCAAAGTAACAATCACAAGGCAGAATGGATGGATTTATGCACATCAAAATCAAGGATTTCTGCTCAACGAAGGACACTTGGGACAAAGTTAACAGGCAGGTGACAGACTGGAACAAGGCATTTGCATGTCTAATATTGAAAAAGGACTAATATTTAGTGTAATGTGTGCTGATAGAGATCTATTCCTGTAAATCAACAATTAAAAGACTCAGCTCTATTAAGAGAGCAGGCGAAAGGATTAAAATAGGCAAAAAGGAAAAGAAACTTCAAAGGCTCACGAACATGTGAGCAGAATGCCTTATTTATTGGAAAATGCAAAATAAAACTACAGTTGCTCACTTTAGCCAGTCTGATTGGCAAAAATCAAAAGGCGTTGGCAGGTTCTGTTGGCTGGGATGAGGCTGCTGTTGCTGGCCAGGGGGGCACTTCTTGCAGTTCATGCTGGCCCACCCCGAAGACCCCCCTGGCCCTAGGCAAGGTCTTTGACCTGCATATGGTGTGAGGAGCCGGAAGCCACTAGTGGGTCCATCCGGAAATAACTGGATAAGAACCGCGGCAGGTGCACACCACGGAATAGATCCTTCGCAAGTCAGACACTGCTGCATCAGGAAGCACCCTAAAACAGCAGGGAGGCGAAAAAAAAAGTCAACCCGAATGTGCTCTAGAGCTCATTACTCGGTGTGGACCTCAGACGCCTATTTCAAATTCAGAATCTCAAACCCCACCTAGACCCGCTGAATCAGAACCTGCCTTTAAACCAGAACCCTGGGGTTACGTGAAAACGCGAGGGCTCCGTGTCTGGCCAAATGTCACCGCTCACTAGAAAGCCACTGGCACTAGAGCTCTGTGACATCAGTGCTGGAGGAAAGACCCAAGTGGGCTGGGGCTGGGAGCATCCCCGTAGAAGTAAGACAAGGCATGAAAGGGACCTGGGCTAGCTGCTCTATGCTGGGAAACTGGTCAGTTATCCAGAATGCAAGCCTGGAGGCATGGTTCTTCCTGCACCCTAAGAACCTACAGGACCGATTAAAAGGTGGCTTTTCTGGCCCCAGACGTTTGAGTCTGCTCCCTCCCACGCCCCGGGTTGGCAGGACTGCGCATGCCCAGAAAACAAGCAGCACCTGCCGGGTGTGTCTGGACGTCGCTGTCAGCCTGGTGGGGCGGGACGCGGGGCTGGGAGGTGGCCATTTTTCTTCATGCTTCATCTTTTTCTCTTGCCCTGATGGGAGTGGACGCGTTCCTAGTCTTGAGGGATTCCATGAGTCATTTGCCCCTGTGTTTAGGATGCAGTCACTGAGCTAACGGTGCTCACAGAGCGCCTCCTCTGCAGTGATGCCCTGTCTCTCCCCACCTTGCGCCGCTGGCGATCCTTCCGGTATGTCTAGGAACGTCCTTTCTGTGTGCAAATCATTGTTCAGCGGGTGTGTGTTTTCAGTTTAAGCAAACTTCAAAACCATTTTGTTCTGACCCCAAAACCAACAACATGGGGTTTCCAAGTGGACCGGTATTAGGAGCTTTTGTTAATTTAGGGAGGACTCACTTTATGATAAGGTGGCTTCCCAGCCGCTCCCTATCCTGGTGTGACTCTGCCTTTCCCTGGGCAGGTGACGTCCTGTCCCCAGCTCCCACGGTGGTACCCCTGACCTTCTGCCTTCCTACAGCTGCCCAAGACCTCAGCCCTCCCCAGTATGGAGGTGAAACCCCCATCTGCTCCATGCCTGTTGATGAATTCCCTCTAACAGCCCCTAGACCCCCTATTAGTCCTGCCAGCTCCCTCTCCCTGAGCCCAGGGAATCTTTTTGAAATGAAAAATCAGTCACCCCTGGGCAGAAAAACCTTCAAAGGCTTCCTACTGCTCTCAGGATTCAATTCAGAACTACCCCCTGGCTTTTTCCCTGCAGGGACTGGTGCCCTCCCAGCCAGCCCTGGCTCAGGATCAAGGTCTAGGCTCCAAGCTCCCTCTGCACAGGCTGACCTCAACAGAGCACTCCCCTCCCTGGCCCACTCCACTCCAGCTTTGCGCCCCATCCCTCTCTCACCCTCACCTCAGATTTCCCTGCCTGCCGCACTCCACACTTCCTTTCCTGCTCCTGCCTGGTGGAATCCGTTCTCCTTCCCCTGCTGCACCCCAACCCCTGGAGGCCTCTGCAGACCCCCAGCAAATCCACTTTGCTCTGGAAGGTCACCCACCCCTAACCAGCAAATGCTTGTCAGGGCTTATAGGGCATAGGCTAAGGAGATCCACACTGTCAGGGGAGTAGGGGCTGGGGCCTAGGGTTCCTGGGGCAGCAAGCCCCCCATTGGGGGGTGGTAAAAAGGAACCCCAGCCTCTCCAGCTCCTCCTGCCCTCTGATCCCTCTGGCTACAGTGGCCTTCCCTCCACCTCATTCCCTGCAGCCCCTGGGCTCCACACAGCCAACACGGCCTGCCTGCACACTTAAGGCAAGTTCCCGACCTGGGGAAGCCCCCCACCCTCCCCACCCAAGCCAGCCTGCCAGGAACCAGAATGTTGGCCGGGCGGCGCCTGCAGTCACCAGTGTGTGCTTAGTCTGCAGGCCCCTGGCTTATGTTTCTGTCTTTAAAAAGAACTCTTCATTCAGGGTTTTAATTACAAAAGTACCATGCTTATTGTAAAACCGTATAGGTAGTTATGTACGGGGTAAAACAAATGGGAAGGCACTCCCTCCCCCCAGGGCCTATCTCCAGAGGCAGCCACACTGGGTACCTGGAGGTGTGTCCTTCCAATCTTCTAAACAGCTGCATTGAGGTAGGTCACACAGACCCTGGAAGTTCCACTGTGAGCGCGGGTGCTACAGTCGTCCTTTGTGCGCTCTCAGAGTTGTGCAAGCATCGCAGCTCCTGTTTTCAAGTGGGAGCTGGTTCGCCTTGTCTCCACACCAGGCAACCAGAGTGTCATCCTGTCCAAGCGGCGAGACGAGGCTTCTCACCCCAGGCACCTGGACCCCAAGCACCTGGACCCAGACAGGTGGTTTCGTCTTGAGCCATAAAGCACCACCTACAGTCAAGGCCCACCCAGAAGCAGCCACCTGCCCTCACCTGGGAGAGGGAGTCGGGGCTTGCTCTTACCGCCCGCCACTCTCCCCCGGACCCGCCAGGGGCATCAGCAGCAGCTTGACCCTTTGGGAGAAGGTCTGCTGTTGTCACCGCAGCTGGCAGGCTTCCAAGAGCTCCAAAGATCAGGCAGGTGGATTTTCTATGTCAGATGTGGAGGGAAGGATGGATCTTCTGCTGAGGATGTCAGGAAGCAGGGCCATTCGCTGATGTCACCCCCAGCTCCCTTCTGCTTCCTCCAGCCCAGCTCCTCCTCCTCCTGCCTCCCTGGGTCCTTGGGACACCATCGGACCTCCTCTGGAGAAGTCAGCCCAGCTGCCGGTCTTGGATCCAGAATGAGCTAGCAAGTCTCCTGCCCACTCCATCCACCCTGCTCCTCACCCCTTCTCCATCATTAGTTCTCTTCTGGTGGTATTTGAGCATCCCATTTTCCACCCCTACGTCCTCCCTGCCCTCTCCCCTTACGTGCAGGCTTAAAGCTCTCCTCTTCACAGCCGAGCCCCAGCCACACAGAGACAGTGCTGGGCCTGATGTTCTCCCCTCCCCGAGGGGCATGGAGCTCAGGGGACCCTGGGGGCTGGTTTGCAAGCCACCCACCTGCTCTGTTCTCTCCTAATAGATCTCCCGGGACCAACCTCTATCACAAAGACACCTCCCACTGGAGTCAAAATTGCCTTTTTCAGTTAACAATTTACCTTGAACTTGGAAGCTGAACAGCTGGGCCAAAGGGAATAGACATCTTAGATTTGAAAGCAATTTCCAAATTGCATTCCCTAAAGGTTATACCCATTTAGCACCCCCAACCATGCCTATGAATGCGTTTTTCTCCCCAGCCTTGGAATCCCACCTGTCAAACCCTTTAATCTGGCAATCAGACAGATGAAAAATAATAATCACATTTTTAACTTTTTTTTTTTTAAGTTTCTCCAATTACTCTTGAAGTTAACAGGATTCCTATATGTCTACTGGCCTTTGAAAGTCTTCCCAGGTGATGTTACCCTACTTCATCTTTGTTTTTCTTTTTCTTTTCTGTTTCTGAGTTTTTCTTTGTTTGTTTTTGTTTTTTGGCATAGAGATATTTTTTAGTGTTTTTTTGTCATCACGTCAATTTACCGTTAGTAGTTTCTGGGTCTGGTGACATTGACATTGCCAGGAAAGCCTTCCCATCATGCAAGGGCCCTTGCTTTTGCGGATTGTTTCTGGATAGGTTTGCAGAAAGCTTCATCCCACTGAGTTCTGAGCCTGTCGTGGGTCCATCCTTCAAAGGTACTCAGATGTGAAAGGATAATTCTTTTTCCTAGCTCCTAAACTGGATTTCTACCCTTGGCCCCTGTGCGGCCAAGTGGGGGGCCCAAAGGGCTTGGAGGTTCAGGGTTTGCACAACCCATAACAATCCTTCCTATACTCATCCTTCATGCCCTGGACCCTCTCCCTTCTCCACTGCTCCGCCCCTCCCGGAGCCACCCTCCCATGGTCAGACCCTAGACCTCATTTTAGCACCACCTGTTCCCTCAGGTTCCACCTCTGCCCCCACAGCTTACCACCTCTGTCACTCCAGATCACTCCCTTTGGCCCCAGTTCTAATACTTCCGCCAGCCAGCCAACCAGGGTCCTCATACTCACTTGGTAAGTCCCTGCTCTCCTCCAACTCCACACCTAAGCCTGAGCAACCCCATATGGCTGGAGAGAAACCCACCTCCCAGTGACTTGGTGGTCCCTGACCTGGAGACCTTGCTTGTGTACTCCCATCCTCCCTAAGTCCCCCTCCCCACAAATAGCTGCCCATGTGCCTGCATCTGTGCCCATCCTGATGTTACCAGGGATGCACCTTCCAATGGGGTAGTGCAGCCCCCTCCCTCCATCTTCCCAGCCCCTGTCCCCTTAGCCCTACCTGTCCCCCTCTAGATTCTCCTGCTGTTGGGGGATCATCCCCAGGAGCAGATGTGTGGTGTAGTATCTCCATCTTAAAAGCAACACTCCTTAAATCCCAAATGCCTGTGCTCTGCTGCTTCTCCCCCTGCCACCCTCAGCCCCCACTGCCCCGCCCTCTGCTCCCAACCCTACCTGCCTCCCAGCTGTATCTTCATAGAGTCCCTCACTGAGTTCTCAGCCTTGGATGCACAGGAACTGCTGAGATCACTCCAATGACTTTGGGTGCTAAGCTAGCGGTCAAGGCTCACCCCTGCTTTTTCTGGACCTGTCCACGGTGCCTGCCATTGGCTGTTCATTCTCGGTCTTGCTGTGCGCTCCCCAAACTCCCTTCATGGAACACTGGGATGCCCCAGGAGCAGACCTCTCTCTTCCCATCTCAATTCACACCTGAGGGATCTCACTTGTCCCTGACTTCTCCATTTGCCGCCTCCAGCTCAGGCCCAGCTGAGGGTGAACAATGTCAGCGGTCTACTTGCATCTCAACTTGGACATCTCACCAGCTCCTCTAACTTGTCTCCAACCCAAACTCTTTGAGTCTCCCCTTCTCCAACCTTAACCCTGGTTTGGTCTCCAGAAATGACAACTGAGGGTGTCCCTGGTCCTCATGATTGATGCTGTGGGGTCACATGTGGCTCCTGCTTTCCCCCACCTCACCTTAGGTCATCCGTCAGTCCTGTCACCTGACTCTATAAAATGACCCTCAATCCAGCAGCCTCCACCTCCGGACAATGTCTGGTCAGGGCCATCAAGGGCCCCAGGAGCTCCTTTCCCCAGAATCCTCTGCCCCATCTCCCCTCTCCCCACTCCGCTGACTGCTGCCCTCTCACCCCCTCCTCTGCTGCACTTAGCCTCAGGTGAGGACTGCACCCAGGCTCAGGACCTTCAGCCTTACTCCTCCCCTGTCTGGAGCACCTTCCTCCGGAGCTACAGCTCTTGCAGACCTACCTCAGCCCCTGAGCACTCCTCCATCCTCCAAATGGCTCTGTGGCTCCACAGTGTCCCTGTTAGTTTCTTGGGGGCTGACGCTGTGTTTCTTCTGTCTACAGCTTTGTTCTGAGTCCTTGGGATATCAAACAACATGAGCTGAGGGATCAATCCTCAAGCCGTTTGTTAAGTGGTAGATCGCACAGCCATAGTGGCCCCCTGCAAGCCCTCCTGTGACTTGCAGACCTCCAGTGGCCCCACTGCCCTCAACCAGCCCTACTTTGCATCCTGATCCCTCAACATGGCTGCCCATACCAATATTCAAGGATGAGTGTTCTCGCGAAGGCCCAGGGAGAGCCCCCCACCAAGTTCTGAAAGGGACATGCCCCTGGGCCAAGAGCTCCTGGGGTCACTGCCCCTAGGAGGAGGGAAGAAGGGCACGTAGCCTTCAAAGGGTGAATTTGCTCCCTTGCTTGCATACCTTTGTCCACACTGTTCCCACTACTTGGAATGGCTTTGCTGTCTCTATCTCATCTGGCCTATCTAGCCTTCTAGAATCTGCTTAGGCATTTCCCCTAAGAAACCTCCCCTCCTGTCTCCTGGTCTCTTCCATGTCCATCTCTTGCTGGCCGTATGGAACCTCAGGGCTTTGTTCTGAATAATGACACTCGTATCATGAGCCACCCCAGGATTAAGTGAGAGACTCAAATAAAAGAAAGTTTATAGTGTGCATGAACTTGTCTAGTACTTTATACAAAAATGGTTTGATAGTTTTTCACCATATTCAGAGGGCACAGTTAGGGTTATATGAGTGAAAATTAAGGCTGTGAGGCTCATCCATGACTCATTCAACTAACACTCCTTGGGGGCTGGTCTCTGGGGCCCAGACTCCCTAGGGATGGGAAAGAGGAGGGAGCAAGAGACCCCGGTTCACATCTGGGGTAGGGGTGAGGGTGAGGGGCAGAACTACTCCATCTCCTGGTCCACTTGGTGATTGCTATGAAAGCCTATTTCTGAAAAATACCTCAAACTCATCCTGTGAAATCTGAACTCTTATCTTCCCTCAATATCTGCTCCTCCCATCTTCCCTGGGTGATGCATGCCCCCTTCCCTAGCCTGGAGTCACCCTTGGTCCTTCCCTGCCCCCACATCCAGTCCAACAGCTAGGCTCCTTGTATCTCTTCCGAAAGCCTGTCTGCCATGTGTCTTTCATTTCCCTCCACCAGCAGGAGCAGAAAGCCAACCAATGTCATGACAGACACAGGTGGGAGGGTGGAAGGGGTGTCACGTGCAGAAGGCTTCGTGGCCAGCAGGGCTTGGAGGGTGTTTGGCCAGTGGGCAGCTTTCAGGAAGCTTTCTTGAAACACACCGCTCTTCTCTGCCCTGCAGGCTGGAGCTTGCTTGGTGGCTGGAGCCGTCCACTGCAGACAGGGACACAGGGGCTATGCCCTGGTGAGGATGAAGGCCCCCCGAGGTGAGGTGTGGAGAGCTCCTTAGGGCTCTCATTTCAGGGGTGCTCATTCTGTGTCTGTCCAGTCACTGCCTCATCTGATCCTGAGACCAAGAACCAGATGAAAAACTACTCATAATTAATCGAGGGTCACCAGCTAAGTTGTTGAGCACAATAGGAAACATCAAAATTGTCTTCCTGTAGAACCTAGATCATCAGTTAGATGACATCTTTGCCAACAACCCCATTTCCATTCACTCTAGAAAATATAATGGAAAATTGGGACGTTTCTACACCAGCGGTGCTAGCGGCCACGGAGCCACTTCCCGTTCTCGTGCTGGGCTGAGAGCACGTGGCCACTCCCTTTCCCACAGTAAATCCACCGAAATGATTTAAAACAGGTAGGGAAATCGTCTAACAAATACAAGCAAGAACACTTGGTGAGCCAGAAAACTGATTCCTGGGAAACAAGAGAAAAACTGGACTGGGTTGAAGATGGAACCCTCTCCCCCTTAGGTAGGTATGACCTAGAACATTCCACAGTGAAGACACTCTCACTCAGGAGAGCTGTCGCCATGGAAGAAAACAACAGATTAAACTAATGTTGGAATTTTCCTGAAGAGCCCAATTTCACAGATCAATCAGGACAGGAATCATTTTATGATAATCGAAAATTAGTATCTTTAGAGATAAGGAAGGATAGCACTGTGAAAATAAGAATTAGAGGCTATGAAAAAGAGCTAATTAGGAATTTTAGAAGTGAAAATAGCTGATCACTGAATAAAGCAGGGGCTCACCTGTGGGCCACACAGCAGGGTAGAGGGCACTGGAAAACAAGTCCACCCTTGGCAGCAGGTGGGACACGAGTTTTGGGCAAAGGTCCCAGTGGCATGCCCATCAATGGTATCCACCTTCTGCCTTTGGTCTTGAACTTTGGGTTCAACAGCTGGTGTGCTACAGAAGCCAGCAGACTTAAGCGGAAAAGGAATTTAATGAAATTCCTGGATATCAGGTAGCCAGGTGTAGTTAGTGGGCAGACCTATGTCTCCTTCTCAGTGAGAATCGGCCAGGTCCTCAACCCTTCCTCTTTCTCAAAGCAAAGTGATCCTCCCCCAGACTAACCTCTCTTTCCTCTCTCCGTTAGGATGTGGGATGAGTGAGTCACTCCCTCCTGCCCTTATCTGTTCCTGTTGGCTTCTTCCCAGGAGGAGGAACACCCAGTTGCTTTCCTCAGAAAAACCATTCTGCCTTGGCCCCCTTCTTAACTTCCAGGTGTTACTCTCCTCCACACAGCTTATCAGCTTGAAAGCATCACCAGAATGGCAAGGAGGGTCCATCTCCCTGTCCATCTCTAGAGGTGGGTTCCTCGGCAGGACTGAAGTCAGGGACTGAAGGGTACGCAGAGCCCAGACTCACCAACTTTGTCACTTCTGCAGAGGCACAGGGAAGGAAATAAGCCCTCTTCCCCAGGAATCCATGCACCTGCTCCTCTTATGGAATCTTGAACACAGAAGAGGGAATGCTGGCGCTAAGAGAGTCCAAGTTTTATTATTATTATTTTTTTTAAGATTTGATTTATTTATTTGATAGAGAGAGAGAGAGAGCACCAGTAGGCAAGTGACAGGCAGAGGGAGAGGAAGAAGCAGGCTCTCCTCTGAGCAGGGAGCCTGAGGTGGGGCTTGATCCCAGGATCCTGGGATCATGACCTGAGCTTAAGGCAGAGGCTTAACTGACTGAGCCACCCAGGCACCTCCAAGTTTTATTCTGACAGATTTGACTTCCCAGTTGATGTCAAATGAATGTTGATATATATGTGCAAACCCCAACACCCATTTTTGAACTTTGCACACCTAATCTCTGCAAACGTCAGACCAACCCTCTTTCCATATAAATTTTAAAATTATTAGTGAGGTGAAACATGTTGTCATATGTCCACTGGTTATATTTTTAAAACGCTATTCAGCTGAGGATCTTTTCAGTGAATCATTCATTTTCTTAACACACGCTGACCCTTGCTAACACTAATAACGCTTTGTTGGCTTTAAGTCTGTTTTGATTGATGTAAAAATAGTTACACATTGGATCAGGTTCTAGGGGTGGAACTCAGACCTTGCAGCTCTTAGAGCCTTTGGGTGACTTCAGTGTGCAACCTGGGAGCCCGCGTCCCTCCCACCCCACTCTCACTCCTGTTAATGAAACTGCTCTGTGCCGCTTCATTAGCCTACGTGCCGGCTCTGGGTAGACCTCCCCAAGCCTCCCCATGTTCATGTCAGGCTCAGCTGAGCACCCACATTGTCCGAGTCTTTTGATGAATGCACCTTAATCACTGGAAGGATGCTTTCCTATTCACCCGCTACCTTCTCCCCATGCCATTCCCAGCCCCTGACAATGTTATCCTTCCTTCTTCTTTCCCTTCTGTTCCAAGCTCTGTTTCCATGTGAAGATGAAACTCTTTGTGCATGTAGCCCCCTCCTGTCTACACTTCACTTCTCATCTTTGCTTTTCTACCCTTCCCATCACAACTAGGACCTTCCTATTAATGGAAAATGACAATGTTCACTGGGCAAGTGCTCTGGACTGAGCATTTCACAAATATCACTCACTGGATTCTCACCTTCGGGAGTAAGATAAAGACATTTATCTTACAGATTTATCTTACAGATAAAGAAATTGAGAACCAACCCCCCCCCCCCCCCCGCCAGCCACCCAGAGGTCAATTGTCAAAAGCCTCTCCCCCAGCCACACTCTGACAGAGCTTGTAAAGGGAGCATCACCTCCATGTCAGGCTCTGGACCCTCCAGATCTGATGTGGTCTCCCCACATTGTTCACTGTGGCACCTGGTAAAGGGGGGACCCAGGCAAGGGGCAAAGGAAAGAACTTCAGGTGGGTGTGAGTTAGTCTGCTCAGGCTACCACAGTAAAAAAGCAGACATTTATTTTCTCATGGGTCTGGAAGCTGGAAGTTCCAGATCAAGGTGCCAACATGTTTGGGTTCTGGAGAGTTCTCTCCCCTTGGCCAGCCACCTCGTTGCTGTGCCCTTGCATAACCTCTTCTTTGTGTTCAGGTGAGGCAGGAGTGAGCTCTCCACTGTCTCTTCTTAGGGACCTGCCCTTATGTCCTGATTGAACATAGTTACTTCCTTAGAGGCCCCATCTCCAAATACAAGGGCCTAGGGCTTCCGCATATGAATTTAGGAGAATTTAGGGGACAGAGACATTTGGGCCACAGTGATGTATGCGTAAGCCCATGTGTTTCAGGACAGAAGGCCTGTTTGGCATGCCCAGCAGGTGACGGTGCCCTCCTAGATGCTGAGGAAGAGCTCTTGGTTTCTGCGACAGCAGTAAGTTTCAGGGCCTATGGCACTGGCCAAGGGTAGCTGAAGTGTTCCTGCAGTGGGCTCAGTGCTGGCTGTCCCAGTCTCACACCCGGTTGGCCTTCAGGTGCTTTGGCTGTCCACTCACAGCAGGCTTCTGCCTAGGTGTCCTTTTCCAGCCCTCTGGGTCAGCGATGACCTGCTTTTGGCCATGACTCCATCCTTCACCCCCTGCCAGGTGCAAAGACCCCAATGTGCTGATCCACTCAGGTCTCATCAGGTTCCAGATGGCACTGTCTTTCCAGCCGGGACACCTGACCTTGAGCCCTCCACCCCCACCCCATGATGCCAGCCTGGCACTGGTCCAACAATGAGTCTCCCAGAAACACCTTTGTATCACCAGCTAGTCATGTGTCTTCTTTGTCTTTCTGAGCCCAAAATTCTCTCCCAGGAAAATGGTGGGGGGGCCTCAGCCCCACAGAACCGTGCTCAGGGTTCTGAGATTGTGCCTGAGGAGGTCTCGGGGCTGAGCGCAAGCTCTTCTCCCTCATTATCCAGGATGGCTCTGATCTCCTGCCTCACCCCTCCTTGAGGTGAAGGGTCCCCAGGGGACTGCAGGTTTCTGCTGTACAGAAGCAGCCCGGGCCCGCCAAGGAAGCCCGGAATGGGGCTCTGCCATGGGTAGATAATGACTCTGACCAAGCAATTATTTTTAATGAGTCCAACTCTCCCTCAGGCTGAGAGGTCTGGGCGGGGGTCCTGCAGCCACAGGAAAGGGGGCCCACTGGGGATTCCTGAGAATAGGGCAGCACCCACTGGACTGCACCCCTTCCTGCCTTTCCTGGCATTTTGGAAGAAAACTTGATGATTGTTGGTAATAGAAGTGCAATAGCACCTGCCAGAGGTGGAAAGGAGCACCCTAAAAATGGTATGAGGGTTATGACAGCAGAGTCCAGCTCTACGCAGGCCGGCTTCTGGGCCGCGCAGTGGCTCATGTCTGCCCTCTCCCATCAAGACCAGAGGCCTGGGCAAGATTTGAGGCCCCATGATCCAATTTGCTCTAAGCTTGAGATTTCTTCACATTCCTTCTAAGGGGTGACTCACAAGTTTTAGGTAGATGGCACGGCTCCTGCTGAGCCCTGCTCCCGGATGTAATAGGAAATCCACTTTTTCAGTGAAGGTCATGGTCACTCAGTGCAGAAGCTGTGATCCCCCTAACTTTGCTTGGTGTCTCTCCAGGGGCTTGAGCCCTATAAGGATGAGGAAGGGATACGAGCACGGTGGAGGGGTTCAAGAAGCTGTAATCACTCAGGAAGTGATAATTCGGTGGGGAATCTGGCAGGGCTTGGAAGGTGTCACACGCAAGCTTTAGAGAACGATTTCTGAGCTAGGAGACAGGGAAGCACCTCATGGGAGAGAATACTAGCAAAGATGTAAGGCAGAGGACAGCATACAGCATCCCTGGAGCGGGGGTGGGGGGGTCTTGGGGCCTGAAGAGGACGCATTTGGTGCAGATGGGGGGGGGGGCTCTGTCCTCCAAGAAGGGCAGCCACATCCAGAAGGGCCCCTTGATGGAGCCTGAGCAGAGTGAGTTGGTCATACTGTACCTTGGAGATGTCATGATGGCTGCTGTGGGTGGGGGGGGCAGAAGGGGCCAGGGGCACAGCGAGGGGGGACAGGATAGAGCTGCCCTAGGTACCCTTTTTCTTTCTCTTTGCTGATAGCTTTTGTCTGGTCCAGCTCCAAATCCTCCTGGGGCTTCCTGGCTGTCCCTGCTGCAAACCAGCTCCCTCCTGCACTCCTAGGCCATTGGTCTCTTTTTCCCTTTCTCCTGTTCCTTCCAGGACCTTCTTTCATAGCTGGGGCCACTGAGAAGGCAGGGAGGGTGTGATGGGGCCAGGGAGAGAGTTTGGTCCCTTCTGGGAGTGGGTCAGCCTCTCCAGAGGAGCTGGCCACCCACTGACTCCTGACCCAAGTTCTACACTGACACTTGGCCCAACTATATAGTGACTCCTGAACCCAGAAATTCTGATTTCCTAACTCTAATTACACCCCGACCTTGACCCCAGCAATACACTGGTCTCTGGCAGTCATGCTCTGACCCTTGACCCCAACCCACATTGACACTTTAACTGACCACACTGACCCTTGATGGCCCTGATGGCCAAACTTGGCAATAGGCTAGAACCACAGCCTGCCTGATCTGGACCTTGCTGACTGAATAGGTATGCTGTAGTCAGCAAACCTCTTACTCAGGGGCCTGGAGCAGGGGTGGGCACTGGTAGAGGACCAGTCACAGCAAAGAGAGGAGACTGAGGCCACTTCTGCCTGTGCACCAGGATCCAAATATATAGGTGTCTAAGGACCCCTGCACTAGAGATGGAAACTTGCTCACCCCCGAGCTGATAGGTGACCTTGGGCAGGCAGTATTCCCACCTCTGGAGCTCAATTTGCTAAAGTGCAAAAACCAGAGTCCCATGAATTCTAAAGACTCTTACAAGAAAACAAGTGCTAGGGGAGCTGCACAGTGCAGATCAATTGAGATAATGTGTTTAAAATGCTCAGCACAGTGCCAAGTACATCATAAGCATTCAATAAATGCTAGTTATTAATGTTACTATTAATACCCCCTGCCTGCCCACTTCACTGAGCGGACAGAGGATCAGACGAGCTGCAGAGTATAGGAAGGCACTGCCCATGGGACAGGAGGACATTTTAATGAAAGGAAGCAGGAGAGGAGGGTGGGGTGGGGAAGAGTTCATGTCCAAGCTTGAGAGTCCAGACCATGCAGGGGGAAGGCAGGTGTGGGGTCCTGGATAGGGAAGGGGAGCATACACTTTCCTCTGGGGTGTAAGGACAGGTCCTCTTGGATGAAGACTATGTAAACTCCTCTTTTCCCAAGACTGCTTACCATCACCCATCACAGTGGCCCTCTGTGGGAATTGCTGGATTTGGTAATGTGCTCATGTGCACATGGCTAGCTCAGGGTCAGGTTTGTGTTCAAGTCTGTAGGACGTTCAGTGCCATGCCCACTCATTCCATCACAGTGCTGGCAGGTAGGTGGGAGGGGAGAAGGGCAACGTATGTGTCAGGAGAGGGACAAGAAACAAGCTCTCCCTTGCTGGCACTCTGGCCCTGAGTAAGGGGTCAGTGAGGGGCCATTAGCTGATTCCCAGTCTTTCTGTTGGCTGATGCTATTCCTGCTATTCCACACTTGAGATTTGACCTACACAGCAGGAGCCACCTGCCCTTCCCCACCCCCTCCTTCCCCAAATTATTCCCTGTATCCCATAAGCCTCAGTTTGGGCATCTAAAAGAGATAACCTCACTGAGCATTCCTGGGATTATTGGAGGTAGCCAATATTTATAAATGCCAAACCCTTTACATGAATTTTTTTTTTCATGCATCATCTTGTTTCATTTGTGCCTTCTTTTTTTTTTTTTTTAAGATTTTATTTATTTATTTGTCAGAGAGAGAGGAGAGCGAGCGAGCACAGGCAGACAGAATGGCAGGCAGAGGCAGAGGGAGAAGCAGGCTCCCCGCCAAGCAAGGAGCCCGATGTGGGACTCGATCCCAGGACGCTGGGATCATGACCTGAGCCGAAGGCAGCTGCTTACCCAACTGAGCCACCCAGGCGTCCCTCATTTGTGCCTTCTATAGGTTTTTTTCTAAAGGGTGGTAGAGCTACCACTTGTGGCATGTAAGATAATATTACATAGGCACAAGTCAGGGGTTGAATAACAAGAACTGTAAGGTCTTAGAGAGTACCTCAGAGCCAGGATGCTCTAAAGAGGGGATGAAGCAGGAAGTGGAGCTGGAGAAGCCAGTGGAGGTCAGCTCATGCAAGTTCCTTTACAGGCCCTTCAGGAACGGCAGTGGAAAACCATCAAAGACTTTCACTAAGAAGCAGATCAATTTGACAGTCTATATATTTTAGAAAGTTCATTCACTTAAAGGCTGGAGAAGATTAGAAGAGGGCACAGCCATGGGAAGGAAGATGATTTGGGGGACAGTAGCTGTAACTGGGAGACAGGTGATGGTAACCTGAGTTGGGGAGCATTTAGTGAATGAGCAGTAGGAAAAGAGAGAAGTGGACAGAGCTGAGATTCTTTTGGGAGGTGGGATGTATTGGGTTTTGGTGACTAGAAAAGGGGAAGAGGGGGATTATGTCAAGGTTCCTGGGTGGGCAAGGGAGGCATTGATGGACACAGAGAATGCTACCTGCAAAGGAGATTTGTGGCAACAATGATGTGTCCAGCTTTGAAGGAGTTTCTGTGTGATGTTCTGGGGATCTCTTGCATGGTCAGTTGGATACATGACTCTGAAGGGGGAGGGCAGAGATGAAAGTTAGTTGAGGAATTTGTCATCATCACTGAAGTTATGTCCATGAATGAGAGTTTTAGCCATGTAGCTGAACGTAAAATCCATGTACAAATTACATATACAAGTGTCAATTGCATTTTTATACATCATCAGGACACTTTAAAATGTTGCTACCATTTATGTAGCAACAGAAACCACAAACATAACTGGAAACCAATCTGACAAAAGTTGTAATGACCTGTATGCAGAAATTGTAAAATTTTGCTGAAGGATATGAAAGAAAACCTGAATAAATGAAGAGATATCTTACATTTGTAAATTGGAAGATTTAATATTATAGTGTAATATCCCCCAACTTAGTAATTTAATACAACCCCAATCAAAATGTAACAGGATTCTATGTAGAACTTGACAATCTGCTTCTAAAATTGAAATGGAGGAACAAAAGGCCAAGAACATCTAAGACAGTTATAAAGAATGAAGGAAGGCTTGTTCTGCCAGTTATCAAGATCTACTATAGTACTTTAAGAAGGGGCACTATGTAGTATTAGTGCAGGGTAAGCACACTGACCATTGGCACCAACAAAGGATCCTCAAACAGATCCATGCACATAGGGAATTTCCATGTGTGACACAGGTCCCATGAAAAACCAGCAAAGAAAGGACTGACTTTTCAATAAATGTAGTTGGAATAATTGGGTATCCATATGGAAAAAGTTAAATCATGCTCTAAAATCCACTCCAGTCAGATTAAGAACTTGGGTCAAAGCAAATGTCATTTTTAAAGTTTTAGATGAAAATAAACCCCATTTAAAAAAATATTCGATTTCAAGGTAGGAAAGGATTTCTTAAAGTGCAAAAAGTGCTCACATAAAAGAAAAAGAGTGATATATTTGAAAACACTGTGATTAAGAACTGCAAATCAAAAGACAATTCAAATCAATTAAAAATAAGTCAAGTGTGAGAATATATTTGCAAAACATATTACTGACAAAGAATTGGTATTAAGATGAAATAGAGAACACCTCAAATCAGTAGAAAAAAAGAAGGAAAAAACCCCAGTGGACAAGGCATTTGACAACAACAACAAAAAAACAAAACAAAAAACAAATACTTCACAGAACAGAAAACACCCGCTGATGTCCTGAGTAACACTAATTATTTGGACATGTAACACAACTACAAGATTGTTTCATTGGCCAAAAATAAGAAATCTTACAATCCTGAGTATTGGAATTAGTATATATTACCTTACACATAGCTGAAGGAAGTGGAATTTAGAACAATAACTTTGGCATAATGTTGTAAATTTGAACATTTTCATGCCCTCTCACTCAGCATTTCTACTCTTTGATGCACACCCAAGACAGAAATTTGCATACATCTACCAGAAGTTATGTACCAAAATGTTCATGGCAACGTTGTTCATAATGGGAGAGAAACTAGAAACAATTCAAAAGCCACCTACAGGGCAATAGATAAATAAATTGAGGTATATTCATATATTGGATGTGATATAGCAATAGAAATTAATGATCTATAGCCATGCCTGTGAGTGAGTATAGAAATCATGTTGGAAGTGGATTAGTAGTCATAAATATACAACTGATGCCACATGGGTCAGAGACAAACTGTCCAGCACAATCTTTCCTGTGTTCCTGACCTACAAAACTGAGTAAAATAAAATGGTGATTCTGAGATACTAAGTTCCAGGGCAGTTTGTTACATAGCACTAGATAAACAGAACCTTGCATTATTTCTACCTTCCTATCACCTGTACAAAAATATCCACTCACTTTTTTCTTCATACTTTTGCATGCTATTCCTTCCAATAAAGTGATTTGGTACCCTGCACCCCACAAACTAATGCCAGAGCCTTGAAAAACTTGAAGCATATCAGTTATTCCATAAACAACAATCATCACAATTAAATGGTAGATACAAAAAAGCACTAAGGGGCGCCTGGGTGGCTCAGTGGGTTAAGCCGCTGCCTTCGGCTCGGGTCATGATCTCAGAGTCCTGGGATCGAGTCCCGCATCGGGCTCTCTGCTCAGCAGGGAGCCTGCTTCCTCCTGTCTCTCTGCCTGCCTCTCTGCCTGCTTGTGATCTCTCTCTGTCAAATAAATAAATAAAATCTTTAAAAAAACAAAAACAAAAAAAACCAAAAAACAAAAAAGCACTAAGAAGCATGCAGTTTGCTAGATAAAATAGAACCACCCTGCCCCATTTAAAAAACAATAGTAGAAGATATTAGGTAGTATCTTTTGGGTGTTTATCATGTCCTAGGCATAATTTCAAGCACCTAAAATTTATTAATTCATTTGATAGTCCCATAGAAGGTGCCCTTCAATGTCCATGTAATTGCTGGGAAATTTTGGGTCTCAACCCAAAGAGGCTAAGGAACTTGCCTGTAGTTACACAGCTTGTAAGTGTTGGTGCCAGGATTGGAACCTGAGTAGTGTGATTCCAGAGGCTTTTCTTCTGTACTGACTAAGCAGGTGCATAGATGAAACAGAAGGCAGGGAAGAAAGGATGATCCCCACGTGCTAAGAAGGAAGTGAAAACAGAGTGGAGGACAAGTAGGCTCATGCTCCTGCAGCTCTGACCAACTAGGAACTCCACAGATTAGAGACTTGAGTACGGCTGCACACACCAGGAAAAGAGATGAGGCATTTGGGAGATGGAAAGTAAAGAATTGAAGCTAAGAAGGCTCCAAAAAGCCAGGACTCCTACAACTCTGCTGGAGGGATAAATTAATAAACTTCATACCTGTGATCTAAAAAAAAGGAAGCCTGACTCTACCATGATTGTGTGAGGGGTATAATATTAAATGAAAAAGAAAGCCCAGGAATTTCCCTTCCTGAGGACCTAGAATCTGGTTTTTAACTCTGGCTCTTGGTGTGCTGACCAGAAGCTGAGAAACAAACACAGAATCTGTTCCTGGAATGTGACACCCACCCCATCCCCCAATACCTGGCACAAACCAAAGACACCAGAAAAGGTCACTTTAACAATCCAGGTACCATGAAATTCCCACAGCAAATATAAATTTTGCTTGGGATCAGCTAAATATGTTCACAAACAGTTGGGTACATGAACACCCAAAAAGAAATGATTCCATTACAAGTGAAATTACACTGGCAAAACAAAACAAAACAAAAAAGCCAGGAAGACTTGCTCCTTGGAAATATTAGTTAACTGAAAAAAATCAGAAATTATAAAACAGCAATGTTCAAAATGATTAAAGAAATAAAATAAGCCTTATAAGAATCAGAGCAAATAACCCTCCTCACAGTAGATTTAGAAAAGAACAAAATCAATTACTAGAAATCAATTAAATCAAAATCAAGTAGTGGACTGAATAAGCAGAAATGACAGAAAACAGATCTGAGGAAATCAACCGGGAGACAATTATAGAGTATGGTGCAGTAGATAAGAATGACATGACCTTATATACCTACAAGGGATTTTAGAAGGGGGAAAGGGAAGAAAAAAAAAGTGATGAGTGTGCAATTTTCCATTTTTTATTAAATATATTCTCAGCTGGAAGACTTTTAATGAATGAAGAGAAAGATTTTTAAAATGTCACTAAATGGACATCTCTGAGGAAAACTTCAGAAACTAAAAGGAAATTGTGAAGGAATCCAGAGAAGGGCAAAAGGTTATCTCCAAAGAACATCTGAACTATAGGAAGCCTCTGAACAGCAAGAATGGCTTAAAACAAAGAAAAGATCTTCAAACCACTGACAGAAAACTGGCGTCAAACTAAGGTTTTATACCCAGCTAAATGGTTATTCAAGAGCAATCGCAAAATAAAGACATTTCAGACATGCTGAAAGAGCTGATTTTCAGTGAAAATCTCTAAAGAGGATACTTGAGGAGCAAGGAAATTGAGCTCTGGACAAAGGAGGAAAGCATGAAAAGACAGAGGCGTGAAATGTGGAAATACAGTGAAATAAGCATTGACAGTAAACATTGCACTGATGAGGATTATTTTGGTGATGGCACAGTGGAACTGAAAGTAGACAATAATATCAGGTAATATGGAAATGGTAGCAGGGTAAATGTATTTGAAGGTCTTTATAGGATTCAAGGGAAAGGTAGAGACTAACTTTTGACTTTGTTAATTTAAGCGTTTGTTAAAAATTTGAGTAGCCATTAAAAGAATAGTACTGTATTGAACCATATAAAATTGCTGATGTTTGACTAACCTTGACCAACATTATATTTCATGTGTTTCAACATAATACACTGGGTAACTTCTAAATGAGAAAAGATAGAGTGGAGGAGAAACCTCAGTCATAACAATGGTAGACAGAAAAGTTCATGGGAACAAGTGAAGTGTTAGAAGAGTGAGCTCAGTGGTGAGGGTAGGTATATGCACACAGATATGCATGTTTGGGTATATATATAATCTTATAAGTCTTACACAAGTTAGTATATCCCTGTGTGCACAGATATGCATGTGTGGGTATATATATAATCTTATAAGTCTTACACAAGTTAATATATCCCTGTGTGCACATATCCCTGCTGTTTCTATATGCATGTATACATGGTAATAGATATCCCCAAAGTTTGTGGTTGGCCATACACATAGGCATCAGTTTAAAAACTATCAGACCTCAGCTATAAAATAAGACATTTTTATTTAAAATCATTAAAGTTATACTTTTCTGTAACATTTGGACATGGACATTCCTCACATTTAAATAAATGTCCCAAAAGAAGACAACAGAAATCAATTTAAGACTAAACCATCAAATAAAAAGACAAATTCTCAGATTAGATAAATTGGTTTTTTTAACTTGTTAATTAAAAAAACCACATCCGCAACAAATTGACCCAAACTTTGGAAGAAAAGGATGGAAAAAGGATGGAAAAAAATATTTTGAAAAATATTCAAAATATTGTATTTTGAATGTTGCTGTATTAATACTAGTCAAAATAGACTGAGCAAAAAAAGTATTATTAAGGATAAAGGTAGCAAGCACATAATAATAAAGGAAAAAAATTCACCAGGAATTAGCAAGAAAGATATTAAAATCCTGAACTTTTATGCCTCAATAACTAGCTTCTAAATTGTTAAAAAAAAATTGATAGGAACATAAAGGAAAAATAAACAAATCCCTAATCATAGTGGGAAAATATAGTGTACACTTCTCAGTAAGTGATAGATAAGAAAAACAAATTAAATAAACGAGTGAAGGATACAGAACATTTAAGTAATGCAAATGAAACCTTGATACAATGTAGGTACACATATAAGGTATGGCTTCATCTAATTAACAGTACTTCCTGAGGGAAATAAGTTATTATTGTCATTTGCAGAGAGCAGTATTTTGGGTAGGGAATGAGATCGAGAATTCAAGAAGGAACAGGAAAAGAAATAATCATTCGAAGAGATACCCAACATCACTAGTCACCAGGGAAATGTAAAATAAATAATCTAACTGAGAAAGACTCATAACACCAAGTGCTGAAGGCCACAGGGAATGTGTCATTTGCTGCTCCATGGTGGGGCAGTCAATGGGCACGCCCATCTAGAAGGATTGTCTGAATGTACTTAGAAAAGCTGAAGATGCACTTTTATCACTACCAGAGACTTGACTTGTGGTTCATCCACACTACAGAAATTCTCTTTCAATTATGTCAAGATCTGTGAGAGGCTGTTTATTATTATTACACTGTATTTTTTTTTAAAAAGGAAAAATATTGTTTTTAGTAAATAAGACTGGATACTTATACCTGTTTTAATTCGTAGACTGTAATTCTCAGTACGAATTACAGGTATCCCCCGCTTTTAGAAAGTTTGTGTTGTACTGCATTGCTTTTACAAAAAAAAACCACCCACATTAGGACCTGTTTCCTCTAACTAAAAGAAGCCTGAGGAAGGATGTATGCTTTTACAAAAAAAGGTGAAAAGCAAAACTAGCGTTCAGCCTCTGTTTTGCAGCAAGTCATTAGAGAGGCAGCATTAACCATGAGCAGCGAGAGCGGCACCTCCAAGCCCCTTCCCAGAAACTGCACTCACTTCTCAGCCTCGAGCTGCCATCGCTTTGAGCTGTGTATGTGAGCATCCATGCTTTCCCTTGATTTATTTTACGCATCTGTTAGTAAGATTTGTACCAAGGTATCAGAAAACCCTAAGAGAGGTTATGTTTGTGGTATGGGAATGCTCAAAAGCTTTTCCATATAAATGAATGGTAATCGCTTCTTCCCTTTACCCATTTTGGCAAAGGTTCTCATAAGTACACCCTACTTTCAGATAGTGGGGAAGCCTGTAAAGATCAAAGACACAATGGTGAGTGAAAAATGAGTCCACATTTCTCCACAAGTGAGTAAATGCAGACATGCATTTCTGGATACCTCACTGTGGGTAGAAAGACTCAAAATTATTAAAGTGTGGGGTTTTTTTTTTAAAGATTTTATTTATTTATTTGAGAGTGAGAGCATGAGCAGTAGAGGAGGTGGCAAAGGGAGAGGGAGAAGCAGCCTCCCTGCTGAACAGGGAAACTGACATGGGGCTCCATCCCCGGAAATTGAGATGATGACCTGAGCCCAAGGTGGATAGTTAACCGACTGAGTCACCCAGGCACTACAAAAGTGTGTTTTTCTTAAATAAATTGTCCAACAAACCAACTTCTTGAAATATCAATAGTGGTATTTACCTGACAAAATGGTTTGTGGTGGGATACTTTTTTCAAAGTATTAACAGATGTTTACTTTCCCTGCAATTTATTTTACTGTCATATTGGGGGCTATTTGCCACCTCATATCTGCTCTCCCTGTCTTCCTTAGGACAGACCCTGATATTATTTGGTATAACAATGGGCTCAGCTGAATGATTTCATCTTAGCTCCTCCCTTGCAACCAGGTATGACCATGTAAGAAAGTTCAGGCTAATAAAATGTACGGGAAAGAGGTTGGGCTGGACTTCCAGAGAGGCTGATTTAAGCGGGTAGACTCAGGGTTTGCTTTTTTTTGTTTCTTCCTGATTCCCACTTCTTGAAACTAGGACACAATGTCTGGCCCTCCAGCAGCCATTTTGGTTTGCGAGGTAATTATGTGTTTGGAAGCCACACACTGGAATGGAGAAACAGCAAGATTAAAGATTCTGAAATTGCCCTATGAGATCTAGATGGCATAGCTCCCACTTCTTCCATGTGTGAGGTAAATAAGCTTCTGTTTTGTTTCAGCCAGTGTTATGAGCCTCTAACTCTGATCTCAGTTCTTACCCTAGTTGTTCTCCCAACAACCTAGAGCCATTGAGAACACGCTACACTCAGTCAATGGGTGGGGCAGGGTTACTACATGATTCCAAATATAAAAGAAAGTGAGAGAAAGAAAGAAAGAAAGAAAGAATTGATTCTCTGATGCTTGCTCTCACTTTTTTTTTTGTTAACTTTCAAAATACATTCTTGAGATCCTAATGAGAATAATAATGAGTCCTAAAATACTAATTTTTGATTATCAAAATCCAGAACCCCAAAGCATTCTAGGGAGAAAGTTTTGCTACCAAAAAGAGACATCAAAGCATCTTTGAGTGTTCTGGACTACTTTACCCACCCTTCCAGGCAAGGTGAGATCCTGTGAGCTGGAGGAGGAAGGGGAGAGGTGAGGAGGGCAGTGGGAGACCTGTGTCTGGTTGGGACTTGTGCCCCAGTGCCCAGCAGTGCAGTGAGTGGAGGTGGGAGGGAAAGGACTTATCAGAGAAAAATAGGAAAGGTGAGTCATAAGCTAACATTCCTGCCATCTCTGAGTAGAGAGTGGAGTGAAAATGGGCTCAGGGACATCTTGGCAAGGGGATGGATGTTGAGCATGAGTGGGGTTCCCTACCTGCCTGAGGACAGAGGGGTGTCCACATTTCTGCTGTGCAGACGTGAGCCATCTGGATGAAGATCAGGTGGCTCAGTGACATGAATAGGCAGGAGAGAGATCCCAGAGCTAGGGATCCAGACAGCCATGGTCTCCCAGTGTCCCTTCCAGCACTGATACCATTTTGACAAGTGAGCATCCAGGTCCTGAAAGATGTTCTTGTTATTAGATGACTTTCAGGTGCAGAACAGGATTTTGATTCCTTGTTTAACATGAAGGTGCAAAGACACATATCCCCTGGTGATGGCAACAAGTGGATTATAATATAATATAAATATATATATTTAATATATAGAGACCAGTGGTCTTCAAGTTTTAAGATAAACATCCCATTAATAAAAGCATAGTGACTGGGGTGGTTTTGAAATGACCAAGAAAACAGTTTCCACACTGCGCATAGGGACTACCTACTGAGACCAGTGAAATTCTTGGGGCAATGGAGGTGGGGAGCTGGCAAGCAGAGCCCACTGCAGAAACGGAGGAGCAGCCTGGGGCTGGGACACAGGGAAGGATGAACTGTGGGATGAGGCTGGACACAGGCAGACACAAGACAGCCTTAGCAAGTCAGAGAAGAAAAGTTGGAATGGGAAAAGGACACATGAAAAATATCACTATTTCTAACGTATAAGAAGTTCCTATGAATTGATAAGAAAAAGACTTAAAACCCAATAGAAAATTGTCCAAAGGCCATATATTGGCTATTAACAGAGAAAGACATAAAAATGGCCAATAAATGTATAAAAAGGTACTAAATCTTATTAGTAGTCAAGACAATTCAAATTAGAACAATAATGACATATTTTTATTCAAGAGATTGGCAAAAATTATGGAGTGCCAACATTTATTCCTGGGAAGACTGTGGGGAAATTGGAGCCCTCATATACTGCTGGTGGGAAGTGACATTGATACAACCTAATTTGAATGTAATTTCTTAATATCTATTAAAATAAAATATAGCCATTTGACATACGAATCTCACTTTGAGAACTTACTTTATAAAATCAGAAGAACAGGTCCTTAAGTTTCCATGTGCAAATGTTCAGCCAGTCATCTCAGTGGCAGAAACACCCTGGAATGGGAGCCATCAGTGGAGGGTCGCCGTGTAACCTCAAGTTTGTGTACTTGTCGGAGAGATACCCAGCTACTGGGGAAACAGTGATACATAGGTTGACCAGAAGTTGTGCCGGGGTGAAAGCTGGCAAGCTGGCACGTAGGAGATGTCCCAATGGCAAGGCATGAAGCAGCTCCCACCACAGACATGCTCCCGGTGGTCTGTGCAGTGCTTCTATACCAAACCACCTCTGCCCACTTCAGGTGGAGAATGAGCTCCAATGAGGTGCCAGCCCCCAGCCCCCAGCATACCTGTCCCACCTGTTCCCTGCCCAGACAATTTGGTCACTTCCATGCAATCCTGGGAAGATAGTACATCCCATTTTTGTAAAGCCTTACCACAAGGAAGCCTTTTAATGTACACTTACGTTTGTATAGGCTTCTGTGACTGTGAGAAAAGAGCAATAGGGAAGGAGAAGAAAAGACATCTTTTCTTTGTATTTTTGTGGGTTTCTTTTTCCAATGATGGCAAACTCTTCTTACATTGGTAAGATGAAAACCAAATTTTTAATAGAAGAATTATACTACAATAAAAGCCAAAGAGAAGGGTTTATTTAAGAGGATGGTTGAGTACACAAGAAAAAAATCGCTCATGGGAAAAATTCACTTCATTTTCCTTGGACATTTTCTCTTACAAATGAGTCTTAAAATCAACCAGTCAAAGCCTACTTAATAAAATACCAAATCCAATTCATAATAAACCTTTTTGAAACTCTGAAAGGATAGGAACAATCTCAACTTGATCAAGCATATCTATGAGAAACCTACAAGAAATGCCCTACTTAATGGTAAAACATTTAAAATATTCCCACTGAAGCCAGGAACACACAGGAGGCTGCCATTAAGTTATGTATTTCTTATTTAGCATTTGAAATGTGTCATGCTTTCTTCTTGTTTCTATCAACCCCCTATGCCTTTTGTTTGATTCACCAAATTTTCTTTGATCCACTTTTTCCTCAGTCTGTTTGAAATTTTGCGTTCTAGTTCAGTTCATTTAGTGCTTACCAATGGGTTCACATACTTTAAATTGTTCTGAGTTCCACTGCTTATTCATATTTAGCATAAATAAAATCTCCAGAAACTAGACAAGAATTTTAGTAATATTTAGCTCCTTCTCAACTCCCCCCGCCAAATTTCTATGGTAATGTCTTCTGGAATTTTAATTGGAGGTTATTCATCTTTCTTCCAGAATCATCCTTATAATCCAGTTTACTATTTTCCTTGCTTACTAGTCCTTCTTATATCCCGCATCTTCCTCCTGTGTTCTTTCCTGCTTTCTTTCCTTCTTTTCTTTCTTTCTTTCTTTCTTTCTTTCTTTCTTTCTTTCTTTCTTTCTTTCTTTCTTTCTTTCTTCTTTTCTTTCTTTTCCTTCCTTCCTTCCTTTTCTTTCTCTCTCTCTCTCTCCCCCTCCCTCCCTCATTCCTTCCTTCCTTTCCTTCCTTCCTTCCCTCCCTCCCTCCTTTCTTTCTTTCTTTCTTTCTTTCTTTCTTTCTTTCTTTCTTTCATCCTGGCTGAAAACCATCTGTGCTTTCACCGCAGGTAACAGAAAGCTCAACTCAAACTGACTTTTTTAGCTTGTGGACAATAACGTTCAGAGGAAGTTCATGCTTCAGGTCCAGTTTGATTAGTGTTCAGGCTCATTTTCACATTGCTCTACCCTCTTCCCATCCCACCACCCTCTGGAGCTGGTGGATTGGCTGCAGGAGTTCCAGAACCTCCTGTCTATGCACCACATGGTCCTGGGCGCAAGAGCATCTCTGACTGGTTAGAGAACTCCAGACTCAGAGTTATTTCCTCTCCTAACTCTGAAGATATCACCCCCATTGCATTTTAGATTTGATGGAGCTGCCAAGGGAAAGTCTGATGTCAGACTAACTCTGCTTTCCTTGTAGGTTTCATCTCATAGGTGGTTTTGGGGTTTTGGAACTCCCTCTGTCCCATAGTTCATCCAGGCGCATGTGATTGTTGCATCCTGTTCAGAACTCATGTCTTTCTTCAGCCTGGGGAAATTAGCCAAATTTCATATGTTACTATCATTCAAGTGTTCTGTGCCTCTTCGTATAACTCCTGTGTTAGACATCCCAACTTCGGGAGCTACTATTGATGTGAAGAGGCTTTCAAACCTTACACCTTTCTTTTGCCACATTCTGAGGCTCTGTCTGCCCAAACAACTAGTTTACTGATTTGTTCCTCAGTCCTGTGCATTCTGCAATTCGAATCACATAATTCTGTATTCCAACAACCTTATGCTTCATCTCAAGCATTTCTAATTGGCTTTTTACGTGAAGCACATGCTATTGTGTCAGGGATACCCTATCATCCCATATCTCTCTGAGGATATTCATTATACTTTTTGAAAAAGTCTTTTCCTGAATGTTCTATTGGTTCTTATTTCCTTGGATATGACTTCTCCCTCTTTTTGCTCCTCCCCTGTGCCCTCTTTTTTTTTTTTTTTTTTTAAAGATTTTATTTATTTATTTATTTATTTGACAGAGAGAAATCACAAGTAGGCAGAGAGGCAGGCAGAGAGAGAGGAGGAAGCAGGCTCCCTGCTGAGCAGAAAGCCCGATGTGGGGCTCGAACCCAGGACCTGGGATCATGACCTGAGCCGAAGGCAGCGGCTTAACCCACTGAGTCACCCAGGCGCCCCTGTGCCCTCTTTTCTAAAACATTTTGTGGTTATACATCTCAGGATTGGAAAAATGGTAGTTGTGGGGGCATATAATAGGCTGAATGTGTCTTCCCAAAATTCATATGTTGAAATCCTAACCCCCAGTGTGATGGTATTAGGAGGGGGACCCTCATGCATGGGATTAATGCCCTTCATCCCAGACGGATCCCAGAGAGCTCCCTCAACCCTCCAGCCATGAGAGGACACAAGACAGCTATCTATAAACTAGAAAGTCGGTTCTCACAAAGAATCTGCTGGTGATCTGGGACTTCCAGCCTCCAGAACTGTGAGATACAAATGTCTGAGGCTTATAAACCATCCAGATCATGTTATTTATTATAGTAGCCTGAACAGACTGAGGCAGAGAAGGACAAGAGGAAACTGTGGATTTATTTCAATAAGTATGGAGGGACAAAATGCATGTACATCTTTGATAAAACCAAAGGAAGAGGCAACAGAGGGGCATGGGCAGTGTATATGTGACCCTGCCAGGAAGCTGGGAGGACACTTGCAGGTTCAGTCTACACAACATGAGGTAAGAGCTAGGAATTGGAGGAGTGAGTGGGGATAGAAACAGGGACTTGGGTTTGGGCTGGGAGAAACACCCAGTTCAGACATAGGGGCTGGTAGCAAGTGATGGAGGTCAGTGTGCAATGTGGGTGAAAAATTCTGGGACCCCATACACAAAGGTACCAGAGGGGGTCTGTGTGAAGAGCAAAGTTGAGCCCTCCAAGGGTCTGAAACCTAAGCAGGGATAAATGGACGAAGTTGGGGAATTTGTGAGAACCCAATACCCAGAGGCATCAGGCAGTGCCTGCAGTCCTCCCCCCCGCTGGATTGTGCCAAGGCCAAGGCCTTGCAGCCCATCTCCATGCAATGTCGCTGCTTCAGTAAGAGGGAAGGATGGGGCCCGCCTGGCTTCTGGCTCCACATGATGGCTTGGCTCTTCACCGTGGTCCTGATCCACACGCCGACCTGGTCTCAGCATGCGTCTTGGCCTTACCTGGAGGCCATGGTCTCTGTGAAGGTCTGTGGCCCTAAAGAGGGTTCTCATTCTCTCTTGACTTCTTCTCCCACGGTGGCTTTGGGTTCTCTCTCCATGATGAGCTGTGAATGCTGGGGTCTCATATCTGATAGGTTTCACGTAAGCAAAAGGTTTTGAGGGATGGCCTGGCTTCACGGGGCCATCTGCTTCCATGGTGCCTTCACCTTCCATACCAGACCAGTCTAGCTCCCGAGAATGTACATCTGAGGCAAAACAGAGGAAAAAAAAATGGGAAGAAGAAATCAGAGCTTTTCCAGGAAGCCTTGGTGCCAGGAGAACGGATTGGGAGGAGTGGAGGGTTTGAGGTGGAGAGCCTCTTTGCCAAAGACTTCCCACTGGTCATTTCATTTGGCCTCCCCACAGCCTGTCCAGAGAGGTAATTGCCACCCCCATTTTACTGATGGGTAGTAAACTGACTCTAGACACAATCTGAATTCACTAGATTCAGTCAGAATCAAAGTGACAGTCCCTGCCCTCACCAAGCTTCAGTAGAAAAGACCAATAGAACAAAACAAAACAAAAAAGAAATGTCATTGGGTAGAGTTCAAGATGCAGGTTTGGATGACAAAAAGGTGTTCAGTATTGGACCTAGGATGATGAAGTGTTTGTGTTTTCCAAGTGGAGATGTGAGTCTGGGGCTCAGTGGAGGGCTCTGCTAGAGCTGGATCTGAGTCATCTACACCAAGCTGGTCATCACCACCATGCAGGCTGACAAGTTCATGAGAGAATGGAAGAGCAGAGAACACTTCTGATAGAATCCTAAAGTCCCCTGCTAACCTCTAATGGAAAGATAGAGAAAAAGCATCTTTCAGGGCCGCTAATGTGGAGGGAAACAGGAAGTGTACACCCAAATCCAAGGTGGAGAGAACAGATCAGGGAGCAGTGAACTGCCCACAATGTTGGCTATGTGGGACAGAGCAGGCCTGCAATGTGGCCATTCTTGTTGGCCACCTGGAATGGGTGAGAACAGCATCAGGACCATGGCGGGGGGGGGGGGGGGGGGGCAGAGATCAGCTTCCAAGGCAGGGCATTCAGGAAGATGGCATGTGAGTGACCAGGGGACAGCAGGGGTGGGGCTTTTACCAGGAGTGGTTGAGTCACTGTTGGGAGGCAGTACTGGGACACAAGGACCCAAGAATTAATAGCATCAGGAATAAAGAACGAGTCCCAACAGACCCACTACAATGGAAAAAATTGAGAGCCTTTCAACAAAGGCCCTCTTCTCCACAACCATCATTCAAAAATAAAAAAAGCCAGGATTAGATCATCTCATTGGTGAATTTTTTTCTAGTTCTTGGCTAGAAAAGCTCAAACTCATATTAATACCTTAAACTAATCTCAGAATGGTCGAGGACCTGCAGCACTGGGAGCAAGGAGGTGTATGCTCTGAGACATGGCCAGAGCCCTGTTTCTGGTTCCTTTGACCCCATCTTCTCTGCACCCAGGAGTTAGCATAAACAGAAAGACAGGGACACTATGGGGGAGTTTTGGAACTAAGGACAGATATAATAGTTAAAAACATTTGAGTTTTGGGTTTTTGAGTATCAGAAATCAAAGTCCTGGGAGATCCAGGCATATCAAGTCTATGCTTTATTCAACATTCTTAAGTGACTTATGTGGGCCCTGCAGAGCTATTTATATCTGGTCTCCCAAACTCAGGCTTAGAGCTCAGTGTGGCTCCAGAAGCAATCAAGAATGGCCTGGGTGAGCTATGGGAGAGTTGGTGGATGGCAGGGGCTTTGCAGATAGGACCTAGAGGGCTCAGAGTGACCTGCATGGACTGATAGGCAGGCACCTGTAGAAAGAGAAACAAGGGGTGGCTGTATGAACCAAGGACCAAAGCACTCTTTCCAATCATGTGATAGTGTGTAAACCATGTTCCCCTTTGTTAAACTAGATTTAACTCCAGTAGAAGTGGGGGCAGGGGGTTGAGGTGAGAGATCCTTAATTGACTAAAGAAAGTCTGAATTGATAAATCCTCCAAATTAAAGAACGCTTAAAAATTAATAAGATAAACAACCAAATAGAGGAAAAGCAAAAAGCAGTCATAGGCAATCCATAAAAGGGGAAAAGCTAATGGTCCCTATACATATAGTAGGCTGAACCTCACTTATAATGAAGCAATGCAAATTAAAGGAAAGAGTGTGCCATTGTAATGCATCTATCAGTCTGGCAAAGGTGAAAAGATTTAGGGCGCTCAGTGTGCGAAGGTAAACGTTATAGTGAACAATTTCACAATAGCTATAAAATTTTAATGCCCTCTAGAAAGAGAACATGACGGAGGTACCTGGTTTATCATAGATCATGAAGTAGCAACCAGCTACAGGAATGAAGACAGTGTGGTCAAATAGAGATAAATGACTGAGCAATGGAAGGGAATAGACAGCCCAGACTGAATACACATCTATGGAAATTTGGCTGAAGACAGTGCTGGAATCTGAAGATTCTTCCCTGGGAAACCTGTGTAGCCCAAGAGAAAAGTCTTTTTAAGAAACTGACACAGGGCGTTCCCCAATTTGACAGCCCAGCCATATCAATTCTGTGGAACCCACTTATTGGCTCAGAGCTGCCATTCAGCTTCCCAGAGTCCCCTTTTCAATACGGGAAGCCAGCCAGGGGTCATCAAACAGTAGAGGAAGACTAACATGAGATAGGAAACCGAGAACCAAACAGAAAGAAAGCAACTTGCCAGAAACAGTTCATGTCATCGGAGAAAATTTCACAAAAATATATCACTAATCTTTCGAAAGAGATGATGCCCATGAACAATGACATGATACTTTTTAAAACAACATTCAGGAAAACAAAACAAAACAAAAGAGCCCTTCGAAATCAGAATGACAAGAGCACGCATTAAAATCTCCATGGATACTTTGAAAGATAAAGTTGAGGAAATCTCCCAGGAAAGAGAACAAAAATCAAAAATGAGAGGGATAAAATATGAGAAAATTAGAGGCTTAGTATTACCAAAGCCAATTATTTTTAAAAAAAAATTGAGTCCTGGAAACAAAAAGATCCTAAAAACTTCCAGAGAGAGGGACACAGCAGAGAGAGGCAGAGAGAAGGAAGAATTGTCTTCAAAATTCTGAGGGAAAAGTATTTCCCACCTAAAATTGAGTACCCAACCAAACTTCCATGAATCAGGGAGGGTAGAAGAAAGACACATTTGAATATGCAAGATCTCAAATCATTTTTTTGGATGCATGTTTCCCTGGGGGTGTTACTAAACCAGAAAAGAAAAAATAAACCAGACTGAGGGTATAAAATTCCAAAGTGGGGAAGAAATTCCCCAGATGATGGTGAAGGGAGATCCCAGGATAGAGGCTCAGAGTTGTCTGAGAGCAGCCAGTCTAGATTGGAGCAGATTAGAAGGGTGTGGCAATAATGCCACCAGAAGATGAAATTGATAGGATACTTGATTGAGTTTGAATTTAAACTACTGGGGAACAGTCTGAGAATGAATTAGTCAATAAGCAAATATTAGCCCAAGTAGTAAGTCCTGGAAAATTAAAAAGTTATACAAGAGGGAAAATGATCCTGATTGACTAGGTGGCCCCATTTTGAACAGTGAATTCTGCTGGGAGGTGGGGGGCTGGAGGTATGTGCGGGCTGGTGTGGGTGGACAGGGGTGAGGGTGGTGAGTAGCAAGGATGGTAGGAATGCAGGAACTACAGCTAATTACTCCTCTCCCATAGAGAGAAGACCATAAATGAAGTAAAAAATGGAAAAATAAGTTAGTGGTAATGTAAGTGTGGTATTTAGAGAACAGAGAGTAATGCTAGAAGAAACTGAACCGATGAAAATGTTTGTCTCTAAGGTGTGAGAAGTTGAGAAGGAGCAGGGGCTGCTATTTTCATAGTGTATGTCTTATGGGGATTTCTACATTACATAAATAAATACCAAAAGTAAAATAAAAACCAGGAAAATATTAACGAGAAAATGACTGGCATTTGACTACCTTGATTAGGAGCCATCAAGGGAAGGCATTTAGGAAGTCCTCGCTTCTCCATGATGAATTTGCCCAAGAGATAAAATGGGGTGAGTCAGGGCTCAAACTGCACCCACATTTCTCAAGCACCAAGCAGCAATCCAGTCTCCCAAGCACCAGTCCTGGTGGGCACTGCTGACCTGGCACCCACCCTGCCTTCAGAGCATGCTACGCTGGCAGGTCAGGGGGACACAGTGTGGAGAAGGAAGTTTGGAGGATGGGACTGGGGATACTCAGCGTATTTATATGGCTTTCAAAGAAGAGCCAGTAGGGATTGGCCCAGAGATGTGCTTACCAATTTATCCCAAATGCTCTAGGTAAAGGTCAAGGAAATGAAAAACTTTAGCCAAGTGGAAGAATTATCCCTCCCTTGGGGGGAAGAGAGAAGGAAGATGGAGGAAATGTAGGAGCAATTTGGGAAGTTTTCCCTGGCTTTTCTAGGGTACTGGAGAGTCTGTCCCCCACCTGGACAATACAAAATCTACAGCATCCCCCAGGGGTAAAGGACACATACCTGACCCCTGCTGTTGAATTCTTCCCAATCAGCTCTGGAAGCCTGGAGAGTGGGATCCCCTTTCAAGAAGAGAGACCCAAGGGGTTGGTGGACCAGAAGTGTCGCAAGTCACAACTGTAGCCCAGACCTCAGAGTTCACACGTTCTTCCCACAGGCCTCCAGGAAGCCCACTATTGTTTGTTCATCCCAGTCCCCTTATATAAGATGGTGGGTGTCACCCTGGCATGTGATTGGATAGAAGTGGGTGGTGGGCAAAGCCAAGGTGGGTGGGTCTGGCTTGACTTGGGAGGAGTTTACTGGACTAGAGTTTTCCACTCACCAAATGGGTCTGCCATGATTAAATCATTCAGAGATATACATGCCTGATTGGTTGATCTAATTATCACAGAAAAAAAAGGCATATTTACATTTGTGTTAAGCGCCAGTGAAAGGGAGGTGTGATGTCATGACAGTGACTAATGGGACTAGTTTAGGTCTGGGGCTAAGTGTCAAGGAGAGGGATATTTGAGCTGAAATTGGAAAGACTGGTAACACATGAACCGGGTTGGGTGGGACAGGGGAGGGAAGGACAGGTGGAGAAGAGCACCTGGGAGGGAGAAGGGAGCCCAGCCCATTCCAGGAATGAAGAGGAGACTGGCCCAAACTGAGGGGGTGATGGGAGATGAGGTGGGAAAACCATGCTGGTGTTGCTTTTGTTCTAAGGCATCAGAAAACCACAGGAGACTTTTAGGTAATGGGAGATGCCCTTGATGAGATTAACATTTCATAAGAAATCATCTGGGTCTGTGAAGTGGAGAGCTCACTGTGAGTGCTAAGATTAAATCAGGAGGAGAAAGGAGGCCACTGCAGTCCTCTGTGTTGAGATAGTGTCTTATTAGACTAGGACTGTGGGCAGTAGAGAAGGGAGATGTTCCATGGTTAGTGAGAAATTTACAGGACAAGAACCAAAGTTGTGATGGTCTAGACACACCCTGGAAGGAAAGGAGACTGCCAAGTTGGTAGTGTTGTTTATTAAGATGGAAAATGTGCCAGGAACCTGCTCTAGCAGGAGCATTGTGAACTTTGTTTGCACATGCTGGGTTGAAGGAGATTTGGGGCAACCAAGTGTAAGAATGTCAAGTGACAATTTCTGGGTCTGGAGTGAGAGAAGAATTTGGGGCTAGAGATCTGTGCATGAGACAAATGTCACTAACATTTAAGGCTACAGGTATGAACACAATGGTCTAGGAAGAGAGATAATGCCAGGACACAGGATGGAAATCATAGTGTTTTAAAAATTCTTCTAGGGGAGGAGTCAAGATGGCGGAGAAGTAGCAGGCTGAGACTACTTCAGGTAGTGGGAGATCAGCTAAATAGCTTATCTAAAGATTGCAAACACCTACAAATCCAACGGGAGATTGAAGAGAAGAAGAACAACAATTCCAGAAACAGAAAATCAACCACTTTCTGCAAGGTAGGACTGGCGGAGAAGTGAATCCAAAGCGACGGGAAGATGGGCCGGCTCCCGGCGAGCGGCGGAGCAACGGAGCACAAAATCAGGATTTTTAAAAGCCTGTTCCGCTGAGGGACATCGCTCCAGAGGCTTAACTGGGGTGAAGCCCAGGCGGGGTCAGCGCGGCCTCAGGTCCCACTGGGTCACAGAAGGATGGGGGTGTCTGAGTGTCGCAGAGCTTACCGGTATTAGAACAGGGAAGCTGGCTACAGAGACAGAGCCGAGGAGTGAGCTCTAAACTCGGGGTTACCTTGAACCGGTCGCAGGCTCGTTCAGCTCGGAGCGCGGCTGGAGGCAGGGTGACGGGAGTCATTGGGCGCTGTTCTCTGAGGGTGCACTGAGGAGTGGGGCCCCGAGCTCTCGGCTCCTCCGGGCCGGAGACCGGGAGGCCGCCATCTTCACTCCCGCCCTCCGGAACTCTACGGAAAGTGCTCAGGGAACAAAAGCTCCCGAAAGCAAACCCAAGCGGATTACTCAGCCCGGCCCCAGGTAAGGGCGGTGCAACTCCGCCTGGGGCAAAGACGCTTGAGAATCACTACAACAGGCCCCTCCCCCAGAAGATCAACGAGAAACCCAGCCAGGACCAAGTTCACCTACCGAGGAGTGCAGTTTCAATACCAAGGAGAGCGGCGGAATTCCAGAGGAGAAGAAAGCAAAGCATGGAACTCATGGCTTTCTCCCCATGATTCTTTAGCCTTGCAGTTAATTTAATTTTTTTTTCTTTTTCAATTTTTTTTCTTCTTCTGCTAAATTTTTTTAACTTTTACCGTTTTCTTTTTTTAACGTTTTTTAAATAGTTTATCTAATATATATATATATTTTTTTCCTTTTTATATTTTTTATCGGCTTACTTTTTTTAATAATTTCTTTTTTTTTCCTTCTTCTGAACTCCTTTTTATCCCCTTTCTCCCCTCTCACGATTTGGGATCTCTTCTGATTTGGCTAAAGCATATTTTCCTGGGGTTGTTGCCACCCTTTTAGTATTTTACTTGCTCCTTCATATACTCTTATCTGGACAAAATGACAAGGCGGAAAAATTCACAACAAAAAAAAAGAACAAGAAGCAGTACCAAAGGCTAGGGACCTAATCAATACAGACATTGGTAATATGTCAGATATAGAGTTCAGAATGATGATTCTCAAGGTTCTAGACGGGCTTGAAAAAGGCATGGAAGATATTAAAGCAACCCTCTCGGGAGATATAAAAGCCCTTTCTGGAGAAATAAAAGAACTAAAATCTAACCAAGTTGAAATCAAAAAAGCTATTAATGAGGTACAATCAAAAATGGAGGCTCTCACTGCTAGGATAAATGAGGCAGAAGAAAGAATTAGCGATATAGAAGACCAAATGACAGAGAATAAAGAAGCTGAGCAAAAGAGGGACAAACAGCTACTGGACCACGAGGGGAGAATTCGAGAGATAAGTGACACCATAACACGAAACAACACTAGAATAATTGGGATTCCAGAAGAAGAGGAAACAGAGAGGGGAGCAGAAGGTATAATGGAGAGAATTATTGGAGAGAATTTCCCCAATATGGCAAAAGGAACAAGCATCAAAATCCAGGAGGTTCAGAGAACCCCCCTCAAAATCAATAAGAATAGATCCACACCCCATCACCTAATAGTAAAATTTACAAGTCTTAGTGACAAAGAAAAGATCCTGAAAGCAGCCCGGGAAAAGAAGTCTGTAACGTACAATGGTAAAAATATTAGATTGGCAGCAGACTTATCCACAGAGACCTGGCAGGCCAGAAAGAGCTGGCATGATATATTCAGAGTACTAAATGAGAAAAACATGCAGCCAAGAATACTATATCCAGCTAGGCTATCATTGAAAATAGAAGGAGAGATTAAAAGCTTCCAGGACAAACAAAAACTGAAAGAATTTGCAAACACCAAACCAGCTCTACAGGAAATATTGAAAGGGGTCCTCTAAGCAAAGAGAGACCCTAAAAGTAGTAGATCAGAAAGAAACAGAGACAATATATAATAACAGTCACCTTACAGGCAATACAATGGCACTAAATTCATATCTCTCAATACTTACCCTGAATGTTAATGGGCTAAATGCCCCAATCAAGAGACACAGGGTATCGGAATGGATAAAAAAACAAAACCCATCTATATGTTGCCTACAAGAAACTCACCTTAAACCCGAAGACACCTCCAGGTTTAAAGTGAGGGGGTGGAAAAGAATTTACCATGCTAATGGACATCAGAAGAAAGCAGGAGTGGCAATCCTTATATCAGATCAGTTAGATTTTAAGCCAAAGACTATAATAAGAGATGAGGAAGGACACTATATCATACTCAAAGGAACTGTCCAACAAGAAGATCTAAAATTTTAAATATCTATGCCCCTAACGTGGGAGCAGCCAACTATATAAACCAATTAATAACAAAATCAAAGAAACACATCGACAATAATACAATAATAGTTGGGGATTTTAACACTCCCCTCACTGAAATGGACAGATCATCCAAGCAAAAGATCAACAAGGAAATCAAGGCCTTAAATGACACACTGGACCAGATGGACATCACAGATATATTCAGAACATTTCATCCCAAAGCAACAGAATACACATTCTTCTCTAGTGCACATGGAACATTCTCCAGAATAGATCACATTCTTGGTCCTAAATCAAGTCTCAACCAGTATCAAAAGATTGGGATCATTCCCTGCATATTTTCAGACCACAGTGCTCTAAAGCTAGAACTCAATAACAAGAGGAAATTTGGAAAGAACCCAAAAACATGGAGACTAAACAGCATCCTTCTAAAGAATGAATGGGTCAACCAGGAAATTAAAGAAGAATTGAAAAAATTTATGGGAACAAATGATAATGAAAACACAATGGTTCAGAATCTGTGGGACACAACAAAGGCAGTCCTGAGAGGAAAATATATAGTGGTACAAGCCTTTCTCAAGAAACAAGAAAGGTGGGGCGCCTGGGTGGCTCAGTGGGTTAAGCCACTGCCTTCGGCTCAGGTCATGATCTCAGGGTCCTGGGATCGAGCCCCGCATCGGGCTCTCTGCTCGGCAGGGAGCCTGCTTCCTCCTCTCTCTCTGCCTGCCTCTCTGCCCACTTTGCGATCTCTATCTGCCAAATAAATTTAAAAAAATCTTAAAAAAAAAAAAAAGAAACAAGAAAGGTCTCAGGTACACAACCTAACCCTACACCTAAAGGAGCTGGAGAAAGAACAAGAAAGAAACCCTAAACCCAGCAGGAGAAGAGAAATCATAAAGATCAGAGCAGAAATCAATGAAATAGAAACCAAAAAAACAATAGAACAAATCAACGAAACTAGGAGCTGGTTCTTTGAAAGAATTAATAAGATTGATAAACCCCTGGCCAGACTTATCAAAAGGAAAAGAGAAAGGACCCAAATAAATAAAAACATGAATGAAAGAGGAGAGATCACAACAAACACCAAAGAAATACAGACAATTATAAGAACATACTATGAGCAACTCTACGCCAACAAATTTGACAATCTGGAAGAAATGGATGCATTCCTAGAGACATATAAACTACCACAACTGAACCAGGAAGAAATGGAAAGCCTGAACAGACCCATAACCAGTAAGGAGATTGAAACAGTCATCAAAAATCTCCAAACAAACAAAAGCCCAGGGCCAGACGGCTTCCCGGGGGAATTCTACCAAACATTTAAAGAAGAACTAATTCCTATTCTCCTGAAAGTGTTCCAAAAAATAGAAATAGAAGGAAAACTTCCAAACTCATTTTATGAGGCCAGCATCACCTTGATCCCCAAACCAGACAAAGATCCCATCAAAAAAGAGAACTACAGACCAATATCCTTGATGAACACAGATGCAAAAATTCTCGCGAAAATACTAGCCAATAGGATTCAACAGTACATTAAAAGGATTATTCACCACGACCAAGTGGGATTTATTCCAGGGCTGCAAGGTTGGTTCAACATCTGCAAATCAATCAATGTGATACAACACATTAATAAAAGAAAGAACAAGAATCATATGATACTCTCCATAGATGCTGAAAAAGCATTTGACAAAGTACAGCATCCCTTCCTGATCAAAACTCTTCAAAGTGTAGGGATAGACGGCACATACCTCAATATTATCAAAGCCATCTATGAAAAACCCACCGCAAATATCATTCTCAATGGAGAAAAACTGAAAGCTTTTCCGCTAAGGTCAGGAACACGGCAGGGATGTCCGTTATCACCACTGCTATTCAACATAGTACTAGAAGTCCTAGCCTCAGCAATCAGACAACAAAAGGAAATTAAAGGCATCCAAATCGGCAAAGAAGAAGTCAAACTATCACTCTTTGCAGATGATATGATACTATATGTGGAAAACCCAAAAGACTCCACTCCAAAACTGTTAGAACTTGTACAGGAATTCAGTAAAGTGTCAGGATATAAAATCAATGCACAGAAATCAGTTGCATTTCTCTACACCAACAACAAGACAGAAGAAAGAGAAATTAAGAAGTCCATCCCATTTACAATTGCACCCAAAACTATAAGATACCTAGGAATAAACTTAACCAAAGAGACTAAGAATCTATACACAGAAAACTATAAAATACTCATGAAAGAAATTGAGGAAGACACAAAGAAATGGAAAAATGTTCCATGCTCCTGGATTGGAAGAATAAATATTGTGAAAATGTCTATGCTACCTAAAGCAATCTACACATTTAATGCAATTCCTATCAAAGTACCATCCATCTTTTTCAAAGAAATGGAACAAATAATCCTAAAATTTATATGGAACCAGAAAAGACCTTGAATAGCCAAAGCAACATTGAAAAAGAAAGCCAAAGTTGGTGGCATCACAATTCCGGACTTCAAGCTCTATTACAAAGCTGTCATCATCAAGACAGCATGGTACTGGCACAAAAACAGACACATAGATCAATGGAACAGAATAGAGAGCCCAGAAATAGACCCTCAACTCTATGGTCAACTCATCTTCGACAAAGCGGGAAAGAATGTCCAATGGAAAAAAGACAGCCTCTTCAATAAATGGTGTTGGGAAAATTGGACAGCCACATGCAGAAAAATGAAATTGGATCATTTCCTTACACCACACACGAAAATAGACTCAAAATGGATGAAGGATCTCAATGTGAGAAAGGAATCCATCAAAATCCTCGAGGAGAACACAGGCAGCAACCTCTTCGACCTCAGCCGCAGCAACATCTTCCTAGGAACATCGCCAAAGGCAAGGGAAGCAAGGGCAAAAATGAACTATTGGAATTTTATCAAGATCAAAAGCTTTTGCACAGCAAAGGAAACAGTGAACAAAACCAAAAGACAACTGACAGAATGGGAGAAGATATTTGCAAATGACATATCAGATAAAGGGCTAGTGTCCAAAATCTATAAAGAACTTAGCAAACTCAACACCCAAAGAACAAATAATCCAATCAAGAAATGGGCAGAGGACATGAACAGACATTTCTGCAAAGAAGACATCCAGATGGCCAACAGACACATGAAAAAGTGCTCCATATCACTCGGCATCAGGGAAATACAAATCAAAACCACAATGAGATATCACCTCACACCAGTCAGAATGGCTAAAATTAACAAGTCAGGAAATGACAGATGCTGGCGAGGATGCGGAGAAAGGGGAACCCTCCTACACTGTTGGTGGGAATGCAAGCTGGTGCAACCACTCTGGAAAACAGCATGGAGGTTCCTCAAAATGTTGAAAATAGAACTACCCTATGACCCAGCCATTGCACTGCTGGGTATTTACCCTAAAGATACAAACACAGTGATCCGAAGGGGCACGTGCACCCGAATGTTTATAGCAGCAATGTCTACAATAGCCAAACTATGGAAAGAACCTAGATGTTCATCAACAGACGAATGGATAAAGAAGATGTGGTATATATACACAATGGAATACTATGCAGCCATCAAAAGAAATGAAATCTTGCCATTTGTGACGACGTGGATGGAACTAGAGGGTATCATGCTTAGTGAAATAAGTCAATCGGAGAAAGACAACTATCATATGATCTCCCTGATATGAGGGAGAGGAGATGCAATATGGGGGGTTAAGGGGGTAGGAGAAGAGTAAATGTAACAAGATGGGATTGGGAGGGAGACAAACCATAAGTGACTCTTAATCTCACAAAACAAACTGAGGGTTGATGGGGGGAGGGGGGTTGGGAGAGGGGTGGTGGGGTTATGGATATTGGGGAGAGTATGTGCTATGGTGAGTGCTGTGAAGTGTGTAAACCTGGCGATTCGCAGACCCGTACCCCTGGGGATAAAAATATATGTTTATAAAAAATAAAATTAAAAAATTAAAAAAAATATTCTTCTAAAAATAGTCTATAAATAATGTAATTCCACTAAGACTCCCAATGATATTTTTTCCTCTTCTTCTTTAAAAAATCTAAATTGAGGTATAATCAACACACAATAAAACACACCACTTTTAAGCACAAAGTTCAATGAGTTTTGATAAATGTATACACTTTGGGCAACCACCACCTTAGGAAGTTCCCTTGGTTTCTTGTAGTCCATCCCTCTCCCCAGACCTTATCCCAGGTAACCAATGATCTGCTTTCTATCACTGCAGATTAATTTTGCCTATTCTAGAATTTCATATTAATGGAATCATACATACGTATTTTTAAAATATTTTATTTATTTATTTTGAAGGGATGGGCAGATAAAAAGCGAGGGAGAATATCTCAAGCAGACTTCCTGCTGAGCACAGAGCCTGACACAGGGCTCCATTCTAAGACCCTGAGATCATGACCTCAGCTGAAATCAAGAGTTGGACACTCAACCCACTGAACCACCCAGGTGCCCCATACATATGTATTTTTATGTCTGGTTTCTTTTGCTCAGCACAATGTTGTTGAGCTCCCTCTATGTTGTAGGATGTATGGGGTATCCTTTCCTCTCTACTGCTGCATAGTATCCCACTGCCTGAATATACCACAGTATGTTTATCCAGTCACTGTTTGATGGACATTTGGGTTGTTTCCAGTTTGGGGATATTATGAATAAAGCTGATGTGAAGATTCATGTGCAAATCTTTGGGTGGATATATGTTTTCATTCTACTTGGTTAAATATTTAGAAGTGGGACTTCTGGGTCAAATATCAAGTGTTTCTTTAACTTATAAAATCTTACGAAAACTATCAAACTGTTCTGAACTGGTCGTACCATCTTATATTCCCTCCAGAAGTGTGTAAAGGGTCTAGTTCCACAGCCTTGCAGTCTTTGCTATTGTCCATCTTGTTCATTTTAGCCAGTCTATTGTTGGTGGAGTCAGACCTTACAGATCTGATTTACATTTCCTTGCTGACTATGGATGTACGTATTTTGTTAAGTAAATATTTTTATTTTAGAATAGTTTAAACTTACAGAAAAATTGTGTAGATAGTACAGAGCTCCCATATACCCCATGTCGTTTCCCCTCTTACTAACACTTTACATTGTATTATATTTATCACAATTAATGGACTGATATTGATACATTATTATTAACTAAAGCCTATATTTGATTCAACTTTCCCTAATTTTTACCCAACCTACTTTTTCTATCCAAAAAGGACACTTTTCTTTTTCTATCCATCCAGGAAACTTTTTTTTACTTTTTCTACTCATCCAGGATACTTTGGCAATTAACCATGACTCCACTTGGCTGTGACTGTTTCTCATACTTCCTCTGTTCTTGCTGACTTCAACAATTTTGATAGATGTTTATATACTTTTTAAGGATTTTGTTTTATTTATTTGTCAGAGAGAGAGAGAGAGAGAGAGGGAGCAAGCATGTGCACAAGCAGGGGGAGTGGCAGGCAGAGGGAGAAGGAGAAGAAGGGTACCTGCTGAGCAAGGAGCCTGATACGGGACTCAATCGCAGGACCTGGGATCATGACTGGGCCAAAGGCAGACACAACCAACTGAGCCACCCAGGTATCCCTGACTTTGACAGTTTTGAAGAGTAGTAGTCAAGTATATTGACAGGTGTCCTCTATTGGAATTTGTCTAATGTTTTTCTCACGATTACACTGATATTACATAGTTTTGGGAAGAAGACCAGAGAGGTAAAGTATCATTCTCATAACATCATATGGAGCGTACACTCTATCAACAAGTTTGCCACTGTTGGTGTTGACTTTGACTCTGGCTGAGGTCATGTTAGTCAGGTCTCTCCACTGTGAAGTTCCTCTTTTCTTCCCTTCCACACTATCCTCTTTGGAAGGAAGTCACTGTGTACAACCCATACTTAAGGAGAGATGAGTTATGCTTCAGTTTGTGGGGGCAAAGGAGTATCTACATAAATGATTTGAACTTTTATATGGGAGATTCGTCTGTTCTTATCTAGTTGTTCAGTCATTTATTTATATTGATATGAACTTATAGGAGTTTATTTTCTACTTTGAGTTCTAATGCAATATTACTGTAATTAATTTTGTTACCCTGAGGTTTCAGCTTTGGCCATTGGGAGCTCTTTCAGTTGTCACCTGTGTCCTTTGGACATGCCCTCATCATTGTGGCTTTTGTTTTGTTTTGTTTCATTTTGGTTTTGAATGCCTCCTTACTTTTTTTGCACCACAAGATGTTCCACACTTGTCTTATATATTTCCCATCTTTATTGGATTTTCATACCTAAAACTCCTTTTGTGAAGTACCTATTCAAAAATTATACCATTTTATTTTTGAGTTGACTTTCTATTATTGAGTTGTAAGAATTCTCTAGGTGTTATGGATACAAGTCCTCTGGTGGATATATATATTGTAAGTATATTCTCCCAGTCTGCTGCTTGCCTTTTCACTGTATTAACAGTGTCTACCAAAGAACAGAATATTTTAATTTTAATGAAGCCCATTGTCTCAGGTTGAGATTTCCAGGGAGCCAAATCTGAAATGGAAATTAGAGCTCAGGAGGTTGATGAGGGGTGCCTTTTAGGGGTGTGGTAGGGAAGGAAGCTGGACCAGGCAGTCTCAACATTATGCTTCCCCTGACCCGTAGAAGCCCACAGCTGTCTGTGGGAGCTGAGAGCCAGCTGCCCGGTGCAATTCTACCAGCTGGGCTCATAATCCTCTGTTTCTGAGGAAGTGTCTGGGCAGCAAAACACAGTGCCCAGTGCATAAAACGTATCAATATTTTCCTGTAGAATTCATGGTTTTTCAGTGTCCCGTCTAAGAGATCTTTGTGCACTCCAAGGTCATGAAGAGTTTTTTCCTATATTTTCTTCTAGAAGTTTTATGGTTTTAGATTTTCCCTTTAGGTCAGCGACCCATTTGTACTCATTTTTGTTCAGGGCATGAGGTAAAGGTTAAGTTTGCACAATTACATATGATTATCCAGTTTGTTCCAACACCATTGTTAAAATCAATGCTGGATATTTTTTTTCTTTTTCATGAAACTGGATAAAATAGTTTTAAATTTTATATGGAGAATTAAGTTCAGGAGAAAAAAGCCATGAACAATTATGAAAAAAACCTTTCCCAACTATCCTAATAGTGTTGTATGATCAGGCAAATGAATGGATGGAATAGATCAGAATTCTGTAACAGCTAACAAAGGCAACTAACATTTATTGAGTGCTTGCTACATGCCAGGCATTGTTACAGCACATCTCATATATTCATACATTCAGCCCTCCCAAAAATGTTAGCATGTAGGTATTACTGGTTTTTTTTTTTTAAGATTGATTTATTTATTTTTAGAGAGAAAGAGAATGGAGGTGGGAGGGGGGCAATGGAGAGAATCCCAAGCAGGTTCCCTGCTGAGCACAGAGCCTATTGTGGAGCTATATACCACAGCCCTGAGATCATGACCTGAGCTGAAATCAAAGATTAGATGCTTAACCAACTGAGCTACCCAGGCACCCTTGTAGGTGCTACCATTAATCTCATCTTACAATGAAGAAACTAAGGCACAGGATAATTAAATAGCTTGTCTAGTGTGGACAGATCAGGATTTGAACCTGACTCTCTTGTTCAAGGGCCCAAAGTCTTAATCTCTTCATTATATGGTTGCTATCTGTAAGGGAAATTAATATCAAGCCAAGGTCATATTTTGATTTGATTGGAGTATGTATTGGTTCCCAATTGCTGCTGTAACAAACTACTACAAACTTAATGACTTAAAGTAACACAAATTTGTTGTCTTTCAGCTGTTGTGAAATTTTATTTTATATGCCCACGCACCCTCTATAATTCTGCCCACTTTGGGTTGTGATGTCAGCATATCTGCCTGTCTGGTCTCCAGCTGGTGGGCTTACATTCTGTATATTGTTAATTCTGAGTATCTTTGAACTTAGCTTAATGTGGCTTCATTCTAGCTTTTGTTGTAGGTCTATAAGTTGTTGATTGTATTTAACTAAAGAGTTCTGTTGTGATGTTTACTGCATTATGAAGCCCCTGGGTCACGTGATGGGTGTGCTATAAATCAACAAATGATGATTTAGAGGCTGGGCAAAAAGGCCTAGGGACCAGAATTCCACAACAGGTCTCCTTAAGTTAAAATCAAGGTGTCAATAGAGTTTCATTCCTTCTGGAGGCTCTAGGGGAGAATCTGTCTCCTTGCCTTTTCCAGCTTCTAGAAGCTGTTTGCATTCCTTGTCTCGTGGCCATGCCCTCCTTCTTAAAAGCCAGCAGTATAACAAAAACATTCTAGGGGTTCCCTATGCTGATTAACTGGGGAGCAGGTGAAATGAAGAGGAATTGGAGGATATGTCTCTCTCCAGTTGCAAAAAACATATTTTCTTCTCCCATTTTTGAAAAATAATTTCATAAGTTTTTTTCTTCTTTTTTTAAATGTTTTATTTATTTATTTATTTGACAGAGAGAGACAGTGAGAGAGAAAACACAAGCAGGAAGAATGGGAGAGGGAGAAGCAGGCTTTCCGCTGAGCAGGGAACCCGACACTGGGCTTGATCCCAGGACTCTGGAATCATGACCCAAGCCAAAGACTGCTGTTTAATGACTGAGTCACCTAGGCATCCCCAAAAGTTTTTTATTCTTTTATGAATTTTTGTGTGCCATTTTAGGGAAATTTGTGTATAATGAAAATTTCCAAATATGTCTACAGAAAAACAGGAGAGTATGATGACTCCCTTAGTTGCCATCATCCAACATCAATAGTTAGTTACTAACTCATGGCTCACTCTACTTCATCTCTACCCTGATACTCCTTCAACGCTAGGTTATTTTGAAGCAACTCCCAGGCACCATGCCATTTAAGCCATAAATATTTCATTATGTATCTCTAAAAGGTAAGAGCTCTTTCCATAAAGCATAGCCCTGGTAAGGATGTTTCAATAAATAAAAGAAACGAAGAGGATCCAGTTAAGAGAAGAGGATAGAAGATACAAGAGAAGGATGAAATAATCAGAATCTGAGATTGAGGTAAGTGTGTGTATTTGTCACTAGAACTGTCACCTCGTGGTTTCTATTTTCTCTGTGCAGGTAGGAGAGGAATGCGGGAAAGAAATATATTAGGGTAATTAGCATGGGCTGTCACAACGGAAATACCCCTCCTCCAATCCCAGTTGTTTTACTCAGTCAAGGTTTATTTTTCATGTGAAGGTCAAAGTGAGTTGGGTAGCCTTCCCACCTGAAACACATAGCCTCCTTTTAACTTCCACTCCCACATCACTGACCACCTCCAGTCACATGGCTAAGCTAAGTGCCGATGATAGGGAGGAGGACCTGGATATTAGGTGTGAACCAACTTGTTATCCCACAGGAGATTTGTAGTGAAAGATCATTTTGGAACTTCTAGTCACTTCAATAACACACACACACACACACTTTTTAAAAAAATGTATCCTTTAGAGAGGTGCTATAGGGTAAGGGGTTAACTGGAGTGGTTTACCTGGGTCGCAGTTCCAACTCTACTATATATTATCCTGGGTGAACCGTCTAACTTCTCTAAGCCTTAATGTATCCATTTGCACAGTAGACATTAATAATGATATCCATGTTACAGAGATCTTTCTGAGGATTATTTGAAATGATGGATGAAATAATGAAACAATAATGGATAAAATTGTTCGTAGGCAAACAAATATTAATTATTTTCATTAGCATGTTCAAGTGATATTGTCTAAGAAACCCAAGAATAAAAAAATTAAAAACAGTTCTTAGTTGCAAATTTAAATGTAAGAAGCTCAATTATTTTCTATACACCATTAATAACCAACAACATGGCAGAATGAGCCAATGTGGACACTGCCCTTCATAAACATACACACAGAGTACAAATGTTAGAAAATGTATAAATATAGAGCTAGCATTGAAAGACAAAACAGGGAATCCCCATGTGTCATTAAGAAAATAGACAATGTAATGGTGGCCTTCAAGAGTATTGATTCAGAAATAAATCTTCAGAGACAGAGGTAGAGGATTTTAATGCTATCTCCAGAATAGAGATTTGCCCTTGTACCTCATGTTTGAGAGCCAGAGAAGAGACTTCAGTTGAGACATGGGATCCTGGCAAACCTGTCTTTCAGTGATGACAAACTAAAGCAAATCTTCCCAGCAGCCCACAGATACAACAAAGAAGCTTAGGTCTACTCAGGTTTTAGATAAATTCTAGGGTCCTAATCACAGTGTGAGGTCTCAGTTTATACTAAGCAAATGTTACAGAAATCCCAAAGATAAGATATCAATTAAAAAATCTTATCCAATTGCCATGAAATTAATGAGGCTAACTAGCTGAAGAAAACAAACCTTTGCTTTATAATAATACTTCCACAACACAGAACAGGAGAATTCCCCAAAGGAAATAGTAATAATTCTTGGTCAAGATGAGCTCATAAGTGAAAACTACAAATCACAAAGCCAATATTAGTTCTATATCTGTGGTCGCTTCCTCAATACTGGACTTCCAGGAAGCAAACCCTAGGCATCATACCATTTCAATCATAAATATTCCAATAAATAACTCTAAAAGAAAAGAACTCTAGGGCACCTGGGTGGCTCAGTTGGTTGAGCGACTGCCTTCGGCTCAGGTCATGATCCCGGACTTTCAGGATCGAGTCCCGCATCGGGCTCCCAGCTCCTTGGGGAGTCTGCTTCTCCCTCTGACCTTCTCCTCTCTCATGCTCTCTCTCACTCATTCTCTCTCAAATAAATAAATAAACTCTTAAAAAAAAAGAACTCTATCTAAAAGACAGTGAAGTGAGACTCTGAGTGGGAGAGTCAGCTGAAGAAAAATGGGAAGGACTAGCATACTAAGAAATTGAAATAACAAATTGGTCAGAAGTATTAAGTAATATGCTTAAAATTATTAATGAGATAAAATAAGAAGTAGAACACTTGAACAAAAATAGGGAAATACGAAACAAAAACATGGAGTTTTAAAAATGAAGCAAATGCAACTTCAAGAAATAAATATAGTCATTGAAATTTAAAATTAGGTGAATATGAGTTTAAAGAGTTTAAAGGTACAGAATTCAAGCACACTCCAGATGGAGAGGTAGAGAAGTGGGAAAAATGAAAGAGGTTAAAAGATGTGAAGGAGGAATAGAAAGCATCCAACATACACCTGAGAGGAGGGAGACCAGGCAATATTCAAAGAGAACAGAGCTGAAGATTCTCTGGAATGGAGTAAGACTGGAATGCACAGAATGGAGAATCAGAAATTGCAAGTAGCATAGAAAAATAAGAAATTTACACCCAAACATTACTGGAACCAAACTGCCAAAAACAAGAGGCAAAGAGAAAAAGCAGAAAAGTAACCTGACCAAGAAAAAGGAAATATATTATCTAAAAACAACTAATCAGCTGACGAAGATTTCTTATTGGCAGCAGGAGAGAAAAGAAGGCAATGTAATAATACCTTCAGAGCACTAAGAGAAGATAACTGTCAACTCAGGCACCCCTACCCAGCCAAACCATCCGTTAAGAAGCTAAAATAAAGAATTTTAAAGAAAAAATATGCAGAAAATTTATAGCTACATCCAGACTCTTGCTAAAAGAAGTTCTAAAGGATGCTGTCATGGAAAAAAAAAAAAAAAAAAGACCACAATCCTCCAAAGGAAGGCACAAGACTCAAGAAGCAATGATGAATAAGTAATTGATGAGTAAATGAAAAAACTCATATAAGTCTTCAGTATAAAAAAGGAAATAATAATGATATTAAGGAGGGGCACTTATAAATCAGAGTTAAACTCATGAAAGCAGTGACATGACAGATGTGACGGTGGAAAGAGCTAAAGCACTGGAAGGCTGGTTTTTTTAATATGTTGCTACACATTCAAATCACTTGAGAAGTATTTTAAACGCCTGGTGCCCAGACTGCGTTCCATACCAACTAGAAAATTCTGGAAGTGGAAGCCAGGACACACAATCTTTTATAATCTCCTGGGTGATGCAATGTGCAACTTGCCTGAACTGGTACTAATTGTCAACCTTGACTGTCCTGAAAATCACCTGAAGAGTTGCAAACCACTGATGCCTGGGGTCCCACCCCCAAAGATCGGGATGGAACATGGCCATGGGACACCCTCACAAGGAAGACACGAGCTTCACTTCCCAGCAGAGGGGTCTTTTTCACAAAAATAATGAGCCGGGGGAGCACCCAAGATATGGGAGATGGAGTTTGGGTTATTTCTTAATTTATTTCTTAAATTCAGATTTAAATCTCTCAATTCCGCAGCCTATGGTGCAATCGCAATGAAGCTGTTGCTGTGCCACCGGCTTCTGTTTAATGTTATAGGCACCATGCAAGGGCTGCTGAGTAGTAATTTGGTCTGCCACCAACCAAGAAAATGATAAGGACTTGGAGAAAACAAGAAGAGCAGCTTTCAGCTGCTACATGTGGCAAACACAATAATTATATGTTTTCCCTAAAAAAAAAAACACACACACTTTAATATATTTTCAATACACATATATAAAAAGTACTTAAATGTTTTTCTCCCCATTTTTTTTCCTGTAAAATTGGCATGTGGCACACTGTCTTCTGGCTCTAGAGAAGACGTCAAATTAACATGGGGCCACTGCTCCCCAAAATAGCCTTGGAGATGCCACCAAAGGCAGATGGGAGGTCAATGGATTGGTCAAACTGAAGCTAAAACAGCGAGGAACCCCTACCCCACCCCAGTCCGCACTCCAGAGCAACTCGCTGTGGCTCTTCATAGGGAATGGATGGGAGAGATTGGGCACTGGGAGGAGAAGAGGACTGCCCTCCTTGCATGGAGAAAGGTGGGGAGGGGTACTGATGGCTAACCCTAGTCCTGCCACGTTGTCTTGAATAAACCATAGCCTGCCAATCCCCACAGAAAGGCGGAAAGACAGGACTCAGCCAAATGGACTAATCTGGAATATACATGAGACTCTTACAAATCAGAGAGAAAAAGGCAGGAAATCCAAGAGAACAATGAGCCAAAAACATGAAGAACTAGCCATCGAAGGAGAACAGAGAACAAGAGGGAGTGGTGCTCAATGTTTCCAGATCTTAAATTAAAACATCCCATTAATGAGATGCAACTCTATACCCATCAGATTGCAAATCTGAGAAAATTGAATAATATAAATGCTGGAGAGAAGAACAAGCTAGAAGAATTTAGTAAAATAAGGTATGAGTAGCTCTGTGACACCGCAACCCACCCTCTGGTGTATTAATCCAGGTGAAAATCATGCATGGACAAGAAACAGGAAGAAGGTTCTTCCACCGCAGTATTATTTATAGGGCTGGGGAAGTGGATAAACATAGCACCGTGTACTATGGAACACTACAGAGCAGTCCAACACGTTAGACTACAAGTGTGGAGAGCGATACGGACAGATCTTAAAACACATCCTGTTGGGTTAAAAAAGAGGAGGAATACAATTAGACCTGTTGAACGTTACCACTTATGTAAGTAAAAAATGCATACTTAAAGCAATATTACCTGTTTTTCAAAAGTACTTGCATTTCTCAACACTTAAGCCAGAAATATTGCCCCTGGGGGAGGCAAGGAGGAGAAAAGTAATCAAGGATGAAGGGAAAACAAAATTATGTCAGACAGAGCCTACAGGGAATGATGACCAGAGCAAGCCACGGTCTGAGGAATGTGACTACCTTAACCTCTGTTCCCGAGGTCAAGTTTTTTTAATTAAATAAAACAGGATGAGTTTTGTACAATCGTGCACCTGGTACATCCACAAGTATGGTAATCCTTTCCTTTATCAGCCCATCAGAATGGCCACTTTTATAGAGGTTAGATCCTCCCAGGTTTCCTTCTGGGCCAAGCATTCATTCCATCCACCAGTTTATTTTTGCAACAGAACCACCACACTTTTTGGGTGTTTTGTTTTTTTTTTTTTTTTTTTTGTGGTTGTGACTTTATGTGTTTTAATAGAAGTTTTATCAGTTCGCCCCTTGATTGTCCTTTCCTAGGCTTACTTAGTTAGTGCTCCTCTTTCATCCACATTGCTTTGTGATCAATTTTTTATTTTGGAAAAAAATCCTTGGGGGATTTAGAATTACGTTAAAATTAGTAAATTGGCTGAGGAAGAGTTGACCTATATCTTTAAATAAACTTTTTAATTTAGAGCAGCTTTAGATTCACAGAAAAATTGCAAAGATAGTACAGAGAGTTCTCCTATGCCCCACACCCGGTTCCCCATTAGTAACCTCCTACCTTAGTTATAATTAATATACATTTGTTACAAAGGATGAAATTAGATCAATACATTATTATCAACTAAAGTCCATATTTGATTGGAATTTCCTTATTTTTATGTAGTGAAGTTTTCCTGTCCTGGGATCCCACGTTAACAGTTAGTTGTCATGTTTCCTCAGGCTCCTCTAAGCTGGCACTTTCTCTCAGACTTCCCTTATTTTTATGACCTTGACAGTTCAGAGGAACACTGGTTAGTGATTTTATAGAATGTCCCTTGACTGAGATTTGTCTGATGTTTTTCTCATTATTAGACTGGGATTATGCGTTTTTGTGAGGATGACCCGAGAGGTAAAGTGCCATTTTTATCACAACTTATCAAGGGTGCCTGCAATCAACATGATGTATCACTGGTGATATTGACCTTGATCACCCGGTTAAGGTCATGCTTCAGATTTTAGCCATTCTGATGGGTCTGTAATGGTATCTTGTTTTAATTTGTATTTCCCTAATGACATAGGATGTTCAGTATCTTTTTATATGCCTATTTGTCGCAACATTTAAAAAATATTTTAGATGCTCTTATCTAGAAATAGAGTTCTCCATTGATTTTTTTTTCCAGCAAGATATAGTAAATTTATTTATAACATTCTTTGATTTTCTTGGTAAATGTTATTTTCAAACATGTTTTAAAATCCTCAAACATTTTACTATTTACTATCCCCATAGTGAATGGGATCTCTTTGATGGCACTTATCCAACTGGTTTCTTCATGTATGAGAATCACACCTCTTATTTATGGTTCATGTGTAATTGCAGTAGCTAGAAACTGCAGGAAAATGTTAAATAAAAATGATGAAAGCTAGTATCTACATTTTATCCCTAACTTCTATTAGACTTTAGTGTGATAGCTGCTGGTTTGAGATTGGGTTTCTAAAAAAAAAAAAAAAAAAAAAAAAAAAAAAAAAAAAAAAAAAGAATCCTTCCAAAGACCAGTTTCTCCTAGGGAATTAAATAAATTACTCAATCAGGCATTGCCAATGAAATTGCAGAAGTATTTCTATGGAAAAATGCAAGGTCCAAAACCAGGTACAGTCTGATCCTGAGAGGAGGAAGGATATGTGTACCCAGTATACTGTGGACCTGCACTCCACCAGCCACCGTAGGGGATGGCTCCATCACTCTCCCATCACTGCCCATCATGTGGTCCTCAGGTCTCCCTCCTCCCCCTGGCCACATCTGGTCACTTTCAGGAGTGAGAGAAGTCTCATCTTCAAATATGATAAACCCAGCCAGTCTAAATCAAAACTTTAATCTCATATACAACTTAAAACTCCTTCCTTCCCCACCCCCCTGGACATCATGCTCTGCCTAGGACCTGTGACAAGGCAGAAGGAAAGCATACATAGTCTGTGCCTTTTTACTCTGCTCCCCACTATCCCCTCCTTTCCTCTGGATCCTCTAGGGACAAGAGAAAAAGGGGAAAAGACCTTGTAATTTGCTGGTGCTGCTTGTGATTCTCTCTTGACTGTCGAAGGTAACTCCTTTGTGGGGGTCTTCCAAGACATCCTATAGGGACCTTCCCATTTCTTCATTTCCTGACATGAGCAATGCACATCCCTCCTGCCTCACCTCTGCTCTCAGCTCCTGTCCTCCAGGGATAGGCCATAGTTCCTTGGGGTAGAGGGGACACCTCTGCCTGGCAGGCAGTTTTCTGGGTAGGGTGTCTCTGCAGAGGATCATGACCAGATCTACTCCCTAGTGACCATTGACATGGAAGGCATCAAATGTCCTTGCCTTGACAAGCAGTACCTGAAGTCTGCTTTCATGGTTCTCTTCCCCTGCCCACTTTTGGAAGCATCGCCAGTCAGCATCCTGGTGAGCTAGGTGCCCAAGAATCATTGGATGCTTCAATCCAAGAGCTGTTGCAAGCTTCCATGATCAGGCAAGCATCCAGCCATGGAGGAAGACACTGGTCTTTCCCTATTGCACAACACCTCTATTTATATAGTGACTCTCTTGGGGCGCCCTCACACTTGGCCTCCTTGGCTAGGGAGAGTGGAGAGACAGATCATGCCTTCCCATCTACACCTAAGCATTTCCTGAAAGTCATCTTTTATTCTACTGAACCATGAGCCCTCATCCAAGTGGAGTTGCTGGATGACCATGATGGACCCAGCTGGGCCATTATTAAATGCTGCATGGACAGGTCTTTCGAATAAGGTAGGACTTCTCCGAAACACAGAAAGTGTCATCATAATCCTATGATCAGATCACAAAGACCACATCCAAAAGTGATATCTCCAAGAAGCAGAATACAGGTGAATTTTATTTTATTTTTTATGCCTATCCCTTATCTGGTGGTCTGCCACAATTGGGAATGCCTTCTGTCTCAGACAGCAAAGTGCTCTGATTCTTCCCTTTGCCGTGAAACAGAAATCACAGACACCGAGAGGCAGAGACCAGCCAGAGGAGTGCACTCCCCGTTGCTGCCTTTGATATTTCGAATCATGTCACTGAGCAAGCTTGGCTCAGAAAGGCGCAGATAGAAAGCAAGATCATCCTTTCACACCTCTACCTTTATCCTCTCCTCCATGAAATCACAGGTGGGTTTCACAGCCTTTCTTGTCCCCAACAAAGAAGAAAAGATCTGGTCCCGTGTGATACCAGAACTCCAGGCTCTCATCTGATTCAAAATGTGTGCTCCTCCAGCTTTAATCTCCGTCAGGCCTTCAGAGGTGGAAGGAGGGTGGTTATGCGATTCACTCTTTCTCCTCCTCTCTGCATGCTAGATCTTGTGGCTCCAGAGGTCCCTGCTGTTGAGGAAGACAGCAGGGCAGAGGGTGTCTCCCTTCCCTCAGCCTCCATCCGCAACTTCCTGAACGAGCTAGTTTATCTGCAGGGGTCTCTCCATCCTCAGCATCTCCTCCCTCCTGACCTCCCACCTCACTCAAACTGTCAGACCACCCACCTCTGCAGGTGGTCCTCTGGACAGAATCTTTCTGAAGGCGACCCAGCCTGGCTTCTTCCTATAGGCCCTTACCTGGCCTGCTGGATGCATGGTCTTGATAGGAGACGAGGTGGGAGGATACTTAGTCCCAGGTGGCTGGAGAGCCAGTTCTCTTGACTCTGCTTCTGGGGCCACCAGCATATCCTGCCTTTCCCCTGGAGACATCTCAGGTGTGTCAGGTGTGAGTCAGTGTAGTCCCTGCCCCCCGGTTTGAGGAGGGGAGGCTCGCCAGTCTCTCTGAGTTGTTTCCCTTGAACCCCCTCAATGGGTGAGCGGCGGACAGAGCCCAGATTCACCCACCCAACGCACAGCTGAGCTCATTGTGGAGACACGGAGTCTGCAGCAAAGAAAGGCTTATTTGAGAAGCAGGCAAATGAGATGGGAATCTGGCTGCAGTCTGTCTCCCAGCTGAGATTAGAAAAGTTTTTACAATCCTAGGGGTTGGGATTATATCCTTACTGATGAAAAAGGAGGGGAAACGTGACTATCCATGAGGAAGGTTGGAGCATGAGCATTGAGCCAGCATCTACGTAACCTACGTCGGGTGTTCAGTTTGGGGTGGACACGGCATTAAGGCGAGGCAGTATTCAACCCCTGATGCCAGGAGGTCATCTGTAGGACAAGGAGACGGCTCAAGACTGGATGGGGTCTTGGGCTCGTCCTCTTGGGGAAGAAGTGCAGGTCCTGGCTTGTTTGTAGGCAGGAGCCCCACCAGTGACCGTCAGCCCAGGTCTCCGAAGAGATGGCTGGCGGTTAGAGGGTTTGCTGGTGGGCTCCGAAAAGATGCAAGAGCTGATTGAGGAGAAGCTGGACTCTGAAAAACAAGCTTTAAATGTCCTGTGAGTCTTCACCCCATTAACCCTGTGGGGCACGGCTTCTTGGAGAGAGAAAGGAGCCATGTGCCCACTCATACACCCTCACCCTGCCTCCCCAACCTCCAGGGTCACATCTGAGGACCTGTTCTCAGCTTGCCCAGCTGCAGCCTTCAAAAGTCCAGCACGGAAGTTGTATTTTTTAAGAGATGTACTTTATCTGTGTTTCTACCCTGGATAAATTACAAAGTTATTTTGCTTTCACCCAATAAAAGCCAGAGGACAGGAATTTGGGGCTGGCCTGGTGTCTCCATGAGGGTCCCCCTCTGCCTCTCCCAAGCTTTGATTCACACTCCCACATCTGCAGGACAGTGGTCAGAACCCTGGTCAGAACCCTGGCTTTCATACATTTATTTCCAGCAGGAAAGGGAGGAAACGGACAGGCTAGTGGGATCAGCCTCCCCACCCTCCTTTTAGAGTTGATCGTGTGGCATGTCAGGAAGCACTTTCCAAGCTGGTTCCATCAGCGCCAGATCAAGGATGGAGAGAGGACAGGGATCATCTGGAAGGGACCATGTGTCTCTGCCACAGACGACCGAGAGCCTGGCCTGAGGGTGGCCACAGAGCCTGGCCCCAGGTTTGGGCCTCAGCCAAGATTGCAATGTCAAGGAAGGCCCGCCTTCATGTCCTGTTTTAACACCAAACCTGATACTTGCCGCGCTAATCCCAGCCACTCTCTGAAAGGTGGGACTCGGCAGATTTCTTTTCGAGACTCAGAGCTGAGACTTCAAAAGCTCCACCAGAGGCTGAGGGTGGACATCTACAGGGCAACAGGAGTGGCTGGTGTTGCCACATTCTATCCCTTTTTATGTTTTCTTCTGAGACGTAAAATAAGGACCCAAGCCAACATCCAATCAAAATATATTTTGATACCTTTATTGGGCTCCCCATAACCAAAATTTCCCATAACTTTAATGGACACCAAACAAAAAAAGCAAGAAAAATTGGAAAAAAAACACTACTGAGATAAAATGATACACACACAATGATAAAACAAAGAAATAAGCTCTTTGCATGAAGGATCTTTAGTCTCTACAGACCCTTCTTTCTTCTGTGTGGGTCTGGCTGGCTGTGCTTCACAGAACACTGTCCCTGCCTATCCATAGTACCCTCCTCCCATGGAAAAGGCAGCTCCTTGGAAAGAAGATGCTTGTCTGCAGACACCTTCTCTCTCCCCCTGCCTTTTTTTTTTTAAAGATCAAGATTATTCTGATTTCTAGGCATACATCTTTTATCTTCTAAAAATGTTGGGTGCCTGGGTGCTCAGTCATTAAGCATCTGCTTTCAGCTCGGGTCATGATCTCAGGGCCTTGGGACGGAGCCCTGCATCAGGCTCCCTGATCAGTGGGAAGCCTGCTTCTCCCTCTCCCACTCCCTGAGCTTGTGTTCCCTCTCTTGCTGTGTCTCTCTGTCAAATAAATAAATAAAATCTTAAAAAAAAATAGAAATAAAAATGTTCTCTCAAAATTATTTCTTAGAGTATATGAATTCAATAAAGTTTTAAAAAAATTTTTTGTATGCTCCTGTGAACTTTAATATTTATTATTATTATTATTATTATTATTATTATTATTATTACTGTGTTAAGAACACTTAACGTGAGGTCTACCCTCCTAACGGATTTTTAAGCTCACACGTTTATTGACCGTATGTGTCATTCATATAAGAGCTCTCTGGAACCAGGCCTTTCAAGGCTCCTGCCTTCTTCTCATCATGATAGTGCTGTCCTTGTGCATTTACACATTTTTTAGAAGAAACCAGTTTATAAGGATTCCATTTTGAAAACTTCGCACTCAAAGCCAGTCTGGTCTCCAGCGAAGAGCATGGCTTTGCTAGGGAGACCACATCCGTCCAAGAGGCCTGTCCAGGACAGAAGAGAAATCAATAGAGTCTAGACAACAAAAGATGATAAATCCAGACTAAACAAGGAAAGAAATAATTCTTGCAGCCAGCCTCAATGAGAGATTTTACTGGACTTTTATACAGCTGAGAATTTACCCATTCTCTCAAAGTTTCGGGGAAAAAAATTCACACATATCAAACTTCAGAGCTGTCATGGAAGGTCATTTTTTTTTCTTTTATCGGAATTTATCATCTTTGTTCACAGTTCCTGCGTTATTCCATCTTTCTGCCTTGTATCAGCTCAGTTTTGATCATTTGTAATTTTTTAATGAAATCTTCCAGTTTTTCAAGGTTTCGAATCTATCAGCCTAGAGTTTGATGTGGTGTGCGTTTACGACACATGACTTGCCTCTGTTGGTTGAAATTATGTCTCTCTCGTTTCAATGTAAAATTATCTCTCTCATGGCTTAATTATCTATAGTGCTAGCAGGCCACGGTCAATAATTTAGGGGCCCCGATACTGTTGTATTGATCACTGGTTTCACGAGCAGAGCTTCTTGTAGGCCACTACATCAGTGTTTCCTTGACCCCTTACTCCACTGCCATTCCTGTTCGATATTTTTTTTAGATCCACTTACTTTTCTTTAAAACTTTACAAACTTGCTATTTTTAATAGCAAGTGCTCTGTTTCTGCCCCAAGTGGGTGTGCATACTCAATATGATCCTGATACTAACTACCCTGAATTAGTAGCAGGACCCATGGGGTAAAGGCAATGGCCTGCACAAGACTGACCCACATCATAAGTCACCTGTACTTCTGGTCCATCATCTACAAATTCAGCGGTTCCCTCAGTTTCAATAATTTGTTAGGACAACTCAGTAATTCATTGAAAAAGCTCTACTTGGGGTCATGGCTTCATTATAAAAGGGGACAGATCAGGAGGAGCCAATGAAGAGATACGTAGGTCAAGGCAGAGGGGAGAATGGAGGACACAGAGCTTCTGTATCTTCCCCTCTTGGAACCCTTCCCAGCACAGTGCCTCCGTTCAGCAACCAGAAAGACCCATCTAGCCACAGGACAAAGTTTTTATCAGGGTTTCATTATGCAGGCATTAATGATTAAATCATTGGCCACACGATTGAACTACTTCTCCCATCCCTCTCCCTTCCCAGAGGTTGGGCAGGGAAGGTCCAACCCTCTAATTGAGTGCTTGGCCTTTCTGATGACCAGGCCCCATTCCGAAACTATCAAGGCCCAGGACAGGAATCACCCATTAGCATAACAAAGACATTCCTCATCACTCAGGAAACTGGAAGGGATTTTGAAACTGTGCCAGAAACTGGGGATAAAGACCAGGTATGTTTATTATGCCACAACTTAACTTCTCATCCTATGTAACTCATTTATTTATCACTAACAAGTATTTATCGAGCACCTACTGCATACCAGGTATTTTTCTAGGCATTGAGAACATACCAGGCAACAAAACCAACAAGAATCCTTGCTTTTGTGGTGTTTATGTTCTAATGTGCCAGAGCCAGGGATCAAACAAGACATACAAATAAAAACAGAGTATGCTAAGTAATACAAAGACAAGTAAAGCACCTAAATCTTCACAGGAGTTACTGAACATTTTAGCAAGTGTGCTTTAGGAAGACCACAAAATCTTAAGATGATGACATGGAGGAGGTGGAAGGCAATATGACTGCTTCGTGTAATAGCCTTTGTGATTTTTAAAGTCAGAACAATGAATGACAAAATGGGACAACAATGTATAAAAGATTATGTTCTATGATGGGGTGAGGGCAAAGGGAATGGTATGATTTTGAGCAAAAGCCATTGTAAAAAATAACTTTATCAGTGACACGTAGGTATTTATAATTACCTACTCACACCTATTAAAAGTACCCTGATTATTTTTTTTAAAGATTTTATTTATTTATTTGACAGACAGAGATCACAAGTAGGCAGAGAGGCAGGCAGAGAGAGAAAGGGGGAAGCAGGCTCCCTACTGAGCAGAGAGCCTGATGTGGGGCTCGATCCCAGAACCCTGAGATCATGACCTGAGCTGAAGGCAGAGGCTTTGACCCACTGAGCCACCCAGGTGCCCCAAAAGTACCCTGATTATTAAAATTCTTGTCAGAAAAATAATTTTGTCACTGTGAATCTAAATTCTTTAGGCTCCACTCCATTTTTCACCTACTGGGAGGGGGCAACTCTTCCTAAAATCAAGTTTTCTCAAATTGCACAGTGACATTCTAATGCTAATTTCTTTTTAATTTTTTGTTTTGTTTCACTTTGATTGGTGTGGTCAGAGGTTTGAATTATATTTCTGGTATATTTAAATAACCAGGTCTTGCCCAACTAAATGCTGCCTCTAAGAAATTTACATTTCTTAAATGTATATTTAAGAAATTTACATTTCTTAAATGTAAATTTAAGAAATTTACATTTCTTCTTTATATTCTTAAATATAAAGACATAGTGAGGATAAAAGCAAAAGGATAGAAAGGGTATATACCATGAAAGCAAAGTATTAATCAAAAGCTGGCATGGCTACACTAACATAAGACAATGTAGGTTTCAAAAAGAAACAAAAGATAAATATTATTAGTAGAAAAAGGGACATTCTGCAAGATAAAAGTGTCAACTCTCCAAGAAGACATTAACAATCCTAAACACATATGCACCTAACAACAGAGCTTTAAAATACACAGAGCAGAAGCTCTTGGGCTGAAAGAGGAAACACATGAGTCTGCTATTATTGCTTGGATCTGTTCATCAATTCTTCTATTTTTTTAAATCCTGGGAGAATTTAAATTTAAATTTCTGTTTTTTAAATTCTGCTTTCAGTGCTATTATTTCCTTCTTTTTACTTTCTTTAGATTTTTTTTTTAACACTTGAAATTGAATGCTTAGTTTAAGTTGGGTTTTTTTTCCTTACTCTTGATAGTATTTAAGACCTTGAATATTCCTCTGAGTATAGTTTTCGTTGTATCCATTTGTTTAAATATGCTGTGCCTTCATTATTGCTACTTTGGAAACAAATTTTAAAGTCTTACTTTTCTTTGGAAAAACACTTTTTTCCCCCCAGAGGATTGCAGATACTAGTCAAAGGAAAAAAGATTTTAAGTTACTGATAAACATTTTAAAAGGTAAGCATGTGAAGAAACTCCTGTGTCCTGAACACAAAGCCCAAGTAGTTCAAGTATATACTAATTCTTCTTAAATTGTTGCAATATGTAATTCAAATGTGACAGAGTAGCTCCCAAGCTTACATGCAATAATTAACATGTAACATATATTCCATGAAATAATACATGTAGAGGAATGATAACAGCAAGTGTATGTGTCTAGATAAAATAAAAGCATTGAAAGGCATAATCAAATTGGTGATTTCTGACACCAGCATAGCTGGGCAGATAAACAGCGAAGGACAACTGTCCCAGAAACTGACCCCTGCAGGTATAATAATTTTATCAGTGATACAGGTGATACGGAATTGAGGAACAAACAAAAATTCAGAGAAAGGCTAAGATGTCAGAGAAAGAGTTTGGATTTTCAGTAAATGCTACTGGGACATAAACTTGGGCCAAAGTAAATTACAGATGGATTAAAGATTTCAGTGAATTAGGCAAACCTTTGAAAGAAGAAATAAAATTATAATTTACCTTATAGCAGTATGGAAAGGGACTCCTAAAAGGAATTTTATTGTTTTAATCAAAGTAATACATATTCTATGTAAAAATTGTAATATATGCATAATTAAAATAAAAATTACCCACAGTTTCATAAAACAAAATATTAACATTTTAATGTAAATATTTCTGAATATAATATATGAATATTTATATGCTATTCTATTCTATATCCCTTTTTACATTAGCCCATGTGCTGCATAGGAGGGTCATTCTGCATGCATTTTTGTAACCCATTTCCATCTTTTATCCCCACCCGTTCTGGAAGGGGCAGGACTTCACAGACTAGAGCCCCTTAGCTTAGCCAGCTCTAGGTCTGTTTTCAGTTTTCAGTGGCACAGAACCCTGGCTGTGGGGCCAGTAAGCCATTGGTCCCTTTCTTAGATCAACCTTCAAGCATGGTGGGGCTCAGGAGCACTGATCTCTCCAAAGTAATCCCATTCAGTGTGTTTTTCAAAAGCCAATTATTATCCATTATTCTCCTCTTGTAGCACCAACATAGATGGGGTTAAGACTCATAGAAATGTGTTTTACACTTTGACTACAAACTGGTCATACTTCAGTGTGTATTTGAATGACTTGGGGGTCTTGTCAGAGTGCAGACTCTGAGCTTCTGTGCTTTAGCAGTTCCTTGGTCAGAGTCATTGCTTTGGGTCACACCTGCACAGGAAAGGATCCCGGGCACTGGTTCTCAAGCTGTCTGGGGAGATTCAACCAGCACTGGAGCCCAGAGCCAACCTGGCCATTGGGCATCATTGGTGTGGATGCGGCGGGGCTTTAGGAATTTTTTTTTTTAAGATTTTTATTTATTTATTCGACAGAGATCACAAGCAGGCAGAGAGGCAGGCAGAGAGAGAGAGAGAGGAGGAAGCAGGCTCCCCGCAGAGCAGAGAGCCCGATGTGGGGCTCGATTCCAGGACCGTGGGATCATGACCTGAGCCGAAGGCAGAGGCCTCAACCCACTGAGCCACCCAGGTGCCCCGGGGCTTTAGGAATTTTGACGGTTCTCAGGTGACCGCTGTAGCAGCCAGAGTCAGGAGCTGGTGCATGCATGCACACACGCACGCGCTTCTTGGGTGGGGAATGGGACCTAGTCTTCCAGTCTTTACAGAATCGCATCCTACCCGGGCTGTCCCAAAACCGTCTGCAGTTCGCGGCATTGGCTTCCTATCCTGAGGCTTCTAGGGTTTCGCTTTTGAGAAAAAGAAAAGAAAGAAACTTAGAATCTCAAGTAATCGACTTTCCCTTTACATGACTAGATCAAAGTGACGGTCACCCCAAAAAGGAGAAAATTAACGTAGAATTCAGTAGAGACTTGTATAAATGTAAAATGCTAAAACTGCTGGTCTACCTGAATCCTCAAAATACCACATATTCCGGAATTACGTCACCAGAGTGATAGACAACGTGTCATACCCGGAGTATAAAATACCAGGTAGGCTTTAAAAATGCGCATCCAAAGAGTATGTGGTAATGTGTGGGGAAAACGTTAAGTAAAACTGTGTATGTTAAAAACTTTATAAATAACATAGTTCCAAGTTTGTTTATGATATGTGTGCCCATATTTCTAGAAAGAAAGGCTGCAAGAAAATACTCCAAGTTATTAATAGCCGTGATGGGCTTATGAATGATTTTAATTTTGTTCTTTCCACTTTTCTTTGCATTCGGGGATTTTTTTTTCTTTTTTTCTTTGCCATGAGCATATATTAGTCTGTAATCAGAAAATAATATCAACTGGAAAACAAAACAAGCAAAAGAGATGAAGGAAGCACCAAGGTGACTGGGGGCTTTCCTGTGGGGCTGATGAAGTCTGGGACTCAGCTCTCACAGAAGACAGACTCTCCTAATGAAGCGGGTTGGAAGAAGGAGGGGTGGAGGAGAAATGACCACCGTGACCTTAATAACGATATTGATCCTTGCTGGGAAAGGTAGCTGTGTGCGCAGGTTGCTTGAACACTGTACAGTGGCATCAGGTAGCTGAGCTGGGCACATTCTTGGTCTGGGAGTCTCTTCCTTTGTTCTGGGCTTGTTGTGTACTTCTTTGTTCTGCTTAAGTATGTATGTCCTAGAACCCCCAGCCAACCTCACCACTCTCTCTGTTCCCCATGTGGAGGGAGCAGGGGCCCTGGCTTGCAGCACAAGGTGGGTGCATGCGGACTGTGGCCCTGTGTCTCCTGCAGGGCCAGACCTGTTGGCCGTGGTGGATGGACGCCCACTACTGAGCTGATCTTGCCCTGTCTCTTCATGGGTAAAAGGTTGTTCCATCTAGTGCCCCTATGAGCCATGTCTTTATTGGTGACCTTGGCACTTGCAAACCATGCTGTGGGTTGACAGCCCGGGACTGCTGCTCCTGGGGAGGCAGCCGGTGTCACTCGCTCAACAATACTAATGGCTATGTTAGCACCTTCTCACCGAATGCAGTGCGAAATGTCTAATCATTTTTGTGCCCTGATGTGGCCACACTCATTTATCCCTATTTCATGGTTGAGGAAACAGGCTTCTCAGGGTTAAGGAACCTGCCCAAGACCACGCCATTCATAAGTGCAAGGCCGAGACTCAAACTCAAATTTGTCTTATTTTAGATCCCCAAATGGAGAGAATCCAGACAGGGTCGGGCTGCCTCTTCTTCCCTCAAGGACAAGTAGAGACATCCAGGGTCAATTGCATAAACTTCCCCATCACAGCACCCAGGTTTGGGTGGAGCTGTATGTCAGGAAGGCTCTGGGGCAGGGTAAGGCTGTGTGTTCAAGATTCTGGACAAATCAGTTCCTGACCCATTGCCTCCCTCCTGCCCCTCAATGCTAGTGATTCATCTCCTGAATTTCAGACATTTTGCTCTCCAAGGAAGCCTGATGTCTGAGCTTACTCCTTCCTTTCTGTCTTGTTTCCCACTCATTCATTCATGTATTTGTTCACCAGTTCATCCAACAGGGAGTAAGTCCTATTTTGTGCTGGACATCCTGAAGGTTCATGGTGTTGACTAGTACCCAAGTGGTTAACCAGCCAGGAGTTAAAATGAGACTCATCGTCAGATGGTGGACACTCACCCCCTCCCTCATATACCTCCCAAAAGTATGGAGGTAGTGAAATACTTTCTTAAGTTTTAAGAACCTAGCTGCAAAGCAAAACCTGAAACTTTCAGGTGGTAGATGCAGACACAACTCTGTGCAAGTGAGTAAAATTAAAACCTGGTGGACCTGGGCTCCAGGGATGGGGGCTTATAGCCCAGCAAGGTCAGACAGAAAGGAGAAGAATGGGGTTGGGGGAGGGAGAGAGAGCCAGCGAGCAGCTTCTCTCTGGGGCCAGATCAGATGTGATCCCTGAGCCTGGAGCCAGGCACTTGAGCCCCGTCATGAACAAAGATGATGCTTTGAGTTTACAAGTTAGTGTCACAGTCATCCTGTTGTGCTTGTAGATACAGTTTTCATGGAAATGTGCATCTTCCTGTGTCCCCAACCATAAGGAACTCAGCACTATCTGATACATCTTGAGTTGGCTACAGTTTGCTGGATTAGTGAGAGAAAGAGTGGGTTAATTACCATCAAGGTAAATACATAACTTTGCATGAATGCTTTCCTTGTACAAACATTTGAACAACTGTGGTGTTTTTCCTAATAAACATTTTTAATCTCAATGTTGCAAGTCAACACTTTCTGAAACTATTATGACAAAATTTCCAATATTACAGGAAAATGGGTCTTCCTAGCAAACAGATGTAGACAGAAACTCTGAAGACAAGACATAAAATAAGTATAGATTGAACTTAAATTTTATGGTAATTGGTATGCAAATATTCCCCAGCGTTGTCCTAATCCATCTAACAAGATGTAATGGCTAGCTTATTGCTTGTCTTCTCTGAGCATCTGTGTCAACAGATTCCCATTTTTTTCAAGGTTCTTCATTAACTGCTAGGCAAAGCCCATAGCTTCTGCTTCAGTTACATTTTCTAGCCAAGACTGAATTAAAGAATATGAGCAAACACATTTCTGCTTGCACAACTGGGATATGGCTATTTCTGCCCACAGGCTGGGGGAGCTCCCTGCACCCACGCCTGTGGGCCCCATCTGACCTTCCCTTTAACATCGATCTTCCCTTTGACCCCCTTTACACTGCTGGTAACTCACATGCTGCCTGAAACATCATGGCCTTGATCCCAGTGCTGGTCTTTGCCCTTGGTCTGACCACCTCTCTCAAGTACACTGGGTGTCTTTGTGTCTCACTGGACCCCTCACCCAGGCCATTCCACCCCTGCCCACTCTTACAGCCTCTCCCCGAAGTTCACCAGAAACTCCAGGGCTCCCCCATAGAAGGTTCCTCCAAGGGCCATTCCCTTCCTCTTTCAAGGCTTCCCCACACCACATCCCATCAGAAGCTGTGTCCATTCTCCCATATCCTAGACCAGAGCCAAAGCCTAGGTTAATTTTGTCCCATGTCATTTCTGAGTCTTGTGTCTAAATTTGATCTCAACAGATAAACTGAGTTCTTTTGCAGCTAGGGACCACAGCCCCCCACCCCTTGTATCCTCTTGTTGGGCTAGGCACAGAGCTGGGCACTTGAGAGCTCTGGTTTTGCAGGCTAGTGGCTGGTTCAAGGCTAGTAGCTAGTGCCTAGCTCTAACCAGGTCTTGAGTAGGTGCTGCTGTCCCCTCCCACCCCAGGAAAGGGAGACTTTATCTGTTTTGGGCATGGCTCTCATGCTGCCTGGGTGTATAAGTTAAGGAATAATAGAGCTGCAGAAGCATAAGCCCTCAATGATGGGGAATGTGTTTGTCTGCTAAGAAGCAATTTCAGCGAAAATTAACTCCATTTCAATGGAAAGAGTGAGGCTTGGCATAAGCTGGCCAATCCCAGAGGACAATAAAATTACTTCATCAAAGCTCTGCTTGCTTAAATTAACCAAGCGAGGACTCCAGGATCCTGGCTAGATACAGCGAGTAACTAGGTTTTAATGAACAAAAATAGCTTCTTGGATAAATAAGAAAAATAAACCACAGCCTACCTCTAGCATAAGAACACATGGTGCCTATCTCAAGGACAATTGTCTCCCAAGCACACAATAGCCGTGAGTATCCACCGTAGCTGTCTACACTGTTGGCATTGGCTGTGTGTTCCCAAGGCGTGTTCTTGGCCAGTGATGTCCTGTCTATGCTGTCTTTGCTAGCTTTAGCCTCAAGGACTATGTTCTTGTCCATGACATGTTAGACACCAAGTCTCCTCTGGCTTTGTCTTCATGACTATGGACCAGCCATCCAGGTCCTGGGAAACTATAGACACTGACCGCTTCCTCTGTGACTACCTTGTTTTGTCCACTTACATCCCATCTTCTACTCTGTGCATTTGCTCATTATGTGCTGGTCGACTGTGTTCTAAATGACTGTTATACTGATTGTGCCATCTAGATCTATGACCCTGGCCATTTTGCTTGAGCCACAAATACCTAGATATCCAGCTATACCCCAATCAGTCCCTTGGTGACTGTGTCCTGACCAGACATGTCTTGGGAAATTATTGATACCAAATGTAGTAAAATGCATTCACATCACCCTCTCTAAGTTGATTTTTTAAAAGATTTTATTTATTTCTTTGAGACACACACACACACACACACACACACACACACACAAGGAGGGAGAGGGACAGAGGGAGAGACATAAGAAGACTCCCTGTTGAGACTGACTTGGGGCTCAACCTCATGACCTGAGCCAAAGTCAGATGCTCACCTAACTGAGCCACACAGGTGCCCCTTAATTTTTTTTAATTATTCATCTGCATCAGTTATAGTTCTACAAGAGAAACAGAACCAGTAGGAGAGATTAGGCAGAGAGATGAAGATAGAAATAGATATATAGATAGGTAGATGATAGGGAGATAGATAGATATACATAGATACATAGATAGAAGTGATTTATAGAGATAGATAAACAAATGATAGTCCCTATGACACAGAGCAGACAGCAGTCTGGACACACACAGGTTCACCAAGTAAAAGAAAGGAAAGTGGGTTTCTTTCTCTATTCCATCAGGAATAGCGCTGGCCAGAATATTAGACGCAGACTCCCCTCCTCAAACCACTGTTGTCCCCGGCTATGTTTTCTTGGATCCCCCACAATAGCCATTGTCTTCTGAGAAGTACTTTCTCCAAGTCAGACTCTCTGGCTCTCTGACGCTCCCCAAAATTCTTTAGAGTATGGGGGTCATCCACCCTACTGTGACATATACACAGAGAGACAGAGAGCTTTACTGTGAGGAATTGACTTTCATGGTTGTGGGAGCTGGCCAGGAATATCTAAGATCCGTAGGGCAAAACAAAGGCAAGCACAGGCTGGAAACTCTCTTATCCCTCAGGGAAACCTCAATTCTATTGTGACAGCTTTCAACTGATTAGATCGGGCCCACTCAAGTCATCGGGGATAATCTCCTCTACTAGAGTCAACCTATTACAGATGCAACCTACATCCTACACCTACAAAATACCTCTGCAGCACAGCTGGATGGGCATGGGAATGGCTGGTCACTAATGAGAGAGGGTCTGCCAACTGTGGGCATCTCCCTTTGAATAGTGAAGGTGGGTTTCCTGGACCTTCCTGCTCATCTGGAAGAGATAAGAATCTTCTTCTCAGGTGTGGTCAGCTGTGGCATGAAGGAGGCACCTGGGAGGGTGGTCACCCCCATCTCCCCAGCTTTATATGTGAATGGTTTCTCATATGCTCAGTGTAGCTTCCTGGCCTATACCCTGGTCTGTATGTCTGATTGTCTGTTAGTCTGGACTTTCCATGTATATAGCATGGCTTTGTCCTTAATGAGTCCCCCTCCAAGAGCCTAGTCTGCCTTCATGGCATGGCTCCCTTTGTATGGGGGCTCTTGATGCAACAAATTCCTGGTCAAGGAAGAATTTGAGTCTGTTCAGTGCCTGCTGTGCCCTCTGCTTGCTCATTCATTCATTAATCAGTAAGCATTGTGGAGAACTTGCAGTGACCTGAGCCAAGCTTCTGGGCACCTGGGACCTGGGGATGAACATGGGAGACAAAGATACCTGCCCTCATCAAGCTTCTGACCTCCTGAGGAGAGAGGATCTAAAAAATGATGAGCTACGTCTGGTGGTGATAGTCACTGTGGACAATCACCAAGTGGGGCTTGGAGGACAGGGATACTTGGGAGAATAATTTCCATTCCCAGCAGGGTGATCAGGATGTGTCTACTTGAGAAGATGACAACCCTTGGGATAGAAGAAGGCAAGGAATGGGTGATGGGATGCTCTGGCCAGAGCTCAAGGCAGGAAAGTGTTGGACACTTTCCCAGAAGGACAGTGGGACAGTTTCAATTAAATGAAGTAGGAAAGAGTGAACAGGAAGAGCAGAGGCCAGAGACACAGTCCCAGCAAGAGCTGGTCATTGGAAAGCTACTAAAACTAGGCGCTCTGAGTGAGATAAGACCAGCTAGAGGAGGTCCCCATCAGACTGAGACTCCAAGTCCCCAGCTGTCATGAGAGCGGGCTGCTGAGCCACCTCCAGGAGCCACCTCAGCCAAGCCTGCACCTTCCCTGGGGCAATGCAGGGGTGAAAAGACCAAGCCCTCTTGCCTCAGCCGGGGACAAAGCTGAAGCCTGTTCCAGCCGCAGAGCTCTGGGGGTTCAGGAAGGCTGCACTGCCTGCAGCCCAACTGCTCCCCTTACCAAAGTGGCCCCCTCCCGGCACAGCCCCCAGAGGAGCCTCCCAGCCATACCACCTGCTACTCATTTCCCCCTGAGGCTGGTTCCTGGGAGGAAGAACAGCGATAAAGCGTCTCTACCCCTGGGAAGGTTCCACAGCCTTCGCGATGTGGAATCCGGGGAGGGTCCTCTGCATGAGCAGGTGCTCCCTTCCCTGCTGGGAGGCAGCACCCCAATGCTCTTACAGAGCCTCCTGACAGGATCTGTGGTGTCCCCTCACCTTGCTCTGCCTCCCCTCCACCCAGCACCCATTTCCAAGGTGGAGTGTCTGGATTCCCCTTCACCCAATATGAAGAGAGATACCGTGTCCGCCACCTTACATGTTTCTGAATGTTGGTGCTGGAGTCCCAACTCACGGAAGTGATATTTCTCTCTGATAGGCAATCCATCTGTAGGTAAGACTTGAAACAGGAAATGACTGTTTCCTCCAGTGAAGACCTGCTATGTCCCCCACTTCCACCATGACCATGGCTTGCACCATGCCCAATTCTCAGCAGAGAAGGTGCAGCTGTCCATCAGAATGACATCACGTACAGCACGGTGACTGTTGCTAATGCTGCTGTAGGATATATCTGAAAGCTGTTAGGACCATAGATCTCAAGTGTTCTCATCACAAGGAAAAAAAAAAAAAACACATTTTTTTTTCTTTTGTAACTATAAGAGCTGTGGGATGTTCACTAAACTTATTATGGAAATCATTGCATAATCTGTGTAAGCCAAACCATTACGCTGCATGCCTTAGACTTAGTGCTGGATGTCAATAACATCTCAAAACTGGAAGGGGGAGAAAAGAGAGAGAGAGAAGACCAGAGAGGTTCTGGTTGATGACAAGCCAGCCGCCTCACACAGCCAGCCCTGTTTCCTGGTCTCACAGGCCTCCAACAGGCTGCTCTCCACAGAGAAATCTATTCCTGGAGTGTCTAGAATATATAAACAACACATCACGTTAATAAGAAAAGATAAGCAACCAAATAGGAAAATGGCCAAAGGATATGAATTCACTGAAGAGGAAATAGATAGGCCAACTGACAGAAGAAAAGACGCTCAGCCTTACCAGTAAGCAGAGAAATGCAAATCAAATCACCCACGAGATAGCATCATATTCACCCCCGTAACTGGCAAAAATTGGTTTGGTGGTATCATGCACTATTGAAATTAAAGGAATGGGTTACCCCAGGCCCCATGAAGACGTGTGGGTCTCACGAGCAGCAGTGCCACTTCTGAGCTGGCTCTGGGCCCCAGAGCCCCCTCCAGGAGCATGGGAGGAGCATCCCCAGGAGGCTACACGTGGATGTTGGGAACAACTGTGTGTCCATCACCTGGAGAGTGTCTCGATGCTACGTAATCACACAATGGAATCTTGCTCAACAATTCAGACACTGAACCCAGATCTCCATGGATCAACATGGAGGAACGTCTCTAAGAGTCTGGAAGGAAACCCATAAGCTTCATAGGTGTAATTTGGGGAGTGCATGGCGGTAAAAGTTCGTCACAGGGGACTTCGGGTTTATCTGGAATCTTGTTATTGTTTAAAAAAGGTGGGGAGGACGTATGGACGTATTTCTCGTTTCACCAGAGAACAATGTTAGGAGTCTATCTTGGGAGAGGGGCCTTTCTTTCCCACCACTGCACCTGTGAGCTAATTCAGGGCCACCGCACAGGCTGACAGACAGCCTTCCCCAGGACCCCAGTAAGCCCCCCAACGTTACAGAGTCCCCAGGGGCCTTCAGTCCACATCCTTTTCCTCCCCTCCAACCACCCCACAGACCGACTTACAAAGGCATAGGCGGAAGGGAGGGCTCCCGGCAGGATGGCTCCCTGCCCATGAAGCTGGCCACCCACAGCAACCACACATTTGGCCCACCCATGGGTCTAGAACATGCCATCTAATGGCCCCTTTGGCTCCCACCTCTGTAATCTCCTTTCGCTCCTCCTGCCCCCAGTGCCGCCGACATGCTGATGGGCAGGCAGGACCCACAGGGGCTGCACGTCACTGAGAAGGACACAGCCAAACACTCTCAGTGGGAGAGGCAGAAAATTACAGAACCATGCAGACCTCCTGGAGAGAGACCTTTCAACAGATGTTTGCTTGCCGTCCCCTGACCAACCCTCCCAGGCCAAAGACCAGAGGCTTCTCCAGAGCAATGGGGTGGGGAGGCCTCCAGAGCAATGGGGGGGATTCTGGGGATGGAGGCCTTGATGTCATGTCAGGTGGCCCCAGCGCCCCTCTGCCATGTTTGTTGCTCCTCGTCTCCCACTCCTACTGTGCCCAGTGAACAGGCTGAACTCCAGTCCTCCATCTGGGGAGGTTGGGGAATTGGAGAGATGGTACGGAAAGGCTGGCCTGCAGTGTTGCCTTGGCCAGCTGCTGCTCCAGAAGGACCTGAGCTGAACTGCAGCTGCAGGAAGACCCAACCAGCCCTGAAGTTCATCCTGGACATCTGGGGACAGCTACTAGGGATGTCCAAGCTGTAGCTCCAAGCGGGGGATCGGGGTGGCCACAATAGCAGCTTCTCTGAAGAGTCCATACTAGGCTCTGGTTCTCCTCCCCTGGGTTTCCCCAGCCCCTCCCTCCGCCATCCACTTCAGCTGGACCACCTGCGAACTGAGCTCCAGTTCAACCCTCTCTCTTTTCCTTTGCCCTCCCTTACAACTTTATCCCGCTTACTAAAGTGTCTTCATTTCCCAACATCCACAGACCTATCCCTAACCCTTTGCCCCACCTAGATCAGTCATGGAATTTGAACGGGAATCTGAGTCCAGCCCAGTAAGGCTACATCAAGGGCTATATCAGTCTTTCTGAGGACAAGCCCCAACAACTACTGCATGGGGAAGGCCTGATCCTGGAAGTCATATCTGAGAGAAACCTCCAGGGTCCCTCTGGACTAGCCAGGAAGGATGCCTGGGTCTGGAAGCCCTCCTGCTCCATCTCTCCCACCCATCCTCCAGAAATCCTGGTCTGATGCTCACAGGTGAGAACACTGTGGCCTTGCAAGATGTTCCCTTTGGCCTGGGCACGGAAAGCCTGAGCCCTGTGCCTAGAGCCAGAGCTTAGGTTCAAATCTCAGCTCTACTGCTTAGCTGTGTGACCTTTAGCAACTGTCTTTACCTCTCTGAACCTGATAGGACTGTTGTGAATAATTCCTACCTCTGAATATAACTGTAAAGTTTCCATTTGTCACAATTTTTTTTATATCAAGTTTCCATGACTTCTAAAAGTTTGCGAATCCCTGGTGTAATCCCATAGTTTCTTTTTATAAATTCTTGGTCTGCTTACTGTTCAAAACATGAATTGCAGAAAGGAAAGGTGAGAAGAGAACTAGCCCAGAGGACAAAAAAAATCTGCAGAGTTAGGGCAAACTGCTGGGTGACAGCTTTGAAATGAACCCACGGGGTTGTTAATTGCATTCTCTTTGCCCCTGGGCGTGTGCTCCCCTCTCTTCTCTCGTGCAGGATCAATGTGAGGGATGGTGAGAAGGATTAAGGAAGGCAGACTTTGATTAGGCCATCAGACAGGTAAAAAGGTATTGAGCCAACTTCTGGTGACTTGTCACTAGATACAATTAATTGGTGCAACTGTGTGTGTGTGTGTGTGTGTGTGTGTGTGTGTGTGAGTATGTGTGTGCTCTTTGTCTCTCTCTGTCTCTGTTTCTCCAACCTCTCTCTCCCTCTCCTTTGGCCCCCACTTTATCCCGTTTAGAAAAGTATGTGCATTCACACCCAAGCATCCTGTGACTCCGGGAAGGAATCCAATTCACAATGAGTAACCAAAGGTTCATAGTGGTCTTGCTTCACTTGGTTCACTTACCACATATTTGCTGAAGACCTACTATGTGCTGGTGAATTGTGCAGGTGATGAGGACAGAGCAGAGAACAAAACAGACAGTGCAGTTGCCCTTGTGGTACTTACGTTTCCTTGGACCCAAACAGGTGGTAAGCATTCCCCATCCCCCAACGATGAGCACGGCAATGAGACAAACAAGAGAAGAGAGGCTGGGGAGTGAAGAGGGAGCTATTCTGGATAAGGTGGTCCTGGAGCCTACAGAGCACTCAGCCGATAGGACTCGCTTAAGCAACTATAGTATGCCCTCCACAGGGTTGGAGAAAAAGAACCCACGGTCCTTGTTCTCTATTTGAGCCAGGAAGCAATGCTCGTGAATTAGTAGTGGAGACAGCCAGCCAGACAGTGTGGATTTGGTGTGGGCATTCCAGTAGAGGCGGGGGAGTAAAGTCAACAGTGCACCTCCTGAAGTGGAGAACCAGGGAATGGATAAGACTGATAAGATAGGGCAGGTGGAAAAAGGGAGTCCTGGGGAGGTGGGGGAGGGTGAACTCCAGTATGAACACGCTGAGCCAGGGGTCTGTGTGAGTGTGGTGAGCAGCTCAGATTCTGGCCCTTTCTTGGGGGCTTACAGGCATCTTGTTATGTTCAGCTTGCTCATGTTTGCGGAAAACTAGGACTGAATCAAGCAATGGTTACAGACAAGGGTTGCAAAGTAACCAGTTACACACAGAAGTACCCCCTAAGGGTAGCATTTCTTTCTGTCTTGTTTTAAATGGTGACAACCATTCCTGACTGATGGGGGCTAAGCCTTGTATCAGGCACTTTATATGCACGATGTCTTCTGATCCTCGTTGTAACAGCTGAAGAAGGACTGGTATTATTATCCCCATGTTTTAGAGAAGGAATCAGAGGTTAGGAGAGATGACGTAACTTGCCCACGTTCCGTCCCTTAATTAAATAAGAACCTATGGAAGACACAGCTAGGAAAACACAGAACCAGAATTCAAATCCAGGTCTGTCCAACTCTGAAAACCTTAATCTGATCTGATCTATGGTGTTTAACTGTTTTCCATAAATAGGCTTCATTTTTTTTTTTAACACAGTAAAAGCTTATACTGAGTTATTCTCAGAGTCCTACTTTGTTTCAAAATAAGCAAGAGCACACAGAAAAGTGTTCTGTAACTCAGAGTCAGAGGTTTAGGGGCACAGGGAACGTGGCAGGTGGTCCATCCTGCAAAAACACAGCACCTTCACCCCCCACCCCCAGCATGCCTGAGTGGGGGGAGGGGAGCAGTTTGTGACCTAGTGGCTTGCTCAGGAGGGGGCCACAGGGGCAAGCCAAGCTGAACTGGGGTAAAGATGCTGAAATGGAGGGGGATCCAATACCTAGTGAAACAAATTAAAAATAGTAAAAACAAAGGGGAAAAATATTCTTTTTTAAGAGAGGGAGAAAGAGGGCGTGGCGGGGAGGGGCAGAGGGAGAGAGACTGAGAATCTTAGACAGGCTCCACCTCCAGCAGAGCCCATGATCTCATGACCCTGAGATTATGACCTGAGCTGAAATCAAGAGGCAGATGCTTAACCAACTGAGCCACCCAGGTGCCCCCATGGGAAGAACTATTTAAAAAAAAAAAAAAAAACAAAAAAACAGTCAAAAGTGGATGAGAAAATAGAAAATCATTATACCACTTTTTAAAAATAATCACCATAAAAAGAAATGCTCAGGTCAGAGGGTGTCCTGATCTTGCCCCCATGCCAGAGAAGTAGCCAGGAAGGAGGATGGTCAGGGAGAATGAGGAATGGGAGTGGGAGGTGCTGAAGGGTCCAGGCTCTGCTGTGTGTGGGGGAAAAGAAAAGAAGTGGAGACCATTGACCCAAATGCTGAGCTCACAGCCCACGCCAGAGTAGCCCTGATCTCAACATTTACCTGAATCCCTATTAAGAAATGGGTTCCACCCGGTGACCAAATAAGCCTCCTACACCCATTCTCATGCCCTCAAGTTACAGAAAAGCAGACCAAAGAAAACACCAGCCCTTTCAGAGAAGAATGGAATGAACAGTACAGGGGCAAAGAAATGAGGAGAGCTGCATACAGAGAAACAGGGTGTTGGCGCCTGCTCAATAGCTCCCTGCCCATCTGATGTATATCACTTGGTTTGGTTTTTTGGTTGCAAGGAGCAGAAAACCTAACTTGAAGTGGCTTAGTGGCTTAGATAGTACCTCAGCCAAATAGAAGCCCTAGGACCCAGAGACTTCCTTCTTTCTGCTTTGTCGTTCTCAGCCCATTTCCCTTAGGCTAATGTTCCTCACAAGGCTAAGATGGCTGCCAAGATTCTGGACATCGCAAAGGCAACCTCACATGCCAATGGTGAGAACTGGGCCACCTGCTTCTTCCTAAGCCAATCACTGGCTAGGGAAATGAAACTACTGTGATTGGCTTAGATTAATTAAGACCCACCTCTGCCCAGGGCATCCTGGGGGAGAGTGAGTACCTGAACAGGTCTGGGGCTCTAACAACACAGAACACCACAGAGGGACATGGACGGGGTGGCTTTGAGTGAGTAACCAACAGGTTTACTCCACCCTGGTTAGATCAGCCACCCCAGGACTTTTGTCTAAGCATCCAAAACAGTCCTGATCAACCCAGGCGTGAGGGAAGGCAGGCATAACAGGGGAGAGTCTGGAACAAGTCTGCATATAGGAGTGTGATAGGCAGTTCTTCATAATTATCAAGATTCAGACTGAGGGAGTGGGCTGGGCAAGAGGTGGGCAGCATGCCCGGACCACAGCAAGCAGCCTGGGATTTGGGAAAAATGGACACTTCCCCAGAATCAGCCTTTGGCCCACCCGTCCCCAAGCCATGGCAGGTGCAGGCAGCTTAGAGGTCCCAGAAACCAACATCCAAGTCTCGACCCTCCAGTTGAGGTGTGTCCCCACACAGGGAAGGTTTGGGCCAAGAAGTCAAGAGGACCCAGCCGCTGTCCTGCCTGCGTGATAAGACAGCGTGCTGGTCTGCACTCACCCGCATCCTCCTGATTTGGGCGCCGGTGCTACAACGCCAACGCCCGTCCCATCACATTCATTCCCATTTCAGACTCTCTCCAATAGTAGTCAATTTTAACTTATGCCTAAATTTTATTTTTCTATTTCTTTTATTTCTATTTAGTGTATCCCTAACAGGAAGCTCTAAATCACGTCATAAGTGGGAAGGCGTCTCATTTTCCATACTTTGAGTACAAGAAAACACAATGAAGTCAAAATAAAGTTATTAAACCCTAATTTGATACCGCTGCCTGGCAAGACTCTCAGCCCCAGGCCCACTCCCTCTCTGTTAGAAGAAGAGGGATTAGCAAGTATTATGAAGGTGTTAACACACTCTAGTGCCAAATCAAGGCATTCTTCTTGAAGCCATTAGAAGGCTTGCAAGAGAATTTGTAGGCAAATAACTTTCTCACTGTGGAATCAGAGCGTATTTGAGGCTGGGCTCATGGCTCTCTTCAACACGTCTATGGAGTGCCACTACGCTCTAGGGGAACCCAGAGGTGTGTAAGAGCCTTGTCTCAGGGTCGGAGGGGCTGTGCTCAGCCCATGAGCTCAGACTAGGGCAGGTTATGTGGCCTCAGTTTCCTTAGCTTGCAGAGATGGTCCACGGTCTCCGTCAGAGCAGTGGGAGCGTGCAGGGGGATACTGTGTGGGAGGCAGCTGCAGTGCTCTCCCAAGCACCCTGGGATGGCTGGGGCAGGGGTGGAAGGGCCCCTTCAGTGGGGGCTTGTGGCTGAGAGAGCCCTCAACCACCAACTTGCCGCCACGCACCCCATTGCTGGCTCTGCGACCACACGGCAGGAGGGCCAGGCGTACCCACCAAGCTAGGACAGGGGTGAGGACAAGCCAGCAGCCGCTACAAGGGTGAGGACAAGCCAGCAGCCGCTACAGGGGTGGGAAGTGATAACCATTGAGGCTGGAACCATCACCAAACACCATGCTACGCTCCCTCTTGTGGGAATGGGCAGCGACTTCACCACACTGCTCTTGAAATGCTCACCCTTGTCTTCCCTTGTGGCCGGTCAGTCCGTCGCCACACGTTCACTGGGCGTCGTGAGCACGGCTGCCCACAAGTCAGAGTCCCTCGTATCAGCTCCTGGTGGGCACAGACAACCAACATACACCCAGAGGTCAGATCTGGGGGGAATTTGCCCCGTCTTGGGGGTCCAGCTCTGCCCTGGGAGATTGAGACACTTTGGTTGGCCAGCCAGGGTCACATCCCCTCTGCCGTGGTGGAGAAGGCGGGACTATGAGGAAGGCAACAGATGAAACAGGACAGTTCCCACCACCCGACCTGCGGACCTCAACCCCTTGATGGGCTGTGAAACTAAGGAGCGAGTTGCTGGAGAGAGGGAAGGACACTGAGGAGGGGGACAGACAACAGCAGCAGTCATCCCCTACAAAAAGGTCTAGAGGACAACCGTCCCAACAGAGCGGGTAGGCTAGAGACCCCATGACCAGAGATGAGAGCAAGAAAACAGGTGCAGAGGAGATAGTGTGAAATCACAGCTTGGAATATGGGCAAGTGGACAGCAAGCTAGACACATGGGAGTGTCTGGAAACACAGTAGACAGCTCCCCATTCTGCATCCTTTATACAAAGACGTCCCGGGCACATGGTCTGGCCATCTTTCCAGTTATTTCCTTCTGGGAATCAAGGCATATCTCCCCCTGGTCTTTTCCACAAATACTAAACACACACACACACACACACACACACACACACACACACACACACACATTAATACACATATATATCCTGAGTCTTGATACAAATTTTACTTGTGTCTGCGGTTCATAAAAAAGGGGAAAACATTGCTCCAAACCATTCTCACTAGAAGCAGGTGGAAATGTAAAACAAGCTCTGATTTTAGATTCCAGACCTGGCCCCAGCCTTCACCAGCCATAGGATCCCAGGCAGGGGACCTCTTCTCTGACTACAACTGCAAGACAGGGTAAAAACCCACTGCACTCAACCCCAGGTAATGCACAGGGATTATGAATCACCATACCGATGGAAGTGATTTCTGAACAGCTCAGCCCTGTACAAACGCATGATATTAAGATGGTTAGTATTAGGGCCTAGCCAAGAACCCATCTTAAGCCACGGTCCAGAAACCCAAGTCTTGTTCTTCAAGTGCATCTACTTAGCCAGCTGTTCAATTCCCATATGCTCCTTTCTCTTCCAAAGCCTCCACCGCCAATTGGAATACAAGATAAAAAACACCATCTGGGCCCCGAGTCCTCCAGTTCCCTGCCCAGGACGTCTTGGGGCCAGGAGATGAATTCCAGTTCCTTCTGGCACTCTCATTTTCCCTGGCTGACTGTGCTGGCGAGGGCTTATGTGTGGGCAGGCTCTCAGCCATGTTCTGCCTAGCTCTCCACCACCCATCAGAAGGTCTCGAGGCTCCTGGACCCCACCCCTGCTGTCCTGCTGGGAGCATCACTGCTGATGCCCCTTCACAACATCAGTCACAGCAGTCCTGCCCTCCACGTGGGGTGAAATGTTCCTCCCACCCTGGAGACTGCACTGACAGAGGGCCCCACCAATGGCAGAGAAGCAGTGGCCTCTGGCCTTGACCGAGGCTCCACTGGAGGTGTTCACAGGCACTTCTGCTTATGGGTTGCTAGATGTAATAAATGGATGCACACCTGGCCCCAGTTCTTCATTTATGCCTGTGTCCCTGCCTTTGCAGTGTGGCTTCATAGCCCTTCCCATAAGATGCAGGGTCCATCTCCCCACCCCTACAGGCTGGCCTATGATTTGCTTTGGCCAAGAGGAGAGTAGAAAGGACATCGTGCCAGTTTGGAGCTTTGGGCCTCAAGAAACCTTGCAGCTTCCACTTGACCTTTTGGAACCCCTTAACTCCTGCTACATGAGCAAGCTCTGGACTAACCTTCCAGAAGACCCAGAAGAGAAAGAGGTCCCAGACATCCTTGCCTACCAGCAGCCACCCCTCCAGCGTGTGACAGACCTGCACCCAGACCAGCAGACCTCCCCTCTGACCCTCACTGGCCCCGGATGCATGAGTAAGCTGACCCGAGATCAGCAGAATGACCTAGCCAACCCATAACCTCATAAGAAATAATGTTTGTTATTTCAAGCCACTAGGTTATGGTATAATTTGTTATACAACAAGAGCTCACTGGCACGTAAGAGCATGCCTGCCTTCCCTTAGAGGAATCGGGAGAGAAAGTCAAGACTGGTGAAAAGCAAAGTAAAGACATGGTTCCAGCCATGTGCTCTCCTGCCCCCAGTCAGACGGCCTGGACAGAGTGTGAGAACCCTGGGGTGAGGTTAGAATCTAGCCCCTCATCCTGAAGCCTGGGTGTCAAACAATGAAGGAAAAAGGGTACACAGCAAATAGCTTAACACTGATCACAAGATATCCATGTCCCTACCCAAGTCTCCCTCTCTCCTGCCCATTCTGGGTGCCCCTACCCTTACCCTTTCCTGGAGTAGGCGCAACGGTTTTTCTCACTTCATTGCGCTGAGCAACGTAGCTGTCTCTGTCCTAACCACCCAAGCCATGCACTGGGGTACCCTTTTTACCAAAAGACTCATGTGATGTTCTGCTAAAATGGAGGTCTCCAAAAGATGGCCCTGTCACCATCAGTGATACTGGCAATGATTTTCACATCTTCTCTGATAATATTCCAATGTATTTATATTCAGGTATATCCAACTAAGATATATCAGCTCAAGAAATCTATGATGGAATGTTTCCATCCAAAATAAATTTAAGTGCAACTGAAGGCTAAATGGGAGATTTCAGAGGAGACCTCCCAGCCCCGCAGATGCCGCTCCTCAAAGGTGATGAAAGTCCGGAGGCAGAATTCACAGAGGAGACCTGAAATGGGAGTCAGAGCCAAGACTGGAGGGTTGGAGAGTGGGGAAGGATGGTTTCTGGAGAGAGGTGTTGGGGAGCAAGGGGCTCGTGTGCCAGAGGGGACGAGGGGCTTGACACATGTGGGTGTGCCCTTCACCTCTTAGTGAGTGGGGCTTTGGGAAGAACCTTCGGGAGAGCCTGATGCTCAGCCTGGAGCACCTGGAGACTGATCTGTGATACCTACCTCTGCAGCGCAGAAGCAGGTGGCTGTGGCTGTAGACCGCAGGGTAGAGGAGGAAAGTCCCATGCTGAGAACACGGTGGTCTGGCTTCCATGGAGCACACTTGGCAAGGCCCTCTTTATAGAAAGGAAATATCAGATTCTCTTGAGGAGCTCCTTGTTGGGACCCCTCCCGAGCCTCGAAAGCACCTACACAAAGTGTGGCTTTGAGGCTGAAACTTCGAGCACACCTCTCTTTTGCTGGGCAGTAGCTGCACTGGCAACAACACGGGAGCAAGAACGAGTATGTGTCTCCTGGGAACCTGATATAGGCCACATGGGAGATTGAAACAGCCAAAAGCTGTTTTAAATCCTGCCCAACGGGGGTGAGAAGGTGCCTTCAGGGAGGAGAGTGGCCTGGCCATGGAAAGTGCCAGCAAAGAGCCCATAGAAGGCTCCAATGGGAAAGTGCCACCTTTCAACACTGGCCCATCCAGACTGTGCAATGATGTACCTGTCACACAACATCTCCTCTACCTAAATGGCGGGGTCGGGGGTGGGAGGTGAGACAATCATCACCCAAAGGATTGTGTTTCCTGTCCTGAAACAAGCCACCAGCCCTCAGAGGGACTCTGTGGGGGAGCAGCCTGGATGTTCTTGCTGAAATGGGACCTAAAGTGATCGACCAAAGGACATTCTTTAAATGGCCTAAATCAGGAAAGAGGAGACACAGTACAAACATAGGTTTTCAGGATCCCTGCCTCTAAATTATACCTGCTGTCCCAATGACATCAGTTAATCAATTTTAAAAAATAGATTGTAGTAAGGGGAGTATTATTCAGCCATGAGAAAAAGGAAACCCTGCCATTTGTGGCATGGATGGACCTCAAGGGCATGCCGCTAAGTGAAATAAATCAGACAAAGAAAGACAAATACTGTATGATCTCACTGATATCTCTAAAAACCCAAATCTAAAAAAGCTGGAACCCAAAGAAACAGAGAGTGGAGTGACAGTCACAGGAGACTGAGGTCTGGGGGAAGTTGGGAGATGTTGGTCGAAGGCTGTAAACTTCCAGCTGCGAGATGAACAGCTCCCGGAGCGCTAATGTGCAGCATGGCGACCACAGCTAATAACACCGTATGCTGTACCTGACATTTGCTAAGAGAGCAGATCCTAAGGGTTCTCACCACAAAAAGGAAATGGTGATCACATGACGGCACAGAGGCGTTGGTCCACCTGTGCTGGTCTTCCTTTTACAACACAAAAATGTGTCAAATCAACACGCTATAGGCCTTAACCATACATAATTTTATTTCTCCATCATGTCTCAATGAAGCCAGGAGGAAAAAAGAAAATGCACTTTAAAAAGGTAAAAATATACTGTATTAGTCAGCTCAGGCTGCCATAACAATACCTCAGACTGGGAGGTGGGGGATGGGGGTTCAACCATAGACATTGTCTCACTGTCGTGGAGGCCAGAAGGGCAAGATCTAGGTGTTGGCAGGGCTGGTTCTTCGTGGGGTCACTTTCCTCGGCATGCAGATGGCTATTTTCACCCTGTGTTCTCGTGTGGTCACCCCTTTGTGTATGTCTGTGTCCTAATCTCCTCTTCTTAGAAGGACACCAGATTGATGGTGACCCACATAACTTCATTTTACCTTAATCACTTCTTTAAAGAGCCTATCTCCAAAGAGTCACATTCTGAAATGCTGAGCTTCAACATAGGAATTCGGGGTGTGGGGGACACAGCTCAGCCCATTATATAGTCTAAAGTAAATAAAAGGTACTCAGACTTCAGAATAGGAGGCTAAACTAAAAACACTAATACCATGATCATGGCCAAGAAATTGGACGTTTAAACACTAATATATATAATCTAGTATGTGGTGCATATTCAAATCCCCCAGTTATCCCCTAAATTTCCTTCGTATATTGTTTTTTGACCCAAGATCTAAACAAGAATTCATGTGATTGCAGTTTAGTCTCCTTTATTCTAGAACATTTCCCCTGGTTCTTCTTTTGCCTGTCATGACATTGACCATCTTGATCAGATCCAGGTTAGACACTTGCGTGGAAGGATACCACAGGTGATGGTGCGAGCTTTCTACTCTACCCCGTCCGGAGGCACCGGTTGTCTTTCTGTCCCAGGGATGCTAAGTATTTCACTCCATTAAGGTAGTGTCCACCAGATCTCTTCACCATAAGGCAACTTTTCCCATTTTTAAATTATCAAGGTGTCTGTGGGGCACATGGGTGGCTTAGTCTGTTAAGCTCAGGTCATGATCTCAGGTCCTGGGATCAATTTCCATGTTGGGCTCCATGTTCAGTGGGGAGTTTGCTTGTCCCTCTGCCTCTCCTTCTCCTCCTCCTATCTCCCCCCCCCCCGCCTGTCTCTCTAATAATATCTCTCTTAAAAATTATTGAGCTGTCTGTGGGGTGATATTGAAGGCTCCGACTTGCCAGCTCCCCGACAAACTTTCACCTGTTTCCCCATTCTCCATGATCCCCGTCTGCCTCAGCTGATAGGTGGGAGGTGGCAAAATGAACTATGAACATCTCTGTAACAGACACTGGAAAGGCATCCCCGGAAAGTGTTCTCAAAGAAGACGGGCAAGGAAGGATGCAGAAAAGGTAGAGCCATAAGCAAGATCTGAAACCGTAGATACAAAATAAGTATTTGCTACCACAAATATTGGGGCATGACTGTGTCTGGGAGCTTCTGGTGGCTGGGACATAAGGGATACTTCTGGCAGCTCCACAATCCGTCTCCTGGGACCCACCCTGAGAAACAGACTGCCAGCAGGGGGACAGGGGGCAGGCGTGGGGTGTCACTCTGAAAGGACGGTCTCCTCTTACCTGTCGGGAGACTCAGAGTTTGTGACTCAGAATTCAACCCTGGTTCCTGGTTAAATGTGGCTGATTTGAAAAATGGGTATGAACCTCTGCTTCGATCTGAATTCCCACTAAACTTGCAATGAAAGGATTTGAGGGCGGGAAAGTCAAAAGCTAGGCGATCAGGAGAGGAGAGAACAGCAGAGGCCAGACTGAGGAAGGGAGCTTGGCGACTGGCAACTCAGTCAGCGGACGGAAGAGTGCTGGACCCCTAGGCCAGCGGGAGGGAGGCCTGACTCACAGAACCTGTGAAAGCCTCAGGAATTGAAAGCCCTGGAGAACAGAAACAGTGGGTTGGTTGACAGCTTTTTCATAAGCAATCAGATCCCCAGATCTCCTTGCCCAGACAGCATCACTTCGTCCCAGCACAAGACTGAAGGTTAATTCTCTAGAAACCACAATGGGAGCTCTGAACTGGGCAATACCAGGCCCCATTAGGCCAGAAGGCACAAGGGAAATAAGTGAATTAGACACATTGAATGCCAAGACCTCCAGCCCTCTTTCCCACCCAATGTCCTGGACCCTGGTGCCCGGCTTCTCTCTCTAGGCAGATACTCCAGGGAGCCCGAGCAGATCAGAAAGAAAGACCTGGAGGGTTCCCCCAGGAGACACCCAGGTAGATGTAGATTGCTATACAGTGAAGCCCACAGCCAATAAGCCATCCCTGCTCCATCACACATATGTGCCCACGTGCAGACACGGATACATACACACATGCGCCCACACACACGTACACATATAGACGCACATGCACACACACACATATATATGCACATACACATATCGGTACCCATGTCCACACACACGTATGTACACACACACAGGTACACATACAGACACAGAACTTTCCATCAAGACTTTAATATATAAATATTATATTTACTATATAAATAAATATAAATATGCTCTTAAATATAAATAGACAATCAAGGACCATCAGACATCTGAGGAAAGCTTTGAGATGAGAGAGAGAGGTCAGAGCAAACAAGGTAATGACAAAAGCAACTTAAAGGCAACAACTGTCAGGCAGAAGAAATTTCAAAATGATGGCCATTCACCCGTATACTCAGAGACATAGGAGACGATATTCTGAGCATGAAACAAGAAGGGAGTCATATTCAACAAAAGGAACCAAAAAAGAAAGAGCTCTTGGAAATTCAAAACTATGCCAGCAGAAGTGAGAAACCTAAGAGTTTGGAGGATACATTTGAGGAAAGCCATAAAGTAGAACAAAGAGAGAGAAAGGACCAGAAAGTTAGAGGACCCATCAGGAAACCCGACATCTGAACAATAGGGGTTCCAGTGGAGAGAAGAGAAAACAGGGAAAACCATCCACAGAAGTCCCCCCCGAGTGGAGGGTCTGGGCATTCTAGCTTGGAAAGAACGCTGAACTGGAGGGAGACGGACCTACATCAAGACGCACGTGGGAAACCTGAGGGCATGGAAGACAAAAAGAAGACCCCAAAAGCTTCCAGGGAAAGAGAAAAAATAAATATAAACATTCCACAAGACTCTAAGGTCCTATTGGCACTGACTTCCCAAAGCAGCTCTGGAAGCCGAAAGCCAAGGGAGTGATGTCTACCACATCATGAATGAAGAGCTGGGGTTCCAATCTGACAGATGGGAAGGGCGGCCAGGATGGGGTGATGGAGGTACTGAGCATGAGGGCGGGAGGCCTGGGGTGAGGGCAGACACGCAGAAGGTCTGGGAAGATGTGTGAGGGGAACACATGGGCAGAATAGCCAATGATTTGAAAGCACAGAGAGGAGACTGATTGGCTTACCTGGAGACTGGACATGAATCCGTGACAAGTGAATAGAAAATTAATAGATTATTAACAGACTGTAGAAAATTAAGCAAGCAAAGATAATCGTTAACGCATGGGAATAGAGAGCAACAGATCATCCCAGATATGCATGAGTTGCTAAGTTACAACCTTCCAGAAAACTCAGCTGAGAAATATATTCTGTGCGTTTAAGTTTCAGGCATAAAGAAGTTAAGGTAGAAAGGGATTCTAAGTGTGGACAGTTATTCTTGAAAAAGAAGATGCAGGAACACCTGGATGGCTAAGTCAGTTAAGCCTCTGCCTTAGGCTCAGGTCATAATCCCAGGTCTTGCGGTCAGGCTCCCTGCTCAGCGGGGAGCCTGCTTCTCCCTCTACCTCTGACCCTTCCCCTCCCCCCAAACATGCATGCTCTCTCTCTCTCTCAAATAAATAAATAAAACCTTTAAAAAACAAAAGAAAGACTAGAACTTGTACAGGAATTCAGTCAAGTGTCAGGATATAAAATCAATGCACAGAAATCAGTTGCATTTCTCTACACCAACAACAAGACAGAAGAAAGAGAAATTAAGGAGTCAATCCCTTTTACAATTGCACCCAAAACTATAAGATACCTAGGAATAAACCTAACCAAAGAGACTAAGAATCTATACTCAGAAAACTATAAAGTACTCATGAAAGAAATTGAGGAAGACACAAAGAAATGGAAAAATGTTCCATGCTCCTGGATTGGAAGAATAAATATTGTGAAAATGTCTATGCTACCTAAAGCAATCTACACATTTAATGCAATTCCTATCAAAGTACCATCCATTTTTTTCAAAGAAATGGAACAAATAATCCTCAAATTTATATGGAACCAGAAAAGACCTCGAATAGCCAAAGGAATATTGAAAAAGAAAGCCAAAGTAGGTGGCATCACAATTCCGGACTTCAAGCTCTATTACAAAGCTGTCATCATCAAGACAGCATGGTACTGGCACAAAAACAGACACATAGATCAATGGAACAGAATAGAGAGCCCAGAAATGGACCCTCAACTCTATGGTCAACTCATCTTCGACAAAGCGGGAAAGAATGTCCAATGGAACAAAGACAGCCTCTTCAATAAATGGTGTTGGGAAAATTGGACAGCCACATGCAGAAAAATGAAATTGGATCATTTCCTTACACCACACACGAAAATAGACTCAAAATGGATGAAGGATCTCAATGTGAGAAAGGAATCCATCAAAATCCTCGAGGAGAACACAGGCAGCAACCTCTTCGACGTCAGCCGCAGCAACATCTTCCTAGGAACATCGCCAAAGGCAAGGGAAGCAAGGGCAAAAATGAACTTTTGGGATTTTATCAAGATCAAAAGCTTTTGCACAGCAAAGGAAACAGTTAAAAAAACCAAAAGACAACTGACAGAATGGGAGAAGATATTTGCAAATGACATATCAGATAAAGGGCTAGTGTCCAAAATCTATAAAGAACTTAGCAAACTCAACACCCAAAGAACAAATAATCCAATCAAGAAATGGGCAGAGGACATGAACAGACATTTCTGCAAAGAAGACATCCAGATGGCCAACAGACACATGAAAAAGTGCTCCATATCACTCGGCATCAGGGAAATACAAATCAAAACCACCATGAGATATCACCTCACACCAGTCAGAATGGCTAAAATTAACAAGTCAGGAAATGACAGATGCTGGCGAGGATGCGGAGAAAGGGGAACCCTCCTACACTGTTGGTGGGAATGCAAGTTGGTGCAACCACTCTGGAAAACAGCATGGAGGTTCCTCAAAATGTTGAAAATAGAACTACCCTATGACCCAGCAATTGCACTGCTGGGCATTTACCCTAAAGATACAAACATAGTGATCCGAAGGGGCACGTGCACCCGAATGTTTATAGCAGCAATGTCTACAATAGCCAAACTATGGAAAGAACCTAGATGTCCATCTACAGACGAATGGATAAAGAAGATGTGGTATATATACACAATGGAATACTATGCAGCCATCAAAAGAAATGAAATCTTGCCATTTGCGACGACGTGGATGGAACTAGAGGGTATCATGCTTAGCGAAATAAGTCAATCGGAGAAAGACAACTATCATATGATCTCCCTGATATGAGGGAGAGGAGATGCAACATGGGGGGTCGAGGGGGTAGGAGAAGAGTAAATGAAACAAGATGGGATTGGGAGGGAGACAAACCATAAGTGACTCTTAATCTCACAAAACAAACTGAGGGTTGATGGGGGGAGGGGGTTGGGAGAGGGGGTGGGGTTATGGATATCGGGGAGGGTATGTGCTATGGTGAGTGTTGTGAAGTGTGTAAACCTGGCGATTCGCAGACCTGTACCCCTGGGGATAAAAATATATGTTTATAAAGCTGTAAAAAAAAAAAAAAAAAAAAGAAAGAAAGGATGAATCCCCAAGTTTTGTAGCAACATGGACGGGACTGGAAGAGATTATGCTGAGTGAAATAAGTCAAGCAGAGAGAGTCAATTATCATATGGTTTCACTTATTTGTGGAGCATAACAAATAGCATGGAGGACAAGGGGAGATGGAGAGGAGAAGGGAGTTGAGGGAAATTGGAAGGGGAGGTGAACCATGAGAGACTATGGACTCTGAAAAACGATCTGAGAATTTTGAAGGGGTGGGGGGTGGGAGGTTGGGGGCACCAGGTGGTGGGTATTGTAGAGGGCACGGATTGCATGGAGCACTGGGTGTGGTGCAAAAATAATGAATACTGTTATGCTGAAAAAAAATAAAAATTAAAAAAAAAAAAAAAAAAAACAAAAGAAAGAAAAAAGAAGACGCATAATGATAAAATAAATGAACACAATAAATTGGATCTGAGACTCTGGATTATAACACTGTGAGGAGGAAGAAGGTAAAACAGGAGAATTTCTTTTCACACAGAGGGGAATCAATAGTTATAAATGTATTCTTGAGGTCCGTTTTTACAACATATATCCATTTAAAAATAAAAGTAAACCAGCAAAATTAAACACGTGATGTATACCTTCCCAATCACCAGAGGAAAAAGAAGAAAAATCAAAGAAAGTGAAGTCAAAATGGCAAAAAGCCAGAAAGCACAAAACCACACCAGAAGTTAAGACCAAGTGGTTAAGCCCCTCTTAAAAAGAGAAAACTCAAAATAAAATCCAAAGATAATGCTATTTTTAAGCAAAAACACAGAAAACAAAATTACACAGAAAGTTTAAAAATATAGGGATGCGAGTGCAGTCTGGTCAGACCAAGGAGAGAACACAGAATAAAAAATAAAAGTTGGGGAACAGAAGGAGAGACGCAGGGGTGGTGTCCACTCAGGCGTCAGGCTGTGTTCTGAGCGGAGAGCAGGAGGGCCTCCCCTCAAAGAGGGGAGCTCATGCTGGGTGCTGATGAGGTCAGAAACCTCTGCCCCCCTGGGCCACCCTGTCCCATCATGTGATGAGGGAGCCACAGCCCAGCGAGGCACTCTGGTTGACATGACGAGTCAGTGGTAGGATTGGGGAAAGAAACCCAGTCTGGCTTTTTCCTTCCACCCACCAGCGTGTGGCCCTCATTACGGGAAGAAGTTCCCAACATAAGCAAATTCATTTGTCAGGAGGCTGGGGGTCCCTGCTCCTGACTCACACTTTGAAGTCCAGAGGGCGCCTGAGGCTGGGGCAGGGCTGGGGTGGGGAGTCCTCCAGCCAGGGTCCCCAGCAGGCCACCTGTGGGAGTCCAAGTCCGTCCCACTGGTCTTGGGGCAGCGGTCCCCATGCCCCAACAGAGGGTGGCTCTCTATCTCCCCAACTCCTACAGCTGGGGCCAGAAGTCAGCCCTCCCCTGCGCTGTAAGGGGGGCCAGAAAAGGTCCCCACAGGGAGCTAGTCCTCAGGCCCTCTTAAAGGCCCAGACAATATTGTCACTGTGAAGGAAAATGTGCTACGTGTGACCTGTTCCTACCAGGCTGACAAGTGGGGGGCCTTCCCCGCTCTGAGCCACATGCCAGAAAGCCTCTGGGGTTGCCCTCGTCTTGGGAAGGGCAAGGCTCCAGAGAAAGCCCAGGAGAATTCCATCCCACTCTCGTGATGCCCACTGGGTGGGAGAAAGTAGATGGCTCCAAGGATAGGAAACACGGAGCCCTCTCTCACTATCTCTCTCACTACCTCTGTTATCTCTATCTCTCTTTTTTATCACTGTCTCTGCCTCCCTCCACCAGGGTCTCCTGTCAAGCACCAAGGGCAGTGAGTAGCTGTGCATCACGCCAGATGTGTACATGAAGGTTTCTAGTGACCTCGGGACCCTACCTATGGCCCAGCCATCTCTTGTGAGGGTGCCTCCTGTAGGGACGCCCCCCTCATGCCCACAAGAGACTTGCTCTGCCCAGCTTTGGTGTGAAAGAGAGCCAGTCCACAGGACCCCACAGGTATCCCTGGCCGCAGTTGGTCCAGCTGCCAGGAAACCCAGCCTCCCCAGAGTGCTCTCCAGCAAACACTGGGGGCCTCATCAATCTGGGGCCATCAGGCTGGAAGCCTCTGCCCTTGCTGATCCCTTAGGCAGCCCCCCTCACCCTTGTCCCGTCTCACTCTTTATTAAACCCAAGACTGACCCTGACTTCTCAGGCCTCACTGTGTTCTCCTTCTCTCTGCCCTGCACTGGCCCCCTCACTGTTTCTTGGAGAAGCTGGGCAAGCCCCACCTCATGACCTTTGCACTTGCTGTTCCCTTTATCTCAGAGAGATGTTCTCACTAGATACCCACAGTGCTCCCCCACCTCCCGTGCATCATCAAGCATCACCTCCGTGGTGAGGTCACCTGACCATGTTACTTAACTTTAAACACCACCCCCGCCCCCGCCCCTGCCCCCGCAGCATACACACACACAGCCCAGCACTCCTGTTCCCGGATGTCAGTTTCACTCACTGCTTCACTAGACCCCAAGCTCCATGAGAACAGGGGTTTTGTCTACTGTCTTGCAGCCCCTAAAAAAAGAACCTTGCGCACAGTAGGTGCTCAATAAATACTTGTCAAATGAATAAATGAACATGCCTGCCTCCTCATTCCTCTCACCCACCCTCTCCTCCGCACATGCTTGGTCTCTGTCTGGCAGATTTCTTTCTTTTTTTTCCCCCTTTAATGAAGTGTAATTGATACACAATGTTATAATAGTGCTGACTACAAGTGTGCATGGATGCTACAGTACCATTGACTATGTTCTCTGTGTTGTGCTTTTCATCCCTGCAACTGACTAATTCCATAACTGGAAGCCTGTCCTTCCCATTCCCCTTCCCCCATTCTGCCCATCCCCACCCTCTGTCCTCTGGTGACCATGTTTGTTCTCTGTATCTAAGATTCCGTTTCTCCTTTTTTATTTGTTTGGCTTGGTTTTTAGATTTTACATATAAGTTAAAATCATAAGGTATTTGTCTTTTTCTGTCTTATTTCACTTAGCACAATACCCTTTAGGTCCATGCATGTCACAATTGGCAAGATTTCACTCTTCTTTATGTCTGAGTAATATTCCCCTATAGGGCAGATTTCCTTTTTTCTTTTTTCTTTCTCTCTTTTTTTTAATTAACTGCATCGTCCATTTTCCCCAGGCACCATTCCCTGCCTCTGGCAGCCACCGATCTTTTCTCTGTTTTTTTCATGAGTTTGGGGTTTGTTTTTAGACTCTACATATAAGTGAGATTATACAGTATTTGTCCTTTTCCTTCTGACTTATCTCACTTAGCACAACACCCTGAAGGTCCATCCAAGTTGTTGTGAATGGTGGGATCCCTATTTTAAGGCTGACTAGCACTCTTGTGTGTGTGTGTGTGTGTGTGTGTGTGTGTGTGTGTCCCATCTTCCTCTGACGGACAATTGGGCTGTTTCCATATCTTGACAACTGTAAATAATGGGGGTGTAGCTACTTCTTCAAAATAAGAGTTTTATTTCCTTCAGTTAAATATCTAGGAGCAGAACCTCTGCTGGATCATAGGGCAGTTTTATTTTAAATTTTTTCAAGGAACGTCCATGCTGTTTTCCTCCGTGGCTGTCCCGATTTGCATTTCCACATCTGGCTTCTCTGATGTCTCCCCAGCCTTTTCTGACTTTCCTCCTCTGCCTCTTGCCCACCACTGCCGGGGTCCAGGGCAGGGGGCAGGCTAGTGCCAAGTGACAGCAGAGCCAGGACCTGGCCCCGCAGGGAGTCTGCCTCCTCTTCCATGCTCCCCAGGGAGCTCCTCGGAGGAGGGCTGCACCACACACCAAGGTGTGAACTTGTACTGCACCTCGGAAGGAAGCCCCCTCAACACAACTGAGAGCCGCGGCAGCTAAATTCAGATCAGGTGCGATTTTGATATCACTCCAAACAGTCTAGGCAGGAGCGCTACGGGATTTCCTTCTTGAAATCATAAAAGGAACAGAGAAGGCCTGTGAATTCTAACAGCTGTGAGTGGAGGAGAGATTTGGGGGATCACAAAGACTCTACCTGGAGCAGGCCTTGGTTGCTCCACGGTGAAGGTGGAGCCAGCCACGGCTGCCATGGCGACAGGTGTTCTGGGCCAGACATGTGAGGGGGAGGGGGAGTTGTCGTAGCCAGGTGCTGTCTCCTCTAAAAGCATCACAGCCACTGTTCTCCCAGGAGCAGGAGCAAAGTGCTGTGAACAGCAGCAGCAAAATAAAGCCAGGGCTCTGCCTAGGCAGAACGGTTAGAACCTTGGGGAGCTGACTCCCACTTTCCCCAACACACATACCCCCCCCATCTCCCTTCTGCTCGAGTCCCAAGATCTAGTGGCTTCAAACAAGAGCCATCATTTCATCATCTCTCATGCCTTTCGTCTCTCATGCCTTTGTGGGCCGGGAATGCAGGAGGCGTTTGATTTAGGGGCTGCTAGCTAACCTTCTCCATTCACCTAGCCTGAGGGCCACCTCCTGCATCTCCCCAGGTGGGCTAGTGGGGGCTTCCTCTCCACCTGGCTGCCCCAGGGCGTCCAGGTGCTGTCACAGAGCTTCAGAGTTCCAGGGAGAGTGGTGTGGCCTCTCCCGGTCTGGCCTCGGGTCACACAGTGTGGCTTCAGGTGAGTCACAGGACGAAGCCGATCAGACCCCACCACTTGACAGAGCCAGGGCAGCTTCTAAAGGAGCGCCCGGACACGACAGGCTGTGTGGCCACCCTCCTCTCCTCCTGGGACAGAAGAGTAGACAGGGAAGGTGGGGAGAGAATCCTGAGCAAATGAACAACAGCCCACTAACATTTCCTGGTTTTAGAGCTGAGGGCGAGGACAGTTCTGGGGGAGAAATATGGAGTGTATTTCCTTTTCTTTTTTATCCGAGTACAGTTGACACACAGTGTTCCCTCCATTGCAGGTGTACAACCTAGTGATAGTATAGACTTGACGAGTCTACACGTCCCGCCACGCTCACCTCGAGTGGAGCCTCTGTCTGTCCCCGCACAGTGCTACTACAACACCCCTGACTCTATTCCCTAGGCTGGACCTTCATCCCCGTGACTTACTCATCATGAAAATGGATTTTTAAGAAATTTCAGGCTCCTTCTCCCCCGAAGCCCAGATAAATAAAATGGGAACTTCCAGGTGTTAGGAGTCCTCTTCCAGGCAGGAGTGTGTCCTGTGGAAGGAGGAAATGGCCGTGCCGCCCAGCTCTCCAGGAGAATGTCCTACCGTGATAAAAATGTGCCATGTCGCCCCTATCCAGTGCAGGAGCCACGAGCCCCATGTGGCCCCTGAGCCCTTGAAATGTGGCTGGTGCAAATAAGAAACTGAGTTGTAACCCTTATTCCACTGAAATTCACTTTTGTTTAAACACAGAAAGCCACGTGTGGCTAATAGCTACCACATCAGACAGCGCAGATCTGGAAGTAAGTGTCTCGGGCAATAAACTAAAACCATCCTTAAAGGAATGAGGAACAGCCCTGCGGGGAGAAGCCTGCCTGAAACCCATTTCCCCCAGCGCGGGGAGGCCCTCTGGCTTGCCTCCCCCCTTCTCCTTGGGAGGAAAGAGGGAGAAGTTCAATACTAAGGTCTGTTAACAGCGAATGGTTACATAGTTACCACTCTTCTGAGGACTTAGTGCAATTAAGCAAGTGAACAAAATAAGGTGTAGACAGATTGGAAAGGAGGAGAAAAATTTATCATTGAAAACAGCAGTGTGGCATCATGGACTGAAGGCGTAAATTACTAGAAGCAGCAGATGAATTCACTAAAGTCGTCAGCTATAAAATTATCATATCAAGATCAATACCCTTTTTATATAAACCATAAACAGCTAAAAATATAATGAAAGAAAAGAACCCGTTCTCAATAGCAACTGAACATGAAGTGCTTTACAAAATTAAGAAATGTGAGGGCTTGCGTGAAGAAAACTGGAGAGCTCCGCTAAAAGACATAAGATAGGAGAGTCGCACCTTTGTATTCAACAGGAAGACAAAGTTGTAAAGATGTCAATTCTTTCTAAATCAAAATTCTAATTGAAATTTTTGACAAAAAAAAAACCTCGATTGAACTTGACGAAGGTATTCAAAATATGAACAGACACCTCAGTGGAAGAGAACAGAGAATCCAGAAATAGACTCATGAATATATGAGTATTTAGTAGCTAAGATTGGCCCTAGATGGAACAGTTTCAGGGTGTGGTGAGGGGAGAATCCAGGCTTGCATGGGTTCGATATGTGATAAATGAGTGATCAATGGAATTTATCGGGATGCAGAAACTCTTCCTAGAAGTTTGCCTGGTGGCACCAAAGTTTGCAAACACTATAGCCTTCCCGTAATCTGCAACATCCTCCCACCAGCCTCCTCAAGTAAACATCCAAGTTAAATAAAAAAGGCTTGTCCTGGAAGCCCCTACCACCTCACCACTTGCCACCCCAAGCTTCTCCAAAGAGAAATTTCAGAGAAGCCACTAGTCAGGAAGGATGGAATGTGAGCAAACAAGAGCTACACGGAGAAATGGGACAAGGTGGGAGGTAGGGAGCGGGCAGGGGGCATGGGAGCGAAGGTTCCAGAACCCAGTCTGCCCCACCAGCATGCTCCCCAGCTGTGTGCCCTCTGCAGCCTTCACGGTGCAGACTTAAAGCAATGTGGCCACCCTGCTATGCTGCGGAGGCCATGTCCAGCCTGGTCCTGGGATTCCCCCCTCCAATCCAAGCCCCACATCTGCCCATGGTCACCACTGAGTGGATCTGACAGTCCAGTTCATGCACTGGGAAGGCATACGCCAGCTCTTTATCTGGATAGTCTGCTGTGCCGCAGACTGGAGATGAGGAAAGGGGTCGGCCCCGGGCCCCCCCCACCCTGCCCTCCATCATCTAGCTGTGGGTGAACAGGCCAGTCCACCACCATGTAGTGAGCCTGGGAGAATGGGAGAGGGTGGTGGGAAGCCTTCCTGGAGATGGTGGGCTTTAAGCTGGCCCTGGACCACCAGGAATTCAACCACATAAAAATGCAGGTGCAGTAACATCTATTCTTGGGACTGTTGTAGATTTTCAGCACATGCCTGATCTTTCCTTTGGTTAAACAAAACAAACAAACAAACACAAAAACAAGAAACTGATTTTCTTGTGGGAACCACGTGGGCTCAGGCCATATGCCCAAGAAGAGCCAAGGTCATATTCAACTTCTGGAGGGAAACAGTGGCGTTCTCTTTCTTTCACTGACCTTAGTGGTGGGGGAGCTGCTGCAGGAGGGGAACCCCTCCCAGCCCAAGAGCCTGACGCTGACCTCGGAGCTACTGTTCAAGCTTCGGGATCCCATCTCCGTAGAGGAGCCCGCTGTATGCTTTGGTTCATGGGCCCCCATCCCTTCCTTTGTCACTCCCGTGAATTTGAGTTGTGTTTGAAGCTCCTGGTGGCAAGTGTGGCGCGGTGTGTTGGTGTCCCCAGGCGGTGCAGAATGCATGGAGCCTGTGGGCGCACGCGGGGCGCTGCCTCGCAGAGTGGGTGACATTGCAGTTGGGCCTCAAAGCCCATAAAAAAAGAGTAGTGTTTCTCTACATTTTGAACTCTTAGTTTCTAATCCAAAAATCGCTTTATTCATTGACTTTATTAAGAAAAGACAATGTGATTTTAAAGAAGAAGAAGACAAACAGACCTAAGTGTCAGATCCGGCACATTGGGCTGTCACTGGGCACTTGGCAGGAGGAAGTTAATGCTGAGGGAAACATGGCAGTGACGGATGCAGCCACCGAGCTGCACGGTGAAGGCGCACTGGGGACCAGTGCCCCTTCCTCCTTCAAGCTAACAGATTCTGTGTGTCCATGCCACGCAATCAAACCCCTTGCTGGGGACCAGCGGCACAGAGACAAATCGGACCTGGGGACCTCTTTTGCATTTGTAAAATATCTCAGAGGCAGCCAGTCGAGATGACAAAGCCTCCGTGACAGCTGAGAAGGTGGACAGAGGCTCAGCAGAAGACCTGTACGGAGCAGCCCTACAAAGCCAGCACCCTCCCTGCCTCTCCCTGCCTCCTCACCCCAACCACATCCTCATTCCCAGAGGAGTTTTTTAGAAGTGGCAACCTTCTTTAGCTCCTCCCTATGGTCTTCCAAGCTCAATACCTGATTTTGGAGAGAGGAGAGTGGTGGGTGTTGAGACTCACTGCCCAGAACTCCCTTCAGGAGTGAAGGACAAACTCCCCCAGATCCCACAGTGCAGTGAGCAGAATGGCCTCATTGGTCAGCCTTCCTGGCGGTCTCAGCTGCGAACCCTGGCACCCCAGGAGGAGAACTCAAGCCCGTGCATCAAGGATCGGATCCCCTCCTCACCCAGTGACAGCTCCGGGGGCTCAACCTTAGAAGCTGAGCTTGGAGTCCCCCTCTGCCTGCTCCTGCTCCCTCCCTCCCTTGCACTGATCCCCAACAGCCTCCTCAACAGACATCTGCTCCTGGAGCTGGGTTTCAACTTCCCCTTCCCGGGGTGGTTGAAGTGCCTTGCCCAAGTCACGTACAAAGTGCAGGAATTCAGGGCTCTCTGACTCCAATCTGCTGGGGACCCATCTGAGGAGCCTTTGCCAGTCTGACCACCATGTGCTCGTCCCAATGCAGATGCACCAGCAGCATCTTCTTTTCTGCATCTCCAGTCATGTCCTGGCCCTGGAAGTCAGGAAGCCCTTGGCCACACAGACAGCTCTCTATGCTGGCGAGCATGCCGGGGTGGCTCCCCCCACTCCACCCCCAGAAGGTGCAAGCAGATTTCTCACCGTCTGCCACTGCTTATTGTTGAAGGAAAACTCCACATCCCAAACATTTGTTTGGAGGGAATTAGATCATCACCTCCCCACTAATGAAGCCAGGCTGTGCAAACAGAGGGAAGCAAGACGGCAGGTTGTCTGTCTCTCGGGGCGGCGGCCCAGAAGTTGGCACCCCAGGTGTCTCCGAAGCTCCGTGCACATGTTTTAGAAGCAACCTACGCCAAGCTGGTTTGGAACATCCCCAGGTGATGTTTGCCATAGTGGCTGGGAATCCCAGCCCCAAGCCCGAGATGCTGCAGGTTTCCAGGACCAGAGCAGACCTCTGCAATATTCTGAAGCCACCAGGGGCCCACTCTCCCAGGCCTCTGAGCTACCTCTGTCTCTGTTCCCTTCTGACCTTGCACCACCGGGGGTTTCTCTGCCAAGGAAGATGGTATTCTTTCCGTTGGAACGCCCGCCTTACCTTTCCAACTGGAGCCTCTGCAGCCATGTGACTCTCTCTTTTATTATTATTTTAAATGACGATATAATTCACATAACATAAAATTCATATTTACAGGTGGACCCTTTAGTGGTTCTTAGTAAATCACTTTGTATAATAACATTGTGCAAACACCGCCACGGTCTAATTCCAGAACATTTTCATCACATCCCCCGCCCCTCAAAAAACTCTACCTAGTCTCAATTTCCCCTCTCCCTTCATAACCTTGGTCACCTTTATTCTACTTCTGTCTCTGTGGGTTTGACTATTCCAGACACTTTATACAAATGGAATCATACAATATATGGCCTTTTGTGTCTGGTCTCTTTCACTAAGCATAATGTTTTCAAGATTCATCCATACTGTAGACTGTCAGTTCCATTCCTTTTTATGGTTGAATAATATTCCATTAAGTGGATATGCCACATTTTATTTCTCTATTAATCAGCTGATGGACACTTGGACTGTCTCCACTTTGGGGCTATTATGAATAATGCTGCTATGAATAAGTGTTTGCTATGAACACACAGTTTCAATTCTCTTGGGTATATACCCAGGAACAGAATTGCTGGGTCAGATGCTAATTCTGTGTTTCATTTTTTGAGCAATCACCAAACTGTTTTCCATAGTGGCCACACCATTCAACATTCCCACCAGAAATGTACCAAGGTTCTGATTTCCCAATATCTTTGTCAATATCTATTATCTTCCACCCTTTTTCTTTTCTTACGGTAGTCCTCTTTGTAGGTGTGAAATCATGTCTCCTTGTGATTTTGATTTACCTTCCCCTACCCACTAATGAGCATCTTTTCAGGTGCTTATTAACCTTTTGTATAACTTCCTTGAAGAAACATCTATACAAATACTTTGTCAATTTTTATGTCAAGCTATTCATCTTTTTATTATTGAATTGTAAGTGTTCTTTATATATTCTGGGTACTAGATCCTTATCAGATACATGATTTGAAAATATTTTCTCTATTCTATGGACTGTCTTTTGACTTTCTTGATAATGTCCTTTGATGCACAAAAGTTTTTACTTTCAACGAAGTCCAATTTATCTATATATTTTTTTGGTTGCATGTACTTTTGGTGTCACATTTGAGAAACCATTGCCAAACTCAAAGTCATGCAGATTTTTTTATTTTCCTTCCAAGTGCTTTATAGTTTTAGCTCTCCCATTTAGGTTTTTGATCCATCTTGAGTCCAATTTTGTATATGGTGTGAGGTAGGGCTCCAAATTCATTCTTTTGTGTGTGACTATTCATTTGCCCAACACCATTATTTGAAAAAACTATTCTTAGAGCACCTGGGTGGCTCAGTCATTTAAGCGTTCAACTCTTGATTTCAGCTCAGGTCATGAGATCGAACCCCACACTGGGCTCCATGTTGAATGTGGAGCCTGCCTGAAATTCTCTCTCTCCTCCTTCTGCTCCTCCTCTCCCCACTCCAATTCATGACTGTTCTCTGTCTCTCTAAAAAATAAAAAAGAAAGAAGGAAAAGACTATTCTTTCTGCACCGAGTAGACCGGTTCCTCTTATCAAAAAATCAACGGACCCTAAGTTATTTCTGGACTCTCAGTTCTAGTCCACTGGCCTATGTCAGTACCAAATAGTTTTCATTGCTCTAGCTTTGTGGTAAGTTTTGAAATCAACCATTGCATTCCTCCAACTTTGTTCTTTTCTAAGATTATTTTGGCTATTCCATGACCTTTGTAATTCCATAATGTGCCCGGCTTTAGGCATCTGGGACCAAAACACATATGATAAGTTAGCAAAACAGGCTGGCTTCAAACAGCACCTGAGGTCTATTCTTTTGACACACACAACTTGTTTTCATCCTAAACAAACAGAAACATGTGCTTTTTTTACTTTTCCTTGCAACACGCAAGGATACCCCTCCCCCAGACCCTTTGCCATCAGGAACGGCCCTGAGACAGGCCTGAGTTCCAACCATGAGACATAAGCAGACGTCCACTGAGGGAGCTTCTGGGACAGATATTAGGTCATACCATAAAAGGACAGGAGAATTTCCAGCTCTGCAGCATCTTATGAGACCAGAGAGGTGTCCCGTTTGCCAGATTTAAGGAGGCACGGGCTCTCGGGACCACACAAAGGCACTGCAGCATCTGAGAACATGTGCCTCCTTAAATGTGTACACTTCTCTTGCCGCACACCAGTCCCAGCTCTGTTGTCAGCTCCCTGCTCTTCTTTCTGCTCTGAACCCCAGACAGGCCTTATGCCCAGAACCAGGCAGCTATCTGGTGATGCAAGGCAGCAAGATCGAGGGCAAAGTTCACTGTGCTACAGAGATGGGAAGAGCCTGGGATCCTGGCGGGCTGCCTCTTTGAGGGTTTTTATTCTGTGGGATAATCGCCTGTTTGTTAAGATAATGCCTGAAACCCTTGACAGTTAGGTTTTCTGTTACTTTCTGCCAAAAGAATTTCTAATATGCAGATTTGTGGCAAGTAATGTGAGTTTTCCATTTAAAGCTATAAGGCATTTTTAAGTTTTAAAATTGAGTTGAGGACTTCATCAAAATTGAATATTCCTGCTCTTTGAAAGCCACTGTTGAGAGAACGAACAAGCAGCCAAGGACTGCGAAAATGCATTTGCTGAACATATATCTGGCAAAAGGCTAAAATCTAGAATAGAAAACGAAGTCTTCCAACTCGATAATAAGAAAACAAACAAACTACCCCCCCAAACATGGGCAAAAGATCTAAATAGATACTTCACCAAAAAAGGATCCAGATGGCAAATAAGCATCTGAAATGATGCACAACATCATTAGTCATTAGGGAAATGCAAATTAAAACCACAGAGAGCTCACTACTGCTTCACACCTAAAGTATGTTACATATTGGCTAAAATGTAAAAACTCACAATAGCAAGTGCTGATAAAGACACAGAGCAACTGGGGCTCTCATGCAGGGTGTGTGGAGATGCAAACCAGCACAGCCTCCCTGGGGAAGAATGTGGTCACTTCTTACAAAGCTACACATACATTTACCTTAACTACCTAGCAATTCCAAACCTGGGTGAGAGAAACGAACACATACGGTCAAAGACCTGTGCACACACATTTACAGCAGCTGTAAGCCATCATAGGCCCCGCACTGGAAACAACCCAAAAGTCCATCAGCTGGGGGCTGGATCAAGAAACAGGGGCATATCCTTGCAGTAGAAGACTACAGAGCAATAAAAAGGAACAAAACGTTAGTACTTGCAATGCTGTGGATGGATCTTAAAAGCACGCCCAGCGAATGAAGCCAAACTGAAAAGGCTACGTTGCATGAGTCCATTTATATGAAATTCTGGCAAAGGCAAAGTTACAGGGATGCAGGTCAGTGGCTTCAGGGGTTTGGGGGTAGGAAAAGTAATGAACAAGAACAGAGGAAGTTTTTGGGGGTGACGGCACTGTTCTGTATCTTGGTTGTGATGCTGGATTCACAAATGCATGTACTTGTCAAAACCCCTAGAACCACACACTCAAAGGGATGAATTTACTCTATGGAAATTAGACCTCGGTAAACCTGACTTTTAAATAAACACTCTGAAATAAGACTAAGGCCAATGATTTGTTCAGTTACTGCACCCAAACACAATATGTAAAAACATGAATGTTAGGGATGCCTGGGTGGCTCAGTCTGTTAAGCGTCTGCCTTTGGCTCAGGTCATGATCTCAGGGTCCTGGGATGGAGCCCCGCATCAGGCTCCCAGCTCAGCAGGGACCCTGCTTCTCCCTCTCCCTCTGTCGGCTGCTCCCCCGTGCTTGTGCTCTGTCTGTCTCTCTCTCTGACAAACAAATAAATAAAATCTTTATTTAAAAAAAAAATGAACGTTGGGCAGTAAAGTAAATAAATTTTAGGTTTTGGTTTAAGCTTAATTTTTTTTTAAAAGGTAACATTTTGATAAGTGGAACAAGCCAAACACAAAAGGCCACATACTGTATAATTCCATTGATAGAATATTCTGGAAAAGATAAAATTGTAGGAACAGAAGTCAGATTAGTGGCTGCCAAGGGCTGGGGGTGGCAGACGGTGTGGATGACAGAGGGACGGGGAGGTTCAGGGGTGAGAACGCCATTCTGTATCTTGATGGTGTTGGTAGTTACATGACTTGGATACATTTGTCAAAACTTATTGAACTGCACAGTTAAAAAGACTAAATTTTACTGTATGTAAATTCTATCTCCAATTATGTAAATTATATACACCTGACTTTTTCAGAAAGTAAGCTGAGCAAAAGGAAATTATTAGAGAAATAATCATACAGGTGGTATGCAGATACGGCAAAAATTGTGGAGGTGGGGTAAGAATGAATACATTTTGAGAAACACTTAGTCTCAATTATCTCTCACTCTAAAAAGAAAAAAAAACTAGCTGAAGAAGGTGAATGGGGGTGTCTGTGTTCTCCCATCTGATCTATCTGCTTTAGCGTTTTTGTGGTTGGCCCTGAGTTGCTTAGGTGACCTAACAAAACAGCCATCTGGAGAGGAAGGTAGAGACCCACGGGCGACCAGCCCCCATCACCAGGTCATTCCGCTCCCACCCACTGGCCACCAGAGCAGCTCTGGGCAGCAGCTGAAGATTGTCTCACGAGGAGGAGCTGCTGACAAAGTGTGGGCAGGGTCAAGCAGGGGATGGGGGCTAAGCACTCGAGGGATGGACAGAATCCAGGGAGATGTTTGAGAGGCAAGTGGAGAAAGCACATTCTAGAATTCAGAGAAAGGACCCAAATGGGAGAAGGGTGCCAGTTCACAGCTGTGGCTTCTGCAGAGGAGCTCTAGGAACCCATCACCCTGTGGGATTGGGGGAGACCATGCACTCTCCCTTAGCATCCTGCCAGTGCATCTGGCCTGCGGGGGCCATCCATCCACTGGGACAGGCTCCCAGGGCACAGAGCAGGTGATGAAGGAGGACAGTGGGTGTGCGGTTGCCTGGAGAAGGGCCAGCACATCACCTCCGTTAATGGAGGTCTGATTATTATTCAGGTTTCCTGAGGCTAACACAGCAGACGACTAACTGCAGTTGGAAAGAGAGCTGGTTGTACTCACAGATCTCTGGAAACTGGAGGCCACACAGAGAAGCATCATGGTCAGCCACAATGAGGCGTGGTTCCCTCAGGAAGGAACAAGTGAGGCAGAGGCAAACAAGCTGAGCATTGGCTGGCTTGGATCATTTCAGTGGGATCAGGGACATAAAGTCTGTCTCTGGTTATCTGGTGCATCCCCCTGGGGTGACTAGGGCAGGGGGCTCAGTGGCCCCTTGTGTCAGAGCTCAGTAGAGGCAGGAGAGGGTGGGCTCTGGACTGGTTGGTCTGCAGATGAAAGAAGTACCAGCAGGAGAGTACTTTGCCTTCTCTAGGAACTGCCTAACCCTTGGGCAGGGCGGTCCCTCCAGGGCCAGCAAGGCCCAGGGATCAGCGCATCAGACACAGAAACCAGAAAATGTTGTTATTATAAGCTGGGTATTACAAAGTTATTACTTGTGTGGTCATGGTGGATGGAGACTTAAAAGTTGCTGTCACTCTAGAATGCATAAATCTCTCCAAAAGTGTCTCCCTACAACACTGGCTAGCACCCAGTACCCTGGGGTAAGGGGATGCCAGAAGTCCCAAGAAGCCATTCACAGTGTCAGTCCTAATCACATTATTGAAGGAACTAGGGGTACAGGTCTTAGTCACTAAAGGTCCTCAGGAATTGGTCAGCCCCCTCCTGTCCACCTTTCCAAGGCCACCCCACAGGCCACACACCTCTTCAGTGGATGGAGCCCTCCTTACACCATGACCCAGGACACCCTCTCCCTTCCACCGAGCTGCAGCCTTCACAGATGACTATCCCCTGGGCCATACCTTTCTCCCACTCCTGTCTCTAGCCCTGATTCCCTCCCACCCTTGACAGTGAGCTCTTCAGGGCCATGACATCTTCCTTAACACCAACTCAGTGGTGACCCAGCCCTCCACAGATCTTGCATATGGTGGGAAACAGACCTGAGACCCATGGGCAGTATCAGCTGGCATTTGAACCCCTAGGGACCAGGGATTGATGAGGGGAAAATGGCTTCTACCTTGGGAAGAAGAGATCACATGGGGCCAGATGAAGACTCCAGACATAGCAGTAACATTGTCCCCACCATCCAAGCCTCTACCCACCTCCCCTGCCCCTACCTGCACAGTCACCACCATGGGCCAAGCTTGGGCAAGGTGGTAGGGAGATATGGGGTCAAAGAAAATGGGGAAAGAGAGGCCAAGGAAAAGCCTTGGGGTGCAGGAGGGCAGGAGGGAGGATGGGATGGTTGCCTGGAGAAGCCATTTGTAAACACCTACTTGGGCTCCTGAAATGAACTGTCCCCGCTGCAGACTTTCTGGAAGCAGATGGTTAGGGCAGAAACTCTAACATGGTGAGCTCTGAACTGTGGGTGGGGGAAGGTGAGGGCTCATCTGCCAATGGGCCTGCCTCCCCTCCGCTCTCACACCTTTCTGCAGCCTGGCGTGCCCTCCCCTCCAAGCCTGCTCTCTCACCAGCCACCCCATAACGCCTGCTCACTCAGAAGCCTGGGGAACCTTCTCTGCTCTCCCTTCCAACATGCGAGGGGGTTCTGTCTCTATATCACTGGTCTCCTGTGTTTCTCTCCATCACCGCACTTCTATTTCTGTATTGGAGTTGCTGAATTTTTCAATGTCCTCATCTGTAAAATGGGATCAATAATGGTAGCTACCTCAAAGTTTTGCTGTGCTGACTAAATGGATTAAAGGCATATAAAGAATTTCAAAAAGTACTCTAGTTAGTAACACCTCCTTGCTAAGATAGCTACTAAGTAATTGCTTTCATCGCTAACCAGGCATCCATGTCCCTGCATAATTCCAAGTCTTGTTTACAGGGTACGAGTAAGTCAATGTTCACATGACGACAATGACAACTCCAGAAGCAGATGGTCAAGTCTAGTCCAGACTCGCAGGATTCCTTGCCTGGCAACTGGCAGCAAGGGGAGGTGTGCTGGGCGCTGCTGGGGCATCATCCCTGTTAATCCCCATGACAACCAAAAAGGGGCTGGGCAGATGGGAGCAGAGGATGCTTTGGTGAAGCTGCCTGGAGAGACCTGGGCAGCATGCCGGATCTCGAATGGCCAGAGCTTGGCCTCTTCTGCCCACCTCTAGGGCCCCCACCCCAGGCCCACCTAAAAAGGTGGGCAGGAACCCTGATGCCCCTGTGTGTGTCCACAAAGCCTCATCTCGTGCCTGGCTGTGATGCTCTAAGCTGAGGGGTTACTGACATCTCCCGGAGGGATGAGCAGCTGGAACCACAGCGTTGTCAGCCCCCAGCGCCTGGCAAATGGTTGCAGGCCCTTTAATCCCCCACTCTTAGAATCTGGCCATTAACTCCCTCCAGGCACAGGAGGGGGAGCTGCACCCTCCCCGCCTGCCTTTTAGTCCAACACAATTAGGACCCATTATTTCTGTCGTGTTGATTCTTGAAAAATCATTTTAAATTGTCGCCCTTTTTTATGCTTTGGAAGAGGAAAGCGCCCAAGAAGATGAAAACAGAAAAGCGTGCCCGCGTCCCCCCACCCCCGCCCAGGTTCCTGGTCCCCACCACCCCCCATCCCCCCATTTCTCCTGACCTGTTCCCTTGGCAACCATCAACTCGCTCCTGCAATATTCAAAGGGAATCTCACAACCACACATCAAATGGGACACAGAGGGTGTTTTCACTTGCCTGAGACCCACTGTCAGACAGACAGGCAGGCACCCAGGGAAGACATGGACAGGGAGACAGAGATGGACAGAGCAGGACAGAGACAGAGAGAGACAAGGAGAAAGGGCTAACACAAAAAGACAAAGACCCTTGGACAGCACAGGAACCAGGGATACCTGAGCTTATAGGCAGAATGAGACAAAGACAGACAGACAGACTCTCAGAACAGAGGGAGAGAGAGAGAGATGTAGGAAGAGATGAATCCAGAGAGACAGCGAGAAAAGGAGGACCCCTGTGAGATGGAAAGGAGGCAGAAAGGAGACAGAGAGGCAGGGCTGGGTGGGGGCAGGGGTAGAAAGAGAGAGAAAAGAGGGGCCCCGGGGACAGAAGGAAAAGAGGGGCAGGAGGACAGTGGTGGAGGCTGAGGGAGATGCTGGAAGGGCTGGGTCCTAAGCCGGGTCCTGAGGTGGCCTGCCCCACCCCCCATCCATGGCAGCAGGTGCACCCATCTCCAGCACTCCTCCTTTTCTCTCCTCTATTCCAGCTAGTCTCCTGATCGCCCTACTCACCTCAGCCAGGCAGCCCCAGGGGCTCCCACGTACCCTCTCCCCTCTCACATTTGCAACGCTTCTTCACAACCTGGTCTAGGGCCAGGATGGGACACATCCCTGTCGGTGGCTTCCCCGCCCCTGCCTGGTTCCGGTACACCTTCCTGAAAGTGAGAATGAGTTTGCTACACCGTAGGGAAAAGAGTCCCAAAAGCATCCCTCAAAGCACACAGTGGGGGCCCCTGCAGGCCACACAGGGGGATTCTGGAATTCCCCCTTAGAGGTAAGCACATTAGGTCCCTCAGCAGCCACCTAGAAAGGGAGGGAGGGAGGGTGGGACGATGCCTTGGCCAGCAGGTTTGCCCTTGTGCCCTTGATCCAACAATTGACCCCCTCACCTCTGCTCAGGCCCCTGCCCCCTTCCTCATCCAGGCCCAAGGCCCCATGGCTCTCAACACCTAGCATGAGCTGAGACCCGGGAGGGTTGTCAGCTATAAGGCCAGGAGAATAGACCAGAGAAGTAAGAGTGTAGCAGTCACAAGTCAGGGGGCAAAGCACAAGAGCAAAGCCGGGGTCCCCCTGGAAAGGAGTGCCACAGATGAACCCAGATCAAACAGCAGTTCTGCCACTGACCAGTGGACTACTGTGGGCCAGTTATGTAGCCACTCTGGGCCTCAGTCTCCCCATCTATCAAATGGGTAAATGACCCAGATCGATCACAGTGGGGCACCCAGAACATCACTGTGTAACGCAGTCTCATTAAAACTAGCACAACAGAGGTGCCTGGGTGGCTCAGTCAGCTAAGTGTCTGCCTTCAGCTCAGGTCATGATCCCAGGGTGGTGGGATCTAGTCCTGTATCGGGATCCCTACTCTGTGGGAAGTCTGCTTCTCCCTCTGCCCTTCCTTCCTTCCTTCCCTGCTCTCTCAAATAAATATAATCTTTAAAAAAAAAAAAAAAAGAACAAAATAAAAAACTAGCACAACAGTGACAGCAAAAATCTTAAGACAGAGACAAGCCTACCAGGGCCAGCAGCAGAGGACACGGGAAGCAAGGTGGGATGTCTGAGGGAGGCAGGACCAGGGAGCTCAGGAGCCCGTCCACCACGTGGCCCTGCACAGCAAACTTGGCCAAGTTTTCCCAAGGAGCCCGAAATAGGGATTTTTTTAAAATGCCAATTCTTGGAGTGCTGCATATTGGTCACCAATTCTACCCATAAAGCGTTCTGTGGGGGCCAAATAAAGCATCCTGGGGTTAAATTGGTGGTGAGCCCTCGCATTGCCCCACAGCACGATGAACTACACAACCGCTCCGCACAGGAGCCCAGTCCACCCGCGGGGGGCACTTTGGTTGGGGCTGCTGGGAGTTCCTTCCCCAGATTGCACAGAGCAGGCCCAATCTGCAAACGTACATGCCTCAGGGGCCGGGAGGCGATGCTAAGGAGGCCTGGGGCGGGGCGGGGCGGAGCGGGGTGGGGGGGTGGTTCCTGATGGGGCGCACAGGGCCCAGGGCCTCAACAGGACAGCTGGGAAGCTGGGCGAACCACAGTTTGGCGGCTGTGCGCCACCCCCCCCCCCCCACCCCGCACCATGCCCAGGATGCTGCCCTCAGCAGGCAGCTCGATGCACAGAGAAGGGCAGGCCCTCCCCACAGAGCCACAGAGACAAAGCCCCAAAGACTGGGACTCCCGTTGGAAGCTCTGCGACAGGGAGGGCCAAAGATCCCTGCAGTCCTTGATGCAAGTTCAGCCTCTTGGGGCCTGGCCCTGGAGAGTATGGCTTCGTGGGTCTGGGCAGGTCTGGAGGGAGCATTTTAAGAAGCATCGCAGGTAATTCCAAGAGATACACCAGGCCAGGGTGATGCTGGTGTCCTGCCCCCTCTGGGCCAGCCCCGCGGTCCTGGGGAGCTGCTGTGGTCCCTGCCCTGCCCACTGGCCAGCAAGAAGCCCGCCGCCACCAAGACCCCCATGACGCTGAATCTGAGGAGAATGTGTCCCCTGTTGCCTGAAGACTCACAGGGAGGCCGAGGCCCGAACCAGCCCTCATAAAGGTTTCCAGAGATCCTCTCCTCCTGTAGGACCCCCAAGAAGCAGGGGGAGCTTTTCTTGAGGAAACAGCCAAGGGCTGCTCATGAGGCCCACTGGCAAGTGCTGGTCTCTTGCTTCTGCACGGTAAATACCAGTGGGCTCCAGCACCACCTTCTGTGGACCCACCCAGTCCTCGGGGGGCGCCCTCCACACCCCCAGTCTCCCAACCCCCACACAGCCGGTCACAGAGCCCGATGCCATAGCCACAGCTGCTGGGGCGCTGGATGGCCACGCCAGATGGCCACGCCGGATCCCCCGGGAACAGCGAGTCTCCCCAGAGGGGGGCGCCGTGGGCAGGTGCCAGAGCCGCTCCCACCTTCTCGCAGTTACAGGAGGAGCCCCCGTGCCCTCACCATCAATTCCCCCTTTGCCTCTGAGAGCTGGCTTTCTGTCACTTGGAACCAAATATATCACCCCAAACCTACTGACTCAGAAGTTTTGTATTTTTAACAAGTTCCCAGGTGATTCACAGGCCGATTCAAGCTGCACTTGAGAAGCATTGGCGTACAGCACTGCCAATTAGGCTGCCGGTGTTCCGGGGACTGGGCCCGCGCCTCCACGCCGGAATCTGTCAGTTCCAATTCAAACCTGTCCTCCACTAAGCCAGCATCTGCGCATCAAACTCCTGTTACATAATCCTGGGCAGCAATGGGGGTGGGGGCGGGCTCTGGGTCTGGGTGCCCAATCACTGAGCAGCCTGGAACACGGGAAGCCCCCAGAGGGAGAGCCCCCAGAGGCCTTCTCTGGAGATCATAAAAGATGCAGAATGTGGGGGAAGGTGCTTTCTATCACAAAGGCTTGACCAGGGGAGAACAAAGGGAGGGAATCCATGACGAGTTTTATTCACCTGTTCAACAAATCTTTCCAGTGTGCTGCCTACCGTCTGTGAGACCCTGTGCGAGGCATGGTGGGGGAGGGGGCGTTCGAAGGTGAGGGAAGCAGGGGTCCCTGTTCTCCAGAAGCCTTCCACTTAGGGGAGAAGTTATGCGTTCATCTGGTCACTAAATGAACAAACGCTTCAGACTGGGCACACATAGTTTCTGAGCCCCAGCACATGTCCTCTCCTTCTTTCTCCACTGGGTCTGTGGCCATTGTGATATGTTCCCCAGTCTCCTCTGCAGCCGTGTGTGGCCACATGACGAAGTTCTTACCAGCGCTGGTGTGGGCAGAAGTTAAGTGTGTGACTTCCTTGGGAGTGTTTCATGGTTGGAGAGATGACCTTCCCCTTGCTCTTTCTCCCTCATTCTCATGGGAAAGGTAATGTGTGATGGCTGGCACTGGAGCAGCCTTCTTGGTCTATGAGGGGTTTGCTACACATCAAGAATCATAGAACAAGTCAGAAGAAGCCCAAGTTCCTGAGGATTGTGGAGCCACCACAGAAGTCCAGAGCTGCTCACCCCTAGATCTCATTTCTAAGAGAGAGAAAGAAATCTTTCTCTTATGCTGCCACAACAACCCCAAAACAATGGTGCTCTGTGAAATTGTTATAATGGGGACTCATTTACATGGGGGAAATCCTCTTTTGACCCAAAAGATGGACAGGAGTTGGTTGAGGAGAGCAAAGGGGGAGAAGTTCTAAAGTGGGAAGAAGGGCAGCTACTCAGGAACCCAGTGGAGGCCACAGAGGCTGGCATGGAAAGAAAGGAGAAGGGGTTGGGAGGGGCAGGCCATGTAGAGCCTGTGGTCCAAGTGAGGAGTCTGGTCTGGGAGCACTGAGAAGTGTGTTCCAGCAGGGAAATAATGCAATTTTTTTTTTTCATTGAAAACATCCCCTTCCCCTCAAATTGGGATCACCAGAGACTACCTCCCCCTCCCCCAAGTTCTGTTTAATATATCAGTGAGGAGGTGAAGTAACAGGGCAGTTCAGCTCACACGAGTCACAGCAGGGATTTGAGACTAGATCCCATGTCTCTCAAACCCTGAGCTTTCCCCTGTATTATGGTCTCAACCACTCCTAGTCCAGACTCTTATCTCCCAGATGACCAGGTTTCTGGTGGGACAGATCTCCCAGTAGAAGGACAGGCCTCCTCAGTCCTGGCTCCAAGCACAGAAATCACTGATCCTAAGCAAACACTGTGCACAGACTTGGAGGACAGAAGCCCTGGGAGAGGCCAGGCCCTGCTCAAGCCTATCTGTGCAGACCAAGGATGGGGTCAAGTCATGCTGGTTCTCAGGAGAGGCCAGCAGGGGCTAGGGAGTTGGCCTGTAAAATTGTCTCCTTATTTAAACCCAGATATCTGGCCCTGGCTTCCTGCAAACAAACATCCTCCTTACCCAGACCGTACAGGGTCCACCATCCCTTCTTCCCTCACCCCCATCATCTCAGAATCATAAGGCCAAACTCAAGACTTGCAGAAGATGCCATTATTTATGAGAGAACAAGAGGGGCTGGACTCTCTATTTGTTGCATACCTAGCAGGGTTCACCAGCATTTCTTGCTGAACACCTGTGAATAGGAACCTCTAAGAAAGGAAGTGAAGGTTCAGCTTCCCCTTCTTGTCCACACTTCTGGCAGTATGGAAAATATATCCACAGCAAACTGTAAATTAGGAAATGTTCTGCTAATATGGAGACTGGGTATAATTAGGTATAGCAAGAGTTGGTTCCTTCATGATGCTTTGAATATAGAAAATGTCCTCTGTCCCCCTCCCAAATATCTTATCTATGACAGAATTCATATCTGTCATTCAATCATTATCAAGTCACCCCTTCAATTATAGTATTTTTTAAAAGATTTTATTTATTTATTTGACAGACAGAGATCACAAGTAGACAGAGAGGCAGGTGGGGGTGGGGGGGAGGGGAAGCAGACTCCCCACAGAGCAGAGAGCCTGATGCAGGGCTCGATCCCAGGACCCTGAGATCATGACCTGAGCTGAAGGCAGAGGTTTAACCCACTGAGCCACCCAGGCACCCCTTCAATTATAGTATTATCCATTTTGAATCTCTCTTGGAAAATGCAAATCTCTGTTAAGTACAATAAAACATTATCTAACTAGTCATTTACACTTCAGTATAAATGAGTTTTTCCTATCCTTTCTCTGAGGGGGAGACTTGAGCAGGAAAGAGAAGTTTATTGGAAAAAAGATGATGAGAAAGGATAATTATGAGACTAAGGACAGATTTGCTGGGATTTCACTTCCAGAAGGTGTGATTAGCCTGGACACCTATGAGACATTGACCTCTTAAGCCCTGGGAGTAGAGGAGGACCAAGGAGGCAACCAGAGGAGGAGGTTGTCTGCCTAGTGGTGAGATGTAGCCTTTCTTTACCTTTAATCTCTCTCCCCTCCACTACCTCACAACCTGCAAATACATTCAAGATTCTCCCACCCAGAAAAGTCCCACTACCCCTCTTTTGAGGTCCCTGCACATCCAAAAAGACAGAACGAGGTTTTAGAATCAGATAGTCTTGAGTTCCATGCTTGACTCTGCCATTTCCCCTCAAAATGGCTGCAAAAAGCTGGTTTTATTAATCTTTGTACCTCCAGATTGAGGCACAGAGCTTCGCACAAAAAAAGCAATTTCCAAAAATATTTTTGAACTGGATTTTGGAGTCTTGGTATCCTCACTTGCTTTTCGCCAAGGAAAAGCACAGTAAAAATTATTTATTTATACTAAAGTGTAAATGACTGATAAAATTTTGCATTTTAAAGAAGGGAATCCAAATAAGCATCTGAAAAGATACACAGCATCATTAGTCAAAAGGAACAATGATAAGCTTTTCCTCACAAGGCAGTGATAAGGAAAAAATGAGACCATTTACCCATTAATATAGTAAATATATAGTGAGCATCTAATGTGTGCCAGACACTGTTCTGGGCACTGAGGATAAAGCAGTGAACAACAAAAAAAGTTCCCTGTCTTCTTTACTCTCTCCTGACACTTAGGGTGGAGGACAGAATAAACTAACAAATAAGAGCTAAAAATGTATTATAAAGTCAATTGTTATCAGTCCCTTGAAGAAGATTAAAATGGCATAAGTGGGGGGACACCTGGGTGGCTCAGTTGGTTAAACATTTGTCTTTGACTCAGGACATGATCCCGGGGTCCTGGGATCAAGTCCTGCATCAGGCTCCTTCCTCAGAGGGGAACTTGCTTCTCGTCCTGCCTACTGCTCCCCCTGCTTCTGCCTTCTCTGTCTCTCTCTGACAAATAAATAAATAAAATCTTTTTAAAAATGGAGAAAGGGAACAGTGCATGATGGGGATTTTTATTTTAAATAAGGTGGTCTGGAAAGAACTATCTGAGGAGGTGACATTTGAACAGAGACATGAATGAAAATGAGGTTTGTGAATATCGGTGGAAAGGAGAATCTAAGAGAATAACCTCATTACCTAGGGACAGGCAAAGGTGGCTTGAACAATTATACAGAAAAGCTTCCAAAATAAAGAACATAATTGGCAACTTGGACTACATTAAAATAAAGACTTTCTGTCTATCAGAAGGCAACTTCAAGAGACAGAAAATTCAAGCCACAGAGTGAGAGAGGATATCTACAATATGTACATCTGTCAAATGACCCATATTCAAAATAGAAGAAAATCCTATAAAGCAATAAGAAACAGACATACAACTCAAGGCAAAAATGGGCAAGACTTGGACAGAACTTCAAGCACAGAATAGCTCAATGGCCAGTAAACACATGAAAATGTGCTTGACTTCATTAATCATTAATGAAATGCAAGTTAAAACCTCAATGAGTTACTACCACACACTTTTCCTAATGATTATAATGAAAATGATAGAAATACACCATGCATTGAAAATACTGACACACTCTTACACTACTCGTGGGGTCGGGGGGTAGATTGGCACAATGACTTTGGAATGTAGACTGGTAGTTTCTATTAAAGCTGAACACATGCCCACTCTATGAACAAACAATTCCATCCCCAGGTCTATTCCTGATTAAAAGGCATCCATATGTTCACCAAAAGAAGTATACAAGAATGTCCACAGCAGTATTATTTATGAGAACCAACAAGAGACTAAGAAATACCCAGTGATGTTAGAATAGCTGGATGTGTAATAGGGAAGGTTAGGACAAACAGGAAACCACAGGAAGAATGCACCCTGTGTTCTTCTCTCACCACCAACCCAGCCTTTGAGTTTATTGATGGGGTAAGCTAGCCCCAAGAGTTGGAGAAGCTGATAAATTTGAATAATACACTATTTAATGGGGAGTGGGAAGAGTTATTAAAATCAAAATGACGGGGCGCCTGGGTGGCTCAGTGGGTTAAGCCGCTGCCTTCGGCTCAGGTCATGATCTCAGGGTCCTGGGATTGAGCCCCGCATCGGGCTCTCTGCTCAGCAGGGAGCCTGCTTCCTCCTCTCTCTCTGCCTGCCTCTCTGCCTGCTTGTGATCTCTCTCTGTCAAATAAATAAATAAAATCTTAAAAAAAAAAATCAAAATGACTATAGCCACTTTTGCTTTCTAAGCTATGTAGCACAATCCAAAATGGTGAGGAAATAAATACTTTTTTTGTGCCCTGAAAAATTCATTAAAGAACAAGGGTCTGGAATAGGTGCCCCCTGTATAGCATAACACAAAAATGGGTCTCTGAATATGCAAATGAGGGTCTGTACTGAGAAGAGAAGGAAGCCAAATACACCTGCCTAATTTAGGGAAATGAATTTGGGGAAACCTGAGGGAAGATGTCCCAGAAAAGAAAGATGTGGCCAGTCTGTGGGGGAGTGAGAGCATAGGCAACATTGTAGGGGTCCTCCAAGGGAAGGCCAAAGGTGTCTTGAGGACAGAGGATATCTCCTGTTTACTTTTGCGTTATTTGCTTGGAGATGATGTGACATCTCTCTCTTCAATCTTAAATCTTCAGCCAATTTTGTAACACATCCATCTGCCTGAGGTACAGAAAAGAGAATGTGTCATACATCAGAAGCAATAGAAAGCAGAACAGAGACAGCCCATATGGGGGAGAGAGACAATCCAAAAATGGAACCATTTCGGCTTCAACAGAAGTCAGAGCTAAGAGTGAAGTGGGAAAGTGTACACCACTTCCCCCAGAACACTCAGAGTCTGGGAGGGAACCATGTTACCTAAACTATTTCAGAATACAGGAATCAAGGGAACTTGCCCAACTTCATTCTGTAATACTCGACAAAACACACACCTGTGACTAACATTTACTTATTTAAAAATTTACAAAAATCCTGAATAAGATATTAGCAGAGTGAATCTAGTAGGCTAAGAAGAGACTCGTACACCAATACAATCCAAGAATATAGGAATGCAAGGCTGGTTCAATATTGGTAGGTCTATTGGTTTTATTTACATTAATAGGCTAAAAGGGAGAAGCTTTGGTTATGTCCATGCATACACTAATGAGAAGTTTAATAATATTCAATATCCATTCCTGAATTTTTTTAAAAGCTTTTAATGAACAAAGTATAAAAGGAAACTTTCTTTGATGGAGTATTTATCAGAAATAGCAAGGTTCAGATTTCATGATGAAAGACAGAGAGGGTTTTATTGGGGAAGTTCTTCAGGGAAAACTTCTCTTGCTTTCCTGGGTATAGCTATGTCCAGTTTCTTTAGAATACACTTTCACTCCTCTCCTTTTTCTCTTCAAAATCTTCTGATGCACTTGGTCTCATCTGTGTTTCCAGGGCCCAGAGCAATTTCTGCCACACAGCAAATGTTGGATAAATAATGAGTGAATGAAAAACAGAAATTGAGGGGCACCTGGGTGGCTCAGTGGGTTAAAGCCTCTGCCTTCGGCTCAGGTCATGATCTCGGGGTCCTGGGATCGAGCCCCGCATCGAGTTCTCTGCTCTGCGGGGAGCCTGCTTCCCTCTCTCTCTGCCTGCCTCTCTGCCTACTTGTGATCTCTCTCTGTCAAATAAATAAATAAAATCTTTAAAAAAAAAATAGAAATTGACGAGGCCCACTATTAACATTGTTATTCAACATCATCCTGGGGATTATTAGACACAGGAATAAAATAGGAAAAAGACATGAGGTATAAATATTGGAAAGAAAAAGATAAAGCTACAAGTCTTTGCATCTGATACAAAATTTTTCTTGAAACATTTCAAGAAAAGAATTCCGAATATATTCAGATGAGAGATGGTCCCTGATGGTGGAGTAAGAACACCTCAACTCACCTCCTTCCATGGACACACCAAATCAACAGCCACAGATAGCATAATTGCAGCTGAAAAATAACTAAAAACTATCTGAACAGCTCCTTCCACAATAAGGAATAAAAAGACCACATGCAGATGGGTAGGAGATGTAGAGACACAGTCTCACCAAAAAATCCTCCTTGATACAGCAAAGTATACAAGAAGGGATCTCACAGAGCCAGAATTTCCTCCTAAGAAGTGAGGGGTTTGTACCCCACGTGGAGTATCCCAATTCTTGGGACCTGCACCACAGAGATGAGACCTCAAAAATGTCTGGCTCTGGAAGCCAATAGGGCATACATCCAGAGGCTCTGGGGAGCCATGGGGACCTACGATACTCTTTTTGAGGAGTTTGTATATGAACTCCCTTGCCCTGGAACCCAGTGTAAAAGGAGGAGTTTGAGAGGTGACTGGGTTACATATGAGAGAGATTCATATGCTAATATTAAAGTGTCTGCTGGAGGGGCAGGGGCCAGTAAGGACTTTCTTCAGAGATGGAGGCACTGGGTGAGCTCCATTTTTACACTTTCCATCTACCTTGGTAACAGAGGTGAGTGCACATGGACACAGTCTCACTGAGCTCTTCCAACTGCGCTCTTTCCCTGCTGTTCTAAAGTTGTGGACATGCCCTACCCTTAACACTCTCCTGCAGATTGGCTAAAGCCAGGGGATGCCTGTAGTCCACTTTTGATCACCTGGCTCTGGTGGCCAAAAGACCACGGGGCTATAACAGTCACACAGTTCTGGGCAGGCTACCATACCATGGGTACTACACAGACAGGAGACTGAAACACACCCCAGTTTGCCATGACAAAGTACCTTTCCTGGTCCCAGAGTTTCAACATGAAAGACAGGCTTCTCTTTTGCCATATATCTTGAGACTACAGAGGCACTCTTGGTAACATATGCTGAGAGACACCATCTTTGTGTCCTCCTTTGGCCTTGCCACAGCTCACTCCTGTGTCCCAGAAAGGGGCTTATACACTTTCTTGAATCCTTACTTCTTGTAACTGTCTCCTAGGGGTAACGTCCAGATCTCCTGGTCTGGAGGTCAGCAGGCCTCAATTGTGGTCCCACAGCATTATATATATCTGCATACTTTAAAACTGCTGCTGGAGAACCTGGTTTGCAATCAGCCTGAAACCAGGTGCCAAATGAGATCATTCCTTTGGGAACACTGACATGTCTTGGCACAACCTCAACAAGAATAAGTCAGAGACCTATCAAGAATAAATCAGGCTAGTTAGATAATCACAAAGGTTTGAGGGACAATCACAACCAAGAGCTGAGGCAAGGTTGAACAATAAAGTTCATCTCCTACACAAGGCCATTTCTTCAAGCCTGGGATAGATAGCTCTTTCACATAATACATGGAAAAAACACAGAGTATCAGGTGATAAGGAAACAGAGGAATATGCTACAAATGAAATAAAAAAACAAAACCTCAGAAAAAGACCTTAATAAATGCAGATAAGTAGTGTACTTGATAAAAAAGTTTGAAGTAAAGGTCATAAAGATGCTTACCAAACTCTGGAGAAGAACAGATCAACACAGCAGAATTTCAATAGATTATTATTATCTATCTATTCAATAGATTCAATTATTAAAATATATAAGCAAGTACCAAACAAAAGTCACAGAGCTGAAGAATACAATAACTGATTTTAAAAGTACACTAAAGGGGCTCAGTAGCAGATTAGATGAGGCAGAATGAAACAGTAACCTGGAAGACAGGCAAATGGAACTCACTCAAACAGAACAGCAAAAAGAAAAAATAAATAAAAAGTGAAAACAGCTTAAGAGACTTATGGGACATTAAGCAGACAAATACTCACATTATAGGGTTCCCCAAAGAAGACAGAGAGAAGGGGGCAGAAAACTTCCCAAGCCTGGAAAAGGAAAGAGACATCCAGGTCCAGGAAACACAGAGAGTTCCAAATAAGATGAACCCAGAGAGACCCACACCAAGAGACATTATAATTAAAATGTCAAAAGTTAAAGATAAAGAGAGAATCTTAAAAGCAGCAAGAGAAAAACAACTTGTTGAGTAAAGGGAAACCCCTTGGGGTTTTTGCTGACTTTTCAGCAGAAACATTGCAGGTCAGAAGAGAGTGGCATGATATATATTTAAAATGTTGAAAGGGAAAATCTTCTGACCCAAAATACTCTTTCCAGCAATGCTGTCATTCAGAATTGAAGGAGAGATTGTCTGCTTTCCCAGAGAAGCAAAAGCTAAAAGAGTTTATCACCATTAAACTGCCTTATAAGAAATGTTAAAGGGACTTCTTCAAGCTGAAAAAAGTTGGGGGGGAGGGGCACGAACTAATAGCAAGAAAACATATGAAAGTAAAAATCTCACTGCTAAAGGTAAATGTATAGTAAAAGTAGTGGATTAACCATTTATAAAGCTAGTATGGCAGTTAAAAGACAAAAGTAGTAAAATTAACTATAACTACAATAATTAGTTAAGGGATTCATAAGATAAAAAGATGTAATATATGACATCAAAAATGGAAAATGTGTGAGGAGAGTAGTAAAAATGTACAAGTTTTAGAATGCACTCAAATTTAAGTTGTTATCAGGTGCCTGGGTGGCTCAGTCAGTTAAGCATCTGCCTTTGGCTAAGGTCATGATCTCAGGGTCCTGGGGCTGAGCCCTGCATCAGGCTCTGTGCTTAGCAGGGAGCCTGCTTCTCCCTCTGTTTTTCCCCCTCTTTGTGCTCTCTCCCTCTGTCTCTGTCAAATAAATATATAAAATCTTCTTAAAAAATTTAAATTGTTATTAACCTAAAATAAATCATTGTATATATAGGTCATTATATGTGAACCTCATAATAATCACAAAGCAAAACCCTGTAGTAGATACATAGAGAATAATGAGAATGGAATCTAAACAAAACACTAAAGCAAATCATTAAATCACAAAGAAAGAGAGCAAGAGAAGAAGAAAAGAACAGAGAGAAACTGTAATAATAGCCAGAAAACAATTAACAAAATGGCAATAAGTAAATACCTATCAACAATTAGTTTAATTGTAAGTGAACTAAATTTTCCAATCAAAAATAAAGAATGGCTGAATGGATTAAAAAACAAGATTCATTTATATATTGCCTGCAAGAGACTCACTTCAGATCTAAGGACACATACAGATTGAAAGTGAAGGGATAGAAAGAGATATCCCATGCAAATGGAAGTGGAAAGGAAGCCAGAGTAGCAATACTTATATCAGACAAAGTAGACTTTAAAACAAAGACCGTAATAAAAGACAAAGAAGGCACAACATAATGGTAAGAGAGTCAATTCCAGGAAGAGGATATAACATGTGCAAACATTTGCGCACCCAATGTAGAAGCACCCAAATATATAAAGCAAATATGAACAGATCTAAAGGGGGAAACTGAGGCACTAACACCCCCACTTAAATCAATAAATAGATCAGAATGACAAAATAAAGAAACATCAGCTTTAATGACACATTAGACCAGATGGACTTAATAGATATGTACAGAACATTCCATACAAAAACAGCAGAATACACATTCTTCTCAAGAGCACATGTAACATTCTCCTGAACAAATCATATGTCAGGCTAACAAAACAAATCTCGATTAAATTTAAGAAGATTGACATCATATTAAGCATCTTTTCTGACAGTATCAGTAATAAACTGGAAATCAATTACAAGAAGGAAACTGGAAAAAGCCAAAATATGTGAAGATTAAACAAACAATGTGTGGGGCACCAGGGTGGCTCAGTGGGTTAAGCCTCTACCTTTGGCTCAGGTCATGATCTCAGGGTCCTGGGATCGAGCCCCGCATCGGGCTCTCTGCTTGGCAGGGAGCCTGCTTCCCCCTCTCTCTGCCTGTCTCTCTGCCTACTTATGTCCTCTCTCTGTCAAATAAATAAATAAAATCTTAAAAAAAAAAAAACAATGTGCTACTAAACAAAAATTGATCAACAAAGAAATTAAAGGGGAAATTAAAAAAAACTTCCTGGAGACAAATGAAAATGGAAATACAAAAACCCAAAATCTATGGGATGCAGCAAAAGCAGTTCTAAGAGGAAAGTTCGTAATGATACAGGCCTACCTCAAGAATGAGAGATGTCTCAAATAAACAATCTAACTTTATACCTGAAGAAACTAGAAAAAGAAGAACAAAGCCCAAAGTTAGTAGAAGGAAGGGAATAATTATCAGAGTTGAAATAAATGAAATAAAGACTAAAAAAAAAAAAAACAGTAGAAAAGATCAATGGAAGTAAGAGCTGGTTCTTTGAAGGGATTAACAAAGTTGACAAAGCTTTAGTGAGACTCGCCAAGAAGAAAGAGAGAAGGCTCAAATAAAATCAGAAATGAAAGAGAAGCTACAACCATTACACAGAAATGCAAAGGACCATAAGAAACAACTATGAACAAATATATACCAACAAACTGGACAACCTAGAAAAAATGGATAAAATTCTAAAGACTGAATCAAGAAGAAATAAAAAATCTGAGTAGACCAGTTACTAGTATGAAGATTAAACCAGTAATCAAAAACCTTACAACAAACGGAAGTCCAAGATGAGATGGTTTCACTGGTGAATTCTACCAAACATTCAAGGAACATTTAGCATATGTCCTTCTCAAACTCTTCCAAAAAATTGAATAGGAAGGAACATTTGCAAACTCATTTTACAAGATCAGCATTACCCTGATGCCCAAACCAGACAAAAACACCATAAGAAAGAAAATTACAGTCCAATATCCCTGATGAACATAGATGCAAAATCCTCAACAAAGTATTAGCAAACCAATTTAGCAAAACATTAAAAAAATCACACACTATGATCAAGTGGAATTTTCTCCAGGGAAGCAAGGATGGTTCAACATCCACAAATCTAACAATATGATACACAACATTAACAAAATGAAGAGTAAAAATCGTATGATCATCTCAATACAGAAAAAGCATTTGACAGAATTTAACACCATTTATGATAAAAACTCTCAACAATGTGGATATAGTGGGAACACATCTAAACATTATAAAGGCCAATACAACAAACCCATGGCTAACATCATATTCAACTGTGAAGAGAGGAAAAGTTTCCCCTTACGATCAGAAATAAGACAAGTATGCCCACTCTCACCACTATTACACTATTATTCAACCTCGTACTGGAAGTCCTAGTCACAGCAATTATGCAAGGAAAAAAAAAAGAAATGAAAGGTATCTAAGTTGGAAAGGAAGAAGTAAAACTGTCACTATTTGTAGTTGACAAGTTACTATATTTTAAAAGGCCTAAGGAGTCCACCAAAAACAAACAAACAAACAAATAAAACCTGTTAAAGCTAATAAATGAGTTCACGAGACTTGTAGGATGCAAAAGTCAATATACAGAAATCCGTTGTGCTTCTCTGCACTAATAATGAAATATCAAAAAGATAAATTAAGAAAAAAAATCCCTCTTATAGTTGCAGGAAAAAGAACAGAATACTTCAGAATAAATTTACCAAGGGGATGAAAGTCCTGTACACTGAAAACTATATGACATTGATGAAACAATTTGAAGAAGAAAACAAATGGGAAAATATTTCATGCTCAATGATTAAGAGAATTAATGTTGTTAAAATGCCCATACTACCCAAAGCTATAGATTTACAAATTCAATGAAATCCCTATCAAAATTTCAGTGGCATTTTTTCACAGTAAAAAAAAAAAAATCCTAAAATTTGCATGAGCCCACAAAGACACCAAATAGCCAAAGCAATCTTGAGAAAGAATAAAGCTGAAGGTATCACACTCCCTGATTTCAACCTATACTACAAAGTTACAATAATCAAAAGAGTATAGTATTGGCATAAAAGCAGACACACAGATCAATGGAACAAAATAATGAGCCCAGAAATAAACCCCCCATACAGGGTCAACTAATTTATGACTATGGAGCCAAAAGTAGACAGTGGAGCAAGACAGTCTCTTTCAATAAATGGTGTTGGAAAAGCTGGACAGCCACAAGCAAAGAAATAAAACTGACTATTTTATGCCATACACAAAAACTACCTCAAAACAAATTCAAGCAACATGGACGGGACTGGAAGAGATTATGCTGAGTGAAATAAGTCAAGCAGAGAGAGTCAATTATCATATGGTTTCACTTATTTGTGGAGCATAACAAATAGCATGGAGGACAAGGGGAGATGGAGAGGAGAAGGGAGTTGAGGGAAATTGGAAGGGGAGGTGAACCATGAGAGACTATGGACTCTGAAAAACGATCTGAGAATTTTGAAGGGGTGGGGGGTGGGAGGTTGGGGGCACCAGGTGGTGGGTATTGTAGAGGGCACGGATTGCATGGAGCACTGGGTGTGGTGCAAAAATAATGAATACTGTTATGCTGAAAAAAATAAAAAATTAAATTACAATGAAAAAAAAAAAAAAAAAACACCAAATTCAAGACTTGAATGTAAGACCCAAAACCATAAGACTCTTAGAAGAAAACACAGGTGGTAAACTCCTTGACATTGGTCTCATCATTAATTTTTGGATCTTACTCCAAAAGCAAAGACAACCAAAGCAAAAATAAACAAATGGGACTACTTTAAACTAAAAATTCTATGCAGCATTTGTTGAAACCATCAACAAAATGAAAAGGCAACCTACTAAGTGGAAGAAAACATTTGTAAATCATATACCTGGTGAGGAGTTAATATTCGAAATATAAAAGGAACTCAAACAACTCAAGAGCAAAAAATAAATAAATAATCTGATTTTTAAATGGGCAGAGAATCTAGATAGATACTTTTCCAAAGAAGACATACAGATGGCTAACAGGCATACACAAAGATATTCAATATCACTAATTTTCAGAGAAATGCAAATCAAAACCACAGTGAGATATCACCTTACACTTATTAGAATGGCTATCATCATCAAAAAGACAAGAAATAACAAGTATTGGGCAGAGTTGAGAGAAGGGAACACTCACTCACTGTTGGTGGGATAGCAAATTAGTGGGATAGCAAGTTTACTGTGGTAAACAGTACGGAGGATCCTCAAAGTTAAAAATGGGTCTGCTGAATGATCGAGCTCTTCCACTTCTATATGCAATTATCTATAGAAAACAAACACGAATCCAAAAATATATACACACTCCTATGTTCCTTGCAGCATTACTTACAATAGCCAAGATAGGGGAACAACCTAAGTGCCACCAATGGATGAATGGATAAAGAAAATATGGTACAGATATATAATGGAATATCAGTCATTTAAAAAAAAAAAAAGGAAATCCATGCCATTTGTGACATGGTTGGACCTTAAGGACAGCATGCTGAGTGAAATAAGTTACACAGAGAAAGACAAAAACTATATGTTTTTTTTCATATATGGAATCGGAAAAAAAAATGAACAAACAAAGTTCAGATATAGAGAAGAGATTGGTGGTTATCAGAAGGAAAGGGAGTGGAGCATAGGCAAAAAGACTGAAGCAGGAGCACCTGGGTGGCTCAGTGGGTTAAGCCTCTGCCTTCAGCTCAGGTCATAATCTCAGGGTCCTGGGATTGAGCCCTGCATCGGGCTCTCTGCTCAGAGGGGAGCCTGCTTCCCTCTTTCTCTCTCTGCCTGCCTCTCTGCCTACTTGTGATCTCTCTCTCTCTCTCTCTCTGTCAAATAAATAAATAAAATATTTTAAAAAAAGACTAATGCAGATCAGTTATATGGTGATGGATGGTAACTAGACTGACTGTGGTTACCACTTTGTAGTGTATACAAATATCAAATTATTATCTTGTACACTTGAAACAAATAAAATGTTACATACTAATTTTTCCTCAATAAGAGAAAGAGAGATCTTTAGGGTTCCTTGGAATGCACTTTGAGAACTGCTGCCATAGATTATTGCTATTTAACCTTTATCATTTTTCTTTATCATCAACAGGTGTTGATCATTATAAAATGCATATTAGGAGTCTATCAAAATCAACATGTAATTCTTTTCCTGTACTGATATAGTGAATTACAAAGATAAATTTTTCTGATGTTTCTAAATCCTCAGGATTAAAAAAAATTATGACATGACTTTTAAAGATCCTATATAAATCAGGATGATGCTGGTCACAAAGGTCACCCAGCCCAGAATGTTTTTTTTCTCACTAACTAGACAGCCTGTGTATGGTTTTATCTTTGGCAGAGCTACCTCCAGGGCCTCTGATGATACCAAAACATCTTCTCACGTTTCCGTCCATCTACATCTATCTCTGTCTGGCTCCATTCTCCAGACAGGAGTTTTACAAGTATCAGGGAAAATGGCCACTGGCAGCGCCAGACACACAATCCTGGCAGAAAAAGTGCTTCTCTCTCACATATTATTTCTGGAGAGAATTGTTGGTGGCCCATGTTGGGTTGTATTCTAAATGCTGGATGAGTCGTAAGTTGTCATTAGCAGTCCAGCCAGGGTCATGTGCCCATCCCAGTAACTCTGCGTGCGCTCGTGTGTGTGTGTGTGTGTGTGTGTGTGTGTGTGTGTGGTATTGGGGGGAGGAAGTGGACCTTAATTGGCAAGTTCATGAGAACCATAGGGAATGGGGGAAGAACTCCTAAGGCAGGAGGTACTATTACCAACAAGAAAAGAGAGGCAACAAGCATTCTGGAAAAGATGGGAAACAGAGCTACAATAGCCCACTACATTCCACCCCTTGGCTGCTCAGAAGAGAAATGCACGCTTATCACCGTGCATAAAATCATAAACTATTCTTTGCTTAAATTTTGCTTTCCTCCCACCTAATTCCAAAGTACAGTCCTTTCCCCAGCAGGAGACAACCCAAAGTCACATCCGGGTACTGACTGCTGCTCCAAATCCCAGATCTCTGAGTGACGCGGCTGTGTTTTAGATATGACTCAAAGTCTGCCCAGCTAGGCTTCTTCCATGAATTGAACCCTCCCAACACATCCTTTCTAGAAGGTGTATTAATGCACTCAGAAAAGGAAAATATCCAGCAACTTTTCTTTCCTTCTTGCCATCTCTTCTGGGCTGCCACGAGCGTATTCTTCAGTTCAATCTACCTGTTCACAAAGTTTCCTTCTGATGGGTCCATTCACCTTACAGCCTATCTATTGAACTTTAAACCCAATGATTGTATTTCCAAAACCTATAATTGGCTCTTTTTCATACCACTATAATTCCATTCTTATCCTTTGGAAGATAGTAATTTCATTTTTCTAAGCTCTTCTCTTTGCCCTGTTAACTGCGCCCCCTTGAGTGTTTGTTCTCCAGCTGTTGAATGCCTTGCTCTCTCTTACGCTGAAAGCTCCCTCAGGCCTTGGTGATTCTTGGATGGATGCTCACATTTGGATACAAGAGGCCTGATTTGCCCAGCTGGTAGATGTTGCTTGTGTTTACTGTGGCAACTGGGGTGCAGAGCTGGGTGACCCACTGGGTTTCCCAAGGGCTTGTCCCCCATTTCTCTTGCACATGCCCATCATTGGAGTGCTCTCAAATGGCCATTCTGCTGCTCCAGCCCGAGGTGAACTTCCACGGTCCCCTCTTCTTGACCTGTGTTAGGGGAAAGAGGAGCTCCTGCCAATCAATCAGAATCTGGTTCTGCAACCAGGCATCTCAAGAATGTTATGAGGCCCCCCAACTCCTATGTCCATCACCCTTGGGGTTAGGAGACCCCAGGACACTTACACCTCAGGTAGCCCACATTAGGGGTCCTTCATCAATCCAGTTCTCCCTGCATTTCATTTCTAGGAACTCCCCAAAATCTCTGCTTCATTTATGACACTCTTTGTCATTGTTTTCTAGAGCTGTTCTAGATTCATGAGAGAGAGAGAAAGAGAATGAGAGACACAAAGAGAAAATATGTTCTGTCATTTTCAGGGATTTGAAGCAGGAAAAGGAGGGGGGAGTGTGTGCTTAATCCACCATCTGTAGCTTTTCCTCTTTTATCTTCCTATTAAAAATACGTTGTAACAGCAGATAATAAAGGATATGTATAGAATAAGATTAAAATAGAAACAGAAAGTCAGGACTGACAAAAGGAACAGGGGCACATATTTCAATCCTGAAGGTTACAGAGTTGCAGCCTAGCAGCCAGAGTAAAAAGCAAAACTAGACGGTGAATTCCTGGAGGGCAAGAGGGTGTTTCAGCCACAGCGGTATTCGGTATTCTCAGTGCTGGGCCCAAACCCAACTCGGGCTGTTCTTCAATAAACAGTTGGTGATTGAACACACTTATTCACTGGGTTCTTTATGAAACAACACAGTCTTTGCTGTCGGGAAAGAAGAAGGCATAAAATATCATTGGCAATAATATTATTTTTCCTGTCAGTAAATTAAAAGCTATTTCTCATGTGTATCACAGAACAGATAGTGCCTTTGACACCCTGTTTTACAGAAAGCATGAAGATTCATGTGATCGGTTTTCAAATGACTTTTGGCAACGCCTAAGAGCCTCACCTTCAGACAAACCCCAGGGAAGGCGATTCTTGGCCCCACTGTCCCGTGTCCTGGGGCCGCATGATGGTCCTCCCTAGTCTAGGCTGGGCAGGGAAGTGGGGCTGGTTGCAGACTGTCCCGGCCACGCCTCTCCATTCAGAGCTCTGATGAAGGACGACTCTCTCATGCTGCCCTTTTCGTGACCTAAGGTGTTCCATTTCATGACCCACCTGCCTGGCTCCCTGGAAACAGCGCACGTGTTTGGAAAGCCAAGCCTGCATGGTGCTGCCTCCTGGGTCCCCGGCATGAATCCCTTGGTCTTGCTAAGTGCTGAGCTGGATCTAGCCAAAAGAAAGCCCCTTCTAACAGCTGCATTGAGCCCTGGCCTGGGAGTCTAGGGCCCCGAGTCCGAGTCCTGGGCCCTGGATGAGCTCTCATTCATTCATTCTTTACTCATTTTTCACTCTTGCACTTAAGGAGGTTGGTGCAGTCCCTCCTGGGTGCAGCCTCTCCTGGGCCTGGGATGCACAAAGACCAGGGAGACACTCTCTACCCTCAAGCCCCACAGCCTAACAAAGGCGGTGACTTCCATCTAAGGCTCCTTGCCTGTGAAGGAGGGTTACAATGCCTGTTTTCTGGAACTGGAATTTATGGAACAAATACTCTACAACGAATCTCATGCACAGAATCATAATGATGGTGGTGGTGGTGGGTCCAGGAGGGACCCAGCCCTCAGCCCCTAAGTCTCCCTGAGGGCAGTGATTGGACCCTGTTCCCCACTCCCCTCAGCCTCCCCACACAACGGAGGAGGGAGTGAACTGGGAAAGCAGATTCCAGCCCCAGCAGGGGGATTCCCCAGAGTTTTGCTTTATCAGCTAAATGCCCTTTATTAGCCTGCAGTTAAGTTGTCTCTTTGTCTGAAGATTAAGTAGACATTTCCTCCCTTAGCAAGGGGAGGTGGAGAAAAGAAGGATGCTAATTAGTTGATTCCCCTTCAAGGCCAAGGGTCCATTTTATAACCTGCCTACCAGAGCCAGTCTGTGGGGCTTCTCTGGAGGCAACCCCACACAGTGGAGAGCCCTCGGGACAAGCTCCCAGTGTGCTTCTCAGCTCTGCCTCTTAGGAGCCCTGGACCTGTCTTGGCCTCAATTTCCCCATCTGTAAAATGGGTATCAACATTTCTGTGCCTTGGGTATGTCAGAAGTGCGAATTACAAGACACCCCACAACCCCAAAAACCCCCAAATGAACATGTCTACTCACTGTCCTCTCTCTCATCTCCAGGAGAGGGTGCAGGAGGCCACGTCACCCAGACCCACTGAACCGACCTGTTGCAGGGACAAGGAGCTGGTGGAGAAGGCTGGTCGGGGGCTCAGGAAGTTAGCACACCTTCCTCTGGCAAATCCTGGGAGGATCTGTAGCGATAGTTTCTTGCTATCTGTGTATTTGTGTTACCCCAGGAACTTATGGGGAAAAGCCAATTAAAAAATCAGATTATCTAGAGAGATACTCTATACATATATATACATAAACCCCCATATAGATAATATATAGACAATATCTATATACGATCATATTTGTGTGTGTGTGTGTGTGTGTGTGTGTGTGTATTATACTGTTTTAATTTGAAGCATTAGGGGGAAAATGCCCAAAGACTCATTTAAAAGCTTGCAAAGCCACATAAATGGCAACACCAGAAATGATCCGAACATCCGTCACCTCAGGAGTGGGTAAATACAGGGCAGCATAATCCATGCAGTGAAATATTACTCAGCCATAAAGAGCAATGAGGCACTGTGGCATGCTACATGGATGAACCTTGAAAAACGGTACAGTTGGGATGCCTGGGTGGCTCAGTCGGTTAAGTGGCTGCCTTTGGCTCAGAGCATGATCCAAGGATCCTGGGATCGAGTCCCACATCGGACTCCCTGCTCGGCTGGGAGCCTGCTTCTCTTCCTGCCTCTGCCTGCTTGTGCTCGCTCTCTCTCTCTCTCTCTCCCTCTCTCTGACAAATAAATAAAATCTTAGAAAAAAGAGAAGAGAATAAAAGAAAAACGGTATGGTTGGTGAAGGAAGCCCATCACGGGGTCCCGCAAATTGCATGAAATGGACTCCACTTATAGGACATATCCAGAGTGGCAAATCCACGGAGACAGAAAGCAGACTGGTGGTTGCCAGGGGCTGGAAGGAAAAGGGGGTGGGGTGGACAACAAACACTCAGAGGCCTTCCGTTCCTTCTGCGGGGGGTACCAAATGTTCCCGGATCCGGTATCAGCAGTAGTTGCAAAAAAGCCCCAGAATTGCATGCTTTAAAAGGTGGATTTTATGGTATGTGAGTTTTATATCAATGAAGGTGTTAAAATGTGACTGCGAGGCAGGAGCCCAGTATCGTCTGGTGGTCCTCAAATTGGTAAAAGATTCACGTGGAGGATCTTTTCTCTGTAGGAGCTGACTTTGTCTCTGACAGAAATTTCTCCTCTGCACTGTGGAAATAGAGCACCAAGGCTATTTAACTGGTTAAGTATCCAGCAGCATATTAATAAATCTGTCACTGTATTTCTCAATGTAACAAAAAAAAAAAAAAAAAAAAAAAAAAAAAAAAAAAAAAGGTGGCCCAGGGCAGCCCCACATAAGCTGTCAAGAATCCTGACTGCTTGAGTGTTTATCCATTCAGCTGATATTCCAGACCCCTGTCTGCACCTCCTCTGTTCAGGGCTCCCGCCCCTTGAGTGCCAAGGCATGGGGGTCCTCTGAATTATCTGTCCCTGAGTCATCACTGGCTCACCCTGACATCGACCAGCCTGTCTCCATGCCTGGTCTGGGGCGCTCGGTGTCCTCCTCTCCCCCACCTCCCAGATCCAACCCCTCTCCCCACGCCCTTGCTCCTGTGGGCTCTGGACCTCTTTCTGGACTCCCTTCTCTGCTGCTCTGGGGTCATGCTGCCTTCCTGGGAATGCTACAGAGATGGGATCCTTCCTGGCACCCACCAAAGCCTCCTGTGGCTTTATTCATTCCTGTTCCCCCCACTGAGCCCAGAAGACCATGCCAGAACACAGAGTTCTTTCTCAAGGACACAGGAACAGCTCCATCTCTTCTCCCCTTCTTGTGGGTGTCCCCTCTGTCTGCCCTTGAGCCTGAGCTTGGTCAGTTGTATGACCTACTTAGGCTGCGGGAACGCCTTGCAAAGATGATGCAAGGAGAAACTGGAAAGCCACCTCTGAGCTGCCCTGAGTCTTCCATGGAAAGAGGCCGGGCTAGGCTCTTTGAGCCCCAGCCTTCTGGACCTCTCAGCAAAGACCCAGACGTGGGTGAGGCTGCTGTAGGTGACCCAACCCCAGCTGAGCCAGGAAAGACCAGAAGAAACATCCAGGCAGGCCATTGTAGCCATTTTCATTGTTCTAATGAGAATGAGAAATAATATTTCTCTAACGAGAAATAATAAATTGTGCCAACGTAAGCCACTGAGTTTCGAGATAGTTTGTTATGCAGCAAAAGCTGACTAATCCACCCATTTCCATGTCTTCTCCAGCCTGGGAACTGTCCCCTCTAGGGAGACAGAAACTCCCATGGCTCACCTCATACTCTTTCAAATTTATCGTGAAGCTTGAGACCCTTGAGGCTTCTGATAGGGGCCATACAGGCTCTTGCAAATGGAAAGAACTGGCTTCTGAGATGAAAAATACCAAGAGTGTAACTCTTGTTCAACTGTTGTAACTTGCCTCCATGTGACATGACGCCTCGTGGTCCACTTTTAGAAGGGGAAGAGCTTCAGGTGAAAGAGGAATGAGAATGAACCAAAAAGTAATTGTTGACACATCAAAGTACGAGGTCATCGCATATTTATTGAGTGTCTACTGGAGTTAACACCTTGTTAGATGCTGAGGACATAATGATGAGCAAAACAGACCCAACCCAGGTCTCATAGATCCTACAGGCTGGCCTGGGACCCTGACACCAATCAAATCATCACACGAATGATGATCCATTGATTCACTCATGTGACAAATATTTATGTCACATGTGTCAATAACTTGAGGAGGCATGGAGCACACAGTAGTGAACACGCAGAGATGCGTCTATCCCTAGAAGTCAGGGGCAGGGAGTGGGGAGTGGGTGACAGGGAAACCTGATCCCATGTGGAGCTGAGAAGGCTTCTCTGAGTGGCTCTAGTTGAAACTCAAACCCAAAGGATAAGACACAGTTAAATGGGCAAGGACATGGGGGTGGGGCATGGGGGAGGGGAGATAGAACATTCTAGACAGAGGGCACAGGAAGTACAAACACTCAGCTGTGACCAGGAGGAGCTGAAAAAAAGCCAGAGTGTCGGGAGACACAGAACATGGGGGAGCCCTCGTGGAGGGCTAGGGTGCCAGGCTAACTTTAATATCTTTAGACCCTAAAAGTCTCTGAAAAGGAACTGGCCCAAGTGGTCATTGCCTATCTCACTGGGCGCCACCTGGCCCAGATGTTGAAGGCACCTGTCAGCAGCCTCACCTCCCACCCCTGAGATCCACCCTCCCCCAGGGCCTCCTGTCCGGTGGCCCCACCCTTGCTGGAAGAGTGACCCTAAAAAGGCATTCTCACACTCCACCCCTCCAGAAGTTTCCCTAAAGTTCCCCACCCCCCAGGGTCGTGACACCCCCAGCACAGGGACTGCACACTCACATATCTGGCTTGGGGTCCAGCACTGGTCACCATGGTGGCTCCAGGATGCCACGTAGACATGTGGGACTGGAGTGTGGAGCCTGCTGCATGTTCCTTGGGGATACCCACCCAGCAGGATGCTCCCTGGGCTGACAATGAGAGGACAAGGCCAACAAAACACCAAGTGAAGGACACCTTCCCGCACTGAGGGTTGTGGAGGACAGGACCAGGGTGTCAGGGCCCAACAACTAGGTGATGTTGAAAGGCAGACCAGGGTGGGCAGAGGAGGCTCCCCGGAGACGACATGCATGCGGACACGCAGCGCCTGTAGAACAGGAAGTCCTCCTACTCTGACAGCTTGGGAGTACACAAGGAGAGAGCGCAGCAAAGACCGAGGCCTAGAGCTGCAAGAGCAGAGGCCTTGGGAACAAAGTGGCCACGGTGCCTGAAGGCCACCTGAAGGGCACCTGAGGGCATCTGCAGGCTTCCCTGAAGAGTCATCTGGAGGGCACCTGGAGGGTGTCTGGAGGGTGATCTGGACAGTCACCTGGAGGGAGTATGGGGAGAGCTGGCTGGCTGGGAGGGCTATGAGACCCTGTGGAAGGGAGCCTTTGCTGCAGTCATCCCAGGGCACCTGGGCCCGCCCAGAGGGAGGAGCAGAGAAGAGCGGGTTAAGGCCTGGCCACCCTGATTCTAGCTCCCGGGGGCACCAAGGACCGCAGCTGCTTAAAACCACCCAGTCAGCAAAAGCCTCCACAGAAGCCTCTGCTTAGGGCATTTGCATCCAAGGCGATGGGCAGCCCACTTCCCCTCAGCAGAGGCTCAATCTGCCTGCACGGGGGCTGCAGGGCTGGGACAATTAATTAAAGATCCCAGGGAGCAGCCAGCTCTCATTAAATCCCGCGTGGGGGGCGGAGCGCCAGGTGAGAACTCCTGGAATGCTGCTGCACTTTGTCCCCAGCCAAGCATTCTCTCATCTATTATCTGCATCGATCCTGGCCAGGCTCTGAGAGAAGGGGATTATCTCCATTTTGCAAAGTGCAGAAGCCGAGACTCAAGACTGGAGACTTGGGTTAGATCACATATCAGGGTCTCCCGGCTCCCCAGGCACAGGGCTGAGGTTCCACAGTGTGGAGTGCCCCATTGTTCCCGCTGCCTCAGTGGGGGCCCACGCATCTCTCTCTGGGCCTCCTGGGGCAGGAATAGGGACAGTGGGGTGACGCTGAGGGGACTCACACCCGCTCTGCCCCACAAGGCTACAGACAACCAGACCTGGCCAGGATTGGGGAGGATCGGGAGGGTTGTTGAAGGCACTGCTGCCTAGATCAAAGCTGCTATGGGCTGCGCTCACCCTTCACCAAGGTGGAATTTGTGCTTTCCTCAGGGAAAAACAGAATCCCCTGAGCATGCCAGGGGCTGACTCTGAGCCAGGCGATGCTGGGGACCCAGAGATGGGGTCCCTCCCTCCCACCTGTGCAGAGGGGCCCTACAAGACCTCCTGTCCCGAGGGCTCTTCCTACAAGTGACTGCAATGGGGTTTCCTGCTTTGCAGACACAGCAAAATAATACTATGCAACCTCCAAGGCCAAATTTTGAAAGGTGCTATAGCTTCTTCTGTCCTTCTGTCTTGGAGCTCTGAGCCACCAGATGGGCCGGCAGGTTCCCTAAGGCCACCAGGCTGAGAGGAAGCCCAACCAGCCTAGGTGCAAAGACACAGAGAGGTTCTGAGAGCGCACAGAGAGACACAGCCAGTCCCCAGTAACTCCAGCCTCCCCTGCCTCCACCTCGGCTCCTGCCTCCCCATCTGACAGCAACCATGCCAGTAGGTTGAGCCAGAATTGCCCAAATGGGCACTTCCCATGAGGGATGAAAAAGTGATTGCTGTAGTCTTAAGCCACTAATTTTGGGCAATAGTAACCAGAACACCAGCATGGAAAGAGGGACACACAAGGGAAATGCAATTCCAGAGTGAAACAGGAGCAAGTGCGGTGCGACACAGCCCAGGGGTGGCAGAGAGAAGGGAGGTCCGGGGAGGCTCTCCAGGGTTCCTGCCAGGGGGTTCCCAGGCAAAGATGCCAGCCGTGCAAAGGCCCAGACGCAGGAAGGGCCTGACTTCCTGTCCTTCCAGCAAGTGGCTAGAGTCCCAGCACTGAATCTGGCACAGAGATTCAGGCACAGGCCCGTGGCACATGGCAACGAGAAGACTGGAAGAGTCTGGAGCTCAGAGTGAGGTCATGCCCACATTTTAGAAAGAACATGCTGACCTACGTGTGAACGATAGAGAGGAAGAAGCAGAAGGTGTTAGGGCAATCTTTCTGCAGGGGAGGTCTCCAGTAACTTCTGGCACAATGTTGGCATGACCTTGTTTGGGGTGATAATTGACAACAGGTGGGAGGGAGCCATGTATAAGCAGAGCCATGGCAGGTGGAGCCCCTGCGTGGCCAGTCCTAGGTAACCTGGAAGAGGTAACCTGGCACTGTTCTAGCTATTACGGAGAACATCAGAGGAGACACTGAGGAGGGGACTGAAAGCAAGGCATGGACGGGACCCAAGTCAGGAAAGGCCCATGTCAGCGGGCTACCCACAACAACCTGCAAGGGCAGATGTCCCCATCCCCTGGTGCACTGAGGGCGGCCCCACTCTCCTGAGGGACAGTAAGAGGGATGGTGGCTTGGGATCACCATGCCTGGCTACTGTGACATTTGCATTCTTTGTCACTCTTACTACATGTAGATCAGATGGGGGGCCCCCACAGCTCTGTTCCCTTTCAGAGGCAGGCACATGGTCCAGGCCTGGTCAATCAGGGATTCATTTAGGGATACTGACCTAAGCTGGGCCCACAAGAATATGCTCTGGGACTTTGGCCAAACCTGCTGGGAATGGGGCATGCTCTTTCTGATGGGGTGGCCGACCTAGAGAAATGGACATGAGTAGATCATGGCCATTTTCCCCTGCTTTGGGAAATTGATGTGGGCTGTCCCCCTCCAGATTCTTTTTCTTTTTTAATTTTTATTTATTTGTTTTGACAGAGCGAGATCACAAGTAGGCAGAGATGCAGGCAGAGAGAGGAGGGGAAGCAGGGTCCCCGCTGAGCAGAGAGCCCGATTCGGGGGCCCGATCCCAGAACCCTGAGACATGACCTGAGCCAAAGGCAGAGGCTTTAACCTCCTGAGCCACCCGGGCACACACCCCTCCAGATTCTTATGTTGAAATCCTCAACCCCCAGTGTGATGGTATGAGGTGGGCTTTGGGGAAGTCATTAGGTCATGAGGGTGGAGACTTCATGATGCTATCAGTGCTCTTGTAAGAACAGACACAGAGCTTGCTTCTCCCTGTGATCTCTGCCATGTGAGGACCCAAGGAGCAGACAGGATATTAGCAAACCAGGAAGTAAACTTTCATTAGACACCAGATATGCCTGCATCCTGATCTCAGACTTCCCAGCCTCCAGAGCTGTGAGAAATAAACATTTGTTGTTTAAGCACACCCCTGCCCCGTCTACAGTACTTTAGTTAGAGCACCCAAACGAAGCAATATTTCCTGAGCAACACAGAGGGAAGCAGAGAGATAGAGAAAAGAGAGAGAGTTGATGACACATTGGAGCACCTGGATCCAGCCATGCCTGAAGTCTACCCTGGACTTCTCAGTTTCATGAACCAATAAATTCCTTTCCTTGCTTAAGCCACTCTCTGTGGGTTTCTACTACTTGCAAACAAAAAGAAAAAAAGAGCGATTACACCTGTAATGAGATGGAAAATCTTTTCATCCCCAGAATTCCTCTTGGGGATGGCACTGTCTTTATTTGGAAGAAATATTTTTAAAAGCATTGGCGCTTGAAGGTAAGAATCCAAGGGACCTGACTGTGACGAAAATGCCTTACGGGAGAAAAGGAAAAGATGTTGTGACTTCACCAAGGGAGACCATGCCTTGGTAGGGACCCCTCCTGGGACCTACTCCCAGCTCACCTGCCCCGGGGGTAAATGCTAGTCTGAACACGCAGTAGACCATGCTAAGGTAGAAGGGGACCCTACAATGCAGCTCGATGGTAAGACTACAGGGGAACCTGAGCACCCGGTGGATGAGGTAGGGAAAGAAGGTCATCCTTTGCAGGCCTCCCTTGCTGCAGGAGCCAGACTGTGAGCACGGCATTGTCAGATGCCCTTGCAGCATGGGTTCTGGGGTGATGTACATTTCGGCTGCTTAACCACATTCATGTGAGATTCGGAATGCAAGCAAGAGGCAGAGAGGCCCTGCCGGCTTTGCTACAGCCCGAAACACGATGTCAGTGTGCCTCCCCAGGGAATGTAGGGCCTCTCCTGAGTCCTGTGTCCCACGTCTTTACAGGTGCATATGGGCACTGGCTCTGTGGGTTCAGAGAGGAGGCCTGCGGGGCTCCCGGGAGCTGCTGCGGGCCTGGGAGCCAGTCTCCAGAGATGACCATACGGCCCCTCCTTCCAGGTGATGGCAGGAACAACAGGGCTTCTGTGAGGGCAGTTCTGCCATGAGTACAACCCTGGTTCCGGGAGGTCAGGTGAAGAGCCCCTCGTCTTACCCTGCCTGCAGGGTTACAGTCCCTTCGTCCCCTGTAGGAAATCCCTGCTTAGACAGGGAAGACTTGCAACCCTGATAGGTGAGGAGTGAGGACCAGGCCACCAGCTGCCCTGCAGGGTCCAAACCTTTAATAAAAGTCACAGGCAAGTGGTTTTAACACAAATTAGCCCTTACTATGCTCTGGACTCAGGGTTACGCGTTTTACATACATAATTCATTTAATATTTGCAACAGCCCCGTGAGCTAAGCAGTTTGTGTACCCATTTCCAGACAAGGTAACTGGGGCACAAGGAGGTTGACTAACAGGTCATAGGGGGCTGGAGGGGCAGGATTTGAGCCTGGTGAGGGAGGTGTCCTGGAGCAAGAGACCCAGCCCTTGAGGGGCAGGGACACAGAGACTGTGTGTAGGAACCAAGACCGGACTGTCATAGGTAAGGGATGGAGTTTTGAGTTTAACCAGATGGGTGAGGGGTGCAGACAGGATTGGGGAAGGGCAGTGGGGGAAGCTGGCAGCTGACATTTGATCACACAGTTTTGACTGACCTAAGTTTTTGAATAAACTCCCCTGGGGATGAGGATGGCGGCGAGGGTTAGCAGGGAGGGTGGCACATGGGGATTTCTCCCTTTTCCAAATCCAGGGAAATATATGGACTATGTGGTAACCCTCCCCCACCAACATCCCAATACACACATATACGCACACGCACACCTCCATTCCTTAGCAAAATCTTTTTTCTCCAAGATAAATGCTATAACACAGGGACAGACGCTGTAATAATCTAGTAGAGACTATAAAATGGCATAGCCTTTTTAGAAAGTAAGTTGGCAATATGTAGCAATGGCCTTGCAGTATCATAACTTTTGAACCTGTAGTTTCCTTTCTAGGACCTGTCATAAGGAAATCATCTGAAATATGAGAGCTCCAGGCACAAAGATGCCCAGGACAGAAACACTGAAAACAGTGGGAAATTGGAAACAATCCCAATGCTCAGTGATGGTCGTGAAGCAAGCTAATGGCATATCTGTGTGATGGAATATTGTGCCGTCATTAAAAAGAGGACTGGAAAGAGTATTTAACCGCACGAAAGCAATGTTGGGGAAAAAGACAGGCTCCAAAGTTGAGGTCATTTGTAGGATGTTCTCAACCATGGGGGAAAGTGTACTTGGAACAAAGGCTGGAAGAAAATAGACAAAATCATTCCTAGAAATTGACTCACGGTCTGGAGGGATTTACTTATTTACTTCAGGTTTTTTGTATTTTTTGGTGATTTCCAGGTTTTCTACAATGACCAGTCATTGTAAAAAATAAAGGGAGGACAAGCTCTTGTGGTCTGAAGCTCCCAAGTTTCTCCTCTGAGCCCCCAGGGGAGGTGAGACAGCAGCAGGCTCACCTCCAGGAGCTTCCTGGGTCACGGTCTCAGCATGCCACTTCCAAGCAGCTCCACGGAGTGACAAGACAAACAGGCTGGGACAAACAGGGATGAGGCAAACTTCTAACCTGGATACATATAGGATGCGGAAGATCTAGCCTGAAAACAATAAGTCACATAAAAATAGTTTAGGGACTTTGAGCAGCCAGAAGCTGACCATGAAAATCAACAGTGAGACAGAATTGCCTTGGCATCTGAGGTCACATCACAAGGAGCATACTGACCAGAAAGAGGGAGGTGCCGATTACAGACAGGCCACATCTGGGATTTGGATTACAACTTTCCAACCCCCAGGGCATCTGTCAGCCTATCCCTTCCCCATCCTGGTGACCAAAGCCAGGTTTACAGGGGGTCTGGGAGGTTCCTTTCTTGCCCTTCTCTATCTGGTATTAAGGAAGAAGAAGCGGTAAAAAGAGGCTAAGGGAAGAGCTGGCCAGAAGCCAGAAAACTTGTTTCCCCACCACATCAACTGTGTAATTGGGCTAATTCTGTAGCATTTGTGCTTCTGGGCCTTTGTTTCCCTTTGTCTGTGTCACTTCTGATTGGAACATTTGCTGTTGCTTTTGTGCGTTCTTAAACCCAATCCCCTCTGATGATGTACATGAATGTGTTTCTGATGGATGTTTTCCAGAGCCCTTTGTTGCCTCAATTAAGGGATAATGAACAAGAATTGTTTCTATTTGTAAAACAGCCCAGCCATTTCCCACTTCCCAATTGGTGGGACAATGTGTCTTAATTAAGCACAAAGACTTGTCACTTCATCTACTGTCAAGATCCCCAGAGAGGCGGTGATGGAGGAGCAGGGAAGGAATGGGAGTCCCGAGAAATCTTGGGTGGGCGTGGAGGGGCCCAGAGAGTGCCATGGGCAGCTCCCAGGTGGCCAGGGCTGTGTCACGTCGGCTGTGGAACCAGCTCGCCTCTGGTGACCAGTCCCTAGAGGATGCCTGGATACCAAAGCCATGACCTTGCATGGATGGTATGTGGTGTTTGTCATTAAGAGCATGGTCTGTGGACCTAGCTTGCCTGGGGTTTGGTCCCAGCTCCACATCCACTAGCCATGCATCCCCGGGCAAAGGACACAAGTCACCTAAAAGATGAGAACCAGCAAAATGATGGCAACCCCTACCTCCCATGGTGAGCAAGCACCCCGAAGGCGCTAATATAGGGAAAGCACTTACAACAGCCCCAGGCATGGGGTGAGCCCCCGATGAATGTGGATAAATGGGAGCAGTGACAATTTTCCTGAAAACAGTAACCCTGCTTTCTTCTGGAACCCTTCCCAGATGCCTGGGTTTAGAACACAGGAGCTTCTGGGAGCTGTGGCCGCTCCTCGTCCTTTGGAAGAGCTGGGCTTGCTGAGGACCCCGAGGACAGACTGGTTCTGGAAGAGCACTGGTAGGAACCCGGAACATACCTCTTGAAGTCAGTTGTACTACAGGCACTACAAGTGACCTGTGGCTGAGCAGAAGGCAGGGGCAGGTTGTCAGAAGTCCCAGCCCATCGGAAGGAGTTCCGCCCCCTCAGGCTCCAGAAAGCCTAAATGGGAGTCCCCAGCCAGTTCCCAGGACTTCCAAAGACCCAATCATCTGTGGAGAATAAGACCACACACAGTAGGTTGTCTTGCTGTGGGAAGATATTCTCTCCACCTGAGGGGTCTCACTGGGAGTGGGGGGCTCATACGGGTCGATACAAAATCTGTCAATAAAAGGTGTTTCCTTCCTATCAAGCACAGAGCTGAGCTGTTTAAGTATGCCGCCTGGCTGGACCCTCGCCACAGGCCTGCAAGGCCATCCTCATCACTGCCATTCTCATTTTTAAACTAGGAACATCGCAGCTCAGAGGAACCCACCCAGAGTCACCGGGAACTTGAGGAGACAGGATCCGAACCTGGGTCTGTCCACCTGCACCACCGGCGGCTAAACCACAGTGTGGTCCTGTCGGTGCTGAACAGCTCCTGCTCTTCATGAACCACAGTCGCGGCGAGGCCCAACTCCTCTCTGCCGGATGAGCTGGGGTGAGAGATGTTTATTGGGGATAAGCCCCTGTGACCAAAAGGAGAAGGGCGTGGGATGGGGCAGCCAAGGTGCAGGGCAGAATCAAGAAATTCAGCCAACTCAGAGGGAAGATCTAGAGCAAATGCTGCCCATCAGAGTGTTCGCAGTCGGTGGGAACGGTGGGGCCTTTATCTTCCATGTCCGTCAGGAAGGGCATAGCCTCGATGCTGTCCCTCCGCTGCTAAGCATGGCACAGAGGGCTGACAGCTGGAGGTCCTCTGCTGACTGCAACCCTGCAGCCGGACTGCATCTCCCGGGCTGCCCGACGGTGTCCCAGGCCCAGGAAAAGTCCTGTATGGCTCTCCACCAGGGCAGGGTCCAGCCAAGCATCTATGCCAGACCCTCATGGTCCATGACATCTGGCCTTTCCTCTGACCGCGCACCACCCTGCACAGTCTCTTCTCCTGTCAGTTAATTCCTCCTTACCAGTAGGCCACCAGGAATGGGGGTTCTCCAACAGCCCTGCTGGGTTATGGGGTCCACCTCTGTGCCTCACCCACTTCTATCTGCTATCCAGAAAGAGTTGAAGTCTGACCCATCCCTCTGGCCCCAGTGCCTAGCCCAGAGCCAGGCTCAGAGCAGCAGGGGCCCGCCAGCTGGGAAAGATGACTGGAGCACCAGTGGAGCCCAGGTCTCAGTGGGCCTGAGGGCTAGGCACCTCGGAAGATGAGAAAGCTGCTGGCAGTGAGCAGTGGGCACCACTTGCGGAGATGGCCACTGCCCGGCTCCAACCAACTCCAGCTGGGTGGGCGGGTGGGCACAGCATGGCCAAACCACCCCCTTTTCAAGAGAATTCCGAAAGCTAGGTTTCTAATTCAAAGACCTCGATTTTCTCAAAGGTTGGCAACCTGCTTTCAAATCAACAGAAACACGGGGTTGAATGGCCTCATCCAAGACTGCCGCCTGGCTCCCCCAAGCCCCGACTGGTTTGGGGACAAGCCTGAGGGGTAGGACGTGCAAGTCATGCAACTGTAAGGACCGTGGGCTTCATTCTGAGTGAAGTGGGCCCCACAGGGAGGTTCAGAGTAGGGAGAGGCCTGCTTTGCTTGCTCTGTAGTGACCCTGGCTGCTTGGATGAGAACAGCTAGGGCAGGGGCAGGGGTCTCTAACAGTCATCCAGAGGGAAGAGGAGACTGGCCACAAACTCCAAGGTGCTGGCCTCAGCAGCTGGAACATGGCATTGCTGTCCACTGTGATGGGAGAGGTGGGAGAGAGAACAGCTTTTGGAGGGAAAAGGAGAGCTAGCTTGTGCAGTGGTGGGTCTGGAGCCTGGGTGAGCTCCGGGAGCTGTCCAGCACTCAGCACTCCCCTGCCCACTCCTCACACCTAATCGGATTAACTATTGGCTTATCTCGCCTGGGGTGGGGTCTGTCCAGGACCCACTTGCTCCTATCACTCATGTGACAGGTGCGGAGGGCCCCCAGGTTGCCATGGCAACGGAGACAATGGCTGGAGAGTGCCTGGCAGTCAGCAGCACCCCTCCCCCACTGAGGGTCCATCAGCCAGGGGCACAGCCCGTTAATGAGCCCAGCCCCGGAGTCCCCAGGACACAGTGACTGCTGCAGGCTTTACAAAGTTCTTTGTGCTGGTGACTGGCCGATGGGTCTCTTTTTCAGCAGGGGTAGGGGGCAATTTCAGCAGTCCTCTGCCTTGGGGCTCCTGGACCCTTGCTCACTGAGTGACCCATGGACCAGCTAACTGAATGACACCTAGGAGACACACTTAGCCCCTCTGGCCAGCTCACCTGGAAAAGGTAGAAGCAGCCTCCTTGGGCCGAATATTCTCCCCACAGTCTCCTTTAAAGCTTAAAGAAAAGTGGGAGTTCCCTCTTCTGACAACCCCATCAGTTCCTCTGTCCTCCCCCCTTCTCTCCCCTCTCTGCGTGGCAACCCCAAACCCTCCTGACAGCCTCCTCAGACAACCTGTTCCAGTGGTCACTGTCCCATCACTTCAGGGGACAGTTGTCTCCCCACCTGTACAGACCTTTTCCATGACTGTAAAAGGTGGCGTTGGAACATTCCCAGCCAAGGACTGAATGAAAGCTGGCTTCCCGGAAAAAAAGCAGCCACCCCAGCTGCCTCCCTCCAGCATCCACAGCTCATTTATCTTGCTCTCCCTTCCTTTGTCTGTCCTCCCTCCCTGCCTCACTCCCTTCCCCTCTGCCTCCTACAAAGCAGGGCAGTACCTGTAGCCGGCAGCCTAGGTCTCTGCTGCTTCTCAGAATATGCAGCCATGTGGTCTGCCACCAATTTGAGGGACCCCTGGCTGATGGAAGAGCAAGGCTGAGCTAGGACATCTCACGCAAGATCCTGTCTTCATTCAGCATCTACAATATTATACCCATGAAGGTATACTACTCCTATTTAAGACATAGAAGCAACTGAGGTTCCCAGAGACACTGGACCACCTTTGTGATGGTCAAGGCCACACAGCTAAGGAGGAAGGGAACCAGGCATGTGCAGAAAGGGGTGGTGTCCTCTTGGCCCCATTATGAGGTTTCTCCTTTCAACACTTAGACCTTGCAAACCCCACCTCTTTTCTCCTTTTCGTCTGTGTCTACAACATAACTTAGAGGTTAGAGTACAAAGCTAACAGGATCAAGGCTGTGCCCTCAATTAGGCATGGGAGACCACAGAGCTCTGATGCCAGGCTAAGCCAGTCTATGTTGGCCATGAGGATGTTGGATACCATGTTCAAGATTTGTCTTTTTGTGCTCGGATCCCTTCCCTTCCCTGGCTCTACTGGGCATCCCAAGGCACTACATTTCCCATAGCCCCTTGCCCTCGGTTTCCCACTGGCTTCATCCAATGGGAGGCACTGACAAAAGATGGAAGGCAGGAGAAGAACAGCCCAAGTATTTCTGCCCTCTCAGTGGCAGTGGACGGTGGGTAGTATCTCTGGTCCACTAAAACAGAACGTCCTCCATGGTCCCAGCCGCTGCTAGGAGGCCCTACCATGGCTCCAGATTCTTCCAGACTTGGCTTCTAGGCTGTGCTGACATTACCTTCTCTCTTGGGGATGGTAGTCATTAATCTCTGGCTTCTTTGACTTGCCAGCCATTGTTTGGCTTCTTAGCAATTCTATCATTTCTCTAATGAATTCCCTGTATTAAATTCTCTTTGTTTATAAGACCTAGGGTGGCTTCTGTTTGGGGGCAGCGATCTTACTGGCATAGTTCTAGACACTCCCCACTGGAAAAGAAATAGGGAGCTGGCCTTCACCATCAGAGGGGCATGGAGCAGAAGACCTATCTCTGATCCACAGTATTAAGGTGGCCACAGCCCACTCTGGACCAACACCCTCCTGCATAAAGGACAACCATAAGCATCTTGGCACCTGCCTTTGTGGGTTCTTGTCCAGGTAAAGTTGAAGTAAGGAGCTGGTGGGTGCTCAGGATAAACACAAGTTGCTCTCAGCTGCCCAAGCTCCCAGGCCATCATCTTTGCTGCTCTCAGCCCAGGCTGCTGGTGCAGAGATGGACTCACAAAAGGACAGCATGCCTCTCCAGCCTTACCCTGGGCAGATCCAGCTAGACTCCTGAGCAAGTTCATTTTCAGGGCTCTGGCCATTCCTGGAGAAAGGTGGCAGCTGGCAGAGGCGTGAGTTTCAGAGCTCTGGGAATACAGCAAAGTTGAGATGGAGCCCTGGAGACCTTGCTCATTTTGTCCCCTGGAGATGAAAACAGCACCTCCCAGGGGAACTCGCTGCCTGCACAGTGCAGCAAAAGAAGGAACATTGTTAAAGAATCAGAGGATGGGATATTGCAAAGACCTCAAAGAGGTCTAGGGTCCAGCCTGCCACTGGCACAGGACCCCAGCCCCACAAGCTTATGATGGCAGAGTATCTATAGTGATAGTGTTCCCTATCAGTTACCTATCAAGTTACCCCATGCAACACTGAGCAGCTCTGATGTCTGAGCATGGAATAATGTCCCTGAGGAAGATGTACACATGGGAAACATTGGCAAATGGGAACAAAATGCCACTTTATTGTTAGAACTCCAGCAGAGCCGTGGCTAAATGGGTTCCAAAGGGCATTTCCTCTGCCTGCTGCCTAGACACTAACCGGCTGGCTTCCCCAGGGGACTTGTCCATGCAGCTACCCTTCCTTGGTAGCTGGCCCAACCTCCCACAAGGCGGTGTCTAAATCAAGAATGAGCACCATGCCCAAGTCACCCTCATATAAAGTCTTCCCCAGGATACTCATGCTGGGGCCAGTCCGTTCAGAGATGAAGGATTCCAGCCTCTGTCTCTTGAGTGTCCATTTTCCCAAAGGTGCAAACAGTTCACAAGGCTCCCTGCCCCAGCCCCATATGCAAGAACCTTTGGAACCAATCTAGTACCACATATAACACTTCCAGAACAAAAGAAATGCTATGACTCTGGGAAGGGGCCAGAAGAGAGAAAATGAAAGAAAGAAGATAGCTTTGAGGTATTATTTTCACCAGGAAACCATCATTCATAGACCATGACCCAACTGGAAAAGCCCTTTCCTTATATACGTTACAGTCTTCAGGCCAAAGCAGTAGAAACAGAAATGATAAAAGGAACAGAACAGAAGGATCTAGGGCAGCTGGGCAGTCAGGCTTCGGGAAGGCCAGGTTCCACAGAAGAGTGGAGTCTGAGGCTATAAGAATGGGCAGGTAGCCTTTAGCACATGCTCCCCTGGAAACATTTACACCAACTGGATCTCACATGTATGTCTGAAAAACAGAAGCCACTCTAGGTCTTTCGAAGGAAGGTGTTTGGCTATGTAATTGATGGCGTGCCGACAAGCCAAACAACCTGCCACTCTTGAGAGTAGAGAGGTGACAGGAGAAGGGGCTGCTGCTGGCTTGGGGTCTGGGGCTACCCAGGGAGCTAGAACCCTAGCAATAACAGCAGACAAGAGCCTCCACCTGGAGACTAGGGCCACCATGGGAAACACCACAGCAGGAGGGATAATCTGCCTTTCCTCTTCTTCCATCATCTACGTGTGCCTCCCACTGGTGGAAGCTACTGGAAGTCAGAGAGCAAGAGAGTCAGAGAAGGCATCCCGAGCAGAGCAGAGTGGGCGACTAACGCCAATGCAGCATGTGATGATCAATCTGAGACCCCGGGGGGGTGGGGGGGAAGGGGGGTATGAGTGGCTTGGCTTGAATCTTGTGCCCATCCCATGGACAGAGGAGCATGGTCCTGACGTCATGGGGGGGCGGGTGCTTCCCCAAAGGGAAATCGGGAACTTTTCTCAAAATAGGGAAAAGCAACGCAAAGCAGGCAAAAACACAGTCTTCCTCTAAATCCACGAGGAAGTCACCTGTGAAGCACCCTGTCTCAAAGGTAAAAGCTTCACCTGTGAGCACTCCTTTCTCAAAGAAGCAAGGGGCTTCCTGAGCTTCCTTCGCCCCTTAACACCCACCCTGCTTATCTAAAGCTCTTTGGTGCCTTCTCAAGTCGTTATTGTGAGGCAGCTTTCAGAAAGACTCAAGAGAACAGTCTGATTTGAATGCCAGCTTGGCCCCTGTGCTTTGCTCTCCCCCACTGTGAAATGGGCATCAAAATGTGTTTGCCCTTCCTTCCAAAGAGTTCAGTGTGGAAAAGAGGAGAAAGAATGACTTCACAGCAGAGACACCGGACAAGCATGACCTCATCCAGGTGCTCAAGGTCAACACCCACAGTGATACATCATGTTGACAGGGTTCTCCCATGATCTGACATGATGAGAATGACCCTTTACCTCTGGGGTCTTCCTCCCCAAATCTACAACCCCAGTACTGTCACAAGGAAAGGTGTCAGATGAATCTCAGCTGAGGGGCATTCTATGATACACCTGGCCAGCACTTCCCAAGACTGACAAGGTCATCAAAAGCAGGGGAAGTGAGAGACTATCAGAACCAAGAGGAGCCTAAGGAGATGTGATGGACACGTGTAATAAGGTGTCTGTCACGAACAGGGTCCCAGGGCAAAAACAGGGCATCAGGTAAAAACTAAGGAAACCTGAATTCTCTGTGGACGTTCATTAATGATAACATAGGAGCGCTGGTCCGTTCACTGTGACAGTTGTACCATACTGGTGTGATCGGGTAACAGCAGGGAAATGGGGTGAGGGTTCACGGAACTCTCTACACTATCTTTGCAACTTTTCTGTCAATCCAAAGCTATTCTCAAATGAACAGGTTATTCAGCCTATGACATTCCTGCACCCACAGCTGGGGTGACAAGCTGGGTGAGGGGAGCCATCCGTAACCCAGCCCTGCAATCCGGAATCAGCATGTGCTCCACGCCTCCTTGGAAGCAGGAGCCCTTCCAGTCTAACAGGCACTGGACTGGCCGGTCCTCACTTTCTGCCAGTGCCATCTTCTGTTCTCTCTCTACTTGTCAACAGCTGCAGAGGACCTCAGGGCATCTCTCTTCTGGCCCATGGGGCTGCTTGGATGACCATGGACCTGTGAGTTCTGGTGTCCGTCCTCCACTGCCAAGCCCACTCCACTTGAAGAATTACTCTCTATGGGTCCCTCTGGCCTGGGCCCCAAGGCCTTGCCCACGAGACCATCCCTCACATCCAATATCAAGTCTCACCCAGCTGATGGCCGGGGTCCTGCCCAACTCCCCATTACAGGCTTCACGGTCCTAACATCATACATCTCCCTGACGTGGTGTCACCTTGGGGCACAGACTGTACCTATCCCTGCTCTAGTCACCTTGTCACCGTGAGATTCCCACCTTAATGCCCACATGTGGCTCTGCTGTTGGTCTGGGATCCCCCCCACTTACCCCTCCAACCCATATTTATCTGAATGCCCATCAGTTCTTGAGTGTCACCAAGGGGGTGCTCTCCCTGGCTTCTGGGCTGAGATGCTGGGGCCACTGTGGGATTCTGGCACCTCTGTGGGACTTATTCTTGGTCAACTTCTGGAATCACACTCTCTCCTCCCATGAGCAGTATCCTTCGGCCCGGTCACCTTGCCCGAGGGAGAAGAGTAGCTAACACCTACTACCGTTGATCTGTCCCAGAGGCTATGCATGTGGATTAATCCTCACACGGGCATCTGGGGTAGGTACAGATGGCACCCCCTTTCTTATGGATAAGGAATCAGGGGCACAAAGAGGCTAGTATGTGGTGGAGACAAGATTTGAACTCAAACACTCTAACTTGTGCTTCCAACGTTAACCTCTGTACTGTACGACCAAAAAAGTATAAATCCAAATAGTCTGGAGCATTCCAAGGTAACATGAATCAATTGGTGTCATTGGGGGTGGGGGTGGGGCAGAGGGTGATGACAAAGAGGGGACTGCCCACCCCCAACCCAGCACACACAGTAGTCTCTGCCAGCGGGCACGACAAGCTGGTATGGGAGGCGTGTTCTGACCCCGTCTATCACCTCCCTGGGGGCCAGGAGTGATGAGCTGATGGGAGGTGACAGCCAGTCACAACGCCATTACCTCATTTGAGGATACATCTAACTGAAACATGAAACTGCAAGCGAGCATAAATTCTAGGCAGAGAGCAACTCTGCGCAGGAATTTTGCAAGCATTACATGTTCTCCTTCCCTGTTGCAATCTGTATAGTTTATCTTCCGAATAACAGGGCTCATGACTGAAGAACAAGTCTCACTGGTTGTCGCTCCAAGAGAGGAAAAATATGCCGTTCCTCACATGGCAGATATTCGGCTTTTAGACCTGTGCGGGGGATCTGAGCAGGGCTCTCTGGAGCTGTCCCTGTCTTCCCCCGGAGGAACTGCTGCTTTCTCCTCTTCTTTTCCCTTTCACACGTCCACACTGAGACCTGATTTTAACCCCAGTCCATCCTTCCTTGGGTTTGTTTTTCATAAAAGTATTTTATTTCTCTTTTTATTATTTTTTCATCATGACAAGTGCATTCCTTAGAACTCATCATCTATTTCACCCATCCCCCTACCCCCCTCCTCTCTGGTAGCCATCAATTTGCTCTCTACGGTCAAGAGACTGTTTCTTGGTTTGTCTCTCTCTCTCTGTTTCTCCCCTTTGCTCATTTGTTTTATTTCTTAAATTCCACATATGAGTGAAATCATATGGTGTTTGTCTCTGACTGACTTCTTTTGCTTAGCATAATGCCCTCTATCTCCATCCCCATCATTGCAAATGGCAAGATTTCATTCTTTTTGATGGCTGAGTAATATTCCATTATATATATATGTGTGTGTGTGTGTGTGTGTATACACACACACCATCTCTTCTTTATCTATTCATCAGTTGATGGACATCATTTGGGCTCTTTCCATAATTTGGCTATCATTGGTAATGCTGTTATAAACATAGAGATGCATACCTTTGATTTACTGTTTTTGTATTTTTGGGTAAATACCCAGTAGTGTCATTACTGAATCATAGGGTAGCTCTATTTTTAACTTTTTGAGGAATGTCTGTCCATACCATTTTCCACACGGGTTGCACCAGTTTGCATTTCCTCCAACAGTGCATGAGGTTCCTCTTTCTCCACATCCTCGCCAACGCCTGTTGTTTCATTCTTACTTGGGTTTCCGATATATCTTTTACAGTGTTCAGAGCAGTCATCCCTTGTTCACCTGCCATATTCTAAGTTCTTGTTCTCTCCCCCAGGGCTTTCTCAATAGATTGAAGTAAAAATGATCATCCAAATGAGAATTCTCCAGGTCCTGGCCTTCATTGGTCTATGCAGCAAACTTTTAGCAAGTGCCTATTATATTCCAGGCACCATTCTAAGCATGGGGCATGAAACAGTGAAAAAGAAAAAGTCTCTATGGTCAAGTGTTGGTATATATTCATTTAGTGGCTCTTGGATTCAAGAAAGAAAGTCCCAAACACTCAAAGGCTTAAACAATAAGGCTATTAATTTATTGTTTTCCTCCAAAGCAAAAATTCTAGTGGTAAGCGAGCGTCCAAGACCAGTTAATTCAGTGGACCAGTGATGGAAAGGACCCAGGTTATCTCCATCTCTCCATACTCCCTTCATCAGTGGGTTGGTTTTGCTCCTCAAAAATAGCTCTCCTCGGAGCGCCTGGGTGGCTCAGTGGGTTAAGCCGCTGCCTTCGGCTCAGGTCATGATCTCGGAGTCCTGGGATTGAGCCCCGCATCGGGCTCTCTGCTCAGCAGGGAGCCTGCTTCCTCCTCTCTCTCTGCCTGCCTCTCTGCCTGCATGTGATCTCTCTGTCAAATAAATAAATAAAATCTTTAAAAAAAAAATAGCTCTCCTCATGACCACAAAATGGCTACCACAGTTTGAGACATCATACCCAGATATGAAACTGTTCAGGAGAAGAGGGAATTTCTTCCTTCTGACTCCTTTCAAGAACAATAATACATCCATGCCTGACTAAAAACTTCCTCAATCTGATAAAGGGCATCAATGAAAAACCTCCAGCTAACCTCATACATATTGGTGAAAGACTGAATGGTTTCCCCTAAGATCAAGAAAAAGCTAGGATGTCTATCCTCAAAGTTTCTATTCAACATTGTCCTGGAGATCCTAGCCAATGCAATAAAGCAAGAAACATATAGGTTGAAAAAATACAGGTGATATAATTATTGATGTAGAACATCCTAAAGAATCTAAAAGGGAGTTGATAGAATTAATGAGTGACCTTGACAATAGTAAAGGACACAAGGTCAATTCACAAATACCAATTATATTTTTAGGTACTAGAAATAAACAATTAAAATTGATATTAAGAAGTACCATTTACAACCCAACTTTTGTATCAACATGGATGGGACTGGAAGAGATTATGCTGAGTGAAATAAGTCAAGCAGAGAGAGTCAATTATCATATGGTTTCACTTCACTTTCACTTATCATAGGGTTTCACATATGTTATAAGGAATAACACGAAGAACATTGGGAGCAGGAGAGACGAAGTGAGTTGGGAGAAATTGGAGGGGACACGAACCATGAGAGACTGTGGACTCTGAGAAACAAACTGAGGGTTTTGGAGGGGAGGGGAGGAGGGTGGGGGGTTGGGTGAGCCTGGTGGTCGGTATTAAGGAGGGCATGTATTGCATGGAGCACTGGGTGTAGTGCATAAACAATGAATCTTGGAACACTGAAAAAATAAAATAAAAATTTTTTAAAGTACCATTTATAATAGCATCAAAAATTATGAAATACTTAGGTATAAATCTTATAAAATAAGTTCAAAATGTTCCTGCTGAAAACTAAAAACACTGATAAAAGAAATCAAAGACTGAAAGGTGCCAGGGGAGGGGGTGGCAATCAGTCAGTTAATCTGCCTTCAGCTCAGGTCACAATCCCAGGGTCCTAGGATTGAGCCCCACATAGGGCTCACTGCTCAGTGGGAGTCTGCTTCTCCCTCTCCCTCTCTGCTTTCTCCCTCTCCTTCTGTGCTCTCTCTCTCTCACTTACTCTCAAGTAAATAAATAAAATCTTCAAAAAAATTCAAAGACTGGGGCGCCTGGGTGGCTCAGTGGGTTAAGCCGCTGCCTTCAGCTCATGTCATGATCTCCCTGGGATCGAGCCCCGCATCGGGCTCTCTGTTCAGCAGGGATCCTGCTTCCTCCTCTCTCTCTCTGCCTGCCTCTCTGCCTGCTTGTGATCTCTCTCTGTCAGCTAAATAAATAAAATCTTTGAAAAAAAAAATTCAAAGACTGAAAAAAATGGAAAGATATGCCACATTCCTGGATTGGAAGATTCAGGATATTAATTCTCCCTCAAGTGATCTACACATGCAATGCAGTTCCAATCAAAATCCCAGAGGGAATTTTGTAGGAACTGGTAATCTGATTCTATATTTGATACGAGAAGGCAAAGAAACTAAAATAATTGAGAAAATTTTTTAAAGAGGAACATAGCTGGAGAATTTGCATCCCTTGATTTTAGGAGTTATTATAAAAGTACCATCACCGAGAGGTGAGGTATTAGAGAAAGGACAGACACATAGATCCATGGATCAGAACAGAGTTTAGGAACAGACCCACCCATTTATCATCAATTGATTTTTGACAGCTCCTAAGTCCATCCAATGGAGGAAGGGTAGTCTTTTCAGCAAATGAGGCTGAAACAATTACATATCGTAGGCAAAAAGAAGGAGGAGGAGGAGGAGAAGAAATAGAAGAAGAAGAGGAGGTGGAAGAAGGGGAAGAAGAAGTGGGGCCGTGGGGAAGGAAAAGAATTACAACTACTTCAATCCATGTCTTGAACCATATGAAAATACAACTTACAATAGAACAGAGACCTAAATGAAAACCTGAAACAATAAAACTTCTAAAAGAAAACATAAGAAGAATCTTTGTGACCTAAGTTGAGCAAAGAGTCCTCAGATTCAATACCAAAATCACAATTCGTTTCATAAAAGATAAAACCAGTGGATTGGATTTGATCAGAATAAGAACTTCTACTCTTCTAGAGACACTGCTGAGAGCAGAAAGGACTCAAAGAATGTATGTGCAAATTATGTGTCTGGTAAAGAGCCCGTGTCCAGAATATATAAAGAACTCTCCAAACTCAATAAAAGGAAAAAATAATCTAATTTGAAAATGGAACAGACACTTCAATGAAATAGATATGCAGGTGGTAAATAAGACCTGAAAAGATGCTTAGGGTCCTGTGTCATCAAGGAAATATTGGTTAAAACCACAATGAGAGAACACTACCCATCTATTTCTATTTTTATTTTTTTATTTTTTTTAAAGATTTTATTTATTTATTTGACAGAGAGAGATCACAAGCAGGCAGAGAGGCAGGTAGAGAGAGAGGAGGAAGCAGGCTCCCCGCTGAGCAGAGAGCCCGATGCGGGGCTCAATCCCAGGACCCTGAGATCATGACCCGAGCCGAAGGCAGCGGCTTAACCCACTGAGCCACCCAGGCGCCCCCTATTTCTATTTTTAAAAACCTTACAACAGGGTGCCTGGGTGGTTCAGTGGGTTAAAGCCTCTGCCTTCGGCTCAGGTCGTGATCCCAGGTCCTGGGATCGAGTCCCACATCAGGTTCTCTGCTCAGCAGGGAACCTGCTTCCCCCTCTCTCTCTGCCTGCCTCTCTGCCTACTTGTGATCTCTGTCTGTCAAATAAACAAATAAAATCTTTAAAAAAAAAAAAAACCCTTACAACAGTGCCCATGAGGATGTAGAGCAACTGAGTTCCCATGCCTCACTGGAGGCGTGCAAAACAGGACAGCCACTTCAGCGAAGGGTTTGGTATCTTCTCATAAAGCTAAACATTCGTCTACCATATGCACCAGTAATCCCACTCCTAGGTATTTACCTAAGTTAACAGAAACGTGTCCACACAAAGTCTACAGGAATGTTTATGGAAGCTTTATTCCTAATGACCGAAACCTGGAGACAACCCAAATATCCCTCAACCGGGAAATAAATAAACCAGCTCTGGTACATCTGGGCAACAGTGAGCCATTCCGCCGTAAAAAGGAAGGTATAGATAATGACATGGATGAATCTCGAATTCCAGTCAAAGAAAACAGACTCACAAAGCCGCATACTGTGTGATTCCATTTATGCAGCTTTTAGAGAAGGCAAAAAGCTGTAGGGACAGAACTTGGCTCAGTGGTTGCCAGGAGCAGGACGAGGGGGGCAGCTATAGAAGGCACAGGGGAGTCTGGGGGTGACGCCCTGGTTTACAGCTTGATGGTGGTGGTGGTTTGCTTGGCTGTGTGCATTTTTCAAAACTCACCGTACTGTCCTTTCAAAAGGGGTTTTACTTTGTGTACGTTATACCTTAATAAAAAAAAAAAATAGAAAGGAAAAATAAGAGCAATACCACCTTTCCCAGAAACAACCTCACCCCTCAGGCTGGACTTGGGCCCCCTGTGGTTTCGAAAGCCATCAGTGGTGAGAGGAACAGAGTTGTGGCGATTGGTTTAGACCCCTCAGCAGCTGTGGGACTGGGAGTGCCCTGAGGGTGGGCAACAGAGCCAAACCTGGGTCTTGTTAGGAAGAAAGAAGGTAGGAGACACCCATGTTAGGCAGGCTGCTACCTGGAAAGAGATAGACCCCAAATGGACAGGTAAAGGGAAATGCTCAGGGTGGGGTTGTGCACTGCACAAGGGAAGAGAGAGGGACTGGCCAGGCGGTAGGGGAGGCCAGGAGGCCTCTTTGTGGAGGTGACTTTGGAGCCCAGATGCAAATGAGGGGACAAGTCCTAGGGCACAAAGAACAGAAGATGAGTGCCCCAGGCAGAAGGAAGAGGATGGCAAAGTCCAGGGGTCAAGGGCAAGGCCGCTCTCCAAAGGAGGAAGCCAGGGGGCAAAGGGACAAGTGCCTGAGACACAGGGAGAAGCAAGCCGCGGGTGAGGTCGGGGGCCTGGATTTTACTCCAAGTGCCAAAAAAACACACAAAGCCTTTGATCAGTGGGATGACATGATTCCCATTATATATTAAGATGATTACAGTTGCTGGGAAATGGACTAGAATTGCAAAAAATGCAACTGGAAATGGAAGATGGCATGAAGAGAAACACCCCAGAGGCGGCAGGCTGGGTCACAGGCTGGGGGGCTGGCTGGATGTGGGAGAAGGTGGGGAGCATGGAGGCGTCCACGGTGACCCTAGGTTTCTGGCTGGGAAACAGGTAGCATCGCTCCAATGATGTGGGGTCAAGGGCTGCACATCAAGTCCGCTCAGGAGTCCCGGAGACATCCACCTGAGGGGTCTCAGTTAGGCAGTTGGCTCGTCTGTGAGACCGAAAACATGACACCTAACTCATGGGCAACTGGAAAAGACAATCTCTGGACAGGGCAATCGTGTAAGCGAGTAGCATCCCTACCCTTCCTTCCCAACCACCTGCTTCATACCTGCAGCTTTGCAAGCGCCACAGGAATAGCCTGCAGGGCCTCCCAGCAAGGTCATGGTTGCATTTTAGAGATGCTGAAACTGAGGCTCACGGAGGTCGCATCATGGGGCCAAGGTCACCCAGTGGGCAAGTAGTGGAGCCTGCCCCAGAATAGAACTCATCTCTGACCACCCGAAAAGCTGGGTCCTTCCCACCTGACCTCCCCAATGCAAGGAGTTCATTTTTTTCAGTCTGTAAGAGTTATGCGGGAGATACAGGCTCCCAGTACCTCTGCAAATGGTCAGCCAGGCAGCCTGCTCCCCATTCCGGTCGGGGGTCCAGTCTGAGGGAGGAGGCAGCCCAACTTCACCCTCCAGCCAGAAGCAGCAGGAAAATCTCTGCAGCTGGACGTGGTATTTCCAGGCGGCAGAATTAATAGGACAATTCCCCATGCAGAACTTAGCTGGCTCCCGTGCTAAATTAGCATAGATAAATATTTTTGAGAGAGGAGGGAAAATAATGCATTTTGCAATAAAGCCTGAGCACAGCCCTCCACAGCCATTCTGTGAATCTGGATGAAATGAATTTGCACCTGGAGTAATTGAAGGCGCCATGGTCCTCCGGGGCTGGGAGCAGGCCCAGCCAAGCAGATAAATTCCCTCCACTCAGCAGAGCTGAAGGTTGTCAAGAGGCTGATCCCTATGGTGGGCTGGGGGTAGGGGGTGAGGGTGGGGGAAGGCACAAGGGCCTGGTGGAAGGATAAAGAACAAAGAGAAATATTGCTCCAAGGTCTAAGAGGGCCACCTCCCATATCACGCCTGCCCAACCTTGGGGGCTCCCACCTCCCCTCTCTGTAGATGAACACAAAGCACCCAGGTGGTCCAGTGTGGGTGGGCCATGCCCCAGCTAGCTGCCAGGAGGGTCTGGCACCCATACATTACTCTTAGCTCTGTGGACACTGTGAAGCTCTTGGAAGTCCCCCATGAATGGCCCAGGAGCCCCAAGTAAAGATCTGGGCCTCCCAGCAAACCCGCATCTTCACAAGTCTGGTGAGATCAGCTTCCTAAAGCACTCTCCCACCTGAACCCTCCTCTCCATTCCCATTGCCTCCCCTCTTTCAGCCTCACAAGCCTCTTGGGTGGATTGCCATGAAGGCCCCCTCACCCTGCAGCGGCCCCTAGGTGGGGGCTCGAGGGTCAGAGCTGGTCTCCAGTTGTGCACACCGGTATAGCTATATGTTAGTTGTTTAAAATAGAGAAACACTTCAGAGATGGTTAGCAAATGACCACTGCCTATACCCCCCAATCACCGAGCTGCCCCTGAGGCCCAGGACCCCTGGTCTCCCCAGGAGGAAACAATAGGCTGATGTCTGACACCAAAAGGCCCTGCTCCAGGTTCTGATCGACTGGGACCCTGCCACACCCCTTATGAATGTCTTTACTATCACCCCTGGAGGGGATACCTCTCCATAATCCCCACCAGCGCCCCCACTGCCCCAAGTAGATACCCCAGCTAAGGCAAAAGAGAGGGATTATTACCCTCACATGTCAAGAGTGCCAGCTGCCCGTTCCATGTCCCCATGCTCACTGCTTTCCCCACACTGGTTGAGCAGAGAATTTCCCTGAACCTGGCCCTGCACTGCCCACCTCGCTCTGTTCCCCGGCATTCAAGGCCCCCACTGACTTCTCTGGCCGACCTGCCCCATTGACTTCTCCTGATACTCCCCTACAACCAGCTGGACCATAAGCAGAGCTGTCAGGATTCAGGTCCTGCCCGGGACACAGATAAGGGGAGTTGGCCAAAAACTAAAAGGAAAAGAGCTAGACCAAGATGAGGGCACCGGAGGTCCCAGAGCCCTATTCCCGCTCAGTGTCAGCATCAAGCCCTGGGTTTGCTTTGCAGCGAAGGGGACATGGTTGGAACCCTGCTGCTGAGGCCCAGGGCTGCACCTGCCGTCTGATTCCAGCACCCAGGGGATGGACTGGTGACCAGCCAAGCGTCCATGGCCCTTGCCTGAACAGGCTGGACCAGACGTGCCCAGCAGGCCTGGGAGAAGTAGGTGCCCTGCTCAGGCTACCCTGCCCCATTCTCACCCATCCTTCCCCAGAGCTTGAGGCTCTTCTCATGTCTAAGACCTCAGGCTGTATTCGTGTCAAAAGTCTGGGAAACGCTTTTTCTCTAGCATCAACTTGTTTCCATGTCAGTGGCTCTCAATAGGGGAGGAAATGTATCAGAATTCCGTGAGATGCCTTTTTCCAACTACGAACTCCAGGCCACTTCCTTGGAATCTGGCAAAGTACTCCCTAGGGAAAATGCCAGAATCCCCTGAGCGGAGAAGTGGCAAGAGGATGACAGCCAGTGTGAAAGCTATAAGCACGCTGAGATTCTGATAGCAACCCCCCACCACCACCACCGGCCAAGGGCAAGGGCAGGGGAGTGGGGCTCCTCCTCCCTCTGCCTCTGTGTGTCACCAACCAGCCAACAAGGCACCTGCCCAGAGGGCTGCACCTCAGGGAACCTTAGGCTCACACACGGCTCTGGGGTGCCATCAGCTGCGCCAGGACAGAGGGCTGGCACGTGGCCTGAGACTCAGCCACCTTAAGTAAAAAACCCAGGAGGGTTCTGCAGGTGGCTGTACATGTAGCCCACTCTTGGGGCATTCTGCCTGCCCCATACATCTCTACCTGCTTACTGACTTTGCTTTATAAACACCTCCATAGTGAGAGGCATGGTTCTAAAACTTGACATATTACTCTTCCTAAGACCACTATTTCTAAAGAAGGCGCTGTTAATTTTCCCCATTTAACAGATGGGGAAGCCGAGACACTGCAAGAAGGTTAAGCAGCTTTGCACAGCCACATAACTCCTAAGTGGCAAAGCCAGCATCCACACACAGGCTGTCCAGTCCAGCTCCCGCAGAGCGCTCCTTGCCCATGCTCCCGTGAGCCCCTGGGAGAGGCCCCGGAGCAGGTGAGAGCAGACGACCGGCTTTGATGGCTCCCAGCGCAGCACAGGACAGCAGAATTCCCCATCCCTCATGTCAAAGGGGAGCAACCATGAGAGAATCGGACCCAGGTTCTCATTGTATAGGTGCTTCCTGCAAATTAGCTAAACATGAAGGAAAAACCCGTGTCTTAGCCAGGCCATAGCTCATTAATGCACATTTATACAAGTCATGACAATTTCTTCAAATGCTAACTTAAAATGCCTTCTCTGCAGAAGCTGGGCACAGAGATCACTGAAAATAGCAACCAGCCCCAGCCCGTAGCTTTCAGTAACTGCGGCTGACAACCTGGGGTTTATTTCTCCCCCTAAGCTGACTGGGTGCTCAGAGTGGTCTCTCAGGGAATCAGAGCCTTAAAGTTTGAGATGTGGAAGGACACTGCTCCAGACTCCCTTCGCCACCAACCCCCGTCCTGTGCCACTGCACCTGTGTCTTGTGGCCCGGCCCCGGTGCCTGTGTGGTCTGTCCCACACAGGGACAGAGGCTGGAACCCCAGGGAGCAGGCAGCAGTCTGGGCCAGCTACAGGGCCAGCTAGGGGCCTCCTCGGGTGTGCCTTGAGACTCCCAGGAGCAGCTGACAGTCCCTTCTCACTCAGGGCTGGGTTTCCTAGGAAACGGGCCAAGTGCATCCTGCCACAGGCAGCCCCTCCCCCACACACCTCCTTCTGCGGTGTGAGCGATGAGCGATGAGCCTGCTTGCGCCTCCAGAAGTGGGGGCAGGGGGCCAGGTAAGCTCAGCCCAGACCCCCAGGCTGCCGCCACTGCTGGCTGAGTACCCTCAAGGGGTGAGGATCCGGGGACCCTAAAGACACCCAACGTACTCGAAGGCCAGCCACTCAGCCAGCCTTGATGAAACAGCAGAATGCATTTAATCTGGGGTCTCAAAATCTCCACAACAGAAAGATTTTTTTTTAATGTGGTTAAAGCATGTTTTCTAGCAACAGGGAGAGTGCTGAATACCAACAGCTAAGGTCCTGGGGCCCTTCCTGAGCCAGGCTCCTGGCTTTGGGCAGTGGGCTGTGAGCTGTGGGTGATGTCATCCCATGTGATCACCCTTGTACCCGCCCCATGCCCCATGGGCAAGGACCTCTGCTCAGAGAGGGGGAGGAGTTGCCCAAGCCCCAAACTGGTAGGTGACAAAGCTGGAATTTCAAGTCACTGCTTTAGTCTTTCTGGAAGAGACTACTTACCGTGAGCAGTGGAAACAGGTCTGACATTCATCTCTTTCTCCCTTCTTCTCACTCCCTTCCTCTCTCCCTACCCGCCCACCTCCTTTCTACTTTTGAGTACTTTCCAATATTCCGTAAAGAGGAGGTCAGTTTTTTAACAAAATCAAGAAAGAATAAATCTGGCTGTTTTCCTGAGAGAAGCCCCCATCAGCACCCCTCCTTCAGCATTTCACCGCACCTACTGCTCAGCCAAATGCAAAAGCCACAGCTTCCTAGTCGTTCATCAGCTCTTGGTGGAAACAAATGACACACAGGATTTTGAGTTGCATTGTCCTGACTATTTCAATGAAACTGTGGCTCTGAGTTCCCCAGCCTGGACCTAAAACTGCCCTCGCCCCGTCAACATGACCGTCTGGAAGTACTGCAGAAGAAAACATCAACCAGAGGGCCACTGTCAGCGATCCTGTCCTTTTGGCTTGTGCTCTAAAACTCTGCTGTCACTTGAAAGAAGCCTTTTCAGATCCGCCCCCCCAAGACATTTGGGACATTTCCTGAGCCCCTACTGTGCGAGAGGACTCCTACCAGGCACGAAGGACTCTGAAATAATACAGACTCCCCCCTTCCTTGAAGAGCTCAAAGCCCAGAGAAAAAAAATGGACAAGTGCACAACTAAACACCATTTAGCACGTAAATGCTCAGACAGCAAGGTCTGGGGGCATCACTGAGGGCATCCCGGAGGAGGCGAAACCTCAGCCGTCTCCTGAAGGAACAGTAGCTGGCCAGATGCCTGGCCCTAGTCTCCCCACCTTCTATCCCACCGCCCGCTGCCCCTTCCCCTCACCATACCCATACAGGCTGTGCATCCCTAAAACTTGGGACTTCTGCCCACACTGTCCCTTTTACCTGGAACGGTCCTGCATCCCTACTATCCCTGAAGAAGCAGCTCTTCCTCACACTTCAACCCTCAATCACAGTGCTGCTTTCTCTGGAGATCTTCCCTCACCACAAGCCACAGCAGGGCCCCTGACGGATGCTCCCCCAACACCTACCTGCTTCCCAGATCTTTCCAGAGTATGTAATCCCGAAATTCTGTGACCGTCTAATTCCAGTCTCTCTCCTCCACACCGTCCCATAAGTGCAGTGAGTGCAGGAACAGGTCTCTGGGTCTCCTGGGTGAGGTACTCGGCAAACATCGGCTGAAGGGAAGGAGAAGGAAGGTAGAAAGGAAAGAAGGCAGGAAGGGGGAGGGGGAGGGACGAGAGAGCAGCTCCAGGGAAAGAACAGGGGTGAGAGGGCCTGCACGTTTGGGGAATGTGGGCCAGACTTGGGCATGTGGGGTTGAAGTCAGTCCATTGGGAGCTTCCTGGTTGGTCTAGCCTGGAAGTCATGGGGACTTGGGAGCGAGGGACATATATTAGCTCTTTGTTTCAGAGTGTTGGGGCTGGTGCCTTGTGCAGGCAATGGCCTTGAGGGCTCTGGGCAGCCAAGAATGATAGCCCCCACATGTCTGCCCTTCTTTCTCTGGTCACATCCCTTCCCTGCCTCAAGGAAAATGATCTCCACTGCCTGCAGCCCGGGGGAAGTTGTGCGCACACACATACACACGTGCACACACTTGCGTACATGCGTGCACATGCTCCAGCCCCTGGCAGAGGTGTGCCCCCCAGGATGGGCCAACTATAGACCACTATCCCCTGGAAACAGACTGGTCCCAGCAGAGCAAGCTGGGGGCACAGGACCCATCGGGCCGCTCAGAGCCCTCCCTGGCATTGACCTACAAATGCTGAGATGGAGAAGTTTTCTTTCTGCTAAACTGGCAGGAAGTAAATCTGGAACAGCCACCAGCCACATCTCTCCCTCCTTAGAGAGCCGCAGAAGGAAGCCAACAGCTAGAGGGAGATAAAGCTAGACACACACAAGGGGAGCTGATGTTATCACCTGAGCCCTGGATCTGTCTGTGCCTGAAGGACTTTCCCCAGCCTTCCAGGGCTCTGCCACTCACAACCAAAAGAGGCTTCATTAACACAGACATTGCTGCCTGGAAAGGGGATGTCACAAGAAACAGACCCCACGATGCAGAGCTGACTGAGTCTCAAGGTAAGGAGGCCTTGCAGTCCCCCAGCCCCTGACTTGTCACGCATCAAACTGCAGGCATGTCTTCATGGGCTGCGCCTTGGGACCCAAACTGCACGCTTCCACACTGAGTGGTGGGAGATGCTGGGAGACAAAAGGCAGAGTGTTGGTCACTCCTGCCCCCTCAGTTCAGCATGCTGGGGGAAGCAGGCGATGCACTTGACCTCCAGAAGGAAGAGGCTGCAGCTTTGTTTAGAGACACCCTTTCTGAGTGTCATGAGAAGCTTGAAACCCTCTCAATAGCCCTGGAAGGAGGGTACTATTATAGTCTTCACTTAACAGATGAGGAAATAGTCTCAGACAGGTGTGGGCATCAGAGCCACAGGGAGCCTTGGCAGGAGCAAGGTTTGGAGGGGCTCACAGAACAGACGGGGTCCAGTGCAGGCTCCGGAGAGCACGGTCCAGCTAAGGGGGTCAGAGCCCAGACTGATGGGAGGGGCAGGGGTATTGCGGCTAGCTGGGCTCATGCCCCGGCTGCTGGGGAGCCGACTTCGGAATCCCACCTGCAGAGGACTTGCAAACTCAGGGCCTGGGTCCTGGGGCACACAGGTGGCAGCTCCAGGCCTTTGCTGAGCAGGTGGGGAGGCAAGGCCCACTCCAGTCCACAACCTGAATGTTAGCTGGCATTGGTCACTGCTCTGGGCTGTGCAGCTAGGGTGGGGACAAGCGTGGGGTGGGGTTGTTCAGGACACCAAGCCAGCCTGGCTGCTTTTGCAGCTGCTACGACCCGTGTTACCCCTGTAGTGCCCTGCCCCATCTCTGTCATCGCAGCTGCCACTGCCTCTGTCACCGGAGGGGTTGGGGGGGGCGGGAGGGGAGGCCAGGAGGAGAAATAACAAACAGATCCAGTTTCCCCAAATCAACCTGTCGCCACAAAGGGAGGGAAATGAAGAGGCCTGGCCAAAGCTGACCTTCTGTTTACATTTTCCTTGGAAACGAAGGAATAATTGCTGTTGCTGTAAGGAGCTGTCTTCAGATGGCCCCCCCTCCCTTCTCCCTGCTTTCCCCCGTCCTATTCAAGCGCAGCCAGGGATGACACTGGAATCTTGAATCAAACTAAGTGGTTACTATGGTGTCAGGCTGAAATTATGAATCTCCAAGCCGGCCAGCACAGAGGCGCAGAGCCAGGGGTATACAATTAAAGCAGAGAGACCGAGGAAAGAGAAGGCACATTGTATTTCAATAGGAGCAAAATTGCACTTCCGAGCACACGAATTTAAAAAAAAAAAAAAAAAAAAAAAAGATGTGCTTAGAAATGCAGTTAGAAGCATGATTGAGGCCAGGAACGGTCCCAGTTCTGCCACCAACTCATCACCTCCCCCTCCCCTACACCCTGCCCCTTCTGCCCTTCCAGCCACAGGAGAACCGTGTGCAGCAGTCCTCCAAACGCCCCTGTCCTGGCCCAGGGAGACCCTTCCCTGCACCACAGGGTGGGGGCCTGGGCTTCCAAGCTCAGGCACCGGACCTAGCAGACATCTCTTGGGCACCACCCTCAGCATCTCTTTCTCTCAGCCCCACGTGGAACCATTTACAGATGCTGTGAGCCCCTCCCTTGAACATCTGGGGTGAGCCCCCCACACACACCACTACAGCTTACCACCCTGGCCCCAGCCTCTTATCTGGACAATGGTGCTGCAAAGAAACAGCACCAGTCCCCTCGGGTGCTCACTCAGGTCTGACCTCATTCCTCCCTGACTCATCTCCCCCAGCTTCCCGCTGGGCCTTCACTGCAGCCACCCTGATCTTCTGGCTGTTCCCTGAATTTGACAGGCATGCTCTTGTCTCAGGGCCTTTGCACTGGCTGTTCCCTCTGCTGAGAGAGTGTCCCCAGACTTCTGTGATGACAGGGATCTGTCTGCTCTGCTCCCTGCTGTAATGTTCATGCGTGGAACAGCACGGGTGTGTGGGGTGGGGGCTCAGGGAGGGCAGGGTACTCAGGAACCATTCCCCATCTTCTAGGCCCCATTTTTTCCACTTTTACCATGAGGGTCTGGACCACATTAGAAGGATAAGCTAGAGGCCCACACAAGCAAATTCCAGTCTGGAAGTCAGTTTTATTCAATCTACATTGTGTTGGCATGCAAGGCATTTGTAAACTTGAATTCATTAACACCATATAAAAATTTATACTCCCTATGGATTTCCACCATAGAAGCTATCCTCCTTTTAAAGATTTGTAGAACTTTCCCATCAAACTGTCTGGATCTGATGCCTCCTTTCTACCTCCCCCTCGTCCTCCTCCTTCCCCTCCGCTCCCTCCTCCTCCTTCTTGTTTGCATTAGGGCTATGATTTAACTTCTTTTTTTGGATAGATCTTTTTTTTTTTCCTTTCCTCTTCTAGAATCAATTTTGCTCTATCAGTCAAAGTGCCTGGTTGTAGACCACAACTGGTTAAGTAAGGCAGAAAACTTATATACTACAGGGTTTAGACAGGTTCCTGAACTTTCGGGAGGGTGAGAGATGTGGACAAGAGTAAGAAGAGGGGCACCTGGGTGGCTCAGTCGTTAAGTGTCTGCCTTCAGCTCAGCTCATGATCCCAGGGTCCTGGAATCGAGCCCCATATTCAGCAGGGAGCCTGCTTCTCCCTCTCCCTCTGCTTGCCGCTCCCCCTGCTTGTGCACTCCCTCTCTTTTTCTGTCTCTCTTTGTCAAATAAATAAGTAAAATCTTTTTTTTAAAAGATTTTATTTATTCATTTGACAGACAGAGATCACAAGTAGGCAGAGAGGCAGGCAGAGAGAGAGAGAGGGAAGCAGGCTCCCTGCTGAGCAGAGAGCCCGATGCGGGGCTCCATCCCAGGACCCTGGGATCATGACCTGAGCTGAAGGCAGAGGCTTTAACCCACTGAGCCACCTAGGCGCCCCATAAGTAAAATCTTTAATAAAAAAAAAATTAAAAAGAGTTTGAAGAAATTCCCACAACCTCCAAGAGACTATCCTAGCAGAATCTCTTGCCTTCACCACCCGCCACTGGGGACCATCTCTGCCACAGCTGCCCAGTGAAACCCAATGCCTTTGCCACAGGAGTTGGTCTCTGCACAAGCAGTCCACCGCCCCATTGCCCTCACCCCACCCACTCCACCCACTCCACTCACCCCACCCACCCTCTCACTTTCACCTTTGGAATCCTGCTTTGGTGCTGGGGCTTGCCTGGATCCAGGTCACATGCTCAACTCCAGTTGCAAGGGCACGTGGGAAATGTAGTTTCTGGAGTGAAGAGAGGCAGCTCAGAGGGAATTGGGGAAGAGATCAGGTCAGCCATGTTGCAACATCCGTGACTTGGTACATATATGTTTTTTCCCTAAAAACTGTGCATTTTGCTCTAGATTGTCAAATGAATTGGCATGAAATTTGCATCTTCCTATAATTTCATATAGCTGTGTATCTGTCATGCCCCCCTCTTCATTTTTATGGTTACTGATGTGTTTTCTTGATCAGGCTTGCTAGATTTGTCTAGTCCCTCAATTTTTTCAGAGAATTATTTTTCATTTTTATAGCTCAAGTCTACTGTTGTTTTATTCTATTTCATTAATTTCTGCTCCTGCTTTTCATTAATTTCTTCTGCCTGCTTCAGATTTATTTTGATGTTCATTTCCTAACATATTGAGGTAAACACTTAGTTCCTTTGTCTTTTCAATCTTTCTTCTAATGGCTACATTAAGCTATTTATTTTCCTCTAAGTACGGAGGTCTGGGCCACTATCCTGTGGGTTTTTATATGTAGCGCCTTCATTGAAATAGCTGGTAATTCAGTTATGATTTATTATTTAATTCATGTTACTTAGACTTGTTTTTAAATGTCCAAACAGATAGATTTGGAGATGCTGGCCTCTTGTTCCATTTGTTTTATCTGAACTGTGGCTGGACAAAGTGGCTGCCATGATCTGTTTAATTTTTTTTAATTTGGTTCTAAAAAGCAAAGGTAATATGAAAATACATTCCGCCTGTAAAAGAGTCAGACAGTACAGATGTTTATAGAATCAAACATGAAAATGGGTACCGCTTTACAATCATTGTCTTTCTCTCCAACTTCGTTTTCCTCCTTGAGCTAATTTCTGTGGAGAGTTTGGGCAGTATTTTTCAGCCCTATTTTTACATTTACGTATGTATTCATTTACTTATCCCGAGAGTTTAAAAAATTACTTCTCCTGTATAGGGTGTCTTGGAGAATTCTCAGCTAACAGTTACTTCCAGGCATTTTTGTTTCCAAATAAATGCACTTTGTGTTCAAATAAGTGTTTGCTTTAATTAGACAACAGCCCACAAATTTTGATGTATTTGTGCTCTCATTGCTATTCACTTTTAAGCAACTTTTTTTGTACTTTTGATTTACCTTTTGACCCAGGTGTTGTTTATGAAAGGAAGCTTTAAATTTTTTCCAATTTTTTTTAAAGATTTTATTTATTTGACAGAGAGAGAGTAGGCAGAGAGGCAGTCAGAGAGAGAGGAAGTGAAGCAGGCTCCCTGCTGAGCAGAGAGCCCGCTTGCTGGCTCCATCCCAGGACCCTGGGATCATGACCTAAGCTGAAGGCAGAGGCTTTAACCCACTGAGCCACCCAGGCGCCCCAAATTTTTTCCAAATTTATATGTAGTTTTGAGAAGGCAGAGGAAGAGGGAAAACGCTCCACCTATTTCCAAGAGAACTAGGCAAGGATAGTTTAAAAATGGAAATAAACCTGTTTCACACACTAAAAATTCTCCAAAAACCTAAATAAAATATTAATGGATTACAGCCACAACATAATCATGAACAAGTCGTGATCAGTGCAGGTGTTGAGGGATAGCCCAGCAACATGAATGTAATACTCTCTACCATATTAACAGATGAAAACAGAAACTCATGCGACCAGTTACACAGATACCCCCAATGAAGCACTTGATAAAATTTGACATTCATTTCTGACTTATAAAACCATTAGCAAGCTAGATACAGAAGGGAAATTCCCTGATTTAATGACAACTGTGTATTAGAAACTTTGAGCAAACCTGATAACTAAAGTGGGTGGGTTTTTTTTTAAGATTTTATTTATTTGACAGAGAGAGAGAGAGAGACGTCGAGAGAGGGAACACAAGCCGAGGGAGTGGGAGAGGGAGAAGCAGGCTTCCCGCTGAGCAGGGAGCCCAATGCGAGGCTTGATTCCAGGACCATGGGATCATGACCTGAACCAAAGGCAGCTGCTCAACGGCTCAGCCAACCAAGCGCCTCTCTTCAGTGGATCTTGGGAAGCATTCCTATCAGGTCCAGAACAAAACAAGGATGCCCACTTCCATCCAATTATTCTACCCCCTGCAGAGATCCCAGGGAGCACAACACAAGATGGTGTACCCAGGTTTGACCCCCTAGGATCTGAGGTAGCCTGGGGATGGGGGAGGGATGAGCCAGCAAAACTAACATTCTGGAATTCCAAAGGCTGGGTCAGTCCTAAGGTTCTACAATAAGAACAAGAGAAAGGGATCTCTGGAAGAAAAAAAAAAAATTAAAGTGTCATTATCTGCAAACGTTATGGTTGCCCACCTGGAAAAACCATCAAAATGGATAAAAGAATAAAGCAAGTGGTCAGATTCGATAGCTATGACCAAATAGAAAATATCTGGGGAAAAATCGTATCCCGTTCCCAAAAGCAACGAAAACCAGAAAATCATTAGTCATAAATATAACACAATCCATATGAAAGAAATGACCAAACTTTATAGAAAGGAAAACCTGAGGAGAAAAACATACTAGGTTCTTGGACACAAAGAGATCAATTCCCCCCCACACCCAAGGAGTCTATAAATTCAGTGCAAACAAGATACCCGGCACAGATTGCCGGCTCCCTGCCTGACACCCAACCCTGGTGACGCCACAGAGGAGGAAAGGAGGATGACGGATCCGAGAAGCTAGCGGAAAACTGTGAGACAGAAGGCGTTTGAGAGCCAGTGTGTTGGGGGGAGTGTGTGTGTGAGTGTGTGGAGTGTGAAAGTGTGTGTGTGTGTGTGTGTGCATGTCAGAGTCTGTGTGTGCCTGAATGAGTGTGTGTGTGAGACAGTCTGTGTGTGTGTGTGTGTGTGTGTGTGGTGTGTGTGAGTGATCACGTGTGACTGTGTGTGGGAATCTGTGCCTGGGTGAGTGTGTGGTAGATGTGAGTCTGTGTGTGTGACTGTGGGACAGTCTGTGTGTGTGAATGATTGTGTGTGTGACAGTCTGTGCATGTGTGAGTGTGTGGTATGTGTGAGTGGTTGTGACAGTCTTTGCGTGTGAGTGTGCCGTATGTGTGAGTCTGTGTGTGAGTGTGTGACAGTCTGTGTGTGTACGTGTGTGACGGTCTGTGTGTGTGAGTGTGTGCGTGTGGGGAGGGGAAAGGATGACCCTCCGGAGTGGGAAAGACAGGTATTGTGGCATCGGCTGAGGACAGGAAATGCTTTTGTACTGATTTTCTTCTCTCTATCTCCAGGGACCTTTGAAATCTCATCACCTCTCTAAGGAAGGAAAGACCAGCATCACCATCCGGGGAAACAGCATTGAAGCTGATCTCCCTCCTGGCTGCAGTGTGGGCCAGACAAAAGGAGGGGTCCACCCCAGACATTCCCCTGCCTCTCCTCCTTCACGCCTCAGGACAAGGTCCTTATAACAGAAGGGACACAAGTTAGGTTTAAATGGTTGTTTCTTAGTTACATTTGTTCTGGGTGTCTCATGCTGTGTAACCATTTAATCTTAGTTCCCGAGGTTCTGTGGGCTCACTGGGCTCCACTGGGCAGCCGTCACCGGGGTTCTCATGTAACTGCACACGGACAGTGGCCGGGGCTACAGAAGACGGGGCCGGACACCCAGAGTGACTTATTACATGCCAGCTGTTGACGCTGACTGTGGGCTGGCAGGTCACCTGGGAGGCCAGTCCAATGCAGCAGGTGCCTCTCCTTGGGACTTGGCTTCTCCCTTGAGGATAGTGAGGGCCGAGAGGGATGGAGCACTAGAATTCCAAAAGACGCAGGGGAGGCTTCACATTTGCTCGTGACCTGGCCCAGACTATCATTCCTGCACTATCCTATGAACCAAGCAGAGTAACAGCAGGCAGGTGTGGAGAAGAAGGGTCCTTGCTTACCTTTGCTTATCTCCCCCAAGTCTTTGGGCTCCCAGGACGCCCTCTTTGTCCCCTCTGGAGTTCCTAGTTCCCTTCAGAAGGTGAAGCTACTTAGATAATATGCAATGAATAAAAACCCTTCTAAGTCAGAGTCTAAATGTGTCAGGGTGGGCACTAAAAGATTAAAATGGAATGCCCAACTTTCGCAGCAGCCATGGAAGAAGATAAGATCTGTCTGTTGAAATATGGCAAAATTTGTAAAAATAAAGAAAGTATGATAAATAGGAAACAAAAAAGAATTCGGGAGAAATAGATCCTGATAGAACGGGGATTAAACTAAGTATAAGTGGGATAACAGCACCAAACAGAAGGCAGGAAGTCTTAGAGGAATTTTTTTAAAAAAGAACCTAGTAATATGATTCTGGCAGAGACACACTTAAAGAGATGAAAATAAAAGGAATGGGGGAGAAGAGAAACAGGAAAATAAGGAAGAAAAGAGAACCAACACGGCAAGTTTAGCCTCGGAAGTAGAAAACAATAGGATTCAAGTCCAAAACTTCCCAAGGGACAGAAAGAGACATTTTATTTTTTTAAAAAGGACAATGGATTGGACTCTGTAATGATAATAGTGGCCATGAGTTCACCTACAATATAGCCTCAAAATATATAACAACTGAAAGAACCATGGAGAAAACAGATTACACCAAAACTGTCACTGAGGATTTTAACACATCTCTCACAAGAACAAACAGATCAGCCAAACAACAAACAGAAGCAGAAATATTCCTACAAAGGGAAAATGTGTTATTTTTGAGGGCATATGGAACCGTCACGAAATCAACCATGTAGTAAGGCACAAATGAAGCCTCTCTAAATTAAAAAAGAAATCGGTATCATATGAATCCATTCTCTAGCCGTAATGTGATCAAATGAAATCCGAACAAAGGGAGAACTTTTTAAAATTCCCCACATACCTGAAAAGGGGAGAATATTGCAAATAAATAAAATACAGAATGACGACAACAAAAGAAAATAATTGCAGACGTGAGAAAAAAATGTTCCAAGCAAATGAATATTACGAACAACCGTATGTCTAACATATTTGAGAACCTGGACAGAACAGATAAATGTCTGGCAAACCATAAAATGCCAAAATTGGAGCAAGAAGAAATAGAAGGCTTGAATAGATCAATAACCATTACAGAAGCCCAACTAGTCTCAAATACCCACTTTCCCAAAAACCTCAGGGCCAAACTCATTTTAAAAGTGAGTTCAACCAGGGCGCCTGGGTGGCTCAGTGGGTTGAGCCGCTGCCTTCGGCTCAGGTCATGATCTCAGGGTCCTGGGATCGAGCCCCGCATCGGGCTCTCTGCTCAGCAGGGAGCCTACTTCCTCCTCTCTCTCTGCCTGCCTCTCTGCCTACTTGTGATCTCTCTGTCAAATAAATAAATAAAATCTTTAAAAAAAAAAAAGTGAGTTCAACCAAACTTTCAAGGAACAGATCTCAGTAAGAAGCAAGTTGTTCCAGAAACTAAGGAGAGAGAGAAAGCTGCCCTAGTCATTTTACAAAGAGTGGTATTGGCTGCAAAACCGGAGGAGGACGGGACAAGGAAGGAAAATCACAGAGCCGTGCCATTTACGAATATAGCTGCCAAGGTTCTAAATCTGACATCTGCTAATCCAACCCAACAGTGTATTTTCAAATGTAATCCACCCTACGATTCCATGTATATAAAATTTTAAAGCAGACAACGCTGATAGGTGGTGTCAGAAATCGGGATGCCGTCGCCCATCCCGAATGGGGACCAGGAGGGGACAGACAACTGTTGTTCTGTTTCTGCTCCCAGGATTGTGCTCACTTATCTGGTCTCTCTTCTGTGTGCAAGTTACACTTCAAACAACGATTCTCTTGTATTTTTTATTTTTTTTTAAGATTTATTTATTTTAGAGAAAGCGCATGCGGTGGGAGGAGGGGCGGAGAGAGAGAGCGGGAGAGAGAATCTTAAGCAGACTCCCCACTGAGCGCAGAGCCTGACCCAGGGCTCAATCCCATGACCCTGAGGTCATGACCTGAACCAAAATCAGGAGTTGGATGCTTAAGTGACTGATCCGCCCAGGTACCCCTGAACTATTCTTTTTTAAGAAGTCACGTATCAAGTAGGATTTATACAAAGGAGGGCAGGATGGTTTAAAATTAGAATATCTAGAAGCATCTGGTGGTGCAGTCGGTTAAGCATCCAATTCTTGGTTTAGGCTAGGGGCATGATCTCAGGGCACTGATCTCAGGATTGTGAGGTTGAGCCCAACATGGGGCTCAGCTTAGCTCAGAGTCTGCCTAAGATCCATCCTGCCCTTCCCCTGCTCACTCTCTCTCTAAAATAAATAGACAAATCTTTTTAAAACACAAAATAAAATAAAATGATAAAATAAAATTAGAATATCTATCAATGAAATCCACCCATTTATGGCCTAAAGGGAAAATCACACAATTATCTCAATAGACACAGAAATGGCATTTATTAATGTTCAACACCTGTTCATGCCTGGTTAGAACTCCAAGAAGTCTGGTCATACACTGGAACTTCCTCAGCCCTGTGAAGGCTGTACACCCAGACCCCAGCCCACCATACTCTGGATACAAACATGGTAGCTATATTCTCTTTAAGATGAGAAATCGGGGGCACCTGGGTGGCTCAGTGGGTTAAGCCTCTGCCTTCGGCTCAGGTCGTGATCTCAGGGTCCTGGGATCAAGCCCCACATCGGGCTCTCTGCTCGGCGGGGAGCCTGCTTCCTCTTCTCTCTTTCTGTCTGCCTCTCTGCCTACTTGTGATCTCTGTCTGTCAAATAAATAAAATCTTAAAAAAAAAAAAAAGATGAGAAATCAGTCATGGTTGCCTGTGTGAGCACTTTGTTCAACTTCACCCAAGCACTGCTAGAGACGGTAGTGGGGGAAATGGGCTCCTGACATGGGGCAAAATAGAATTGAATCTCTACCTTTGGCTGCGTACTAAAGGGAACTTCATATTCGAAGTATATATTGACCATTTACTAAGGTGAACCTGAACATGAAGGCTGAAACTGTCAAGCTAATAGAAAAAGCAGTGCAGAGAATGTATTTGTGACCTAAGGAAGAAGACTTCTTCAACAAGACATAAGAGCATAAATCATAAAGTAGAAAGCAGATGCATTCGACTATATCAAGATGAAGCATTTTTGTTCCATAAGGACACGTAGGCAAAGATAGAGCCAAGGGATAGATTGAGGAATATCTAAAACCCGGGAATATGCAAGGAACTCCTGCAAACTAACAGCAAGATAATCAACCAGACAGCAAAAGGATAAGGGATATGATGAGGCAGCTCCTAGTAGGGGAAACCCAAATAGTTCTTAAGTGCACGGAGAGGCGCTTAACTTCACTCGTAATCAGAAAATGCACGTTCGAACAATTACCCCATCACAGAGGCAAAAATTAGGAAGTCAGAAAATATCCTGCATTGGCAAAGATACGGGGAATCAGGAAGACTCACGCATTGGGTGGGAGTAAAAACGGGTGCAGCCTTTCTGAAGAGCAATCAGACAGCGTTTACTGAAAATTAAGTGATACAGTCAGTAAAGCCATTCCCGGTTACGGGCCCTTGAGGAACATGAGCTGATACCTAACAGAAGGACACGTACCAGGAGGTTCATCTGAGTATTGCTTATGGAATTAGAAGGCTGGAGGAGTCCTCGGTACCCTCCACTAGGAGACTGTTTAAGAAAATTGTGCTAGGGGTGCCTGGGTGACTCAGACTGTTAAGCTTCTACCTTGGGCTCTGCTCATGATTCCAGGGTCCTGGGATCGAGCCTGCCCTTCCCCTGATTGTGCATGCCAGCTCTCTCTTAAATAAATAAAATCTTGGAAATAAAGAAAAAGAAAACTGTTCTCTGCTGCCAAAGAAATACTATGCACCTGCTAGAAGCCATGGATTTGATACACAGACAGCCAGACACGTGGACGTATTTTAAAACATCATGATGATTGGGGAAAAAATGTATAGTAGTTTGACACAAAACAATATTGAATGTTTTACGAAGATGAAGAACTACCGAAAGACACCGAGCAAACAAATTAGTAGGTGCCTACATAGGAGATGGGATCTGGGAAGAAAGGGAAAGATAATTACTATCAAATAAGAAAAAGTCATTACATAGAGGAATGAGATGAGGGGTTAATAAATAACCCAATGTCTTACCCCTGCCTGGCATCCAATAACTAAGTACAATCAGTCATTAGTAAATTATTTCATTGTAACAGCAATCAGAATTTTTCCAAAGACCTTACAAACCGGTTTCCAAACCTCATGCAGAAGGCACAGAATGGCCCCGAAATTAATAATACTATTAGTAATAGCAGCAACGAAATAGCACAGGAATTTCAGAAACAGTTTGCTGAATAAATGAGAATCTTGAACACCATAAATTGGCATTCCACCTCACAGCACACTCAACAATAAATGTCAGATAGATCAAAATTCTGGACATAAAGAATCTATCAAAGCCTGAAGAAAAATTGTGGCCCAAATTGTCTGAACTTGGGACGGGAAAAGCCTTTCTAAGCAAAACCAAAGAGGGAGGACTGTAAAGGAAGCCCTTTCGAGAACATACGACGTGAGAAAAGACACCATAAACAGATTTCAAACACAAATGTCAGGCTGGGAGACAACACTTACAACATTTATTACAGGAAAAGCACTAATATCCACAAGAGATAAAGAGCTCCTAACATAATAAGCAGAACAGCAACAGCCCAGAAGAAACAATGGAGAGAATATAAACAGGAAATTCACACACACGGGAAAACAAACACTCCATAAACATATGAAAAGACGCTCAGTCTCGTTAATCAGAAAACTACAAATTAAATCCAAAAAATTGGATTCTAGGCTTTGCCCATTGGATTGGTAAAAATTACAAGAATTGATTAGATCTCGTTTTGGAAAAGCTGGGATAAAATGAGCACTTCCATTTGCTCTGGGGAGTATCGATTATATTTTGTTTGAAACTTTTTATCTTTTTTTTTTTTTGGCAATTGTTCACATGTATTACATTTGCAATTAATTCTTAAACAATGAAGTGTGATGAATATATATATTTTCTTCCATTTGCAAAGATTATGCATGCTCATTTTAGAAAACTCACATACAAACAAAAGTCACACCACCCAGAGCAATCAATCACCCGTTTTCTGAGTGTGCCCTCCAGACTTCTACCTTCAGGGACATGCACACTCGGACATGTAGGGGACATGTGCTTGTGTGCGCAGTGTGTTCACACGCCCATGGGTGAGTGTTCCATTTCTTCCCTCTGTTGGGGTCTTTGGGCAGCTGGACCACCTCCCTCAGCCTTGGGTCTGGGCTCAATGCCAAAGCTCTAGGATGCGGTGACTCCCAGCCTCATTGGGGGAGGAGCCCAGGGCCCCAAGGCAGCTGGGAGAATCAGCTACCAAGGGCCCAGAACATGGCCCGAACCCTAACGGGCTACACAAAAAGGATGCCAGAGGAGCATGCCAGAGCCCTCCCATGCACAAGCACACGCACACCTGTGAGAAGCCAACAGTGAAAACACTGGTCAGACCAGAGGAGAGACTGGGCCATATCAGAAAGACAGGTCAGAGCCAGGGGCCCGGGTATGGCAGGAAGCTGGATCTGAGAGAGCTGACCGGAAGGTTCTTCTCAATGGTGTTCTATCTCTTAGTAGCTGGAGTTAAAGTTGAAACAAATGTGTTTAAATGGCTTATCCAAAAAGAAGGAGTGGAAAGGAAGAAGGAGGGGGAAGGAGGAGGGGAGGAAAAGGGGCGAAGACTGGGCGGGAGGAGGAGGAAAAGAGATAGTGTCATAATTTACAGGTGTAAATAACTCCAAATGTCAAGGGTAGCCTTCTTTCAGGCATGGCTGAATCTCGGAGCTCCGGGACACGATGCTGTGCATTTCATTTCCTCTCTTCTCCCCACCCATTCCTCCATTTCTTGGCTCTCTCTTCCCCAGTGTTGGCTTCACTCTCCATATGGTGGTCTCTGCCAGTTCCAGACTGAACTAGGAAGAGAGTGATTTTATTTCCCCAACTCTTGGAACCGGAGTATCAAGATTAGTATCAAGATTAGTATCAAGATTCAGAACGGCCATGGGTCACCTGGCCAAGGATGACATGCTCTGAAGGGTCAGAGCTGGGTCTGCTCAACCAGAATTGCACCAAGTGGGGAGAGGTGGTTCCCCAAAGGAAAATCATAGCGTTGTTAGCAGAAGACAAGAGTGGGTGCTTGGTGGCCCAAAACTCCAGATGTCACCATCATGACCTTGGAGGTCAGGCAGATCCCGACCCCACACTTGGCAGTTTTGAATCCTGAACAAACCAGTATCAGAAAACTTCATTTTCTGATACAGTTTTTATAGGGATTTAAATCTCCATTTTGTGTTTTTAAGTTAAATAAAACGGGGAAAGTCCCAAGCACAGTGCCCAGCGCAGAGTGGATCCTCGATCCACGTGTATTTCCTCCCACTTCTCTCTGGATACCTGCTTCTCCTCTGACCTCTTTCCCCTGTCCTCAGAGGAGAAGCTGAGGCAGAGTCCTGGGAGAGGGAAGCTCTTCCCAGTGGCCTCGCCTTAGGGGAATAAAACTCCGTGATCAAGGGACATGCTCAGAAAATGGAAATATCTGGCCAAGCCTTCAGAGACTTAATTAAAATTAATATTATGCCTTATCGAAGCAGAAAGCTCAACGCTGCACATGTAGAAGAATCTATTTAACCAATTAGCTGAGTCAAACAGGACCGTCCAGCCTTCAACAAGTCTTCTCCACTCCCTCTTGGCCCAGAGTTGCTGCTAATGCCATGTACATTAGACAAGTGGCCCAGCTAGACAGTGATCAATATTGGGACAAGAGGGAGTTTCAGGTGAGGCTTGGGATGGGAGAGGGTAGGCTCGCCCTGCCCATCCTAGACCACCTTAGTTCAAAGGCACCGTGAGCATGGCTGGAAGATCATAGACTGGTTCTGCCACTCAGTGGCTATGTGGCCTCAGGCAGGTTAATTCACCTCTCTGGGCTGGAAGTTTCACTTCACATAGCTATAGTGAAGGTTGGCCATAAAAGGCATACTGTGGACACAGTAAATTGATTTCCCATGGGCTGAATCTAACTAATTTTTCTTATTTGCAATTTCCACTTGAATTCGCTCATGTTTTGAAAGTATTCCTATTTTGCACAGATCAAAATGGCAAAAATCCTGAAGTTTAATAATACATTCTGTTCGCAAAGCTGTGGGGAAACAGGTACTCTCATACATTGCCGGTGGTAGTGTAAATTCATACAATCCAAAGGAAAAGAAATTGGGCAAAAATTGAAAAGCCACAAAAATAAAACCTTTAATCTTCGATATAATGGTTCCAATTTAAGGAATTTATCCTAGAGATGATATATGCCCCATGAACAAAATAAGATATCCAGTGACAGTCAATGTTACACTATTTGTAATAGTGAAAAACTGTAAATGGCAAATGCCTTCATCAATAAGGGATGGGTTCAGGGTTCCCAGGTAAAACGCAGGGTGCTCCTTTAAATTTGAATTTCAGATAAACAGTGAATGCCTTTTTGGTATGTGTATGCAGACAGTATGTCCTATAATATCATTTGCTGAATATGGCAACCCCAGATAGGTCAAATCGATATTTTTACACATCAACACTATTAACACTTAGAACAAGAGAAGTTTTTTATTGAAGTGTTGTTGATGTACAATATTATACTAGTTTCAGGAGTACAACACAGTGATCCAATGTTTCTATACATTACAAAGTGGTCACCAGTATAAATCTAGCTACCACCCATCACTATACAAAGTTGTTGCAATATTATCAACCATATTCTCTATTTTGTACATTATACCCTATGACTTCTTTTATAACTGAAAGTATTTACCTTTGAATCCTCTTCCACTGTTTCGCCCATCCTCCACGCCCCTCCCCTCTAGTGACCACAAGATTGTTCTCTGTATCTACGGATCTGTTCCTGGTTGGTTTTGCTTGTTCATCTGGTTTTTTTTGTTTGTTTGTTTGTTGTTTGTTTTGTTTTTTGAATCCACATGTAAGGGAAATCATATAGTATTTGTTTTTCTCTGTCTGGCTTATTTCACTTAGCATGATAACTCTCTACGTCCATCCATGTCATTTGAAATATTTTTATTACAATGTGTCTTAGTATAGATCTCTTTGGGTATATCTTATTTGGGACTCTCCTTGCTTCCTCAACTTGGGTGTCTGTCTTCTTCACCAGGCGAGGGAAGTTTTCAGCCATTTATTTCTTCAAAGAGGTTTTCTGCTTCTTTCTCTCCTTTCTCCTTCTGGAACCCCTATAATAAATGCAAATGTGAGTACACTTGATGTTGGCCCAGAGGTTCCTCAAACTAGCCTCATTTTTTTAATTCTTTTTTTTTGTAGTTCCAATTATGTGATTTCCTCTACATTGTCCTCCAGATCACTGATCCATTCTTCTGTATCATCTAATCTGCTGTTTATTCCCTCTAGTGTATTTTTTCAGTTATTGAGTTCTTCAGCTCTGGTTCTTTTTTTACATTTTCTATTTCTTTGCTGAAATTTTCACTGGGTTCATCCATTCTTCTTCTGAGTCTGGTGAGTATCTTATGACCATCACTTTAAACTCTTTTTCAAGTACATTGTTTATCTCCATTTCATTTAATTCTTTTTCTGAGGTTTTGTCTTGTTCTTTCATTTGGAATATATTCCTCCGTCTCCTCATTTTGCCTAACTCTCTGTGTTTGTTTCTATAGATTAGGTAGATCAGTTACATCTTCTGGTCTTAAAGGGGTGTCTTTGTGTAGAAGAGGTCCTGTGGGGCCCAGAAGTGCAACCTCCATGGTCACCTGAGCCAGGTGTCTCATGGTTGCCCCCATGTAGGTTGTATGCACCCTCCTGTTATGATTGGGCCACAGTTGGTGTGGACTTACAGTTAGCAGGGCAGTCCCAGGCCCATCTGGCTGAGAAGCCCAGCCGTGACTGCTACAGGCACTGTAGTGTGTGGGGCTGGCCCTGCACGGTAAGAACTACTTGAGGCCACCTGCAGGGTGTGGTAGGGTGGGGGGCTACTTGGGCAGGGCAAGTTCACCCCGGAATATCATGGTGAAGCAAGTGGTGATGGCATGGTAGATGGAGAGTATCAGAGATGGTACAAGGCCAGTTGGGCAGAAGATTGAAAAAAACCTGTGCCCACCAGTTCCTGCACACCTGGTGAACATTCCAGAAGATCTCTGCCCCTCACACACACACCCTAAAATCAGTCAGTGAATCTCCCTCCCATGTAACCCAGGTGCTTTTCTACCCAAGCTGTCTCTGTGCTGGGTCTTGGAGTGAGCGAGAGTATGAGATCCCTTAAGAGTGGGATCTCACTTTCCTGCCATCCCCCCCCCTCCTAGACACAAGTTCTACTGGTTTTCCAAGCCAATTATGGGGGCTCATCTTTCCAGTGTAGCTCCCCTGGACAGGGGACACTGATGTGGGGCTTGGACACCTTGTTCCTCAGGGAAAGCCTCTACAGCTGTGATATCCCTCCTGTTTGTGGGCACCACACTGGGGGTGTGGGTCCTGAGTAGATCATGTCTCAGCCCCTCCCACCTGCTTCCATGTGACTTTTCCTTTAGAGTCTTAGTTATGAAAAATATGTTCTGCTAGTCTTCATTTTGTTCTCATAGTTCTTCCAGACATAGTTGCAGTTTTAGTGTGTCTGTGAGAAGAGAGCTCGGGATCTTCTTACTCTTACCATTTTGATCCTGCCGACCATAACTGGGCATGGTAATTCTTTGTTGTGAGGGCTACCCTTGCCTTGTAGGATATTGAACAGCACCCCTGACTTCTAACCTCCAGATGACAGTAACACATGCATGCAAACACACATATACACCCATGCCTATGCATTCACACACGTATACCCTTACACACACACATATACACCCATACACACAAACACGTATGCACATATGCAAGGGGACATAGACACACACATACACATACATGTGTACACACACATACATGCATACAGGCACGTGCTTGTGTGCATGTGTACAGGCATACTCTATCGGTGACATTTGTCAGGGCAAACTCACCCCTAGATGAGAGCCACTGGGTTAGGTAAACTGTGGCACATTCATTCACACAGTTGGATACTATGCAGGTGTTGGGGGGAAAGAAAAGCAGCAGCTCTCCACGGACCAACAGGACAAGGTCTCTGGGCTATTCCTCAGAGCAACATGTGTACACCACCTTCTATGTAATAAAAGAGGAGTAGGAACTTATATTTTTATCTGCTCATCTACGCTAACAACGCTCTGAAAGGAGACAGAGAAACTAATGACCAAGAATGCCCTGGGCTGGGAAGGTGGAGAGGCAGACACTGGACACATGGGCCAGGGAGGGAGAGGAGACTGTCCCCCACGAACGGATGTGCAAGTCAACAAATTAAGAGTAAAATTGATTTTGTTGTCAATGTTTGGAAAATAGAAGATTTCACATTAAGCATTCAGATTTCTCAGTTTTCTTGAAAACCCAAGTCTAAAGCATTGGGACAGGGTTCTTGCCTGGAATCAGTGGGAGCTGAGAGGCAGCGCCCCCTGCAGATGGGACACTATGCCCCCCTCGCCAGTACCCATGTGGTCCCGCAGTAGCTAATTTAAGGGGCCCAAGAAAGAAAATGGGCTCTCTGGCACCATCCCAAACAATGACTACAATCTCACTCCTCTCTTCCCCTCCCTGGGAGCCTTGCCCACTGCCCCCATTCCAGGTCTTTCTACTGAAGGCTCTGACCCAGCCTGTAGATTTGCCCTCCATCCAACCTTTCTTTCCACCCACCCAGCAACTCAGTGGCCATGTGGACAGGCAATGATCTAGCACTCTGGCCCCACTCTCAGCCGCCAGCCCCTTGCCATAACTTTACAGTCAGCACCACCAAACCTGGGGGCCAAATCCCAGTTCTTTCTGAGTGTTAAGTGCCACACCTATTCCTCCAACCTTTCCAGAAATGCTCTACCCACTGAGGTGTGAACTGGGGAGCCTGAGGACTCAGGCTGTGGGGCTGGGCTCACATCCCACCTCTGCCCTTGACTGGCTGTGACATTTCTGTGCCTCAGTTTCCTTATCTGCAAAGTGATGGCTTCCTAATGATGACTTCTCTTCATTCATTCAACAAATCCTTACTGAGCGCCTATGGTGTACCAGCCCCAGGTCTAGGAACAGGGCATAGAGCCCTGTAAAAAGAGGCCAAAATCTCTGCTCTCATGGAGAGAGAAAAAGTAAAACATAAAAATTAAAATGCATAGTGTGACAATGGCGATTGCCAAGCACACCCAGCAAGGCCTGACCAGGTCACCTGATAGACACACCAAGCCAGTTTTAGATCCAGACAATCTGTGACCTACATACAGCCAAAGGAAGAGGCACTGAAGGGTCCAGGTCCCCAGGGCATTGCCCTGCATGGAAACCATAAGACCCAAATAGGAGGGCCTGACAGCCACAATGTGAGATGTGGGGCACCCCTCTCTGAATAGCCCAATCTTGAGGGCTTTCCCATTATTCAGCTCTGGTCCAATGGGACCCCACACATCATGGGAACCAGGAGGCAATACAAATCTCCCAGGGAAGAGGGCTTTGTCCTCTTGTGTTCCAGGAGGACCAGACGCCATTGTTCTAGGATGCGGTTCACGATTGCACCTCTGTGGCCTTTGCGGGTAGGCGCCATGTTAGAGCTGGTCCCCTCTGCAGGGGAGGGCTGTCCGTTTATATAGGATGGTCAGCAAGGGCCTGACTGTAAGGGTAACATTTCAGTAAAGGCCTACATAGCAGAAGAAGCAAAGTTATACAAATGTCTGGAGGAAGAGGGTCCCAAGCCAATGCAAAGGCCCTGAGGTAGGAGAGAGCCTGGCACATCTGTGGAAAAGAAAGAAGCCACAGTGGCTGGGGTGGGGTGAGGAGGGAGAGATGGGGAGAGCATACTGAGCAATATCAGGGGCCTGGGCCTGCTGGGCCTTGGAGTCCAGTGTCAGGACCAGCTTTCACTCCAAGTGTGGTGAGATTCATGGTGGAGTTTTGGAGCAGACGAAAGATGGGTGGGTCACAGACCTGGTGGAGAGGACACCCCTCAGCAGGCTGTTGTGACAATCTAGGCAAGACACAATGTCACCTGGTCCCAAGTGGAGGTCCAGAAGTGGTCCGACTCTGCCAGTAGGTTGAAGGTGGAGGCGTCAGGCTTTGGGTATGGGAATGTGAGAGAAAGGTGGGGACCAAGAAGGACACCCAGCTTCTGGCCCAAGCCTCTGTGCATGAGGACCACTGCAGAATAGTGGGGAAGTGCCTGCGGCTGGGTTTGGCTCATGTTGAGTCTGAGGCTCCCAATAGACCTCCAGGTGGAGCTGTGTGATGGGCAGGAAGCAGGGCCCCTCAAAAGAGAGCCTGCAGGCTCAGTACCCCGCAGGGGCCAGCACACTCAGCAGAGGACAGCTTGTTCTGTTGCTGATTCTACCTTCTCACCTGTTAGTGCTGTCTTGACTCTCCCCTCTTCACTGCTTATATTCTAGAATTGATGGTTTCAACCCCTCTCTTGCCCCTGTCCCATCATCCTGCCATCGCACCCCCTCTCTAGCAAAGTCTAGTCACCCTTGTCTCACCTGTCTGCCTGCCTTCTCTGTGCCTGTGTCCAGGCTGCTGGAAACTGTTGGAAACATGAGACACCCACAGATGGGTGTCACTGTGGGTGCCCTGGGAAATGGTAGTCTCTCCCTCACCACCTGTATCCGAAAGCCCACTGGGTCCTGGCCTCCTTGACATGTCTCTAATCCATCTCTCTCCCTCAATCCCCATTGCCTCCCCTGTGGTGGGCTGGATAATGATCCCAGGGATGACCATGCTTTGATCTCCAGAGCCTGGGAATGTCAGGTGACACCACAGGTGGGATTAAGTTAAAGATATGAAGGTCGGAGTATATCCTGGACCACCCAGGTGCACCCAGCATCATCCCAGGGTCTTCATATAAACAGTGAGGCATGAGGGTCAGAGTCAGAGAAGGTTGTGAAAGGACAGAGCGGAGCCTGGAGCTTTTAAAATGCAGGAAGAGGCCACAAGCTAAGACAATGCAAGTAGAGTCTGGGAGCTGGAAAAAGCAAAGAAAAAGATTCTCCCCTACTGGAAACTTCCAGAAGGAATGCCAACACCTTGATTTTGGCCCAGTGAGACCCATTTCAAACCCCTGACCTTCAGAATTGGGAGATAATAAATTTGTGTTGTTTTAACCCTACAGAGTTTGTGGTGATTTCTTTCCACAATGACAAGAAATGAACATACCCTCTCTGGCCCAGCTTCTCTCACCTGACCTACTACACGAGCCTGGAATGAGCTACTTTGGTACACTGCTGCTGAAGATCTTACAGACGTCCTGACGGGGACACCTGGGTGGGTGGCTCAGTCAGTTAAGCATCTGGCTCTTGGTTTCTGCTCAGCTCGTGATCTCAGGGTCCTGAGATCTAGCCCCGTGGCAGTCTTCACGCTCAATGGGGAGTCTGCTTAAGACTCTCTCTCTGCCCCTCCCCACCCCTCTCACTCAAATAAATAAATAAATCCTTAAAAAATAATAAAATTAAAAAGCCCAGACTGATCGTACCAACACTCAGTTTCTGATCAACGGTTCCCATCACCTTCAAGCCTCAGTTCTGCAATATGGGGTTTAGAATTTTGTGATCTGGCACGTGCCATCCTCAGTTCATTGCTTGTCACTAGTCATATATTAAGGAGGACACTTGCGATGGGAAAGCACAGAATGCCGTCTCACCCAGTCTTAAGAAAAAGAAACTCTATTGACTCCCGTGCCAGGGAAGCTTGTGGACTTCAGGCACATCAGGATCAAGGAACACTGCCAGGAATCCATCTCTTACCGCTTTAGAGCCACACTTTCTGTGTTGCCTCCATTTTCAGGCAGGCTCTCCTCTCGCAGTGGCAAACACAGCCCCCAGCAGTTTCAAAGTTGCATTCTACCAGCTCAGCCACCCCCGGGGGAAGGAGTCTTTTTCTCCATGGTGCCAGCAAAAAAAAGTCTCAGCTCTGACACGCATTGACTGTAATTGGCTCTCCTTGAGCCATGTGCCCACCTCCCAAACAGACCCTGTAGCCAGGGACAGGCAGGTCTCTCACTGGCTAGGACGGAGTCATGTGCCCATACACGGACCCTGAGGGCAGCGTGAGAGAAGAGCAGGCTCCAAAAGGACAGGCAGAATAGATGCGAGAGGAATGGATGCCAAGGGCACAGGAATGACATGTGACCACACGTTGTCACACTTCCTGACTAATAAACCACATAGCCTCCTTCCACCCTGCCAATATTTCTGCCTCAAAAGTCCGTTGCCTCCCCTCCTCACAGCATGCCTCCTCCATGAAGCCCCCTCTGACCCTCAGACGTGGGGAGTCACCTCCTTGGGGGCCACACAGCCCTGGGCTTTTCCCCATCCCTCCAGCACACACTGACACTGTGTGGTAGTGGCTAACTCCTGCTGGTCTGTCTGTCCCCCTAGCAGCAAATCTGACAGTTACTAACACTGAGTAGAGACCATGTGCCCAGCACTCCCCAGAGAGCTTCATGGGACATTTAGCTTATTTAACTCATTCGTCACCCCTTAGAGGAATCCCTGATTCACGGCTAAAGACCAAGTCACTGACAAAATGTTCAAGAGAACCCAGGCTACCAGATATAGACCTACCCTCTCCACCTTGATGCTGCTGCCCTCTCTATACACCACAGGGCAGCAGAAAGTGGGTTTGGTATACCTCTGTGTCCCCAGTGTGAGCTATGAAAGCCACTCTTCCATTGCAGAACGTCAAAGACCACAGGTTCAAGGGTCCGGGAGCTCTGCCTCTTTGAGCCATTGAGCACAGTTTATAATATTCCCTCAGCTCAATTTCCTCATCTGTAAAATGGGAGAACAACAGTACCCACCTTGTAGGGTTGAAGCAATGACAAAGGGAGATAATGCTTTAGCACTCAGCACAAAGCCTGGCATGTAGCAGAGCTTTCAAAATGTTAGCCTGGTGATGTCAAAGACAATGTTAAAAGCGATTTGATCCTCTGAGAGATTACAGTAAAGGAGGGCTCCTCTTCCTTCCCCCATATCACACACAGCTAGGGAAAGTGGTAGTCAAGGGGACTCAAGCCTTTTCCAGTTCTGTTTCAAACCCTTGCCATACTCTCCGGGAGCTGAGGTTTTGGTACCCGGCTCTTCTCAGAAGACAGTGCCCCAAGAGCAAGAGAAGCTGGTCCAGGCTGTGGTTGCCATGGAAACCATTGAATGTAAATTTCATTTTCTGCCTTGCCCAGCTAAGCTATCGATTGGGCAAGAAGGAAAGAAATTGGGAGCAGGTTCCTTCCCAAAGTGAAACACAAAATGCAGACCCAAAGCGAACAAGGAAGAGTGATCAGGTGGAGTGGAACCTTAGTTGGAGAAAAGATGGAGCAGGGGTAGGCTGCACTCGCCTACCAGTGGGGGCAGAGGCCATGGAGGACCTCTCCTCTCCCATTCACCAGATGTCTCACACGAGCAATACTCAAGGCATCAGACCCCAGCTCCCAAAACAAGCTCTAGACTATCAGCTGTGTGATCGGGGCTAGTGGATGAAACTCTCGGAGCTGTTTCTTCATGTGTAAAAAAAAAAAAGTTGTTAAAAACTTTAACCCAATAGACTTGCTTTGAGAACATCTTCACCCCTACATCCCACAGCCTCTTCTGGTCTGAAATCCCTCCCTTTACTGTCACCAATGACTGCAGCACCCAAGGAGAAGGTTTTCCATAGAAGCTCCTACAGGAAAGTTTGAGTTTGCCCATGAAAGAAGGGAAGAGGAAGACTGAGGAGAAGGACGCAGGACAGGTTAAGTTTTTGATGGAGCAAATCTGGAGCGGAAATCTGAAACCAAGAGTGCTATAGGGGAAAGGAACCACAGAAGGGTCAGGGTCAGGGGACAGACTTGCCAGCCCAAACAAACCCCAGTGTGGGTCTGTTGCTGGTATGTGGAGCAGCTGCGCCCTCCCCAGCAGTGGGTGCTGGTGCCTGTCCGTTCCTGCTTCACTTCAGGGCTAACTACCCAGAGTTCCTGGGTCTCAGCAGGGAGGGTGCTGCCTTATCAAGTCCTGGGGCTGTCAGTACTGCTCCGTGGGGGTGATCCAGGGCAACCCGGGCCCCCGACATGCCAAGGGTGCCCTGTCACACGCAGTCCTAGTGGCTGCACCCGCAGAAACACTAATTGGGAAGTGAGACAAGCAGAGTGCCCTTAATGAGCTACCTTGTTGTAACTCTAACTGGTTGGCGTTATTTACAGAGATTCTGCTAATGAGGTGCCTGTCAGAGGGGGAGCCCACAATGGGAGCAGGGGAGGGAAGGCGGCCCAGCCTGAGGGAAGAGGCCAGACTCAAAGGGAAGAGGGAAGGAAGCTCACCTTTGCTGAGCTCCTGGGCCAGTGGCCCTTTATCTAGGTGATCTCACACATGGCCTGCGACCCCTGAGGTAGGGGTGAGGTGCGCAGGGAGAGGAACATGCCAAAGCCACAAAGGGAATCCAGTCCAGGCTGCTCTTCACCCAACCAACCCCTCAGGGACCTGCTGCAGGCAAAAGGCAGGTGCACCCAGAACCACCCCAAGGTGCCCAGAGGAGCATAAGGTCCGTGCGAAAAGCACAGTCTGGGAAGGAGACCACGCCCACCCGGCGCTCCACTAGCATTGGGACTTAGAGGATCTGAGACTCGCTCAAGAGTGTGGTCCCCCCTCTACCCCAGCCCCAACACCTCTTCTACTCCAGAGTTCACACACCTTGCTCCATAGGATGCGATTCCCCGTGGGCCCGGGTTCTCCCAGCCACCCCTCAGGGCCTTCCTCCCCTAAGGCCATGTGGCCCTGAGCTCTGAGTCTCCCCACCCAGCAGGAGAGGAATTTGCTCTGCGTCTTCCTCGCTCTCGCGGTCCATCTACCTTAGACTGAGGAATGGATTTGGCAGGTAGTTTAACTGGATTCAGGCTCGGTCAGAGTCAGGGGCAGGGCTCAATCTGGGTCGGAGGCAGGGCTCGGGTTGGGTCAGGGAGGGACTCAGGCCACATCAAGGGGCGGGGCTCAATCTGGATCCAGAAGATTGTCATCTGGGCTTTAGAGTACCACTCTTGTGGCTGATATTAGGAGAGATAAGGACTCTGACCATTGGTCTTAGTTTTTCCACCTGCGAATGGGATTAATAAAATCTGCCCTTCGGGAACGTCGTGGGATCCCGAAAGGAGTCATGAAATCACTTTGCAAACTCTAAGGTGCCCAAGCCCGGCCTTGTTATCATATTGATTAGCAGGGGGCATCCAGAAGCTGATGCTGAAACCAAGCCCTCCACCCTGGTAGGGACACTTCTCTGGTTTATCCTCTCATCCCACTGGGTCCTGAGCTACCCTCTCCCCTTCTCTATTCTCATTGTCACATCCCCTCTCCTCTCCTACTACCTGTCAAGATTGGCATCTCTTTAATTATAACGTCTGTGTGTTTCCTTAGGAGCTATGTAATTCCTCCTGACAGCCACCTATTTAAAATGAAAGTCAAACACTCAGAATTTTGTTTAAGAGTTGAGTCTTGGGGAGAAAATGCATTAATTGCTAAACGTTGCTAATTTCACTCTGATGTGGTAACAAAAAGAATGAATACATACATATATATATATGTATATATACATATACACATACACACACACACGCACACGCACACGCACACACTCACACACACAAGAGGACCAATGAAACCAGCAGAAGGGCAAGGATGGCGTCAGAACGTCAGAACTAGAAGCTCATCTCGGAGACCATGCAGCCAGACCCCTCCCTCGTTTCACAGATGAGGACACTGAGGCCCAGAGAAGTTAAGTGACTCGCTGAAGGTTGCCCAAGCCGCCGTGGCAGATCCAAGGCTGACTGATGCCTGCAGGCTGCAGTGGCCTCCTTGAAGCAGCTGGTTGATCTGGGGGAAACAAAAGCGGTGCATTCCTTCTGCATATCAGCACTCCGGCCATCTGGGGTGCTGCCCGCCCTGCAGGGCTGCTGTGTTTGCATGTGCTGCCTGCCAGGGGTCCTTGTGCTGGACAAGGGGCCCGCAGAGACCCTCCTCTGAGGCTGGAGATCTGTGCCGCGGTAACCAGGACAGTGGGCACAGACCCACTGAGCAGCCATCTGCAGCAGCTGAGCTGTGAGACGCAGGTGCCAAGGGCCTTTGTTGTCAACCAAGACGGCCGTCCATGGGCCAGAGCTGGGGAGAGTGCCCGGTTGGGCAGGCAGGGTGGCTTGCTTAGGCTCCAGCCCTGGCCTAATGTGCCTCCACAGCCTCTTGGTGAAGAAGGGCTGCTTGGAGGGAAGCCACGGGGTAATGTGTGGGTGCCGCTGGAAGTGGATGGAGCATCATTTCTGAACTCAGGCCGCTATCTGTTCAGATTCCTTCTTTGCTAGGCAAACTCGGTGAGCTATTTCAAACTCTCTGTGTTTCTGATCCTGCATCTGACCAAAGTGATTCACAGTATTGATCACACAGAGTCAGTCTGTGTGGCTGATGCGTGAACGTGTGCCTGCCATGTCCCAGTCCAGGGCTGCCCTCTATACCAATAAGGCAGCAGAAACTTAGACCAACAAGCACAAAACAGGAGCTCAAGGGCTGTGCTCAGCCACATACGTGTTTGCAGAAGTGCTGTCATACAAATGTAATCTGAAGGCGCTCTGGACACGGCCTGAGCTCCCCGAGGGCCCCATACCCACAGCTCCACACGGGCTCACAGCCAGCTGCTTCATTCGTGTGCATCTCCTGACTTGGGAGCCCTGGAGGGATTCTTTCCTGCTAGCTTAAAAAGATGAGAGTCTTGCCCATATCCTCTCCCGCTCCCAGGCAAAACCCCATGTCTTCTCCATCCCTGCTCTGACAACGTGGCCTGACCACGTCCAGTTTCCCATGCAGCTGGGAGCACCTAGAGGTCAGGGGCCATGTCATACAAATCTGCATGAGCAGAGGTCGGCTCTGGGTAGATACAATCATTCAACAAAGAGGCATAGCATCTAGGCTCTAGGGACATAGCTGTGAACAATCTTGACAAGGGCCAAGTCTTCCCAGAGCTGATGTTCTAGTGGGAGAGGTGAACAATTAACACTTAAATCAACAGGATACTTGAGATGAAGAAGGGGGAAACAAGGTGATGTGCCAGACCATCCAGTGAGTGAGTGAATGAGTAAGAATGGAAATTTCAGCTCAATAGCCTCAGATGGGAAGAAGGGTGAACAAGGTTTTGCGAGGAACTAAATCTTTAATTTTAATGGTTCAATGAACTCTTTTCATCCAGAATTAGGCTCCTTGTGGCCACCCCCACTGCTACCTCCCTGGACCAAGCCCTCATCTCTCCTGCTTGCGTTACTACTCACAGCCTTGTGACTGCCAGCCCAAGCTCTGCCATTGACCCCTCTGTAGTCAACTGCCAATGCAGCAGCCACAGTGATCCTTTTAGAATGTTAAGTCAGAGCACCCTTTGTCTATGAAAAACCCTATTGGCCCTCACGTCATTCTGAGCGAAAGCCAAGGTCTCCCTATGTCTTACTTAGAAGGCCCCATGTAACTTGACCACCATGACCTCCTCGTCCTCACCTTCTTGTCCTCTTCCCTTCCTTACTCTCCCCCAGTCACAGTGATCTCCTTGCTGTTTCTCAGAATGCCAGGAACGCTTCTGCCTCAGGACCTTTGCACATGTGGTATCTCTGCCTGAAATGCCTTTCGCTCAGATACCCACACAGCTCCTGCCATCCCTCCTTCAAGTGTTTGCTCAAGTGTCATCTCCTCATTGAGACCCGCCCTGACTGCTCTCTGAAATGCCAGCACCCCCTGACACTTCCTACTCTCCCCCTGCTTTAGACTTCCTTCTTAATGGCTATCACCTTCAGATCTATTATATCTTTGACTCTCTTGTTTATCTTCTGGCTTTCCCACTAGACCAGGGAATTCTCTCTGATTCACTCACCCCAACATCTAACACAGGGTCTGGCACACAGAAGCGCCATAAATCAATGCTGGAAACATCATTGATCTTAATGATGAGACAGACAACAGAGGGGCCCAGGTGGGGATGGAAAAGCACCAAGTCACAGTAGGAGCTGCGGGCAAAGCTGAGACTGGAACTGCTACATCTCAGCTTCTGCTTCGTCTTCTCCAACTGGGTGTCGGGAGCTGGGCATCTCCAGGCATGGGGACTGACTCAGCTGGGAGGAGGCAGGCACCAGAGAGGAGGCTCTCCCAGTATGGGCATGAGGGCATTCTCCTGGGGAAAGGAAGCCACTGTTTGCCCTGAGTGCCAGGCCACAGAGCTCCCAGCTCCACCTTCCTGGCACTTCCTCCTTTCGAAGCAGCGACCCCACATTGAGATGGGAGAGGGAGGTTTCCTGGTTCCATTCTCACCCCCTGCTGCTGGAACCCTGCTGACCAACACTGCAGCCTACCCTCCAGAACCAAGTTCACAGGCTCAGTCTGCTCCCTTGGGATCGTTCCTTAGCTTCTCATCGCCCTCAGGATCAAGTCCCAAGTCCTTCACCTTCAGAGTCCCTGCACCTGTCCCGTACTCTCTCTAGGGTTGCAGTACTCCTGAGTAAGCCTCAAGTTCTGCCCATATCTTGCACAGAGGAAGCCTGTGGCTCCCTGCCCCTGAGCCCACACATAGGCTGTGGCCCGGCCAGAATGCCAAGTCCATTCTAGTGAATGCTCCATCCCTGTGAAGCCCATGCAACAGCATCGGTAGCAATAATACTAGCTTGACCAGACAGCGCTGAGCTTGACTGCTCAGGTTCAAATCCCAGCACTGCCAGCTCCTAGCTGACAGCCTTGGGGAAGTCACCAGACCTCTCTGTGCTCAGTCTTCCCATCTGTAAAATAAGTACGCTATTGCTCCCCATTTTTAAGGATGAGCAGGAGACAAAACAAGCTCATGCTTGGCCTGGCTAGGGCCTGGTCATAATAAGCCATCAAATACTAAAAGACATAAGGAGGGGAAGGGAGGGGAGGAATCACCACCAGTTACAGTTATGTCCCTGTGTGTTGAGCGCCTCACACACATCATCCCATTCTGATCCACTTAGGAGCCCAGAAAAGAAGATACTGTTTGTCCTCCCATTTTCCAGACAAGGAAACAGAGGTACCAGGCTGGACCTGGGTCTTCTCAGGCCTCTGCCGAGAAAGGCAGGGGATACCCCCATGCCTCAGAGGAAGCTAAGAGCAATTACCTTTTCAAAGGGTCTACTGCCAAGTTTCTGCCAGACACATTAGCTGCGTGACCTCATGTCCTCAAGACAACCATCTGATCATTTGCAGAAGAGGCCATCGAGGCGGCAGAGACTTGCCTTAGATCACCAAGCTAGGAAGTGGTAGGTCTGGCTGGCTCCAGGACCTGTGGTCTTTCTGGAATAGTGTCCCAGCCACAGAGCTGCACATCATGCTTGGCTCTCCCTTCTAGGGAGGACCTGTCTAGAGAGAAGCAGTGAGTCAGCAGCTGCTGGCCTCTTTGCCTACAGAACCCACCAAGGCAGTAGGACGACACCACACATGAGCCAGAAACTACATGGGAGGGTGGTACCAGGGCCTGGTCGTTTCTGCTCTAGGCAGGGCACTGCTGGGCTGGCAAGACTTTCCCAGAGCTGTGCCGCAGGCCAAGCCTCCATCCTTCCCTCTCTCCCTCCTTTCAGAAGGGTCAGCCCTGCACTGAGGTCTGGAGCTCTCCCATGCATGCTTGCCCTCCCCTCCTTGATTCTCCACAGGCATAAATCCCTTGCAATTCTCATCTTGGCAGCTGCTTTTCAGGGACCCCAGGTGCCAACACGCATCATCTTTCATCCCAACTGCCAGGAAGACTTCTCAGGTTATGGAGTCACACAGGGCCCTGAAGGCACGGGAAATGACACAGGGCTTTTGTGATTGCCAGGAGTGGAGGTCTCCCCTGAGGGCTGGAGTCTAGAGCCCTCTGGCCATTAGCACAGCAGCTTTTCCCCTTCCTCAGGGGAGAGCGACCAGACTGAGAATCAGACAGAGTGGGTGTCCTTGAACCAGCTCCTTAGGCTTGTCTGGGCCTCAGTCTTCTTCATCTGTGAAACAGGCATGCTGATACCTATGCCACCACATTGTCCTGAGAATTGCACAAAGCACCTGCCTTTAAAAGATAGTAACCAGGAGTGTGGGATTTTAGGTCTGTTTCATTAGAAGCTAGATGATCGGAATTGGGAAAAGTCCCAAGCCCTATACTTTCGTTATTCAGATGAAGCACTGAAGACAGAGAGGGGGGAGGAGGCAGGAAGGCCCCTGCAGAGGTGGACTCTTGTCCCTCAGCCCCACCCCAGAGTCCTGGATGGCTTCCGTTGCCATGCACCTCAGCTTTGCCTTCAGCTACTGGCAACCCCAAATGTGTGTGTTAGAACTCATCAAAAGGTGCGCCGGGTATGCCCAGGCTCCCTGCTCTCACCCCGGCCCTGGGCAGCTCTGGGGACTTGATTGGGGGAGAGGGAAACCCAAGTAAGCCTCTGTGTTTTCATGAGGACTGTGGACAGCCGGAGGGCTGCTTGGAGGCTGCGTTTCCAGGAGATGCCCACCACAGAGGCAGTGGGAGGCAGAGGCTGAGGCTGTTCCCACCTCCTCTGCTAAAGAGATCTCTGGGCCACCTCTCTAGAAGATAGAACAACAGAGACACAAGCTAGGACTGCCTCCCGAGACCTCTGGGGCACAAAGACAAAAACACAGGATCACCCCTGTCTGAGTCAAAGACAAGACAACAGACAAGAGGTAGGCAGAGCTACTTGGAGACAGAACAAGACACAGAGAGACCCAGGGTAGAGAGGATGCGGGGAAAACAGATGGAGCGGCAGAGACTGAGACGCAGAGAAATGGGGGAGGGGGGATGCAAAGGAACTGCACAGAGAGAGGGGAGACCGGGGAAAGACGGTGCCAGGGGCGGGGCGTGGAAGGAGCGGGCGCGGGGCGAGTCCCGGCGCGGGGCTGCGCACACCTGCGCTCCCGCTGGTGGCCGAGGTCAGAGCCCCGGGCCGCCTGCCCGCCGCTACCCCTGCCTTTGTCCTGTGGCTGGAGCGCGTTCCCGTGGGCCGGGAGCGCCCCCTGCCGTCCCTGGAGGGTCGGACTGCAGAGAGCGCTCAAACCCCGCGCCCTGAGCCCCACCGCCTTTGGGCGTCCCCTTGTCCACTCGCTGTGCACAGGGGAAACAGGCTCAGTGAGAGGACAGGAGGGAACCTCAGTCGGCCGGCGCCTCTGTTAGGACCAAACTCTCAGCCTCTGATTCGGTGCTTCTTGTGCTGATGCCTGCGGGCTTTCGCGGGGCACAGTCTGAGTCCCGGAGGTGATGCAGGGTTTGGGCCCCCCACCCCAGGAGGAAGCCCACAGCCCGGCCTCCACCATCCACGCCCCTCTCTCCTGTGCAAGACTCAGATGGCTACGCGGAAGGCAAGCAACACAATCGGTAAGCTGAGCCGCCCAGGACTACGGCCCTGGCAAAGGGACAGTGCCCCCGCCCAGCGAACCTCTCTTCCCGCCCCACTGCCCCCCCCCCCCCGCACCGTCCCACGGCCCCCCGCCCAGCGAGCCGCTCCCGGCAAGAGCCCACCACGCCCAGCTTCGCCCAGTCTTCAGATTTTTTTCCCAAAAAAGCCAGAAATTTGGGGGTTTTATGGGAATGCACACAATCCGATGGCTTTTCAAAACAGGGTAAGGGGAAAAAATGCATTTGGACCACAAACCACCCGCCCGCACTCGCAGCGAGGAGTGTCCTAAAGCGCTCTTTCTCAGATTTCAGCCGCCCCTCTGACTCGGGCTTTCCGTGGGTGTGTCCTTAAGAGTTTTCTTCACTTAAATATAGTTATGGAAAAAGGAAACTCTATAGCTCCATTATAATTAGAAACCCAGTATCCTGCCTGCCATAAAAGTCAGGTAATTTTAGAAGGAAAATGGCCCATTAAAACTAAAGGTTTGCTTCTGTTCCATCTCACATTACCACATTTGGTGGGCAACCTCACCTTTGAACCGTTGATGTGTTACCTCTGACCTCAAGGTCGGTGGCGATGAGCCCAAAAAAAGGGATCTTTCTAGGACCCTAGCAGTGGCCTCTGGGAGTCTAGGAACCTAGAGAGGTCATTTCATCTGCATCACTGTCACTGTCACTGTTCTTCCCAGAGCCCCCAAATTGGAAGCCTGGCCAGGGGAGGGGGGGAGATGGGGGGGAGCTGCCCTCAGAAATTAAAGCACAAAAGGCAGCAGAGCTCACCCAAGAGGAAGAAGGGAGACAGAGCAGAGTCAGTGCCTCAGACTTGGATCCAACTAGAATCTTCCAAGTGATTCCCATCGGAGGCCAATGACCTCGTTCCTTCCTAGCAAGGAAGGAGCTTGATCCTTCCCATAAGGATCAGCTGTGATGCTCCCATCCTCTGGGAAATGCCTGTCAGGGCCTGGCAGGAAGCAGAGGGGAGAGGGGAGCTAGGACCCATCCTGACAGCCCTGTAGGGGGAGAAGCGAATGGATGGTGTGTGGACCAGGAGGGAGGAGATGGTATGGTGCATCTAGGAGAGAAAGGAGGGTCTGGGTGGCGTTCAATGCCTTGCAGGCAGGTCTCCAAAGAAGTAGTTTCTTTACACAAATCATTCTCCTGCTTCAAACCTTCCAGGAGCACCCCCACTTGGGGACCAAGACCAAACTCTGCATGCTTAGAAGACCCCACAGTAACTGTCCTCTCATTGGCCCCATGACCTCTGTGCTCTCCACCCCCCCCCAACCCCAGCCCCACTGGCCTGCTCTCCTGGTGAACAGGCTGCAGATGGATCTTGAGAATGTGAGTAGGAGTCAGCCGTGTGAATCAGACTGGGCGAAGGGAACAGGCTGCACCGAGGCGTGGAGGTGTGAAACAGCATGTCGTGTTCTGGGACTCGGTGAAGCCCGAGGACTGGGGCGGAAACCAGGAGGTGGATGAGGCCATGGGTGAGCAGGGCAGGCACGCAGTGGCTTCCCCATGCAGCCACGGAATATTAGACAACCTAGACAAAATTTAATTAACTCTCCACCAATAGATGTAAAGGGATTTCTATATAGTATTGTTGAATGAGAAAAGCAATTTGAAGATAAATATGTATAATACAATCCCATTTTTGTAAAACAATGGCCAAAATACTCTAGGGAATGCATACATATAGCTATATATGTCTGCACAGGATTTTATTAACACAAAAGAAAAATACAGAAGGCTCCATACTGGGTTGTTAACATGGGTTTTCTTCTGGAAAACCTATTATGGGGGAAGGAGAACAAAGAAAAAAAGGATATAAAAAATCCAGATGGCCTTTCAAAAGATGTATGACCACAGTTATGATACATGTCCCCATCATCCACCCATCACCAAAGCTGGATAGGTGGGGGTGGTCTTGGCCCATCCCTGCTCCTCACTCCACGTGTCTGCTCCAGTCTGGATGACAGGGACATCTCCCATCTGCTCCCTTACTCCCCTGAAACACACACACTACGTTTACTTTTGGGTTCTCCCACCCAGCCAATTCTCCACACAGCCAACCCTCTCATGGTCCCAAATGCACTGAGAGGGAAGCCCAGCCTCCAGCATAGCTCCCAAGCTCTTACTCATCTGGCCTGGCCATATTTGTAGACTCAGACCTCATTGCTCCCCTATCCACTGCCAAGTAACCCATGCTCCCAGACACTGTATTTCCCTCAACTCAAACTTTACACCATTCAGCACAGACTTTGTGCTGTTTGCAACAGTCACAGTCACAGTTCTGAGCACTCAGCATTTATTAAAAACATTTAATCCTTAAAAAAAATTTAATCCTCACAACAACCCTATTAAAGAATATAATATTTTTGTTGTATTTTATTTTGTAGGATGGAAAACTGAAACACAGAGAGGTAAGTAATTTGCCTAAGGTCGCACAACTAGTTAGTGGTACAAGTGGTCCCAGAGCCCAATCTCCTGAACCACTGCTCCCTTCTTATACCTTTGAACACATTATTCCCTGTGTATGGAACTCTCTTTAGTTTCTGTCTTCATTTGGCTAAATCCTGATCAGCACTAGATCTCAACTGAGAAATTGCCTCCTCCAGGAGGATTTCTCTGAAGCCCCAAATCTGGGCTAGACATTGTTTTGACGTTCTCTTCTATAGCCCAGTCATTCCTCAATCATAGCCTGTCTCATGGTGTTCTAGGGTTGCTGAACATCCTTACCAGCCTATGAGCTCCTTGCAGGCAGGGGCCTTAGTTTTACTCTTTTGAAGATGGATCCCGAGTCCCTAGCACAAACTAAGCTGGTGTTAGGAGCTCAGTCAATGTGTGCTGGATAAAAGAGTGACTATTAGTATTTCAGATAGGCTAGGATTTGCTTGCTCCACATATGGACAGTGTGAGGGGGCAGGGGGGCGGGTCTTGGGTGAGCCCCTTTCAGCACCACGGAGAGCTCCGCGGCCAGGCTCCTGCAGCTTGGCCAAGGGTCTCCGGTTTTGCTTCTTTGTTCTCTGGCGGCTCTGAGCTCTGTCCTGGCCAGGACCCTCCAGGCATGAAATCTTAGCTGGTTTGTCTGAGTGGGGAAAACCTCAGGGCAAGGGGGAAGAAGAGGAATCTGAGGGTTGGAATAAGCCAGTCCCTTGGGCAGACCTGCATCCCCACCCCAGGGTCCTACCATCAATCACACCCCACCTCGTATACACTTTTTAGCCAGCACAAAGTTTTAAAAAGTAGTTAGAGAGCCTGTTGGAAGCGGTGCCAAATCTATGTGTTTTCTGGAAGTATTGAACTAGAAAGAAATGAAAACATCAAAATACTCTTTGTACCAGGCTCAAATTGAGCCCTGCCTCATTCAGTCCATGCCTCGGCCTGACTAGAATGATGAAGCGATGTAGGTGAGAGTGGGTTGAAAAGGAACAAGGCTCAGCGGGGAACCTCAGACTGCCATTCGTGGACCGCGGGCGGGCAAGCTCAGAAGGAGTCCCTGCTCAGGAGGAGAGCAGAGGAGCAAGACTGACAGGTGAGGAGATAGAGGGGGAGGGGGGCGCTGCTGGAAGAGGCTGAGACACAAAGCAATGCTGGCAGACTGGGGAGAGCCTGGCAATGGAGTAGACAGACAAGCCAGAGCCATCAGTTCTCCAAGAAGGATGTGCAAGAGCTCACCAGGCAGCCACAGGGCCCCAAGGCAGATAGGACAGGGTGTGTGAAGGAAGAGATGTGAATCGCATATCAGCAGGAGCCAGAGGACAACACTAGTTAGAAACACAGCCAGACAAAATCTCTGAGGTTTTTGAGTGTCACTTACAGCATGACTGGAGAATCCCCAGGAAAGAACTTGATCTTAGATGACCAGCGGGCCTTTGTCACTCCTTGTTTGAAAGCCCATCTTGGGGCCAAATCCTGTGCTAGAGTTTCCCAGTTGTGCACCAGGCTACCACAAGGCTGAGGTCCCCACCACCAGCGACATTCACTGTGTGTGTGTGTGGAGGGGTGCCAAAGGATGAAGAGAAACCAGGTTCTGGGAGTCCACGCCATAGCTGGGCTTTGCCAGCCCTAGTCCTGAGAAGCTGGAGGCAGCCATTCCTCCATGGCCAAAGATTTGGGCAATAGGGGTGCGCCAGCTGGTCTCAGCTGAAATCTGTAGACTGAGAGGAAACGAGTCATATCTCAAGGCCATGGAGAGAGAGATTCCTGACTCACTTTGTTTTTAACCAGCATTGGCTGAGCACTTTCTTTGTGTGCCCATTACACATGTCAACAGCCTGAATGCTCTCAACAGCCATCAGAGATGGGCACAGCTGTTATACATTTCTTTGCCCCAGAGCTCAGAGAGGCAAAGCAAGTTGCCCAAGGCCACCAGAGAATTAGCAAGGGAGCTGGGACTCTTACAAGAGTGTGCCAGACACAGGCAAATGGAGCAGTGTGCCTCTGCCTTGCTCTCCACCCACATTCCAGACTCTCCTTTGTTCTTCCCCTTCTCCAGCTCCTCACCTTTGAGGACTGGCTTCCTGCTTGAAAGACAGACCTGCCACCACTGTGAATCACACACAGTAGGGCTGGGTTCTGGGCATTTGGGGCCTCAGCCATAGGTTCTGCTGGGAAATGGGAGGATCCTGTCCCTCCTGGTCCAAATGAGCCAGACACCCACAGGAAGAAAGTGACAGACAGGCTCGAGGCACAAGCCCCACCTCTAGCATTTCCAGCCCCAAATCGCCTTTTTGCCCCATCTATCACCTCACTCTGGGTACCAACCCTCCTGGCCCTGACCTGTTCTGGACCCACTTCTTGGCCTCTAACTGAGCATTTCTAGGATCTAGCCTCTGGCCGCACATGTCATCCTCTTAGAAGCAAACCTTTCCTCGGACCCACTCCATGCCAGATGTTCTTGCGAGACCCTCGTGTCTATTTGTTCATTTAATCCTGACAACTACCCCATATCACAGATGAGGAAACAGGCGGAAAACAGGCACCGTGGTTGTGAGTGGCTAGACCCAGGCAATGTGACCCCAAGCTCTGTGCTCTTAACACCCTGCTGTCTCTTGGTGACAAGTAGGCATGTAATTCTGGGTGTTCAAGGTACCCATCCAGCTGGAGGGCTCGGGGCTGTGAATTGGGATTCCCCTCTCCTTCTTGGAGCCTGTCCTTGGGTGGTTGGGAAGGAAGGTGCCTCCGGCCTCCGGCCGTGCGCTGGAGGACGGCACGCTCTGGCACTGGCTCTGCCTCGGCAACAGGAGAGCTTGCACAATGAAAGCTAATTCCTCGGTTGTAATGACTGGAAGAACTGCTGGCTTCTGACTCCTCGCATAATTACCGTGAGACCTCCGTAGAGTAATTCACTAGATAATTACATGGTAGCGGGTGGGGGGTGGGATTCTTCTCTGGAAGGTAAAGAGGTAGCATTTAATTTCGAGGGGGATGCCTAATCCTATAATTACTCAGTAAAGTCCCGTATTCCCGCCAACTTGATTCCCTAGGGCCAGCCTGACCTGCAGAACCAAATCAAGCAGGAGCTCTTCCCCAAGATGGAAATTCGAGGTGGGAGCAGGGGGGTGGATGGGGTCTCCTGGAGCATCTTTACATATGAATTGTCCTTGGAGCCTCAAGATACAATGGGAGAAATAGGCAGGGCAGGGAGTAGAAGGTGCTTTAATATGCTGAAGGTGAAACAGACACAAAGGGAGAAATCTTCCCTGTCCCCAGCAAAATCTGCTGTTCAGTGTGGTCATTGAGGCTGGGGCTCAAACTCAGGGCATCCCAACCTCTCTGAGACCACCTTCTTTATCAGTCTAAGGGGGCTGAGCCACATGCATTGTTGTGCCTTCTCACAAATAGTACTGCTTAACCAATACTCCAAAACACAGAGGCTTCAAAAAGCCACCATTTATTGCTCATACCCTGGCAGTAAGCTGGTAGCTCGGCTTCAGCTGTGACTCACTTGCATGCCTGGGGACGTGGCTGTCAGCTGGGGCAACAGGTGACTGGGCCTCATGCCTCTCATCCTCCAGCCGGGGAGGCTGGGCTTGGTCACATGGCAGCTGGGGAGCTCCAAGAGCCACAGTGGAAACGTACAGGGCCTCCTGAGACCCAGGCTGGGAACTAGAACACCATCACTCTGGCCACATTCTATGGGCCAAACCAGGTCCCGGGGCAACCCAGAGTCCGGCACCCCTTGATGGGAGGGCATGCAGCACATGGCAAAGGGCACGAGTACAGGGAGGGATGAGAGATGGATCCACTTTGGTAATCCATCTACCACGGTCTGCTTCATGGGGTTGTTGCCAGATTTATGACACACAGCTCGTAAGGTTCCTTGCACACGTAATGTTCAGCAAAGTGAAGGTCTGCTTGTTATTACGAATAATATTAAAAGGAGGCTAGTGTCAGGGACGGGGATGGACTCCTGCTGCTTAACATCCAAGCTGCTGGTCTTCCCCTGTGCAGAGACATCGGTGCAGTGGGAGCGCCTAACATAGAAGGGAAGTGAGTCCCTGTCCTACCTGCCTCGTGTGACCCGGGCAGCTCACTCCCCACTCAATGCATGGGTGTTTGTTGCACCAAGAGGGAGTGACCCCACTCCACAAAAGCAGCACAAGGATCAGAGTGACACCCTACATGCCAGGGCAAAGGTGGCCCCAGCCCCCTGGCTCCTTCTCTCTCTCTCTCTCTCTTTTTTTTTTTAAGGTGTATTTATTTGAGAGGGATGAAGAAAGAGAGCATGCATGCGGGCAAGGGGGGTGGCGGGCAGAACGAGAGGGAGAAAGAATCCTAAGCAGACTCCCTGCGGAGTGCAGAGCTGGGTACGGGGCTCGATCTCACAACCCTAAGATCATGACCTGAGTCAAAACCCAGAGTTGGATGCCTGACTGAGTCCCCCAGGCGCTGCTCTGTCTTTTCAATTCTAAGCCCCACTGCCCAGAGGGCTTTGTATAGCTATATTTCCTGTTGCTTCCAGTACAAGAAGAGCAACAGATTTCCTTTCTTTTTCTAAATATTACATTATTCTGTAATACCAAAATGCTTTTTCAAACTGAGTATTTGTTCATGGAGATTCTGGTGCATTCCCTACACCACCAGCCCATTCTGCCCCCCTGCAACACCCCCAGTCAGGACCATAGCCTCATACCCTCCTCCAGTGGTCACGACAATTTCTTTCCATAGATTTAGTTGTCATTATACAAGTAATTACACTCTCCTTTTGAACACTACAGAGAAACATGTGCCTGGGTGGCTCAGTCAGCTAAGCATCTGCCTTTGGCTCAGGTCATGATCTTGGAGTCCAGGGAGTGAGGCCCACGTGGAGGGGGCTCCCTGCTCAGCAGGAAGTCTGCTTCTCCCTCTGCCCCTCCCCCTGCTTCTGCTCTTTCTCTCTCTCTCTCCCAAATAAATAAATAGAATATATTTTTTAAAATGAACACTGTAGAGAAGGTTGAATCCTACCTGCCCACAACCCCTCATTGCAAATCCCTCCCTCAGACCCCACTACAGATGTCATCTTCACCTCCCCCAAACCACCACAAGCGCCGGCACATTTCACTTCCTTCCAGAACTCTTCCTCTTAATTAACATATACATTAATCAGTTCCAATTAATTTACGTGTAATATATATGTTCCCAGAGAAGTAAGATGTCTAGTGGGAAGTATATATTAATTTGCAACATTCTTTTCCACCCAAACTGTAAATATCTCTGTGGATGCATATAGATCTGGTTCATTGTGTTTAAATGTTGTATAGTATTGGGGCGCCTGGGTGGCTCAATGGGTTAAGCCTCTGCCTTCGGGTCAGGTCATGATCTCAGGGTCCTGGGATCGAGCCCCGCATTGTGGCAGGGGGGGTCTCTGCTCAGCAGGGAGCCTGCTTCCCCCTCTCTCTCTGCCTGCCTCTCTGCCTACTTGTGATCTCTGTCTGTCAAATAAATAAATAAAATCTTTTTTTAAAAAAATTAAAAATAAATGTTGTATAGTATTCTGTAGTATGAATGGACCACACTTTATCCATCCATTCCTTAGCTGATAATAAAATACTCACCACAGCACTCTTCTAAACAAGTCTTTAGTACAAGTATTAACTCACTGAATCCTTCACCTGAACCAACCATGAGGTAGACATTACTGTCATTTCCATTTTGTAGTTTTGAAGAAACCATGGCACAGAGAAGGTAGGTGACCTAGGTAAGGTCACACAGCAAATAAGAGGCAAGGCCAGGACTTGAGCCTATGTAGCCTTGCTCCAAAACTTGGGTTCTCAACCACAATGCTATCCTGCCTCTCACAGCATCTATGTGTGGGTTGTTCTGGATTTTGTAGGTTTAGGTTTTTGCATTTGCAAAAGTACCCTGGCCATTTTAAATCACTCCAAGACCTTTTCTTAGAATCAAGATTTTCCCTTTGTTGCCCATGTCTTTGAACTTGTGGCCAATTTGCCATCAGAAGCCCCTCCCTGCACTTTATCTGCTGCCAACCAACCGCTCAGCCTTTTCCATACACCTGGGAGCCCTCCATGGACCATCCCAGGGCATCTTCAGAGATGCCGCCATCAGTCAGAAACCCCCTAAACTTGTAGACAGTCAGAAACCTCGACCCGTTCTCCAAGCCTGGGTGGGCTGTGGGCCTTTCCTTACCGCCTCACCCTCTGCCCCCAACAGAACGTGGAGTCCTCCCTAAGGCACGTGGAGGATTAGCTCTCGACGGGGGGCTTCCCTGGTGCAGGGAGAGTATCTCTGTCCCACATTCAGGGATCAGCCTGGGGCTCAGTCAGGACAGTGCTGAGTAACAGGAGAGGGACAGCCCTTTCCGAACATTGGCATCCCTAACACTAGAAATGCTGAAGTGGCCTCTGGGTCACTAAGTGCAGCTCCCTGAAGGGCCAAAATTGTGTGCCGAGACAGGATGGCAGACGGCAAGGAGGCACATTCTGGAAATTCCAAGTGATTCAGTATCGGGGACATAAAGCAGGGAGAAAGAGGAGCTAGGGGCGGAAGGTGGGGGGTGGTCAGAGACTAAATCAGGGAGTCCAGAATGCCATGCTCAATTCCAGAAGCCTCTCTGAAAGGTCGGAGCAAGGAGCTGGACTGGCAGGAAAGGGGAGGGTGTGGCAGGAAGGGACATGGCCTGGAAGTGCAGAGGAGCAGACCCAAATGGGTACCAGATCTGAGAGAAGGAACAAGGCAGATGCCTGCAGGTCAGCTGGAGCCAAGGCATGGGGTCTGAGACCCATAGGCAGTAAAGACCGCAGGCCTGTCCTGTATTCGCCAGGAGCCATGGAGGTGCGGGCGTGGGGACAGGAGGGCGGGAGCTGGGCTCAGGGAGGATTTATCCAGATGAGGAAGGGGTGGAGGCAACAATTTCCAGGAGTAGCTCCCGCTGGAGGGGCTGGGGCAGAGCTCCATTCCTGGGGGCCACAGGGAAAAGAGCCTGCCGGAGCTTCTGCAGAGACAGGAGCATGGTACAGGGTAGGTGTCCTCTGCCCACATTTCCTCCGCTCTACTCCTCTTGACTTCTCCTTGAGTCTGGTGGTTTGCAGGGCAGAGCCTTCCAGAAGCATATTGGAATTGCTCTGCTGCCAGTGGGTAGAGGAGGCAGCAATGCCAGGGGCCCCTCACAACCCAGCCCCTCCAAGGGTCACCCCCATAGCTCCCAGATGGTCCTGCAGCCACCACAGAGGGCACAACCCTTTAGTGACACCATACCTACCAAACAAGGGGGTACGGCCCCAGCACACAGCCAGAGCTTAACAATTACTTCCCAAGGGCCCTTCCGTCACACAGGCTGCAGGCAGAGGTCTGGGATGTCTGAGCTCAGCCCCAGCTGGGCTGGAAAAGAATGATCAGATGCCCTGGTAGACAATGGTTAACGTTCTGTTAAGCCAAAATCCCATGGCCATTGCAACATTAGCTGCCTTCATAAAGACAAAGACAGCGTCTCTTTTAATTGTCTGAGACACGTGCTGCATGTCTTGGGTGGGGCCGATCCTGAGACAAGGGTCAAGTTCAAGTACTTTATTTAGGAGCTGGATCTAGGTGGCACGAGCAGGGAAATGCGGCTGAGACAAGGAAGGGAAGGAGACCAATGCTGTGCAGCCTCAAACCAGTCACCTAAGGTCTCTGATCTCTGTTTCTCAGAAGAACTGGGAATAGTAATATCTCTCTGGGAGGATTTGGGGGAGGTTAAAGGGAAGTGACTGACAGAAACAGGGTAGGGCATTATGTTGCCATGCTGGGGGCCCTCTAAGCATCAAGCCCTGACCCAGCGCAAAGGATACACCTACACCCCATGTATGCTGGACTGTGAGTTCCTGTCCCCTGCCAGGCCTGGGGCTATTCCAGTCTTGCCCAGTGGATTCTGCCCTCTGGGATCCATGCTGGTCCAAGGACATGATCTTCCTTTGGGACCACAGGAACCCTTGGAACCCCCAGTGGAAAGCGGGGAGGGGTGGGCTTTTTATTCTGAGCACTGCTATCATTTTTGGACTCCACATGAATAAAGGTCAGCAATCCACACCACCCCAAACCAGCAGTTCTTCAAGGTTGGGTGGGCACAGCCATGAGGCCCTCTGGGCTTCGGGACAGGCCCATCCTAGGCAAGGGGCCTGGAGTCCTAGGGTCCATCTAATACCTGAGTCAATCAGAGAATGACTCCTCTTTGCTCCCCCACAAGTTGCCCTGTGACCTTGGCAGCTTCCTTAGCCCTTCTGTGCCTCCTTTGCAGCATCTGTAAAATGAGAGTAACAACAGTGCCTACTTTCTGGCTTCTGGGGGGGGGGGAGGGCGGTCCAGGTATATAGTAAGTGCTCAGAAAATGCTGGCTATTAGGGCTTTGCTGAAAAACTGGCCAGGGTCCCAGATGTCAGGGCAGCCCAGGGGCAGAAGCTTAAAGTCAGGTGGAGATAAATAATATCCCTGTGGCCAACTTCACCAGGAGCACTAGGGAGCCCCCTGTTGTACCCATGACACTCCAAGCAAACCGAAGCTCAAGGTACAGCTGACAGAGCCTGCCCCAGGGACACAGCCAACGAGGGGCTGACAGCCGAGCCAAGGAAGGAGGATGGGGCTGTTCTGGGCCCCAGGCAGGCCTAGGCTCCAAGATGTATATATGACCCAAACTTGGTTAGCATTGTCCTTTGTCTGGCATGTCTAGACGCTTACACAGATGCCTTCACTAGTCCTCACTAAGTTCTGACAGGTAGAGCCCAGAATTAGCCCATCTTCCAGATAAAGAAACTGAGGCACAGAGCAGTCAGGTGCTCACTCTGGGGGCAGAGCCATGGTTCTTCCCAGCAAGCCTGCCTGAGAGTCTATGCATTTCTCACCCACTGCTCTGGAAGGAGAGGCACTTCCCAGAAGCTCTCCCCTCTCCTGTCTCAATCCAGGATCCCACATCTCCTCCCTATTTCTTCCTTCAGGCTTCACCTCTTCCCTGATCCACCCGCCCCCAGGCTCCATCTCCTCCCCGCACCCCTCCGTGCTCCATCTCCTGCCTGGTCCCCTCCCCCAGGGTCCCTTTCCTCCCTTGTGCCCCCCAAAGCACCATCTAACTCCCAGGCCCCATCTGTACCCCCCCACCGAAGTACCCCATATTCTCTGCCTCTTTCCCTGATATGCACTCCCTCACCAGCCAACTCTACCTGACCAAGTGGGGTCTCTGAATTTGGACATTGGCCTTGGGGGAACCTGACCCAGAGGGCCAAAGAGAGACATCAGGAGTGCTGTCTACCTCCCCTTTCTCCAGGGATCTGCAGGGCCGAGACCCCGCTTAGCCTACTGTTCTTCAAACCTGGGCTCTGCACCCCTGCCCGCCTGCTGCAGGCAGGCCTGGCCGCCCCCCTGCAGAAGGGGGTGGGCAGAAAAGCTACTTCCCTCCGGGCCCACAGCTTCCACATCAAACCCGTCCTCATTAAGAACCGCCGTGTGTGCCAGGGTGACATCTTTATTCGTGAGCCCGGAGACTTCAAAGCCTTCAGGAGATCTCCTCGGTGGATTAGACATGAAAAATGTCGGAGATGAGATGGAGCAAAGAAGCAGACAGCCGCTCCGGACGTTAATTAGGCAGGGGGTGGGGGCCCACAGGACGGGACATGTAACCAGGGCTCCTCTGGCTCCAGCCCAGGGTTGGGGGTGCCAAGGGCGGGCTCATCTAGGGCAGGGAGGTCCAGCCTGCTGCAGGCTCTCTAAGGCCACGATCCCAGTCGCCTGTAAGCCAGGCCCCCTTCCCCATGGGAGAATTCGCTCTACGACAACCTTGACCAAGCAGGTCCCCTACTGACGCACGATGTGGATTGAGTCTTGCCCAGGCAGGTCCAGGAGGAAGGGCCCAGGTCACTCCCAAGGAGCTCACAGTCTGGGGGAGCAGGAAGGAGCAGTCCCAAGCCCTGGCATTAAGCTCTCCAGGAGAGGCGGGTACAGGAGGCTGGGATGCCAGGTAGAGGGGACAACAGATGAAAGCTATTCTCTCACTGGAGGGTCACCAGCGGGATCCAAACTGAGTTGGACCAGGACAAGCAAGCCATGGGTCATCTTCAGTAAGGGGCAGTGTGGGTCCTGAGGATGCTGTGATGGCTCGGCAGGGAGCTGGATTTGAAGCAGGGGTCCAAAGGCTGGGGTGCAGTCAGGACGTGGCCATGGTCCTAGAGGAGGACGCAGATCGGAAGCAAGGAGCATCCACAGGCATACAGAGAGGGCAAACAGGTGGGAACCAGCAGGAAAGGGGGCCCTACTGATATCCAGATTCCCAGCCCTGGGACCAGGCAGAAGCTGGGCCATCCCCCAGGTGAAGATAGGTGTGGGGAGGACGCCGAGCCTGGTCTGCGGCCTGCCGGCTTTGAGGTGTTCCAGGATACCTGCTGAGATGGTCAGAGCTGGGGGAGCTTTGGGACCAGAGCTCAGGGGAGGCACGGGAAAGGGTGGAAGGCCCATCAGCCGCACACTAGATGTACACGTTGTGGGGGCAATGCAGGCTCTCTAGATGTCCTATGTCCAAGGAGACTGTGTCATCCCTGCTGGACCGAGGCTGCCACTGGTGCGGGGGGTGGGGGCGGTGGAGGGCAGGGGATGAGCAACCAAGCCTGGGGGGCAGAGGGCATGGTCTGACCACAGAGAGGAACAAAGTGAAGGGTCCGAAAAAGGATGGCCATCCAGCCCAGGTGCCACAGGCGACCGGAGTTCTGGCAGATCAAGGGTACCATCTGCTTTAAAGGCCAAGGGGTAGATGGTGCTCCCATGGTGCACCGTGGACCTTGCCCAGCGCCCAGGAAAGGCAGATGCTCAGACCAGGAAGTAGGATTCTGGCTGCCTCCATGGGTGCTTCCCAAAACATTTCCAAATGGGATGGGAAGAGAAAACCTCCAGCTCAGAGGGCACCTGAGAAAGAAATTTTTTTTTACTTTTCTTGTCCCTGCTAGAGGAGGGGAGAGAAAAGTTTCATAAATTAGCTTTCTCTCCCTGACTCGAGTGGGAAGGGAAAATGGAGCTATTGATTGGTGCATTTCAAGTGTCAACTTTGATTTGGTGGTCATCACCTGGGTGACTAATTGGGAAAAGCCAAGGTCTCTGATCAAGAGGCCACTTCATTGTCTCCTGGCAGAGAACTTGGAATCTGTGCCCACCATGGGGCTGGGTGCTGCTGCTCCTGGCCGAGTGGCAGCCCCTCAAGGACAGGCTGGCAAAATGTTTGGTTGTGCTACTATGCCCCAGTGCCCCACCTAAAACTCTCCCCTGCTTCCCTCCTCCCACCTCCAAGGCAAACGACTCTGTTTTTCTTGTCGGGGGCCAGACAAAGGGCAGCTCTCTCCAACCCTGGGGGAACCCTGCCCTGCTGACTGACGCCTGGTAAAGCTTCACACTGCTGCTGTCACCCTCAGTCTGAGCTCTCTGAGAGCTGTGCCTGTGCCAGAGCAGCTGTGGTTCTGCACCCGGTCCCTCATTCTATAAGTGGGAGGGACCTGGGCCTGGTGTTTGAAGTGGACTTTCAGAGTTCAGTGAAGGGGACAGTCATTAAAGATGATCCTGAGGATCAGGCTCTCAGAAGGCCAGTGAAGACAGCAGGGTGAACAGAGGGAGAAAAAACAGGCTCAGCCACGTCTCGGGGATACCTGGAGCTCAGGTGGTCCCTTCAGGGTTGTCTTAAGTTGGGCTGAGAGAGCCAAGCCTTTTTCTTCTTCCCATCCATCAGCCACTGGGTCTGGGCCACCAAGGGAAAGTATGTGACCTTAGGCAAGGCAGTTCTTGGCAAGTGGAGCAAGAGTTGAGAACTGTCTGCTTGACAGCCCTTCCAGCAGACAAAGGGGCAATACGTCCTTCATCAAGGGGGGAACCTGTGCAGTGCATACAGGGTCCACCAGAGCGGCCATCTTTGTTACCACTAGGGAACGGAAGGAAGGAAGGAAAAAATCAATCCAAGGCAAAGCAGAAGTACGAAACGGAGCCATGTTGAGACTCAAAGACCTTGTTTGAACCCCTAGTTCCTGAACTGCCTGATCCATCTGAACTTTTTACTTAAGCCGGTTTGAGTTGGGATTCTGTCCCTGGCCAATGAGAGAGTTGGGAACTCAAACCAAGCTTGGTCTAACTAGTCATTTTAAGGCTTAGCATAGGAAGAGATTGTGATGACAAGGACTGGAGAGCAAGGAGGGATCCAGGGGGTCAGGAAGGAGAACACTGGAGCTTAGGTCAAGGCAGCATAAGTCATGCCCAGGCCATGTGAAACAGGGCAGAGTGGGGGCGGGGAAGGGTAAGCATGCCAAGAAAGGAAGAGGGGAACACAGTGCTGAAGGGATGTCTGCACGTACCCACCACACCCTCCCAATGCCCAGTGATGCAACACTGAGTGACTCTGACCCTGGCCAATGGCAACTCCACCTTTCCCTGGCCACAGTGTTTGCTTCAGGGGGTGGGAGGGTCACTCTAACAGGACCAGTCAGAGTCCAGACACATCAGACCCAAAAGTTCTGCTAGAGTTGAGATCTCTGGCCAGAACCCTCTGTCCGGTTATCCCCCCCACCCCACCTCCTTCATGTGGTCATAACCCCATCCCACCATCTCCTCTCTGTGTCCCCCTCCTTCAACCCAATTACAAACGGACTTCTCCTTATTGAAGCCCCAGTCTTGTGCACTCTGGGTCAGACCTTTGGGGCTAGAAGAACCTCCTGGGGACAGAGCTTGGTCTCCAGCATCTCCGATGGCTCTGTCACCCCCACCTTCTCAGCAGGCTTGGCACGCCTGAATGTGCAATTGCTTAGGAGTTTCAGAGAGAGGTGCGGGCTCAGAAGGAGTGGGGAGAGGAAAAGGGAAGTTCCATGGCAGGGACACATAAAAGAAAACAAAGCTCAGCTCAAACTGACGATCATGTCCTCCGGGCTCTGTGTAGGATGTCCAGTAACACAGATCAGAATTAAGGGAGAGAGCAAAGAGATGGGGAGGGAGGGAGGTATTTGGAGTAAAGTTATAACAGAAGACAGAGAAAGAAATCTGCAAGAACGATTAAGTGATTCCAAGAATGAGTCTCCACAATTACAGATTATCCCAGCTGGAAAGACTGCGGAGTCACAGACTCGACACCCCATTTCACAGAAGGGTAACTGAGCTACCCAGTCATCCCCAAGTCCTCAAAGAAATGACGGGACCACGCTTAAAAACCCAGGTCCAGCCTAGCCCGAGTCTCTAAACACCGTCCCCCCTCCTTGAGCTTCAGTTCCTCCTTCCAGAGAGCGGTGTCCCTCACTGGGTCAGTGAGGGGGGAGAAAGGTCTGCAGAAGGCCCTTCTGACTGAGCTCTGATCTGCCTTCCTTTTGTTCAACCCCATCGTCTTTTGTAATTAGAAAATAAATTACTTTTTCTGAAAGAAACATGCCTGGTTCTAGCTATGTGGATAAAAGGGATAAGAGGGAGGGAGCTGTCCTAGGCCTGACAGGTGGAGAACCAGCGTCCTATCAGCTGGGCCAGCCAGCTGGGGCCTACAGACAGACCAGAGAGAGCAGGCCGGGGGAGGGGAACAGCTGGGAGGGGATGCGGAGAGGGGCAGCTTGGTTAATGCAGACCCTTTGTGTTTGCACACCAGTCCAGCAGCCAAGAAAACAGAGCCCCAGCAACTCTGAAAGAGGACTGCCAGGATTACCACTCCAAAGGTAGAATGGGGGTCTCAAAGCAGCCCTCATTGTGCCCCGCCCCTTTATGTGTGTGAATTGACAGCCTCCCTCTAGATGTAGTTATCTGGCTGGAGTCTGCAAGGCCAAGGCTTCCACAGAGGCCAAGCTGGCCTGTGGATCCCACCCTGCCCCCCCTCCCTTCTCACCCTTCATGCATCCCACCCCACCCAGCCGCTCAGCCCACCTGCACTCCCACCGCAGGACCTTACCCCTGCCACTGTCTGCATGAAGACATTATTACTCCCCATGACATCCTCCTGGAGATCTCTGCTCATCAGGTCATTGGCAAACACTCCACTCCACTCCACCTGGATTCCCTTTTCCCTTCCCTGCTGTGGTTTCCTCCGGAGCACACATGACCTTCTAACATACTACCAACCTCTTCTCTCATGTCTCGTCTACCTGCCTCCCTGGGACACAGACTCTCAACCCTGACTGACCTGGGGACGGGGTCTTGATGCTGTTGTAGCGTGAGGAGTCCAGACTCACTGGCATTCTGGCTGTGTGAAGGTCACAGCCAGCCCTGGAGAGGGGCTAGCCTTGTGGGTGTTTGCCTAGAGCTTACTTCCCTGTGTCAGGCCCATCTCCCTCCAGCGCTCATTGAAAGTCCCCAGCACATGGGGCTGTGAAGCAAAGCACAGACAGGACCCAGTTCTCCTTGGAGGGTGCCGTGATGGAGACAGCTGAACCCAGGAGAGATTCCCCAGGGAAAGGAATCTTAGAGGTCAAGAGCCAGGCAGTAAGAGCCAGCCTCAGTCCCTACCTACATGGGGAGTCTCCTCCAAGCCAGCTGCAGAGACCTGGATTGTGTCTGAATTAAGGAAACTGTCTTCAACGTTGTTGGCATCCTTACCTGCCCAGGTGCTGGTCTACAGATTGTCCCTTGGCTGATGAGCACCACCTAGTGGAGACCCCTGGGAGGTTACACGCGCCACTTAGCTGCACCCCCAAGAGGGCGGGCAGCCACATCCGGTGGAGAGGAGCACAGAAGCCCCGCCCCCTCCCCTCAAGGTAAGACATCTCTGGTGAGATTTATTCTTCAGAGTTCTTCCCTGCTCCAAACCCAGGAGAGGAAATAGAGGTTTTCCACCATATTAGAAGATGGTCAATATCACTTATAATAATATATTCATACATGCAATAAATGGCCATTTTCACCTCTTAGTTGGTGAATACCAAAAAGTTTGATAATACACTAAAGAGGATGCAGACACGCCACCCGCCATATGGGGCACTCTGGCGATATCTGCCCACATAACAGAGGCACGTGCCCTGTACCCAGCATCCGTTTCTGGGAAGCTCACCTGTGGTGGTAAAAGGACTTGAACTTGGAGATGGGTGTACATAGAGGGCAGGCAGCCGAAGACAGAGAAACCATCTCAGGGCCCATCCAAAGGGACTGGCCACGTGAGCGGCAATACATCCATAAAGTGGGGCCCTCCACAGCCATTTTAAAAAGAGGGAAGCTGATCTGTATGTGTGACTGTAGAATAACCTGGCAAGAAGACTATTAAAATAAAAAGGCACGAGGCAGAACACCTGGTATTATGTGCTACTGTTGGGGAGGGGGAATAGGTCTGTGCATCTGTGCAAAATACCTCCAGAAAGATGCTCGTAAAACTGATGAGTCCACTGCCTCTGAGAACGGGAACCAGCCATCAAGGGTGGAAGATGCACTATATTCTGACTCTTATTTACACGGCCTTTCCAAGAAATAAAGTGTAACGGTATAAAATAGTAACAGATGTTTGAGATCCAGGGGAGGAGAGCACAGCAGCAGGAAGCAGCAAGAAGGACCCAGGGCCTGATTCAGCTGGAGGACGGGCAGTGGTACCCAGCTGACCAGAGGTGCCTGGGAAGAAGGGGAGGGAGAGAAGCTCCTACCAGCTGGACCCACGCCCAGTTAGAAGTAGGCATCCCAGGGGAGCAGCCCTCAGGAGGATCCCCACCAGAGGGAAGCAGATGCAGGTGCCAAGGGATGACCTGGAAGGATCCACAGGGGATGAGATAGAGAGGGGAGCCCAGGGATAGGATTCCGCCTCAGGGACCCCAAGCTATAGCCCTTGCCACACATACATACCTACATAATGCACCTCAAGGGCTTCCCGTCACTCTTAGGGTAAAGATGAAAACACTTCCCGTAGTCTGCAGGGCCCTGTGTAGTCGGCTGGCCCCTCCTATGGCCACAGTCCCAACCCCACCCCACCTCCCTGTGAATATGCCCCAGGTTCACCTTCCTGAAACCCACCAAGTCCCTCCCACCACAGGCTCTCACACAGACCTTTGCCTCTCCACGGGAGGCTTTTCCTCACCCACCATCTTCCCTGGCACCATCCCACCTGGCTACCTTCTGTTCATCCTTCATGGAAGCTCCCCTACCCCGCCTCAGGAATTGGCCTCCCTCATGAGCACTCATCTCTTAAACATTCACTCGTGACTCTGATGACTATTTGTGCAAGCTTCAAACCCATGTCTGCCTCCCCACACATGACCGTTTGCTCCAGAAAGGCAGGGAGCCCCTGCTTTTATTTTATCTTCTATTCTATGCTACTCAATTCTATTCTATTCTCCTCCATTCTATTCTATTCTACTCTACACAATTCGATTCGATTCTACTCTACTCAATTCTATTCTATTCTATTCTACTCAATTCTATTCTATTCTATTCTACTCTACTCGATTCTATTCTATTCTATTCTACTCAATTCTATCCTATTCTACTCGACTCGATTCTATTCTATTCTACTTGATTTGATTCAATTCTACTCGCTTTTATTCTATTCTACTTGACTCTATTCTATTCTATTTCACTCGATTTGATTCGATTCTACTCTATTCGATTCTATTTTATTCTATTCTACTCAATTCTACTCTACTCGATTCTACTATATTCTACTCTACTCGATTTGATTTGATTCAATTCTACTCAATTCGATTCTATTTTACTCTTTTCTATTCTACTCAGTTCTATTCTATTCAACTCTACTCAATTCTATTCTATTCTACTCTACTCAATTCAATTACATTCTACTGTACTCGATTCTATTCTATTCTATTCTATTCTATTCTACTCGATTCTATTCAATTCTACTCGATTCTGTTTGATTGTATTCTACTCGACACTATTCTATTCTACTCGGTTCTATTCTACTCTTTTCTACTCTATTCGATTCTATTCATTTCTATTCTACTCTACTCAATTCTATTCGACTCTATTCTACTTGATTCTATTCTACTCTACTCAGTTCTATTCTACTCTATTCTCCTCTACTCAATTCTACCCGGTTCTATTCTACTCGATTCTATTCTATTTTACTCGGTTCTATTCTATCCTATTTCACCCTACTCAATTCTATTCTACTCTACTTTATTCTATTTGACTCGATTCTATTCTATTCTACTTGGTTCTATTCGATTCTATTTTACTCTACTTCATTCTATTCAATTCTATTCTAGTCTAGTCTAGTCTACTTGATTCTATTCTATTCTATTTTACTCAGTTCTACTCTACTCAGTTCTGTTCTATTCTACTCGATTCTGTTATATTCGATTACTATTCTATTCTATTCTATTCTACTCAATTCTATTCTATTCTATTCTACTCAATTCTATTGGATTCTATTCTATTCTACTTCATTGTATTCTATTCTACTTGATTCTATTCTACTCTACTCAATTCTATTCAATTCTATTCCATTCTACATGACTCGATTCTATTTTACTTGATTCAATTCTATTCCACTCAATTCTATTCTATTCTATTCTATTTGATCCTATTCTATTCTAGGCTACTCAATTCAATTCGATTCTATTCTATTTTATTCAGTTCTACTTTACTCAGTTCTATTCTATTCTACTCGATTCTGTTCTATTCGATTACTATTCTATTCTATTCTAATCTAATCAATTCTATTGGATTCTATTCTATTCTACTTAATTGTATTCTATTCTACTTGATTCTATTCTACTCTACTCAATTCTATTCAATTCTATTCCATTCTACATGACTCAGTTCTATCCTACTTGATGCAATTCTATTCCACTCAATTCTATTCTATTCTATTCTACTTGATCTTATTCTATTCTAGGCTACTCAATTCAATTCTATTCTATTCTACTCGATTCTATTCTATTTGATTCTGTTTGATTCTATTTGATTGTATTCTATTTGATTCAATTTGATTCAATTCTACTCTATTCTATTCTATTCTACTCGATTCTGTTCTATTCTACTCTACTCAATTCTATTCAATTCTATTCTACTTGATTCTATTCTATTCTACTCAATTCTATTCTATTCCACTCAATTCTATTCTACTCTATTCGATTGTCTTTGATTCTATCCTGTCCTATCCTATCCTAACACACTTAGAAGCACAAGCCATAAGAGTGCAGCTCACTGAAATTCCACAGTGTACACACCTGTGGAAACATGACCACATTCTAGCAAATTCTCTTGTCACCCCTGCCCCACCAAAGGTGACCACCATCCTGACTTCCTCCAATTAGATTCATGCTCTCCACTTTTAAACTTTCTCCATGTTTAGACACATAGCATGTGCTCTGTGTGACATAGGATCCAGGTGGCCAATTCCCAGCACCAGGCAAGGGTCCACAGTAAGGATATCCTGCGAGCTGCTTCTGGTCTGGGGTGGCTATGGATAACACCACTCTGCATGCTCTTGTTCAAGTCTTTCAACAAATGTGTGCAGACTCAGGCATCCAATCGCCAGGTGGTGAGATAAAGGTATGCTCCTCTCTAGTAAACAGCAATTGCCATATGGTTTCCGGTGTGCGTGCACCGAGCCACACTCCCGCCCATCCCAGGCAAGAGGGATCCACGTCCTCGGCCACGCTGTCCCCTGGGGTCTGTCTTCTTCACCTAGCTGTTTGGATGGAGCACATCAGTTTTTACTCGGCCTTTGTCTCCATGCCTGACACTATGGGTAGACATTTAATAAGTATTTGCCAAAGAAAGGAGAGAGGGAAGCAAGGAGGGAAGGAGACAGAACAGGAGAGAGGGAAGGCGGGAGAGAGGGAGGGAAGGGAAGGAGGGGCTTTCTCTTAAATTGGTTTGCTTTTGCTTCTGAACCGTCAAGCCAGCAGGCTCCACGGAGCCAGCAAGAATGCCCTCAGCCCTGGGGACAACTCCTCAAGCAAAGATCAGAAGTCTAGGACAACACAGGCACTTTGATCTGTCTCTTGCTAAGATGGAAGAATTCCTGGAGGGTTGGCAGGAGGTGGACACCTCTGGACCGGCACAACCTCCCCAGGAAGGAGCAAAGTCAGGAAGATGAAGAGAAATGGTCCAGGTGGCACCTCTCAGACTGGGAACAGAAAGCAGAGAGAATCAAAGGTGCTTTTAAAACAACCCTGGCCAGGGAGGTGGGGGCACCGGGACCCACTCCAGGAGGCCAGGCAGAAGGACTCAGGTCGGCCGGCTGAACCTCTCCTTTGTTTACAGGGGCACACAGCAAAATCGGAGAGAGGGGTGGCAAAAGAGTACGCTGTAATTCAGGCTTCCACCCCAAGTGGAGAAAGGGAAGGGGGAGGGGGAAGGTAAGGTCAGGGAAGACCGGCTCGCTCAGGTCAACTCCTGCATTCATGCATGCTTTGGGGGGTGGGGAATGGGTGTGCATGCATGTGTTTAATTTAAATTTAAACAAAAGAGGGGCGCCTGGGTGGCTCAGTGGGTTAAGCCGCTGCCTTCGGCTCAGGTCATGATCTCAGGGTCCTGGGATCGAGTCCCGCATCGGGCTCTCTGCTCAGCAGGGAGCCTGCTTCCCTCTCTCTCTCTCTCTCTCTCTGCCTGCCTCTCTGTCTACTTGTGATCTCTCTCTGTCAAATAAATAAATAAAATCTTAAAAAAAAATAAAATAAAATAAATTTAAACAAAAGAAAGCAAAAATGGCCCTAGTAATATCCACGGAAAGAACATACAAAATATTGTTCAGAGGCTCACGTCTAAGGGCATTAATGAGGTCTGAACTCACTCCTGGAGGCCTGACCTTGGGTTGGGTGCTGTCCCAACCGCTTTCCATGGGCTAATTTGCTTCCTCCTCCCAGCTCCATGCAGTGAACACTACTCCATCCCACTCCCGAGATGAGAAAACGGAGGCACACCAGGGAGTCTCAGAAGCAGCACAGGGTGGCCCCCGAGTTCGAGCCACCACAGTCCAGCTCCAGAGTCCACACTCCCAGAGAATCACGAAAAGCTGCAATTAATCAGGACGTTCCCTTTTCCTCGCACTTTCATACACCAAATAGTTACAAAACACATCTCTTATGTGTGCGATATCAGAGGAGATAGAGAAATTCAGTTGTGGTGGGACATTTTAACTGATACTCCTTTATGAAATATTAAGGAAACAAAAAATGAGCAACAAGGATCCGAGCTCTGTAATTAAGAGGGCAGAATTAAAACATAAACATCTATTGTTATGCCCAACAGGGAACATGCCTCACAAGCAAGTTCCGTAAAACAGCTCTGAAACATGATCCTTTGGTCAATCACGGTGCAAATGTCAAAAAAGATGTCTGAATAGATCTTTTAGAGCTGACAGTCCTGAGCATAATAAAATAAAGCTGGTAATAAATTCTTTCTAAATATAGAAAGAAAATTGGAGATTTAAAACTCCTCTCCTAAATAACATGTAGGTCAAGGAGGAAATCAAGCACACATCAGACTACCTGGAAAACAGTGAAAACAGAGCCCCACGTATCAAAACCTCTGGGAAAGTCCTCACCGGCCTCAGAGGCTTCTCCGTGACTTTAAATGCTTTTATTGTCAAAAACCCACTTGCGCACACAAAGAGAACATGAATACATGAGGCTTTCAACCCCAGATTTTTCAGAAAAGAACAAACCCAAAGGAAAACAGGAGAAAGGAAATAATAAAGATAAAAGCAAATAAATAAATTAGGGAACATAAAAGCATGAAAATAATAAATAAATAACAGACCTGGTTCTTTTGAAAAGAAACTAATAAAATAGAAAAACCTCTTATAAATCGAATCAAGGAAAACTCTGTAAATGTGAAGGTCTTCCCACTTCAAATTCAGCACTCTTTAATTTTTTAAAGACAGGCAAGCTATTACAACGAGAAAAAAAAAAAAAAAAAGGAACAATCTCCACTAAGGTCTCAGGGAGGGGAAGCCGCAGAGACACACAACAGATGTTCCTCTGTGGTAGAACCTGTGGGATTGGGGACACAAAGGTCCCCAACCATAGTCAAAGAGCATCCCCGGAGCACCTGGGTGGCTCAGTGGGTTAAAGCCTCTGCCTTCAGCTCAGGTCATGATCTCGGGATCCTAGGATCAAGCCCTGCATCGGGCTCTCTGCTCAGCAGGGAGCCCGCTTCCCTTCCTGTCTCTCTGCCTGCCTCTCTACCTACTTGTGATCTCTGTCTGTCGAATAAATAAAATTTAAAAAAAAAAAAAAAAGAGCATCCCCATCTCAGGGTACATATGTGAGGGTTCTGCAGGGGACTGTCCCTCCAGAGGTCCTGAGTGTGTGGAATGAATGAGGTCCAGTGGCCTCCACACCCATTTCACAGATGTGAATCCCAAGCTCAGACAGGCTAAGCGACATCCAAAGGCACCTTCTAGCATTGGCCACCTCCGAGCCCCCTAAAAGGGTCTCCCACCCCATCCTCTATTTCTCTGTTCTTAATTTTCTTTCCTGATGAATTTCTTTCCTGGATTCTTTTCGTATGTCTAAGCAAGGAGGCAGAGGTCTCCATAGACCCAAGCGGACCACCAGCAACTAGAATCACCAACAAACTAGTTCAAGGTCCCTGGTCTCCTGGAGCCTCTGAGGCCCCTCTCTGATCTGTAGCTACCCTCCCCCAACACACACACATCCTCAGCCCTCCTCACAAGGAAACCCAATTGCTTGTTTTATCATCGCTTTGATACAAAGATATTAGGTGGGTTCACCTCCACAGTGATCACTTAAAGTAACAAAGTGTAGTTTATTTCAATGGCCAAAGTCACGTAAAAATGATCCCACACACCATTTTCAACCAACAGTCCCATTAATGTAACATTTGTACTTAATGGAGGCCGATGGGCGGGGCTTAATGAGATGCTGGTATAATGGGAGAATGTAACTCAACCTGGTTCAAACAAAACGAAATAAACGAAATAAAACCAAAAACAAAACCCGACTGACTCCCTTGGCTCAGAGCCTGGCAGGATCCAGAGGCTGCAGATCAGGGAGGCTGTCACAGACTCCTCAAGCTCCCTGGGGGTCTACGTTCTCAGAGTGTAGCCAGCCACTGCCTCCCCCCACCCCAGCTCCAGACTTCCTGCAGAGGCCAGGTGACACTTTGTTCTCCACAGGAAAACAGGGAGCCAGTGCCATCCGACGACGGGTTGTCTACAAATCTGGAGACTTGTGCAGGTGTCTAGTTTCTCCAAACCCACTCCCAAAGATGTAGACTGAAGGGTTCGGGGTGTCATGACGTCTATCTCTTATAATCAGAGAGTTCAGCAAAGAGAGGACAGATCGGGGGAGGAGGACAGGTGGAACAACCAGCCCAAAGACAATCACAGGCTATTCAGACTTTTTCCAATCGCTCTTTCAATATTTCCATTGTGTTTTCACAAGGAAGCAGGCAGAGAAGGGGCGCCTGGGTGGCCTCGTTGTTTAAGCATACTACTCTTGGTTTCTGCTCAGGTCATGATCTCAAGGTCATGAGATCGAGCCCCACACTGGGCCCTATGCTCTGCGGGGAATCTGCTTGGGATTCTCTCTCTCTCCCTCTCCCTCTGCCCTTCCCCATTCCCCAAAAAGATAAAAAAATAAAATAAAACAAGGAAGAAAGTTGGAAGGGGAGTTGCCGGCTCAACTGTTTTCAAATAACAAGGGAATAATGCAGATTTTGCCCATGAACGTGGAGTTTCCATGTGTGAACCCAAAGGCATGATGACCAAGCGGCCCACAAGGGAGCCTCCTGCTCAGTCCCACACAAGGGTCTCAGCAGACAGAGAAGGCCCCGCGTGCCCATGGCCCTGGGCTTCCCCCAGGGTCCTTAGCTGTTCGCCGGCATGCTAGTCTGCAGACAAGGGACAAGCGATGCCAGAGTTGCCCGGCTCCAGGCCCTGCCTCTCCCACCCTCCACAGCTTGCCGGACAAGAGGGGCTGTTCTCCCCTGGGTATTTACATCCAACCCAGGAAGCCGGAAGGAAAGGGCTCTTCACAATGAGACAGGCCCTTTCTCCTTGCAGCAGACGGCGGGTGTGGAGGAGACGTCTATTGTCCAGGGAGAGACAGAAGGGGGAGGCAGGAGCAACATGAACGACAAACAGAGTGATGGGCTTCGAGCTGATCCATAAACACACAGATTTCTATCAGCACTTTTTTGAGAAAGAAGAACAATGCGAAGGAAGCAGCAGCAGACTGTGGAGGCCGATAATGCCGGGCGCCGCTCCCAGCTGGGCCGAGTCTTTGCTGGGGGACCTTGGACACCGATTCCACTTCCTTACTGCCTCAGCTGGCTCATCAGTGAAATGGGGATAGTAGCTCCCAACAGGGTTGTGATGATTAAGCAATTCTCCAAGGGTCCACAAGTTAGGCAATGAATTATAAACCGCAACTCGACTAACCACATCACCGTTGGGAGCAGAGGGCGGACGGCTTCCCATCCCAGCTCCCAGCTCCCAGCCCTTCTCCCACCGCACAGTTCCACACTCCCGCAGAGACGGCTCCCACGACCTCATTGCTGGAAGAACACATGGTGTGTCTGTTGAGCTCTTCGGGGTTCCTGGGAAGAGATGTATCAAGAAGACCTTGAGGGAGAGAGCTCAGTGCAGTGTCCCATGGAGCCCCCTGTGTCCCGGGCTCCCAATTCCAGGTTCTGACCTCACAGAGAACATGACCCAGACTAACACCATTTCAGATGCAGCCACAGCTTTGGAAGTCCCAGGTAGTGCCGACGAGTGCAAGCTAAGTCTCCCTGTCATGGGAAAGTCCACGCTTGCATGCGAGCACACGTGCGTGCACACACACACACACACACACACACAGAGGAAATATACACAAGACTAAACAGAACTTTCGGGAACATGCTAACCACTCACATCCATCAAGTATTAAATTTACCATCTGTGAAGCTCCCTCATGTCTCTGCCTCACCTGAGTCTCACATCACCCTGGAGGTTCTCCCCCCCCCCAGGCCCCGGCCAATGCTGAGAAGTGGGTCTCAGCATTGGCTCCCCATGGCCACTAGAAGTCACAGATGACTCCTGATCTCCCCCCCACCCCGCCCCCCGCACCATGCCTTCCCATCAGGGGACATTTAATCGTTTCAGAAACACCCTCCCCTGTCCCAGCCCCGGGACACATGCCATCACAAATCCTGCAGTGGTTTTAATCAGGCCGCTCTGCGTGTCTATCCCCGCTGAGAAGCCGTGGGCAAAGCATGTGCCCCCGCCTACAGGGCTTGAGGCTCCAGAGAGGGGCAAGTGGCCCAAGGGCCGCTGGAGTCCTACTGCAGGGGTGGGGAGATGAGGGCCTACAGACCAAATGCCACCTGCCACCTATTTTTGCGCAACTCTCAAGTTAAGAATGGTTTTTACATTTATAAGTAGTTCAGCAAAAAAAATTTTTAAGGGGCGCCTGGGTGGCTCAGTGGGTTAAGTCTCTGCCTTTGGCTCAGGTCATGATCTCAGGGTCCTGGGATTGAGCCCCACATCGGGCTCTCTGCTAGTCGGGGAGCCTGCTTCTCCCTCTCTCTCTGTTTGCATGTCTGCCTGCTTGTGATCTCTCTCTCTCTGTCAAATAAAAAATAAAATAAAATAAAAATTTTAAGAGGGAGGCCGAAACACCAGGGGGGCTCAGTCGACTGAGCGTCCAGCTTTTGGTTTCAGCTCGGGCTGCCATCCCAGGGTCATGGGATGGAGTCCCAGGTCAGGCTCCCTGCTTAGTCTGCTTGTCCCTCTCCCCTTCTGCTCCTCCCATGACATGTTCTCATGCTTTCTCTCAAATAAAATCTCCATAGAAATGTTTTAAGGGGGCATCTGCGTGGCTCCATCGGTTAAGGTCTGCCTTCGGCCCAGGTCATGATCCCAGGGTCCTGGGATCAAGCCCCACATCGGGCTTCCTGCTTGCTAGGAAGCCTGCTTCTCCCTCTCCCACTCCCCCTCCTTGTGTTCCCTCTCTCACTATTTCTCTCTCTGTCAAATAAATAAATAAAATATTTTTAACAAAATGTTTTAAGGATAGTATTTTGTGGCATGAGCAAATTTTATGAAGTCCAAATTTCAGTGTCCATAAATAAAGTTCTATCACCTGCAGCTGCTTGCTCACTGCCCCAGCGGGGCCCAGCAGCAGCAAGAGGGGCCACATGGCCCGCAAAGCCCAAATTATTTCCTACCTGCCGGGTGGTAGAGCAGCCCTGCCTCTCCCCTCCTTATGTCACCTATGCTACGCCCTATGAGGCAGAGTGTCTTTGTCTGTCCACTCAGGGCTGGGCTTGGCCAAATGCACGTGAGCAGAGGTGAACATGAGTAGAAGCCCTAACCACGCATGTCGGGCTGGCTTAGCTCTCTTGTGCACAGGGAGATCAAGCCTGGGGAAGCCGCTGCTCAGAGGAGGGGAGTGACAGAAAGCAGATGCAGCCCCAGCTTCTCCAGCTTCCGTCAGCTAAACCCCTACTGACCCCAGAATTCTGGGTGAAAAATAAGGGTTTGCAGTCAGAGGCCACTGAGTTTGGGGTGGTTTGCTAAACAGCATCTTTGTGGCCATAGCTGACTGGGGTAATCTGTAACAAGAACGAATCATTAAAAAGATTGGTTATGATGTTGGCTAGTTTTGAAAGACCTTTGCATTCATTTTATTATGAAATCCCCATTTCCTGGGTAGTGATAACACAAGAGAGCCAATAGCATGGCCCAACCCCTGGGCCTTTGCACTGGCAGTTCCCTGTGTCGCTGCTCTTTCCTAGGGACCCGTAAGAGCACTCCCTGTCCTCCTCGGGGTCTTTGCTCAAACGTCAGTTCTCAGTCCGTGGTAAATGGAAACCCCCACCCCAGCAGCACTTCCTGCTACCATTCTCTACTTCTTTTAGCCTCTCAGGACTTCTCAACTTCTAACAGGATTTACTTTCTTATTTATTTCATTTCTTTCCACTCTTCCCCCTCTAGAATGACAGGGCAGAGGTGAGGGCAAGGATATTTGTTTTGTTTGCTACTAACCCAAGACCTTGATTCTGTTTCTCTTCTCCTTGGACCCCCAATCCTTTCCCAGCACACTCAGGGCACATGGCCCTCCCTGGTCTGTCCTACCCTCTTCTGTGACTTCTCAGACCTCCTCTTCCCCTCACTCACTCTGCTTCTGCCACCCCAGCCTCTTCACTGGTCCTTAAACAAGCGAGGCACACTCTGCCCCAGGGCCTTTGCACTGGCTGCTGCCTCTACCCAGAACACCTTTCCCCTAAATGGGCACCTGGCTGCTTTACCACCTTCTCAGGGAGGCCCTCTTTGAATGCCTTCATTTAAACTATAACTTTGTAGGTACTCAATAAAAACTTATTGAATAAATACAAGGGAGGGAAGGAGATCCAAAGTGAAGGATCAGGACCCAGGAATACTGGAGAGCTGTTAGTCTGCTTTGAAGAAAATAAACACTCAGAAACGGAAAGATCATGTAAAAGATCATGCCTGAGGCATCCCTGTCCTTCCAGTCTAACAATTTATAGCCCCCGGTGGCCTTATCTCCCCACCGCAAACATCCTGAGGCCTCCCCTGCCAGGTCCGCCGCCTGGGGGCTTGGTTGCTCAAGAGCCAAAAGTAGGAAGCTCTGTGGATTTTGCCCATGGGACGAGTGGCTGAGTGACAGGTCGCACACTGCGCTCAGGCTCGTGGTGTGACTGTGCTGGCAGAGACCGCGGGCCCAGGCCTGCCCCGGACTCGGCGTTAAGTGGGTGGTCTCGGGAACCAGAGACAGGGAAGGGCTTTCTGGAACAGGCAACTGTGAAGGACGTGGCGGGTGAGCAGAGCCTTCCCCACAGCTGTGATGTGTGGTCCTCAGCGCCCTGGAGCACCCCTGTGAGAAGAGCGAGTGCGAGGAAGAACAAGGGCCCCAGCCTACTTGGGAAGCCTCCATTTTTTCACCTGTAAGATGGGCATAACAGAGGCTGGAGGATTTCATGGGAGTATGGCCTCACTGACGTTCAGCAAATGCTAGCTTGCAGCCAGGCACAGCTCTACGTGCCTCACCACCCACCCCCCAGCAACTGTGATGGAGGCAGTTATCAGTGCCCTCTGCAGATGGGGAAACTGAGGCCTTGCCCCTGGCCTCAGGGGTGGGGATACAGTCTCACCCTCCGATCTTCTCCACTCTACTCCAGACAGCCTTGCCTCTGAAAGCTGAGCGTGCAGAGGAAGTGATCACTACAGACTGTGAAATCTTCTGCCCCGCGATGGGGTGAAGGCAGGAGGAGGAGTGAGGCCCCAATAACAGATGGAAGGCCAGAGCGGACAGCTGCATTTGCCGAGGACTGCTCCTGGGGCAGCGCCTGGCTGGGCCAGCAAGCCCTCGGAAGTCTGGATCCCCGAGAAGACAAAGCAGGCATGGTCTCCCCCAAGTCATCTGAGAATCTCACTGGGTGAGTCACACAGCCCCCCTGAGCCCCAGTAAGAAGGATTGGCTAACCCAATGTAACCAATTGGCTAAACCCACGTCCCTCTCCTCCTGGGCCGGCAGGAGTAACTGGGTGCCATGTTCCAGCATCCTCTGCTCATGGCTGCAGCTAGTGAACACATGTGAGGAGAGGCGACACCCCCCCAACTCAGGACCTGAGGCTCCCTGTGCCACCCTCCACACATTTTCTGCCCACATCTGCCCCTCCAATGTTAACCCCCAAGGGTCAATTGAAGATGGTCGCGCCTCCATCAGCCTAGGTCCATGAGGGATTGTAAGGAGCGGGCACATGTCACCCCATCACAGCTACCCTTGACCTCGATTGGAGTGAGAGATACACTTGTGTTCACCCCTGAGATCTGTTTTTCTCTGCTACAGCAAACTAGGATCCCTGTGATGTACCTATATTTCTCATCTTTCAAATGGGGGTAAGCTGTTCATTCGAAAGTCATTGAATGGGTTATGTTAAATGTGAGAACGAGCCAGCGTGCAGGGAATACTTGGTAAGCATTTGATTAAATGCTTGATGAGTGTCTGAATGAGTCCATGGGGTGCTTGGGCTGCTGCATCCATCAGGAAGGCTTTGGTCTCTCGGTGGCAGGATGCTGGATGAACAGTTGCTGAAACCATACGGATGTTGGTTGTTTATTTAGCGAGTCATCTGGAAGTAGCAGTTTTGGAGCTCCTCCCTTGGCCCGACCATGTCAAGCGCTTCCTACCCTTCCGCTCCATGGTTCCCAGTGTGATGGCTCTTCCTTCTCGCCCTTACCACTGCTTGGTCCCCACAGCTCCAGGTGTCCTTGCAGCTCCAGGCATCACATACCCCTGCCATGTTCCAACAGAGGAAGCCAAAGGCAGGGGCAAAATAATGCTCTATCCTTGAGAGGCTCTATTTTTTTCTCTGGGAAGCAGACCTTTTCCCAGAAGCCTCCAAGAGGTATCCTCTTTCCTCCCATTGACCAGGCATGGGTCACGTGGCCAGCTTACCTGCAGGGGAGCCGGGAAGGTGGAGTGGCTACTGGTGAGCCATTGAGGTATCTGGCAGGGACGAGAAGAATGCGAAACATGGGTCAGAAACCAGAAAGTGGTCGCACACAGGAGAGACAGACAATTTAGCTGCCGTGATCCAGGAAGAGCAGCAGCTTTGGGGGAAAGAAGGCGCAGGAAAGACCGGGATAGACCGGGGGTGGGGGGGGGGGAAGAGCTCAAAGCCCACATGCACAACCAGACCCAGAGCGGCAGTGGCAGGAGCCGCAGGCAGACACTGGTGACCCAGAGGACCCTCACCTTGCACCCCCAGAACGGCACTCAACTATCTTTGGATGTTAGTCTGAACTCTTTCCATTGCAAACAACAGATGCCTGCCGGACCTGGTCTGAGCCTCCAGGACAACTGGCCATCTCAGCCACCAAGGAGTGCACCAGAAGACCAGACTTCTGGACTTCCTCAGTGCTCGGTCGGTATCTCTCTGCCCCTCTTTTCTGTTTTCCTCCAAGTTGCTCCTACGTGGAAAGATTTTCCCCTGGGGAACGTGGCAAAGGTGACTTCCAAGTTACATTCCTGCGTTGGTGGTATAGTGGTGAGCATAGCTGCCTTCCAAGTTACATTCCTCAGCAGGAAAGGAGCACTTCTGCTGCCCTGTGATTTCAGCAGACATCCTGAAGTTCACTCCAAGTGAACCCTGTGGTCACCCAAGCCACTCTGGGGCATGGGTGTCCTCAGTGCACAGTTGAGTAACAATCGTCCAGTCGTTGCAGCCCGGAGCCTGATGTGGGCAGGGATGGCAGAGCAGGGGACAGAGGCCGGCCATGGTGAAGGACTGGCTGGTGCCAATGGTTAATTCCCCAGATTCAGGACAGAGGCACAGGCTACAGGCTGGCAGAACCCACTTGGAGGGTAACTCTCATGTCCCCATCCCCCGACTTATCTGGGAGTCCCTGCTGCCGTGGGTGACCACAGCCAGCCATCCTTGCTGGGTTGCCTGCAGGGAGGGAAGCCTACTGCCTCCTCCCTACCTACACGTCACCACTGACATGAGTCATTATTTGCATACCCTCTCTGGCACTGCTGGGTCTCACTCCCAGCCTGGACTCTCCTCAGAGCTCCAGCCTTACCTACCTGCCTCCCCAGCACCTGCCCTCATATATCCAGGAGAAATCTCAGACAACGTGGGGGACACTCAACCATGACCCACTGACCCCAGTCAACTCTGCCAGCTGTCTCCCCATTTCGGTGAACAGCAGTTCCAACCTCTCAGCTGCTGAGCCCAAAAGTCAGAGACATCTCCTTTCCTCTCACTCACACCCACATCTTGACCCTGGGGGGATCTTGTTGGCAGAGCTCTAAAAATCCTTCTAGAACCCAGCCAGAATTTTCATCCTCTACTTCTGACACCCTAGCCTGAGTCCCCACCAGCTCTTGCCTAGATGGTTAGAGTAGCCCCCTCTCTGCCCACCCTGCCAACCACAGCCAGAGCGAGCCTTTAACATGTGCATCAGATAACCTCTCTGCTCAACCCTCCCCAGTGTCCCCCGGCCTCATCCCTAAACCCCAGAGGACTTTCAGTGGCTGACAGGGCACTATGCTCTGAACCCCCACCATAACCTCATCCTCCACCACTTTCCCCTTCACCCCATTTCACCACACTGGCTTCTATGCTTTTTCTCAAATATGCCAAGAATACGGCTGCCTCAGAACCTTTGCATGATCTACCTGATTGCTCTCCCACCAACATCTGTCCTCTGCGCATGGGTGGGGCTCTTTTTTTGGCACTCAGATCTCTTCTCAAATGTAGATCCCCACTCCTATGTCTACTGTCTCCCTTCCCTGACCACCAGAGAGCACAAAGAACTTGCTTCCACCTCGTAGAGATTTTGAGAAAGGGAGGAGTAGGAGTAAATTGGGGGATAAAGCATGTACCCAAAAGTATACCCAACCAGAGCTTGGAGCCACAGCTGAGAGGCACCAGGTTGCAGCCACTGGCAAACAGCAGGAAGAAGTCAGGGACAAATGCCCTGACCTCTGTCCCCTTTCACTCCCAGGTCCAGCTGCTACCTCTGACTGGCCGCACCCAACTGGAGAAAGCCCAGCATGCAGTCCAAAAAGTGACCAAAGACAGAGGAGGATATTTGGAAGGGCAAAGGGGGACTCTGCTACTGAGTAGGGACTCTCCTACTCTCCTACTCTCCTACTCTCCTGCTGAGTTCACATCCCGGCTCCACCACTTACTAGCTGCGTGAATTTGGGCAAGTTTCTTAAACTCTCTGTGCCTCACTTTCCTCATCTGTACAATAGGGATCGTAAAAGTGCCTATCTCACAGAATCGCTTCAAATATTAATGAGCTAAGACAAGTAAATCCCTTAGAACAGTGCCTAAACATAGTAAGTGCAATGTAAATGTAGTGTTTTTGAGAAGATTTATTTATTTATTTGAGAGACAGAGAGAGCATGTGAGAGTGGTGAGGAGGGGCAGAGGGAGAGAATCCTCAAGCAGACTTCCTGCTAAGCCCAATGCAGGGCTCGATTTCAGGACCCTGAGATGATGACCTGAGCCAAAACCAAGAGTCTGATGCTTTATCGACTGAGCCACCCAGAGGCCCCAATAAAGGTAGCATTTCTTATTCTAGAAGAGGAAAAACCAACATTAAAAGAGGCCACAGCAGATTGGACCCAATGATCCAACATCGTGGTCAGTACCCCTCATGGGCCTCAGCAGCAACCCCTCTTCCCCTTGAGGACACCTGCTTTGGCAACCTATGCCTGTGAAGGGAGAAGCTTGAGGGTTTTCTTTTCTGAGCAGCCAGAAGGCAGGTAGCTGACTTTCTGGTCCTGGCTTTGAGTGGGTCACCGCCATTTTGGGGCCTCAGTTTCCCTATCTGTCCAGTGGAGGGCAGGGGGCGGATAGTGTATACGCCTGTGGCCCTATCTTCCTCCTGAAGACATCATTTCCACAACCATTCCCAGGAAGCCTGTGGCTGGTCTCCAAGGCAACGGGGCATCTGAACCACAGGGAGAGTATGTGAAGGAACAACATTGGATCAATACCACTTCGTGGAAATGCTTGGAGACGTCATTCCTGCATCCATGACATCCCCTCCCTGCAGCACAGCAGAGCGACCCCCAGCCAGCTTGCCCACCTGCCCTTACTGTCAGCATTCTGAAAGCTGCCTAAGACCCAGGATCAGAGATGGATACCTCTCTCCCTTCACCACCCATCTGCCTGGAGCCTCATACCAGCAAGTCCTGGGAGGGAGGTCATGTGCTTTGCTGACGTTCCCTCGGCTTCTTACCTGTCTTCCAAAGCCAAGTCCCTGGGCCTTCCTCTTCACCCGGTGGCCAGTGGGACCAGGCGCAAGTAGGAAAGGAAGGACAGTAGGCTGAGCTCAGAGGGAGGCTTTCAGACCTGTGGATCCCAGAGGTGAAGCGGTTTCAGGTGGGGAAACGGCAGAAGGAAGGCCCTCAGAAAAATCCTGGCACGCATTCCACTGTGTCCCTCCCAAGTCCTCGGCAGACATGGCTAATCAATTAGAACATCATTTCCAGCTGGGCCAGCCTCAGAATCCTTCTCAACACAGCACTCCAGGCCTCCTGTTGGTTGAAGTGGGTGCTCAAGATGAAACAACATGAGTCTCAGTTCGTCATCTGGAGGACAGTGAAGAGTGAGGGGAGAGCACAGAGTACTCGGGATCAGAGCAGATGACACCCTGGGGACCAGGGACGTGGGCAGAGGCAGACTGTGGCAGCTGGGATGCGTGCTGCCCAGCTCTGACTCTGGGAAGGAAGTGCTACCCAGCTGGGGGTGAGCGTGGCCAGCAGACACCCTCCAGCTGTGCTCCTTCAGAGTCTGCCTCAGCCACAGAGCCACCTGGTGTGAGACAACCCTCTTCCGAGGGCAGCCCACATCTGACGACCCTGCCCTAGAGAGGCCCAGGCACCTTGGCTGGACACAGGACCGCTCCAGTGGGTGGTATCCAGTCCCAAACACCTGGCAGGGTGACCGAGGCTTTGAGGGGTCTGCACGGCAGTTTGACTTCTGCTCAATTTCTCCCCCTTCCTTGTAAACTACACATGGAAACTTGTCTCCACATCTGCTTCCCAAGGACCTAGGCTGGAGGAGTTGGGGGGCGGGAGCCCGGTACTGAGGTTCCAGGCCACGGAGAGGAGCCAATGGCCTGGGGTACTTGCATTGGAGCAGGGGAAGGGAGAAGGAAATGCTGTGACCTTCCCAAGAGGAGAGATAGCAAGGAAAATAGAAGGAATCTAGGAGCTGGGCTCAGCCCAGTGGTTTGCCACCAAGCCTTGGGCAAGGTGCCATACCATCTTAGCTTCAGTTTTCCCATCTGTGAAATGGAATATTACCAGGATCAAAAAGGATAAGAAATGTGCTCTGTATATGGGACATACCCTCTCCCAATGAGGGCCTGGAGGTGTTGTCAATGTGTCCAGATCTCCCTTTTGCCTCAAGCAGCCAACGGGACATGGAAACATGTTACCTTCCAGCTCCAGCCTCAGAGTCCCCGACTGACCACCTAACCATTCAGTCAGCAAATACATGTCAGAGGCACTGGGCCAGACTCCAGGGATTCCAGGCAAGGTCCCTGCCCTTGAGGGGCTTTCACTCAAGGAGACAGGTAAGGAAACAGAATAAACAGCCAGGATAACTCAGGCCCCGGTACGTGCTAGGAAGAAAACAAACCAGGGCAAGGACTCAGGAATGATTGGAGAGGTGAGCCCCATTAGAAAAGCTGGCCAGGAAAGACCTTTCTGACATAGTGGCCTTTGAGCCAACACCTGACTACAACCAGAGAGTAATGACATCAAGGGAAACTGAGGCTGGCAACCACCATTTCCCCCAGCCTATAACTCCTGGAGCCCTGGGGCATCCCAGGGCCTGTGCTGCAAACTGAAACCAAGGAAATGAAGAGGCCCAGGTTCCACGGACACTCTCAGGCAAGTGGGGGCATCAGATGAGCAAACAGATTCTCGTAAGTCAGAGAAGCATTGCTGTAATAAGTAGGGGCTCAATAAGAGGCCTGGAAGCCAGTGGGAGCCCAGGGGAGGAAGCATCTCCCCAGCGCCAGAGCAGCAGAGGCCGGGGGTCAGGGAGGGCTTCCTGGAGGAGGTGAGGTTGTGTGCTCTGGAGAACAGAAGAAAGGGCATGTGCAAGAACCTACAGATGACTCCTGTAATAGCAAAATCCTTGGGCTCTTGTGTTCCACAGGGACTAACCATTAACCTTCCATTATGGATGGAATTGCATCCCCCCAAATTCCTATGTTGGAGCCCTAACCCCTGATGTGACTATATTTGGACACGGGGCCTATAAGGAGGCAATGGAGGCTTAAATGGGGTCATAGGGTAGGGTCCTGATCCCATAGGGCTGGTGTTCTTACAAAAAGAAACACCAGGGAGCTCACACTCTCTCCCTATACACACACACGCACACACACACACACACTCACACACCAGGGAAGGCCAGGTGAACGCACAGCAAGATGAGAGCCCTCTGCAAGACAGGAAGAGAGCCTCACCAGAAACCCACCTTGGTAGCGCCCCAATCTGGGACTTCTAGCCTCAGAAGCCTGTGGGAGTTGCCCAAGACACCCTCAAGCCACCACCAAGAGGAGGCAACTATTTGCATCTTCATTTTACAGGTGGAGAAACTATAAATAAATATAGATATAGATATAGATATAGATATAGATATAGATATAGATATAGAAAAAAAATATATATATATATATATATTCTCAAAGAAATAAGAAGGTATGGCCCATACACCAGTAAAAAAAAGCAAACAATACAAATTGCCCATGAGAGTGACTTGACGTTAGATTCAACAGAAAAAGACTTCAAAGTAGCCATTATAACTATGTTCACAGAACTAAGGGGAAGCATAATTAAAGAAGTAAAGGAAAGTATGCTGACAATGCTACATCAAATAGATAATATCAATAAAGAAATAGAAATTATTTTAGGGGCGCCTGGGTGGCTCAGTGGGTTAAGCCGCTGCCTTCGGCTCAGGTCATGATCTCAGGGTCCTGGGATCGAGCCCCACATCAGGCTCTCTGCTCAGCAGGGAGCCTGCTTCCTCCTCTCTCTACCTGCCTCTCTGCCTGCTTGTGATCTCTCTCTGTCAAATAAATAAATAAAATCTTTAAAAAAAATTATTTTAAAAGACCAAATGGAAGTGATGGAGATGAAAATTAGAATAACTGAAATTTAAATCTCACTAAAAGGGCTCAACAGTAAATGGGAACTGGTAGAATAAAGAATTAACAAACTTGAAGATACATCAGTAGAGATTATGCAAGAACAGAAACAAAGAATGAAGAAAAATGAACAGTCTCAAAGAAATGTGGCACACCGTCAACTGAATCAATATAAATATAACGGCATTGCCAGAATACTAGGAGAGAGAGAAAAGGGCAGGGAAAAAAGTTGAAAAAATAATGGCAGAAACTTTCTGAATTCATTGAAAACCAATAACCTACACATCCAGGAAGCTCAATGAACTACAATAGGATAACTGCAAAAAGATTTGCAAACATATGTCATAGTAAAAATGCTGAAAGTCAAAGACAAGAAATCTTGAAAGCATCAAGAGAAAGACGACTTTGTCACTTACAAAGAAACTTCAGTAAAATTAAAAGCTGACTTCTGAACAGAAACAGTGGAGGGAGAGTCAGAGGAATAACACATCCCAAGAGCTTGAAGAAAAAAGTGGTCACCAACAAACCTGTCCAGCCAAGCTATCTTTCTAAAATGTGGTGAAATAAAGACTTTTCAAGATGACCAAAAACCATGAGAATTTGTTACTAGACCTGATTGACGAGAAATACATGGTGAAAGCAAATAAACCCAGATGATAATTCAAATACACAGACACATAGCATTAGTAAAGGTAATTACGTAACTACAAAAAAATAGTATACATTTTCTCATAACTGATTTTAAAAGCAATTGTATAAAATAGTATGTATATAACATAATATTGGGTCTATGGCATAGAGAAATATAATAATATGATGTGTGATATATGTGTCAATAACAACAACCCTAACACTAAGCCTGACCCTAACCCTAACTTCAAATTACTTTAAATGTAGATGAATTAAACACAGAATGGCAGAATGAATTAAAAACAGGATACCAACAATATGCTGCCAATAAGAGATTCACTCTAACTTTTAGGACATACAGAGGCTGAAAGTGAATGAATGCAGAAAGATATCTCATGCCAATGGACAAAAGGAATCAGGGGTGGCTGTACTTACATCAGATAAAATAGACATTCAACCAAAACTGATCTCAATAGACGAAGAATGTCACTGAATAATGATAAATGGGTTACTTCATCAAGAAGATATAACAAATGTAATCATACATGCACTCAACATTGAAGCATCAAGATATATAAAACAAATATTAATAGAGCCAAAAAGGGAAATAGACAGCAATAAAATGATACAGAAAGGAATTTCAATACCCCATTTATATCTACCCCATTTCATCAGTGGATAGATCATCCAGACAGAATATGAGTAAGAAAACAGGAGGCTTGAATAACACTATAGACGAAATGGATTTAACAGACATATACAGAATATTCCATTCAACAACAACAGAATACACATTCTTCTCAAACATACATGGAGCATTCTCCAAGACAGATCATATGCTGGGCCACCAAACAACCTTAATAAATTTTAAAAGATTGAAATAATATCAAAGATTTTTTCTGACCACAATGCTATGAAACTAGAAATCAATAACAGGAGGAAAATTGGACTATACGGAAATACAACTAGACGGAAATTATAAACACACTTTTGAAAAACCAATGAGTCAAATAAGAAGTCAAAAAGGAAATCAGAAAGCATTTTAAGGCTAATGAAAATGGGGGAAGCCTGGGTGGCTTAGTCGGTTAAGCATCTGCCATAGGCTCAGGTCATATTCCCAGGGTCCTGGGATGGAGTCCTGCATCAGGCTCCCTGCTCAGCAGGCAGGTAGGCTGCTTCTCCTTCTGATTGCCACTCCCTCTGCTTGTGCTCTCTCTCTCCCTCTCTAACAAATAAATAAATAAATAAATAACCTTTTAAAAAAGACTAATGAAAATGGAAACACAACTTATCAAAACTTACAGAATGCTGCAAAAGCAGTTCTAGTGGGGATTTTTATAGTGATAAATGCCTACATTTAAAAAAAAAAGAAAGATCTCAGATAAACAATATTTATAGCTCCAGGAACTAAAAAAAGAACAAACTAAGCTCAAATTTAGCAGAGGAAGGAAACAGTAAAAATTAGAGCAGAAGCAAATAAAATAGAGACTAGGAAGACAATAAGAAAGAGCAATGAAACTAAGGGCTGTTTCTTAAAAAGATAAACAAAATTGACAAACCTTTAAACTAATCGAGAAAAAAAGGAAGAGGGCCTAAATATATAAAACTATTAATAAAAGAGGATACATTACAACTGATACCACAAGAATACAAAAGATTATAACAGACTATCAACAAGTATACACCAACAAATTGGATAACCTAGAAGAAATGGATAAATCCCTAAAAACACACAACCCACAAAGACTGAATAATGAAGAAATAGAAAATATGAACAGACCAATAATGAGTCGGGAGAATGGAGTAGTAATCAGAAACTTACCAAGAAAGAAAAGCCAGGCCCAGGCGGCTTCATGAGTGAACTCTACAAAACACTTAAATAAGAATTAATGCTAATCCTTTGCACATTCTTACAAAAAATTGAAGACTCATTTTATAAAGCCACCATTCGATATCAAAGCTACACAAGGACACTACAAGGAAGGAAAATTACAAACCAATATCCCTGAAAAACACAGAGGCAAAAATACTCAACAAAAGACTACCAAATTGTAGTACCTGGGTGGCTTAGTCATTAAGCATCTGCCCTCACCTCAGATCATGATCCCATGGTCCTGGGATCAAGTTCTGTATCAGGCTCCCTGCTCAGCAGGAAGCCTGCTTCTCCCTCTCCCACTCCCACAGCTAGTGTTCCCTCTCTCACTGTGTCTCTCTGTCAAATAAATAAAATCTTTTTTTTAAACTACCAAACTGAACTCAACATCACATTAAAGATCATACACCAGGATCAAGTGGGATTTATCCCTAGGATACAGGTATATTTCAACATACACAAATCAATAAACATGATTAATCACATTAGTAGAATGAAGGATAAAACCATATGATAACCTAAATAGATGAACAAAAATAAAAGCATTTGACAAAACTCAACATTGTTTCATGATAAAAATTCAACAGATTAAGTATAGAAGGAATATACTTCAATATAATAAAAGTCATATATGACAAACCCACAGTTAACCTCATACTCAATTGTGTAAACTTGTGAAAGCTTTTCCTTTAAGATTAGGCACAAGACGGCTACAGAGACAGAGCTGAGGAGTGAGCTCTAAACTCAGGGTTACCTTGAACTGGTCGCAGGCTCGGTCAGCTCGGAGCGCGGCCAGAGGCCAGGGTGACGGGAGCAATTGGGTGCTGTTCTCTGAGGGCGCACTGAAGAGTGGGGCCCCGGGCTCTCGGCTCCTCCGGGCCGGAGACCGGGAGGCTGCCATCTTCACTCCCGTCCTCTGGAACTCTATGGAAAGCACTCAGGAAACAAAAGCTCCCGAAAGCAAACCCAGCAAACCCGAGCGGATTACTCAGCCCGGCCCCGGGTAAGGGCGGTGCAACTCTGCCTGGGGCAAAGACGCTTGAGAATCACTACAACAGGCCCCTCCCCCAGAAGATCAACGAGAAACCCAGCCAGGACCAAGTTCACCTACCAAGGAGTGCAGTTTCAATACCAAGGAGAGCGGCGGAATTCCAGAGGAGAAGAAAGCAAAGCGTGGAACTCATGGCTTTCTCCCCATGATTCTTTAGCCTTGCAGTTAATTTAATTTTTTTTCTCTTTTTCAATTTTTTTTCTCTTCTTCTGCTAAATTTTTTTAACTTTTACCGTTTTCTTTTTTTTAACGTTTTTTAAATAGTTTATCTAATATATATATATTTTTTTTCCTTTTTATATTTTTTATCGGCTTTCTTTTTTTAATAGTTTCTTTTTTTTTTTCTTCTGAACCCCTTTTTATCCCCTTTCTCCCCCCTCACGATTTGGGATCTCTTCTGATTTGGCTAAAGCATATTTTCCTGGGGTTGTTGCCACACTTTTAGTATTTTATTTTTAAAGATTTTATTTATTTGTCAGAGAGAATGAGCACAGGCAGACAGAATGGCAGGCAGAGGCTGAGGGAGAAGCAGGCTCCCCGCTGAGCAAGGAGCCCGATGTGGGACTCGATCCCAGGGCGCCGGGATCATGACCTGAGCTGAAGGCAGTTGCTTAACCAACTGAGCCACCCAGGCGTCCCCCCTTTTAGTATTTTACTTGCTCCTTCATATACTCTTATCTGGACAAAATGACAAGGCAGAAAAATTCACAACAAAAAAAAGAACAAGAAGCAGTACCAAAGGCTAGGGACCTAATCAATACAGACATTGATAATATGTCAGATATAAGTTCAGAATGATGATTCTCAAGGTTCTAGCCGGGCTTGAAAAAGGCATGGAAGATATTAAAGCAACCCTCTCGGGAGATATAAAAGCCCTTTCTGGAGAAATAAAAGAACTAAAATCGAACCAAGTTGAAATAAAAAAAGCTATTAATGAGGTGCAATAAAAAATGGAGGCTCTCACTGCTAGGATAAATGAGGCAGAAGAAAGAATTAGTGATATAGAAGACCAAATGACAGAGAATAAAGAAGCTGAGCAAAAGAGGGACAAACAGCTACTGGACCACGAGGGGAGAATTCGAGAGATAAGTGACACCATAAGACGAAACAACATTAGAATAATTGGGATTCCAGAAGAAGAGGAAACAGAGAGGGGAGCAGAAGGTATATTGGAGAGAATTATTGGAGAGAATTTCCCCAATATGGCAAAAGGAACAAGCATCAAAATCCAGGAGGTTCAGAGAACCCCCCTCAAAATCAATAAGAATAGGTCCACACCCCGTCACCTAATAGTAAAATTTACAAGTCTTAGTGACAAAGAAAAGATCCTGAAAGCAGCCCGGGAAAAGAAGTCTGTAACGTACAATGGTAAAAATATTAGATTGGCAGCAGACTTATCCACAGAGACCTGGCAGGCCAGAAAGAGCTGGCATGATATATTCAGAGTACTAAATGAGAAAAACATGCAGCCAAGAATACTATATCCAGCTAGGCTATCATTGAAAATAGATGGAGAGGGGCGCCTGGGTGGCTCAGTGGGTTAAGCTGCTGCCTTCGGCTCAGGTCATGATCTCAGAGTCCTGGGATCAAGCCCCGCATCGGGCTCTCTGCTCCGTGGGGAGCCTGCTTCCTCCTCTCTCTCTGCCTGCCTCTCTGCCTGCTTGTGATCTCTCTGTCAAATAAATAAATAAAATCTTTAAAAAAAAAAAAAAAGAAAAAAGAAAATAGATGGAGAGATTAAAAGCTTCCAGGACAAACAAAAACTGAAAGAATTTGCAAACACCAAACCAGCTCTACAGGAAATATTGAAAGCGGTCCTCTAAGCAAAGAGAGACCCTAAAAGTAGTAGATCAGAAAGAAACAGAGACAATATACAATAACAGTCACCTTACAGGCAATACAATGGCACTAAATTCATATCTCTCAATACTTACCCTGAATGTTAATGGGCTAAATGCCCCAATCAAAAGACACAGGGTATCAGAATGGATAAAAAACCCAAACCCATCTATATGTTGCCTACAAGAAACTCATCTTAAACCCGAAGACACCTCCAGGTTTAAAGTGAGGGGGTGGAAAAGAATTTACCATGCTAATGGACATCAGAAGAAAGCAGGAGTGGCAATCCTTATAGCAGATCAATTAGATTTTAAGCTAAAGACTATAATAAGAGATGAGGAAGGACACTATATCATACTCAAAGGAACTGTCCAACAAGAAGATCTAACAATTTTAAATATCTATGCCCCTAACGTGGGAGCAGCCAACTATATAAACCAATTAATAACAAAATCAAAGAAACACATCGACAAGAATACAATAATAGTAGGGGATTTTAACACTCCCCTCACTGAAATGGACAGATCATCCAAGCAAAAGATCAACAAGGAAATCAAGGCCTTAAATGACACACTGGACCAGATGGACATCACAGATATATTCAGAACATTTCATCCCAAAGCAACAGAATACACATTCTTCTCTAGTGCACATGGAACATTCTCCAGAATAGATCACATTCTTGGTCCTAAATCAAGTCTCAACCGGTATCAAAAGATTGGGATCATTCCCTGCATATTTTCAGACCACAATGCTCTAAAGCTAGAACTCAATAACAAGAGGAAATTTGGAAAGAACCCAAATACATGGAGACTAAACAGCATCCTTCTAAAGAATGAATGGGTCAACCAGGAAATTAAAGAATAATTGAAAAAATTTATGGGAACAAATGATAATGAGAACACAACGGTTCAGAATCTGTGGGACACAACAAAGGCAGTCCTGAGAGGAAAATATATAGCGGTACAAGCCTTTCTCAAGAAACAAGAAAGGTCTCAGGTACACAACCTAACCCTACACCTAAAGGAGCTGGAGAAAGAACAAGAAAGAAAGCCTAAACCCAGCAGGAGAAGAGAAATCATAAAGATCAGAGCAGAAATCAATGAAATAGAAACCAAAAAAACAATAGAACAAATCAACGAAACTAGGAGCTGGTTCTTTGAAAGAATTAATAAGATGATAAACCCCTGGCCAGACTTATCAAAAAGAAAAGAGAAAGGACCCAAATAAATAAAATCATGAATGAGAGAGGAGAGATCACAACGAACACCAAAGAAATACAGACAATTATAAGAACATACTATGAGCAACTCTACGCCAACAAATTTGACAATCTGGAAGAAATGGATGCATTCCTAGAGACATATAAACTACCACAACTGAACCAGGAAGAAATGGAAAGCCTGAACAGACCCATAACCAGTAAGGAGATTGAAACAGTCATCAAAAATCTCCAAACAAACAAAAGCCCAGGGCCAGATGGCTTCCCGGGGGAATTCTACCAAACATTTAAAGAAGAACTAATTCCTATTCTCCTGAAACTGTTCCAAAAAATAGAAATAGAAGGAAAACTTCCAAACTCATTTTATGAGGCCAGCATCACCTTGATCCCAAAACCAGACAAAGATCCCATCAAAAAAGAGAACTACAGACCAATATCCTTGATGAACACAGATGCAAAAATTCTCACCAAAATACTAGCCAATAGGATTCAACAGTACATTAAAAGGATTATTCACCACGACCAAGTGGGATTTATTCCAGGGCTGCAAGGTTGGTTCAACATCTGCAAATCAATCAATGTGATACAACACATTAATAAAAGAAAGAACAAGAATCATATGATACTCTCCATAGATGCTGAAAAAGCATTTGACAAAGTACAGCATCCCTTCCTGATCAAAACTCTTCAAAGTGTAGGGATAGACGGCACATACCTCAATATTATCAAAGCCATCTATGAAAAACCCACCGCAAATATCATTCTCAATGGAGAAAAACTGAAAGCTTTTCCGCTAAGGTCAGGAACACGGCAGGGATGTCCGTTATCACCACTGCTATTCAACATAGTGCTAGAAGTCCTAGCCTCAGCAATCAGACAACAAAAGGAAATTAAAGGCATCCAAATCGGCAAAGAAGAAGTCAAACTATCACTCTTTGCAGATGATATGATACTATATGAGGAAAACCCAAAAGACTCCACTCCAAAACTGCTAGAACTTGTACAGGAATTCAGTAAAGTGTCAGGATATAAAATCAATGCACAGAAATCAGTTGCATTTCTCTACACCAACAACAAGACAGAAGAAAGAGAAATTAAGGAGTCCATTCCATTTACAATTGCACCCAAAACTATAAGATACCTGGGAATAAACCTAACCAAAGAGACTAAGAATCTATACACAGAAAACTATAAAGTACTCATGAAAGAAATTGAGGAAGACACAAAGAAATGGAAAAATGTTCCATGCTCCTGGATTGGAAGAATAAATATGGTGAAAATGTCTATGCTACCTAAAGCAATCTACACATTTAATGCAATTCCTATCAAAGTACCATCCATTTTTTTCAAAGAAATGGAACAAATAATCCTAAAATTCATATGGAACCAGAAAAGACCTCGAATAGCCAAAGGAATATTGAAAAAGAAAGCCAAAGTTGGTGGCATCACAATTCCGGACTTCAAGCTCTATTACAAAGCTGTCATCATCAAGACAGCATGGTACTGGCACAAAAACAGACACATAGATCAATGGAACAGAATAGAGAGCCCAGAAATGGACCCTCAACTCTATGGTCAACTCATCTTCGACAAAGCAGGAAAGAATGTCCAATGGAAAAAAGACAGCCTCTTCAATAAATGGTGTTGGGAAAATTGGACAGCCACATGCAGAAAAATGAAATTGGATCATTTCCTTACACCACACACGAAAATAGACTCAAAATGGATGAAGGATCTCAATGTGAGAAAGGAATCCATCAAAATCCTCGAGGAGAACACAGGCAGCAACCTCTTCGACCTCAGCCGCAGCAACATCTTCCTAGGAACACCACCAAAGGCAAGGGGAGCAAGGGCAAAAATGAACTATTGGGATTTTATCAAGATCAAAAGCTTTTGCACAGCAAAGGAAACAGTGAACAAAACCAAAAGACAACTGACAGAATGGGAGAAGATATTTGCAAATGACATATCAGATAAAGGGCTAGTGTCCAAAATCTATAAAGAACTTAGCAAACTCAACACCCAAAGAACAAATAATCCAATCAAGAAATGGGCAGAGGACATGAACAGACATTTCTGCAAAGAAGATATCCAGATGGCCAACAGACACATGAAAAAGTCCTCCATATCACTCGGCATCAGGGAAATACAAATCAAAACCACCATGAGATATCACCTCACACCAGTCAGAATGGCTAAAATTAACAAGTCAGGAAATGACAGATGCTGGCGAGGATGCGGAGAAAGGGGAACCCTCCTACACTGTTGGTGGGAATGCAAGCTGGTGCAACCACTCTGGAAAACAGCATGGAGGTTCCTCAAAATGTTGAGAATAGAACTACCCTATGACCCAGCAATTGCACTGCTGGGTATTTACCCTAAAGATACAAACACAGTGATCCGAAGGGGCGCGTGCACCCGAATGTTTATAGCAGCAATGTCTACAATAGCCAAACTATGGAAAGAACCTAGATGTCCATCAACAGACGAATGGATAAAGAAGATGTGGTATATATACACAATGGAATACTATGCAGCCATCAAAAGAAATGAAATCTTGCCATTTGCGACGACGTGGATGGAACTAGAGGGTATCATGCTTAGCGAAATAAGTCAATCGGAGAAAGACAACTATCATATGATCTCCCTGATATGAGGGAGAGGAGATGCAACATGGGGGGTTGAGGGGGTAGGAGAAGAGTAAATGAAACAAGATGGGATTGGGAGGGAGACAAACCATAAGTGACTCTTAATCTCACAAAACAAACTGAGGGTTGATGGGGGGAGGGGGTTGGGAGAAGGGGGTGGGGTTATGGATATTGGGGAGGGTATGTGCTATGGTGAGTGCTGTGAAGTGTGTAAACCTGGCGATTCGCAGACCTGTACCCCTGGGGATAAAAATATATGTTTATAAAAAAATAAAATTTAAATTAAAAAAAAAAAAAAAGATTAGGCACAAGAAAAGAGTGCCCACATTCACCACTTTCATTCAACATAGAACTGGAAGTCCTAGCCAGAGAAATTAGGAAAGAAAAAGAAATAAAAACCATCCAAATCAGAAGGAAGACATTAAATTGTCTCTGTTTACAGATAAGATGAACTTATATATATAGAAAACTCTAAAGACTCCACCAAAAGGTGCCAGAACTAACAAATGTATTCAGTAAAGTTGCAGGATACAAAGTCAATATACAAAAAATAAGTTGCATGTCTATACACTAAAATAAACTATCCAAAAAAAAAAAAAAGAAGTTAACAATCCCATTTATAATAGCATCAAAAAAAATACATGTAAGATAAATTTAACTAAGAAGGAGAAAGATATTTTCATTGAGACTACTTGATTTAATGAAAGAAATTAATTTAAGATGAAAGGAAGTGGAACAATATCTTGTGTTCAGGGATTGGAAGAATTACCATTATTTAAATATCCATATTATTCAAAATTATCTACAAATGCAATGCAATCCCTATCAAAATTCCAATAGCATTTTTCACAGAATTAGAAAAAACATTCTTAAAATTTGTACAGAACCAAAAAGACTCCAAATTGCCAAATCAATCTTGGAAAAGAATAACAAAACTGGAGGCATCACATTTTCTGATTTCAAATATTTTACAAAGCTATAATAATCAAAATAGTATAGTACTGGGATAAAAATAGACACATAGTCCAATGGAACAGAAAGGAAAGCCCAAAAATAAACCCTAGTATGTATATAGAGTCAATTAATCTTTGACAAGAGCACCAAGGGAAACAATAAGGAAAAGGTAGTCTCTTCGATAAATGGTGTTGGGAAAACTGGATATCCACATGCAAAAGAATGAAACTGGACCCTTACCTCACACTGTACACAAAAATTAATTTGAAATGTATTGCATTCTTGACTGTAAGGCCTGAAACTGTAAAGTTCCTGGAATAACACAGGGGAAAAGCTACTTGACATTGGTCTAGACATTTTTTTTCCAAATATGATACCAAATGCACAGGCAACAAAAGCAAAATAAACAAGTAGGACTATATCAAGCTAAGAAGCTTCTGCACAGCAAAGGAAACCATCAGCATGAAGAAAAGACAACCTATCATAGGGAAGAAAATGTTTACAAAACATGTATTTGGTAAGAGGTTAATACTCAAAGTACAACTAAATATTAAAAATGCTAACTAATCAGATTAATAAACGGGCAAAAGATCTGAAAGGACATTTTCTAAAAGAAGGCATATAAATAGCCAACAGGTACATAAAAAGGTGCTCAACATCATCAATCATCAGGGAAATGCAAATCAAAACCACAATGAGATATCACCTGTTATGATGGCAATTTTCAAAAAGACAAGGGATAACAAGTGTTGGGGAAGGGGTGGAGAATAGGGAACTCTTTTACACCGTTGGTGGGAATGTAAATTGGTGCAGTCATTATGGAGAACATTATGAAAGTTCCTCAAAAATCTAAAAATAAAACTGCCATATAATCCAGCAATCCTGGGTATATATCCAAAGGAAATGAAATAATGATGACAGAGTTTCATGTTCATTGCAACACTATTCCCAATAGCAAGATACAGAAATATGAAAACTACCTGAGTACCTGGTGAAGGGATAAAGAAAATGTGATGTAGACACAAATTAAACACACACACACACACACACACACACACACACACACACACACACACAGGAATATTACTCAGCCATAAAGAATGAAGGAAATCCTGCCATTTGCTATGACATGGATGAACCTGGTGAACATTATGTTAAATGAAATAAGCCAGATACAGAAAAAATAGTCCTGTATGATCTCATTTATATATGGAATCTAAAAAAGTAGAACCCATAGAACTAGAGAGTAGAACAGTGACTGCCAAGGACTAGAGGATAGGGGAAATGGGGAGATGTTGGTCAAAGGGTACAAACTTTCAGTTATAAGATGAATAAGTTTATGGTGATTATAGTTAATAATATTGTATTGAATACTGGAAATCTGCTAAGAAAGCAGATTTTAAGTGTTCTCGTCACACATACACATACAAATGGTAATTGTGAGGTAACTTGATTGTGATAATTATTTTACAATAGAAGTATATTAAATCATCACATTGTACACTTCTAAAAAATCACATTGTACTACCTAAATATACACGACTTTCATTTGTCAAGTATATCTCAATAAAGTTCAGGGGGAAAAGAAGAAAAATACAAAATATTAAATGTTCTATTAAACTATTAGAGAAATTGAAAGTATAATTAAAAATCTTTCACAAAGTACATTTGAGACCAGATGGCTTTGCCAACAATTTTTCCCAGAAATTAAGATCCAGAGGTGAGGGGGGAAAAGGAACACTTCACCACCTGTTTTATGAGCCCAGAATATAATCAGTACCAAAACCCAAAAAGACATTATAAGAAAGAAAATATCACTTAAGAAAATAAACAGAAGGACACCTGGGTGGCTCAGTCGGTTAAGCATCTCCCTCCGGCTCAGGTCATGATCCCAGACTCCTGGGATTGAGTCCCACTCAGGTCCCTCCTGGAATAGAGTCAAGGGATCGAGTCTCGCTCAGGACTGCTGAGTGCTCTGTGCTCAGCAGGAAGCCTGCTTCTCCCTCTGCCCCGCTGCCCCACCCCACCCCACTCATGTGCTCTCTCTCTCTCTCTCTCTCAAAAATAAATAAATAAAACTTTAAAAAAAAAAGAAATGGAAAAATCCTGAATCAAACACTAGCCAATCAAATCCAGTGACATAACAATCACAGAAACTCAAATTTATTCCAAAATTTGTAGGTTGGATTAACATACAGGAGTCACCATATTAACAGAATAGAGTAGAAAAAGCATATAATTATTTCCAAAGATGAAGAAAAATTGATCACATTTAATATACATTCATTAATTCTTAAATCTTATCAAGGTAAGAACAGAATGAAACTTCCATAATCTGAAAAAGAAAATATATAGAAACTACAGCAAGCACCATATTTAATGATGAAATATTGAACTCTTTCCCCTTTGAGATCAGGAGTCAATTAAAGGGACTCACTATCACCACTTCTATTTTGGCATTTTATCAGTCTAACCAGTGCAGCAAGGCAAGGAAAAGAAAAGATAAGGAATAGAAAAGAACTAAAACTGATATTGAATTAATACAAGGTTAATATATAAAAATCTATTGGATTTCTATAGATGGTAACAAACAAAATAATTTTTGAGGACGTCACTATGCTAGCACCAATATCAAATGATTACAAATAAAATTAAAGAAAACCTAAATAAATGAAGGTATATATCACATTCATGGATTATAAAATATAAATTCTTTCTAATTCTTATATAGCTTCAGTGCAGTCCTAACCAAAATCCCAGCAGGTCTTTTGTGGAAATAAGCAAGCTGATTCAAATATTTACACTGAAGAGCAAAAGGCCAGGAATAACCAACACAATCTTTAAAAAGAAGAACAAAATAGAAGAACTTGTTCTATCAGTTATTAGGACATTATAAAGCTACATTGCTTAAGACAACACAGTTCTGTGCAAGGTTATGTAATCAAATAGACCAACGAAGGAGAAGAGACTCCAGCAACATATAACCAAATGCTCAATTTATTGTTTTAACACAGTAACAGCTCAGAATGTGGTATGGAGGATTACTTTTGATAAATATGAATAAAATCATTGGTTATCCATGGTTTTCTAAGAGGAAAATATTAAAATGATCCCTGTCTCCCACCATATATAAGAAAATCAGGTCCAAGTGGAATTGTAGATCTAAATGGGAAAGGTAAAACAATAAAGCTTCTGGAAGATCATATAAAGAGAATATGCAATCTCAGGGTCAAAAAAATCTTTTTCCAATAAGATACAAGAAAGCCTAAACTTAAAGGGAAACACTGACATATCAGAATGCATGGAATACATGTTATATATGTGAATATATATTTTTATATATTATACATGTTATATGAGTGTTATTTATATTTTGTATAAAAATACACAGGTGGAATACATATTGGACTATATTAAAATAAAATTAAGAAATTCTAGACATCAAAGACACCCTTTAAAACGTTCAAAGGCAAGGGGCAGCTGGGTGGCTCAGTGGGTTAAGCCTCTGCCTTCGGCTCAGGTCATGATTTCAGGGTCCTGGGATTGAGCCCCACATTGGGCTCTCTGCTCAGCGGGTAGTCTGCTTCCCCGTCTCTTTCTGTTTGCTGCTCTGCCTACTTGTGATCTCTTTCTCTGTCAAATAAATAAATAAAATGTTAAAGAAAAAAAAAGTTCAAAGGCAAGCTACAGAATGGGAGAAGATATTAGTGACATCTAACAGACAAAGGCTCACATCCAGAATATGCGAAGAACTCCCATATTTCAATTTAAAAAAAGACAGAAAACTCAAAAGGAAAATGGGCAAGAGACTTGAACAGGTGCTTCACAAAAGAGAATATCCAAAAGATCAACAAACACATGAAGAGAAGCTCAGTGCTTTGGTAATTATGGAAATGCAAATTCAAACCACAATAAAATAGATACCTTTACACATCCATGAGAATAGGTTAGAATGTAAAGTTCTTGCAATACTAGTTGTTGGCATGATGTGAAATAACAGTAATTCTCACATTCTGCTGGCAAACATGTAAATGGGCACAACTGTTTTGGAATTCGGTTTAGCGCAATCTACTGAAGTCAAAGACAAGCATACCCTGTGAGCCAGCAATTCCACTCCATATTTGTGCCCAAATAGAAATGTATGCACACATACAAAAGAGCTCATGGAAGCCTGTGCAAAGTGTCAAGACAGGTGGGAAAATGTTCATAGCCCTGTTATTCATAATAGCTCCAAACTAGAAATGAGCCACATGTCCATGACCAAGAAAATGGCAATGGAAGCTATAGGGCATTTACAAAGAAATACCACACAGCAAGGAAAATGAACAAACAGTTACACAGCAGGATGGATGACTGTCACAAAGGATGCTAAACAGAAGACACCAGACAACCTGCATGATTCCATCTGTAGTTTTTAAAAACCAGCAAAATGATGCAAGCATGTTCTAGGGATGTATGCTTCATACAGTGATAAAACTATTTTAGAAAGAGAGAGAGAGAGAAGAAGTAATTACCATGAAGTCAGGATAGTGGCCATTTGGCAGGAAGACAGAGAATGTAAGGATTAAGAAGGGCATGAAGGGATTTCTGGATCCTTGGAGTGTTCAGTTTTCTGCCCTGACTGGTGGCTTTCTGGGTATTTGCCTTGTGGTATCTCACTCCACATGCACATTTCTGTTTGGCAAAATTTTTTGTATATGTTCACAATTCATGATGAAAAAATTCTTTTTTTTTAAGATTTTATTTATTTATTTGACAGAGAGAGATCACAAGTAGACAGAGAGGCAGGCAGAGAGAGAGAGAGAGAGAGAGAGAAGCAGGGTCCCTGCTGAGCAGAGAGCCAGATGCAGGACTCGATCCCAGGACCCTGAGATCATGACCTGAGCCGAAGGCAGCGGCTTAACCAACTGAGCCACCCAGGGGCCCTGAAAAAATTCTTTTAACTACTCCTGTTTCTTTGGCCCCGATATATTCATATTGACATGGACTCTTAACTCTGGCGCTCTTTAAAGTGCAATGCTAGTGGATGGCTGTTATTCCTTTTCCAGATAAGGAAACTGAGTCTGGGGCAGGGCAGCGGGGGAGGGCCATGACCATGCCCAGTGGCAGAACAGCAACAGAACATCTAGTGGCATCTGATCTTTTTTTTTTCTTTGCTTTACACAATTAATTTGTTGGGGGGAGAAGGGAGGTGCAAATCACGTTTTTGTAAATTGATTTCATTTCATTTAAAATGCACTGGAGAGCTTGCCACTTCAGGAAACCCCAGAGTGTATTCATTTATTAATTGATTCAGCAAATATTTTATCAAGTTCCTATCTTATTCGCAGAACTGTGAACCCCATTGAAACCTAAAAGGCTTGCCTTTTAATTTTCTTAATGGTGTCTTTTGATGTATAGAATTTCTTCATTTTTTTAGAGATTTTTATTTATTTATTTGAGAGAGAGAGAGCGTGTGAGTGAGCATGAGCGGGGGTGAAGGGGCCCACAGAGAGAAGCAGACTCCCCGTTGAGCAGGGAGCCTAACGTGGGGCTCAATCCCACATGACCCGAGACAGAGGCAGCCACTTAACTGACTGAGCCACCCAGGTGCTCCTAGAATTTCATTTTAATTTCATATATTCCAAAATGTATGCCACATTAATGTATTCTTTACACATGTAAAATGTATTCCATGTGTATTTAATGCCTTCCAGTATGTCAGTGTTTTCTTTTAAGGTTATGTTTACTTTATTATTTAAATTTTCTCATAAAAATATTTTTTTCAGGGGCACCTGGGTGGCTCGGTCATTTGAGCGTCCAGATCTCGGTTTTGGCTCAGGTCATGACCTCAGGGTCGTGAGATGGAAGATGGAGCCCTGTGTCAGGCTCAGTGCTCATCAGGCAATTTTCATGAGATTCTCTCCCCCTCTCCCTCTCACTCTGCCCCTGCCCCCTCTTATATTCTCTCTCTCTCTCTCTCTCTCTCTCTATCAAATAAATAAATCTTGAAAAAAAATTGTTTTTATAGTCTCTTAATTTACTAGTTATACAAGTCCACATTTTCAGATGTTGATACATTTTAACTTTCTATTATTTATTTTTCCTTATTCCAACAGTAGCACATGTTCTGCAAAACTGTAGAGCATCTAGAATAGGGGAAAACAAAAAGAAAGGAAGACCACCTGTATCCCACCCACCAGAGAGAACCATTGTGAACATTTTGCTGTCTCTCTGATAGTTCTTTTCTGTTCATGTATATATTTTTCTAACCAAAATGCAATCATTTTAAGCTTCTTTTTAACTAATTTTTATTTTATTTTATTTTATTTTAAAGATTTTATTTATTTATTTGACAGAGAGCGTGAGCACAGGCAGACAGAATGGCAGGCAGAGGCAGAGGGAGAAGCAGGCTCCCTGCTGAGCAAGGAGCCCGATGTGGGACTCGATCCCAGGAGGCTGGGATCACGACCTGAGCCGAAGGCAGCTGCTTAACCAGCTGAGCCACCCAGGCGTCCCTTATTTTATTTTAAACACCTAGTTGAAATCATTCCAGGAAAACGGAGAGAAGTATCTCAAATACATGAGCCATCTCTCTCCTGGTTTGGGTGGGAGCACTACAGATGTCAGACACAGATTAGGAACACATCACATGCATATGCCAGGGTGACTGGGTATCCCTTTCCTGGGACACTGTGACCCAGGAGTGACCTCATTGTGTGCCCACCCCCAGATGACCTCCATCATCACTGTCAGCTGAGCACCGCACCAGGTCTGTGCAGAGACTCAAGTCCCCATTACTGGAGAGATCCAAGGAACTACATAGAATTACAAGACAACTTTTCTTGTAAGTTGACAGCTCTCTCTGAATCACCTTTGAGATTTCACCAAAATTCTCCTCCAGCCTTTGGATAACATGGTTCTTTGTTGATCCACATTTCATTACAAGAATTTCAGCACATTCTGCTTATAATCCTATGGATATATTCTCCTGTATGAAAGCCTACACTACCAACCCAGGTTACTGGCAGGACCTCAGTACTTTTCAAAGAATAGAAAATTTGGTAAGTTGCACCTACCAGACAGAGATGATGTCTGGCCAGAACACTGCTGTCAGAGTACTGCTGTCCTTGTCCTCTCCAAAGGCAAGGCACTGGTAGGGGAAAGCAAATACAGGGCATGAGGGAGAGAAGGAGGCTGATGACAGATGGCTCCCCAGGACAGTGAGGTCTATGGATCAGTGATCAATATCAATGATCCAGAACCAAACCAGCACCATCAGAGAGTAAGTTTGAACTATCCGGACAAGAAGGAGGAGCTAAGAGAAAATCAGATTTCAAGAATTTGATCTAACATCTGGAATCCAGCAGTTAAAACTGGGGGAGAGACACAGCCATCAAAGAGATCTTCATAACCCTTTTCAGGAGAAATAGGGCATGTTAAGAACCAAGAACAAGTGACCCGATAACCTTGGAATTAGGTGATCATATCCCCCAGTGAATTACATATTAATATTTCCTTTGCCATAATACAAGCTATTTTTATCTTTTCTTAGAGTACCAAGAACAACCTAGGAAAAGTTGGTTATTATGGAACACAATTCCAAAGACACAGTCACTCACTTGGTCAGATGCTAAATGAATTGCATGCAAGGATTAAAATCATCTTATCGAGCAAACAATTTACTTCTTCACTGATTTGTTTATAGTTCACCAACCCTTTTTAAAGAAAGCATCTCTCTCTGCTCAGCAGGGAGTCTGCTTCCCTTCCTTTCTCTCTGCCTGCCTCTCTGCCTACTTGTGATCTGTCTGTCAAATAAATAAATAAAATCTTTAAAAAAAATTTTTTTTTAACTTAAAAAAATTTAAAGAAAGCATCTCAAAAAATGTACTGGAAATAGTCAGAGGGACCTAACTGAAGTCCTACTTTTAGGTTGGTAATTAGACCCAGTTTGATGGCTCTTTTATTCTTTTTGGATACCCAGCATCTGAATCTTTTGTTTGTTTGTTTGTTTAGTGTTAGGAGAAATTTCACCAGAAAGAGAATGGGCATCTCCTCAAGACCCTGGGCTTTGAAACTTTGGGAGACCCTCTTTTTAAAGGATAAATGCTTTTGGTAATAAAATTGTTGTATTGTGTCAGCAGCAAATACACACATATATTTAAATACAGGGAAATATGGAAAGTTAGGTACAGCCTGATATTGGATAGTCAAAGAATGGGGTAGTGAAGGAAACCTGTTTGCTGGCTTGTTTTGCTGCTTAGCAAGTGAATCATCCTTAGCAATGCTCTGAATGTTTTTGTCTCCCACAAATTCATATATCAAAGCCCTAACTCCCCAGTGTGATGGTGTTTGGAAGTGGGGTCTTTGGAGATAATTAGTTCATGAAGGTAGAGGCCCATGCATGGAATTAGCTTTCTTACAAGAAAAGACATAAGAGAGATGATCTCTCTCTCCACCATGTGTACACACAGCAAGAAGGTGGACATCTGCAAACCAGGAAGAGAGTCCTCACCAGGAACTGAGTCTGCCAGCATCTTGATCTCAAACTTCCCAGCCTCCAGTACTGTGAGAAAATAAATGTCTGTTGTTTAAACCACTCAGTGTATGGTATGTTTGTTATAGCAAACTGGACTGACTATAGCAAACTGGACTGACCCTCTTGAGAATGACAAATCACTGCCTTATGAGTTTTAGCAAGGACAGAGCCCACCCACTACTTAGAAACAGTTAAGAACCCAGGATCCTGCTTTCCAACCTCACTCATAGTCAGCAAGTGCACATGACCCAGCATCTGCCAGATCAAGATGTACAGATAGGAGCTGGAGGAACAGTTCCAATTTCTGCAGCAGGACTCTGGAAGTAGTTTCCAGAGACTTAGCCATGAAAACAATCCTGTGATGCTTCTATACTTCTGTGAGATAACCAGTATCCTGTAACAAGCTCTCTTTCTGAGTAAATTAGTTGGAGTTGTTTCCTGAGCTTTCCAACCAAGAAGCCAGATTGCTAGACTATGAAAATAGTAACATGCTATGCAGTAATGAGAACGACACTCTCTTCTAAGATGTTTCATTTAACCTCAATGAACAACCAAGAATTTCTTCATGAAATCTGTACTTTCTAAAGACCTAGGTATGAATTTGTCTTATCACCTATACAAAATATGATATATAAATCAGATGACATTGATTGCCAGCAAAATTGTCACAAAATTTAAAAATACAAACAAGACTTTTGAAAATAGCCCCATTAAGTTGGCATTCTCCCCTTCTCACTGAAGTCCCTCAGAAACAGCAAGAAAATCAAACTGTACCTTGATTAGAACTAGGATTTAGCTAAAACAACAAATCAAAACATGGTGCCTGAGTGGGTCAGTCAGGTGAACATCCTACTCTTGATTTTGGCTAAGGTCATGGTCTCAGGGTCATGGGATCAAGCAGCAGCACTCAGTGCAGAGTCTGCTTGTCCCTCTTCCTCTCCTCCTCCCCCTGCTCACTCTCTCTCTCCTCTCTTCTCTCTATCTCTTAAATAAATACATACATACATATGTACATAAAATCTTCAGAAATTAGGTGAAGTAAAAAAAAAAATAAAAAGCAATAAAATTTGAGCAGGGATGTAGGGGAAAACAGTGTTAGAGAAAGTGCCCATGGCTGCAGATACCAGAAAGGGTTGATACATGTACTTGGGTACATGTACCCAAGTAAGAACCAAAATCCTTTAACATAAAACCAAAATCTTTTCTGATGAAGAAAAAAAATATATTACCTTCTCTGTAATCAGTTTGGGTCCAAAAAACAGTGGGCTGATCTCCATAAGCAATCCCAGACAGAGGGAGAAGATAGTTGCAACAAAACACCAGTCCATGTGGCCAGGTTAAAGAGAGAGACTTCACTCTATGATCAGACCTACAGGTACTGCACCATCAGGTGGGAATAAGTGGACACTGAAAGATGCACACACATTAACTACAGCCAGCCTTGGGCACAACCCTGGCTCTCCTCCATTGAACCTGCAATAAACAACTCATCCATGAAAGATTTTCTTATGCAGAGAGGAGTAATCATAAATAATTGAACAACAGATGTTTATAGAGATATAAGATAAATGAAAAGTGAGGAATCTCACAGAAAAATTAATAACAGATGAACAGCACTCACCAGAAAACATATCACTTCTGAGCAGGATACAAATACTGAATTTTACATCACAAAGTACAAAGATTTCATGAAGTCACTACCAAAATAAAATAAGACAACAAAGTAGATATAAGAGCTCAACAAAGATACAGCTAGAGAAACAAGACAAATCATGAATGAGCTGGCAGAAGCCAGAAAAGATCAGAATCAGGACAAAAGACTTTAGATGGAGTCCATCTATCATTTAATCTGGACCCTCTTCCACACAAATTCTCAAATGTCCACTAAAACCATGATTCCAAACTTGCCCATAGACTTTATATTTAATATTTTCTTTCCTGAGAACTGCTTCTGTATACATGTACTATGGCTACCAAAATGACTTAGTTCCACAGAATTTGTCTTCTATTCGAGTTCTTTTATGTTGAAAAAACTGTGAAAGGTTTTTCACCCTCATTATTTCTACATGGCTTCTCACAATTTTCACTACTCTGGTAAATTGTTATGCAATCTTTGAATACACTAGGTATGTGAGTAGGAAGAACAAAACTCTTTTCAATCTCATGGTCTTCCCAGGCTCTCTCATGAGTTGGATCTTTCTTCTGGATGATTGCCATTTCCTTCACATATGTGTTTCCTGGTATGTTTTGTGTTTCCTCAACTGATGCCTACAATGCTGGACCTCTCCACATGGGAAATAAGGCTCATCCTGATCACTCTTTGTAGCTTTACTCCATGGGATGGCTTTTCATCATAAATGTCTTGTGTTGGGTCTCAAAGAGGTATCTGTACACTCATGTTCACAGCAGCATTATTCACAATAGCCAAAAAAGCAAAACAACACAAGACCCACCAAAGGATGAATGAATAAGCCACATGTGGTCTCTTACAGACGATGCAATGTTACTCAGCCTTCAAAAGGAAGGAAATTCTGACACATGCTGCACCATGGATGAACCTGAAGGACAAAGGACAAATCCTGTATGATTCCACTTATATAAGGTATCTAGAAGGGTCAATTTCATGGGGACAGAAAGAATGGTGGTTGCCAGGGGGCTGGGGGAGGGGATAGGGAGTTCGTATTTAATCAGGAAAGAGTTTCAGTTATGAAGATGAGAAAGTTCTGGAGGTGGATGGTGGTGATGGTTCCACAACAGTGCGAATGTACTTAACACTTCTGAGCTGTACTCTTAAAAATGGTTAAAATGATAAAGTTTATGTTACATGTATTTTACCACAAATATATTTTTTAAATTTTTTAAATGCCCAGGGGGAAGCTAATTTTTCTCATGCAAGCAAGGTTCCCAAATCTGGATGGTTACCTTGAAAAAAACTTTTTTTGACCCTTCATGATTTATCCCTTTGACCCAACTGGGACTTCTTCCTCAACCTGGTGACAAGCTCTCAATAGAGGAAGCCTGTCCCAGAGACAAATGGTGGCAGTGGTTAGATCCAAGCTAGGTTCCAGAGTGCCCACAACCCCTCCCATGATGTACATTCAAATAGGCTCTCTCATAAGCTCAGAAACTTCTGGAAGCTCTGTCTAGGAACTGCAGGAGGCTTTTTCCTGAGCTTTAATGTCTCTTCCCTGGGCACAAAGGGTGCAAGGACTTGCCCACCACATTCCCTAAGCATTGTTTCCCCATAAATTGCAGTCTCTTTTTTTTCTTTTTTCCAGACTGTGGATGCTTCTAACTTTTTCTATTATAATTGTCCCTACAGGGAGCACACTTGTAGCTACATCTTTACTCACTTAATTATTACTTTGGAATAAATTACTAGAACTGGAATTCTTGGTTCAAAAGGTATGCGCATTTTACCGGTTTTTGATACATATGTCCAAAATGTCCTTCCAGAAATGTTCTGCAAATGTGTATTCAAACCAGCAGGAAATGCAAGTCCCGATTTCCCTACACACACCCCCAATACCAGGTCTTCTCTTTCTGGTTTCCTCATCTCTTGCCAATTGCTCTGGTTTAAAAAAAAAGAAAAAAAAAGAAAAAAAAGTATTTTATTGTGTTTGCATTTGCATTTCTATGATCGCTGGTAATGTTGAGCACTTGTCATATATTTATTAGCCACTTGTGGTTTCATCTTTTGTCCGTGTCCTTTGTCCGTTTTCCCATCGAGGCGCCCATCTTCTCCTTAATGATTTATAAAAGCTCTAAGTGTACCTGCTTTCCTGAAGCGGGGCCCAGCTGCGCTCGGCACCCTCTCTGGTTGCTATGCAGATGTGCTGGTGGCGCGACCAGTCTCCATGGCCACAGATGCCCGGGTCTCAGCGAGGAGCGGAGTGGGGAGAGCGTTGCCATGGCGATGCTACCCAAGCGGTGCCTGGCTCCCCTCCCACTCGCTGAGCGGCTTTCCTGGCTGAGGGGCCACCAGCCCAAGCAAAGGCTTTTCAGGCTGCAGGGAAGGAGGCATAAGAAGACTCAAGCCCAGAGAGAGGCAGGGACAAGTTTCCTGTCTGTATGGTAATGCCCAGCCATGTGCCTGGCAGGCCTGGTCGCAGAGAGCTGGCCACACGGACTCCAGGAGTCAGAAGTTTAGACTATTTCATCCCCAAATATAGAGATGAGTGATAAGATTCAGAGAACAAGGGGTGCCTGGGTGGCTCAATGTGTTGGTTAAGCCTCAGGGTCCTAGGATCAAGCCCCGCATCCGGGTCTGTGCTCAGCAGGGAGCCTGCTTCCCCTTCTCTCTCTGCCTCTCTGCCTACTTGTGATCTCTCTCTCTGTCAAATAAATAAATATAATCTTTTATTTAAAAAAAGATTCATAGAATAAGCTGCTCATTGCAAAACTTACAAATCATGTCCCATGGCCAGACTAGACCATCTGTAATGCACTAAATGAATATTTTATTTAAACTATTGGAATTATCTTGTTAGGAGCACAATGGTGGCACATTCTGTGTGCAAAGTGTGCTTAAAGTACTGATTTGTTCAAACCACCATTTAAAATATAGACTAATCTTTTAAACCATTGAGGCATGCCATCATGTTTTGATATGTTAAGATCCTTAAGAAAATAAAGACAAAAATAAAACAAAACAAAACAAAAAAACTGAAAGTGCCTCTCTCAACCCTGGAGAGTGCCTGTTCTCCCATTTTATGAGCTGAATTTTATGTTCCCCCATGAAATTCATATGTTGAAGTCCTAACCCCTAGTACCTCAGAATTTAACTGTACTTGGAGCTAACTGGGGTCCTTATAAGAGGAAATTTGAACATAGACATGCTCAGATGAAAGACCACGTGGAGATACAGGAAGATGGCCATCCAGAACCCAAAAGGAAAGGTCTCAAACGAACCAATCCTTCTGACACTTTGATCTTGAACTTCCGGCCTCCAGAACCATGAGCCAATTCACTGCTATTATTTAAGCCTCCCAGCCTGTAGCCTTTTGTTTTGGCAGCCAAAGGAAACTAATACACCCCATACCATCCATTTCACTTCATTAGTACCACAGGGAGCTGGCATTATGATCAGACCCATTTACAGATACAGACACAGGGGTTCCAGGAATTCAGGGGGTGTGTGGAGAGAGGGACTAGAGTCAGGATTCGAACCTGGGTTAGCTCTCCTTTGGCAACTGTGTTCTCCCCACTGCATACAGGTTCTGAAAAAGACTTTGACACTTTTCCTAGGAGGTGGGGGGGCTGCACCATCCCCTTGCTTATAGTTGGGGAAAGTGAGACAGAGGTTGACATCCTCTGTAAGTTTGGCACTGCTCCATCTCTTTAGAGCAGCTTGAAGGAAAGTCTCCCCTCTCCTCAAACACCCCCAGCTCTGGGAAATCCCTTACAGGCCTAGATGAGGGTTACTTGTACCTTTTTCATTCATGAACTCATTCATTCCATTAACTGACTCATATTTATTGAGCACATACTATGTCCTGGCACTGGTCTAGGGAGTGAATGAGAAAGACAAATCTCTGCCCTCACATAGTTCACATTCTAGGGGAGACAGAATATCCCCATGTAACCTAGTAAAAGAAGATCATTTTAGGGAGTTGTAATGTTAGCATAACACAAGTGATGGGATAGAGAGGGGCTGTGGCAGGGAGTGACTTGAAATAAGGTGGTCGGAGAAGGTGCCATTTGAGCTGGGACCCTAATGATCTGGAGCAGCTAACCATGTGAAAGGTTGGAGGAGGCACAGTCCAGGTGGAAGGGACAGAAGTGACATCCCCAAGGCTGGAGTGGGCTTGGGAGGTCCAAGACACAGTAAGGAGGGCAGTGTGGCTGGGGCATACTGACAGCCTAGGGGAAAATGGGAGAGGAGGGTGGATCCATCTCAGGTCTCAGGAGCAGGGAGGACCTCCATCTAACCCTACCCTCAAGAGAACATGCTGGGAAGAATCCAGCCCCCAGGCCCTTCCCCAGCCAGTGCTGTCCACCTCTGGGTTGCCCCATGGGAGGAAGCAAGAGACATGGGGAAGGACATGAATTTTGGAGACAGAACTAGATTGGAATCTCAGCTTTGAACCACCAAGTTATGTGACCTGGAGTATGTCAGTCTGTAGGGGACACTGTCCTGTGCAGTCTAGATCCCCACTTCTGGGCCAAGGTACTCATTCCCCCACAGGCTGGAGGTGTTGAAGGTGGATGCCTGGTCCCTGGGAATAGTCCTTGGATGGTGACAGCGGCTTTGCCCAAGATCATGTCCCTCCCAGAAAGGAGGGGCAATGGGGGTGGGCATCCCACATCCAGGAACTAGCTCATGAGGGGTCCAAAGTCCTGGCCCCTAATTAGGAGAGAGGGACCACTCTAGAGGGTCATCTCCAGCTGGGTCTGGCTGAGACTGCATGGAAGCCACGTCAGCCCTTCTTGTCTCGCTCCCCATGATGTTGATCCCGGATCCACTCCCTGATAAATCTCCCATATCTCATAGTTAATTTCCCAGGAAACCTGACCTTAGACACACTCCATCTCTGAGATACAGTTCCTCAGATGTACAGCGGCCATACAGAGTCATAAAGATGAAGAGATGGGATGCCTGGGTGGCTCAGTTGGTTAAGCGGCTGCCTTCAGCTCAGTCATGATCCCAGCATCCTGGGATCGAGTCCCGCATCGGGCTCCTTGCTCTGCAGGGAGCCTGCTTCTCCCTCTGCCACTCTGCCTGCCTGTGCTCTCTCTCTCTCTCTCTCTCTCTGACAAATAAATAAAATCTTAAAAAAAAAAAAAGATGAAGAGACAAGGTATGCAAAGCTTCTTTGTATAGTAAGAACATGGTAAGTTTTCAATAAAGATTATTCTGCCCCCCTTTTCCTGACCCTTACATGTATTTCTATTTCCCATGGGGCTCAAGCCAAAGTCTCATATGCAAAATGTGCTCAGTGTGCTCTGGATTGAGTCAATACTCAACACATGACCAATGTGGCATTCATCATGCTTACCAGAAGGTGTAGGAGAAATGTTCATTGTCCCCCAATATCCACTCTCACCTCTGTCCCATGGAAATAGAACTCTAGACTTCTAGGTGGGTACTGGGTTTCCCAGAATAAATATTACATTTCCCAGCATTTCCTGCAGCTAGCTGTGGTCATATACCTAAATGTTAGCTACTGAAGCATAAGCAGAAATGATGTGTGCAACTCTGCATGTGTTCTTAAAATGAAGGGCCATGCTTTCCTCTTCCTACTGGCTGGAAAGCGGATGTGATGGCTGGAACTAGAGCAGCCATGTTGGACCACAGAATAACAAAGCAACAATAAAGCTATCATATGTACCCTGAGCTGAATGCTCATTGGCTATGTGCCTCATGGCTTACTGCAGCAAGTATTTTACCTCAAAGAGCCTCACTATTTGCTTATGTAAAATGAGAATGAAATTCTAAGTGAAACCATATGTGATGAGTTTTACCCAATTTTACCCAGGGAGAAAAAAAAGCCCTTAAACTGTAGGGTCTGGGACTGTTAGAAATTCTAAATAAATTATTTCTTAATTAACTCATTGTGTGTCTGTTTGCTTTGGGGGTATGGTCTTCCTTTCCTTGGAGTGTTAGAGACCTAGTAGAACGGAGTAGGACCAAAGCCCAACAGGCAAAGAAACAGATCTCTCCCTCTCAAAGGGAACATTGAATTCATGTAAATTAAGTGTTAGCCTGGCAGGACTCCAGCAAAGCAGGTCAGAGACCCCAAGGCAGTCACCATGCTTATTACTCTGTGATGGTTTGGAATGCCCTCAGAACTTCAGGCTCAGTAGGAAGGAGGTCTGGTCCAGTCCAGGTGATGCAGAAGTTGTGTAGCCTCTGGTCATTGAAGAAGAAGAAGGGCTCTCCCGCAGACCTGGTATATTTCTATACCTGGTCAGTGGTATAGAAATGAGCAGGAGAATGGCAGAGTGGGATAAGATGGACACCGGCCTGGATGGAGGAAAGGGTCTTTGGGAAATTTGGAAAGAGGACAAATCCATAGGTTTAAGAGGACAATCAGTGAATGCGTGGAGTTAGCCTGAACTAGATGTGGGTACCAGTGAATCTAAGGACTGGCTTGCCTGTGGCCTGGACACCAGCCTGTCCAGGCCAACCACCTCCCAGCTGCCCCCCTGCCTCCACCCAGACTTTGGGAGTCAAGGGCCCTTTCACAAGAGCTCAGATCTGCTCTATGCACACCAGGGATAGTATATAAAGTAGGCCATGTTCAAATTTTTCACAAGAGTATTTTGGTATAAGAATTAAATAGAGCAGAAACCCAGTATGAATACCAATCATGCATATATCAGAATCTTGAGGGAAACCAAGGTAAAGGATATCCAGGGCAGTTGCAAAAAGTTCTGACCTTTGGGACTTCCACATATGGAAAGAGCGTAGAAGTATTTTCCCTGCTCCTCCCAGTAAGGACTGCTCAAAGCCACAGACATTATATATGAACTCTGAAAAGTGGAGAGAAGAAAGACCCATTGGGGACCTCAGGGTCCAAGGAATGAAATGGTGGTGAGTTCTCTGAGTCTTATTTATGCCTTACATATCCCAGCCTGGATGCTGAGGTAGCTGGTTAACTAGAAATACCAATAGGGTCATAAAAAAAAAAAATCCCCAAGAGAAGCCTGCTCCCTCCAATCCAACAATCAGCAAAGAAGAAACCCAGAAAACTTATAGACAATAGCTGGACTGTACCACCAAACAACACAGAAAAGAAAAATGAGGTCTCACCTCCACTTGGGCCAGCAGAAGCCAGATATCCACCTAAACGTTCAGGTTTCAATCACAAGTCACTCTTCATACCAAGAACCAGGAAAATCTCAACCCGGATGAGAAAAAACAACCAAAAGAAACCAATCAGAAGATAAAGATGTTAAAATGATCTGACAAAGATTTTAAAACAGCAATATGAAAATTCTTTAACAATGAACACAATTGGAACAAATGAGAAAACAGAAAGCCTTAGCAAAGGAATAAAAGCTATAAAGAAGACTTATTTCATAACTGGGTGATGGGCCTTAATTAAGGAGGGCACTTGATGAAATGAGCACTGGGTGTTATATGCAACTGATGAATCACTAAACTCTACCTCTGAAACTAATCATTTTTAAAAAGCTGTAAAGAAGAACCAGACGGAAATTTTGGAACTGAAAAATACAATAACCATATTTAAGATTCAATGGATGGGCTCAACCGGACAGAGGGAACAGAGAAAAGAATCAGTAAACTTGAAGATAAAATAATAGAAATTACTCAATCTGAACAACAGAGCAAAAAATAGACTTAAAAAATGAACAGAAACTCAAGGACCTAAGAAAGGGACTGTAACAGAAGATCTAGCATTTGCGTGATCAGAATCCCAAGAGGAAAAAAAAAATCAAGGCAAGACTGAAAAAGCTATCAAAGAAACAATGGTTTAAAAATTCCCAAATTTAGAAAAAACATAAACTTATAGATTCAAGAAGCTGAGAAAACCCCAAACAGGATAAACCAAAAGAAATCTAATCTATGCCAAGACATAGCATATTAAAACTTCTGAGAACTAAAGACAAAGAGAAAAGTCTTGAAAGCGGTGAAAGAGAAATGACATCTTCGTATAAGGGGAAAACAGTTTGAATGTCAGCAGATTTCTCATCAGAAACCATGGAGATGAGCAGAAAATGGCACATTTTTCAAGTGCTGAAAGAAATGTCAACCCGGAATCTTATATCCAGTGAAAATATCCTTCAGGAATGAAGAAAAAAATCAAGACATTCTCAGAAGAAAGAAAACTAAGAGAATTTGTCCCCGTCAGACTTATCCTAAAGGAATGATTAAAGGAAGTTCTCTAAACAAAAAGGGGAAAACGAAAAAGAAGGACTCTTGGAATGTCATTTAGGAAGAAAGAGCATAGTAAGCAAAAATATAAATAAATACAATGGACTTTGTCTCCTCTTCAGTTTTCTAAAGTGTGTTTGGCAATTGCAACAAAAATCATAACACTATCTGATGTAATTCTCAATCTATGCCAAGAAAAAATGTAAGAAAATTATATTAGAAATTGGAAGACTAAAGGGATGTAATAAGATTCAAGTCACTATACTGAACTCTGGTTGATAAAATGGCCACATCAGTGAACTGATAAATTATATACACTTCGTGTAATACCTGGAATATGCTAAAAAGTCTATATATACAGATACACTGAAAAGCACTATATATAAGTAAAAGTGGATTTTTTTTAAAGGTTCAGGTAACCCCTGGGAAGACAGAAAAAGGAAAACAGGGAAATTAAAAACAGGAATAAACAAAAGACAAAAAAATAAAATGACAGACTTAAACTCTAACTTATAAATAATAATATTAAATATAAATGTTCTAACACACCAATTAAAAGACAGATTGGCACAGTGGACAAAACAACAGCAACAACAACAGTAAAAACTGCATGCTGTCTACAAGAAATTCACTTCTGTTTCAATGATATAGGTAGGTTGAAAGTAAAAAGGTAGCAAAAGATAGTGACAATGCCAAATGCTGGAGAAGATGTGGAACAATAAGAACTCTCACCAGTTGCTTGCTGGAATGTGAAACAGTACAGCCACTCTGGAAAACATTTTAGCAGTTTTTTATAAAACTAAATGTACATTTACTGTATGACCCAGCAATCATACTCCTGGGTATTTATCCCAGAGAAAGACCTCTTATGTACACACAAAAAGTTGTACATAATAGTCCATAGGAGCTTTATTTATAGTTGCCGAAAACTAGAAAGAAGCCACACATCCTACGGCAGGTGAATGTTTAAGCAAACTGTGCCATACCTATACCGTCAATGAAAAGGAACAAACTAGATTGCAAAGGCATTATGCTCTGTGGGAAAAGCCAATCTCAAAAGTCCACATATGGGGCACATGCCTGGCTCAGTGGGTTAAAGCCTCTGCCTTCGGCTCAGGTCATGATCCCAGGGTCCTGGGATCGAGCCCCACATAGGGCTCTCTGCTCAGCAGGGAGCCTGCTTCCCTTCTTCTCTCCCTGCCTGCCTCTCTGCCTACTTGTGATCTCTGTCAAATAAATAAATAATTTTTTTTTCAAAAGTCCACATATGATGTAATCCCTTTTATATAAAATTTGTGAGATGACAAAACTGTAGAGATGGTGATTAAATTAGCAGTTGCCCAGGTTAGAAATGATAGAGGGGTGGTTATGACAGTAAGGGGAAGCACAAGGGGGAACTTTGGGGCCAGAGATGGTTATGTATCTCAATCACAGTGACAGTTACATGAGTCCATATATGATAAAGGACATGGAACTAGACATACATGTCATAGCAATGTAAATTTCTGGATTTAGTATTATGTTATAGTCATATAAGATGTTGCCTTGGTGAAGCTGGGGTACAAGGGTACAAGGGATGTCTTTATATTATAGTTGCAAATTCTTTTAACTTTATGTTTCTTTTGAAATAAAAAGTTAAGAAAAAGATTGGAAGGCAAAATTACTTTCTTTACTTTGACTGCATCCATATGTATTCATAAAGATAATCGGAGACCCCCAAGATTTGTATTTCAGTTTAAAATAAAGTTAACAATGGGGGCGCCTGGGTGGCTCAGTGGGTTAAGCCGCTGCCTTCGGCTCAGGTCATGATCTCAGGGTCCTGGGATCGAGCCCCGCAATGGGCTCTCTGCTCAGCAGGGAGCCTGCTTCCTCCTCTCTCTCTACCTGCCTCTCTGCCTGCTTGTGATCTCTCTCTGTCAAATAAATAAATAAAATCTTTAAAAAAAAATAAAATAAAATAAAATAAAATAAACAATGAAGATGCTGTTTTCATGGTTTATTATTTTGTCAATCTCATAATGAAACACTATTAAATTGGAAAAAATTGGTTCCATTTGGTACACAAGTAAATGAAAGCATGTGTGTATTCAGTTATTCATTCCATAAATGCTGAGTACCAAAAAAGAAAAAAGTATCTGATATCTTCAGTAATTTTCAGCAATTTCCAACCTAAGATACAACAGCAACCCCCTAATTCTAAGAAAGCTGTCAGTACACAAGTGATCCCTAACTGTTGATCCTCCAGCCCTCCCACTGATTTTATAAGCCCCTCACTCCCCATATTAAATCCTTTTCTGCTTAGGCAGGAAAGAGGTACCTTGCCCAAATAATCCTGACATGAAGAATGTGCTCACAGCCTGCACTAGGGTGGGAACCACTGGAAAGCACAAATCTGATGGTCCACTCCCTTTGCATGGGACCATGAAGGCTCCTGCTTGCCCTTGATCCTTCTCCTGGGAACTCGGGGACATTCTTCCCTGTCCAGTTTCATCTCCTGCACTCCCTGTGCCCCTTTAGCAGAGTTCTAGATTCTTTCCTCTTCCTGCCTTGCTTCTACTTCTCCTTCTTCTCAGAATGTTGTCCCCTGTGCCCTTTCCACGGTGAACTGATCTGTCTCTGGTCAGATTCTGAAGAAGCATTTAAGTGCATGAGATGTATTAGGTGTTCCCAGGGGAGCACAGTAAGGGCACAAGGAACAACAGAGCAGGTGAAACAGAGCAGGTGAGGAAGCAAGCAAATTACAGGGCCAGTACTGGAGATGCTGGAGTATCTGCTAGGCCAGAGGCAAGGGAGCTGGGTTTTCCTTCTACTGCACCCATCACTATTGGCCAAGGGCCTCCCGAGGCCCTCGCCACTCTCTGCACATAGTGGCAGAGCAACTCCAGGAGCTCTAAAGAACCCTTCATAAGAAGGTCATATGTGCGACTTCTGGAAGCAAAAGCAGAAGGGATCCAGGGAAGGTGTACTCAAAGGTGAGCCAGGGATCCATGGGGATCTGAGCTATGTCCAAGATATGAACCCTACTCATTCAGAGAAAATATCACCTCCTCTGCAAGCTTTCCCCAGGCAGGATGCAAAATTCCCCACAGCACAGGCGTTCCTCTCTATTCTACCCCATAACCCACACCAGCCTTCATAAGGCTGCATTGGACAGCAGACCCCAGGCCAGGCTCTCCCAGACATGGATGGAGATGGGCAGCCTGGTGATTTATTTAGAATCCTGGGAACACCCTCCCTTGAAGGGAAAAGTCCAAAGAAGTGTCATGTTAACTTTTATTCCAAAGCTATCCATGAACATTGTACCTTTAGGCATCACCAACTTGAGACAAACATTTCCATGTATCTCTGCTGCATGCTACAGTTTTGATTACCAGGCAGAGATGGGCTGCCTGTGACAGACCCGAACACATCCTAGATGCTGGTTCTATCTATGTCCCACTCGGGACGTTGCTAACTGGGAATAAAAGACAAGGTCCCTGGGAGATGCCACCACAATCTCTCTGTCTTCCCCTGAGACTGTAAGCCCTCTGAAGATGGGGGCATAGTCCGATTTCTCTGCCCCACCGGAAACCAGCACTGAAGCTGGCCAAAGAAGTAGGCGTCAGAGACATTTTCTCTTAAATGCATGAGTGAGTGCTAGCTCAAGGATCCGACTGTTTTCAGAGGAGCAAGATAAAGAGGCTTCTGTGTGCAGGTCTCATTTCCAAAGCTAGAGGCTTGGCAGACTCAAAAGCCTGATCAGACCCATGAAACAGCCCAAGACCCCCTCATCAGTGATGCTACAACAAGAGCTATAGGCAGAGAGCCACCGGGCCCCTTTCCTGGGTGCTCAGAGATCCTGTGTTCCCTTGCCAACATCCTTTCTTTCTAGAATAATCCCCGGGCCCTTTCCATGTGCCAGGTTTCAGGGACACACAGCAAACAAAATGGACAGTCCCTCAGTGGCCATGGCATGATGCTGAGCTGCTCCCTCTGCTTCAGTGTTCTCAGGTGTAAAAAGGAGATTATAACAGCTCCTACGTCACAAGGATGCTCCAAGGGTAAATAGTCAAAATGCATCAAGGGCTTGAAAAGTGCTCAGCACATAGTATGTGCTAAATAAAACTGCCTTGGGTTTTTATGATTATTATTTATTAATATTTATGTTTTTATTTTATCAATAATGTATTCAATAGGGTCATCTTTGAGAGGGAGAAAGGCTCTGCAGGTGGGACAAAACAGGAATAGGATGCAGGTGGTGGGAGGGGAGTCGCCTCAGATGAGCAAGCCTAGCCAAAGCCATTGCAGCTGGGTGATACCCTGAATGGTGAAATAAGCTTCACGGAGCCCTGGAGGAAGTATGTGCCAGACAAAGGGAAGCGCTGTGCAAAGGCCCTGAGGAAGAATCGTTCTGCCCCACTGGCCAGTGTGGCTGGAACATGGGGAAGGAGTGCGCTGGAGAAGCCAGGTCTAACGGGGCATTGAGAACCACGGGGAGGCATTGAAAGCTGTTCCTTCTCCTGCTCCCCCGAGGATCGCAGCCCTTTGCTCCAAAGCTGTAGATGAGCGCCCATCACCTCTGGTTTCTGGAGAAGGAAACTGCATCCCTGGAGGAGCAGATGGGAGTGTCCACCGGTCCCTACAGGATGGGTTTCTCCTCACCAGATGTGCTCAGTGCCAGGCCTCGGGGTGTGAAGCCCAGGTCCACCGGATGGAGCACTCAGCGTTCACGCCAATCTTGTCCTCACACCCCATGTGGCAGAGGCCGACACGAGGCTCCCTGGGGGGTGGGGAGGATGGTGGGGGTCACAGCGAGTGCCAGCCCCAGGAGGAAAGTGGGGGTGGAGGGGTCGACCTAGAGAGAGCTCTACAGTGATGAGGCGGCCCTTCAGGGAGCCTGAGGTGTGCCAGGAACAAGGCTACTCTCTGAGCCGAGTCTAGAGACCCTCCCCATCCAAGCACCGCTCTTCCTTCACAGAGACACCGTCTTTGTCTTGGAGACCACCAGCTGACGGGAATCTCTCGGTTGCTAGGTGATGGGAACTGTGGGGAGGGGAAGATGGGGAGCAGGGCAGGGTCTGGCGGGCCCCATATTAGGGGCCCAACTCCAGACCCTGGTGGAACGCACAGACCACCTCCACGCAGCCCCACAGACACTTGGGGACACACCCACCGCACGGCAGACGGAGTCAGATGATCGCAGACACACCCCCACAGATGCACCCGGCAGCCCCCCTGCAGAATCACACCCACACCCATCAAACCAAACCAAAACAATCACATGCTTGTACACAAATACACACACCCCCGCACAGCTCCAGACAGACGCGGAGCTCACCGCGACAGACAGGGCTGATTCACACGAACACGCAGGCAACAGCTGCCCACTCCTGGACACATGTGAGCTGCAGGGAGGGAAGGGGCCTCACCGTGCTGCCCTGGCCAGGGGCTGGACCCACAAAAGAGACCACTCCTGGGGGAGGGAAAACTGGGACACCCAAGAAAACTTGCTTCCAGCACTGCCCACACTGTCATGCCCTCCAGGTACACTTCCCAACCCGCCCCAGCCCAACCTGGGTCTCCGATGCCTGCCCCACCTGCAGGGTCCCCCTTCAGCCCAAATCCAGAGCCTCAACTCGGTGTCACCAGCCAGCTCCTCACCACATCCCATCTATTCCTTTACATGTGCCTTAAATGAATATTCACTGGGTGCTCGGGGACACAGCTGTGAGGAAAGCAGCTTTGCCCTGCCCTTGTGGCCTTCACTATTTAGTGGAAAATTAACACATCATCCTTACAACAGGAAGCCTTGACCTAGTTTGGGAGGCAGTGCCCTGAGGAGATGACATTTGAGCTGGGGCAGATGTGGCAGAAGTGGGGAGGTTCCAAGTATGTGCAAAGGTCCTGAAGACATAGAGGATGTGGGGGTGCAAGGGATACAGCAGAGACCAGGGCACATGGAGCAAGTGAGGGGAGACTCATGGGGCCGAGGTGAGACTGCACTCAGCACATGAGCCTGGCACCTGGTCAGGATTTCACTTTATCCTAAATGCAGTGGGAGCCGAGGAGGAATCTAGACAGGCAAATCCTGTGAGCTCTGGGTGAAAGTCTAGAGGGGACACTGTGGGGAGGGGTGGGGAAAGGGGCATATTTGAGCCCCATGGCTATATGGCTGGCAGCGGATCACACACCTGGGCAGATGTGGGGGATGGGGGGAAAAGCAGCACTCCTAGGGGCTCCAGGTTTCCAGTTCAGGCAACGGGATAAATGGTTGGCAGGAGGAGGGGGCTCGCTGACATGGAAATATTACAGGGGCTGGGATCTGGGGCCAGGCCAATCCCGGACTCCTCCCTGCCTGACCTGTGTCACAACTCTCCCCACCGGGACCACCACCTCTGTGTTCCCAGCAAATCCAAACTCTTCCTCTGTTCCTTCAGCACAAGCCCCATGCCTGGCAACATAAGCATAAGGACCAGGGCCCTGCCCTTACAGCCCTTGCACCTGCTGACCTGTATTCTGGTAAGTGCCTTGTCCAAGGGAGGCTGGCGGCTGCAGGACCAGGTTGGGAGGGGCGGGGGCCTGATACAGTTTAGGAAACCAGGCAAGGCTTCCTGGGGAGCAGGCGCTTACCTAGAGTCTAGAGGACACTCTAGCCTGGTAAAGGTTGGGGTCTGGCATCCCCAAGATGGAACCCCAACCCTTGGAGCAGGCCAAGCCATAGCAAATTCTTCTGTGCGAACCAACAGGGTATGACAAGAAAATGTTAGACCTTCTATTTTGAATGTGTATTTCTAAAAAAAAAAATAATAATAATAATAATAATAATAATAATATAACCTGCTTATCAGTACAGCCGCTAAAGGTAACACGTCACCCTCTCACCTTCCTGTGGCCCTGCGAGGCCCAGGTGTTGCTGGGCAGGGGAGAGGCGGGAGGCGTGGCCGGAAAGGTAGAGGGCATGTGCACAGAGCTTCATCCTCCTTCCGCGCACTGCGGGGGTAAGTGGATTTGTGGATTACAGGATCTGGTTTTAATTAAACTAACCCTAACAAAATGACCAAGTAGCTTAAGAAGTTTCCTACAAAGGAAATGCGGACTGAATTTAATGCAAGCGTGAGCTCAGGACAAAAAAAAAAAAAAAATTGTAACGTGGGCACTTTCCTTCACTCCTGGAAGGAATTCAGTGAGCACATTACTCGGCCAGCTCAGTGTCCACCTAATTGGCTCTAACAAGAAGCCGAACACAAAAATCACAGGCTCCCAGAGAAGTCTATGCGCAACATGGATTCAACCCCCTCTGCAGCCATGAACACCGGCCTGACCTGGGAGACATCCTGGGGGAATAACAGGTGAAAACACAGGTGGCAGGACAGAGTGTACTTTAAGTCCCATTTGCGATAAAAGACAAAATAATGAGAATAATATATGTTAACATATGCACAGAACTCAGAGGGAGGGACACCAGCCCAGGCTCCCCTCTGCAGGGAAGGGTAGCTGCTGTCAGCATCGTGCCTCTCCACTGATTGGAATCATTACAACAGGCACGTATGACAATTTTAATAAGAAACACAATAAAGAATTGTTAAGCACCTGATTTTTTTAATGCTTCGTTTTCAAATAATTTCAGATTTACCCAAGAATCATAAAGATGATGATTCATAGAGTTCCCGAACACCCCCCCCAGACTCTCCCACATGAGCGTGCTACATAACCATGGTGTGTGCATCAGGGCTAAGATATGTACATCGGTCAACAGTATTCACTGAAGCTCAGACTTTCCCAGCTTACTCACTATTGTCCGGTCCAGGCTCCTTATCGCCCTTGGTCATCTGTCTTCCCATGTCCCCCAGCCTAGGACAGCTCTTCTGGCGTGCCTCATCTTTCACGACCTTGACCCTTTTGAAGAGCATGGCCAGACCCTCTGCAGGATGTCCGTGGCTTCCTCGTGATGACACCGGAGCTGTGGGTTTGGAGGGAGAAGACCACAGAAGGGGACACCCCTCCCATCACATCACATCAGGGGGTGCCTGCTACCCATTATGGCTGATGGTTGCAGGGTCTGCTGACCTTGAGCAAAGGTTGAGGTAGTCTCTGCCAGGATCCTCCACTGTCCAGCTGTAGCTGGTTTTCCAGCAGCCGTGAAGTTTCTCAGGGGTGGAGGGATCCGGAGCAGGAATGGAGGTGGGGTGGGCCAGGTCACAGGTGACCTTGACTGTGCGCTTGGACCTTCCCTCAGAGGGAAGGGGAGTCTGAGCCCTGCTAGGCAGAGACACAGCAGGGTCCCGCGTGAGCTGCTAACATCGGGATGGCGCCTGTGTGCAGAAAGGGGCAAGGGAAGATGCAGGGAGCAGCGGGGAGCCCAGAGCAGTGATGTCCATGTGACAGGGGTGGAGCTGGAGAGAAGAGGAGGGAAATTCAAGAGCGGCAGAGAGGTAAGACAGAGAAGCCTCTGGGAGTGGTGCTTCTCTTGCTGTAAGGAGCAGAAGGTCTTAAAAGTTGCTCTCCTGGACACCTCATCTACCCTCCCCACCATCCCCATCTCTGTGCAGAGGGGGAGGCACCTCTGGCCACCAGGGTACAAGAAAACCATGTTTTACCAGCTGCTGCAGGTGCCTGGTGGGCTCTCCCATGTTCTGGGCCTGGTGATCCACCTATGGGGGCTCAGGGAGGTAAGGACACAGGCCCAAGTGACACAGACAGTCAGGGGTCCTTGTGGAGTTCAAAGCCCAGATCCTGCAGGCATTTTCCTCTGCCCCAGCCACATGAGGCAGGCAGGGTGTGTTCCTCAGTCCACCCCAGGGCCTCCAGGCCTCCAGGCCTTCTGGTCTCCCCACCCCTTCCAAACCAGCAAGGAAAGGTCTGCTGGCCCAGGGGTGGAGTGTGTGTGAGAAGTGGGTTCTGAGTTATCTTTTGTTAACAAACCACTCCAAACTTTGTAGCATAAAACAGTAATCATTTGGTTCTGCTCTCAGAGTCTATGGGTCAGGAAGTCTGCCAGAGGCTGGCAGCAGAGGCAGGGGGGTAGTTGGGGGGGTTGCCTCTGCTGCACAAGTCTGAGACCTCAGCTGGGAAGATTGAAGGCTAGTGGTGATGCAGACCACTGGGGGGCTCAAATCATCTGGAGAGCCTGGCACCCAGGCTGGGGCGACTTGAAGGCTGGGCTATGGATGGGGACAGACACCTGTGGCCCTGCCACGGGGCTGGGGCTTCCCCACACCATGGTGGCGGCATTCCCAGAGGAACATCCCAAGAAGGAGTATTCCAGGAATCCAGGTGGCATCTTTGGACCTGCTCTCCCACAACATTCTACAGATGGTAAGGGAGTCACTAAGGCCAGCCTGGATTCAAGGTCAGGGGCATGAGGGCAGTGGTGGGCCAAGGTCACACTGCAGAAGAGCCTGTGGGATGGGGCGATTGTTATGGGACGACCTTTGGAAAGCAGACCAGCCCCATGTCCTTCAGCCCCCATGTCTGCGTGAGCCCGAGCTCCTGCTCCCAGGGTCTCTTCCCCATGCCCACTGCCACTGCAGTGTTGGCGCAATCCATTCCACCCTCAGCTTCCCCACTGGATACCCCCTTCCCCAAAGCGACTTGAAGATCAGAGCTTGCCCCAGGCTGGGGCTCTGAGTTCAACTAGAGCCACACAAATTCCCCCACCCTGAGTGGGTGAACTTGGAGTCAGACAGTTCTACATTCAGGTTTCAGTCCTGCCCCTGACCTCCCTCACCGCCTTAAATAAAAGGGTTCTTCTCTCTGGGTCTTAGATCCTCTGGTCCCAGGCCCAGGGGAGTAGTGAGTGCCTCCTTGCACTTTGCACACCCACTCTAGTCTGGTTCATACAGTTCCCTCCCTCTGTGCACCTCCTTGAGCCTCCCCCTCCTGCAGCTGGAACTGGGAGGCTGCCCGGCAGACCCAGCCCTGCAGGAAGCTTACAGTCCACCACACTCTGGAACCCAAGCCTGCCGTTGACTGGGTCTGGCCTCAGTGGTGTGCCTCACAGTCCAGCTTCCCCAGGGCCACCCAGAGGCATCCATCCTGACCAGAGCCTGGAGCGGACAGCCCTAACTGCTCATCCACCCGTTGTGAGGCAAATAGTCCCACGGCCAGTGTCAGGGGTGCTGGTGGCACAGCCCTGGCCCATGGAGCCCACATCAAAGGGCAGAAGACCGACCACATACGACAACCAAACCAGCAGATGAATGCCAGCAAAGAAAGACCCCAGCAGCAGTGAAGAGGGGCGCCACCACAGGTCGGGAGTGGGAAGAGGACCCCGAGATAGAGAAGAACATGCAGGGGGTTAATTAGGGAGGACTCTGGTGGGCCAGGTCTTAGTGGTTCACCTGTAACATTTACTTCTCACAGCTTGGGAGGCTGGAAGCCCTATGTCAAGGTGTCAGCAGACTCAGTGTCTGGTTCATAGACCGCCCTCCTCTGGCTGTGTCCTTGGGTGAGGGGAGGGGCGAGGGGGCTCTCTGGGGTCTCTTTTATAAGGGCACGAATCCCATTCCTGAGGCTCCCCCCCTCCCCAACCTAATCACCTCCCTAAGGCCCCAACTCCAAATACCATCACATTGGGGTTTAGGATCAAACATGAATTTGGGAGGAGACCCACACATTCAGTCCACACAGAAGGAAAGAGGAGGAGGAGGCAGAACTGGGCGGGGGGGAGGCACTCTGTGATACAGTTGCTCAGAAGCCCAGCCAACCCCATAGAGGCCTCTGCACCCAGATGTTCCTATAGAGCTGCCCGCGTTGGGAGGAGACCCATATCAATCAGTCACAGGGAGGGGGGCAACCCCCGGGAGGCAGGTCTCTTCACCTGAGAGCAAAAGGCCCCCATCCCCAAAGCTGCAGTTTGAGCAGCCTGCCAGAGCTTGGCTCTTGGACGCTGTGTTCGCTCAGAAGGCTTCCATGATGGTTAATTTCATGTGTCAACTTGACTCAGGCATGCTAGCTGGCTTTTAGTCGAATACCAGTGCAGATGTTGCTGTGAAGGTGTTTTTTAGAGGGGGTTAATACTGAGGCCAATAGGGGAGCCTGGGTGGCTCAGTGGGTTAAAGCCTCTGCCTTCAGCTCAGGTCATGATCCCAGGGTTCTGGGATCGAGCCCCACATTGAGCCCCAATTCGGGCTCTCTGCTCAGCAGGGAGCCTGCTTCCTCCTCTCTCTCTGCCTGCTTCTCTGCCTACTTGTGATCTCTGTCTGTCAAACAAATAAATAAAATCCTTAAAAAAAAATACTGAGGCCAATAGACTGGATAGAGTAGATTCTCCTCCCAAATTGGGGTGGGCCTCGTCCAATCAGTCGAAGGCCTGAATTCTGTCAGCCTTCAGCCCTAGGCAACATCAACTCCTCCTGGAGTCTGCCCAAAAGATTCCAGACTTTGCCAGCTCCCACAATCACGCAAGCCAATTGCCCGAACTAAGTCTGTGTGTGTGTGTGTGTGTGTGTGTGTGTGTGTCTCTCTCTCTCTATATATATATATATCTGCACACACACACACACACACACACACACACACACACACACTCATATACACACAGGTGGCAGGACAGCAAGAAGGGCCTGAGTGGTGAGGAAAGTACGAGCGGTCATCAGGGCACAGACGGGCACTTGGCTCTGTGTGGAGCTGGGGTTGGAAGGGAAGGGATGCTTCCTCTGGCCACCTGGTAGAGGACAGACTGTTGGTGACAAGGGTCACCAGGGAGATGGTGGTGGCAGGTGAGTCTGGAGGCAGAATCAACGGTCCCCCAGTGGCTTGGCTGTGTGTTTGGAGGGGCTGAGAGGACTCGGGAGGGAATGAAGATGTGGCCAGGGCCCCGTTCCAGACCCCGCATGTATCCATGAAGACTGGTTTCAGCCCGTGTCTCGCAACAGGCCGCAGGAGGCAGGGGACGGGGCACTTTCCAACCCCGTGTATTGCTGTGCCCAAAGGGCTGGATAGATATTTGCGAGGTGAGTGGATGAGTCGCCTCCGTCCCCTGCCTGCCCACAAGTGCCAACACAGGGAGGCCCTGAGCTCCAGGCATGGCCACCTGCCCCAGCCCAGGCAGCAGGGAGCCCTGCCTGCACGGAAGGCTGTGCCGGGCCCCAAGAGCACGAGTTGAGGAGATAAGGCACAAAATAATTAGTGAGCAGAGTGTATAATTAAGTGCTAAATTGTGTGTTTCAGACTTGCTGAGCTGCGGGAGCGCTAGGTGGAGGGAGTCGTGCCAGGCTGGAGTGGCTGGGGAGGCAGCTTGTGCAACCGGGGCGGGGGGGTCATACAGGAACTGGGGGGCGTGGTGGCAGCCCCCCAACCCCACAGGAGCAGTGCGGAGCTGGGGGAACAGGATCACAGGACTATGCTGGGTGAACACAGTGTGATACACAGGCAAAGAAACAAGCAAGACATATCCAAATAGACCTCAGTGGTCTCATCTGTAAAATGGGCTGCCCACCTATCAAACAAGTGAGTCTGTGTACAGATGCCAGCCTGGGTCTGGGACACTGGGGATATCCAGGCAGACAGTCAGGCTCCCCCACAGACAGAGGGGTGCGCAGTCAGGCAGATGGGGAATCAGGCATATGGACAGTGAGACAGACAAGGGCGGACAGACAAGCAAGATACATCCGAAGAGACAAACAGCTGGATCTGAGTCTCCCAGCTCCCAGCCCTGCAGGAGCCCGTCCGGAGCAGGTCCTGCCTGCCCTCATCCTGTTTTGAGAGGCAGGAAGTCTGAGGCTGCCAGGTGGCCCAGGGCCTGCCTGAGTCTCAAGGGACCCTGCGTGGCAGGATGTCCTCGCTGAAGCCTTCAGAAGCTGGGAGCTCTGGAAAAGCACCCCAGCCCTGGCTGTAGGTCTTGGGGAAGCAGGAGCCAGAATTCAAGAGTGTTTCAAAGGGACCCAAGCAAGCAGGAGTCACAACTGGGGCAGAGGCAGGCCTGGGCTAGAAGGAAGATGGAGAGGCCGGGACAGTGAGGGTCACTCACACCCCAGCCAGGCTATCAGGCCAGACACTGGACTAGGGGCAGCGTGTCCCTAGCACCGCGAGGGAGCCCAGCGGCAGCAGGAGGCTGCCTCTTGGCAGAGCTGTGTTTGCAGCCTGGCTTAGCGTGCCACCGCCTGTTAAATATTGTGACAGGCCCACTCCATGCACTCGGGGACAGCGGCAACACTTGGCTGTCACCAGAGGCGTCCTGTAAGGGGGGCACTGTATCCCATAGCAGAACATCTCCTTCTAACACAGAGGCAAAGCGCTCTGCCTAAACAAACACTAGGCTGGGCCAAGTAAGACCCACCAACCCCCTCCACCCACCCATCCCGAAAAAACACGCCCTCAGGGCCACGGCCACACTCAGGTGCTCAGGTTTCACAAGCATAGGCAGGAAGGAGGCAGCATATGTGTGTCTCCGCACCCCACCCCAGGAGCATCTATGTATCCATCCAACAAATATTTATTGAGCACCTATTATGTGCCAGGCAGAGTCCTGGGGCCTAGGATACAGTAGGAAACAAAGCAATCAAAAGCCCTCTTCCTTCATGGAATTTACATCCTAATTGGGGATGGTTACAACAAACAAAAAACCAAAATGCCTGGGGGCAATAATGAGCTAAAAAGAAAAACCACAAGGTAAGGAGGGGGATGAGTGTGACAGAGCAGTCAGGAAAGGCGGCTGTAAGACTCAGAGGCAGGGACTCAAAGGAAGCGATGAAGCCAAGTGGGAATCCCGGGGAATAGCATCCAACCATCTGGGAATAGTGTGTGCAAAGGCCCTGGGGCAAGGCTGTGCTATGCACTTTCTGGGACTGACCTGTAAGAGATGAGTGAGGCCTGAGAGGTCCTGGGGCAGGGTGTGTGGACTTTTCCTCTGAGGAAGGTAGGGTCATGGAGGGCATGGATCTGGGTTCAGTCTTAACACATCTCCCTGGGTGCTGTAGGGAGCCAGGGCAGAAGCAGGGAGGCTATTCTGACAATCCAGGAGGGAGGGAGTGGGGTAGTTCAGGGTGGTAATTCTGGGAGTGGGGAAGCAGGTCAGAATCTGCGTGTTTGCAAGCTAGAGGTGGTAGGCTTTCTTTAGAGACCATTTGTGGGGATGAGGGAACCCCACGGGTCACAGGCTATACATCCCCATTCATTCACCTATTTGTACATATGTTTTTCTTTTATTTTTGGCAGGGCGGGAGCCAGGGAGAAACAAAGATGTTCATTGCAGCATTAATCAGAAGAGTAACATTGGATATAAGACACTGGCCTTAAGGATGGGGTAAGAAGGAAGCTGTGGCTCAGCTATACAACAGAGGAGGGAGTGGCCCTAAGTTCAGGTCTTTGCAGTTTCCAATCCATCTGTCCCTCTTTCTCCAGCCAGAAACCCTGCTGAGCCCTGTGGCCCTGAGGCAGCCCTGAGACAGAACAGCCCAGCCCAGCCCAGCCCACGGTGACAGAGGTGGAGCTGGAGCAGCCCCTGACCAGACTGGAGGGCTCCCACTGAGGCAGTGACAGCAAGCCCAGTCCTGGAGGACGAGGGAACCAAGGGAAGGATGCAGCAAGGATAGGGAGGTGCAACTAGGCTGCGGCAGGCTTGCGAGAGGAGAGGAACAGGGGCTTGGGCACGAGGCTACAGGCCTCAGAGTTTGGATCTGGCTGATGTGGACTTGGTCCTGAGGCCTCCGGCAACCTCTGAAGGAGGGAGACACCGCCCCCTGGTGGCCGCATGCAAGGAGCCTGGAGGGACCCGGCTGTGGTTGGGGAAGGGGGGCCCTGGCCTGAGCTAAGGCAGGAGAAAGTCTCCTCTGCCATACACTCCCCCAAGAGGACAGAGCTCCCCATGCCCTGCCACTTAGACCCCCACCAGACCCCTATCCTGCCCTTTCCTGATGAACCTGCCCTTACCCTCCCTTCCCTCAGCCCCATGCCCAGACTCACTGTGTGACCATGGGCAAGTCCCCTGCCCTCTCAGAGCCTCCAGGAAAGGGCGGGATGCCGGGGTCTGTCGGCCCAAGGACTCCTGATCTTGGGCCAACCACTCCTAAATCCACACTTCTTACAGAGCCCAGCAACACTGGGCCAGGGCCAGCCTGCGGCCCTCGGGAGAGCCCTGTCTGTGATGACGGTGCAGCTGAGCGGCCGATTTCAGTATCTTTAGACAAAGCCTCCAGATGGACCCCAGTGGCTGCGGAGGGCTGGACAGGCTGCCACGCTAACCCAGCCAGCTGCCACAGGGCCACTCAGGGGACTTTCTGCTAATTGGCTCCCTAGGGAAGAACAGCCACCATCCCATCCATCCAGAACAGAACAACCAACCCATCCATCCATCCATTCATTCATTCAGAACCTACAGTGTGGATGAGGCACTGAGCTCGGCTCTGGGGACACTGGGGGAGCGAGATAAGGCACCGCACAGATGGGGTTCACACCCCGCTGGGGGAGGCCCACAGTGGAGAATAGGAAGAGCCCCAGTACAATATACGGCAAGAAGAGAGTTAAGCGGTGCAGTAGAGTGTTGGATGGGGGAGGGCGTTGCCTCTCTAAGCTGAGACCTGAATGGCCAGATGGAGCCCCGGTGTCAGTGTCGGTGATGGGGGACAGGGCTCTAGGCAGAGGGGATGCCAGGTGTAAAAACCAAAGGACACGCCCAAGTGAGGGGCCTTCCCAAGACCAGCAAGGAAGCTGTGTGGCTGAACAGAGTGGGCATGGGTGGGAGCGGAAGGAGAGGAGGTGGGAGATGTCAGCAGGTACGCAGCAGGTAGGAAGAATCTGGACTTCTGGAATCCTGAACACCCTGGGAGCGGTGAAGGGTCGGTGAGGGCAGAACCTCTCCAGCAGCTGTGAGCCGCTCCTTCTGCTGCAGTATCATCCATGCACAGCCCTTACCCCCAAGCCCTTCCACCAGCCCACAATTCCCCCTCCAGGGAGGTATGGTCGTGCCCATTTAACAGATCAGGAAACTGAGGCTCAGGAAGCAGAAGTTACTGAACCAAAGCGATAAGGATCAGAAGCTGAGGTTAGCAGGGACTCCGAGTCCTGCCATTCCCGCTGAAGCCAGCCCAGAGAAATACTTCACTTTCCCTGCCGTTCTTAAAATGTGGATCGGTTGCTAACATTGAAAAATTAGAAAACCTCACATAAACTATTTCTTGGCTTTTCCGGTGTCCCTTGAATAGTAAGTCTATGGCAGCATTAAGCCCTAGCCTTACCTGGGGTCAACTGTGGCCGTCTCTTCAGGCAAGGGGAGGGAAAACATTCTGGTTTGGCACAGAACTCCTTTCCCAACTGTATCACAGTTGGTCTTGTCCCTCGAGGTGTCCTCCCTGGTCTGCAGCATCCGAGGTTGACACTGTAGGAGCCTCTGGTTGGGCTCACTGGCTGCTCTAAGCCCTTCCCTTGCTCAGCTGATGGGGGGTAAATATACCAGAAATCTTCTAAAGGAATTACCACCAGCCCTGCCCCACACTCCCTGATATTCCACAACTAGATCACGTCACTTTCCTGCCCCAGGAGCAGAGACACCCAACCCCAGCGTTCAAGAAATGGATTCAGAAGCCATCAGAGCCAGAGACCATGGATGAAACCATCCCTCCAGGGGAAACTGAGGTCCAGCAGGGCTCAGGGTCACTCAGTCTTCCCAGGAATCCCTCTGGAGATACGCTGAAAGAAGGGCATTCTACCTAGATTCCTTGGCTCAGAGGCCCAGCCCTGCCTCTGTTCAACCATGAGAATTGGGCAACAAGCCTCAGTTTCCCCATCTGTTCGCTGAGGGGTTCATTGGGATGTTCTCCGAGGCCTCTCCTATCTCAAGCACCCATTATCTGAGGAGAGAAGCAGCTTGCCTCTCTGGAATCAAACTCAGCCACTTCCCCTTCTGCCTGTGTGACCTTGGGCCAGTGGCTTAACCTCTTTGAGGCTCGGTTTCTTCATGCATAAAATGAAGATGTAATTGGGGCACCTGGGTGGCTCAGTGGGTTGGGCCTCTGCCTTCGGCTCGGGTCATGGTCTCGGGGTCCTGGGATCGGGCCCCATATTGGGCTCTCTGCTCGGCGGGGAGCCTGTTTCCCCCCTCTCTCTGCCTCTCTCTGCCTACTTGTGATCTCTGCCAGATAAATAAATAAAATCTTTTAAAAAAAAAAAGATGTAATTTACGGATTTATGGTGAGATCCCAACAGATGATTAAAAAAAAAAAAAGAAACACTTTGACACACAGTAAGTGCTCAGTAAACGTGAGCTGCCCTGTGTCCCTCCCTGCAAAGGTTTAGGTCAAGGTCATGGCCAACACACCAGTGTCCCAGACTGGCATGGAGGCCATTTTCCAGAGAAGGCCAGGCTTCAGGTTACCTCAGCAGGTGTCTGAACAGCTGAGCAGTGGAGTCCCAGACTGAGGTCACCCTTCACTTTACTGTTACAGAGTTCCTCCCCTGTGCCAGGCACCCTTGTCAACGTCAGAGAGAGGTCCAGTGGAGAACAAGACGCTCTTGGGCTTTGGAGGGGGCTGACATCCTGTGGGCTGGCGGGGAGGAGAATAAAAGGGAGGAGTGGAGCAGAAACGCCCGGGTAGGAATTGGGGCTCCTTCAGAGCCAGTGGTCAGCGGAGAGCTTATTAGGGAACACAAGGTAGGAACAAGGGAGGGGGCTGCAGGACAGGCATCCCAGGTGGAGGGTCCTGCAAGCACGTGGGCCTGGAGGCAGTCACACCTCCGAGGTTCGGCTGGAAGGGAAAGAAGATGGATGTGCGCGCTGTCAGGGGAGGACAGTGCTGGGAGGCTGTCAGCCAGGCGACAGGGCGTTCACGCAGGCCTGGAAGCTGCGGTAAAGCGAAGCGCCAGGATTCTATTTTAAGGAGACAGGAGCCCCTGAGGATTGAAGTCGAGCTCAGTGGTGGGCTTTCCATCCCACAGGGAGGCCAGTGGCTCAACTCCTACCCTAGGAGTCTGGCTCCAAGCCCACAGCTCCCGGCCAGAAAATGAAGCCTGAGGGAGGCCCCCTGGGCCCCGGGGCGGAAGGAGCAGGGGCTGGGGGAGGGGCACGGGCTGGGGATCCACCGTGGGGGACACGAGGTGAGGTCTGGGGCTGGGGCGTGTCTGGGAGGTGCCGGAGTGCCCGGAGCTGGGGTCCAGAGGAGGGGTGGGGGTTATAAGCCAGGGGATGCAGGCGCAGATCTGAGCCAGCGCTCCCCGACGTCCCGAGCCAGGCAGCAGAGCCCACGCAGCCCCAGCCACCGAGCGCGCCACCGAAAGGGGCCTGCCGCAGCCCTGGCGCCCCCACTCCCCGCCCCCCGCAGGCTGAGCGCCCGGTGCCCGGTGCAGCACCGCCCCCTGCTGCCCGCGCCGAGTATCGCACCAAGGCTGCGCGCCGCGCCCGGGCTGCGCGCGGGCTGCGCGGGTAGGACCGGAGCTGGAGTCCCGGCAGCCAGGGGCTACCGAGGTGGGGGCACAGAACGCACGGCGGCAGTACGGAGAGCGGAGCAGGGGAAGGAGGCTCACCTTCAACCCCAGCCCTGGCTGCCCTCCTGTGACCTTGATAGCCCCCCAACCCTGGATCTCACTTAGCAGTGGGACATGGCCAAGGTCATGCATTTAGATTGCCGGGCCTGCCAGGGGGGCTGTCCAGCTGTCCCCGCAAGCCAGCATGCTACACGATTTTCTGAGCCTCACTGTCCTCATCTGTAAAACAAGGGTTATCATTCCCTACCCACCTGGCTTAAAAGCTCGCCCCTCAAACCATTAAATTTCAGCAGTTAGAATCCAAGCTAAATTCTCCAACAATTTCTAGATCATTTTAGTTTAAATCTGCCTTACTGAGGCGCCTGGGTAGCTTAGTCCGTTAAGGGTCTGCCTTTGGCTCAGGTCATGATCCCAGGACCTGGGGATAGAGCCCTGCATCAGGTTCTCTGCTCAGAGGGGAGCCTGTTTCTCCCTCTCCCCTCTGCTCATGCTCTCTCTCAAATAAATTTTTTTAAAAATCTTTTTTTTTTTAAAAATCTGCCTTATTCATGCATTTCCTTTCAGCTCTGGAATGAAGCAGAAGTAACTGTTGAACTAGAGGCTCTTCTAACCAAAGATGATGGTTTTCAAGAAACAAGAACCTCCAAAAGTCAAGTTTGTAGGTCGGTTAAAGATGTTCAAAGACCTACCTTGGAAGTCAAAAGATAAATGACAGACCAAGAAAAATCTTTGCAACTCCTATAACAAAAGTCTAATACAAGAGTCAGCAAACATTTTGCATAAAGGGCCACATGGTAAACATTTTCATCTTCCAGGCCGTAAGATCAAAACTACTCAATGAGCATAGTTGGGCTCCAGTAGAATTGCATTTACAAAAAAATAAGGCCTGATGCAGCCCATGGATGGGCCCTAGTTTGTTCTCATTTAGCCAATATATTAAAAGCTCCTAGAAATCAAGAAAAGAGAACCCAATAAGAAATGCACAAAGAACATGAATAGACAGTTTAAAGAAAACTCGTGAGTCCCCTACACATACAACAAATGCCCAACTTCACACATAGGAAAGAAATAAAAATTTCATTTCTCCCTGATCCGAATGGCACTTCCATCAGGTGCCAAGACAGTCTGTCGATGATACCATGGGACACAGGTCCATTCCGGCTGCTGGTGGGAGCTCACAGCAGACACCCTCCCCAGGGGAGGCTCTGCGTGTATGTGCATCGGGTTACCCTCGGACCAGCAACCCCGCTGGAGGGCGTGATCCAGCAGGCATCCCAGGGTCCCCCGCAACGCAGTGAGCCACTGCTGCTGGGTTTAGAAACAACCGCCCCAGGAGCCAGTTACAGAAACCCTGCTTTGGGTGCACAGAGGAATATCACACAGCTGTTAACGGCAGGGAGGAGGTTCCGAAGCTGATACAGAAAAATCTGCATGCGGGCAGACATCAAGGGGGAAAAAAGCCAAGTGCAGAACTGTGTATTTAGAGTAAGGCTTTTGTGTAGAACAGGGTATGGGAATTAGAGCCTATTTGTATGTGTTTGTATTTATGTGAAGAAGCACTGAAAGGGTCCCTAAGAAACCAGTATGAATGCTTACCTGTCTGGGGAAATGAGTGGTCAGGGGCAGGGAGGAGAAAGAGAATTCTCAGGACAGATCATTGAAATTTTTAAACCCTGTAAGCCTGTATTTTCTCTTCAGAAACTTAAAATTCTCAAATCAATGACTATGGCTTTGATGAGGAGTGAGGGAAAGAAGCCAGAAGTGTAAATACAGATTTCTCAAGTGTGTATGGGAAAATGTATGTTTCCTTGTGTGTAAGTATCTGGAAGGAGGACCCCCTCCCCCTCGAAAAATGCCCACAAAGGTGGCTTCTGGGAGGAGCACGGGGCCAGGGATTGGAGGGAGACTCACCTTTCATTGTCGTTCCTTCTGGAGGGTTGGATTTCTTAATTTATTTTTTTGTTGCCATATACATGATTTGAAGTTTTCAAATCAAAAGGAAAAAAAGATGAAAAAGTAGGCAGATGAGAGCCTACGGGCCATTAAAACAACACAGCAGCTCCCCGGGTATGGTGTTCGCCACGAGCCACCTTCTGTTCCAAGTGTTGGCGTGCATTTGCTCCTTTCATGCACCTAGCAATTGCAGAGGAAACTGAGGCCAGAGAGGGGAGCTCCATGCCCCACATCACGGATGTGACCCATCAAGCCCATTCCCACCCAGGAAACAGCAAACACCCACTGCGTAACACTGGAATTCCCTCTGTAAAATCCTCTCAACTTGTCTCCCAGCCTTTGTTTGAATACCTCCCCACACAAGAAGCTCACCACTTTACACACAGGGCATTCCATGGCCAAGTGGCTCTGTTAAAAACTCCTCCTCACTCAGCAGGAGTGCCTCCCTGCCCTTGGCTCTGCCCTCTGAGCCACCTGCTTCCTCTGCCAAGGCAAGCCACATGGGCACACACACATCAGGGCAGCTACAGCTGGTCCCGTTCCCTCCGTGGAGCAACATTCATAACACCTCCCCTTCCACACGGTTGCAGTGAACTTCACAGGACCAGGACCCACACACAGGAAGCCCCAACCAGTCTCTCCTGGCTCCTCTTTATTCTGTGCTTTGGCCATACTAGCCTTTGGTCTTGCGCATATTAGCCAAGACTGGGCTGACCTCAGGGCCTTTGCACTTACTCTTGGCTCTATCTGGAAAGCTCTTATCATGACTGTGTCTTCCCATCCTCAGCTTCTAAGCAGGAGCATGACCTCCTTGGACAGGCCTTCACTGAATACTCTTGTTAACACAGCTCTCACCCATTCTCTTTCCCACCTTTCCACTTCACTCTGGAATCATCTTGCTTATGCGTTGCTTTGTTTGTAATAGAACATGGAGCCCCAGCAGACGAGGCCCTCGTCTACTTCATTCACTGCTGGGTCCCAGTGCCTAGAACAGTGCCTGACTTGTGTTTGACACATGAATGCATGGATGAATGCAGAGGTCTCACTGGCCTGCAGGGACAAGCCAGGAGAGGCTGCATGCCCTCGGGCTGTAGGTCTAAGTGCCCATCTCTGGAGCCCGCCCTGAGCAGCCCCATCCAGGCACTGTCATCAGTCTCTGCCCTTTTGCCCCTCCCCTCTCTCATCCACTGCACAGGGCAGAGGTGAGGCCAAGAGACCACCCTCCCAGAGAAATATCAGGGCTCTAAATTTAATTTAAAACAGTTTAATTGCCTAATTGCTCTGCTCTTCGGTGCAGTTTGTTAACAGAAGCAGTTCTGCAGCAGCCGGGCCAGCCTAGCAGAAAATTGGCATTTCAGCCAGAGGGAATTAAAGAGGCAGAGCCCTGAACCACCACAGATCCCAGCCAGCCCACTGCCCCTGCACCGCCACTCCCAGCCCCACATGAGGCGGTAGGGATGGGTGCGCCAGAGCTGAGCCTCTGTCCGTGCAGACGCACATGCGGGTCTGAGCAGTGTCTGTGTTTAGGAAGAGCAGGTGTTTCTGCCGGCATGTTTGGATCTTTCTGCTGTGTGCTTACCTAAGCATGGCTGTGCTTTCTCTTTCTTTATGTTTAAGCCATGCTTTCAAATAGGGAACACAAGCAAATGGTGTTTTAATTCAAAGTGTAAGTGCGTTTGCAGCAACAAAACCCCCCTTTTCTCCCCACTTTGATCCCGGACCACCAGTTCCTTTCCCCAGACCCATACTGTTACATTTCATGTGGGTCCTTCTAGAGGTATCTTGTGCTTGTATATGCATAAGACCGTTTTTATACGGATGATCACATACCATAAACATAATTCTGCCTTTCTCCCCCGCTCGCTGTATCTCGGAGACTGTCTTGTCAGAGCCTATCTCGAGCTTCCTCATCTTTGCCATACTGAAAGTCCACCTTGATGCCTTTCATAACTCCCCCTATTGCTGGACATCACGGTTGTTTCCAGCCCTGAGCTTTAGAAGAAACAGTGCCCTCTCAGTGTGTACACAGGCCTCATTTCTGCACATAGGGGGGGTACGTGGGCTTAGAACTCATATTCCTGTTCCAAATCCAGTTGGCTTTTCCCACCCACAAAACAACACTGGCATCCTACAGGACTAGGAAAAGTGCCCTCATCCCACGGACTCAGAAACAACTTCGATTATGCTCAGACCCTAGTGCATCCCGATTCTGACTTCAATTTCACCCAGATGGGTTCGTAGCATTCAGACTATTTTGCAAGCTCTCCTTTTTTTCCTTCACTCGACAATCAATGATACTCATCTTCCCGTATAAGTAAACAGCTCTGCTTTGGTTTTGAGGGCTGAATAGCACGCCATTGTGCGCTCTCCTACTACAGCAGGATTTAACCACTCCCTTATTGGAATCCAGATTGTTGCCAACTTTGTGTTATTACAAGCTGTGCTGCAGGGAAATTCCTTGAAGCTAAGTCCTGGCACACACCCTCTATTCTGTCCTTAGGGCAGCTTCCCAGAAACGGAATTTCTACGTCAGAGGGTGTGTACTTTTGGGGGGGGAACTGCACATTTTTAAAAATCACTTGAAACGTATGTGTGCGTGTGCATCCTGTTATGGTTGTGTGTCTTTGGACTTGTGCCTGTAGTTTCTTGCAGGTACCCAAGCAAATCTGTTGCATGGATTTGCATAAAGAGGGGGTGTGTGCTTTCTCTCCACTGTTAGTCTCTAGGAGTACTCCATCCTTCCGCCTCCTCTGCCTAATATCTGGGGAAGTATGGGACTGTCTCCCATGCCTGTACAGGGCCATACTTGCCCTCCAAACATGGCTGTCAGAGGGTCTGTAGACCGCATTCTGATTCCCAAGCTCCCCCTAGGGTGCCCCCAGTAGCCAGGGTCAGAAGCCCAACCCAGCCTGGCTTTCCATGACAGGAGAGACATCAGACTCATCGGCAGTCCAGGACCTCCAGCCCAGGTCTGCTGGTGTTAAGAGATACCCATTCAGAATTGATTCTGGTTGGCTCTGTTCTGGCAGCACATGGGTCAGCTGTCACGCGTGGAGGGGAGACAGCTCGCCCCCAGCTCCAGGCATCAGCTCCTGGCTTGTGACCCCGATTCCTTCTCTTTTCCCTGTAGTTCCAGGCACAGCTTGGGGTTTCCTCATATGGACCAGCTAAGAGTGCACATCCGCTTGAACCATCACGGCATCCAAGGAACCGTGGGGTCACAGGCCACCTCTGGATCCAGAGGTCGGAGCCAGCTCTCCTGTCCCACCCTGCCCAGCCCGGCTCCTGCAATCCTGCTGCTCTATCACCCAGCAGCCAACAATGAAGGGGTCAGAACCGATAACTCTTGCCAGTTGCCTCACCCTGGGATAGCTGCAGTCTCAAGGAAGGACTCCAGAAATCCAAAAGGCTTCCAGCCACGAGGAGGAGAGCAGCTGGGGACCAGAAACAGCTATTCGACATCACAGAAGTCAGTTGAAACAAGGCTTGACTTGCTTGTCTTTGAAAAGCACTAAATGACTTGGCAGAAGGGATGATTGGAAAACAGTGGGCTGTTTCACTGGTCCCCACTGCTGTTCCTGTTTTCCTGCACTGGCCCTCCCAACCTGAATGAAGGGCTGCGGTTTGAAGCTGAGGCTGAAACTTCACCGCAGGTGATGTTTCCAACCCCAGGTCCTATCAGGCTGGACTTCTGTGATTCAGCAAACTCCTACTCATCCTGCAAAACCCCTCCCAAAGTCACTTCCTCAGGGAAGCCTTCCCTTGTTCGCTCTGGCAAAGTTGGCCCAGAGTGATCTATCTTTGCCCTCTGAGTATCCACCATCCCTCAGTCCCCTGGGCTCTGGGTCTGATCTAGGTCTTCTGCCTTCCCCAGCCTCATATCCCTTTGTTCCATGAAAGAGGAGCTCAGGGTAAGGTGGATATTTCAATCACCTAAAGGAACAAAAATTGTTTTCACTTATTCATGCATTCATTCATTCAGCCAATATATACTGAACACCTACCAAAGACCAGGCCTGTGCCAGGTGCCCTGACAGATGTCACAATAACCGAATAATATCATAAATAAATGCAGCATTACAAAGGATGGTGTGTGAAGGAGAGACAGCATCATACAAGGGCTGAGAACATGGGCTTAGAGCCAGACAGCCTGGGTCTGAATCACACAGTTCCACCACTTACCAGCAGGATGAGCGTGGCCAAGTCACTGAACCTCCCTGAGCCTCAGTTTTGACATCTGTAAAACAGGGATACCCACAGTGCCTGCCTTATTCATCCACCGGAAGGAATAAATGGGTCACTGGAGAAAAAAGGCCTGAGAGCTGTGTGTGGACCGCAGCAGGAGCTAATACACCCCTGTATAGCAAACCCCTGAGCCTATGTACCAGGCAGGCCTACCTTCTTTGGAAGGTCAAGGAAAACTAGCGTTTGAGCAGGAGGCTGGAGGATAGATAGGAATTAACCATGGAGGGAGACCAGAAACACTCCAAGCAGAAGGAGCCTGTGTGTGCAAAGATGCTGACCAGCTGGTGTCCCACAGTGGACCTCCCACCTCTAGCACATCACAGTTCCATGGGGGACACGGGGGGCATGATGCAACCTCCATGAGGTGTGTGCTGGAAAGTGGATGGCCCTTCCTTTCTATCCTAAAGTGTGACAAGAGGAATAAGATACAAAGCATTTAAGGAAGATATTCAATATTGGATGTGCACTAAATTTCCGAATAAAACATTTCCAAATATGCAAATGATCTTGAGTTGGCTTCTACAAACATGACTGCTTTCACACCACTATATCAGGTTTCATCTTTGAGATGGCTATATACGGTGCGTCACCAAGAATTTGTTTCATTGACCAGCTCTTTCGTGGGTGAGAAAATGCAGGGGCAGGTGGCAGCAAGGGAGGGCTGGGGCGGAAAGTGCCGCAAGAAGACTACAGAGCGCCCTCTGGTGGCCGGTTTGAGGCCTACAAAGCCAAGCTCCTGGTACTGAATCAGAATTGCAGGGAGATGCCAAAATAATGTCCCAATATCATTCCAAACTAATTTAATCGAGTGGTTGTAAAAGAGTGATTTTATAACTATAAAAATTTACAAGTATGAAAATCTACTACCCTCAGTAGCTTTCAGGTTAGTATTGGAAAGCAAAGATAGAGGGGTCCAGAGTAGGGGTTTCTAAAGGGTAGACAGGGGAGTATGGCTAACGGTAAGACCAGTGCAAAGGGCAGAGCCTCTGGGAGCCTTGCTGAGGTCTTTGGGGGTAGTGCTGGGGAAGCCGTGGGAGGACACATGGAGCCACAGACGCAGAGCTGCATTTATGCCTCTGGCCTCAATCTGCAAAGGAAAGATAAGAGGGGCAGGATGGAAATGACAGCACTGTTCTAGAGGCAAAAGGTGGGAGTGAGGACCAGGATGACGCAGGGAAGAGGCAGGTAGACTGAGGCTATCTATTCTGGAAATAAAATGAACAGGCCTTGATAATGGATGGGGCCAGGGAGGCTACAGGAGGATCTTTAAGCCCTGGCTTCCAGAACTGGGTGGGCTGGACTCCCTTTTGGAGGGGTACAGCAGCACTCTCCTTGGCAGGAAGCCACGTGATGTGGGGGAGGGAGGATGGTGTAAGAGGGCACACCTGCCAGTTGTGGGGGGATAGTCCCTGTTTATGCATATCTTCCCTGCGTTGTTAGTAACCATGCCCGCTTTCACTCTCAGAGGGGTCCCTATCTTCTTCTGACCCATAAATAAAAATAAACATAATAAATATAAATAAGGTCTGAATGAACAGTGAGAAGGGATGCTCTTCTTGATAGCAGAAGCCAACCTGTGACTGTGGAAGGATTAAAACGGTACAATTGGAAGGAAAGTCACCATCTGGCAACCGGTCTGGGCACCACTGTTGCTGGCAAGAATCAAAAGAGAGTAAAACTAGCAGGGAAAAGGTAGAGGGAGACAAGGGTATCTAACAGAGGCTCAGAGTACCTCCCCAGAGAACTGCCTGACTTACAAAGGGGAAAAGAGCAACTCTGCAGTGAGGAAGCCTGGCTGATGTCTCTGTATTCAAGTAAGGAGAGTCAATGCCAACAAAGAGACAAGAGGGCATCAGGAGCCCTGTGACAGGGCGCGGTGGGGAGAACGCAGCATCAGTTCTGTGATATCCCTCCTGAAGACACACCGGCTGGATCTAATCATTAGGAAGCAGTTATTCTATAAAATAGAATAACATTCAAAGGCATCCAAGTCATGAAAGTCAATGAAAGCCTGAAGAATGTTCCAGATTAAAGGAGACTCAAGGAACAGGAAAAGTCGGGGTCCTGAGTGTGGGGTCCTGAACTGGATGTGTTTGCCATAAAGGACATTACTGGGACATCTGGCAAATGTGAACAGGGTCTGTGGATCAGACTAGGGTGTCCTATCAGTGTGGCTTTCCAGATTTGGAGGGGGGCTGCGCTCTGAATGGTCTATCTGAGGGAAATATGTGAAAATGTCTTGTAGGTGGGGGGCATCCTGTTGGCCACTGCTCTCAGACTGTCTGCGGGTATAAGAGTTCTTTGTCCTGTCTTTGTATCTTCTCTGTGTGTCTGAAACTGAAGCCAGAGAGTAAAATGACTGACCCCAGGTCCTTCTTAGAGGCAGAGTCTGACTTAATACCAGGTTCTCCAGCTTCTTGCCTCCTACTGCACTCCACTGCCCATCCCAGCCTGGTAAAGGATTCTCTGCTCAGATGTGCAGTTTCCCAGAGTAGGGATGGAATTGGAGAGGTTGGAGACCCATGACACACATTTGGCCATCCCCCACGGCCACCTGGCTGGTTGCAGTTCTGTTAGATGTACTGAGAAATTCCAGGGTAGCGTTATGGCTGCATGAGCTGTCCTCTGGCGGTCCAGGAGGTAGGGGAATTCAGCACAACCAGGATTTTCCCATCTGCCCCTAAAATCACTTCATCATCAGCATCTCAAGAAGTAGATCTTGAGGGGTGGGGAACCAGGGGAAGGGAAGGGGAGGGAGGAGAAGGTCACAGGCTGCCACAGCCCTGATGCAGTTCAAGTTTGCAGGGTCCCTCCTGTGGTCCCACCCAGTGGGTCTGTCTCTCAGCAATCTTCAACTTTCGGGTCCCGGGACCCCTTTACACTCTGAAAGATTATCAAGGGCCCCAAAGAGCTTTTGTGGACAGGAATTTTGTCTATCAACATTTACTGTACTGAAATTTTAATTTTAATGAAAATTAAAGCACACATTCCGTTGGCTGTCAGAGCAATGACATCCTCACCTGTCAGGTCTGGAAAATCCCATGGCACACTTAAGACAAAATGAGAATGAGCAAAGCCATTAATGCCTTACAGTATTATGAAAACAGCTTTGACCTCACAAGTCCCCTCAAAGGGTCCCAGAAACCCCAAGGGGGGAGAACCCCTGACGTGTGCCACATTCCTGCTCCAGGGATCACTACAACCACTTGGAGAAAGCAGAAGATGCATCTGCCGTCACCATTTGGAAACAACCTGAATGACAGAACTGACAAGTAAATGACGTGCTGTTTGTATAACAGAACACTGGCCAGTGGCCGGCGGTATCGACACACAGAAGTCCCCCAAACAAAACTGATTGAAAAACACACATTGGTGGGTGCCTGGGTGGCTCAGTCATAAGCTTCTGCCTTCGGCTTAGGTCATGATGCCAGGGTCCTGGGATCAAGCCCCTCGTCGGGCTCCCTGCTCAGTGGGGAGCCTGCTTCTCCCTCTCCCACTCCCTCTGCTTGTATTCCCTTTCTTGCTGTGTCTCTATCAAATAAATAGATAAAATCTTTAAAAAAGAAAAAGAAAAACACACTTTGCAGGGTACTTGGGTGGCTCAGCTGGTTAAGCGTCTGCTTTCCGCTCAAGTCATGATCCCGGAGTCTGGGGATCATGTCCCACATCAGGCTCCCCGCTCCTCAGGGAGCTTGCTTCTCCCTCTGCCCCTACCCCCCTCCCATGCTCTCACTCACTCTCTCTCACTCAAATAAATAGATAAAATCTTTGTTTAAAAAAAAAAAATGAAAACACACATTGAGGAAAGAAAGGATCAGGGATCAGTATGAACGCACTTGAAGAATTTCAAGCTCACAGGACATTACCGCACATTGTTCACAAGTACACCTGTCTTTGCTACGCGGATAAACATAAAATTCAAGATTTCAGGATTCAGTGCCATGGTTCCCTACTGTGCGGGCAGGGGAGAGAATTGGGAAGGAAAGTTTACACGGGGGGGTGGGGTGTGGTTCTCACTGTATCCGTGATGCTTAATTCATTAAAGTTATTTTTAAAGAACCTAAGTGACCGTGGAGAAGCGTGAAACTGGGACAAGCGGATGGTGTGTTCCACCGCCAGTCCATCCACTGAGTTTTGGCATTTGTGAGGACGTGTAGTGGAGACGGCCAGCCGCCTACCTAATATCTGTTTTCCTTCTTTCTTACCAGCTTATCAGGGGCAGCCTGTGCCCAGCTCAGAAAAAAAGAGAGAGAGAGAGAGAACCCTGCACAGTTGAGCTTCCCTGCCGTGTAGTGGCCATGTCAGTGAACTGGAGCCAAGAAGGTGAAAGTGAGGTCATTCAGTGCCTCTCATGGGAAAGATCCTCAAATACGAGGGATGACAACTGACAGCACTGGTTTTCTTCACCCCTCACACTCACCCCTTTCTCCCTCTGCCTACCTAGAACTGGATGGGGAAGACTGTTGGAGCTGCAGCAGCCCTCTTGTGATGATGAGGCCATCTTGTGGATGGAAGGCAAGACTAAGATGGCACAGCATAAAGATAGGGGGAGGCTGGGCACTGATGATACCACAGAGCCCCGCACCAGCCCTCAGTTGCTGCCTCCTGACCTCATGTTTTGTCGGGGAAAAAGAATCCCTCTTTATTTAAGCCACTTGGGTCCAGGTTATGTCCACTCACAGCAAAGTGACCTCCCACACCCATGGCTCCCCAAGAATGCTGGGAGCAAGCTGTCCCTCACTGCAGATACAAATGGCAGTCGCCCCAATTCCCTTACTTGCTAATCCCCCTCTGCTCTTTGCCTTTTCATAGCCTAAGTTTCCAGCTTGTTGAGCTGCGTGTTTTTTTTTTTTCCTCCTCTTGGTGCCAAATAATGAAATTTCAGTACTTAGCCTTGAAAACTCTGAGTGTTTCTAACTGCTGGTAAAAGACATCTCAGCAAGATAAGAAGCAAAAATTGTTCCTGCTTCCCCTACAGCTGCAAAAACATAGACACTCTTCGGAATCATAAAGCCGGTTCCGATAAGTGGTGGATTGAAAACGTTCACTGAAAAAAACCACGTACGTTCTCCTCTTTAGTGTGGAGACCGATGTGAAAATGTAAAGCCCTGTTCTATTTTCTGTCCATATGAACTTGTCCTTAGCAGGTTTATTGGCACCAAAGAGCCTTGTAAGACGCCTGGCCTTTGGGCCTGGCTGACATGTCCTGGGAAATGTGACCTCAGCCCTCGCAGGCTGCAAGACCCAGGACTGGGGGTGGGGGTTTGTTCCTTATGTGGTCATTTCTTGTCCTGCTGATAATATTTAACTTGGCATTTGTTATGTTCTGGAATTTCTGGGTCAAAATCTAAGAGGATCATTGCCACTTGCATAAAGGAAAAAAATTAATAAAAGTTGAGATGTTCTTAGAGTCGTTATTTGAACCAAGACTCAGGATCCTTTGTCTCATTTTTTTAAAGATTTATTGATTTGAGAGATAGAGGGACAGAGAGAGCAAGCAGAGGGAGAGGGAGACAAGCAGACTGCCCACTGAGAGGAGAGCCCAATGCAGGGCTCGATCCCAGGACCCTGAGATCATGACCTGAGCCGAAATCAAGAATTAGTTGCTTAACGGAGTAAGCCACACAGGTGCCTCTCTGTCTCATTCAAATCAATACTGATCTACCAGTCTTTTTTCATGTGTTCCCCTGTCCAGAATGTCCACCTGCTCTGCTCTCCCTTCATTTCACTAACATCACCTCACCCCTCAAGCTTGCCCAGAGTCTCCCTCTTGGAAGGACCCTGCCCCCAGCAGAACTGGGGCCTCCCTCTCCATTCCTACAGCCCCCCAGTGTCTTCCAAATAACTCCCTCCCTCCCTCACATCAGCCAGGACTCCTCTAGTTACAAGGGCTAAGAACCCAGTTCAAACTAGCTTGAGCAAAGAAGGACCTGTGATGGTGGCAGTCCCTAACAGTACCTGCGTGCAGGTGGAGGGACATAGTCCCACACTGTTAAGATGCCCACTTTAGGGGCGCCTGGGTGGCTCAGTGGGTTAAGCCACTGCCTTCGGCTCAGGTCATGATCTCAGGGTCCTGGGATCGAGTCCCGCATCGGGCTCTCTGCTCAGCAGGGAGCCTGCTTCCCTCTCTCTCTCTCTCTCTGCCTGCCTGTCCATCTATTTGTGATCTCTCTCTGTCAAATAAATAAATAAAATCTTTTAAAAAAAATGCCCACTTTACAGATGGGGAAACTGAGGGATAGAGAGGCCACATTGCCAGCACAAGGCTGGGCGGGATGTGAGCATAGGTCGCTGACCACTGGACTCCCCTACTGAGACTCACAGAAACACTTCCCATGTAGAAAGGGCTCTGAGCCTGGTCACTGGGGCTGTTGGATCCAGGTGAGGAACCTGCAGTCACTCCACGGACAGTCTAAAGGTACAGAGAAATCCCCACTGGATTGCCCTCAAGGGGAGCAAGATACCCCTGGGGTGCTTATGGCAGAGCTGGGTCCAGAATGCACACTATTTGAACATCAAGCGATAACCGGGTTCCTAGACCCAGGTCTGCCTCTCCCTCACATGTGACCTTGACAGGGCCCCTTGCACTCCATGCCTTGGTATCCCCACCTGTAATAGAGCACCAACCATGTCCTGCGCAGGGCCTGGCACTAAACAGCTTCTCTGTCTCGGGGGCTGTCCACCTTCTGTTTCTAAGCAGGACTTTCTTGGAGGTGGGGGCGCCAGGCCTGCTTGCGGGGAGCGGCCCGTGTAATTGGCCCCACGGATCAGGAGGTATCTGCTGGCCATCCAAGCGTGGCCAGCATTTTATTTCTCATATTGTTTGAGGACAGTGACTCAGCTGAACGCACCCAGCAAATCAAGACCCAATCACCCGCTGTGAAGAATGTTTAAAGCCGGGCTCCAGTCAAGATCTCGTTAGGAGCTCCGGGAGGCTCTGGGATGCAGAATCAGTTCCACTTGGCCAGGGCCGAATGGCATTCTGGGAAAGATGCATCTTATTCGAGGCGGAAAATTGGAGGCAGACTTCCCAGTGGGCCAGGGTCTGCCCTATGCCGTGGGACTGGCCCAGCGCACACCCTCACGTGGTGGACCTGCTCCCCTGGGGTTGGTCCTGGAAACTCCCAGACCAGCGTGGGGTGACAGCACTCTCATGCAGCCAGGGGAACAGCCCCTATGAAGGTGGCCTTCCAGAAGCTCCCTATTCTTCCCTGTTGTGTACATTTCAAATACCGACTCTCGTTGTCCTCATAAACAGGTGGCCCATGGGTATGCACGATGTTCAAAAAAAAAAAAAATGGTTTTCTAATTAGCTGTCAGAACTTAAGTACTAGATAGCACACACACACCCAGATTTTTACCTTCTCAAAAAAAAAAAAAATTTACAAGATGCAAAAATCCGAGATAGGAACATTCCCCCTACCCCCACTCTAGTCACTCATGTGGCTAAAGTCTGGTCAGTGGGGTGTTAGCAGAAGTAGGAGAAACTTTCTTTAGCACAGACTATTTAAGGGGAGCTAACTCAGCTAGGAGCTCTGCTCCTTTGTTCTCTTGTCTTTCCTTCCTGCTTCCTGGAATGCAGATGTGATGGCTGGTTCTCCAGCAGCCATTCTGGATGATGAGGTGACATTGGGAAGTTCACCCTCATCCATCAAGGATGCTCAAATAGACAAAACGATAATCCCTGTCCCTAAGGATGGTGGTGTTGCTGTACCAGTAATGGACTGCTACCAACAGGCTTCTTTAACATGAGAGAAAAACCATCTTGTTTATAGCAAACTTGGCCCTAATGGAAACGTGAGGATCAGAACATGCCCCCCCAAGCAGTCACTTGCAGGAGACAGGATAATATTTTGAGATGGTAATTGTGTCTTTTCCTTCCTGATCTTCACCTTCTTCTTTCTCCCATGTCAGTGGGAGTTTGGTCTTGTCCTTCCTTGCCCAGGGAAGCCCACAGCTTGTGGATGACCTCCTGACTTTGTCCCAAATCCCTTGGGTTACAGAAGGCAGCAGGGGCTGGTGGAAAGAAACAGGTGGGGATTCCCTTGGGAATGAGGTCTATGTGTCCCTTGGATGTTGAGAACCCAAGCATGGATAAGGGCAGGCTCTGGATAACGCAGCACTCTTGGGAGCATAGGGAGGAAGACCCTGGGCACAGGGTCCTTGGCTGCTGCCAAGGGGTCCCCTGGCCCAAGTGTGATGTGGACACAGCTGAACTCTGAAATCTGCAGGTCCCTGTAGCCAGGAGCACCAGAGGCCTCAGTGATAACAGGTGTGAACACAGGACCATTGGGGTATTGGCCTGTTGGTGTTGCCACAACAAAGTACCACAGACTGGGTGGCTAAAAAAAGATAATTTTTTCTCCTGGCTCCAGAGGCTGGAAGTCTGGGATCAAGATGTGGGCAGAGTTGGCTTCCCTGGAGGCCAGTTTCTCTCTGGCACACTTGTTCAATCCTCAGCTGGCCTTTCTTCTGTGCATGCACATTCCTGCTGCCTCTCTGGGGGCCTACATTTCCTCTTCTTCCAAGGCCACCCTGATGGCCTTAATTTAATCAGTTCTCAAAGGCCTTGTCTCCAAATACTGTCGCATTCTGAGGTGCTGAGTTTTAGGGCTTCTCCTAATTGGGGGGAGGACACAATTCAGCCCGGGATAAAGGGTACTAGAGCTTTCCTCTCCTGACAGCCTTGCACAGCACCAGACCCTGGGAACTTGACCAGAGCCATGGACCAGGCAGAAAGCCCCAAAGAATGACAGGGGTGAAATCTTCCACCCACTCAGCAGGATAGGGTGAAGTAGGACATTAAGTGACATTCTAGAAAGCCACTTGTGTGTGGACTGGGATTCATGGTGCCTGTGTAGGGGGTGGGGAGGTTCCTCTGGAGAATTGCCCACACGTCCTGCTTCTCTTCCTCCTGAACACATCTACAGGATTATTGTCTTCGTCCATCCCCCTCAGGGAGAAGTGTAATGCCACAGTGTGACTCACTACATGGTTAGTGAAATGCCAGGAGAAGTGGCACGTGTCCCTTCTGGGTGGAAGCACTTAATGGCTAGCATGTGACTCGGTCCTGCCAAGTCATGGCAGCACCTGTCAAGCCAGGGATACAGGTAGGAGCTCTGCCTCCAGACCTTGTAGGGGCCACGCTCTTCGGATCTTGGGGGGGCTGCTGTCTCTCAGAGAGCTGGTCTGCTCTTCAGCCACGGGTCATTCACAGCAGGCAATTCTGCTAAAGCCCTGCAAAGGACCCCCTGAGACGGGCATTCTCTGTCAGTCCCATCTTACATGTGAGGGCTCGGAGGCTCTGACGGGGCCAGCGGCTGTCTCATGGGAAATGGAGCTAAGAGGTAGACCCAGGAACATGGGCTGCCCCAGCGTGCCCCCAGCGGCAGCAGGTGTCAGGGGTGTGAAGGGGAGCTGTCCAGAGAGAAAGCTGGAGCCATCAGCGGGCCTGTGTGTCGTTGGCTGGTTGTCCCTGGGGGAGAATGACAGTCGTTTGTTATGCAGGGACCTTATACCCAGGTGCTTCCCTGAACCACAAAACATCAGGGCGTGGTCACTAAGAAAGGGAAATTAGGTATTAGGTGGCAACTGGTCATCTGATACCCTGAGACACTATGAGGAACTTGAAGGTCAGAGAGAAGACATGACTTGCCCCTCCCCCCCGCCCCCGTCCACACCCCGTGAGTGGCAGCAGTAGGGATGCAGAACTGGCACTTGGGCCACATACAATGAACCCCATCACCATACCAAGGTCTCAGAAACCCCTGCATTCTGGTCGGTCTTCGGCATGATGTTTGTTACCATCCAGATACAACACATAGAATGAGGTCCTGGCAGAACAGGAGTAAGCAGGTCTTTTCAGGAAAATCAAAAATTTGAATGGCAGACAGTGTCGGTGAGGCCTTACTGGTAGAAGTTAACACTGACTGGTCCAGCCTCTTTGAAGAGCCTGTTGGCTCAGATTAGTTTCAACTGTAAGAGAAAAATCCAAAGGGGTTGAAATTGAGTAGACATCGTTTCTCACTCATCCTCAAAAGTCATCCATCCTAAGGCGCAAAGTCCAAGGCGACTGCAGATGCACCAGCATCGGGACATGGGCTCCTTCTATCTTGCTGTGCTTCCATGAAAGGCTTCCATTACCAAGATGCTCTGTGACTCAAGATGGCTGCTACGGTGCCAGCCTAGAAGAAAGGCACAGAGCCTCTCCTCCCCATAAGGAAATTGCATGCATGCTTGTATCCCATTGGCCAGAACTTAGTCTCATGGCCACACCCATCCACAGGGACAGCTGGAACATGTAGTCTTGTTCCAGGAAGCTGTGTACCCAGCTTTTAAAAAAAATCAGGGATTCGATTACAATGGAAGAAAAGGGGGGCACACTGGAGGACAGCTATTCGTCTCTGCCAGAAGACTGTAAGACTACTTAAAACTAATTAAGACTGCGTGCTCCAGTAATTCCACGTGCATGAGTTACCGAAAGCGTATTTGTAAGGATGCTTGTCAATGAGTTGTCTACTGTTGCAAAATGTATCAGGAACAAAAACCGCCCTGCCACCTGACACGGAAGGATCCCAAGATCAAGTGTCAAGTGAAGAAAAAACAGAACATCTACATTCCCAGAACAGGGTAAAGCGCATACACAAGTGTGAACACACACAGGCACCTCCGGCCAGCAGCGAAGCTCCTGGCCTTGGCAGTGCTTCTGGGGCAGGGGACAGGGAAAGTGAGGCCAGGGCGGGGAGGAGATCCATGCTCCACTGTGCACCTCCCTGCACAGGGTGAACTTTTCTTGTGCATGTTACCTATTAAAAAACAAATTTTAAGATGGGCAGTAGGCTTCAAGCCTCTTTTTGTCTATGGATGCCTCCCCGTTGACAGGGCTGTTTGCTTAGGCATCGCACTGAGCAAACCCAGGCTGTCACTCTGGCTTCTCAAATAGCACTGGCCTGTCCAGGCCTCTCTATCCGGCCCCCAATACGTGCCCTGCTTGGAATGCCCAGCAGGCCTCCATCTCCCACCCACCAGGCTTCTAAGAAAGCTCTGAGGAGGAACCTCCTGGCCCACTCCTGGCCAGCTCTCTGGGTCCCGGATCCCAGGGAGCATGGCACGTTGGCCCCAGTCACAAACTGTGTTGGTAATTCTTACAGCAGGCCTTGCAACACAGGCCTCTTTATCCCCATTTCACAGATGGTGAGCTGAAGCTAGGGGAGGGGAAGCAGCCGGTCCAGGAGAGCAGAGCAGAAGGTGCAGAGAAAGGACAGGACCTGCAGGGCTCACTCCAAACCCCACACTCCCCAACAGGGTTGGGAAATGGCAGCTCACAGAACCATGTTTCCCTTTCCACAATCCTTTTGTCTGCTCGGATGGGGACCCAAGATATGGGGCACTGGGATCCGACTGTCCTCCACTTCTCCAGCAGCCAGCCCAGGGCCTGAGCACTGGCCAGTGTTCCTCCATCGAACAAATGAAGCAACCCAGAGCCTCCCAGGGCTTGGGACACAGAAGGACCTGCCAGGACCTCTGATCATCGCAGGGTCTCACCCCAACCCTCGGGCTCCTAGGAGGAACCTCTACAGCCGCAGCTTCTGTTCCTTTTGTTTTTTTATTAAAAAATAGATCCAGAAAATATACACACTTCCGCCCACCTGCCAGAGTGGGCTTTGAGGAGGCCAAAGCGCAATAGGGAAGAGGCAGAGGGATGAGAAGAGCCAGACCGGTCCTGGGTGCCCAGGCTTTGGAGAAAGGAGGTGCCCCCAGCCGGCCTAGCCAGGCCTGCCCCTGAGAGATCAGAGTCTGAGCCAGCGGAACAGGGAGAGAGCAGGTGGAAGGGGGAGGCAGCCCCCAGCTAGAGCAGAGGTGGCCAAAAGCAACTGGGGGCACAGAGGGCGAGACAGGGCCTGCCTGGGGCTGCTGCCCATAGAAGGTCCCATGACCTCGTCCTCCTCCCCCCCAGGGACTTGGCACTCCCTAGTCTTCTCTCCAGCCTGCCCTCCATGGGCCCCACTGGGCCTTCCGGGCCACGGTGGCCACACTCAGGCGTTGATAGCCTTCCAGCGCTCACTGTCTGTGCTGTTGATGCTACCCGTGTGGCAGGGCATGGAAGCGATGTCGTCCAGGTAGGCCACCCCACCGGCTGAGTCAAACTGCGTGCTGGCGGCTCCTGCCGCCTCCGGGCCCTCCCGTCGGGCCACAGCATAGGGCTGGGGCAGGTGCACATCTGGTTCTTCCGTCTCGTCCACTTGGCATTTGTAGGAGAAGAGGATCTTGGGCTCCGAGCTGGTGGAGGAGAGAGGGGTGGTGGAGCCCCACTGTCTGGTCAGGAGAGGCCTCCTTCTCCAAACAGTAAGCCCTGCTGCCCAATGGCCGCCCCAGGAGATCCCCAAAGCTTGGACTCTGGAGTCCAAGGGGCCATGGGCGCCCCCGCGTGGGCCTGTTTTAAAACTCAGCCCACCTGTGAGCTTGAACAAGGACATGTTTCTCACTTGCCTGTTTCTCACTGTAAAATGGGTCCAACTCTGACCTCAAGAGGCTCTTAGCAGAGGGTAAACAGAGGTAAATTCTGGCCCGAGGGGCTCAGCAAACACCAGTAGCAAACTCCACCGTTGCAGCTTTTATGACCACTTACTTGGTGCTCCTGGGCCATGTTGCTGAGCAGGGAGAGGGCAGGTGGAAGGGGGTCCCTCAATGCTCAGGGTAACTCTGACAGGGAACAGCTGTACCCAATTTACAAAAAGGAGCCCGAGGCCAGGGAGATAAATGCATGTGCAAAGTCCCACACAGATCAGGGCTGGGCTGATGAGAGCCAATCCAACCCCTCTCACCCCTCCTCTGATGCCCTGTGCACCCCCCTCCGGTCCCCTGCCGTCTCTTCAGATCCAGCTTTTCCACCACATCAGAGGCCCAGGATCCAACCATCAATCCCTCACGTCCTTAGCATCCTGTCTCCCTGACACGCCTCCAAACACAAACAGGCACCAACGTGCACCTCCCCCATTACCCACTCCACACCGGCCTCCCGCAACCCTGCTCCCCTCCCCAGCCACTCCCAGTGAGCATCCAGGAGCGTGGTGATTTGTGTCTTCTTTGTTCCCTGTCAGAACGTGACAGCTGCAGCAGTGCCCGACACCTAACAGGTGCTCAGTGAATGCTTGCCGAAAAGAATGAGCGGAGTCTTCTACAATGAAAAGCAAGCAAGTGTAGAACACTGCGCATAGACACTCTCTTGTGGGGAAAGTGTATATGCCTGTGTGTGTTGCATATAGAATGTGTATATGCATGTATGTGCACGCATGTGTGCATATGCATATATGTGTGTATGCACGCGTGGGTACAGACATATACACAACATCTGTCTCATCCTTCCCAGTGCCTAAACTGGGTGGGAGCAGGGGGTGGGGACCCTGAAGCGGAGAATGCGCATGCCCATGGAGCTGGAGGCGCAGTTCCGCAGGCAGCCACGCGGGGGAGCCCGTGGCCCTCAAACCACCAGCCGCTGGGTGGTGAGCAGGGCACCAGCTACCACGCCCCCCCCCCCGCGCCCCGCCCCGGTCCTACGCCCCCTGCCTGCGCCACGCACCCCCCCATCCCGGTGGGAAAACTCACCCAAAGAAGCCCCGCAGGAAGGCCACGTAGATGAGGGGCGCAAAGAAGCTGAAGTAGAGAAATGTGGTGGCATCTACACAGCTGGGGGCAGGGCAGGAGGAGCAGATCAGGGAGGGGCCTCCTCTGAATGGGACCTGGGCTTAGCCTCCCCCTGCCCGCTGCTCCCAGTCCCGCGTCGCCCCACCTACCAGAGACCCTCGATGATGTCCGCGCAGAGCAGCGCACTTCCCAGCCCCTGTAGCAGGTTGAGCAACGCCAGAATGCCCGCGTACACATAGAAGCTCCTTCGCGCTGGGGGGTTGGGGACCGTGAGGCCCTGCCCTTGCCTCCACCCTTCATCCCCAGGGAGTCACCTGAGGCCCTTCTGGGCCGCCAAGAGGACCCCTCCCTCTCACCAAGGGCTCTCCAACAGAAGACCCTCCCCTGCACCCAGCACCGACCCAGAGCCACCCACTGGCTGCTTACAAGGCAGGGAGATGCGCTCCTTCAGTGGGGTCTTGGGGAGCACGACCACCAGAGAGTAGACCTGCAGAGACAGCCAGGCTGAGAAGGATGCTGGGGACACCGAGCCCAGAGCTAAGCCTGGGACCAAGACGTCCAGACCCCTGCCTCAGGCTCTGAGACCCATGTAGCCACCCCCAGGGTGCCAGGCCCAGAAAGGGGAGAGGGCCCTCTCCACCTCACCAGGAAGAAGAAGCAGGAGCTGACCAGCCAGAACTGGCGGCCCCCATGCCCGTAGATGTTGAAGTCCTCAGCCGACAGGTGGGCGTCAGGGTACAGGATCTCCAGTGTCCCCTGCAGGGGCAGGCAGGGGATGGCCTCAGTCTCCTGCCACCTGGAAATCCTAGAGTCTCCCTAATACAAAGCACTCAGAGCTCTCCACCACAGCAAGCCCAGCTCCCTGGCTGGGCCTGCTCCAGACTGCTCGTGGCCCCGCTCTTCTCCCTACCCACTGGGCTCCAACCCCCAGAGGAGGCCCTTGCCGTGGAGCAGGGAACTGAGCTCGGCAGGAGGTAGCTGCTGCCAACTCTAAGGAAGGAGTCTCTAGATGTACAACTCTCAGTGTGGTCTGCAAACCTGTATGTTAGGGAACCTGGGCTGCTGTGACAACAGCAGGTTCCAGGCATCCTCCCCGCCCCCACCCCGGCCTATGGACTGGACTGGTTGGTGGAGGGGAGAACCTGCCTTGTTAACAAGCACCCTAGGTAATTCAAACCTGGACCCAGAGCCAGGGAACAGAGGATGCTCGGCCCTCAGTGACCCCTGACCTCCTCTAGGGAGCCCCCCTAGCTGCCCCTGCCCCCCACCTCCCCCTTTACCTGGGTGACCGAGTAGGCCAGGGACAGCACTGTGGTGATGGCCAGCACCCGCTTGATGCTTGACTTGCTCTCCAGGTGACCTGGAAGAAACGTACTGGTCAGGGAGAGGGAGCCAGCCGTGGGAGGCCGTGGGAGACCGTGGTGGGGTCGGTGCCCACTAGGGAGGGACAGGGAGAGCACTGGCCCCAGCAGCACACGCACCAAAGGCAAGGCCCAGGATGACCACGCTCAGCTCGATGGCCAACAGGAAGAAGCGGGTAATCTCCCACAGGATCTGGACACAGAGCGGGCAGAGTGTCAGCCTGGGGGCCCGGTCACCCCTCTCCCCAGCGCCCCGCATCCCCCCCGCCCTTGTCAGCAGGCCCAGCCACACCTTATCAGCAACAGTTGCAGCATCCGAGGTGCTGACCGTCATGGACACCACGGCTCGGGCGATGCCCACCAGCGCCACCACAAACACCTGGTGGGCAAGAGTGGGGATGCTATGATGGGGTCAGGGAATGAGACCACTGTGAGGCACAGGGCACCACAGGAGCCTCAGATTCTGTGAGAACAGAAGGATTCCAAACTCAGAGTCAAGAGTGGGATGCAGGGAGGTGGGGTGACCCTCCATGGCTGGTAACCTCTGCCTGGCCTTTCCCTCTCCGGCCTCAGTTTCCTGGCTATACTGGCAGCCTTAGAATGGGTGACACGGTAGAGCCCCACAGCCAGGCTGGAATGCCAGCCCTGCTGCTTCCTGCCTGTGACCTCAGGCAAGGACTGGCACCTTCGTGCCTCAGTTTCCTCATCTATGAAATGGGGTGAAACTAGGTCCTACTGTATTTGATGGCTGTGAGGAGCAAATGGGTAAATCGATGTAGCGGAAGCAAGCCTGGCAGCTGGTAAGGGCTGGGTACACATTTTCCTTCAGTGCCGTCATATTAGCACTTTTAATACCCAGCCATGGAGGAGAGTAGGCTGCAGGGAAGAGACCTGAGACCCTGGGGAAGACTGCTGCCCCTTCTGTCTCGCAGAAGTGCCTGCGCTCAAAATCCTGGACACCAGGAGTTTGTCAACCTGGTATCCACTCCCTCCCTCTGGCAACAGCCTCCTTCCTCTCCCTGCTGCTCATGTGGCTCAGGGGCCGGGGAGGTGGGGGGTGGGGAAGAGGGGGGACTTGACCCAAATTCAGGGACTGGCCTATAACCCAGGGCTGGCCATTTGGCACATGCTATTCCCTGATTTGGGGATGGGGTGGGACCCAAGGGAGTCTAGTGACAGGCACAGCTAGGACACCAGGTGCAGCCACTGGAAAGGAAGCTGGTGGGGCAGGGGGGATGGGGCGGGGGTGCAGGTTGTAAGTCCGGAGCTGCTGGGCTGCCTGGCTCCATGAGCGTGGGACTATTGACAAGGCCACTGGAGAGACCCCAGCTGAGAGGGAGACTGAGACTGTGTCCCCACAGTCTTGTGGAGCCCCTGAATCCAGCCAGTCCGAAGCCCCGGGACTTGTCAGTTTCTCCATCAATACATTCCCTCCAGTTTCCAGGAGTTTCACTTTGGTTTTCTGATACATGTAAACACAAGAGTCCAGATACATACACAGTCTGTCCTTTGTGCCACGAACCCCGTTGGAACTCTCAGGGAGGCTGACACCACTCAAGAGGACAGGCTGTAGAAGCAGCCAAATGCTGTGTGCCTACTGTATGCCCAGCTGCCAGCGGGCTAGGGCTAAGGGTGTGGTCTTCTTTGGTGATCACAGGCGTGCCACAGACTAAAGCAGGCCCAGCATACATGATGTGGGAAGGAGGGCACCGAGGAACAGAGAGGCCAAGCCACCAGTCCAAGGTCATATGGCATAGCTGGGGCCTGGAGGCAATCTGCCTGAGCCAATGCTCACCACTGTCTCCTGAGCTCTCTAGAAGGAAGTCCCCAGGAATACGAGGGCAGGGGCAGCGCTGAGTCCCCCAGCACTGCCTCATGGAGGCGGCAGTGGGCATTCTTCTGTCAGCGAGCATCTCTTCCCCTGCCCTCTACAAACGGCTCCCCAGTTTTCCTCCAAGGGCCACCATCCTCTGCAGTGCACACAGCCTGGCTGAGTTGACCCCACTGTCCCAGCCCCAGAGTGCTCCTTCCCTGCTAGTCACAGAGACTGGCTCAGGGACCAACAGGGGATCCAAGGCAGGCCGGTCAGAGGGAGTCCCAGGTCCACACTAGCACCACCAGGAAAGCAGTCCTCTTCCACTGGCATGGGCAGGGAGACAGGATGTCAGCTTACAGCTGCTCTTGGCTAATTTGGACACCGGCAAGGGAGGGTTCATCTGAGGTGAACCCTGAGGATGTCCGTTTACCCATGGATCCAGCCACGTCTGAAGCTGGACTTCATCACAGAAACAGTCAGTAATTCCCCTTTTCACCTACGCCCGTTGGAGTTAGGTTTTTCTGTCACCTGTTGGGAGTGAACTCACCAGGATATAGAAGGTGATAAAAATGGGGCTGGAGGTGACACGGATCTTGGCCCGAGCAAACGGAAGCTTCCAGAGCAGGAAGATGAAGAAGAGCACATTGGGGATAAGCAGCAAGAGGTCCCAGTACCGGACCCTAGCAGATGGGGACAGAAGCCAGCCGCCTGGTAAGGTTCTGTCTGCAATGCCCCGTCCCCACCCCCATCACACACGCCACACCCATGCATGCTGCACACAGGGGAAACCCACTCAGGGCCACGGCCTGCCTCACCTGGAGGTTCCAATATCCTCGTAGAGCAGCAGCAGACAGCGATGTGGCATGCTGATGTTGGGTGCCACAGGTGGGGGCAGGGCTGTGCTCCCGTTGGCCCAAATCACCTCTTCCAGGATGTCCATTCTGCCAGCAGCCGGGCCTGGGGGAGTGAGAGCCCCCACGTGAGTAGCGCAGTGGCTGTGTGGCCTTGCGTCTCTGGTGTCAGGTTCCCAGTAGATCCCAAGAGTGGTTACCTACCATGGGCTGGTGGACCACTCTCCCCCCAGCCAGGCAGAAGTTGAGGTGTGGCTCCCCCAGATGCCACAACACAAGACCCGGACAGGGGCCCAGTCGGCTATCTTGGCCTCAGTCTCATGACCCCCACACAGTAAAGGCCACTCCCAGTGACTGAGCCTTCCTCTGTGCCAGGCACAAAAAAGCCGGCTACTCGGCATGACCCCAGCTCCTCCCCCTGATCTGGGGATCTGGGAGATAGACAGGGAGCAGAGGGGCAAGGTCCCCGTGTCCTTGGAATGGGACTAACGACAGTGTCCACCCTGGGAGGCTGTGGTGGGCACTGAAGTGAGGTCTAGCGCCCCCTACAGCCCGCATGCACGCAGTCCTCAGAGTCCTCTGCGCACAGCCCACTGGAGGAACGGGGGTTACTGACAGTTTGCAATCAGGCAGCCACTGAGCGCCAGAGTGGGGCACCGTGTGCACCTCAGGTGGACCACACCCCTTGCCATCCTCTGCTGCCTCCCTGGAAAGGGAGACACAAATCAGGGGGACATGCACTGTGCCAGGAAGACGCACAGGAGGTCTCCAAGTAGAAAGGGGGAGGAAAGGAGAGACAGGGCAGAGGGGACCCCACCCCGGCAGAGGGAGCTGTGTCTGCAAAGGCAATGATGGGGGGGCTGCCAGGAGACATGGGAGTCGGCAGGGGAACCCACATCCAAGAGCCTCTGAATGAGAGGTGAAGAGTCCAGCCTTAAAGACAGGAGAGTTGGTGGCGTGGGGCCTTGGGAGCCACCCCGGACCAGACAGGCTCCCAGGTCGCTGGACTCTCAGGGACCGGACCAGAGCTGGGTCCGCACTGACAGCAGCAGGGACTTCCTTGGGGAACTCAGGGGGGTGCAGGGCAGGCGAGCCTGGCGTGACCTGGGCATCAGGACATAACAGACACCAGTGTTAAAAGGATGACCAGAACAGATGAAGCCTTATGACCTGGAATCTCCACTTCTGGGTACATTTGTAACTGCCCAGGGCTAGCAACGGCCCAGATGCCCGCCATCAGCAGTATGCACACGTACGTGGTGCTACTCATACAAGCAGCAGAACAGAAAGAGAAAGAACAGGCCACTCCTATGTCGGTGACATGACAGGGCCTCACGGATATGGGGCCAAGTGGGGCTAGCTACGAGTGCATGTGTGCGGCCTGAGCCACACACAGACCCAGGTGACGATCACCTTTGTGGAGGATGGAGGGCATAGTGGGGGGGGGGGCACATTCCAGCTTCTGGTGCTTGATGGCGGGGGGGGGGGGGGGGTAACACAGGTGTGCTCACTGTGGCAAAATTCATTGAGTCTGTAATCTGTGACTTTTCTAATACTGATTTACACGTCAGTAAGTTTTAAAAAATTAGAAAAATGTGTTCTGTTCACACTCTAAGAGCACAGGTCTCCCATTCAGCAAGGAGCAGGCCGGGTCGCTGGGCGCCCTGTTGCAAGGATCTTCAAATGCCATGGGCGCCCATGTCTGTGCTGTCACTAAGGCTACGCCTGAGCACCAGCAGGCCTGGGGTGAGGGCTGCAGGGGACGCAGGGTCTCCTAGCTACTGTTCCAAGCCACGGAACACAAGCGCTGCTTCTGGCCGAAAGGGACAGGAGACCAAAGCAGATGGGCTGAGACCTGGGGCTCAGACTCTTCCGTCCTTCTCCTCAACAGGCCAGTCTCTGGCTCTGGGGTCACATCCCCACCTGCAACTTGAGGCCAAACCAACAGGGAAAAAGAACATATGCCCAACACATAGTAGGTCCGAAGAAAGGATGCATTCTTCATGCATTCTTCCACCAGCCAAGCAGCCAGCATGAAAACCATGTTAACAGAGGAGTGGGACCGAACGATGAATGGGTGACACAGTAGAGACTACCAGGGTCCTCAATATCCACCCTACCCTTTAGTACTGGGGCCCATGGATTTTACCTTACACGTGGCTTCCCAGGATGATGGCTATTTTCCGAGCTTCTATTGCCACTGTATGGCCACATGACCAAGTTTTATCCAATTGGAAATGAGCAGTTAATTTAATGAGTTGGTCCATTTCAGGCCAAGCAAGTCTCCTTTCCTATTGCCTGGAATAGGGATGTGGTGGCAGGAGCAACAGCAGCCACCTTAGACTGCAAAACTGAAACCATGAATTGAGAATAAGAGAGAAATGCGGAAAAGTGTCTGGGTCCCAGGCCAACATGCCTCCAGGCATATCCTGGACAGCTTGAACACAGACCATCATGCGATACGCAGGAATAATCTATTGTCTTGTTTCCTGACCTTTGTTTCCACAGCTAAGCCAGAATCCCAATGAATATGAAGAGGTACTGCTTTGGACTGGGTTGTCAGACAAGCTGACATTTGCACTAGATCTAAATAATGGAGAAGGAACCAGACTTGGGAAAATATGGACAAAGAGCACACCTGGGAGAAAAGAGTGAAAGCAAATGCCATGAGGTACAAACAGGCTTGGCCTGTTCAAAGGGCAAGAAGCAGGCCGGGGTGGGTGGTGGGGAGATCAGAAGGGCCGGCAGGGCCAGGTCACACAGGACCATATGGCCACCTACAATGCGACTGCATTCTGAATGCAATGAGAAGGGTGTTACAAAGGCAGGTGATAGGGTCCCATGTCCACATGGAGAGGACCCCTCAGACTGCCAAGGAACATGGAATGGAACAGGGGGAGATTGGAGGCAGGGGGACCAAGGAGCCACTGTACCAGTGCAGGCAGGCAGGATGGTGGCTTGACTAGTGGCTGTGGTGGGGGTGGAGTGGAGGGATCTGGGATACCCCTGGGAGGGTCAGCCAACATGAGCAGCCCACAGACACCCCGAGGGAATGCGGGAAGAGAGCAAGAATTGGTGACTTCTGGCCTGGCTATTGGGTATTTTATACCAGCTAGCCCAATGCTGCTAACGTGTCCCCACCAAACACAGCCCCCTTCTCTATCTATCTCTAGCTATCAAGGTGCAATTTTATTCCAGGACCCCTCCGTGATGCCCTGCTGCATAGGCAGGGGCCCCGCCCCCTGGGCCAGAAGCTGAATCTTAACAACAGTAAGCCAGTGGCCTTGGGAAGGGGCAGTGTGGAACAGAACTGGACACCTCAGTAGCACACAGGGGTTCTCCAGGTTGACATGGGGATGGTGGGGTGCTACGATTTTTCGTGGACAGGGTCCAAGGCTGCCACATGTCCTGCAACACGTGGGACAGCCCACCAAATGAATGATCGTCTTCCCCTTTGCCAACAGTGCCCCAAAGGGAGACTCTGGTCCACGTGTGGAAGGGCGTTCTCCTTGCTGGTGCCAAGTTTAGGCAACGGCAGGTGATGAAATATGGTGGAAGTCTCCCAAGAAACATTCTCCTCGCTGACCATCAGACACCCTCCAGGAGGAAAGCCGTTTCTTGGCACCTGCATGGGGCCCTTGAGGGTCTGCTGTGTGAATGTGGCCATGCTGAGCATGGGGTGTGCCACTCCCCCAAAGACTTCTGTGACCTGGGAGGATGACTGATAAGTGACCTGAGTTGAAGGAGACAGATTCCACCTCCCCCTGCACCCCTCACCATTCTCTGTGGAGCAAACTTCAGGTCCCAGCAACCCAACACCAGCTCTGGCCTAGGACGGGGTGTCAAGCAGTCCTAGGAGGGGCAGGCCCCAGAGGGCAGGCCAAGCACCCAGTAACTGCTGAGAAGCCAAGAGGTCTCTTGTGGGGAAAAACAAAACAAAACAAAACAAAAGCCAGTGAGGATGACCAGGGCCAAGCAGCAGGAAGAATCAGAGTCTGATGGGGGAAGCATCACTTGGTTTTTGTCTGTCCAGCCCCCCTTTTTCCTGACAGGGGAACCTCAGCTCCCCGGGTCTCTGTCCATGAAATTGAGGGACAGCTGACTCAAGCCCTTCACAATGCCCAAGGAGTGTGCTCATGATCTAAGCCCGGCTTATCAGGACACTCCACTGTCCTGGCCAATGAGAATCAGCACAGGACTGGCTGTAATTGCTAGGAACAGATACTTTCCGCTCCAAGTGTCGTGGTACCAGACAGCTGGACCACTTTGACCCCACATGTGGCTACCCACCTGAGAATAAAGCCAACACAGAGGGATGCAGAGCTGAGAGGCAGATGGAAATCCATCCCGGGATAGAGCCTCATATGAGCTCCTGGATCTAGCCAGACCTGAAGCTAGTCCTACTCCTGTACTCTTTTTAGGCATAAAATCCCACAAATTCCCTTCTCTGCTTACGTCCAGTTGAGTCTGATGTCTCTAATTCACTAAGGAAAACCTTCTAGCTGACATGGGTTATGGAGTCGGACAGATTTGGGTTGCACTTCTGGCTCAGCCATTATGTGGCTATGTGACCTTGAGTGAGTCATTTCTCCTCTCCCCGTGTCACAGGGACAAATAACACCTTCCCAACAAAGTTGTCAGGAGGATCAAACAAGAACAGAGAAGTAAATGCCTAAGAAAGGTCACACCTCAGTAACTGCTGCTTTTTTTCCAAGAGGAAGGCCTGGGGGGTGTAAAGGGAAGAAGGATTCAGTTGGAGGGCAAGGGCCCCTTTGGAATGAGTCTGCTCCACCAGTGCCCCCTGCTGACTCAGTGGCTGCAGCAGACACACTCTCTGAGCCCTCCCAGCCTGTGAGGGAAGTACTTCTGTTATCTTCTCAGACAAAGCTCTGGGCCTCCCAGCCACCTGCCAGGTTGTCTATTTCCAGTACCTAGGCCCCCAAGTGGTGACTTGCCAAGTGCCCGTCTCTGGGAGCCAGTTTCTCCACCTATAGATGGAAGGCTCTGGGCTCCATCTAGAGCTACGCTTCTCACACCTGAATGTCATGAACGTGCAGACTCTGATTCAGCAGGCCAAGGGCGGGGATGACGGCCCACATTGCTAATATGATCCCAGCTGGTGCCTTTTCTCTGCTGGTCAAAGAAGCACTGTTGGCTTATGAGGCTGTTGGCCTTACCAGAATTGCCACTATGTGTCAAAGCTTGTAAAATAACTGAAGCAACAATAAAAAATAAAACAACAATGCACACTACCCTCAGACACAGGCCTAGGTGCTTTACACACTTAGTGACGCTCTCAACTATCACACCACCTCTGCGTGAAATGGAACTACTCTTGTGCCCATTGTACAGAGGGGGAAAGGAGAGGCACAAGAGGGTTAAGTCACTGGCCCCATATTCTCCTCCCCGCACCTTGGGCAAGCTCCGGGGCTTGGGAGCAGAAGCCTGGGTGGTGACAGAGAAGTAAGGGGTCTGCAGGCTCAGGGAATGGGGGACAGAGGATGGGACAGGGGACAGGAGATGGTGGGAAGGCTGGCTGAGGGCAAGAAGAAGTAGAGCCCAGATTCGAGGGATGGAATTCGCAGAGGAGTTTCCTGGAGGCTGAGTGGCTTAAGGCAAATGCAGGTCTCTCAGGACCAGGGAAACCGGAACAGACTGTTTCTTCCACCTGGGAGGTACTTTCCTGACCTTGTTAACATTCCAGAGGCCATCTTCCCACTCTCTACTTGGGCCTCCAGCTCCTTCCCACCCTCCCTGTGGCCAGCCTATGGGGCAGGCCTGGCTCCAGTCACACAGTGACTGGCAATGAGCCCCTGGAGAGGATCTTCCCTTCTCTGGGCTTCAGCTTTCCCATCTCTCATCTGTGCAATGGGGTTAACCAGGACTGGATGGAAAACCCCGGGGAAGACAGAAAGCCCAGAGCAAAAAGAGAGAGGCTATACTTCGTAGTTGCTGCAATGCCCCCTCAGTGCTTCTGACCCTTAGCAGACAGGTGAGATTATCTAAACTCTGGAAACAAAACAGATTAAGAAGGTTCCATAGGACAGACGCCAGCCCCTCATCCTTCAGGCTCGCAGGTGTGGGGAGGGGAACGCTGTTCCAGACAGGCCACTCTTGGTAAACTGCCAGCAGCCCAAGCAGGAGCCCCCAGGATGAAGTGAAGCCCCTCCTGATTTGCCCCCTGCCTGCTGCCCTGCCTCATGCCTTCCATCCTCCCGCCCCCTGGCTTCCACCTTGTTCTCCAAGCTGCTAAGCTTCCTCCTACCTCAGGGCTCTTGTGCTGGCCCTTCTGCCAGTCTCATCATTCAGGCCACCTCCTCAGCCACCTCCTCAAAGCCCTCCTTAACACATCTCTCTCAGATAGCCCGCCCCGTGCTTTCTTTACAGCACTTGGCCTCCATCTGAAGTGGGTCCTGATGTGTTTACTGGCCGCCCACCCCAGGCGTGCTCATGACCCAACCCTCTAGAATAGTCCCTGGTACAGAATAAGTTCTCAACAAAATGTTATGATGGGAACAGATGAACCTCCAGCAGAGTGCAGCCAAGCCCTTCCAGGGGAGCGGGAGAAGGATCACCTGGGAAGACCCTCAGCCCCACCACTACCACAGAGGCAGAAAGCAAAGTCCCCCTCCACCCTCCTTCCCCTGGTCCCATGGATGCAGCACTTCTGAGCCTCCCAGAAGGTCCCTCCTGCAACAGCAGCCGTAGCTGCATAAACACCACCTCCTGCCCCTTTCCAACTGCTGAAGGCCACCGCAAAGTTGGAGGCAGGTCCTGTCCCTTGTCTGTGGACCGAGGCACAGGCCCAAATGCAGGGCCACTGACTCTAGACTCTTCCTGCACAGTCTCAAGCCACTGGGTCCACCATCCCTCCTGGCTGGCCAGCCCTGGCCCTGCGCAGCTGTAGGTGTGCTCACTCCTCCTCCCCAAGCGCTCTGCCATCCCTACCCCTCCCGGCCTTCCCATTACCCGTCGCCTCTTCCTGTGAGTCCTCACCCAGGGGGCCCCCTTGGCCCTCTGAAACTTCTCCAAGGGGGTCCTCTGAGGCTGCGCCTTGAGCGGGAAGGGGTCACTCCCGGAAGAAGGAGCGGCGACAGGTGGGCCCCGGTCAAGCTGTGGGGATGTCGGTGGAGGTCCCGGTCAGCTCCCGGCTCTCCCGCAGCTGTGCGGGTAGTCACTAGATGCACCCGGGCTCTGGGTGCTCCCTGCCGGGGAAGGGCTGTAGGTGCGGCGGAGGCCAGGGGGCGTCCCTGCAGTGGCGGTCCCAGCCGCGGAAGAGGGAGGGGGCGCCCAGCCCCGCGGTAGGGCTTCAGGACGGGCGGCGACGGGGCTCACCCTCCAGGTGTGGCGGGAAAAGGTTCCCTCCTTACCTGAGGGCCCCGGGCCGTGCTCAGGCCCCGCCGCCTGGGCCGCTCATTCGCCACCGAAGGGAGCGCCGACGAGGCGCAGGCCCCGGGAGTCCGGCCTCCAGCGCCCGGGGCAGGCTGCGGGGCCAGGGAGCGTCACGCAAGAGCCGCAGACAGCCGGCTCCACAGAAATGGGGGGCCGGCAGGAAAGGGGAAACGCGGTCAGCGCACCGGGCTCACCGGCCCGCAAAGAGCATGCAACCTTTCCCAGCAGCGGCGACCGGAAAGCAGCTGCGACCTTTTCGTTGGGCCAAAACTGCGAAAACAGCCACAACCCCTACTTATAGCACTCGGGCCCGCCCCCAGACTTCAGTAGCCTATAGAAATGGAGCTCCACCAAAAAGAGGGCGCAAGCCGCGGGAAAAGCCAATTAGATCCCTAAGAGGCGGGGCGACCCGCTGACCTCTTAAAGAGACAGGAAGCTGGCACTGCGGGGGAGGAACGCAGTGCTGGGGTAGGGAAGCTGCTGCGTACCTTGCCCCGAAGGCGGCCAGGATCTAGGACCCGAGAGCCGAGGACGCTGCCGCCTCTTGGCCCTCGCGCCTGCCAGCTGTCAGCAGCTGTCAACGGACCCTCTCGCTCCAGCCTGCGCTCCTCCTCCCGGGCCCGGCCGCGGCCCGACGGTCTAGGGAGGAGCCTCCGCGGACCGCCCCCTCGCGTGCCACCGCCTCGGGCGCCCCGCAGCGGCTGTCTGGCCAGGTGACCTTTGGTCACCTGGCTGAGGAAGGAAGAGTAGGGACAACCCCTCCCCCGGAACGACGCGCTTCCACAGCACGCCACGCTTCCTCCACGTCCACCATCAAAGCGCGCTGGCATCTGGGTTTCAGGCACTCATTTTCACAACAACCTTGCAGGGCGGTTATTATTTATTAGTCGCCTTTTCAAAGGAGGAACCTGCGGCTTAGGGACGTTAAATAACTTGCCCAAAGCACACAACTAGGAAGTGGCAGAGCCTGGACGCGGGGGGTTTGAACCGCTCCTCGTCTCATCTCTAACTTCGACGGTTCTTCAGGCAACTTCCTCTGGGAAGCCTTACGCGATTGCCCCATCCTTGCGCTTCTGACATCTATCCTGTGTTCTTGGCAGTCTCTCCTCACGCTGGCCCTGCCTGGCCCTCCCGCGTCTGAGTCCTCTCCCACCCATTCCCCCCCCTCAGCCGGCATGCTCCAGCCCACAGTGCTTTCTGTTTCTCTTCTTTGAATATAAAGAAGCTTGTCCTGCCTCCCTCTCTTTTGCACCCGTCCCATCTGGCTGGCTCCTTGTCACATGACCTCCTTCCTGACTGCCTAGCTGAAGTAACTGCAGTCTCTGTCACATAATGCCCCTCTATTTGCTTCCAAGCACCATCTCTCTAACATGATTATATTCATTTACTTGCTTCCTAGTTCGTCAGCCACCCTCCACTAGAATTGTCAGTGTCATGAGGACAAAACCATGTTTGTCACATTCCTTGCAACATCCTGAGGCTGACTTGGCGCCTGGTGCAAATTGTAGACACCCACTTATCACAGTAACCCCAAGACACACACCCGGTGATAACACAGCTGCTTCACAGTTGGGCTGGAATGAGATTGGCCCCATTCTTCTAAAACAGGAGATGGAGTCACCACCTCATTACGGTTTGGGATTCGGTTCGTCTGGGACTTTCCCAGCCTGGACCGTAGTCAGCTCAGTGTGCACAGTTTCTGTAGCTGCCTCTAAGAGGGGCCGTGCTCCCGGCTGATGCCTGCCTTCCTGAAAGGGCTGGGTGGGGAGTCAAGGTCAACTTCTAGAGTTGCCAGGAAGCTAAGAGCATCACCACTATTCACATTCAATTGGCAAAAACAAATCCTAGGCCACTCCTAACCTCCAGGGGGCAGGAAACGTCCCTCCTACCCTGTTCCAGGAAGAAGAAATGGAGTAACTGTGACCAGCCCAAAACACTACCCTCCATCTTGTGTGTGTGTGTGTGTGTGTGTGTGTGTGTGTGTGTGTTAACACAGTACAGACTTTCCAGGGCAGGGAATTTGCTATTACTATTGCAATGGACAATTTTGCATTCTGTACTCTGAGTTTGGGACCTCATGTGTAGGATTTCATTTGTGGTGTAACTGAGGCTATCTATTTCATTCCCTCCCCTTCGAGGCAGAATCAGGGTCTTATTCACTGCAGTATCCCCTACACACAGGACAAAGTGTGGTGTCAGTGAAGTTCAAGAAATGGTGGTTTGAGAAACAAAGATCTGACTCCCAAGTTCAAGCCCTACACCAGGCTCAAGGGTAGCCATGCTTTCTGGGCCATCGCTGCTACAGGGCCGGGCTCCATGAAAGCAATGGAAATCTGCAAATAACAGAAACAACACACAGCCCTCAGCTGTCAGAAGAAAAGTCAGGGCAATTGTTGCGTAATCACAGAGGACAAAGGAGCAGCCAGCAAGGCTGAATTTTCCCAGAGTTTTGAGGTCTGAGTTCTAAGGTTTCCCAGAGGTGAAGGTCCAGTGAAAGACCCTGAAACTTGTCCCCACCCACCCACCCACCTCAGCCAGGGTAGTAAGTACAAAAACATTATCACCTAGCGGGGGAAATGCAGAGATGAGAGCTATCCATGAAGACCTAAAGCATATGGAGTTGCGGGTAAACCCCATCATATCCCTAATGAATTCATCAGTCTGAACTTAAAACAATACAGGGAGTGGCAGTGGATTGCTATAGATTCAATCAAGGAGTAGCCTCAGTTGCAGCTTCCGAGCTGGTGTCCTTGCCAGCACCCATCGGCATGGCCTCAGATACACAGCAGGGGCCTGAGATCTGACCATATGTATCAGAAACTATTGACATTCACAGGGAAAGATAGCCGCTCACATTCACGGTCTTGCACCAGGCCAGTGGTCCCTCTACCACCTTTGTCTTAATATGGTCCAAAGGGCCCTGGCCATCCGGACATTTGAGAGAACATTGCATTGGTTTACTGTATCCATGATATCCTACTACTCTGGCCAGCTGAATGAGAAGTAACAGGTAAATGAAGACCTCAATGAGACCTAGGTGCTCCAGAAGGTGGAGGATAAGCCCTATGAAGGCGTGGGATCTTGCCACCTCAGTGGAGTCTAGTGGTCCAGGACATACCAGGACGTCCCTTCCAAAGGATAAATGATTACATCTCACACACCCCATTGCAGGGAATGAGGCACAATGCCAGAACCCACTCTTTGGGTTCTGAAAGCAGTATATTCTACACCTGAGAATTCTGCTCTGACCTATACATTCCTGGGCAATGTAAAAGCTTTCAGGTTTGAGTGAGGCTCACAGCAGGAAGGGTCTGTCCCCTAGGTCACAGGAACCACGGACTCTATAATATTAGGGCCATATGGGACAGGTAAATGTGCTGTGTACGTTTATGGCAAGCCCTCGTGGGAAATCCAGAATGTACATCCCTAGGGTTCTAGAGGCAGGCCAGGCCACCTATACCCGAAAATCATATACAAATTCAAAAAGCAATTCCACTGGGGCACCTGGGTACTCAGTGGGTTAAGCCTTTGCCTTCAGCTCAAGTCATGATTCCAGGGTCCTGGGAACAAGCCCCGCATCAGGCTCTCTGTTCAGCAGGGAGCCTGCTTCCCCCTCTCTCTCTCTGCCTGCCTCTCTGCCTACTTGTGATCTCTCTCTGTCAAATAAATAAATAAAATTAAAAAAAAAAAAAGCAATTCCACTAGGCTGCTGGCTCCTCATGGAGATGACTAGGGGACATCAAGTAACCATGAGGCCAGAGCTGTCCCTGATGAACTGGGTTCTATTGGGCTTGCTAAGTTGTAAATTCAGGTGGGCCCAGCAGATTATAAGCGATCCACTGTAGCTCCACATCACCTGCCCCTGTCACACCAGCCACCTCTCCCTCATTCACACCTATGACCTATTGGGAGGCCCCTCATGACCAGCTGACAAAGGGGAAAGGCCAAGTTCAATCAGAGATGAGCTGGCTCCTTATCGGATACAGTGCCTAGACCAGGAGCAGCCAGAGGGAGATCTTGAGGATAAAAGCCACAGGCTGAAGTTCCCCACTGGGGTCCCCAGTTCTCCATTCCATGGGCATGTTCACAGGGCTGGCTGTGTGGCCTCAGGACATGGCAGCTGGGTTCCACGTGACTGAGTAATTTGACGGAGAGAGGGAGACAGAGAGGGAGAGCAAAGTCACAATCTTTTTATAACTTAAAATGACAAAAATGACAAAATGACATCCAGTCACTTCTGCCACGTGCTATTGGTCACACAGACCGATGTTGATCAGTGTGGGAGGAGATTACCCAAAGGTGTGACTATAAGAAGGCAGTGATCATCAGGGACCATAACAGGCTTCCCCAACCCTCTTCCACATTTCCATTTCTCCTACCCTCCTCCCATTAGTATGTAAACATGCCCAAGTATCATCTCAAAAAACAGCCCTTCCTCAGAGACCTCACATCCCACTCCAGTCACTACTGCTCTGCCATAGCCCAACTTTCCCAAAGAGTTGTCCACCTTCACCCTCTATTACTTCCCAGCACCCTCCTCCTTAACCCACTCCAGTGTGGTGTTTGACACTGACCCAGCACAGACCTGCTCTCGCCGCGGCCACCAGTGTTGTTCCTGAGCCCTACCAAACATGACTCTTGGCAGCTTGTCACCTGCTGACCTCATCTACCATCTTTTTATCCCCAAAGATTTAATTTTTTTACTATTTATTTGACAGAGAGAGAGTGTGCGCACAAGCAGTGAGAGCAGGAGAGGGAGAAGCAGCTCCCCGCCAGGCAGGGAGCCTGATGTGGGTTTCGATCCCAGGACCCTGGGACCACGACCTGAGCCGAAGGCAGTCACCTAACCAACTGAGCCACCCAGACACCCCTCTATCAACCAGCACGGTGAGAGACCTCGAGGCAGAGGCACCCAGCTAAACCACAGCCAAATCCTGGACCCACAGACACTCAGATAATACACAGTCATCGTTTTAAGTTGCTGGATTCCAGGATAACTTGCTATGCCGAAATAGATAACTAATATAATCCCACCCATGATCTCTTCTCTGGCTTCTCCTCAGTAGCTCTCAGTATCCCATCTCCTGACCAGAGTCCTTCGTTGGTGCTTCCTGTCTTCCAGGGTTTCCCAAGTCTGGGAAACCTCTCTGGGCCTTCTATTCTCACTGTGCTCACTCCCTGGACAGTCCAGCCACTCTCCAGATTATCAACAACCACAGCCTGAACCCTCTCTCAAGCCCCAGACCTGAACACTGAATGGTCTCCTGGATATCTCCACTCAGGGCCCATGTTTAACACTGCCAGAAACAAACTTCTCCTCTTTCCCCCCAAAACAACACAGTCGGATACAAACTTTTCCTCTTTCCCTCCCGCACTCCCCATCTCAAGTGGTGCCATCATCCACCTGTCTCCCGAGCCAGAATCCTGGTGTCTTCCTGGATGTCTTCCTGCCCTTTTGCTGTCCTTAATACCCAATGCCAGTAGATTCTATCTCCTAAATGTCTCTTGGATATTTCCAGCGCTCATGATCCCTCCCGCGCACCTACACGGGATTCCATCCAGAGATGCTGGGTCCGCACAGAAGTACAGGGGGCTGACAGACATCCAGCCCCGCCCTCCTCACCAGGGGCCCTGCCCTAGCCTGAGATGCTGGTGTGGTTGGAGAAAGAACAGCCGCCACAGCTCACAGCTTGGGTCAGTCCACCACCACCCAGGAGCAGCCTGAGGGATTTCCATCACAAGCTGTTTAACCCAAACTACAGACTTGCTCAGAGATCCCCGCTGTGCCAGGCTCTCTCCATCTTTACAAATGACGTTCTTTCTGTCTGGAACGCCTCTGCATCTCTGCTTTCCTCGGTGAAAACAGCTCCCACTGGAACATCAAATTGTGGCCGACGACAATCCTGGGGCTGTTTGGGTGCTCTAAGAATTCAGCCTGAAAGCTTCCGGAGTAGCTGAAAGAGACCGGCGACTCATGAGACCTCAGAAAACAGGCCTCAGCTGCCTCCTCTGTAAAATGGCCACAGGGCGAGCGAGGTCACGCCGGCGGCAGGCGGGGCTGGTCCCCACCACCCCCTGGCTGGAGGTCAAAGCCGCGCTGAGGTTCCCCGACTCGCGCGCCAAGGCAGGCCAGGTGGGGGCTCCTGGGAGGCGTGGGCGGGGCCTCTTCCTCTGGCCCGCCCCCCGGGCACGCAGATGAGGCTGACGTCATGACGCAGTGTTTCTTCAGTCGCCTCCGGGGCTCCGGAGGGTCACGTGAGCCGGTTTTCGCGCGAAAACTGGTTGTTGCTGGAGTGCCGGTGGGGAGCGTGGTACTGCTGCTATGGCGGTAAGCGCGCGGGGTTTCCCCGGCGGGCTGCGGGCCTGCGGTGCGGGACCAAGGTGCAGGCGGGGGTGGGGGGCCGGCGGCTGGTCCCGGCGAGTCGGCATGTCTGCGGGAGCCGGGGGCCGGGGGCGCCGGCGGGCCGGGCGCGCGCCGGGACCCGGGGCGAGGGGCTGCGCGCTTCTAGTCCTTGGGCCCTCACCCTACTCCGGCCCGTCCGGATCGGGCCTCCAGATGGGGTTGGGTCCCTCGGCTCTGGTTTGAAGCGGATTTCTCCCCTATACTCCTCCCTTGCGGGCCCCCAAACCGCTCGAATCCCCGGGGATTCGGGGAATGCCTCCTCTTCCCCTCCCTCCAAGCTGGGAGCCCCGAATTCCGTAACCCGAGCTCTGTGGCCGACTCGGCCACTATCATTTACTCACTCCGCACATGCTTGTGGGGCTCCCTCCCTGTGCTTGGCGCTGGGTGTAACACAAGATGGATAAGGCCCTGCATCTTTGGCCACGTATTATTGTAGTGTTTTTTTTCTCCCTTTGTTTTATTTATTGTCTTTCCCCTCCACCAGCCTATACATTCCAGATCTCTTATGCTTTGATCACTGTCGTGTTTTGTCTCCTGTCGCAGTGGCTTGCATATTGTGGGTGTGAAGGCATGCTTACAGGAGAGGAAGGCGGGAGGAGTAGAGGAATAGGTACACAGACAAATAAGGTGTTCTTAGTGACTTGTCATGGAGAAAGCACTGGGAAATGTCAGTGTCTGGAGTATTTGAGGAAGTGATACTTGAGCTGGTTCCTGTATGTCAAGAAGCCATTGGCTCTGAGAGCTTACAGGAGAGCGTTCCAGGCAGAGGGAACCTGATGCATTCCAGGCAGAGGGAACCTGAGATGCAAAGTCCTGAGGCTGGAGGGCTTTGGAGTGTCAGGGGAGAGGGTCACAGGTGGAGAGGGCTGCCTTAAAGGATGTTAAGTCAGCCATCACCTTCTCCGTCCTCTTCTGCAGGAATCATCGGAGTCCTTCACGGTGGCCTCCAGCCCAGCCCGGCGGCTGCGAAGTGATCCTCTCACCTCCAGCCCGGGGCGAAGCTCCCGTCGCACAGATGCCCTTACCTCCAGCCCTGGCCGTGATCTTCCCCCCTTTGAGGATGAGTCTGAGGGACTTCTAGGTACAGAGGGACCCCTGGATGAAGAGGAAGAAGATGGAGAGGAGCTTATCGGAGATGGCATGGAGAGGTATTTGCATGCAAGGCCGAGCATTCAGAGAGTTTTGCCGAGCACCCATGGTGTGTCCAGTGACCTTGCTTTGGGTACTGGGGAGGCAGAGGTATCCGTATCCCTGCCTATGAGTGCACCTTGATGCAGGATCTAGGGGGAGACAAACAGGTCCAAGGAACTACAACATAGGCCTGAGTAACTTGCAGTATCATACATAGTCCTGGGTAAACCTTAGCTCTGTAAGATGTGCCCCTCAGGGGATGCAAGAAGTCTCTCCTGTGGTGGACCACATCAGGGATGCTGAGATTGACTTGGAAGAACAGGAAGCAAGCAGCTGAGTGTCACTGTGCAGTTGCAACTTAAAAGAAATGTTGGGGGTGGAGGCTGGTAAATCAAGATTTCAGTGCATTTCAGCAAACATTTATTACACCTAATCTGTACCAGGCTCTGGATTAGATAGTTTCACACTTATTAATAAAAATACAAACACGTATTAAAGGTTTTGAGACTCGGTGGTAAGGTCATGGAGTAGGCTGTGCAAGGGAGCAAGGTTAGAGTTCTCCTGCTGCTCTGCCCCATATTTACAACCAGGATTTGGTAGATATACTACTGGTAAAATTGTTTGAATCCCCACAGCCTTATGAAGATTCTCCTTTGGGACCTTCTTTGACTCTGACTCTGGGGTTCCAAACGTGGGGTGTAGGAGAGTACCGTACAGGCCTTCTCACGGTCCAAGACAGGGTGGTGGTAGGGGAGCGATGGTGCTCTCTGTGAGCCACCGGAGGGACTTGCAAGGGCTCCCTGGGCCTTTCGGGTCTTTGCATTAAATATCATCACCCAGGTGGTTGTGGATGTACCATATGCCCCACACTCTGGAAGGAATCGGGAGCCTTTGGACAAATCAGCTCCAAAGTGTTAGACGAACATACGTTTTGAATTTTCTTCAGCATACATCTAGGGATGAGATCATTGGCTCATATTTTAACTCTGTAGTTCACATTCTGAGGAACTCCTAGACTGTTTTCTGAAAGAGATCCACCATTTTATGTTCCCACAAGTGGTGTATGAGGCTGCTAATTCTTCCAGTTCTTGCTGATACCTGTTATTTTTTGGGTTTTGGTGATAGCTGTCCCAGTAGGTGTGATGTGATGTCTCATGGGGGTTTTGGTTTCCATTTCCCTGGTGGTTAATGACATGGAACATCTTTTTATGTGCTTATTGACCATTTGTATATCTTTGGAGAAATGTCTGTTAAGATCTTTTGGCCATTTTATGATTGGATTGCTTGATTTTTTTTTTTTTTTTTAAATTATCGAGTTGTAAGAGGTTTTAAAATTTTATTCTGGGTACGGTTCCTTTACCAGATACATGATTTGCAAATGTTTTCTTTTCACTTTTTTTAAATGGTGTCTTTTGAGGCACAAAAGTTTTTTTTTTAATTTTGATAAAACCTAGTTTATTAATTTTTTAAAGATTTTATTTATTTCACAGAGGCACAGCGAAAGAGGGTACACAAGGGATTGGGAGAGGGAGAAGCAGGCTTCCCGCACAACAGGGAGCCTGATGGAGGGCTCGATCCCAGGACCCTGGGATCATGACCCAAGCTGAAGGCAGACACTTAACCAACTGAGCCACCCAGGTGCCCCATTTATTAATTTTTTTTTTTTAAGATTTTATTTATTTATTTGACAGAGAGAAATCACAAGCAGGCAGAGAGGCAGGCAGAGAGAGAGGAGGAAGCAGGCTCCCTGCTGAGCAGAAAGCCCGATGCAGGGCTTGAACCCAGGACTTGGGATCATGACCTGAGCCGAAGGCAGCGGCTTAACCCACTGAGCCACCCAGGCGCCCCCCATTTATTAATTTTTTTATGGACCGATTAGAATTTCACTGAGGATGGAGGACATCTCATGTGACTTAAAATTTTCTCAAAGAGTCAGACAATACCTTTTAACTGAGAGCATTTAAGAATTCAGAAATGGGGGGCGCCTGGGTGGCTCAGTGGGTTAAGCCGCTGCCTTCGGCTCAGGTCATGATCTCAGGGTCCTGGGATCGAGCCCCGCATCGGGCTCTCTGCTCAGCAGGGAGCCTGCTTCCTCCTCTCTCTCTGCCTGCCTCTCTGCCTGCTTGTGATCTCTCTCTGTCAAATAAATAAATAAAATCTTGAAAAAAAAAAAAAAAGAATTCAGAAATGGGTCAACCCACACATTTACCTGGCTCCTGTGGGATCTGTTTCTGGCATCAACAATATGGAATTACTTATTCTGAATTTATTTAAAAAAACAAAAATAGCCAGTCCCCCCAGTCACCATTTACCCTGAAAAAATGGAGAATTCCAGAGGATCGTCTTGGGGAGGTAGTGTGGTATTAGGGAATGAGCCTGCAGGTTGTGGTTGGACCGCATTTTGACACCGAGCTCTGCTGAGCGGCTCTTGGCAAAAGCCCTATCATCCTCATCTTTCCTCATCTTGCAGATGGAGTAATGATGTCTCCCTCCCAGAATTGTGGGGAGGAAAGCCGTCCTTGCTCTCAGTGGGTTCTTTGTCCAGACAGCATTCCCCTTCACATACCTGCCCAGTGACATCATGGAAAACGAGGCCACGAGGCCTTGGAGAGGTGTTGGAATAGCTGAGAGGGTTGATCGAGTGGGTGGGCGTTTCTGAGAGGCTGGTTTGGCTGATGTCAATAGAAAACCTTTCCAGTACTTCAAGGGGTTTGAGGCAGCTTTGTCTTGGGGGTGGGGGGTGCAGGGAGAATTTGTTGGGAGGTTGGGGTCGGCTGTCTGAAGGGCCTTTCTGCCTGAAGGTTTTGTGGTTCCTCAAATTCCTGTTTCTGACTGGATGCTCAAAGCTGTCTGGAGGTCCCTCTCCCTGTTTTTATGGTGGTAAACACACATTACAGAATTTACCATCTTAACCATCTTCAAGTGTCCAGTTTGAGGGCGTTGAGTTCACTCTTGTGAAACCATCTCCAGCACTTCCTTACATCCCCAAACTGAATCCTGCAGTGTTTGTCCTTTGTGTGGCTTAGTTCACTGAAACCATTGTCCTCAAGATTCGCCCACAGTCAGACTTTCTTCCTTTTGAAGACTGAGTGATACTCCATTGTATGCACAGAGCACACTTTGTCTCTGTTGGAGATCCTTTTGGAACCTTTTGTATTTCTGGCTTGGAGACTCTTATGGCCTGGGCAGGCTGGGATTCCTGAGTCTTCTGGAGCAGGCCCAGTTCCTGGGGCGACTTTTGTTTTGTTTTTGATACTAACGGTCTATTTGGGGCTCCCTCAGGGACTATCGCGCCATCCCGGAACTGGATGTCTACGAGGCTGAGGGCCTGGCCCTGGACGACGAGGATGTGGAGGAGCTGACAGCCAGTCAGAGGGAGGCGGCAGAGCGGGCCATGCGGCAGCGTGACCGAGAGGCCGGCCGGGGCCTGGGCCGCATGCGCCGCGGGCTCCTGTATGGTAGGCTCGAACGTTTGTACCTCCAAGCTTCCAGAGCCTTGGGGTGCTGGAAAGGGAGTTCTGGGGAAGGCAGATGGAAGGTGATGGGAAAATTTCACTGGAGGGTATCCCTTTGGCCCCCAGACAGCGATGAGGAGGACGAGGAGCGCCCCTCCCGGAAACGACGCCATGTAGAGAGGGCCACGGAAGACGGCGAGGAGGATGAAGACATGATCGAGAGCATCGAGAACCTGGAGGACCTCAAAGGCCACTCTGTGCGTGAGTGGGTGAGCATGGCAGGCCCACGCCTGGAGATCCACCACCGCTTTAAGAACTTCCTACGCACCCATGTGGATGGCCATGGTCACAATGTCTTCAAGGAGCGCATCAGCGACATGTGTAAAGGTGCAGCTCCTGTGTGTCCCCGCTGCTCTCCACTCAATGCAGTCCGCCTTGCTGTATTCTCCCCTGGGGGGGTCATTCCCTTGGGCCTTTGACAGCACGTTGACTCGAGATGTGAAGTGCAGGGAATACTGGGCCCCTTGCCCGTGGCTGGACAGGAGGTGGCACCTGAAGCCCGAGATGTCTGTCCTCGGGCAAAACACAAAAAGCACTGCATGTCTGTGCTAGGGACGGTGCTATCCAGGGACGACATCCGGACCACAGAAGCATTGTTTGATGTGCTTAAAATGTGGCAGGTTTTAATGCCGGCTCATTGTAACCGGACAAGGTGACCTTTGTTGTGAGGTGTGCGTAACCTAACGTTAACTGTGATCTACAGTGTTTAGCTACCAAGTGGATTCCTTAGTAAGACCAAATTTGTCTGTCACTGAAGTGTTCCGAGCTATACCTTGATGTTTTAAAGAGAAATGTTGGTTAAAACAGCTCTCACCCTCTAGGATCTACTTTTTAAATCTTCTGTCCCCTGTAGTTACCAGCTGCATGTACCAGGCCTCTAGAAACTACTAGTTTAACCAACCGGATGGGAGTAACCGTGTATAGGGCTTGTTTTCCAAAGAGGAGCGTTGTTTAGAGTAGCGACATTCTAGGCCTACTTAGGCATGTTGTAAAGCTGTTGGAGAAGTAACTCCACAAGTTCCGTGAGTGGAAATGTAGTGCTCAAGTCACATTCTACATTAAAAGGTTGTAACAAATACAAACAAAAAAAAAAAAAAAAAAAAAAAATGTGGCAGGTTTAATGTCAAAGTCTGGATTACTACTTCAGGTAGAAAATAGCACATTTCTGTGGGACAGGAATTACATTTAAAAAGAAGCTTGTGAATCTTTCCACTGTTGTCCATGTCGCTCCTTTTTGTCTCGTATCTCATGTGGTTTATTCATGGGTTTCCTCCTCGGCCCTTTTAGGCATTTTGAGTTTGCGGCCCTATTGTAAGAGACACCCCGCATGTATCGTTTTACGTAGTGTGACTTCCTACGTTGTGCGATGTTGCATTTTACAGATTGGGAAGTTGAGGCATAGGATGTGTCACTTACTGCCAGAGCCACACAGCTAAAGCAGGGCAGGCTTCAAAATTGGGGCTGGGGCTTCCAGCTCCAGGTCAAGGATTGGAGGGGGCAGGCAGGCCTGCCTCGTTGCGTAGGGAGAGGGATGTCACCTGCCGTGTCCCCCGCCAAGCTCTGTGCTCAGTTTGTCTTCCCTCCTGCAGAGAACCGCGAGAGCCTGGTGGTGAACTACGAGGACCTGGCGGCTCGGGAGCACGTCCTGGCATACTTCCTGCCAGAGGCGCCTGCAGAGCTGCTGCAGATCTTTGACGAGGCTGCACTGGAGGTCGTGCTGGCCATGTACCCAAAGTACGACCGTATCGCCAGCCACATCCACGTGCGCATCTCCCACCTGCCTCTGGTGGAGGAGCTGCGTTCTCTGAGGTGAGCTGGGGGCCGGGCGGGAGCTGGGGCCCCGGGGCCAAGGAGCTCCCACTCACCACCGGGCCCTCTGGCTTGGACCGGCTGAGGTGCTGTGGATCTGGTGGGCTCCCAAGTTTTCCTGGACCCACCTCACGTCAGGAGCTGATCTCTGGAGGCCACGGGTCAGGCTTTGGCCTCCAGTCCTCTGACAGGCCCTCCCGTCTCCACAGGCAGCTGCACCTGAACCAGCTGATCCGCACCAGTGGTGTGGTGACCAGCTGCACGGGCGTCCTGCCCCAGCTCAGCATGGTCAAGTACAACTGCAACAAGTGTAACTTCGTGCTGGGGCCCTTCTGTCAGTCCCAGAACCAGGAGGTGAAGCCGGGCTCCTGCCCTGAGTGCCAGTCAGCCGGACCCTTCGAAGTCAACATGGAGGAGGTGAGAGGCCACGCCCGCCAGTGGCTGCCCTTCCTGTCTACCCTGGTCCCGCCCCGTGGCTAAGGCAGGTGCATGAGCTCAGCAGCCAGGGGAACCAAGGTGGACTTGTGTCCTGGCCACACCCTGAGGTAAACCAGAGCTCCCCGGCCAGCCTGCTTAGTTTGGCCTGTGGGCTGTTTTTCAAGAATTCGGGCCAATATTTTTTTTTAATTTGTTTTTTTGTATTGTTTTGTTTTGTTTTAAGATTTTACTTGTTTGACAGAGAGGAACCACAAGTAGGCAGAGAGGAGGTGGGGTTGGGGGAAGCAGGCTCCCTGCTGAGCAGAGAGCCCGATGCGGGGCTCGATCCCAGGACCCTGAGATCATACCTGAGCCGAAGGCAGAGGCTTAACCCACTGAGCCACTCAGGTGCCCCACGAGCCAATATTTTAAAGCGAGGCCATTTTGCTTAAAATGTCGAAGTTAATGGTTTTTCTTTTTAAGGAAAAAAAAAAAAGGCAGAGAAGCTCTGGCAAAACTGGGCTCACTTCTCATTCAGCTCTCTCCTTAGTAAGGCACCTGCTTTCCCATACCTCACTCCCATGGGGCTTTCCCTTGGCATTTCTGGTACCTGCCTCTCGGTGGGGGGCTCTAGATCATAGCTAGCTTAGACATTGCTGCATTGGATTCAGAAGGCCCTGCTTAAAGCTGCTGGGCCATTTTCCTTTGTGTTTGGATGATTTCTTCTGTAGGGTTGGGGTCATCGCAGTACCTCCGGCAGGGGGTGGGGGTTGCCCAGACCCCCTTTATTGCCTTGCGGCCGTGAATGCTGGCTGCCACGCTCCCAGCGCTCTGCACCTCTGAGAAGTGCCCTAGCTGGGACCTCCTTACCAGAAAGCACCTGAGAGTTTCTGCTTGTGGCAGCCCACAGCCGAAAACAGACCTGCTCAAAAGCTCAGGTGCACCTTGCCCTGGGGATGGTGAGCCCACACCTTGCCCGGAGTCTTCCCCTGCCTGCTTTGCACATCCTCAAGAATCCACTTACCCTGGAAGCTCCTTGGGAAAGCTCTGACACAGGAGCAGGGTTTCAGGCTCTGCTTCCACACGAGTAATACCTACAGCTCAAGTTTCTGGAGTACTTGCAAGGCCCCTAGTGGGTGGGTGATATATAGTTCAGCTTTCCTCATACCTTTTGAGGCAAGTGGCATTATTGACCCTGAAGTCACCCAGCTAGAAAGAGGCCCAAAGGATTAGAGCTCTGGCATTTGGATCCAGAGCATCTGCTTTTAACTGCTGCATTATGTGGTCTCTTCTCTAGACTATAAATGAAATAAGGGACATTAAATTGCATGGCATGACATTGCCATGTAACGTTTGGCCACAGAGGCCACACTTGGTGGAGCTCACTGTCTTGTTGGGCATTGATCTGAGTGCTTTTGATGTATGGCATGATTTTTTTTTTCTAAGATTTTTTTTTACTTGAGAGAGAGAGAGCATGCATGAGTGGGGGCCGGAGGTGCGAACTGTCTGCCATGCACGGAGCCCCATGTGGGGCTCACTCCCAGGACCCTAAGATCGTGGCCTGAACCAAAGGCAGACGCTTAACTAAGCCCCCCAGGCTTCCCCATATGACGTAATTTAACCTTCAGTGTGAGATTGCTCTTAGAGTGTTAGCATCCTCATTCTGCAAAGAAGATACAGAGAGGGGACATCGCTTCCCCAGGATCACACAGCTGAAGCCACGGGGCTAGGGTTTGAACCCAGGCAGTGTGGCTGCGGCACCCATACGCACCAGCGCTGGGCTACAAGCAGGTGCGCGACTGTCTAGCAGTAAGGACGCACCCACAGTGATAGAGGCAGGAATGGGGACTGTCCATGTGTCAGTCACAGCAGTCTCGTCCTCTGCTGGCTTCAGCTCTCCGTTTTCTGGTTCATTGATGGAGATCGGAATTCTGTCTGTTCTCCTTACTCGTGGGGCCATGGCCAGGGTCAGGTGACATAGCAAATCTGGGCTTAGAAGAGTGCAAAGTCGACCATACAGAGACAGGTTCCTGTGACCCTCTGTTTGTCCCACGCAGACCATCTATCAGAACTACCAGCGCATCCGAATTCAGGAGAGTCCTGGCAAAGTGGCGGCTGGACGGCTGCCTCGTTCCAAGGATGCCATCCTCCTCGCCGATCTGGTGGACAGCTGCAAGCCAGGAGACGAGATAGTAAGTGGCCCAGGAGCAGGCCTGGAGGGAGCCGAGTTGTAAGGACATCAGCGTGAGCATCTGTGGTGCAGAAAGGGTTGCTGGTCTTGGGAGGAGTAGGCTGAGTTCAGTTCTTCAGTCACTGGGAGGAGAAGAGCCTTGCCTCTTGGGTCGGAATGTAGGGAGGAGTAGTTTTGCTTTGGTCTGGGTTACTCATCTCGTCTGGCAGGGAGAAGTTGAGAAATCAGATGATGATGGTAGCGGGGAAGAGGACCCCGCCCCTGAGCCTAACCCTGGGCTGGCTCCCTGGGGTTGTCTCCCCATCTCAGGAGCTGACTGGCATCTACCACAACAACTACGATGGCTCCCTCAACACAGCCAACGGCTTCCCCGTCTTTGCCACTGTCATTTTGGCCAACCATGTGGCCAAGAAGGACAACAAGGTCGCCGTGGGGGAACTGACAGATGAAGACGTGAAGATGATCACCAGCCTCTCCAAGGACCAGCAGATTGGAGAGAAGGCAGGTGGAAGTCTGGGCGGGGTTGTCATGCTCCCAGAGGAGGCCCCAGAACCTGGTGCTGATTACCGGGTCCTAGGATCTGGGCTCCGTTCGTTCTTTCCCTTCCTGGCATCAGCTCAGTAACCGTGCCTTGACCGGGGCGGGGGGGCGGGGCTGTGCTTTGGGGGAGGAGCTGGAGTGCTGGTTTCGGGGACCGACCCCTCAATGGGATGGGGATGTGATGAGGCATCAGTGGGTCGGGTCGAGCCCAGGTTCAGAGCTGAAATGGGCAGAGCATTAGGAATAATTTGTCTCGTGAGGGTGTCCCTTGGTGTCAAGACTCCTACCAACGGTGGTTTCTCCAGGAGGAACGCTACCCCAAGGGGGTTTTAGGGTTTTGGGTTTTTGTAATTGTAGATGTTTTTGCCAAAGGTTGGGGAGCTAGGGATTACAGAGCCAGGGCCTCGGTTCAGGTGACTCGGCAGGGGCTCCACCTGACTTGATGATTCTTCCCTTGAGGGCGGGGCCACATCTGGTGTACTCACCTTTGTCACCTCCACCTGGGCCATGGAGATTTGGGGTTTCAGCAGGAAAACCAGGGGCTTCCCCAGCCTTGGGATGACAAGAACTTCATTGTGCCAGCATACCCAGTCCTTGAATACCTCATAGGGCTGCGTTCTAGCATCATGGTGGAAGTCAGACCAGTCCTTCCCTTCCTGGGGCTTATAGTGAATTAGGATCCCCAATACTAAAGTCTTTTCATAGGATCAGTAACGTGGGAAGACAGCCACAGCCCGTGATTCTTTGCTTCCTGTTCTTCCCAGAGGAAAATTAGTACACACAATGCACATGATTTTGGACCCCTCACCGGTATTTGAGCCAGTTTCTCCAGGGTTGGTGACCTGGGCCTTGCTGCCTGTGACCTGGTGTGTGTCAGTTGTGTGCATGTGCGCCCGAGCTGCTAAAGGAGTGGTGTGCTTCTAGAACATTCTGCTAGTGCCCTCTTTCCCTCTGCTTCAGTTCTCAGCCACTGTTCTCCCACTCTGTTGAGGAGACAGGAACGGTGGCAGATAGAACATGGGATGCGGGGTGTGCTTGACTTAAACAAGGCTTTGGACAGGACAGGCCCTATGTGTGCCTTGTGCCCCGGACTTCAGAACTGCGCCCAGCGGCCCTAACTTAGAAGGCTCTGCCACACTTCTGTGCGGTGATAGCTGCTGTTTTGTCTGCCTCCTTGTCCATGAAGCTGACTATGCCAGGCAGACGTGTCCTGGCGTCATGGTAGTGACTTTTCCAAGTTCAGTTACACCTGCACACTTACACCATGATCCCATCAGGGTTGGAGATGGTGACTTCTAAACAGAGATCCTGGGACACCTGGGTGGCTCAGTGGGTTAATCGTCTGCCTTTGGCTCAGGTCATGATCTCTGGGTCCTGGGATCGAGCCCTGCACTGGGCTTTCTGCTCAGCAGGGAGCCTGCTTCTCCCTCTCTCTCTCTGCCTGCCTCTCTGCCTACTTGTGATCTCTCACTCTCTGTCAAATAAATAAAATAAATCCTTTAGAAGGATCTAGAGGGGATCCTTCTAGAGAGGATGAGATCTCTGTGGGATACTTTTCTAAGCCTCATCAGGGAAGGAAGGCTGTGATACCAGGGAGGGTTGATCTGTACTGACCCCTTTAGTCCACTGTTAGGGTGGATATTTTTACTAAGAACTTGGACAAAGACAGCAACTATACTTGGTAGTTTTGGGCACAAACTGAGAGGAGGAGAGTCTTGTCACGATGGGGCTCATTTGAACTATTTAAGCCACAGGTTTGCAATTTGGTGGCCTATGAGCCACCTGAGGCTTGCTGATGAGTTTTGTTGGGTTGGTGGGTGGTTCTGTGTTTCCTTTTCTTTTGGTTTGCTTTTATTTTTGAAGTAGTTATCATCCTCTAGGCATCGAGATGCCACAAAAAAATCTGGAAGCCCTGGTTTGTGACCATCCAAGCATCTGCCATTGCTAGGTCTTTGTTTCTGTCCAGTGATGACTGATGGGAGAGCTGAGGGGCAGCTGCCCTTGCCGACAGGACATGCTGCTCCCTGCCATCTGTCCTCGCCACCCCCTGCTCCCTCCTCTGCAGCCTGATGAACTCAGCTTGCCTTCCCGTCCACTTGGTTTTGTGGGCCCTGGCCACTGACAGGTAGAAATCATCAAGGGGTAAGTGCCCTCCCTGCCCAGCACTTAGATTTTAAAGGAGAATCAGTCTGGAGCCAGACTCCTTGGGTTTGGCTTTTGGCTTGATCCTCGGTTTGACCAGGTGAGGTGTAGGTACTCTACGGTTTGATCAGGTGAGGTGTAGGTACTCTACGGATGAGCTGACGGTAGGTGGTACCCCTGGGTAGAGCTGTCATGAGGGTTACGTGGACGTGTGCGCATGAATGCTGCACTGCCGCGTGCTCAGCGGCTAGTTGTTACTACACGTCAATACAGAATTTAAACTACTGGTACAAACACTGGATGGGCGTGCCGGCCAGGACAGTGGATGTTAAAAACGTTAAGGACCATAGGAGGATTAAAAATAGCTTTGGGGCACAGTAGACATTTCCTGTGCATTGTCTTGTGGTCCCAGTGGCTATGCAGGTGGGAACTTGGCCTCCCTTCGTGGCAGGCTGTTCTGAGCTGGGGGATAGGGCAGTGCGTGCTGAGAATTAAGAGCATGGGCTTCAGATTCAGAGGAATCTGGGGTCATGTCCTGCCTCTGTCATGTAGGAACAGACAGTGTGACAAGAGCCTTGGTTTGTTTCCTCCTTTTTGATGGGGGGGAACCCAGATCATTATGAGGGTTAAGTGGAATACTTCACGGCAGGTATGTCATTTCTTGGCAGATCTGGGCTTGAGTTTACCTTTTTTTTTTTTTTTTAAGATTTTGTTTATTTGAGATAGAGGGAGAGAGCACATGGGGGGACAGAGGGAGAGAGAGAAGCAGACTCCCCACTGAGCAGGGAGCCTGACGTGGGGCCCGATCCCAGGACCCTGGTATCACGACTTGAGCCAAACGCAGACGCTTAACCGACTGAGCCACCCAGGAACCCCTGACTTTTCCTTTCTTCCTAGGGGGCACCTTCGCCTGTTACTCTCTCGGACCATCTGGTCAGCGACAGGCAGCATGAGCTTTAGCGTGGTGGCCTCCTTGTCCTCCAGACTCTAGGGATGCCCGTCTGGATGCAGTGGGCCATTTGCAGGAGGGGAGCTGAGCTTGGGCAGCTGGTGTATGACAGGCAGGAAGGGGGCCTGCTGCTCTTGGTCCTGGAGGGAGACATTACCTCACCCTTGCAGGGGTGCCTACTATAGGAACAGCTCTGAGAATCAAGTCTGGGTAAGGAGAGGTGAGGGACAGGCACCCTCGCACACCCACAAGACGTACAGGAGAATGAGACATTCGTGGCGGCTTGTCTCTCCCGACATTCCCAGCACAGGTAGGGGTACAGTGGAAGAGGACTGCATACTAGCCTAGAGTATCTGCCTGACACTGTGTAGGTAGTTTCCAGGTAGTAACCATGGTAACGGTCCTATAACGGAGGTGTCACGGGTGCCCATTTTATTGATGAATAAACTGAGGCCCAGCATAAGTAAGCCACCATGCAGCATAGCTGCTGATGACAGAACTGGGATCTCCACCCAGGCAGTCTGGTCTGACTCCGCTCTGGTGACTACTCTCTGCTCCCTCTCCCTGTTACTGCAGCTCAGGAAGGATGTGTGTGTGTGTGTATGTTGGGGGCATGGGGAGCTTGGGTATGTGAGTTCTGTGGCCACCCAAGCACGAGTCCTGGTCTGAACATCAAAACCTTATTACAGAAACTCGCAGACATACGCATGCAGTGGTTACAGTGAACCCCACGTGTCCTATCCCTGGCTCCACCTGTGGCTGGAGTTGGACCACCCCTGTGTCCTGTCTACTCATGCCCAGTACCTTCAATGACTGTAGACAGTTGCCCATGTGGCGTCTGACCTGCAACTGTGGATCTCTAACAGGCCCTCCCTGTTGCACCGAACCACAGCACTGCAGCCACACTTTAAAAATGTCGCGGTTCCGTGGTAGCAAGTATTTCGTTGGTGACCACATTTCCCTGATTATCCTACTTCTTTCTTTTTTTAAAAGTCTCTTGGTGTCCGTGTCCAAGGAAGGCCCACATATTGGGACCAACTGATCTGCCTCTTCAGTCAGTCTTCAGGTCCCCTCTCCCTCTCCTCTTTTTTTGTGGAAGAACATAGGTCATTTGTCCCGTTGAGATTTCCGGTGTGGATGGTGCTGATGAGGTCTTTGTAGAACATGTTCCTGGGCTTCCTGTTTTCTATGAATTGTCACCGCGATGCACACGCTTAATCAGTCTCCAGGCTGATTTCTTTTTGCGTGGGGTCTGTGGCGAGATGGGCCAGCGGTCTGTGTTCCCACACAGCACCTCACATCTTGTTTCCCTGTGATTTTAGCAGCCGCTGACAGTCCTTGGCCAAACCCACTCATTCATTAGGGCTTATGAAATGATAGTCTTCTAACTCCAAATCCTCCTTCATTTATTTCCTGAAATGCTTCTACGTAGAGAAACTTCTCTTTATTAACTACTGGACTGTGCTCAGGTAGAGGTCCTATAGAAAAAGTAGGATCCTGCTTGATCCTTCCCTTCACTGACCAATTTTCAAAATCACGAATGGTTCTCCACCTGAGGTGACCACTGAGTGTCATCACAGATGAGCAGACTTCAATGTCATCGAGGCTTTGGCATTATAGTGACCATCCAGGTGATGCCTGGCTAGTTGCCAAGCGTGAAGCCCATCATCCTGAGTCCTATTGGTGTGACCCTGGGTCTCTCATAGCTTTCTTCTTTATTTCATATAACACACTGCAGGTTCTTTTTGCCCATTTCCTGCCCCAGACCTGGGATTGGCCATTTCTCCTAATAGCCCCGTGGGGAGTAGAATTTTCTTTCCGTGGGAAACAGTGTTTAGAGAGGCCGGTCTCTACGGCATCAGGCCCGGGTCCCCAGGCATTACCTAATGCAGTCCCACCTCCCCTCGGGCTGGGTTTTGTAGGAAACGTTAGGGCCAAGAAAAGAACCAGCCAAAGTGACCATGTGGAAACTGACTCCCCCCCCGACTTATTATATAAAGTAACAGCAGCAGGCATGTCTGGCACAGTACCAGTGGTACTGGCAGATCCTCTTTCCAGAAGGACCTGCCGGTCACTCTTCCCCCCCCTGGCAGCAGCGCCCAGTGGCTGTCCACAGGATAAACTGCTGAGCCCTGACTCCAGCTCTAAGGACTGGATGTCTCCCACCTACCTTTATGCTTCCAGGGAGCCCCGAGGAAGCAATTCTTCCCTCTGCCTCCTGGGCAGGTGGGACATCCAGATCCAACACAGTGTGGGGGTGGGCGGGCACCCTCTTGATTTTCAGCACCGACTTTCCTGCTTCCGGGCTCCCTTTCCCCCGGGGCCTGCTGCATTACAAGCCACCTCGGCGTGACCTGTAAGGAGGAAAAGAGGTGCACGCTGTGCTTCTATGAAGCCCCTCCATGCAGGTGGCAGAAAGGTCGAGAACAGTAAAAGCGTGCAGGTGGAGACGGAAGCTGCTTCCTACTGGCAGGACATTTCTTTGTCTTTGCTGGTTCTGTCTTTAAAAATCACGCAGATTTTGAGATTCTCTCTTTTGTCCTCTTCCCTGCCCTGTCTTCTTCTCTCAGGCACAAGTAGATGTCTCCGTGACTTACCAGTTGAAATGACGACTTGCCGATGGGCCCGTTGCCTGAATGTTCTATATTTATCACGTTTGGCTACCACAGCATAGCCGGGAGCCAGGCACTTGTATAAACCTCTCACTTGGGGCCCACCCAGTCCTCTGAATTGGTTTGTGATACCTGTCTCCCATCTGAGGAGACCGAGGCTCGGGCAGCCACAGAGCCCGGGGGAGGGGTCTTGCTGCATCTGTGTTGTCAAAGCCACCATTGCACGGTTTCGTGGGCCTGGGTCTTCTTTCTGCTACTTTTGGGTAGTCCTTTCTGACATATGACCAAAAAGGGGGTCCACCTGAGGTTCAGTCAGGCTGTGAAGTTCTGTGATTCTCAGGAAGAGCCAACTCATCGCCTGGCCCAAGGTCAGAGGGCAGGGCTTAGTGCTGGGGCCTGGTGGGACTGTGGCAGCTGTGGTTTGCGTACTTTGGGGCTGGAGACATCCCTGTTCGCTAAGATTGGAGCAGGTGGGGAACATACCGTGTGTGTGTGTGTTGGGGGGGGTTGGCCCAGACTCAGAGCAGAGGCGCCTCTTCTCACTGGCTCTTTCTCCCTTGCAGATCTTTGCCAGTATTGCTCCTTCCATCTATGGGCACGAAGACATCAAGAGAGGCCTGGCGCTGGCTCTGTTTGGAGGGGAGCCCAAAAATCCAGGTGAGCGGCGTTGGGCGCCACCCTCCCCTTTCCTCTATTGTTGCAGGTATCAGACAAGACAGGACACCGGGTGCCTGGGGAGAAAGTACAAGTTAGCAGGTGGCCAGACCACATGTGGCTCAGTCGTTGTAGGGAGAGCGCAGCCCATGGCTGTGGCACCTTGGGCTGTTTTAGCTATAAAAATAATAGAGGTAATTACACTCTCTTCTTAAATTGTTAGAAGTCACAGAAAGGTGAAGGTCCCCGCTGACCACCGTTTCTAGTCCAGTCCCCTCCTGGCAGGTCACTTGTGGACCTTTGTATGGCCGTTCACAAAGACTTACATGTGTACTTAGACAATGACACAGTTCCATGGTGTGCATATGTTTCTGCTTATAAGCACAATGTTTCCTGTGACTGTGTAAAGTACGCAGCTTACCTCTCCCTGCTCATTAGCATGTGTGGGGCGTCCTTTCTGCATTGGTGCACACCGAGCAGATTCATTCTCATAAGCAACCGTATCAAGGTCCCTATAGCACAAATACATAGCTGTTCGTCTTGCTGGAGATCAATCTTTACTAGGGGCATCTTTATGCTCGCGGCCCTGTGCCCCCATCACTCTGGGTTTGGTTCTCAGCAGTGGGATTGCTCGTCCTAGGGCCTTGTATCCCTTTCTAGAAGAGAATGTTTTGCCCTCAGCATAAGCAGCCTGAGAAATTAGGGATAACCCAGCTATGTCTTGCACCCCGCCCTCCCTTTCATCCCCACCTCTGTCCTTGCCTTCTCCAGGGGGTAAGCACAAGGTGCGAGGCGACATCAACGTGCTCTTGTGTGGAGATCCCGGCACAGCCAAGTCTCAGTTCCTAAAATACATTGAGAAAGTTTCTAGTCGAGCCATCTTCACCACTGGGCAGGGGGCTTCGGCCGTGGGCCTCACGGCGTATGTCCAGCGGCACCCCGTCAGCAGGGAATGGACGTTGGAGGCAGGAGCCCTGGTTCTGGCTGACCGAGGAGTGTGTCTCATCGATGAATTCGACAAGGTGGGTCCTTAGGCCGTGTGGCTATAGGAATCGGGATGTGTTGGCTTAGTCCTGAGTAGGGGAAACAAGGTTAGTGGGATAGCAGTTGGGGCCAAGCATCACACGTTTGAACCTCCTGTAGATGAATGACCAGGACAGAACCAGCATCCACGAGGCCATGGAGCAGCAGAGCATCTCCATCTCCAAGGCCGGCATCGTCACCTCCCTCCAGGCTCGCTGCACCATCATCGCTGCGGCCAACCCCATAGGTAGGCCAGGCACGACAGCCATGGGGGTTGGGGATTGCCACAGGGAGGCCTCTCCTCAGGGAATAGAAGCCTGCAGCATCCCTTGGCCAGTCCCTACATCGGAGGAAGGAACTGAACACCAGAAAACCTTTCTCTCTCCCATGGTTCTTGCTAGGGGCGCACAGAAGCAAGACTTGGTGTCTTTTGTTGCACCATGTTCTCAGAACCAGTTTTGGACATTTTCCTCAGAAAAGAGAAAAATCCAGTGCGTCGTCTCAGTTGGGGTGGATTTGGTTGTTGATCCCAGCCAGCATGTGTGGGCAGAGAGACTGGTACCTCACCCACCTTATTCTTGGTTTTTCCTGCTCAGAGTTGATTACTTTTAGTCTCAAGGCTGTTTTAGGCCAGTGCTCCAGGAAAGCCTTTTTCCATGTCTTGTCGAGAACGCCTGGCAGATAGCAAGCACTGAGCCTTCCTTTCCCGAAGTCGTCTTCCTCTCCTGTTGCTGAAGCAGCGTGAGGTTGGCGAGAACTTTGTGCTCAGAAGAAGAGCAGGTCGAGGGAGCATGCGCCCTGATGGACAGGTGCCTTTGTGTTGCAGGAGGCCGCTATGACCCCTCGCTCACCTTCTCAGAAAACGTGGACCTCACAGAGCCTATCATTTCCCGCTTCGACGTCCTGTGTGTGGTGAGGGACACGGTGGACCCAGTCCAGGTACACCACCCCATGTCCCTGGCCTTGTGCAGTGAGTTCCAGGAACCTTAAGTAAGGTGTGGGGGCCTGGGTCGTGTCAGGCGCGGAGATAGGGATGCTGCTCAGACTGTGGCGTTTGTCCGAAAGTCAGCCTTGGTTTCTCTTTCCTTCACTGGCCCGTGTCCGCTGCCCCTCTGGCATCGCCCATTGTCTGCCACCGGGCCCTGCTGGCCCAACCGTGGGTTCCCACCTGCCTCTCACTGCATCCCTGCTGCAGCTGAGTCCTTGGCTTCTCTTGCTCTGACCCAGAGTACTGCGGTCGGGATGTTGGCTTCCACTCCCACGCCCGTTTAAGGTCTTCTCCAGTTGGAGGCCAGCCTGTCTTCTGAAACACAGAAGGTGAATTAATGCCTTTTTTCCACTTGCTGGCAGCTTCCATTGTAACCAGTGGAGAATCCCCTGGGCCCTGAGAGGCCTCCTCTGGGCCTGTCTCTCCTCCTTGTTCCCTTCACGTCTCCCACCCTGGCCATACCACCCTGTTTCCCTCCCCTGCAGCTGCTGGGCCTCGGCTTGTCATCATACTCTTTGTTCTTCCCAGAAGCTCCTCCTGGATTGCTGACTGGCTGAGGTGCTCTGGCAACCTCGGCTGGAGGGGTCTCCCAGGCCCTCCCTCCTGGGCACATTCCTCTCTGTGGCTATTAGGAAACTGCGCCTGTCCCCTCTGCTCTCCCTGAGAGGCAAGCTCGAGCTTTGTCATGTGCAGCGGTGACCCCCCCACCCCCCGCACCCTTGCTGCCTGGCACGTAGTACGCATCAGACGGTGCCGTTGCGAGAATGTCCTCCTCCAGCACCTGCAGCTTCCACTCCTTCCAGCGAGCCGGGTTTCTCCACGCTGGGTCACAAGACTCACCCTGCAACGTGCCCTCACCTGTCTTGTCTTAGGATGAGATGCTGGCCCGTTTTGTGGTTGGCAGCCATGTCAGACACCACCCCAGCAACAAGGAGGAGGGGCTGGGTGGCGGTGGCACCCAGGAACCCGCCATGCCCAACACGTACGGTGTGGAGCCCCTGCCGCAGGAGGTCCTGAAGAAGTACATCATCTATGCCAAGGAGAGGGTCCACCCGAAGCTCAACCAGATGGACCAGGACAAGGTGGCCAAGATGTACAGTGACTTGAGGAAAGAGTCCATGGTGAGGACCCAAGGCTCTGCCGGGGGTAGGGGAGTAGGGCAGGGCGCGGGGAGAGCTCAGCAGAAGCTTCTTTTGCTTTGTGGTCCATTCATCAAAGAAGCACTAGAGCTAGAATGCTTGTCCAAAATGATAACATGGATACCTTGACCACTTTGTTTGAGATGGAATGTAGACGTACGTGCGTTTGTCTGTCTGGGTATGGGGCCAAGATCTCCTGAGTGTTGGCCACTGGTTAAGTTCTGTGCTAACTTTGTGAATCTCACCACCTAAATAGGTGGTCTGAACGAGTATGCCTTCTTTTTTTTTTTTTTTTTAAGATTTTATTTATTTTATTATTATTTTTTAAAGTATTTTATTTATTTATTTGACAGACAGATCACAAGTAGGTAGGCAGAGAGAGAGGAAGGGAAGCAGGCTCCCCACTGAGCAGAAAGCCCGATGTGGGGCCTGATCCCAGGACCCTGGGATCATGACCTGAACCAAAGGCAGACGCTTTAACCCACTGAGCTACCCAGGTGCCACAAGATTTTATTTATTTGACAGACAGAGATCACAAGTAGGCAGAGAGGCAGGCAGAGAGAGAGGAAGGGAAGCAGGCTCCCCGCTGAGCAGAGAGCCCGATGTGGGGCTCGATCCCAGGACCCCGAGATCATGACCTGAGCTGAAGGCAGAGGCTCAACACACTGAGCCACCCAGGTGCCCCAATTATGCATTCTTTTGTCGTGGAGCGAAATTTAATATAGCAGCTAGCATGCAGCTGGAATGCAGAACCCCCTTTTTTTTTTTTTTTAAAGATTTATTTGTTTATTTCAGAGAGAGAGAGCTTGAGTGAGCGAGGGGAGGGGCAGAGGGAGAGAGTGAATCCCTATACAGACTCCCTGACATGGGGCTCGATCTCATGACCCTGAGATCATGACCTGAGCTGAAATCAGGAGTGGGTCACTTAACCGATTGAGCCACCCAGGCACCCTTGGATTGCAGAATTCTTGTGGATTGGTAGGTCTCACCCACCTAACCAAGACAGCAGCTTCTTTGTTTTTTTTGTTCATTTGTTTGATTTTTTTTTTAAACTTTTTTTTTTTTTTTAAAGATTATTTATTTATTTATTTGACAGAGAGAGATCACAAGTAGACGGAGAGGCAGGCAGAGAGAGAGAGAGAGGGAAGCAGGCTTCCTGCTGAGCAGAGAGCCCGATGTGGGACTCGATCCCAGGACCCTGAGATCATGACCTGAGCCGAAGGCAGCGGCTTAACCCACTGAGCCACCCAGGCGCCCTGATTTTTTTTTTTTTTTCTTTTTACCTTTCAACTTCATGAGGTCCTTGGAGAGCATTTGGCTTACTTTTTTTTACAAACAGCTTTTTTTCTGCACACGTCGCACAGATATGTGCAGCACTCACATGAGATAGAAACAAGCACAACTGGTCACAGGCCTCTCGGACTTTGGGATGCACACAGTGAGTGGTGGGAGGGAAGGTGCAGGTGGGATGGCGCCAGGCCACAAGCGTGTGGCCTATGTAGGAGCCGCTGGTAGCACTACTTCTCTGTTTTCCTTGCCTCTGTCTCCGGCCTGAGGAGCCCTGACACTGTCCTTCCCCCAGGCCACAGGCAGCATCCCCATCACCGTGCGGCACATTGAGTCCATGATCCGCATGGCAGAGGCCCACGCACGCATCCACCTGCGGGACTACGTGATTGAGGATGACGTCAGCATGGCCATCCGCGTGATGCTGGAGAGCTTCATCGACACGCAGAAGTTCAGCGTCATGCGCAGCATGCGGAAGGTGGGTGAGAGCCGCGATGCGGGCCTGGGGGCGTGGCAGCCGTGGCAGGCATCTTGAGGCTCTGGATCTGGTCTCTGCTGTCCTACCTGGCTGTTCGTGCCAGTCGCGGTGGCAGGGGGTTGGGTGGGGGGGTGGCGTGGTGGGGACTGGTCATCCTCTGGTAGCCTGGAGGGTCCCAGTGAGGAAGGGCATCACTTGACTTCAGCTGTCCTCTGCAGACTTTTGCCCGCTACCTTTCATTCCGGCGTGATAACAACGAGCTGCTGCTCTTCATATTGAAGCAGTTAGTGGCGGAACAGGTGACATACCAGCGCAACCGCTTCGGGGCCCAGCAGGACACTATCGAAGTGCCTGAGAAGGACTTGGTGGACAAGGTAGGGGCACAGCTGGGAGGGAGGGCTGCTTCCTGGGGAGCTGTCTGGCATCTCTGGGGATTGGAAGTCCTTGCTCCATGGTGAAGCAGGCAGGCCTCGGATGGGAGTGATTCCTTAAATGTTCGTGATGTACCGAGCCCCATTCTGTGCAGTTACACTTGACCGTGGTGAGCCCTGTTACTGCCATCCCATCTCACAGAGGAGATAGACACACGGCAACTGAGGATAGGGCTTGTCCGCGTTTACAGGCAGTGGGCAGAGCTAAGATTTCAAGCCTCCTGTCTGCCTCCAGACCCCGACTCAGTTTACCCCCGCCGGGGATGGCCCTCAGACATCGCACCAGCGCCATAGGCTTTGCTACGGACCGGCTGGAGCTCGTTTTCATGGCTCTCTTGATGTTTTCTCTTTTCAGGCTCGTCAGATCAACATCCACAATCTGTCTGCCTTTTATGACAGTGAGCTCTTCAGGATGAACAGGTTCAGCCATGATCTGAAACGGAGAGTGATCCTTCAGCAGTTCTGAGGCTCGGGGCCATCCACAGCAGCTCGCTGAGATCCTGGCGGGGCCGACTCCACCTGCTCTCAGGCGTACAACACCCGACCGCTAAGGGACCCCAGAGGGTGTGTGGGGCCCTGCGGCTGAACCACTCAGCTCCCACCACTGCCTCCTGGGCTCAGGCAGGGCTGGGAATGAGGCCCTTTGTTTCTATGGCTCCACTCCCTGCCCTTCATGCTGTCTTAGGTGGGCGCGCTCTGCTAGTGTCCCTCTGTCACGTGCTTGGCAGCCCACTGCCTATGGGAGCTTGGTCTCCATTTTTTCCCTTGGACCGGAGTCCCTTGTGTTTTGGGTTCCGCAGTCCGTTTTAGATGACCGAGCATATGAGGGTGTTCCGAGAACTTGTTGCCCTCTTGGTGTGAGTTCTGGTCCTGGATGTTTCTACGCTTTGGCCAAAGAGCAAGTTCAAGGTATTTGTAGTGTTTTCCTGAACTCTGTCCCACAGGTTTCTCTGGGCTTCTGTGAGTAGAGAAAATGTGGGCAGAAGAGCATACATCATGTGACATGGCCCCTTCCCCAGCCCACGGCTTCCCCCCCCCGGGGCCAGGGATTGCTTGGGTTGGGAGGTGGGAATGAGGCTTGTCCCTGGTACCAGTTGTGCCTAGCCAGGACTGGTTGTCACCATTGCTTTGCTCGTTTGTTTTCTTTTACTAGCCAGCCCCCATTCTCTTGTTGTACATTCAATTTTTGTTTCTGTAGTTTTTATTTTTAATAAAATAAAATCTAAACAGTGGTGGCTGTTAGTCTGAATTGTGTCTTCGTGTCATCACGCGGGCTTTCCTGCACTCTCCTTGAAGACCTTTCCCATCTTTCATTTTTGGTGTTTGTCAGAGGTAGATTTGGCTGTAAGAGCTGTCTTACTTGTGGATGTGCAAAAAGCAAAAATGGTGTTGCTTTTCCTAGGGAATTCAGTTGGTAGTTGCTGCCGCTGTGACTTCTGTGGGATCCACAAGAACCAGAGAACAGACTTGCACACCTGAAGGGACTGGAGGTAATCTGGCCCTGCTTCCAAAGGGAGCCCTACTGGTCATCTCGACAGCATCGCCATCTGGCCTCTACCTGGAAACACCCAGCTCCGATCAGCTGCCCTCGGGATGGGTGGACACCTACCATTCTTCGTGTTTCTTACCTGAGGTGTAGCAGAAATGTCTCCTTACAGCTTCACTCTGGCTCAAATTATCCTTTCTGGAGACTTCCAGGATGAGTCCTTCCTGTGAAAGTCCTTCAGATGTTCAATGAACCTCTTGTTTGATTTCCTTATTCCTTGCACATCTCCTGGTGAGTCTGCTAAGGGGAAGGCCCTGAGGGATGTGGGGCGATCTCAAAGGAAGCAGTCAAATATTGGGGAACTGAATTGGGGAGGGGTGGGATGAGGAAGTGGCCCCTGTAAATGTGAGATCTTTAGGAGGAAGAATGGGAAGGAGCCAGTCCCCAGGAAAAAGCAGTTGGTGTGGCTGAAGCTTGAGGGGTGGAGGGGGAGCGCTGGGGCAGGAGCTGGGCCTTGGAGGGCTTACAGCCTGAAAGGAAAGTCTCTACGCAGAGAACACATCTGTCACCAGATGTGTGGGTTTTCCACACCACCTCAATTTACTTCACAGTCAGACATTGGGTATCCTACAGTTTTTTCCTTTAAAGATTATTCGAGAGAAAGAGAGTGCATGAGCAGGGGAGAGGGACAGAGGGAGAGGGAGAGGCAAACTCCCCACCGACCAGGGAGCCCCAGACAGACATGGGGCTGGATCCCAGGACCCCTGAGATCATGGCCTGAGTCAAAGGCAGACGCTGAACCAACTGAGCCACCAAGGCGACCCTGGGTGTCCTACAATGTAAGGCAGCTCGGACAGAATCTGGAATCAGCATGCAGACCCCTCAGGGTAAGGGCTCAGTCCTGCAGCACTGCACCCACTTCAGTCACTGGTTGCATGTAGTGGGGCCCCAGGTTTCCCACATTTAGGTCCAACTTTCCTGCAAATCACAGATTCCCACGACCTCCCCACCAGGTTTGATAATTTGCTTTAACAGCTCACAGAGCCCAGGACAGCAGTTGGCTTATTAGGACCGACGTAATTACTACGTACTGAGGGATACAAATGATCAGTTAGAGGGAGAGAGACATGGCGGGGGGCATCCCAAAGAGTCCTACACGCAGGAGCTTCTGTCCCTGTGGAGTTTAGGGAGGTGGCACCCTCCTGGCGCATGGCTGTGTTCTTGTTTGCCAAGCCAGAAGATCCTCAAACCCCTTGAGTTAGGGCTTTTTCTGGAGGCTTCATTCCCTAGGCACAATGATGAAATCATTGGCCATTTGTGATTAGCTCAACCTCTAGTCCTCCCCTCCCCAGAGGCCAGGGGCTGGGGATGAAAATTCCAACCCTTCCATCCCAGGGTTGGTTCCCAGGGCATCCTTGGGGGCTTTCTGAAAGTCACCTCTTTAAGCTCTTGTGTAATTGAAAGGGCTTGTTAGGAATAAGTAACGGCGTTCTTTCCACCTTTACTTGGAGCTTTAGGAGCTAAGATAAAACAGATATTAGAACGAAAGATGCTCCTATCCTCTTATCACTTAGGAAATTATAAAGACGTCAGGAGCCGGGAGTGAAGACAAAATATGTATACTATACATTGTTCTGTTCTTTAGGAACCAAGATGAGAGATCTGATTGTTTTTTTCATTGAGATATAATTGACGCATAACATTCTATTAGTTTCAGACGTACAACGTGATTGGATCTTTGTACATGCTGCAGAGTGATCACAGTGAGTCTAGTTAATATCCATCACCCCACATAGCTACAGATGCTTTTCCTGTGATGGGGAATTTTAAGGACTTTTTTACTCCGAGCAACATTTAAATCCACCATCCAGCACTGTGAGCTATGGTCACCACGCTCTACCCTCTCTTTTTACAACATTACAGGACAGTATCACATGGGCCTAATTAGGGCTTGAGTCTGACTGCTGGAGCCAGCCCTTGAGGGGTGGTAAGCAGGGGAGTAAAAGGGTTCCGTGTATTTCACAGGAGCTCCTCCTGGGCCCTGTCGACTGCAGGGAGAAAGGAGGAAGAGGTGAGTGGAAGGCTCTGGAGCCTCCTGCCGATGGCAGTGGTCTGAACTAGGAGGTGGAAGAAAGTGGATGCCGTTTGCTGGATTTTGCAATTTCAGCAAGATTTATTGATGGATAAGAAGAGAGAGTGGGAGAAAAGAAGAAACGGTAGATAATGATGACCAGGTTTCCTCGCTCGATAAACAGGTTGAGGTTTAGTGGAGAGACCAGTAGCTTCGCTGTGGGTGTGTTGGCTAGAAATGCCTTGTAGACGTCAAGTAGCAATGTGAACTTTGCAGGCAGATTTGAGTCTGGACTGCTGATAGAGTTTCAGGCATGAGCTATAATCATCTGACAGCCGTCACAGTGGGGCTGGGTATAATCACCCAGCAGAGCACGATGAGAAATGAGCACTGAAGGAGACTTGAGGGCCCATTATCTGAACCAATGAAGGACACTTAAGAGTGGGCAGAAGGCGGGAGGAAAATGATGTGCTTACGGAAGCCAGAAGAAAGCAATTCAGGAAGGTTGAGGTCAGTTGGGGCCAACATAGCTTTACGTTCAGGTGAAATGACAAGCCTGTCCACCATACCAAGTTTCATTGCATCTAAGATGCCATCTATTATAAAAATCACCATTATTTTATGTGCTGCTAAGACAAAAATGCTAACATTTAGAATGATTAGATGCCATCAACCGTAACACATCCCAGCTTAGAAATGCTGGGGAATTGTTTCAAATAGGCATCTTAAGTGGAAATGGGGTATTTATGGTAACATGGAGGCTGGCAGTGACCTTGAGCGGTTTTAATGCACTGTTCATAGAATAAGGGGGAAGTAAGTGGTAAGGCAACAGAAGTTGCATAATAAGAAAAATCTTGGGAAGTTTGGCTCTGAAGGGGGAGCAGGGAAATGGGCAGTTGGCAAGATGTATAGGGTGAAAGGAGTTAATGTATTTTAGAACTAGATAATCAATTTTGTATTCACACAATAAAAGAGTTTACTAATGGATTAGTCTGAAACATAACTGTGAGTGAAAAAACAAGATGCCAAAGGATGTGAAAAGTATACTGATATTATGTACTGTTAATGGGTGTGCATGTGTTAAAGATAATACAAAACAGTTCCTGGGTGGCTCAGTCCGTTAAGTGTCTGACTCTTGATTTGGGCTCAGGTCACTGAGATCAAGACCTATGCTGGGGCTCTATGCTCAGCATGGACTCTGTTTCAGATTCCCTCCTTCTGCCCTACCACTCTCCCCTGAACACTCTCTCTCACACAAAAGAAAAAAAAAAAAGATAATATGAAGCATATGCTTATGTTCTTATGTTTTTTTACATAACAGGCTTATTGAGATAGAATTTACATACCATATGATTTAAAATGTACAATCCAATGGTGTTAACATATTTCAAGTTGTACAACTGTCATCATAATCAATTTTAGAACATTCTAGAATTTTAGAATATTCGTCACCTCCCCAAAACCAATACCTATTAATAGTCAACTCCTCTCCCATTCTCTCCCCAGCCTGAGTCAAACACTAATCCACTTTCTGTCTCTATGGTATGCCTATTCTGGACATTTCTTATAAATGGAATCTTAACAATACACGTGGTATTGTGATGGGCTATTTCCACTGAGCGTAATATTCTTAAATTCCATCCCTACTGTAGCCTGTATAAGCTCTTCCTTCCTTTTCATGGCTGAATAACATCCCATTGGATGGATACATCACATTTTGTGTACCTGCTCATTGGTTGATAAGCATTTGGGTTGTTTCCACCTTTTCACTATTACAAGTCATGCGACCATGAACATTCCTGTAACATGTTTTTGTATGGACATACGTTCTCCGCTCTCTGGGATCATACCTAGGACTAGAATTACTGGGTCATTAGCAACTCTAGGGTTTAATCTTGTGAGGAGCCACCAGCCTGTTTTCCAAACAGCTATGCCATTTTGCATTACCATCTAGGACATGAGGGTTTTGAATTCTCCACATCCTGCCTGACACAAACTGTCTTTCTTGATTTTGTTGTCTCCGTGCAAGTAAAGTGCTTTCTTGTTGAGATTCCGTTTTGCATTTTCCTGAGGCTAATGAAGTTAAGCATATTTTTATGTGCTTATTGGTCCTTGATATATCTTCTTTGGAGAAATACCTGTTCAGATTTTTGCCCATTTTTAATTGGGTTGTCTCTTTATTATTGAATTGTAAGAGTTCTTTATGTGTTCTAGAAACAAGCACCTTACCAGATTTATGAATTCCAAATTTTTCTTAAAAGATTTTATTTATTTATTTGACAGAGAGAGACACAGCAAGAGAGGGAACATGAGCAAGGGGAGTGGGAGAGGGAGAAGCAGGCTTCCTGCAGAGCAGGGAGCCTGATTTGGGGCTTGATCCCAAGACCTTGGGTTCATGACCTGAACTGAAGGCAGATGCTTAACAGACTGAGCCACCCGGGTGCCCCCTGCCATATTTTCTTTTAATTGTTTTATAGTTTTAGCTACTACATTTAGGCCTTTAATCCATTTGGAGTTAATTTTTGTATGTAGTGTGAGGTAGGGGTCCAATTTCATTCTTTCACATGTGGATATCCCTATGTCCCAGCATGATTTCTGGAGACTATGCTTTCCCTGATGAATTGCTTTGGCACTCTTGTCAAAATTCAAGTGACCGGGACTCCTGGGTGGCTCAGTTGGTTAAGCGACTGCCTTCAGCTCAGGTCATGATCCTGGAGTCCCAGGATAGAGTCCTGCATTGGTCTCCCTGCTTGGCAAGGAGTCTGCTTCTCCCTCTGACCCTCCCCCTTCTCATGCTCTCTCATTCTCTCTCTCACAAATAAATAAATAAAATCTTAAAATTTAAAAAAAAAATCAAGTGACCATAATGTGAGGGCTTATTTCTAAACTCCTAATTTCATCCAAGGATGTGATTATCCTTGTGCCAGTGCCTGCCTCCTTCCTTCCTTCCTTCCTTCCTTCCTTTCTTCCTTCCTCTTCCTCTTCCTTCCTTCCTTCCTTTTTCTTTTCTTCCTTTCTTTCTTTCTCTTTCTTTCTTTTCTTTCCTCCTTTCCTTTCCTTTCCCCTTCCCATTCTTCCTCCCTCCTCTCCCTTCCCCTCCCTCCCTCTTACTTTTCCTTCCTTTCCTTTCCTTTCCTTTCTTTTCCTTTTCCTTCTTCCTTCCTTCCTTTCTTTCTTGGCAATGTGTATACCCAATGTGAGGTTCAAACTCATGACTCCAAATTCAAGAGCCACATACTCTACCAACTGAGGCATCCAGGCACCCCTCCTTCTTCCCTCTTTCAATTTTAAGGATCCTGTAATTATATTGGGCCCACCTATATAATCCAGGATACTTTCCTATCTCAAGATCCTCAACGTAGTCACATCTGAAAGTCCCTTTTGCCATGTGAGGTAGTGCATTCACAAGTTATGGTGATCAGGACAGGGGACATCTTTGGAGGGGCATGATTCTGCCTACTACAGAAGTATATAAAAACACATTTGATTTTGTATATTGATTTTGTATCCTGCTAAATGCTTTTATTAGTTATAATAATTTTTTTACTGGATGAATCTTTAGGATTTTCTATATAAAAGATTATGTGATCTATAAGTGGAGATGGTTTACTTCCTCCTTTCTAACCTGGATAACTTTTGTTTGGTTTTCTTGCCTAATTGTCTTGGCCAGAACCAGACAATGTTGTACAATATTGAATATAAGCGGCGAGGGTGGACATCTTTGTTTTTTTCCTGATCTTAGCAGAAAAGCATTCAGTCTTTCACCATTCAGTATGATGTTGGCTGGAGGTTTTCATAGGTGTCTTTATCAGGTTGAGAAAAGTCCCTTCTATTCCTAGTTTCTTAAGTTTTTTTTTTTTTTTTTTATCATGAAGGGCTGTTGAATTATGTAAAATATATTTTCTGCACCTGTTGATGATCATGTGTCTTTTGGCCCTTATGCTATTGATATGGTGTATTGTATTAGTTAATTTTCAGATTTCAAATTACCCTTCATTCCTGGGATATATCTCGGTTGGTTATAATGTAAAATTCTTATATGTTGCTGGATTTGGTTTTCTAGTACTTTGTTGAATATTTTTGCATCTATGATCACAGGAGATACTAGTCTATAGTTGTTATTGTTGTAGTTGTTGTTGTTGTTGTAGTTGTTGTTGTTTTTTCCTTATCATATCTGTGCCTGGTTTTGGTATCAGAGTAATACTGGCCTCATGTAATGAGCTGAGAAGTGTTTTCCCCTCTTCTGTTTTTTGGAAGAGTTTGTGAAAAATTGCTATTAACTCTTCTTTAAATGCTTGGTGTTTATTTTTATGTAGTGATGAAACTCAATCACTTCACTTGTGCATTTTGTGGTTGGCTAATATGTTTCCTGTATTACTTACCATTACTTAAAGTAGCTTTTAAAGATTATTACATTCAGTTCTTCAGTCTGATACTGTGATAGGAAGTATGGATCTAACTTCATGTTTTCAAGTATAATTGACACAATACCATTTACTGAGTGAGTAGCTATTCCCCACTATATTGAAAAGCTTTCTTTATCATGAATTTCCAAGTGTACTGAGGCCTGCTATTGACTTCTCTGTTTTATTTCATTGATTTATGCATCTGTTCTGGTTTTAATACCACACTATTTTAATTTCTATATTTTATACTATGTTTTGATAAAAATTTCCTTGGCTCTTCTTGGATGTTGTCTGTTCTAGATGAATTTTAAAATCTTCTTTTCAAATTCCATAAAACAGTCTCAGGGGTTTTTTGTTGGCATTGCATCAAATTTTATTAATCTGACACCTTCATAATATTGAATCATCCTATCCAGGGACAAGATACATTTTCGCCTTTTTGGAAGTATTCTATGCAAGTCTAGCATTTTCTTCATTTAGTTCTCTTACATCTAGTTAGGTTTATTCTTGGCTTGTTGTTGTGACTGGGATCTTTTCTCCTCCTATTTTGATTATACATAGGAAGTTATTGATTTCTGTATCTTATATCCAGAAATCTTGCTGAACCCTTTTTTTTTTTTATTATTTATTTATTAGGGCACCTGGGTGGCCCTAACAGTGGCCTTAACAGGGGGTTAAGCCTCTGCCTTCAGCTCAGGTCATGATCTCAGAGTTCTGGGATCGAGTCCCACATCGGGCTCTCTGCTTGGCAGGGAGCCTGCTTCCTCCTCTCTCTCTCTCTCTCTCTCTCTCTCTGTGCCTACTCGTGATCTCTCTCTGTCAAATAAATAAAATCTTTAAAAAAAATATTTATTTATTAGAGAGAGAGAGAGCAGGGGGAGAGACAGAGGGACAGAATCACCAAGCAGACTCCCACTAAGTGCGGAGCCTGGCATGGGCTCAATCCCATGAACCATAATATCATGACCTGAGCTGAAACCAAGAGTTGGACACTCAAAAAACTGAGCCATGCAGGCACCCATTGCTGAACTCCTAGTAAATGTTTTTAATTAGTGATTCTGTTGATTGTCTTGCATTTTCTCAGTACACTTGCAAATAATTAGTTTTATCAAATTTTCCCAATATTTTTTTAAAGATTTTATTTATTTATTTGACAGAGAGAGATCACAAGTAGGCAGAGAGGCAGGCAGAGAGAGAGAGGGAAACAGGCTCCCCGCCGAGCAAAGAGCCTGATGTGGGGTTCGATCCCAGGATCCTGAGATCATGACCTGAGCTGAAGGCAGAGACTTAACCCACTGAGCCACCCAGGCGCCCCCCCCCAATATTTTTAATCCATTTCCTTTATCATGCCTTATTGCATTGTCTCTTACAGAATACTCAATATTTGTGTTGATAATGATTATCCTTTCCTTATTCCTCACTTAAATGAGAATGCCTCTGATGTTTCTTCATTAAGTTTGGTGATAGTTGTAGGTTTCTGAGAGATATCCTTTTTGGTTTTTTTGTTTTTGTTTTTGTTTTTTTTTAAGATTTTATTTTTATTTTTTTGACAGAGAGGGGAATCACAAGTAGGCAGAGAGGCAGGCAGAGAGAGAGGGAGAAGCAGGCTCCCTGCTGAGCAGAGAGCCCAATACAGGGCTTGATCCCAGGACCCTGAGATCATGACCTGAGCCGAAGGCAGAGGCTTTTAATCCACTGAGCCACCCAGGTGCCCCGAGATATCCTTTTTGAATGAAAGAAGTTTCCTTCTATTTCTGGTTTACTTCTTACGTTTTTGTTTGCTCCTTATAAAAAGAGTAGGTTTTAAGTCTCATCACATGCTCCTTTTGGGGGTATCTCTTAAGATTTTTTTTCTTGACTCACTTTATGCAGAGAACTATATTAGTGACTTTTGTTAATACTCAACCAATCTTAGGTCCCTGGGTTAAGCCCTATTTAATCATAACATATTTTTAGTACATTGTTGCAATCAACTTGCTTATATTTTCTTTAAGCAAGTTGCATCTGTGTTAAGGGAGGTTGGCTTAGGGTTTTTTCCATTTGTATTATTCTTAGTTGGTTTTGGCATTGGGGTTACACAAACCTCATAAAGTGAATTGGGACACTTTCTAACTTTGTAAGAGTTTATGCATTGAAGGTTTGACAGAATACACTCATTCCAAAAGGAGCTTATGTCTTTTTTTTTTTTTAAGATTTTATTTATTTATTTGACAGAAAGAGACACAGCAAGAGAGGGAACACAAGCAGGGGGAGTGGGAGAGGGAGAAGCAGGCTTCCCACTGAGCAGGGAGCCCAATGTGGGACTCAATCCCAGGACCCTGGAATCATGACCTGAGCCAAAGCAGACGCTTAGCTACTGAGCCACCCAGACAGTCCCGCTTATGTCTTTTTTAACAGTCTATTTTTTTTTTAAGATTTTATTTATTTATTTGACAGAGACAGAGAGAGATCACAAGCAGGCAGAGAGGCAGGCAGAGAAAGAGGGGAGAAGCAGGCTCCCTGCTGAGCAGAGAGACCGATGTGGGACTCGAACCCAGGACCCTGAGATCATGACCTGAGCTGAAGTCAGAGGCTCAACCCACTGAGCCACCCAGGCGCCCCTTAAAAGTCAATTTTTTACTGTCTTTTTCCCCTCACTGTTATTTGTTTGTTTAGCTTTTCTACTATTTGAATCAATTTTTCAGTAGTTTGTGTGTTCCTTAAAAGCATTCAATTACACTTTAAATTTTATTGATATATATCGTTTTGCTTATAATTTTGAAATCTTATTTCTAGTTTTGTTCCCTTTTTCATTCTTAATGGTATTTACTTATGTCTTCTCTTTTTTATCTTGTACTAAAGGTTTGACTGCTTTATTTATGTTTTCAAATAACAGGCTTTTAACAATCAGTTCTACTGGGTTTTTGTTGTTATTTTAACAACAATAGAAATTTATTGATTCATGTGTATATGGGGGTGTGTGTTTTTGTGAGTTTAAACCTTCTTAAATTGAATGCTTAGTTCATTTACATTTAACCTGTGTTTTTTTTCCCCTAATAAATACATTTACAACTATAAAACCTCTGTGAATTGTTGGCTATATCTTATGGGTTTTAATGTGCAATGTTCTCACATTGTCATTAATTAATGAATAGACTAAAATTTATATTGTGATCTACTCTTTAACCTAAGATTATTTAGACAGGTATGCATTTTGGGTTGTAGTTTCCTCCATCAATTAAATCTCATTTGCTTTTTATCTTCCAAGCAATTCTTCCTCATTTTAGACCACCAATTGATCCCATCTTGTTTTCCAGGGCTGTTTTGGACTTAGGTGTATATATTTATCTTTCTTCTCATTTCTAGGAGTTAAAAGCAAGAGGGGAAAGCAGGAACGTGTATTCGGTGTACCAGCATGATTTCATATCCCTCAATCAACCTTTCTTTCTTGCTTGCTTGCTTACTTGCTTTCAAGGTAGAAGTTCTGGACCACATTTGTATCTAATGAAAATGATCCAGAGAAAGGAAAACTGACTCTGTCAGAAAAGGCATACCTTAATATGGAAGTCCTTGAATAGGAGATAAAGAATGCAATGGTGGAGAAGACTGGCCAGTGATAAAGAGGGGATGTTTCATTCATTGTAACAGAGGAAAGACGAAATAGATGACGGGTCTAGATGCACCCTACTTTTCTCTTTTCCAAGTCAGATACTCCCAGTTTTAACAAATGGTTTTCATGACATCTTTCAGAATTTCTCCTCTGTTACTTGTTTCTTCCAAAAAAAAAAAAAAAAAGTTATTATAAAAAGATAATGCTAACAAAGTTAAAACAGTTTAGAATAATGGAACCATTAATTTCCTTTTTCTGAATACTGTATCATTTTAAGTCCAAAATTGCTTTACACTTTGTAGCCATTACCTATTCATGGGCTTTTTGTATGAACTATTTTTTTAAAGCTTTTATTTATTTATTTGACAAAGTAAGAGAGGTAGAAAGAGAACACACACAAGCAGGGGGAGTGGCAGGCAGAGGGAGAGGGAAAGGGAGAAGCAGGATTTCCCCTGAGCAGAAAGCTGACATGGGGCTCGATCCCAGGACCCTGGGATCATGACCTGAGCTAAAGGTAGACACTTAGTGGACTGAGTAACCCAGGCGCTCGCATATGAACCATTTTAGATTAGGTCTCCTTTAACTTGTACTTACAGAGAAAATAGCACCCCAAAACACAGTCAACATGACTCAATTCAGTCATTCTCCAAGTCCTGTTGGTTGCCTCTGGAGTGTTTTCTCAAATCTGCTATGCCAGCTCTAGGTCAGTCTTCTACCATCTGCCACTGAGACTACTACAGCACTCTCTCCACTGGCCATTTTGCTCTTCCTCCCTGCTGCCCTCAGAATTCTCTAAAATACATGCCATGGTTTCTACAGAAGAAAAGGAAGTCTAAACTTAACGATGTTCAAGATCTTTTACTACTAGGTCCTCACTTAATTTTCTAGAACCCATTATGTTCATTGACTCAAATGGCCTGTGGAGTTTAAATTGACCATGGGCTAAATAAAATGATGTAGTTCTGTTAATTAAATGAGAATATCTTTATCTAAATGTTCTAATTTTATGGTACAGCTTTTTGATATGTTCTTCGACCCGTCACTTTCTCCTTATGTTTCTTCATTTATAATGTAAGGACTTACTACTTTGTACAGATTAACCAAGAATTCATCAAGATATTTAGCTCATAAGCCATGTATCTTTCTAACCTTATCTCTTGCCCCCATGCTTATCATGAAACTCATTATCCCCCTTAGTATGGTACACCATTTATTACCATACCATGCTCATGTTCTTTCCTTTTCCAGGGACCCATTTCTGCCCTATCCCCCTCCTCCCCAACTCCTATTTCTCCTAACTATTTAGTCCTAGGAAAGCCCTTTGGGATTATCTACAATATCTAGCGATACACCCCTGGATAGAGGGATGAGAATATAATTTGAAAAAGCAGATTCAATGTAATAATTTATTTTAAAGCAATGTTTTCCGAGTATACTACATATAAAGTAAAACTCCAGGAAATTATCGCTGCTGCAGATGTTTAAATTTCACTCATCCCCAAAGGGTCAAGACTTTTCCTCTGTTCCTTAAAGAGGCTGAGCTCCATCCTAACTCAGCAATTACGAAAGCACTTTTCTCTCTGCCTGGAAGATTCTCTCCCTAACCCGATTTCCTACCTAATACCCATTCATCCATCCAGGTGCCAGCTTAAATGTCGTTTCTCCAGGAAGGCATGTGTGAAGGTGCCCTTCTCTACTGTCTCATATTCCCTTATACGTCTTAACAGACCTTACAATTTAATCATGAAATATATGTGTGTCGTGTTGGTCTTTAGGTTTGTCTTCACTAGACTAAGCTCTAGGATAAGGGTTGTGGCTGTTTTGTTCACAACCGTGGAGCCCCGCATGTGAAAGAACTTTTGTTGCCAAAAGGGACCAAACACTTCACAAAAGTTAAACAATACTGCTCTGATAACAGGAAGCCCATACATAACAGTTGAGGCAACTGAGGCACAAAGGATTGCTTGCCCAGCTGACGTGCCCTGGAGAAGCCTTCCCTGACCCCACTCCGCCTAGAGTGTCTTGATGTAGGATTAAAGTCACTCCTCATGTCAACTGCGTCAGGGGTCACTCCTGTCTTCTCAGACCAGTGTCCTTCCATGCAAGTGACCCCCCGCTGCCTTTTGGGCGCTCAGAAGTGTTTCCAGGGGAATGGATGACTAGATGGCTCTGGCGTGCCCTCCTCCGTCGCTGCACCTCAGGCAGGTGGCGGCAGCTCCTGAAGTCGCGAGGTGCGAGGCCGGGACCTCCAGGCGGTTGCGGCCACGGCCCCGCCCCTACAGGCCTCCGCGGTGTTGATTGGCCGGCCGGGCGCCCGGGCCCAAGAAGAGGGGCGGCCGCCCGCGCGCCCGCCTCGTCTTCGCGGGGGCGCGCCCGCGGCACGCGGCCGGGCGGGGCCAGGGGTGAGTGACGGCCACGCGGGCCAATGGGGCGGGCGCGCGCCGCCGCCACCGCCCGCGCGGCCCCTGACGCCGGCCGAGGAGCCGCGCCGCTGCGGCTGCGGGCGGCGACGGCTGCACCATGGGTTGGCTGCTGCGGGCCGCCCGGCTGCCGCCTCTGCTGCCGCCGTTGCTGCTGCTGCTGGCCGGGGGTGAGTGCGCGCTGCGCGGGCGGGCGGCCGCGGGGCCGGGGCCGGCGGGTAGCGGCGGTGACGGCGGGCCGTGGTGCTGGACAGCTCCCTGGCCGCCAACAAAGGGGCTGGCGCGCGAGGCGCGGGAGCGCGGGGCTCGGCTGGGCTGCTGCGCCGTCCGCGACACGCGCGCTCCCAGGGCGGGGGGCGTGGGGCCACGGCGTGTGCCTCGTGTGAAAGCGGCTCCCCAGCGCGGGGGCGTACGTGTGCGCGCGCGCGCACACACACACACACACACACACACACACACACACACACAAGCAGGGGAGGCGCGGGAGTGTGGAGGCGGCGCGCCTGCACGCGCTCCCTGGGGGCTCTGTTCGGGGGGCGTTGGGGAGGGCGGGAGCACGAGCTAGAGGAGGACGGACCTTGGCTGCCAGCCCCGCGACAGCCACTCAGGGATGGGGAGGCGGCATTTACAGGTCCCATGGGGTCACTACAGTGAGCGTGGGCGCCAGTGTCTTGCGGCTCCGAGGGGGAAAGTGCCAAAGAGCCGTACACACAGCTGCTGCGACAATGAGGGGTGTGTGTTTACGCGCGTGTGGTGCTACCGGACAGGAGGAGGGGTGTGTCATTGCGAATGGCTGTCTAGACTGTGCTGGGCAACTTTATTAGGAGCTGACAAAGAAGAGGTATGACAGCACCCAGGTCTCTGCTTGTGACAGTGACACTGCTGGATAGCTCCTGCGCAGCTGCCACGCAGGGATGGGTGTGAGAGACACTCTGAGATGTAGTTTTAGTTCAGTAGTGCCCAAGGGCAGTGTGTGGGTGATGACAGGCTGGGTGTGGGGGGCAGGTGTGAAATAGATGTGCCTGTGACAGAGCCTGCTGAGAGCTTCCCAGGGGGATACATGGGATTCAGGTGTTTGCTGGCTGGTGGCACAAGGTATGTGGCAGCCTCCCAGACAGGCCACCACCACTGAATGCGGGTGGGTAGAAGTGCTGTCTGCAGGAGTGGGTCAAATAAGGACATGATTGAACAGCTTCTCCATGTGCCGGACACAGCAGAAAGGGGACGGTATGCAACGGGTGCATATTAAGGGGCGATTGCTAATTGGTGTTGGTAGAGAGACACAACGGAATGAGTGTGTGCATGCATGTGTGTGTATAGTGTACGTGTTCACTCATCAGATGGCCTTGAGTGATTCCACTTCTGATGGACATGCAGGAGTATAACGTGTGTGTGTGTATGTGGGAGTTGACCTGGGACACTGGCTACTTAGTCACCTCCTGTGAGGTTAACCCCCAAAGACACAGGCACAGGTGTGCATCTGTGTGATGAAGGAGAGGACTTTGAAGGGTCTCTGCCTGAGAGGGGAGAGCAGTCTTTGCTTAACGGTGGCAGTGAGATGGGCCACTGCCATGGGCCCATAGTGACAGAATCCCAGGGAAAATGACTGGACAGGGAAAGGGATCTCTTGCACCTGAGCTTTTCCTGGCAAGGCTCAGTTCAGCAAGGGGTACTTTTTCTCCACCATCAGTCCAGGGATGGGTAAGAACCTAAGTGTGTGCACAGAAGTATGTCCATTGGCATTTGTCTCATGTGTTCACACACACCTATGTCTATGTTTGCATAGCTTGAATCGTCTCTGGAAGAGGTGAGATTCAACAAATAAATTAAATATTGATTAGTCTGCTCTTTCTTTGTGCAACAGCCATACCAGAACTGGCAAGCAGTGTGTGTCAGGACCCATGTCCAGCTGTGGCTAGGCATGGATGACTGTGGGCAGCTTTACTCCTTCTGTGTTCCCTCCCAACTCCTCCCTCCCTTACACACTTTATGGTATATGTTATTACTTCCCTCTTAGTGACACGTATGTGTCTGGTAGTATGTCTCTTTCTTAATATACCTTTCTGTAGAAACCTTTCAAGAGCGCTTGGGCACTGCTTCTCAGATTATCCAGACATGCACACTAGTGTGAGTGTGTATGTGGTAGGGTGATTGTGCTAGACAATTTCTGTTGTAGCTGACACTTAACGGGTGTGGGGGCTGTGTGGCAGATGCTGCCGGGCAGCCCCCGTATTGGTGTCTGGCAAGGGCTTAGGGAGAGCTGTACTTCAAAGCTGCTGATGAGGAGAAGGGTGGGGGTGTAGTGGATGGTGGAAATCAGAAAGGGATGTTTGGATCAGGAGCAGATTGCAGGGGAGATAAAACATGCGGATTACTAAGGCCTTGTTTTTTCACCCCCTGAGATATAAGCCTACTTCCTCTGCCTCTTTTTCCGAGTTTGGGTCAGATTTTCAATTCTTTGAGGCTGGTCACCAAATCCTTTTCACGTACCTTCTTTTTCTCTCCCTCTTTCTGTTGGGAGTGATGAAATATCAGAAAATTATAGATGCTAGAGGAGAACAAAAGAAAATCAGGGGCGCCTGGGTGGCACAGCTGGTTAAGTGTCCACCTTTTGGTGTCGGCTCAGGTTGTGATTCTGTGACATTAAGCCCTGTGTCGGGCTCCACGTTCAGCATGGCGTCTGCTTGAGATTCTCTCTCCCTCTCCTGCTGCCCCCCTCCCCATGTGCTAGTGTGCCCTCTCTCTCAAGATAAGTAAGTCTTTAAAGATTTTATTTATTTATTTGACTGACAGTGATCACAAGTAAGCAGAGAGGCAGGCAGAGAGAGAGGGGGAAGCAGGCTCCCCGCTGAGCAGAGAGCCCGATGCGGGGCTCGATCCCAGGACCCTGGGATCATAACCTGAGCTGAAGGCAGAGGCTTTAACCCACTAAGCCACCCAGGTACCCCAAAGATAAGTAAGTCTTTAAAAGGAAAAAAGAATTAATCACAAAGAGTATAAATCTGAAATTTTATTTTATTTTATTTTATTTTTTTAAAGATTTTATTTATTTATTTGACAGAGAGATCACAAGCAGTCAGAGAGGCAGGCAGAGAGAGAAGGAAGCAGGCTCCCCGCTGAGCAGAGAGCCCGATGCGGGGCTCAATCCCAGGACTCTGAGATCATGACCTGAGCCAAAGGCAGCGGCTTAACCCACTGAGCCACCCAGGCGTCCCCTAAATCTGAAATTTTAAATCAGATGGAGTCTCAGTTAAGGCAGATTAATTATTAAGTGTAAAAGCAATTATACACAGAATGCTTAAGGCTCAGCTACTATTTTGGTGGGCAAGTTGGAAAATAAGCAAGCTCTTACAATTACTAAATAATTATCCATTGCTAAGGCTTTTGAAAATATCAAGGTCTATATAAAGAATAAATAACCATCATAGGGAAAAAGAAGTTCAAGAAAATGGAACTGTTTACTGGAGAAGAGTGCGGACCCAGATTCCTTTTTTCACAATAGGTTTTTGGCAAGATTATCAAAATTTCTGTTCATTCATTTCAGAAGTTTGGGAAAGGAAGAGAAGGAGGGAGGAGGAGGTGGAAGGAGACGGTGGTGTCTCTGCCTGACAGGTGGAGGAGAGAGTTTCAGAGAATGGAGAAACTCGCCTTGTTGTGGAAATGGTAGGGAGTGGTCCCAGGGAATTCCACAGACTGCAGTCCTCTGAACAGGGAGCTTCACTGACTACATAGTATTGGATTTCCAGAAGCGGGAAATCAACAGGACTGCTGGTCAGACTTTCCTTGAGAGGGCTGACACAGTTTCCTCAAGATCCATGCCACTGTGGAGAGAAGGCCCAAGGCCTAGAAGGGAGTGACTTCTCTCCCACCAGGCCCCAGTTCAGCTCCAAGAGAGGCAACACTCAGGTTTTGAAGAGGCAATGCAAGTTTGAGCCTCCAGAGGCTAAAATCCCAAGAATTCCTAAATAAAACTAGTTTGTACTTTTCTAAAGAGGCTGACATAATGTCTTTCCCAATGTACCCGCTAGAGGCTGGTTCATGTAGATAAAGATTTTCACCCAATGGCTTTTTCAAAGATTGGCTGCTCAGGTGACCTGAAGATCTGTAAAATGTTTATTTAATTATTACAAACATTTCTTGTCAATTGACTTTTTTTCTCTGTGGACTGCGTGAGTTTTTTTCAGGTAAGTTTATTGCATTTGGCTCCCCCAGTCTTGGGGGTACCACTTTTGCAGTTGTATCTGCTGGTATCACATTTAAAATTTAGACTACACTTTTCAAACCGTGGTCATTTTTGAGGGGAGAAAGCACTTCTATTAACCGGCTGTGTGATTGTGACCTTACGGTCCTGAGCTCTCCCTTATTTCATCTGTGAAACAAGAGGGTTATTTATTCAAACACCTGTTGTGTTCCTGTCATATTTCAGAGTCTGTCAAGGCACTGGGCCGACCAAGTTGACTCAGACACGAGGCATACAGAGTGAGGGAAGAAGGCCATAGACGGCCAGCTCCAGTTTGAGAGAAAAGTGCAGTGATTGGTTCAGAAGGCTATGGTACTAGGCGTGGTGCCTAGCCTACACTGGGAATACCAGGGAGAGCTTCTCAGAAGCAGGGACTGGAAGCAGAAGCAGGAGTTGGGCGGGTGGGGGCAGGTGGCCCTAGGCATTACCTGTTTTGGTTAAAGGTTTTTTTGTTTTTTTTTTTTTAAGATTTTATTATTTATTTATTTGTTAGAGAGAGAGAGAGCATGAGCACAGACAGACAGAGTGGTAGGCAGAGGCAGAGGGAGAAGCAGGCTCCCCGCTGAGCAAGGAGCCCGATGTGGGACTCGATCCCAGAACGCTGGGATCATGACCTGAGCCGAAGGCAGCTGCCCAACCAACTGAGCCACCCAGGCATCCCTGGTTAAAGGTTTTTTGAAGCTTGCATGCTGTCCCACGTTTCCACCCATTAGTCCTGGTTTTGTTTTGTTTTTGTTTGTTTGTTTGTTTGTTTTTAAAGTCACATAGAATAACTCTGATCTCTATGACTCACATCAACCTTTTATTTTAATATATTTGAAGATACTGACCATTGTCTCTCTTGCATGTTCTTTTTTCCTGGCCAAGAACATCCCAGTTCTCTGTTCTTTATAAAGGATAATAATACTTAGATTTCTGAAATACAGTCTGCTCATTATGGCACGGTCTGCATGGAGCTGCCCTCATCTGAGGCCCCTGCCTTCCTGAGGGCTGTGGAATTTTTGCTTTACCAATGAGGAACCTGGGGCCCCTGGTGAAATAGCTTACCCAGAGCAGCTCCCCCAGGGAAGCCAGAACCCAAACCTGCTTCCCTGGCTCAAGCTCTCTCTACTAGACCGTACTACTGTGTTTGAGATCAAGACCTGTTTATCCTCATCCGCACACCTTTTAACTGTGTTAAGCCCCTTTTCCTCGGGGCTGTCCTTTCGGTCAGATGCAACGGGTGTTGCCCGCCCGTGCACACATAGCTCACGGGGTCTCCACCACGCTCAGGGTGCCAAACTTAGGGCTTATCACGAGTGGAGAACACAGTTGTGAAGCTTCGGGTTCAGGCCATGCAGAGCATGGAGCATGCAGCACAAATAGTGTTAGCTCTCACTTTTTATTCTAAACATCATGAAAATTTGACATGAACTATTCAGGCCGCGGCCCGGTGTGCAACGGGGAAGAGCAGGATATAACTCTTGATCGTATCACTGAACGTTAGTCTTGGAAAAGAGAACTTGGAGGTCATTTCAACCACCTTCCTTATTTTTAAGGATGAGGAGATGGACCCAGAGGTTTTAAGCAATTTTCCAGAAGACATAGAGCAAATAAGTAATATTTGTGTGTTTAAGCTAGTACTTAAGGTGTGAAGCAGGCACATAGGGCTGTCTTCCTCTTCTCAGTGAATGGAAGTGAGAGACGGAAAAAGATGCTCTTTAATTTATTGGGTTTCGTTCGTTTGTTTTATAAATTAGGAAAGAGGGATCCAAGATGCTAAACAAAGATGTTAGGACCAACGCTGGCTGAATCTGACCTGAGGTCGCACCTAGTCTTTAGAGACTGTTCAGGAGATTGGATTGCTGACATCCGAATCTCATTCTTAATGCACTTTTGGAAAGCGTTCAGCTTAGGACAGAAGCCTGGGGACCGGTGCGCATACGAGGTCCTTCAGAGCAGGGACTTGTGCTTCACTGCATCTGTGCCCGCTGCAGCCCAGCACAGCTGTAGTGAAGGTGAAGGTGGCCACTGGTGGCCGTTTCTGAGTGAACAAGTACTCCCCCCGCTGCTGCCGCCAAGCCGGTGCTGAGTCCGATGACGCTCTCCGGCCCACCTCCCTCGGGCTCGCCTTTGGTCCTGCCACTGGGAGGGCTGAACAGCTCGACCTTTGTGGAGTTAGAACAGTGTCTCAGAATCCCCCGGTAGCCCCTGGGTGTCAGGAGTGTCTCCCCGCAGTCCCCACAGGCACCCCTGTGTTCTTTGCTGTTGGAGACGTGTCCTAACAGTGTGCCAGTCTTGCCTTTCTGGCCTCTTCTAACCATCCAGCTTTCATGTCTGTGCAGGAGCGTCCCTGGGCACGTGTGCAGCAGGGTCCGATGAGCCTGGCCCAGAGGGCCTCACCTCCACCTCCTTGATGGACCTCCTGCCGCCCACGGGTCTGGAGCCTCTGGACTCAGAGGAGCCCAGTGAGGCCATGGGACTGGGAGCCGGCCTGGGAGCCCCCGGCTCGGGTTTCCCCAGTGAAGAGAGCGAAGAGTCGCGCATTCTGCAGCCACCACAGTACTTCTGGGAAGAGGAGGAGGCGCTGAACGACTCCAGTCTGGATCTGGGACCCACTGCAGGTAGCTCTTCTCACCCCAGACCAGGTGCACCTTGCAGCTGGGAGGGAGGCTGGCTATGCAAATGCCAGAGGACTGTTTCCTTGCTCAAATCCTATCTCTTGTCTCTCCCTGCCAGCTTTTATAGTGCCATCAAAGCCAAGTTTCTGGGACCCTGGTGTCTTACTGGTCTCCGAGGCTCTTTTCTCTTTAACGTTTGCTGCTGTTTAGGGAGCCCATGTTCTGCGCTCGTGTAACACCATATAATGCAACAGCCTGGGAGGGTAACTTTCCCCCCATGTAAACATGCAAAAACCACTGCTCAGAGGGGTTGAGAGCATCTTTAAATTCATCAGCTGCTCATCTGCTCAGCCATGATCCAAGCCAGGGCGTCCCAAGATTTAGGGGTTCATCCCCTGCTGTGCTATGTTGTCCCTGTTGAAGGTTCCTGTACCCCTCCTGAGGTCTCTCTGACCCTGGATCAAGGCACCGCCTTTCTCTCAGTCATGCCCCAGAGCTGGTTCGTGCGTTTCCAGAGCATGGCTGATGAACCTATGTGGGCCAGCCACCTGGGGCCAGGACCCAAGCTGGAATGCATGCAGTTAGGAGCTGGATGCAGATGCGGCGGAGCACGTTGGCCATGCTCCTGGCTTCAGCAGCTGTGCATGTTCTCGGCCAGCAGGAGCCCGTTTGTAAATGCCAGACCGCCACATTGTGTGTGTGCCTGCCCGTGCACATCGGGGCAGGCTGTTACAGAACGCAGTTTGAATTTTTCTCTTTAGCATATATAATATTTTGGGTTTATGTCCTCTAATTATGCAAATAATACTTGAAAATTGTAGAAAATACAAAAGATGCAAAGAAGGAAACGAAAGTCACCTGTAACCTCACAACTAAAAGAGAATCACTAGTCATAGTTTGGGATACATCCTTGTAGTCCCTTTTATGTGCCAAATTGAGATCATAATATTTTCACTTAAAATATTTAATAAATGTATTTCCGCATAATTGAATACTCTTTTTAAACCTGATTGTTAGTGACTACATAGTATTTCATCATGTGGCTCATCACAGGTTTAAAACCAGTTCCCTATTGTTGAATATTTAGGTTGTTCCTAGTTTTAATGCTGCTAAAACTATCATCATATATTTTTACACTTCTCTGATTGTCTCCTCATGATACATTTCTAGAATAAAATTCTAGGTGTAAAGATATATCAATCAGCATCCTAGCCAGAAAAAGAAGATATGACTAAACTGAGATAACCCAGAGAGAGTTTATTTATAGAAAAAGGAACTTAGAAAGGTATGGGCAGGGGATAGGCCAACCACAGAGGAGTCCAGGGTCCTGGGCAGCAGAGCACTCAGTTTTCCTACACCCAAAGGGATGGAGGGAGAGATGGATGAAAGGAACCAGGAGGGACAGAGAGTGCTGGCAAACAAGTGATCCTGGCAAGAGCTGTGACCCAGCAGGGGAGAAACCAGGGGAGGAAGTACCTAACCCCCTCTCCTCCCATCTTCTGCCAGGACCCCTGTCAATCTCTCTTCCCCTGCCTCTTTCGGGGAGTCTGGTCGGGAAGCAGGGACACTTGGCCTGTTGCGGTAACTCCCGGGGTCCATCTCCCAGGGCAGAGGACAGGGTAGAGAAGGGTAGAGAGAAGATCTGGAGGGGATGGAACATGTCTGGCACAAAGAATAGGAATCTTTCCACGGGCTTTTGTTAAATATTTCCAAACTAGCCTCTAGGAAGGTCTTTCCAGTTCGCATACCCACCGGAGGTGGAATGAGTGGCAGGTTGTTGGGCCCTCCTCACCACTGCGCTTTGTCATTTAGAAATCTTGGTCAACTTGATAGGGAAATTATAATGGCTTTTGATTGCTAGTGAATGTTAACATGTATGTGTGTGTGTGTATGTATGTATGTATGTACGTATTCTGACCGCTTATGGTCCTCTCTGATTTGAGGCATAGTATAATGAAGTTCAGGCTCTGGGGTCAGGCAGATCCCAAAGTTTCAGCACCGACACCTAACGGCTATATGATTTTTGGCAAGGAGGAACCTGAGCCTGTTTTCCCATCCAGGAAGAAATAGTATCATAGGGTTGCGAGGTTTAAATGCAGTAATGCATTGAACGCTCCCAGTACAGCACTTGGTACTTGTAAGTACTCTTTATTACGTATCATTGCTTTTCCATTTTTTTCTATTGGAGTTTTAATTATTTTTTATCACCGTACCAATCCTCACATAAAAGGAATACATTCTCTGATGTGTATAGAAAACATTTTTCCAGTTTATCAATTACTTTTTTTATTATGGTAATTTTTGACATACATTAATTTTTTTACAAACTTCACAGTCTTTCTTTTGAAATGTTTTTATGTTTTTCTTTGCTTTATGTTTAGAAAAATCCTTTCCCTCCCTGAGATATATGTACCTTTATTTCCTTTTTTTTTTTTCATTAAATTTTTACATTTAACTCTTTATTCTAGCAGTAATTTACTTTGGTATGTGGTATAAGATAGGGATTTAATTCATTTCCCCCATTAAGCTAGCCTGTTACCGCAGCAGAATAGGCTGATAAATCTATCCCCTTGTCATGGAAAAGAAGCACTAGACAATTAGATGTGCTTGGGTCTTTCTCTGGAAAGACCCTTGAGAATCTAGTCTAAGACAAGAGGGCCTTAGCCAAGAAAGCCACAGTGCTGAGCCTAGGACCTTCCTCAGGATCACAGTGGGATGACCCTGAGGCTTTGCTGAACTCATTTTCTCTGCCTCTCACTTCCCTTTCCCTCCTTTTCCTCTCTCCTCCTCTCTCTTCTTCTCCCATTAGCCTCTCTGCGTCTCCTAATAGTGAAAAGAGAAAGTCATCGAATACGTGTTCTGTCACTGGCACTTGGCATCTCTTCTCCTCCTTGTGCCGGCTCTGCAGCGTAGTCTGTCTCCTCTTCTCTGCTCTACACCCTGAATGACTGTGAGATGGGGACTCAGGTGCCCTGCACGAAGAATGGGTGAGAGCCCTAGAGGAAGGAGAGGAAGGAAGGCTGCTTTTCCCAGGCTTCCACATCTCTCACCTTCCCATGGAGCCCTTACCTTTCCTTGGGTCAGTCTCTTCTCTGTACACGTCCAAGGCAATTTGTGAAAACACAGTACCCACAGGATAAAAGTGAAACATCTTAGTACTGCAGAAAGTGTTCTTGATGCTCTGGCCCAGCCCCTCGGCCTCATCTCCTTCCCTGCTCCTGCAAGCGTCGGTTCACTAGCCTATTATCACTGGTGATTGCGGGACTGAGGCACAGGGAAGCTAAGTGCTTTAACAAGGTCGCACTTGGTATGAGACAGAGCTGGATCAAGGATCAGTGTGTTCTCAGGCCTGAGCGCTCTTATCCATCCCAGCTGCCAGGCAGACTTGTCATCATCCTGCAGCACCTAGCTCAGAAGACACAGCTTCTGAGAGGCCTTTGGATCTCTACCAAGTGGGCAGGACTGCACGTGGTTGTGCACATGGTGCCCTGTCCAGGGGCGCCTTGCCGAGCAGGGGAGCTGGGGCTCAAGTCCAGCCTGCGTGCTGCTCACGCAGTCAGGCTGAATGGAAGGAGTGCCTTCTTCTAATTCATCTGCCCAGAGGGGCATCTCTGTGAGCTTAGCAGTGGCCTTGACGTGAAGCTAGTCATTTCTGCTTCTGCGTCCTCATGGTACCTTGATAATACGGTGTGAGGTCATCCCAGAGACAGAGCGTGTTCCAGGTGTGAGGCTCATTTGGCGGGGAGGAAGCCCAGAGAGGACAGTACGTGGCAGCCCCCTCTGCCTGCTTTTGCTCCTGACCCTAAAAGTCAGAGGCTTCCATCTAGGGTTCTCTGGAAGGAAAGAGGGCATTGCCTCTTTGGGTTTGCCCCTCAGGTTAGAGGAGAACCAAGGAAACTTCAAAGGGCCTGCCTGGAGGAAGAGTGTGTCTAGAGGTCAGAGTGACCATGCAAAGTGCTGTCCTAACAGCCCATGGGGACATGGCTACATCCATGTCCAAGAGCAACGACTGCTGAAAGCCAGGTGGTAGATGGGCCTAATCTCAGACCCAAAACCCTTCTAGTAATTATGACATCAACCCATACATGAACACCAAGTGTGCGCCAGGCGCCATGCTGGGTGTTTCTGTACACTATCTCATTTAATCTCAACAGAAACAAGTATATATTGTTACTCCCATTTGACCAGTGAACAAACTGAGGCTCCAGGAGTTTGCATAACAGCCCAGCTACCAAGTGTAAGAACCAGGAATCAAACCCAAGTTTCCAGACTCCATAGTCTTGGCTCTATTAGGTTGCTTCTCAGCTCAACCATTTATTAGAGACTAGCAGTAATGTCTGGTATTTTACATAGTAAATATTACTGTTTTTTCCTTAGAATGTTTTCTGTGATTAGCTCATTTGAACTTCACAACTCTATGCACTCTGTAGGGTCCACAGGCAGGAGTTGTCACTGCTTCACAGATGCTGAAACCCAGGCCCAGAGAGACTAAGAGCTTTGCCCAAGGCTGCATAGCTTGTGTACGGCGGAGCTGAGTCTGGAATCAGTGGCTCCTGAGCGCCTGGGCCTAGTGACCCACTGTGGGAGCACAGAGAGAGCGTGTGTTAGAAAGGAAACCAGTGTGCTTTGTTGTCACGACTACTTTGCTATACTTTTCATTGCTAGTTTGCTGGACCTAGAAGAGCCAGAGCTAGAGCCCTCCTTCACAGTGACGATCCTGAGGTCCCACAGCAAAAACAGGCACTGGTCTTTCTGCTCAACTGATGACGAGGGATGTGACCTTGAGCGCATGTTCCTTGTCTGATCTTGGCTTCAATCTCTCCTCTGTAAGTGAGGAATGGTAGACTGAAGCCTTCTCCAGCTTTAAAACATTATGTTTTTCTGATATTCCAGGTGAGAAGAGTGATCTCAGCAAAGTAGGGGCAAAGAAGTAGAACGTAGATCGGCCCTCCACCAACTAGCATTAAGCCAACTTAAGACCTGATCAAGTAATTCAGACAAGGTTGTTAATGATTAAGAACAAACTTTCCCGGGTTATCCACTCATCCCAAGGCTGTCTCTCCTGTCACCCTCCACCCTTTCATTCTCTGATATCCTTAATGAAATTCTCTGCATGCGATTTTAATTTTCCTAGTGAACAAGCTAATTAGTGTTCTACAAAAAAAGTGACAACTCTTCAGGGTCGGCAAGTTCTAGAAACCCAGCTCAAACATGCTGACAGCCCTGTGTGAAAAAGAGGGTGTTGATTGGCTCAGTGACTGCAGAAGCTAGGCAGGTGGGATCCAGGTATTGAAATGGGGCATAGGCAACTGTCTTCCTCCATCAGGCCTAGCCTTCCCTGGCTGGCTTCATTCTCAGACACATTGTCACTGTGCAGTGGCTCAGAGAGCCCTCCACTCCAGTCAGTCCAGTGTCCTTTCTTTCACTCAGCAGCCGCAGCAGAAAGAAAACTCTGCTTCCCCAGCACTTCTGGAGAAGTCTCAGATGGAAACTTGTTTGTCTTCCCTGCGTCCTGAGCCTATCTATGACCCAATCCTGAGGCCAGAGGGACTGGGTTCTCTGGTCTGTACTAGCTCTTGAGCACCCCTCGAAGCCAGGGGGTAGCGCCCCACACTTCTGTACCAAGAGGAGGGGAGTACATGCAAATGATGGTTGGGCATAAAAGAACATTCATGAGTACTTATATTATTATATATTTCATTTTCACATCATTTTTTTAACCTCACAGCAGCCTGATGAAAACTGTAAAAGCAGGCATCATTAGGATCCCTGTTTAAAACTAAGGAAACCAGCTCAGAGAGGTTTACATGTGGCACTAAATCACACAGGTAACGGGCGGCAGAGTGAAATCTCAAATTTGATATTTCTGCTTTAAGATCTGCTACCCCTCCGTGTGAAATCATTGATTAGACCCCTTGAATTACTATTGCCTGTGAAGAATTTTGTAGAAAGCAGATCATCAAAGCCAGTCTGCTGGGACCTGGAAATGGCTCCTACGCGTTGATACCATACCTGCTGTTGAATGATTTGACCTTCTGGGTCACAGCGCACGCATCAGGCATGTTTGCTTAGAAGGCCAACCGACAGAAGCACTTACACCTAGATGCCCACAAGAAACTGTACTTTTGTTTTACACTAGTAATAAGTATTGTTATGTGAAAATCCGAAAATGAAGAAAAGAATAAAGTAAAAACCACTGCTAATCCTATCAGCCAGAATTGGCAAATGTTAACATTTTGGCATGTATCTTTCTGGAAATTTTTCCTACATGGGAAATACATAAAATATGCCTTTATAAAAAACGGAATTACAGTGCACAGGTTCTGCTGTTTCACTTCCCAGCGTTTCTCCAGGCCAGCTAAGGGAGCTGTCTGCCCTCACTGGTAAGGCAGGAGTAGTCTCCCAAGCTGGGCCCAGCCACCACCCCTTCGGACAGTGGCCTGCCACCTGAGCGCGGGGTGGTCCCCAGTCTTTTGTTCTGCAAACTGCGCCATGATGGGAATCCTTGAAACCCAAGTCCTTACCAGCATCCTCATTGTTTCCTTAAGGTGTATTTCAAGGAGTGAAATGACAGGTTCAGAATGTCTCCTCTTAAAGCTTTTCATATGTATTAAGCCCCCCACCCCCAATGTGGCCTGATTTCCATTCCCATCAGTAGCAGATGGAGTGCCTGTTTCCTGCACTCATCCAATACTCGGTATTATCTTTAAATATATACGTATATTGTCAGGTTGGCACCCCCAAAACTGTATCATCATGTTTAATTTACATTTCTTTGATGACTACTGAGGTTGACCATTAAAAAGTCATTTTTAATTATACTGAAAGCTTCTCCCCTTGCGCCTCTTTTTTATGCCAGTCTGTTATGAATTTTGTGAGGGTTTTTGTATCAACACTGAGTTGAATAACCGGCTTGAGTGTTGCACTCAAGGGGGCAATTTTCAGTGATTTGACATTAAGCGAAAGGGACATTTACGTGATCTTCCAAGGCCGCTGGCTTGGTGCCTGTCTTAATTTCACGTCTTAAACAGGGGAGTCAGTTCATTAATATTTCAGTGGATGCCAGGGGTCATCCATGAGATTATGGCTACCCCGGAAGGCAGAAACAAAGTCCAGTGTGACCTTGATAAGCTGGAGAAAGAGACTTAACAAAACCGATGAAACACAGGAGGGAGAAAATGCAACACGATCTATTTAGGGAACAAAAGCCAGCCCCCAGAGTGAGATTAAAAGAAAAAGAAAAAGCCTGGAGAATCCAAGCTGTCCAAAGGTCTGGAGCTTCATCAGAGTGGCCTCCTGCTGCCTCCGAGCCACAAGATCACGTCCAATGGGGAGAGAGCAGCTTGAGCGCTGTGTTAAATTCAGACCGTGCTGCCTGAGTCCGGAAACCTTACTTTCCAGCTCGCGTAAGCTAGCTTCTTGCCTGTGAATCTTGTTCGCTTTTCAGCAGTTCACTCAGCAGATATTTACTGTGTACCTAACTCCGCTGATTTTGTGACCACTGGAACAACTGTGTGGTGAATCCAGAGTTTCCACAAGAGATGAAGAATGACAGGGAGAGGGGGCTGAGAATGAGGGATAATCCCAGTTGTCGAGCCCCAGGCAAAGGAGACTAAATTGGAACAACTGAGAAAATATGTAGGTTTTTATCCCGAGGGAGATGCTTCCCAGAAGTTCCTCGTGTAAACAGACAAAACAGAAATGGGCTAAAGTTGTACAGGAACCACAGCAGTTGGGTTTAAGGAATTTGGGGAGAAAACAAAAGCTACCAACACAGAAATGCCTCTCTAAGGAGGTATATTCTCGAAGAGGGTGGCAGCCCATCTTACCTAGACTTAGCCATCTCTTGTCCAGATGACCTCCCAGGTCCCTTCTTGAGCTAGAATCCTAGGTCCTTGAAGGTTGTAGGGTGTCCATTGGAGTCCCATTGTAGGAACACGTGCCCGTGGATTCACCTGCAATGAGCTGGGGCATGTGGAGTATGACAGCAGTGTGACTTTAAGAGATGGCCTGAGGGAGAAGAGCAGGCCTTCTGGGCGAGCTGATCTGAATGTATTATGTCAGTTCACCTCAGCCTCAAGGTCCCAGGGGGTGGTGGGCGGGCCTAGAAGCTGGTTAACCAGCATTCTAGCCCCTGGCTGTAGAACCTTGAAGCTGCGCCTTGAGCCCTTACTTGTCAACTAGTCTGGTGATCCAAGCCCAGCTTCCAAGAGATGGCCCATGGCTTGTGGTGCAGATGGAGGGGGAGAGAGGATGCTCCTCTGTTATTTTGCTCCTCCCCCTGCGTCTGAAGCAGAGTCTGGGCATTGGCCTAACCGAGCAGGTGTGTCTGGAAAGACTGGCTAACCACGCACAAGCCTGGGTTTTACAACTTTACAGCTGTGATAAGTGTAGTTTCACAATTTAGAGCAAGTGTCCTCGCCTCTGTGAGCTTCACTTGTCCTCGACTATAAAAGGAAGGCTGTGTCCTTTGGAAGTCTGGTTTCCTTTGAGGGTGGGGGGTGGTTTGGGAAGATGTCGTTTCCAATGTAAGCCACCAGGGGGTACTACAATTTCACAGAGCTGCCACCCAGCGTTCAGGGAGGGACGCTGTGGAGGCAGGGGGAAGAGGTTGGTGGAGGCCCCAGGCGTTCCTCTGCAGTCTCACTGATGGCGAGGTGAGACCTTCCGGTGTCCTTGCAGTGTAGCCACTTCCTGACCTCCCATGCTTTGAGGCCAAGCTGGAACTCCCTCTGGATGGTCTGAGCTGTGAGGGACCCCTCACCTCTTTTTAGTGTCCCAACTGTCACTATCTTCCTGGGGCTTTGACTGGCTTTCCTGCTGTCTTGAACGTGTCTCCTGGGCATTTCTGCTTGTACACATTTGTGTCCAGATGTGGGGTGTGCGGGGAGTGCCCTGCTGGTATGCCTTCATCCCAGACAGGTTTTGGGGGTGTGCGGGCCGCTGCCTATCCTGACTCCAGATGCTGAAGTAGATGGGCTAGGAAGCAAAGTCTAGGGCACTAAGCAGAATAGGCTCTCGCCATGTGGAGTCATAGTTGTTGGTGACAGCCGTGGATAGGGCTCAGGACATACTGCTGTCACTGCCCTGGGAGACCAGGGGCTGGGGCAGCCACCTGCCTTGCCAGGCCCTTTGTGCCTCCCCCACTGTAGAGCCATCCTTTCCCCTATCCCTCTCCTTTTCCTGCTCCATTCCCCTGCTATCCTTCTCTTCCTCCATTGCCAGTTTACCCCATTATCTTCCTCTCCAAAATGACTGCCCCAGTTTCCTCTCCCAGGCCAGTGTCACAAGTCTCTGGAAGCCTGGTCTCCTTCCCTGGACACCAGAATGGGAAAAACACATTCTTCCCCGTCCGCCGAGACTGTTAGCCTCTCACAGCAACTGTGTTCCTTTCTCCTGGAGCTTTTGGAAGCTCCTAGTTCGGGATGGCCTGCCCTGTCTCCCCTGCCACGTTTCACTTCTCTTCTGGCGGCCCTGGCATTTTCACTAGCCAGTACTTAAAGTGATGTGCGCTCTCTCTCTGTGTAATTCCTTATTTAAAATATAATTTCAAATTTACAGAAGATTTGCAAGAATAATTCCCACACACCCTTTACTCAGATTCCCGCACTGTCAATATTTTACCAAATATGTGTATGTGCTTATGAACATACAATTTTTTTCTGAACCATTTGACAGTAGCTTGCAGACACAGTGCCCCTTTACTTACACTGCATACTTCAGTGTCTGTTTCTTAAGAACAGAGACATTCTCTTACAGAATCACAGTACAGTGACCATCAGGAAATTGACACGGACACAATACTATAATACGATGACAAACTCTGTTCAAACTTGCCACCCCCCCCCCCCAGTGTTTGCTGTAGCAAAAGAAAACAAAATTATTTTTTATAGTTCACTGTCCAGTCCAAAATTAGGTACTGTGTTTGTTGTCATGCCTCGTTAGTCACTTTTATTCTGGAAAATTCTCCAGTCTTTCTTTGTCTTTCATGACCTCAACAGTTTTGAAAGAGATAGGCTAGTTATTTTGTAGACTACCCCTCAGTTTTGTCTTGTGTTTCCCCATGACTCAGGGTCTACATTTTTGCAGGAATGGCACAGAAGTACTGTTGTATCTTTCTCAGTTAAGCAGACTATGGTTCTCTTCTTGGACTGAGCATGGCTTCTTTACTGGTCAGTCCACATTCATGTTTGGATCCCGTCCCACTCCCCACTCTTCTGGCATCCCCATTTTTGTCCCCCTTGGGTCTGTCCCCTGCCTGCTCACGTTCCACTTCCCACCACACCTCTGGCTCACAGTCTGCACCCCCACTGGGTCTCCCATTAATTTCTTGTTTCTGTGTAAGAGACCTTTCTGATACTCAGGTCATATCTAGGCTTGTCAGGAAAGCATCGATCCTTCCCTGCCCTTCCCTATTCCCTTGATTCACGTTGACTTATTTATCATGCAGACGCTTATCCTGTCTGTCAGCCTGTGGAACAGACTTCCAAAATGGTGCCATTTTTCCCCTTACGATTTTACCATATAAAAATTTAATGATAATAAAAAGGAGGAGGAGATAGAGGAATACTTAAAATCAATCATGCATTTGCTGTGTAGTGTGGGCTGTGTCCAGGTTTTATCTCAGTGCCTCCTGACCACAGCCCTGGGTGCTAGGTACTGTTGTTATCTTACAGAGAAGGAAAACTGGACACGGGGAAGTCAAGCACATGTCCAAGGGCACACTGCTGATTAGGAGTGGGACCAAGATCACACAATAAGAGAAGAAGGAATAACTCAGGATGCTGGGAGGTGGTTTAAAAAAAAAAAAAGTGGGAAAAAATCCTGCTGAGTCTGTGTTCAGGGTGTGGCGTTTACTGATTTTTCAAGTCTCGGGAAACCATAGAACTGGAGAAGTCCAAGGCCTGGTGGGTGATGTAAATTTGGGAGTCTTTAGCAGAGAGGCAATAGAAAAAGCCTTTGGAATCCATGAACTCGCTGAGAAAGGATGAGTCAGGGCCTGGCTATCTGGGAGTGATCACACAGTAGGGAGCCTAATGAAGGAGCAGTCTGTGCCCTTAGAGGCTCTTTTCTCTCCCTAAAAGGGCAGGTCGTGGGTTCAGGAGGCAGAAGTTGGCAATCAAGGGTTCACCTAATACTTACTGTTAAGGGTTTTCCACGCACTTTGCCTCTAGACTAGACCATTTCTGCTACGGGCCTGGCTGTCCCCACCATTAGCCAGAGTGCCCCCTTCTTCCTGTTAGTCAGCCAGTGCACACAGGGTGTCAAGTCTACCCTTGATTCGCTTTGATTTATCATTTATCTTTTTTTTTTTTTAAGATTTTATCTATTTATTTGACAGATGGAGAGCACAAGTAGACAGAGCGGCAGGTAGAGGGAGAGGGAGAAGCTGGGCTCGATCCCAGGACCCTTGGGATGATGACCTGAGCCAAAGGCAGCCGCTTAACCGACTGAGCCACCCACGTGCCCCTGGGGTCATCTCTTGAACCTGTTCTCTCCTCATTCCAATGTCATCATCTGTGTTTATCTCTCCCAGAACATTGCAGCAAGCCCCCAACTCTTTTTCTGCTTTCATTTGTCCCCTCTGTCATCAAATTCTTGCACATTGCTGTCAGGGCAATCTTCTAGCCCTAAAATCTCATGCCTGTAAGGGGTCATATACGTCCATTTCCCCAGCATCCATGTGGTGTGCTATTATATCATCTTCCTGTCAAGTGGCCATCCTGTCCATTCCAATTATATTTTTATGCATTGTATTTCAATTTTAAACAGATCTATTAAAAAGTGCTTACTTCTATTGAAGTAAAATACTTCTATTCTTTTATAAACTTGTTTTATGGGTGTAATTTCCTCGAGTCTCTCTAGAGATGTTAATAAGAAATGCTTCTAAGTTTTCTTTGTTTACTGGATTAACTCTTCTCTCAGAAGTGAGTTGCTTTGCTTTCTCTCCTTCATGCTTCTTCATGAGCCTGGCTTTCCCGTAATGTTCTATGAATCTTGATCATTCTTTGATATTTTTAAAGGTGATACTAGATTGTGCAGTATCAGAGGCTGGTGTGGGTCTCCACAGTATTCTGTGGTCTCTGTTCCAGAAGCATACCTCTCCCCTGAACACCATGGCTGCTTTGTGTAGGGAATAGGTAAGCTTCCCTACAGAGTGTGTGCGGGGGCTGAGGAGAGGAAGATGTTAAGTTACCAATTAACTTAACCAATTAAGTTACCAATCACTTCTACTCAAAAAGAGTACACTTAACAAAAGTAGATTGGGTAGAATTTTTTTTTTTAATTTTAATATATTTTATTTTTATTATTTTTTTAAAATTGCAACTTTTAATTAATTTTTTAAATAAACATATAATGTATTTTTATCCCCAGGAGTACAGGTCTGTGAATCGCCAGGTTTACACATTTCACAGAAACACTGAGTCTATTTTTGATTGGCAACTCACATTGGGTTCATTTTTAATGCTCACTGCATCCCCAAAATAGCCCATCTTAGTATTTGTAGCACTTATAGGACTTTATGTAAGTTATTCTATTTTTCAGTCACAGCCCTGTTTTTTGGTAACAAGACATAATGCCAGGTTATAAGTTCTTTCTTTCTTTCTTTATTTTAACATAGAGGAAGTTTGGTGGTGGATATATGGTCATTTGATGTTTTTATGACTAAAAGTTCAAGGTCAGGTTCTCTTTCTTATAGAATGTAAATGTATACCTACACATGTATATGTAACTGTTATCAAAATTAAGCTTAGTCACTAAAAGAAGATTCACTGTCTGAACTTTCTTCTGTAATTTTTTCACCTTCACCATCAGGCACTGGAGCATCTGGCCTTTCAAGAAGATCTGGGTCTAGTCCTTCTGATATCATTTTGTTTCTTATTGCCATCACTGGAACACCCACTTGAACCATTTTGAGATATCTGGCATATCTTGGATCCTTGGCTACAGTTAAGATATTTTCTGTTGTTACTTCACTTTCCTGTGGTCCAGAGTCTTGTAAACTGTTCTGTTGTGATTTCTCTGAAGTGGTTTCAGAATGTGATTCTTTTGTGACACCAGTGACACTTATAGGTGATACTTCAAATGTCACATCTTCTAGGCCTGGGATAGATGACAACTTTGCATCCAAAATATTGAGAGTTGTTTCAATTTGCTGGATACGAAGAGAAAGGTCTGCCAGTTTCTCCTCACAAACTGTAGAAAAGCGGTTGAGGAACTGTACAGTGTGCACCACAAACTGGTTTAGAAATGCCACCATTCTTTTCTGTTGAATAGCTGGCACCTTGGTCAGGTCTATGCCTGACCCCATGAGAGGAAGCCCGTCCTCATCCATCTCCTCAGCGGGCGGGGGACTCAAGGCTCACGCACTGGGTAGAATATTTTAATTATTCATTTAAATAAATATTCATTTATTTGTTTAAATGATATCTGATTATTCAGTTAAAGATTATAATTTAATATGTAATATATAATTATAATTTAATTATTATAATTATCACTAAGATCATTTGGCTTCAAAAAATTATACTTTTTCTTTTTTTTCTTTTTTTTTTAATTATACTTTTTCTTAATAGGGAATCAATTTTTCTTTTTGTAATAATTCTCAGAGCCATATGGATCCATGTTCTAATTTGAATGCTTGTTCTCTAGGCCCATGGCATAGCTTCCTTCCAGAGATTTATTTTTATGACTTCCTCTCATGTTTCTTGATTCCATGTCTTCTTTGGATTTCTTGGAGAACTTCCTTAAGTACTTCTCTCAGAATCTGTGGATTAAAAAACTTTTAAGTCTTTTGCATATATGAAAATGCCTGTATTTTGTAATCACACTTGAATGATAATTTAGTTGGGTATAAAATACCAGGTTCAAAATACAGTCCCTTCAGAGTTCTGAATGCATTTTCAATTTAGGTTCCTGCAGTCTAGTATTATGAATTAGAAGCTTGGAGATAATTTGATTATTACTTTATATGTTAACCTGTTCTTTCTCTGAGAACTTTTAGGATCTTATCTTACTCTTTAGAATTCTGAAATATGAGAATGAGGCTAGGTGTGAGTCTTTTATCACTTACCTCAATTATATACCCTTTCAATGTAAAGATTCCCACTATGGGATATGGGAAATTTTCTTCTTTGTTTGGTTATTTATTCTCTCCATTTTAAGGGTTCTTCTCTTTTTGGAATAGTTAGATATTAGATTTCTTGCACTGGTCATCTGTATTTTTTAACTTTTCTATCTTGTCCTTTTACTTTTGCTCTTGAGGCTTTTCCTTGACTTTTTTTCTTCCAGCTGTTCTATTGAATTTTTATATTTTGACAATTTAATTTCAGTTTCCACAAACCTTTTTCTTTTCGTCTTATTTTTTTTTAAAGAGATTACTTGATTCTCTTATTGCCCTGTTCTTATTTTAGGGAGACAATATCTTTGGGTCTCTCTGAGATATTAACTGGAATTTAAAAATTATCTTCCATTACCTGAATGTTCTGTGTTCTGTGTTCTTGCTGTCCATAGTTGCTCTCTCTCCTTAATTCTGCTGGGAAGAGGACCTCTCTTCTCCAGTATCTCTCCCAGTGTTTGTATTGGCTGAATGGTTAATTTGTTCTTGTGATCTCATCCGCTTTCCATATTCCCAGAAATTTATCTAAACCTTTACAACTTTAATTTGACAGTTGAAAAGCCATTCTATGATTTGATAGAAATTTTGAGGGAGGAGGCCCAGTTCACTATTTTAAACTGCCTTTCTCATGTCTAAAGAGTATTTTAAAATAGTCTTTGATATTTATTTTGCAACAAAATGGCAGCCAATTAAAGTTGCTACCTAGAAATCACTTCTAGTATTTTGAATGAATCTCCCAACCGAACAGGCCCATGAGTTTCCTTTGTTGTTACCCTGAAGAGGCCTAGGGTTCACTGCAAAACCAGAACAAGTCCTGCTTGTCCAGGAGGCCTCCTAAGTCCCACATTTCGAGACATGGTTCCTAGGAATGGCAGGAAGGATGAAATTCCCCGTAATTGCCAACAGTGACCCTGTCCATTCTGGGAGGCTCTGGGCTCAGCTGGTGGGCTCCGTTAAGCTCTCCTGATATCTTTCTTTTATTTCCCAGCCAGAGCCTAAATCTCAGCAAAAGAGCACAGTTTAGGAACAATGGTCACGATCTCTGTGTCTTGTCTGTCTCTGTGATCAGAAGGTTCTCAGACCTCATTGAGGGTTTTACCAAGAGGCCTCCCATTACAACCCACTGGGAAAGAGATAAAGGGACCTTTTTCTAATGGGTTGTCTGGGGTCTTCTTGGCGAAATCCCCAGAAGAGGAAACACAAATACATTGTAAGAACCATAGAGATGTTAACTTCTTGTTGTGGACTGTTAACGAGGGCTATCTCCCAGGGGTGTGATCACACACACTTTCTTTCTACTTTATACATTCCTGTATTCATAGAATTTTAGTGGCAGATTTGTGTCATTTTCATCATCATGAAGGAAAGAAGGACTAGCCTGGCCCTCGTCTCTCCCACAGTCTGCCCCACATCCCCACCCTCACTGTTCAGCTTTATTTCCCACTCCTTTCCAAAAGGACTGGTAATCCAACTCCCCGCTGTCCCCCTGTGGGTCTCATGGTTGCTTTATGTTATCTGCTCTGTGAATACTGAACAGATCAGTGATGGATGATGAAACTAGCAAATGAGGTTTCTGTCTCTGTCCTTAGATTACGTCTTTCCAGACTTGACTGAGAAAGCGGGTCCAATAGAAGACACCAGCCAGGGTCAAGAGGTGCCAAGTCTGCCCTCTCCCTTGCCCAAGATGAACCTGGTGGAGCCACCATGGCATATGGCTCCTGGAGAGGAGGAAGAGGAGGAGGAAGAGGAGGAGGAAGAGGAGGAGGAAGAGAGGGAGAAGGAGGAGATAGAGAAGGAAGAGGAAGAGGAAGAAGAGGAGCTCCTGCCTGTGAACAGATCCCAAGAAGAAGCCCATACTCAGGTCCACAGCTTTTCTCCCACCAGCAGCAGCCAGATGCCAGGGGCTGCCAAACACAGGCATGAAGAATCTGGGGACCAGGCCTCCTCAGGTGTGGAGGTGGGGAGCAGCATGGAGCCCAGCCTGTCACCGCCTACAGTCACCCCAAGTACAGTGACCCTGGGGGGTCAGGACTTCATCAGCCAGGAGGCAGGGGGCACAATGCTGCCAGCTGAGGGGCATGGGCTAGAGTTTGAGGCCCCTCAGGAAGCAAGCGAGGAGGCCACTGTGGGAGCAGTGGGGCTGGCTGGGAAGCAAGGGGAGGCGCCGTCCTTGGCATCATTCCCCCAAACAGAAGCTCCCAGTGGGGCTGAGAGCCCAGATGAAGATCCCCTTTACCCTGGAGCCTCAGCATCTTTCCCCCTGGCCCCCCGAGATGTGGAACTGACCCCTTCCTCTGCTACTTTGGGGCAAGAAGACCTTAGCCAGCAGCCCCAGGAAGGACAGGCCGCCGAAGCCCAGTCCAGAATACCCTGGGATTCTACTCAGGTAAAGTAAGAACACATGAAGGCCATTTGGCAGCACCTTTCTCTAAGGGGTCTGGTCATCCCCTGGCTGCACGGTGGGGATGGGAGGGTCTGCCAGGCTGAGGTGGGAGGCCCTTGGATAGCACGTAGAACGCCAGCAGAACTTTTGGGATGCACGCCTCACAGCCCTGTACAGGTGTTCTCACCACACTTAACACGCAAAGCTCTTGGAAGAGCTCAGCTTCCCTAGCTTGGTCTTGTTCAGTGCTACTGCTCCTCCCGTGGCCTTCCCACTGTCTGACCTGTGCCGCCCCCCCATCTCCACACCCACCCTGGACGTGCAGTCGCCCTCTTCTCTCCTCCTCACCCCTGCCCAGCACACACGCCCAGGCCAGTGCTCGCACCTGGGAAGGGAGAGAAGGGAAGGGGAGTCCCAAGTTGCCAGCCTGTGCATCTGGCCTTCAGGCCTGTTTTCCTTTGGCCTAGGGCACATGAAACCCCCACAGGGTTGCCACTGAAGGCCTGTAGCTCAGGCCCCTCCTCTCATTGAAGACATCCTCGGTGTGGTCTCTAGAGACATCTGGGTTTGTGAGCCTGCAGCTGGAGCCTGGGCTTGCCACCCTGCAGAGGCTGTCGGCTCCCACCTAGCTGTCACAGACCTGCAGCTGGCCTTCCCATCCGGCTTCTCACAGGGTTTCCATCTATGCTTTCTCCGGTTGCCTTTCCTTGTGCCTTTGTAACTGTGGTCCTTCTTTTGGTCTCACTGTCCAGGTGATCTGCAAAGACTGGAGCAATCTGGCTGGGAAGAACTACATCATTCTGAACATGACGGAGAACATAGACTGTGTGCGTGCCGAGCTAGGCAGGGACCACGGAGAAGGATGGGAGGGGGTGGGCGGTCGAGCCTTGGCAGAGGGGAGCATGCTGGGCGTGGGGAGGGGCCTAGCCTAACCCAGGGGAGGAGCCAGCCCACACCCAAGTCTAAAAGAGGAGTGCCTTCATATGTTTAAATTCCTAAGGGCTCTTTTATTCTTGCCCTACTCTGTTTAATTTCAAGGAATAGTTTTTTTGTTTGTTTGTTTGTTTGGGTTTTTTTTAGATTCTATTTATTTATTTGACAGAGATCACAAGTAGGCAGAGAGACAGGCAGAGACGGAGAAGCAGGATCCCTGCTGAGCAGAGAGCCCAATGCGGAACTCGATCCCAGGACCCTGGGATCATGACCTGAGCTGAAGGCAGAGGCTTTAACCCACTGAGACACCCAGGAACCCTCAAGGAATTGTTTTGTTCACGTGTGCAATGTCTTATCACCTGGAACATATTGAAACTGTCTTTTAAAAGTTGCTTTCCTTATTTGTTGGTTTTGGCCTTGGTTTTCTCACTTGCTTTTGCTCCCCAGACGACTGGCGGGTTCTTTCAGAGCTGTTTAAGGAGGGCTGTCAAAGAGCTGATTGAAGCTTTGAGCTTGGAGTGGGGTTTGTTAACTGGCTTCTCAGGAGGGTGGACTGGCTGGGCCATTTGAGTTTTTAATGTCAACATTTTTAGGTCCTTCCTCTTGGGCGACTAGATTCTTTGAAAAAGGAACGTCTGTCCTACTGGGAGCATAAAGGGCTGGTTGCCAGCGCTCCGGGAGGCAGGGTGGGGAGAGGGCTGGGCGCCCAGTGTTAGGGCAAGTGAGCACAGACAAATTCATTTACTCCCTCTTTGAGCAAGAGCCCCCTCCCACAGTGGTGCCCTGTGTCCTCTGGGTCAGAGGGCCTCTCTTTTACCCTCTTTGCAGAATCAATTTCCAGGCTTCTGCCAGGGGCCAGGGACATTTGTCAGCTCTGCAGTGCTGGGAAGAGGGATTAGGGATCCAGGTGCTTCTTAAACAGCCTCTCAAACAGTTTTCCTATTTTTAGAACCATTTTCATCCTCCCTTCCGAAGGTAACCTGTGCTGCCTATTGAAGAGCGTGTTAGTTGGGGGTTTGACAGTGTAAGTGTGATTGCTTCTCAGCTTGTCCCATTTCAGCTGAGGATCTGGCTCTCTGGGGCTTGCTAGATCAGGAAATTCTAACTCATCCATATACCTCCAGTGCCCAGATTTTGTTGTTCTTGTTTCCTCCTCCGTTTTGTTTTGTTTTTGTCTTTGTGCTTTTAGGCCTTGAAAAAATTCTTTACTCTCGTTTAGTGGGTTTGGGGAAAAGTGAAAGTATATGCCTGTGTTTAATTCAAAAGTGATCCAGAGGTTGTTTTCTTTTTTCCCCACTATAAATAATAAACAAGTAGGTTTTTTTTTTAAACATGATTGATACATTTGACTCTATTGCAGTGACTATTAATTCTTATTGATGCTTTTACATGCCCCATCTCTGGCCAGCGAGAGCCTCTTTGAGTTGGCTTCTAAGTCTTTTTGGCCAACTAATTAATGTTTGATAGTTTCCTTGATTTCTGGTGTGATAGGATGTTTGGGCTCATGTTGTACTTTCCTTCCCCCAGGCAAGAAATCAACATTTCTCCAAGCCCTCATTCCTCTTATTGGGAAATGGTACTTAGAAACCACAGTTAAGGGTCCTTGAGAACCTTAAATTTTGTATGTGCATATTTGAACAATAAAGTCTAAAGATAATGTCTATCTTCTTTCCAAGTAACACATACATATATAAAGATGCTTTCATTCTGCTTTCCCTGTTTTTGTCTTGATAGTTTTTCTCATTTACTATTTGATCACTGCCTAATTAGTCATTACTTTTTTTGATGGATTTTTTTTACCAGGGTAAAAAGATCTAACAAAAATTGATCATCTTGGGACGCCTGGGTGGCTCAGTTGGTTAAGCAGCTGCCTTCGGCTCAGGTCATGATCCCAGCGTCCTGGGATCGAGTCCCACATCGGGCTCCTTGCTTGGCGGGGAGCCTGCTTCTCCCTCTGCCTCTGCCTGCCATTCTGTCTGCCTGTGCTCGCTCGCTCTCCTCTCTCTCTCTGACAAATAAAATCTTTAAAAAAAAAATTGATCATCTTAACCATTTTTAAGGTACTACAATGGTGTTAAGTATGTCAACATTGTTATGAAACAAATCTCCAGAATTTCCATCTTGAAAAATATATTCTGTCCCCATTAATCACTCTCCCAGGCCCCTGATAACCACTGTCCTAGAAATTGGGCTACTCTGAGTATGTCTTACAAGTGGACTCATACAGTATCTGTTCTTCTGCAGCTGCCTTATTTCATTCAGAAGAACGTTCTCAAGGTCCATCCATGTTGCAGTGTGTGTCAGAATTTCCTCCTTTTTAAAGTCTGAATAATATTTCCATGGTATCTATAGGCCACATTTTGTGTATGTATTTGTCTATCGATGGATATTCAGGTAGCTTCCCCCATCTTGGCTGTTGTGAATAATGCTGCTATGAATGTGAGTCCACCAATATCGCTTTGAGACCCTGTTTCAATTATTTTGGGTATGTACACCCAGAAGTGAAATTGCTGGATCATATAGTGCCTCTATTTTTTATTTTTAGAGAAATTTGTGGTGTTTTCCACAGTGACTATACCATTTCACATTCCCACCAGCAGTGGACCAAGATTCCAGTTTCTCCACATCCTCACCAATACTTGTTTTCTATTTATGTGTGTGTGTGTGTTTTTTTAAGATTTTATTTATTTGAGAGAGTATGGGGAGGGTGGGGAAAGGAGAAGCAGGTTCCCCGCTGAGCAGGGAGCCTGACATGGGGCTCGATCCCAGGACCCTGGGATCCTGACCCGAACTGAAGGCAGACGCTTGACCAACTGAGCCACCCAGATGCCCCTGTTTTCTGTTTTTTTGAGTAGTGGTCATTGTAATGGGTATGAAGTGGAATCTTATTATGGGTTTGATTTTCATTTCTCTGATGATTAGTGGTGTTGAGGATCAGTCATTATTATTATCAGTCAGTGCTTATTTTACTTTATTAATACATTTGTTTCTTTGCTTACATGTCTTTTCACATTCCCATTCCTTTCTTGCAAATTTAATTGCCTTTTTCCTGAAATATACCCTTTAGCAGCTCTTTCTACAAGGATATGTCTGTATCAGCCCTTATTAGTGTAAAGAATGTCTTTAATTTTCTCATGTTCTTTTTTGGTAGCTTTTCATTTTGATATAATTTCAGAAGACTGGTGCAAATATATCCTTTGTATCTTTCAGCCAGATTCACCAGCTTTTAGCATTTTTCCAGACCATCTGAGAGTAAGTTGAGACACATTTGAGATATAGTTAGGTTTATTTGTTACTGTTGTATTCAGTTTTGGACCTTACCTCCCTCATCCTTGTTGATTCAGTTGTATTTTGGGCCGTGTAAAACTTCAGTGTGGTTCTAAACATCTAAATGACACAAAAATGTGTGCTTAGAGAAACACCCCTCTCCCCCATCACCTCTTACCCTCCATTCCCACCCACTCCCTCTAGGTAACCAATCTCATTAGTTTCTGCTTATTCTTTCTGGGTTTCTTTTTATAGCAATAAGCAGACAGATATTTCATTTCTTCCATTCTTTCTTTCAGGAAAGGTAGCATACTATTTATATTTTTATTAGTTTGCTAGGTAGCTTAAAAACATAAATTTATTCACTCACTGTTTTGAAGGCTGGAAGTCCAAGATCAAGGTGTCAGGAGAACTGGTTTCTCCTGAAGCTTCTCTCCTTGCCTTGCAGATGGTCTTCTTCCCTCTGTCTTTTTACATCGTGGTCCCTCTGTGCGTGACTCTGTCGTTAATCTCCTCCTCTTGTAAGGACCCCATCCGATCAGATAGGGCCACCCTAATGAGCTCATTTTAACTTAATCACCTCTTGAAAGATCCTGTCTCCAAATACTGTCACAGTCTGAGGTACTGGGGGTTAGACTTCAACATCTGAATTATTGGGGGGACGCAACTCCATTCATACATAACATTACTCTTTTGTGTTTTGCTTTTCTTGCTTAACAATGTATGCTGGAAATCACTTCATGTTAGTTCGTGGAGATTATTCCCAATCATTTTATTTTTACAACTGAATAATAATTTTTACAACTGAATAATAATAACCCCATGATGTATATGTATTTTGGATTATTTATTAAATTTCCTTTGTGGTGGGCATTTGGGTGGTTTCCAGTATCCTGCAGTTATGTATAAGGCTGCTTTGAATGACTGCGTGTGTATGTATTTTTCTGCTGTTGGGATGTACCTTCAGAGTAAATTCCTGGGAGTAGGATTGAATATGCAGTTTGTTACATGCTACCAATTTCCCATTTCTCTCTCATTCTCATTAGAAGTTTATTGGGCCTTATTTTTCTATCTACAATGTCTCTTAATGCTTTCATGCTTTCTCTTTTTTAAATTTCTCTGATGAGGGGTGCCTCGGTGGCTCAGTGGGTTGAGCATCCAACTCTTGGTTTTGGCTCTTCGGGGTCCTGGGATGCAGCCTTACGTGGGGCTCCATGCTCAGCCGGGAGGCTACTTGAGGATTCTCTCTCTCTCACTCTCACTCTCTCTCTGTCCCTTACCCTGCTCACGCTTTCTCTCTCTCCAAAACATAAATAAACAAATATCTCTGATGCATTCTGAGTAATTTCTTGGCTTTATCTTTCAAATTAGTAACTCTCTTCAGCAGTGTCTAATCTTTGGTCTGATCCATCCGTTGAATCTTTAATATAGATAACTGTTTTATATTTTTAGAATTTCTCCTTGGTTCCAAATCCTACCCTTTGTTCTTCATTTTGTTCCCTTCTTTCATTATGGTTTCTATTCCTTCATTTTCTGAATTAGCTGAAGTATATTGATTTCATGATCTCTTTCCTTTTGTTTTAGTAACAGGACATCCTGGGATGTCAGTTCTCCTGTTTGTGGCTTTGTACCTTGTTCCCTGGTATAGATCGTTCTTTATTATTTTGATCTCCTCTTCAGCCCCAGGTTGTAAAAGATTTCCACCAGAATGGTTTCAGGGAAACTTTGGGAGTTCCAGCATTCGTAGGTCAGCTTTCATCTTAATTTCTTGGCTTGGATTTTCATATCACAAAGGACATTTGGACTCCAAACCCAGGTAAAGCAAAAGCCTGAGTTTTTAAGTGATCTTGGATAACATTTTTCTCCTCCCCATGGACCTGGGCAGGTGGGAGAGCCCATGACCGCTCCTCCAGGTGAGCAGGAATGTTTTCGAGTCCAATTTCACTGAAAGGGCGGGTCTTTGGGGCTTCAGGCTCCATCCTGGTACTCTGCTGTAGTTCTTCGTTTCATGGGGGCCAAGAACATGCAAGCGTTTAAAGCCAAGTCTCCAGCTCCTGGGTTCCATTTCTGGGTCTTGCACCCCTGCGAACTGCTGTAGCTTTAGCACCTGCTCACTCTTCTGGCTTTGAGTTCCCTCTGTTTCTGCCTATATTTTTCCCCCCAGTGTTTGTCTGTGTTTATAGCAAGGTGAAAGAGCAGGACTTTCATCAGTTCTATCTGCTGTAATGCCACAAGTCAAAATGATGGGCTGGGTTACGTGTCCCTTCCTGTTTGCCATCAGGACCATACTGGACACTTCGAGGAGTTACATGTAACTTTGGTGCATTGGATACAGGGGCTTGGATGGTAGCAGGAGAGCTGGAGCCTTGACTGTGGGAGAAACGGTGTGATGTGAGGGAAGGACCATCCACCCAGGAGTCAGCAGGGAAGAGAGCATTGCATTTCAGAAAAGTTCTAATGACTTACAGTGTGTGTCCAGAAAAGCACGCAGATCCTAAGCGTTCAGCTTGATGGATCATCACAAAAGATCCAGACCTACGTAATCAGCGCCTCACCAAGACGCGGCACATGATCAGCACTGCCAGAAGCCCTTCTCACTCTCCTTTCCAGACACTGTTCCCTCAAAGGAAACCATTTTCTTGGTTTATAACCCCATACATTGATTGTGCATGCTCTTGCACTTTGTATAAAGAGTCATTCAGTAGGCAGTATTTTGTGTCTTGCTGTTTGCCCTCAGTGTTTTCTTTTTGAGATTCATCTAGATGGCAGCACCTAGTGAAGTTTGTTCACTGTGCTTCTGTCTAGTGTTCCATTTATGCATCCACTCTAATGTTGCTGGGCCTTGGAGTAGTTCCGCTTCAGGCTATGGGGCGTAGGCTACCGTGGATGCTCTCAGAAATGTATTTTGGTGAGCATCTGGACACCATTCTCATGGGTGACACTGCGGGGCCACGGTCTCTGCCTCTGTTCACCCTGAACAGATGCTGTCCCACAACTTCCCAAAGTGTTTGCATAACTTCTCCTGCCTCCAGCAGCACTTGACGCGTCTGGTTCTCCCCTGTCTCCATCACCTCTTTCCCTTGTCTTCTTCATTTTAATTGGTTTTCAAGCTGTATAGTGTACTGGTATCACTTTGTGGTTTTATTTTTCATTTTCCTGATTCATGAAGTTGAGCACCTTTTCATATGTGTTTTGGCTGATTGGACCCAATTGGGTCATCTTGACTATTTTTAATTGATTTCTGTGAATTATTTCTATATCCTGGATAGGAGATGTCTGTAAGTGAGTGAGAGTGTGTGTGTGTGTGTGTGTGTGTGTGTGTGTGTGTGTGTGTCGTGTGTGTGTGTGTACATATATATCTCATAAATATTTGCTGCTATTCGGTGGGCTGCCCTTATCCTCTCTCAATGGTACCTTCCGATAAATGGAAGTTCTCAATTTCTAAAAAACAGATCATAAAATAATCTAACTTACCAATTTTTTCCTTCTTGGTTAGTGTTTTTAAGTCCATTTTAGAAATCTTTGCCTACCCAGAGGTCATGAAGATAGCTTTCTTTTTTTTTAAGGATTTATTTATTTTAGAGAGAGACAGAGAAAGAGAGAGAGAACACACACAGGGGAGAGGGACAGAGGGAGAGGGAGAGAGAAACTCAAGCAGACTCTGCACTGAGCATGGAGCCCAACATGGGGCTAGATCTCATGATCCTGAGATCATGACCCGAGTTGGACGCTCAACAGAGTGCACCACCCAGGCACCCCTGAAGATAGCTTTCTTTGCTTACTTCTAAAAGCTTTAGATCTGGTGTCCATCTGGAATTGACTATAGTGTGATTTTTCTTTCTTTTACACTGGAATAATCAGTTGTCCTGGCCCCTGTGACTGAATAAGCACTTCTCTTTTAATCCTCACATTAAGTGCATGGTGTTAGGACCAAAGCTACATCTTCAGAGGGGGAAGCCGAGACTCAGAGAGGTGCAGTGTTGTGCTAAAAGTCACAGAGCTGATGAATGGCAGAACCGGGATCTGAACCCAGATTTCTTTGACTCCAAATTCAGGGCTTTCTCCCCAGGCCCCTGACACTCAGTTCCCATCTACAACATAAACGGCACGTAATGTATAGTCATCAGGCGCTGCCGGAATGGACACTGTGGGTCTGTGGGCTTAAGCCAGGCAGACACCCTGACCCAGAACATGGGTCTGCACACATGGGGGATCACAGGCCTGTGGCATGGGGGGAGGTATTGCCTGTGGTGGGGATGTGTTCCTTTAGTAAGCAGGGAGGCTGCTGGGTACAGAGCCTGCTGCTCAGGCAGATACAGGTCTGTACCCCATCCCTACACACATAGGCACACACGTGCACATGAAGACGGTAAGAACTATTTCGGGAATAGGGCTTTCCCAGGCGCACGTGACTATCTCCAGGTACCAGCTTTCTCCCAAATTCAGAACCGAGTTGACTTTCTGTTCAGCCAGTGAAGACCAAGGCTCACGTTTGCGCCTGGCACTTGCCGTGGTAACAAGTCCCCTTGGTGGCCTTTACGCTGGGATGATGACCAGGAAGCCTCGCTAGCTTGGGCTTTACCAGAAAGGAGATGGGAATGTCAGGGCCCCGCATGGTCTGATGAGATGCCTGGGCCTGGCAGGCAGCCCTGGGTCAAAGCTCTAAGGCCGGGCACTCAAGAGAAAGCTTAACAGCTGGGACAGGTGTGCTGCTAGAAGGTTTGGAGGCCAGGAACTGGGGTCAGTGATTTCCTGGTTACTGGAGGAAGAAGGCTGCTGGAGAGGAGCCTCGGGGTGGGGAGCAGCTGCAGGGCCAGTGGAGGGTCTCTTCCCTGATGGGACTAGGTCGGTAGCCTGCCTGGGTTTCTGCCACTCACTGAGTTCCTGGCCAGTACCTGCCTCTTGTTGTTTTTTACATAATCATATCTACACAAGGTCAGGAAAATCTAAACAGTACAAGCGAGTGTCAGGTGAGAACAAAATCTGCTTATATCCCTCCTCCTGCCCCTGGCCGCTGCTTCCAGGAGTTACCATTTTAACTGTATCTGTTTTAGTTCCTCTGGCCACCAGTGCCACTGTAAGAGTACTCAGACAGCTTTCTTGACTCCCCCGCTTTGGGCTGTATCTCTGCAATGACGGGCGAGAGGTGAGCCTGTTACTGCTCCCCACTTCTCCTCCTGGGTTTGGGGTGCATCTTTGGTCTGTTGCATGCCTGACCTCCCAGTATATTCATCCCTTGCGCTGTACACTTGAATACTCAGGGCATCACACATGACACACCCACTTCAAGACTTGTTGCACTGGAATGCATCTGTCCTCAAGTTCAATAGCAAGTATCCCCAGGCAGTCCCCACACCCTCCTCATGTGAGAGGCTCAGGCAGGAAGGAACATCTGGATGCCCAGTGGATGTGTGTCTTGACGTTCCCACAGTTCTGCCCAAAGGCTGGGCTCAAAGCCTCTCGATGGTCTCCAGGTCTGTAAGAGCAGTCCCCTCCGGAATAGCCAGATGGCCTTTCCCAGGGTTTGGCCACTGGGAGGTTGGAGGCTGGAGTGGGGGCTAGACCCGGACGTGGGGTGTCAGTAGAGCCCTCTCGCTTACTGGGTGGGGGGGTTCTCTTTCTGTCCTTGCAGGAAGTGTTCCGGCAGCACCGAGGGCTGCAGCTCCTGGCCCTGGTGGAGGAGGTGCTGCCCCGCCATGGCAGTGGCCGCCACGGGGACTGGCACATCTCCCTGAGCAAGCCCAGTGAGAAGGAGCAGCATCTTCTGATGACCTTGGTGGGCGAGCAGGGTGAGTGAGGGCAGCACAGGGAAGGGAGGGCCCAGGGAGGCAGCATCAAACCACTTCTCGCGGGCTGCGGGAGGTCTACAGAACCACAGAAAGCACCCAGAGGCTTTGACCTTGGACCTTAGGATTGCAACAAGAGGTAGTGGTTGGGCCCCTGATGTAGGGTTCAACTGGAGTTGAACTGGAGTTCTGGCAAAGAGGAGGAGGGTGCAAACGTGGGGACCAGGAGGGGAAGAGGTGTGGTTTCAGCACCACGGCAGGAGACAATAGGCATTGCACAGGAGTGGTGGGTTGCGGAGGGAGCGTGTTCAGAATGCAGCAGTGTGGGGCTGTGGGAGTGACCGCCCGGTGTCCCACCTGTCACATGGTGCCCATTCACTCACTCCTTTGCAATGAGACAGGCTTTGGAAAGTGAGCATTGGGGAGAGGGGGAGTGCATACACCATGGGGTCTACATGTGGTCAGGAGCAGGGAAACAAGACTCTGGAGTCTTAGGCCAAAGGTTATCCCAGGGAGTTGGGTGTGCCCCAGTGGCCAAGGCTGTGCTGATGATGGTGTCTACCCCCAGGGGTGGTGCCCACTCAAGATGTCCTTTCCATGCTGGGTGACATCCGCAGGAATCTGGTGGAGGTAAGAAGGCAGGGACCTACTCCCCTCTCATTCCTTACAGCTCTGGGAGCAGGGATGCCTTCACTGAGGGTGGGAGATAGCCGGCACGTGGTGCAAAGGAGCAGAAGTCCAGCTCTTGCTCTGCACAGCTCCTCCTTTCAGTCCTCCTAAGACACAGTTCCCGCGGGAGAGATGGAGTGCACGAATGCTTCGGAATGTGTATGCACCACCGCAGTTTGCGAAAGGGCCCGGAGCGGGTGGTAGTCAAGATAGAACTCAGAAGGAATGGGACCTCCGAGGGGGATCTGGACTGGTCAATGGGAGTCTTGTGGGTAAGTGGGAATTGCCCTAGGAATTGGGTAGAGGCCTCGTGGGGTAGGAGAGCGTGATGCAGTTTCAGAAACCACAAAAGAAAACACAACAGGCGTGGGCATGCTTCAAAAGCCATCAGTCAGGCATCATCTGGCAGGACAGGGCTCGTGCTCAGGGGACAGCCCCACCATCTTGAGGAGCAGCCCTGACCCAGTGCAGTTGGCCAGCTGCATGGCCGGTCCTAGAGACATGGGCTGAGCAACACTCTGGCCAGCCTGTCTTCCTGCACTGCCAGCCACCCCTGTGTAGGGTTGAGCAGAGCCAGGGCCTGTGGGTGGGGCAGCCCCCCCTTGGTCCTTCTCCTTGGTCTTCCTGCTCCTTGTTCCACTTTCTTTAATGGGGAAGACCTTGGGGGTTCCTCTCCTCCTTTCCCCAGGACAGCCATCATGCCAACTGCTCACTGTGAAACCCAGTGACCTGGCATCAGCCCTCTCCCTTCTCCCAGGCTCTGCAGTATTTCACAGCTGGGAAAGATGAGCTGTGCATGACCGTGCACCCCACCTCCTTATCTGTCACACGCAAGGCGGAAAGGTGGTTGTGCTGGTGGTTTGGGTTTTTTTTGATAAGCACACTGAATGCTTACTGAGTGCCAGACTGCGCTGGGATCTCTCACCCAGCCCTCAGCGCCAGCCCTTGCCTCGTGAGGATTAAACAGGGTTCCCTGTTGAGTACCATTGGTGTCCTATTTAAGATGGGAGCTGTAGCCCACAGAAGGGAAGTGATTCGCCCGAGAACGCACAGCCAGGAAGCAGCAGAGCCAGGCTTTGGACCAGGCCTGAAGGATTTAAGAGCCCAGGCCTTTAAGCACAGTGCTGTCCTTACTACCTGGATGGTTACCAAGGGACTTCCCAGTTGTTAAGTTCTGGATTCATGAACACAGGGTGCTGGGATGGGCAGACAGGTGGAAACTTGGGCTGGTCTTCATCTTTTTTTTTTTCCCACAGAAACTTCCTGCCTCTCCCTGCCCCTGGGTGTTCTAGCTTTGCCGGGCACTATTCAGACTGACCTGGTCTGGCAAATTTAGCAATTTCAGTTAGGTGGCTGAACCTAGCAAGAGAAACTGATCTTTGATAATTTAAAAAGTCAGTAAAGAAAAGTACTGGAAATAGACAGGATGTTTACAGACACCCAAGCAGAGATGAGACCTGGCCTCATGTAGAGGAGTTCCAGGCAGAAAGGGTGGCTCCCAGGCCGCTGTATTGGAAGCTAGTAGATAGCCCCCTCACCCTGGCACCTGTCATCCAATGAGGATAGCACCTCCCCTTTCCTGCTCTCTGCTTGAGGTGCTCATTTGTGGAGAGTGCACCTGCCTGGCCCAGCAGGGGTGCAGCAGCCTCTAGGCCTGAGAAGAGCAGCCCACCCAGGACAGCTTGCAGTGTAGCGGAGGTACTGGCCAGCCAAGTGGGTGGTGGGCCATTGGTCACCACCCACTCTTAGTGGGAAAAGGGGGAAGCTGGGAGGCTGGTGGTGGCCCAGGATGTGGGCTGTCCCCAGCATCCTGATCTGCACTGTCCATAATGGTGACAGAACACCTCCACACTCAAGGTAGAAGCTGTGTTTCAGGGACCTGAATCATTAGGGGAGGCAGACGTCTGCCCCAACAGGGACAGGATCAGGGCAGAGCCATGGAGGGGATGTGAGGGGAGGTTGGGAATGGAGGCATAGCATCAAGAGGCTTGGGGCTGCCATCTGGTGAACGGATGGCGATTGGGCAGAGACAGGGATGGAGTCCCAGATGAGCACAGTTCCAGGCCTCTGAGAGCGCATAGTCAGGAGCATGCCGACTCTTCTCAAAGCCTGTCCCCCATCCCTGAGCCCCAACCCTACAGCCCCGTGGGGAGCCCTGACACCCAGGACCTCAGCTGGGGAAACTGGCCCCTCCCACCCCCAGATTGGCATCCAGAACTACTCCACTACAAGCAGCTGCCAGGCACGGGCCAGCCAGGTGCGCAGTGACTATGGGACGCTCTTTGTGGTGCTGGTGGTCATCGGTGCCATCTGTGTCATCATCATCGTGCTGGGCCTGCTCTATAACTGCTGGCAGCGCCGGCTGCCCAAGCTCAAACATGTGGTGAGCATGGGGGCACACTGGCAGGAGGGCTTGGGCTGGGGGTCCTGCCTATGGAGGAGAGAGTACCCAGCGGGTTCAGTCATCCAAGACTCACTGTCCACACTGCAGGTGGGGTGGCAGTAATTGTCCTGGGATGGGGGTCTGCTCCTGAAGCTGCTTGTCCAGAGCCTCCCCCGCAGTTTATCCCTCCTGTCTGCAGGGCACCTGCCCAGTCATAGGCGCTAGACGTGCAGTGGGGGCTGTGGGGGCTGTGGGGAGAGATCAGATGGTGTCAGGGAGGCCCCCTGCTTGCTGAGTGCAAAGTCTCATCAGGAGTTTGGTTGTGGGAACAGGACAGAGGGAACGGACATCTTTCGAGGGTCTGCTGGGGGTTCCCTGTGTCCCGTCTCACAGACCAGGGAAGGAACAGTGAATGGTTCCAGGCCGTGTGCTCGAAGTTGTTCGGGCGGGTGGGGGCTTGGGTTGGGGCGCTCGCCCAGCGGCTCTCTCCCAACCGCCGCAGTCACACGGCGAGGAGCTGCGCTTCGTAGAGAACGGCTGCCACGACAACCCCACGCTGGACGTGGCCAGCGACAGCCAGTCGGAGATGCAGGAGAAGCAGCCCAGCCTGAACGGCGGTGGGGCCGTCAACGGCCCGGGGGGCTGGAGCGCGCTCATGGGAGGCAAGCGGGACCCCGAGGACTCGGACGTGTTCGAGGAGGACACGCACCTGTGAGGGAGCCCGCCCGCCGACAGCTCTGGCCCGCTGTGACCCCGCGACCGTGCCATCGCCCAGTTGGGGCTGCGCCGGGACGAGCCGGGCGGACCCGGAGCGGTCAGCCGCGCCTCCCCTCCCCTCCCGGTCCCGGCCGCTCTCCCGCAGCCCGGCCCTCGGTGCGGGGTCCTCCCGCTTCCCACCGACTCACGGAACAGTCTCGGCACAGCCCTCCCCACTCCCACCTGACGCCCCAAGGGGCCGGTTCCGGAACGGCCCCGCTTCCCCGGCCGCGCCCCGGGGCCCCCATTAAACCCGCCCGGAGACCACGCCGGGCCCAGCCAGTTCGCCTACCGGACTCATTCTTGCTCCGGGGCGGGGCGGGGCGGGGCGGGCGCGCAGGGGGCGGGGCGGCGCGGCCCGGGTCGGTCCTCCGGGCGCCAGGCGCCGCTGCGGAGCGGGGCGGGGCCGCGTGTGTTTACATCCGGCCGGGGTGCGTCGCCGCCGCCGCCGCCGCTGCAGCCACCGACGCCTGAGGTCGTTCGGCCCGGGTCCGAGCTGCCCGCATCATGGACACCAGCGACCTCTTCGCCAGCTGCAGAAAGGGGGATGTGGGCCGAGTGCGGTGAGGACCCCGCAGCCCCCGGGGGGTGCGGGGTGGGAGGGGCGCCGCCGGCCCCGGTGCGTGCGGTGGACCGGCTCGGGACAGGCGCGCGCCTCTGCGCCGCCGCAGCCCCCGCGCTGAACCCACCATAGACGGCCCCATCGGGCAAGAGCGCCTGGGTGCCCCAGCAGGGGGCCGAGGCAGCTTTCCCAGCCGGGGTGCGCCAGGACGGAGTGCTGGGGGTGTTTTACTCCCTGGGGTCCCGGAGGAGAGGACTGCTACGCGGAGCCGCGGAGAGGAGGGTCGCCCTCTGAGTGCTCAGGACCGGGAGGTCAGACCCCGAGGCGGGCCCGGGACTCTAAACGTGGCTCTTCGCGCTGATGCGCTCCGGGACTGGCATGCTGGGAACACCGAGGACCCAGAATTAACCTCTGATCCCTGGAGATTTGGGAAACTCCTAAGTGTAGTTAAAGCAAATCTGCGTAGAAATCGCCATAGAACAGGGAGTGACGGGGTGCCTGTTTGGGATGTGGGGCATCTCACTTCGTGGGCCCTTCCCTCCCTGTTCCTTGTATCTGACCCACCACTACCTCCCTTGGGCTGGTCCCAGGCTTCCTGACTCCCACAGCGTCCCTGGTCCCCGCCCCGCCCCCCAGCAGCAGGTGTCACCTAGGAGTTAGCTGATAACCCCTGAAGCTGAGTGCAACTCAAGAGCACTCCCCGCCAGCTTGGACGTCTACCCCAGGCTTCCTGCCCTCAGTGATGGCTTCATCACCATCCTTGGTGGCCCTCCTCGCCTCCTACATGCCATTGGCTACCATGTTTCCTGACTTCTGGATTCTAGAATCTGTTCACTTCTCTTCACGCTTCCACACCACCCGGACACCTGCAGCAGCCTTCTTGGTCTCCCTGACTCCAGTCTCCCTGGTCCAGTCTGCTGGCCCAAGCAGCCAGAGGGCTCTGGCAGAACAGATGCCTGTCATCAGCTCCTCTCTCCCAAATGCCTTCAGGCCAGACTCTCGACCTACTGGGCTCTGGGGTCCTGCTTCTGAGGCTCAGTGTTTGCCTTTTGAGTTCCCAGCTCTACACCTTGTCTACCTATGTTGGTCCGTTTGCTTCAAATGCCTTTCCTGCTCTGGTCTGCCTGTCATCTGCCCTCACCTAGGGGAGACTTCCCTCAGCCAAAAGGGATGTTTTCTCTCTTTCCCCAGTCTGTGGGTCTCCTCTCACAGACCATGAAAGTGTACTGACTCGGGCTCTGACCTCCTCCCCGCCTAGGTACCTGCTGGAGCAACGGGACGTGGAGGTGAATGTGCGGGACAAGTGGGACAGCACCCCTTTGTGAGTGCCGGCTGGGTGGGTGGTCATGGCAGGTGTGGGGCGGGGGCTTTCAGTCCTGGTAACTCCCTCCTGTACTCCTTTTCCTCCCTCAGGTACTATGCTTGCCTGTGTGGGCACGAGGAGCTAGTACTCTATCTTCTGGCCAATGGTGAGGGGCTGAGGCTGTGTGTGTGTGTGTGTGTGTGTGTGTGTGTATTGCATTTGCAGACACCATCAAGTCCTGTCTTTCCATCACCCCCACACACATCCAGTCAGCAAGTCCTGTTGGTTCTACTTTCAGAACCTATTTTCTGCCTTATGCACTTCCCCATCTCCACTGCCACCACCCAGCCCAACTACAGCACGTCTCCCCAGCCTCAAAGCCAGCCTTCTCTGGTCTCCTGACTGTCCCTTTTGCCCCACCTATAGTCTGTTCTCCATAATGCAGCCTGGTGGGTCTCCTAAGCCTGATAGGCTTTAAGTTCTCCAAAGATTGCCTTTGTATTTAGCATAAAACTAGAATGCCTTGCCAGTCTTTGTGCTTCTAAGTTGACCTGCTGTTCCCGCTCTGGCCTCACCTCCTTTGGTTCCCCAGGTGCTCAGTCTTCCAGCCATACTTGCCTCTCCAGTGCTCTGGCACTCCAAGTCTGCTTCTACCTCAGGGCCTTTGCACTTGCTCTTTCTGTTTAGATGGCCCTTTCTCAGATCTTTGCATGGCTAACTTCCTCATTCCATTCAGGTTTCTGCATGCGGTCACGGCCACAGCAACCTTTCGTGGCCTCACTATGTGGCAGCCACAACTGCTGCTACCATTTGTCTTACTTGCTTTTTCTTCATAGCACCTGACATTTATTAACCTCTTTATTCGCCACTGCCCCACTAGAGTATCAGCTTAGTTAGAACAGGTACTTGTCTGTTTATGGTTGTTCCTCCAGTGCATAGAACAGGGCAGTCTCTGAGCCTGCTCTATTTTTAGTGTGTGGTGCTCAGATGTGCCTGTGTGCCTAGGTCCTGGCAGGGGAGATTATAGTGTCAGAGTGAGCCCAGAGTAATTTGGAAGGGGCTCCACATTACAGGGCTGGACCCTACATGTGGGAAGGTTGCAGGGGGAGAGATGAGGATTTCCTCCAGGCCCTATCCCAGCCACGGTGTGCATGTTCCTGACCCTGCTGACTGGTGAGCCCTGCTACCCCCAGGAGCTCGTTGTGAGGCCAACACCTTTGATGGGGAACGCTGCCTCTATGGAGCACTGAGTGACCCCATTCGCCGGGCCCTGCGTGACTATAAGCAGGTGACAGCCTCCTGCAGGAGGCGGGACTACTACGACGACTTCTTGCAGCGGTGAGATGGGGTGTAGGGCTGGGTGTGCGTGGAGTGGGACAGTGATGTGGGGCTGAGGGCTCTTCTGCAGGCTGGGATGGGGGCTGTTGTGCTGAGAGTGGGGGGAGTCGCACACTGAACACCCCCTCCGCATCCCCCTCCCAGGCTTCTGGAGCAAGGCATCCATAGCGATGTGGTTTTTGTCGTGCATGGGAAGCCCTTCCGGGCACATCGCTGTGTCCTGGGTGTGCGCAGTGCCTACTTTGCCAACATGCTGGACACCAAATGGAAGGGCAAGAACGTCGTGGTCCTGAGGCATCCACTGGTGCGTCCATCCCGGGGAGCATTGAGACGGCAGGGGGCTTGTGCTGGGTGGCCACCTCGGACCTCTCCTCCTGACTGTCTCTGCTTACAGATCAACCCCGTGGCCTTTGGGGCCCTGCTGCAGTACCTGTACACAGGTGAATCTCTGGGCCCAGGGTGGGCAGGCAGGGACGGTGTTTCTGTCCAGCAGCAGACCCACCTGTAGCCTTGGACCCCCCATTTTATCTCCTGACTTATCCCCTGCATTGTGGGGCAGTTCCACCTGCCTCCTGGATGGGCTGGGAGACAATGAGCCAGTGTGTCTGCTCAGGAAGAGCTTGTCCCGCCTGCAAACTGAGCCCTCTCCTGTCTGTCCCGGGGCCTGTAGAACTCAGGCAGTGGCTCCCGATAGGAAACCCAAGGCGGCAAGTAGATCCAGGAGTCCCAGTGCTAGGGACAGCGGAGGGCTCATCTCGGGTCCTGAGCCTCCTGTGTCGCAACTAGGCCGCCTGGACATCGGTGTGGAACACGTTAGCGACTGTGAGCGCCTGGCCAAGCAGTGCCAGCTCTGGGACCTGCTCAGTGACCTGGAGGCCAAGTGCGAGAAGGTGTCCGAGTTCGGTGCGTCCAGGCTTGGGGTCCAGGGCATCAGGTGGGAACTGGCAGGGCCCACCTGGCTCCCTGAAGCAATACTCTCCCCTCCACAGTGGCATCCAAGCCAGGCACGTGCGTGAAGGTGCTGACTATCGAGCCCCCACCAGCAGACCCCCGGCTTCGGGAGGACATGGCCCTGCTGGCCGACTGCGCCCTGCCCCCTGAGCTCCGTGTAAGTGCAGGGCACCCTGGGATGGGGCCCGATGTGGGCATAGCTGTGGTAGACAGGTCCCACTCTCGGGTTCAACCCTTGTGTGACCTGAAGTCAGTCACTTCCCTTTTTTTTCTTTTTTTTTTTTTTTGAAAGATTTTATTTATTTGACAGCACACAGGAACAGTGGGAGAGATAGGAGAGGAAGAAGCAGGCTCCTCCTCTGAGCAGGGAGCCCCATGCATGGCTTGATCCCAGAACCCTGGGATCATGACCCGAGCCAAAGGCAGGCGCTTAACTGACTGAGCTACCCAGGCACCCCAGTTGCTTCCCTTTTCTGAGCCTACTTTACTTTTGTAGTTGGTGTTGTACTCAAGTCTTCAAATGGGGCAGCAATCCAGCCCTCAGGGGTTGAGCTAGAACAGGCTTTTGGCTGGGGGTGGCCACTCTCCCTTGTCACCCCTGCTCTGAGGGTGTCTTTTTTTCCCATTCCCCCCAGGGTGATCTCGGGGAGCTGCCCTTCCCTTGCCCTGACGGCTTCAACAGCTGTCCCGATGTCTGTTTCCGGGTGGAAGGTTGCAGCTTTCTCTGCCACAAGGTGCCGTCCCTTCCCCCCTACACCATCGCCCCCTTGCCTTAAGTCCCTGGCCAGCTCTCTGGGCATGGGCCCCAGCCCTTGCCCTTCCTGAGCCCAGCCTCCCCCAGGCCTTCTTCTGCGGCCGCAGTGACTACTTCCGGGCCCTGCTGGATGACCACTTCCGAGAGAACGAGGAGTTGGAGGCCTCAGGCGGCCTCCCAGCCATTACCCTCCATGGCATCTCGCCCGACATCTTCACGCATGTGCTCTACTACATCTACAGTGACCACACAGAGGTGCGGGGCTTGGGCGGGCTGGAGGCGCTGGGCTGGAGGGTGTGACAGGACAGGGCCACAGCCCGGGTCTCCACAGGGCTTAAAGGGAGGACCCAGGTCCTGCTTGGCTCTATGGGGCTGGTTTTCCAGGAGCCTGGTGAGGAAGTGGGGGACATGTCTGGATTTATCTTTCAGTCAGAGGGGGCCTTAGTCGGTTCCAGAGCAGGAAGGAGTGGTGGGAGCCACACCATGAGCATATGCCACCTGGGGTCCCCGAGTTCTCCAGTTGGAGGGTGGGTAGGGGGAGTAACCCTGAATTACAACAGTGGGGTACCCTGAGCCTCCTGCCTCTAGATAGCAGCCCACGCCCAAGGTTCTAGATTTCTGTGCCCTGTTCTTTTGTGTCCCTGGGTCTTCACCTGCCCCAGAGCATCCCTAACGTGTGGGCAACACGGGCAGCCAGAGCTAGTGCCAAAGGGTTGTGTGTGTGTGTGTGTGTGTAAAAGGCCACTGTGACAAACGATAAATAGAGCACCCACATCTGGTAACTTAGAGAGAAGTTCGTTTCTCCTTCATGTCTGAGGTGCGTGCACCAAGTGCGTGCTCTGGGACCCAGGTTGTCCCCTCCATCTTGTCCCTGTGACATGGCCTAGGGCAGGGGTCTGCAGACCTCCAGGGACCAGGTGTAAGTGCCTTGTGCACGAGCATCCTTACCCCGACCAGTCCACGCTGCCGTCACGCCAAGCACCCTCTAGCTGGGGTAGGAGTGAGTGGGTGTGGCTGTGTTCCACTCACGCTTCCTTGCGAAACAGAGCGGACTGGACCTGGTCCTCAGCACCTGAGGTGGCGTTCTGCTCTGCATCTGGAGGTCGGGGTATGGGCTGACTCATGTGTCAGGAGGAAGAGGAAGACAAGGAAAGCAGTTTCCTTTGTCATAGGCCAGGTGGAGGCCACACACGCCAGTTCTGTGGCTCTGGAGAGAACTCACTTGCCAAGAGTGCAGGCTGGGACATGCGGCCTCTGGTCAGGAGGAGGGCGCAGGAGACCGGCCAGGCTGTGATGTTAGCCCTGTGCTCGCTACACGTAGCACCCCCAACCCTAAGGCCAGCAGCCACTGCACTCAGACACTCTTTCCGGCCTCCAGTCCTCCTGCCTCCTCGACTTCATTCCTCCTGTGGCACAGCTCTTTGGCCCATGCCATCTGGGATCCATGATCCGCCCCCCGCCCAGTTCCTGAGGGAGCTTTGCCACTGAGGACAGCTGTTAATGGCTGGAAGTGTGGCCTTGGGCTGCAGACCTGGTTTGACACTGGGGTTAGCCGTCCACAAGTTGTGTGTTACCTCAGAGCCGGTTACTCAGCTGCTCTGTGCCTTAGTTTTCCCCGTCTAGAGAGCAGGGTCGCTGATAGCTGTTCTCTTTCAAGGGCTGATGGGGAGGGATATGTGTGTCCCAGGCAAAGAGCCTGACCTGGCGGAGCAGTGCGTGTGTGGCCTGGACGTGCGAGCAGAGGTCCTGCCCACCCTGTCTCCAGCCTGCTGCCTGTGCCTGTCCGAAGTCTGGATGGGAGCTGAGCCCACTCCCAGCGTGCGGTCCCGGTGTTGGGGGTGGGGGAGCAGGTAAAGAGTTACTGTACCGCCTTAGTGGGGGGACCCCTGCCTCAGTTTAGAGGAGCACCTTCTGTTTTCTGACAGTCTTTTGAGGCGGGCATGGTTGTGCCTCCCAGAGAGGAGGAAACAGGCACACAGAGATGAAGTGACTTGCCTAGGAGGGTCCCACAGCTAGAATTTCAGAAGACGTTCTGTGTGATTCACAGCTCAGCTTCTTTCCCCTGCTGAGGCCCTGCTGCTTTTGGCCTGCAAGCCTGCCTGGGGCCCGGGAACCCCAGTCCCCTTCAGCCTTTCTGGTCCCACAGTGCCTGCAGCAGTCTGGGCCCTGTGAGGTGTGGGTTGGAGCTCCTGATCTGCCTTGCTGCCAGGGTCCTGAGTGGCCTTGGTGACCTTGGGGCACACACTCCCTCACCCCTTCTTTCACTGCAGCTGCCCCCCGAGGCAGCCTATGATGTGCTAAGCGTGGCCGACATGTACCTGCTGCCAGGCCTGAAGCGGCTGTGTGGCCGCAGTCTGGCCCAGCTGCTGGACGAGGACAGCGTGGTGGGCGTGTGGCGTGTGGCCAAGCTGTTCCGCTTGGCGCGCCTTGAGGACCAGTGCACAGAGTACATGGCCAAGGTCATCGAGAAGGTGGGCCCATGGGAGCCGTGGTGGGTGGGGCAGGCTGAGGGCGGGCGGTGGGCAGGCTCTGAGCTGGCCTCTCTGCAGCTGGTGGAGCGGGAAGACTTCGTGGATGCCGTGCGGGAGGAGGCGGCGGCCGTGGCTGCCCGGCAGGAGACGGACTCCATCCCGCTGGTGGACGACATCCGTTTCCACGTGGCTAGCACGGTGCAGACCTACAGCGCCATTGAGGAGGCCCAGCAGCGGCTACGGGCATTGGAGGACCTGCTGGTGTCCATCGGCCTGGACTGCTAACTGTCCGCACGTGGCGTGGGCGTGCACATGCATGCATGTGCACATTTGCCGCTGGTCTTTCTGTTCCTTGCACCCTTGAGGGCATCGTGATGGGCTGAGGGGCTCCATGGGGTACCCCTCTCCCCACGTGCCTGGGAGCCCCAGGGGAGGATCAGGGTGAGCCCCCCTCCCCCAACACAAGCCAGCCCCCAAGGCCCTGGGGCTGGGCACTGCTCAGGGAAACCTGGGGTAGGGGTCTCTTTGGGCCTCCCTCCCCCGGAACCCCTCCACACCCCCTCTCTCCTGGCCCTGGCTTGTTTGCTTCCAAGCCAAGCCAGCAAGCAGGCTTTCCTGAGGTGCAGAGTTGGCCCACAGGGAGCAGAAAAGTCTGTGTGTGGCAATAAAGCTTGATTCACTGTGGGAACCTGAGCCTGTGTCTTGGGTGGGCTCCAGGGAAGGCGCTGGGGAGGGCCAGGGAGGAAGCTCTGGGTTTAGAGCCCCTCATCCAAGCTGGGAAGGCCTTGGTGCCCAACAGGGGCTCCTTGGGGTCTGGGAGTGTGTGTGGGTCTGAGTAGGCAGCCCCTCTTTGCTGGGCCCAGCCTCCCTAGCAGTGGGGCTCCCCTCGGCGCAGCTATTGTTCTGGGGCCCTCTTGGTGAAGTCCGACCCCTCCCTTCCCTACCCCCCGCCGCCCTCAGTGGTCTTGGGGGAGGTTTAGTGGGAGGGCTGACTGGGCGACTGCAGAGGCTGCTTCCCCCTCACACCAGGAAAGGACTGGTTTCCAAGGCAGACTGGTTTCTAGCACTTGTTTATTGAACACTGCCTGTATACCAGAGGCTGTTCATCCCGCCATGGTGTCTCCCCACAAGCACCTGCGTTTTCCACCTGCAAGGACCAAGGGCTGGGTGGTGGGCAGGGCCAGAAGGGAGAGGCCTCTGTCAGCCCTGCGGGCGGCAGCTTGCTGTACAGCTCCAAGAGGAGAGCCAGGGAGGAGGGGTAGAAGTGGAAGGGGTAGGAGGAGGCCCAGTGACCCCAGCTAGCCCCAGCCTGGCTCCCTCCACTCCCCAGCCCACTGGCCACTGGCTGTGGGGAGCCCTTAGCCCAGGGCCAGCCTTCCTCCTGGGGAGACCTCCTGGGCTCTGCCACAGGGGCTGTGGTTACCAAGGATGTCAGAGGTGGCTTTCTCAGGATGCCCTGTAGCCAGTCCCTCACCCCAATCCCTGGGGTCCTGAGGCCCAGGCACAAATACCCTGATGCTTGCCCCCTTCTGCCTGGGGCATAGCAATGGGGCTCCTGGCCCTCCCTGCAGTTATTGTTCTGGCCCTTTGCGCCTTTTTACTCTTGGTCGTCAGTTCCACAACTTCTGGGATCTTTTCCTTAAGTCCCCCGTGCATTTCATCCATATTGGTCTGGCACAGTGCTCACATGGGTCAGCTGTAAGATTGGATGGGTCAGTTGAACAAGGTATGCAGTTGGCAAGGAGATGATGTGTGGGAGGGTTGGGGAGGGGAACTTGCCAAGTGGACAGTGGGGCGTGCTGGGTGGAGGGCGGCTGGGCCTAGGAGCCTAAAGAGGCCCAGGATGAGACCAAGGGAGGCCAGCATGGCCAGAGTTCCCACCCTGGCTCTACCTCTTACTGCCTGGTTACAGCTCTGTGTCTCAGTTTACCCAGCTGTCAATTGGGATGACTCGATTGTACCTCCCCTCCTCACTTGGGGCATTTAAGGTGAGTTCCTGCTACTTGGGAAGGGGCCCGCACAGGCCCACGGAGTGAGCTTGTTGTGTATTTTGTGAAATGCTGGGCTCCACCCAAGGTGTGGAGGGAGAGCCGAGGAGGGTGCTGCAGGGGCTGACTTAAGCTTTGCAAGGTCACTCTGCTTGCTCTAGGCACCCAGACAGGAAGGGTGGGTCCAGGCTGGTGGCACAAGAGCCACAAGTCCCACCTTAGACCCCACGCCAGCTCCCACATGTGCCAAGATACATAGTAAGTTTAAACGTTAGAAAATTTTTTTTAAAATTATGATGCATTTACTTTAAAAAAACTTTTTTTACAGATTTTATTTATTTGACAGAGATCAAAAGTAGATAGAGAGGCAGGCAGAGAGGAGGAAGCAGGCTCCCTGCTGAGCAGAGAGTCCGATGCGGGGCTCGATCCCAGGACCCCGAGATCATGACCTGAGCCGAAGGCAGCGGCTTAACCCACTGAGCCACCCAGGCGCCCCCTATAATGCATTTTTTAAAAGATTTTATTTATTAGAAAGTGAGCACGAGTCGGGGGAGGGGCAAAAGGAGAGGGAGAGAATCTCAAGCAGATTCCACCCTGGGTACCAGCCCAACATGGGACTTGATCCCATGACCCCGAGATCAGACCTGAGCTGAAACCAAGAGTCGGATGCCTAACCTACTGCACCCCTTACCCCAGGCACCCTGATTACGATGCATTTTTTTTTTTTTAATAGATGCTACAAGGACGCCTGGGTTAAGCCACTGCCTTCAGCTCAGGTCACGATCCCAGAGTTGGATCGAGTCCCGCATGGGGGTCCTTTTTCAGGGGGGAGGCTGCCTTTCTTTCTGCCTCTGCCTGCCACTTTGCCTGCTTGTGCAAGCTCTCTCTCTCTCTCTCTGTCAAATAAAATCTTTTAAAAAAATAAAAATTAAAAATAGATACTAGGGACAAAAGTGAACTCACACAGCGAACCCATCTTTTAAAATATTTGAAATATTTCCTTACAGATTGTAAGGAAAAACCTAAGGGGGGAGATTTCAGGGGAAATGCTCTGGATGTGGCACTTCGCAGGTCCCTGAGAGAGTGAGACTGGTGAGCTGTGCCTGCCAGGGAGGCACTGGGGCTGGAGAGTCCGCGTTCCCTGGGACCGTGGCCAGTCCCCTCAGCAGTTCCGCCACAGGGGCGTTCACCAGCCACCTCATCACACCTTCCTCCTGTTCTCAGCCGCTTGTGGTCTAAGGTGGGGATGGTGTTCAGCACGGTGTTGCAAGCAGGAAACAATGAAAACAGCTTCCGAGAGAGCCATGGGGAAGGAAATGGTAGTAAGCCGGTGTAGCTCAGCTTCCCGTGGCCCTGAGGTTGCTCGGGGCGCCCTCTGCCCCAACTCAAGATCCTGGCACATGTTTCACAGAAGGAAAACTGGATCAGCTGAACTCTGACCCAAGTAGCAACAGACACGTCTTGTCTCTAAGATGTAACATGTGGTCGGCTTGTCCCCCCCCCCCCACCCCCACCGGGGGAGAGAAAAAGGAGCCACGGTGGGCTGTTGGCGGGGAGGCAAGGTCAGTAAAGTGCTGTGTGCTGAATCATGCCAGAGCTGGGAGAAACATCAGGAATCCCAATCCTGTCTTTAAAGTGCTGCTATTTGGTTCATCATGCATATTTTATTTACATCACATGGGAGCATTACTTATCTTGCTCATGAAAAATTCTTGGTGCCGCTTTTACATTGTGTCCAAGGCAAGGGCCTTACTTGGCTTCACCCTGATCCTGGTCCTGACCCAAACAGTCATTACATGAGGCAGGTCTATAACGGAAATAGAACACATTTTTTCAACCATCAATTAAAATCTTACCCACTTGCAAAGAGATAGAAATTTTAAAAAAGAGAGTGTCGGTTCTGCATATGTTCTTTCGTCCACCTGGAAAACTGCACAGTCCTCAATGTCCCATCTCACTGCAGCAGACCCAAGAGCCCCTGTTGGGGGCTGAGGCTGACATCTGGTGCTGGCGTCATACGGTTGGATGTGCTCTTGCTAGCACTAGGAGTGGCCTTCGTCCCCGAGCAGACATCCTGAAGGCATAAAAATTTCTCACTTGGGGAAAGTCTCACTGGCAGGCCTGAGGGAGGGCTGGGGCCCTTAGGCCTCTGGGAATTTCTATGTCTGAGCCAGCAAGCCACCCTCAGGCTATCCCAGGCCCTTAAACAGATGGTTTAAGATCTGAGCATTGCATTGGCGGTGCAGCAACTGGGGCTTTGTCATCCCCTGCCTTCTCTGGTAGGGAGGGGGTATCCTGCACCAGAGTCTTGGACACCTGGGCTGGGGCTCTGAATCTGCTCTGTTTTTGAGCCAATCACTGAATCCCTTGGAGCCTTTGCTGACCAGTCTGAATGAGAACAACACGACCAACCAGTGGAACTCGTGTAGAAATTCCACCAAGCCCCCATGAGGAAGCTCCTGCCAGGAGTGGCAGCTCAACCAATGTGAATTTCAGTGTGAATTTCCATTCTTTCCTGGAAGATATAACAGGGACACTTTAGGGCTTACTTTGTAAGCTTTTCTTATCTGTAGCATTTTGGAAATGTGCATGCGTTCCTTCTGTTCCCTCTAGACCCCTTTGCCCTCAAGGGTCACCAAACCTTGTTGATTTTACCTCTTCAGTAGCCACGGATCCCCTTTGTCCCCAGTGTCCCCGCCCCAGTCAGGCCCGGCCTCACCTCCGCTCATTCTCATCCCATCGGCATCCTCCAGGCAGATACCGACCCTGGGCCTCCTGTCCTTGAAAGCCTCAGTGCAGGCACGTTGTTCTCAGGCACAGCCTGCTCTCTCCCCTGATACCTGAGCCTGTCCTGTTCTGTGGGCACCTGCCCACCACCTCCCACCCTCCCATGCATTTAGCTGTGGCTTCTAGATGTGATCTGAGATACTAAGTGTGGGCTCTGGTTTATTCCTTGAAAGGTACGTGCCTGCCCCTTCCTTTCTTCCCCTCGAACAGGCTGGAACGAGGGTGCAGTCACCGGAGCTGGAGCAGCCGTCTTGGGCCATGTAGTTAAGACTTCCCTGCAGTGAGAGGGGAAGGTGGGAGGAGAAAAAGGCCAGCTTGCCCTTCCCTGCTAGCTTCCATTTTGTTCACGGTTGTGTCCTCTACCCGAGGCCACAGCCTGACAGGTGAGCCCCCTCCTACAGGGGCAGCATTGTGTTCCAACGACACCCTCTCCAGTCAGGGCTGTGGGCTCTCTGTGGCTGGTCCTGACTCTGCAGCTGCTCCCGTGGACCCCTTCACTACACTATCCTCGGGTGCTGCTGTGGGTGCCAACCTGAACTCCCTCCACCCTCAAGTCCTGCCCTGAGCCACCTTGCCACAGGGCCTGTGTACCCCACTGCTACTCATCTTTCTGCTCTCCTGCAGGGCTGCCTCTGGGCTGGTCCCCTGTGCTCTCATCGCCTCTCTTCCTGCCCCCACAACTGTTGGGCACCAGGTGGCAGGTTTGTGTCCCCCTGTGCTCATTTTGGGGGGCAGCGCCAGGGCCTGCATCGTACCTGGTGCAGCAGGCCTCCCTCCCTTTTTCATCCCCTCCCTCCCTCACTGGACAAGTCTGGAGACCAGAGGCCTAAGCAAGCCCACAGCGTCCTGCAGCTCGGCTCTGGTGGAGGGACAGAGCAATTGTGTAGTCAGGCAGAACTCAGATCCTGTCAGAGGGCAGTAGTGTGCTGGGGATACAGAAGGTGGGGAAGGAGCCAGGGTGGGTGTGCTGGCTTTGGACCGGGTGGTTAGGAAAGACCTCCGAGGTCGCCAGCAGGGAGGCTGGCGTGTGGCGGCCCAGGGACACGGGAGGAAGAGGGTGAAGGCAGGGAGGCCAGAAGGCCACCTCTGACTCACTTTACGCCCCCTCCTGTGGCTGTATGGGGATGGCTGAAAGGGCACCCCCTCCCTTCCCTTCGAGTCGGGCGCTGTCGCCATCTGGCGGGAGGGGAAGGCAACAGCCGTGGGGTCAGAGGGAAGTGGCCTATGGCCCTACCCAGGAGGCAGAGTGGAGGCGGAGCTGACTGTGGGACCCAAGACTGGAGGAGGACATGCAGAGCCCTGAGCCCAGCAGCAGGAGAACGGAGCGCTGAGTGGACTGGAGCCGCCTGGGGTGGGGGCCACTAGCTGTGGAGTCCAGAGCTGCGGGAGGCCCAGGCTCCCCAGTACCGGCGGTGGCCAAGTCGGGAGGAGCAAGCCTGCAAGCCGCCTGCTCCACGCACAAGTCCCCAAGAACAGAGGAGGGAAAACCCAGTCCCCACCCACCGGGTTGGGTCAGATGACTCGCTCACCCCAGACAGCAATACTGCCAGGCAAGGGGGTCAGCTCTTCTCCGTACCGGGAGTGCCGTAGTCTCGGATGGGACAGACAGACCACACCCACGTGCAGAAAACACCCGGTTTATTAGGATTAGCTGTGACATACATGGTTCCTTTGATAGTTCTGAACGGATCGCGAGTCCCAGTAAGGGTACGCACAGAGGATTGTGGCTGAGCTGCAGGGACAGTAAGTGGCAAACTGCTTAGATGATCACGGTGACCCCAGTGGGTTTATGTTAGTGATTGGTGAAAGAGAGAAAAGGTAGCATGGGACCTTGCCACAGTGCAGAACAGAGCAGGCGGGTTTCCCAGGCATCCTTTGGTGCCCCCTGGAAGCTGGGAGGGGGTACCTGTGACCATCCACCCCCATCCTAGCAAAGGAGCAACCACCGCCCCCCCATTCCTGTTGCAAGGGGCATCTTTTCCTAGAAGGACTACCAGGCCTGAACCCCATGGTTTCTGTATAAACCGGGGTGACCTCCAATTTCCAGAGGAAGGTGCCGCCTCCACGTCAGTGCTTGGACCTCGGGTCCCAGAGGTGCGCGTCTCCAGGGTCCTTCTCTCCTTCTTGAGGCCGGGCCAAGAATGACCTCACTTCCCTTCCAAACTCAGCTCCTCGTCATGGTGAAGGGATGACTCTGAAGCTCCCAATGTCGGCATGGAGCCGTCACCACTGAGAATGAACTCGAGCCTTGCACAGCTCCCCCAGGACAGGCGGGCCCATAGCCCTGGTGCGGCCCCAGTGGGACAACAGACACAGCTGGTGTCTGCCTCCCACACCTGCTCCCATTCAGCAGCGGGTGTAGCCATGTCCTTGTCCCCTCCTGTTTTAGGAGACAGTCCTGCTTCCAAATAATTTTTTTTTTCTTTTTAATATAGGCAATTTTTTAACCTTTAACCAGATATGTAAATGTGACTGAATATGCCTCTGTCAGAGCTTTCATATGAATAAATCCGTGCGTCCAAATCACTCCAGGTCAAACCATGGGCCTGATATTTAATTTGGGAAATGGCGGAGCCGGCACATGCTCTGGGAGAGGCGGCAGGGGTGAGAGGTGAGGCGGCTTCATGTGACTTGCGTTATCCCCGCTCTTGGCGAGAATTCCTGATCTGGGCTTAGGGGTGCCCGAGGTTTGGGGGGTTTGTGGGTGGCATTTCTGTTTTTCCTCAGCCGAGGAGCAGAAACATTCATACAGTGGGCCAATTTGAACAGGCAGGGGCTGACCTTCTCTCTCAGTGCATATTTTACATTTTTCTCCTCCGAAAGAGAAGCCAGAGAAGGGAGATGGGTCACAGAAAGCCTCTTTCTGTGGGGCCATGGGCCCTGCCCTCTCCCTGCCCCCTAGCCCCCCACCCCCACCGCCCAGAAGGGCAGGAGAACACAGACCTCAGCCCCCACGCCAGCATGACTTTCCATTGGGGCCCGGGGTCTGACCTCTGGAGGGTGACCAGCGCTTGGCTACGCCATGGTCAGGGTCCCTGGAAGGAGAGCAGGGGGACCCTCCTCTCTGGGGACCCGGAACAAGCCCCAGAACAGGGTGTGGGTGAAGGGCAACAGTTCCCACCGCTGTAGGAAGAGGTGGGAGACCCAACTCCCAGTCCCCAAATTCAGAGGGCCTGGCCCTGTAGCAGCCGCCTCATCCAGGGCCTTGAGGTCCCTTGACTGCACCCTGCGGGCCGAGCAGGCGTCCCCTCGCGGGTCCACCCCCACCCAGGGTCATATGTGCACTAAGGAGCTTCAGGAGGTAACAACAGTCCCATTTGAAAGTGAAAGTCCCCCCGCAGTGGCCGGTGATCCCCATTTATTGCTGGCGCTAAGGGAGGGCCCAGGGTGGGCAGGTGGGGTTTGGCACCTGAGAAAGGCAGGTCAGGCGCCGCGGGGCCCTCTGCTGGGAAAGGTGGGCCCATGCCAGCCCTCGCTGGCCCCTCCTGTCCTGGCCTCCGGGAAAGGGGGTTGCGAGTGGGGGGGCGGTGCTGCAGCCCTGGGCAGGGCCATGGAGTCTGGACTCTCCTCTTCTGCCACCAGAGGGAGCTGTGCTGCCAGCACCGAGGCTCCCAGGGTGGCTGCGGGCAGGCCAGGACCAGGGACACGCCTGGCACCGCCCACTGCTGGGGCTGGAGGGGGGAGCCCTGCTTCCAGGGGTCACACCTCGACCTAGGGCCCTGCGGCCAGTTTGTCCCATTCTGTGCAGGGGCATCAGGCTCCCACACTTGGTCCCACCCACCCACCCAAATAATCCCTGCTTTAGAATATACATTATATATTAAATGTTTCCTCTTCAATACCATTCCCCTCTCATAGTGTCAGGTCCAGCGGGTCCCACAGGGAAGAGCAGCCTCTGAATGTGTAAAGCACTCTGTGGGCAGCCTGGGGTTCCCCAGGCAACAAGGAGGGGTTCCTGCCCAGTCCTCTTTGTGTGGGCCAAACCTCATCCTGTCCCAAAGCCTAGCTCCAGGCTGACAAGGAGCTGACATGGGTGGCATGGGTGGCTCCTCGTGCCAAGGAAGTCCCGGGCATTTTCTGGGCCTCGGAGTGCATGTGAGTCTGCCCCGGGGGAGCTGCCCCCGCCACCTCATCCCACAGCCAGAGAAAGGCCACAGAGCGGGGCCAGTTGGGGAGTGTCCTGGGGTGGGGGCTGGAGGGAGGGGGTGGGGTGGGGAGACTCCTCTAATTATTGCAGTCAGGTGTTCGAGGAACACCAGGAGTTCCTGGGAACCTTGTTGTGGGAGGGGCGGGGGAAGAGGCAGGGCAGAGGCCGCACTTGGTTTTAAGGACATCGGAGCACATCTCCTCCCTGTGACCCTTCTCCATTTTTTCACAATGTATCTACACCTTAAGGTAGACCCAGTAGCAGGCAGCCTGGTATACAACAAAATCAACAAAATCTAGGGATTTGTTGCTGCTAGGGATTCCTCCAGGTTGTGATTTCCTCCCCCCTCCCCCGGCAAGCCACGCGTGAGAAGCCAGCTTCTGCCCATCCTCTGCCCACATCCCCGACCGTGCGTGGGCCACGTAGCTGGTGCACTCAGGGTGGGGACCCCGTTCCCGCCACCCCTGTTCTTTGGGAGACCCACATGTTTATTTCACGGAAGACGGAGTTGGTTACTTCAGGAAGCTCTTTGTGGAGAATGTGGTAGGCACCTTCGTATATCTGCAAATTGGGAAAGACAAGAGGTCAGGGCCACAGGAGGGGACAGGTGCAGGTGGGGGAGGGGTGTGGGGGGCAGAACGGCCGGGGCTCCAGGCGCACCCCCCTGCGCCGAGGGCTCCCTTCTATATGCTGTCATTGCCTTCTGATCAGATGGTGGTTCAGATACATTTAAATGTCCCATCCTGTTCCAGCACTCCCTCTCAAATCAACTCACACCCTCCCTTGACTCTTTCTCTCTCCAGCTATGGACCCGTCTGTGCCTCCATCTCAAAAGGGTGATTTCCACTCTCTGTCTACACATCCCCGCCTTCCATCTGGTGCGCAGCTTATTCCATTCTCACTTTCCCTCCCACCAGCCCTCAGGAGCATTCTTGGCACGGGCTCCGGTGACCTTCACGTTGCAGGAGTCAGGGAACACTTTCTGCTTTCATATGATTTGACTTCTCAGCGTCATTCAAAAGTTGGCCAGCATTAACCTTCTAGAAACCCTCTCCTCTTGTGGTTTGCACGGATTTCTACCCTCCTGGTTGTCTCCCTGCCTTGCCAGCAGCCCCTTCTCAGTCTAGGCTTACCCATGGCCCTGCCGACCTCTGTGGGCTGGTGTGGCCCACAGGCATGGTCGTGGACCTCCTCCTCCCTCCCTGGAGTAACCTCGTCCGGTCTCGTGGTTTGAAAACCATCCATGTGCTGGTGACTCAGGAATTTCTGTCTCCAGCCAGACCTCTCTCTGAACTCTAGATGCGTCTATTTGACTGTTGATTTGCCATTTCCAGTGGGACTGCTAATAGGCACCTCCAAATTTCCTATTTTTGATACCGTGTTAAGAAACATAGCATAAAATTTGCCACCTTAATCATTTTCAAGTGCATAGTTCAGTAGTGTTAAGTATATTCACGTGGTTGGGCAAGAGATCTCTAGAACTTTTTCATCTTGCAAAACTGAAACACTGGCCCCATTAAATTCCCTCTCCTCGTTCCCCACTGCCCTGGGCAACCACCATTCTACTTTCTAATTCTATGGTTTTTTGACTACTTTAGATATTCCATACAAGTGCAATCATACAGTACTTTTTCTTTTGCAATTGGCTTATTTTATTGAGCACAATGTTCCCAGGTTCACCCATGTTGTGACATGAGTCAGAATTTCATTCATTTGTAAGGCTGAATACTATTCTATTGTTGGTCTGGAGCACATCTGATTTATCCACTCGTCCATCGATGGACAACTGGGTTGGTTCCACCTCTTAGCTACTGTGAACAATGTCTCTATGAACATGGATGTGCAAGTACCTTTTAGAGACCCCGCTTTCCTTTTTCCGAGTTTTCTTTCTTTCTTTGTTTGTTTCTTTCTTTGTTTCTTTCTTTCTCTTTCTTTCTCTCTCCCTCCCTTCCTCCCTCCCTCCCTCCCTTCCTTTCTCTCTCTCTCTTTTGAAAGCATGGGGGGAGGGGCAGAGGGAGAGGAAGAGAGAATCTCAAGCAGGCTCTGAACTGAGCACAGGGCTGGATCTCACCACCCTTAGATCATGACCTGAGCTGAAATCAAGGTTTCAGCTGACTGAGCCATCCAGACGCCCCGGTCTTTTTCTGAATTTCTATTGGGACTCTCTAATAGGTAGCTCAAAATGAAATTCTTGATATTCCCCAGATCTCTCTCCCATGTTACCCATCTCAGAACACATACCGCGTCTCCTCACTGTGCAAGCCCACCGCCCAGGACTCGCCCTGGTCCCTCTATCACCATCCCTCCCAGCCGGCTCCCGCCCTCCACTCGTGTCTCCACATGGCAGCTGTGAGGCCACCTGGAGAACTGAAGTCAGCACAGGCCACTCTCCAGCCCCAGACACTCCAGTGGCCCCTCGTGGATCCGAGAGAAAATGTCCTGACTGTCCAGGGACACACAGGACAGGACTCCCCGTCCTTGCTCGGCTCACACACCATGATCTCACCAACCGGGGGTCTTTGGTCTGGAATGCTCTTCTGCCATCTCCCTGAGCACCCCATCTAAAGTAAGAGCTTCACCACTGCTTCTGGTCACCCAGCCCACCCCTGGCACCGACCCCCTGCCTCATCAACCCAGTGTGATTTCTGTTTATTGCTCATTCTGCTGGGATGCAGGCCACATGGGAGAATAGGACTTGGCCTGTGTGTTCCCCAGACCTGGCACAGAGTAGGTGCCTGTGAGTGGCTGAATTAATGATTAACCGAGTGGTCTTCCTGGCGCCAAGGCCAGGGTGGGCCGCAGGAGGCTCCTACTTTCTGGCTGCAGGCCTGCCTGCTTTTACATGTCAGTAACACCAGCCAGCCTCCCTTTCCCTTTTCTCCTCTCTCCTCATCCACAGACCCACATCTGCTGGTTGGTGTGGGCTGGGGTCTGTACTTCCTAATGGTGCGAGGGGAGCACCTGATGGCTGGTAGGGATGTGAGCATCCCTGTCAGCAAGGTGCAGGGAGGAGAGGGCCAGGAGCTCGAGCCGAGGACCTGAGTTCGAATCCTGACTCTGCCACTCAGTAGGCGTGGAATCTGTGTGACTTGTCTCCTCTCCCTACAAGCCCCGGGTGCAGGGCCCCCACATGTGGTGGCTGGGGCTGTGGTATCACAGTCAAAGATGTGTCTGCTCAGGAATGCACACCGGGGCTGTGTCTGTCCAATCAGCCACGGAGAGCCACTTTCAGGAGCAGCTGTCCCCTGACGGGTACCCAGCAGGCGCTCCTCTAGCTGGGGCTCTTCCCAGTTCCACCAGGCAAACAAGATGGGCTCATCTCAACCCCACGACGACATGTGCCGTTGTGAAAGCTACTCCGGGGTGGTCCCTTGTGGTCTATTGTGTCTGACATGGCACGCGGCTAAGCCACAGGTGCTGTCCCCTCTGTGGGACACACTCTTAAAGAATCCCTCAAAGACCAGATCCCAGCAGGAACACTGCCCCTGTGTGCTCAGAGGCCCCGGTGGTGGCAGCTGGGCTGGGACTACTGCTGCTGCTGCTGCTGCTGCCACTGAAGGCCAACACATCAAGGGGCCAGGCAGAATACAGGCCCTTGACCTTGGTCATGACAGAGCTGAAGACACCCCCTCGGGGGCCTCTTTTGCTCAGTGCCTGGCTGCAGGTGCTCTTTCTGAACTGCTAACTTCTCAGTGTTCCCTCCTTCTTCCTTATAAGCTCTGTTATGAGAACGGTCAGCTAGTAGCTCATGCACTCCCTTAGAATTAACAGATCCCTGGGATTTCTGGTGCTTATTCCCGGGGCGGGGGCCGGGGGCCACCAGTGCCATCTTCCCCCTGCCTTGGGGGATTGGTCCCGGGGTAGGGGGGCAGCTGCTCACCTTGAGCGTCTTGTCCTGGCTCTTGGCGGATTCCATGAGCAGGTAGGCCCCTTTGCTGTCACAAAGGCGGTCGGCAGAGCCCTGGAGCAGCAGGAAGGGCAAGGTCAGCTTGGGGAGGGCCCGCTCCACCCGCGAGATGGCGTTGAGCAGCTGGATGCCGAAGCACACCTTCAGACCTGCCCGGCAGATGAGTGGGTCCGTATTGTAAAGCTCCACCTGCAGGCAGAAGAGACAGAGATTTCCATCAGTCTGTGGCTAGGGCTGGGGGTTCCGGGTCCAGAGAAGCAGACCTATTCCCCAGAAGTCTTCCTTCTGCTCAGGCCTGAACAGCTGGTTCCATTTGGGTGAACTGGGTCTGCGGTGTGGGTGCCGAGAGCCGGCAGCGTGGCCGGCCCTTCCAGAACCCAGACCTGTACTCCTTCCAGAGCCTTTTCTTCCGGGGACTGCCGCAGTCCACATTCATACACGTGCCCACAGACTGTTCCAAAGCACGCACTGGTCACTCAAAAGGTGTAAGCGGCGTCCTTTTGTTTGCTGTGATGATTTCACTCAGGGATGGCTCTGAAGATGTTCTGGTGTTAGCTTGTGTGGATTTGGTTTTCTTCCCTGACTTAGTGTCTGCCTGGCTGGAGCGAGTGAGGAGCCCACGTGAGCTACTGAAGGCCCGGGACTGGTGGGAGGGAAGGGTCCTGAAGGCACACGGAAGCAGCGAGCCTTGCGGCAGGTCTGGGGTCCAGAGTTGCCTGCTGCCCTGACTAGGAGCCTGTTGACCCCCTTATCATGTCTGTGCCTTCATGGGATGTGTCTGGAGGCAGGTCCTCCTTCCTAACCGTCAGCCCACTAGACCTGACCCTGACACCCTGTTCCCTGTTCATGGCTCCTAAGCCCACCGAGTCTTTGGTGGGGCAGCCCAGGAACCCTGTCCTGCTCTCTCTAGCCCAGATTACTTTCTGCCTTGACTCCTTCTGCCTCTGAGGGGACAGTGAGCTGCCTGTTCCCTATGGCCTGAGATGGAGTATCTGTCAGAATCTGGGTACCAAGTTTCTGGAACTCTCTGAGGCCCATATAGGCAGGTGGGAGACCACAATGCCCCTTCACTCACTTTCCTCATCCTCGCCAACAGGATCTTAGCTAGTTGGAGAAGTGCCGTGTGGTGTCAGGACTGGGTGAGGGAGCAGAGAAGCCCCGGGGACAAGATGTCCAGGAATAGTGGTCTCCTGAGGCACCAGAGTGTCCACAGTGTTCTGACTCTGATTCTCTGAACGAGGGGGCTCCATCTCCCCTTTCTCACTACCCCCTACAGGGCCTGGGCCAGAATCCTGGATCTGTGCCAAAGGGGATAGGCTGTCCTGGGTCAGTGCTGGCATCCCTGGACTCCTCGCATGCTGGGGACTGAGCACAGCAAACCAGACCATTTGTGAAAAGCCACGCGAGAGGGAATAGCCACTTCCTGCAGCTGAGCCGGTGCGACTCTTGCAGGGCTGGGCCATCTGTCTGGGGGCAGGGTGGGGACAGTGGATGGTGACAGCAGGGGATCAGTAGGGGTCTGTAAGGAAACCTCTTGGGGAGAGGGCTGTCGGGTCCACGAGAGAGCTCTGGGCTGAAAGTCTGTCTCAAACTGACACTAACAGGAACAATGGCAGTGGCAGCACCCATGACCTGACACATGACCCAGGGTGTCACATGGAGGATCACATTCGGTAAAAAGAAATAAGGACAGCTAACATTTATTTCTGAGGTCTCCCACCAGTTTGGCTCTAAGTGCTCAACCCGTTTAAGCTTCATGACCTTCATAAGCACGCTGAGTGAAGAGGAATGGTTCTTGTGATCCCTGTTTTGCAGAGGAAGAACCTGTCATTATGTTCCCAATTCTTGTTCTCCCCTCTAGAACCCTGGACGTTCGGTTTGGAACACTACCACTCAGAATAAAGGACTACATTTCCCAGCCTCCCTCGCAGTGGTGTGATCATGTGACCAAATCCCAGCCAATAGGAAGTGAGCGCCAATGCCAGGTGCAACTTCTCATCAAGGCTTGTCTTCCTGTTGCCCCCTTTCCTCCTCCTACCAACAAGGGCAGAACACAGCAGGAGAAGGGAGAGAGGTGAGGCCACACAGACGAGGGCTGCACCCTGGAAACAGCGAGCAAAAAATGAGAGCCTTTGGCTGTGAGAAGTCACTGTGCAGAGAAATGAGCCTCTCTCCTGTTAAACCCCTGCTATTGTGGTCTGGTCCTGGCAGGCTGGTGAGCCCAGGCTCCATGTGATCCTGCAGAACCCTGCCTGCCAGGAATGTGTGCTAATGTGAGCACAGGGCCAGAGCCTATTATGTCCTTCCCAAAGCCGCCCGACACTGCCCTGCTGACCCAGACCTTCCCGGGCATGTGAAGGCCCTGGAGGAGTCTGTTTAATTGCTCTGACAGCCCAAGTGTCTTCCTGTCACGTCTTCCTGCTTCCTTTTTCCATGTCTTGATCACATAGGCCCTGTTTACACAATGGTCTATTATGGGCCCAGGGAAGGAACTAGCAGATGTGTTGGGGAAAGGGCAGGCCCTGGTGTGAACCTGGGTGGAAGCCGAGGGGCAGAGGGAAACTGGGACCAGGAAGGAAAATGCAGAAAAACTGAGGCTCAGAGGGCCCAACCCTCCCTTCCTCCCCGCAAGTAACCATTCTGGCCCAATAGTGGCAGACTTTGTTTTTTGAGAGCTTAAGATTTAAATCTTCCCAAAGTCCTCCTTTTGGGTGGGAATGTGTCCTGTCACCCCCAGGAAGGAGACGGACAGGGGTCTCCCTCCTACACCAGCTCCAAGCCCTGAGCACTGGTCAGGAGAACTTGCCCATTCAAAACCAGAGTCAGTCCCAATCGATGACTTACTGTAGGATTCCATCTCCATGACATTCTTGAAATGACAAAATGAGAGAACAGGTTAGTGGTCGTCAGGGCTCAGGAGGGGTGAGGTGGGTGGGAAGTGGAGTGGATGTGGCCATAATGGGCAAAAAGAGGGATACCGTGGTCATGGGGATGTTCTGGGGCTTGACTGTATCAATGTCAGTATCCTGGTTATGATACTGTCTTATGGCTTTGCAAGATGTCACCACCAGGGGGGCCTGGGTAAAGGTACCTGGGATCCCTCTGTATTGTTTTATTTTTAGAAGTACATATGAATCATAATTATCTCCAAATTAATTAAAATAATTAAAAACACATACCAGGGCGCCTGGGTGGCTCAGTCAGTTAAGCGACTGCCTTCGGCTCAGATCATGAACCTGGAGTCCCAGGATCGAGTGGCTCCCTGCTCAGTGGGGAGTCTGCTTCTCCCTCTGACCCTCCCCCCCCCCATGCTCGCTCGTTCTCTCTAAAATAAATAAATAAAATCTTTAAAATACACACACACACACACACACACACACACACACACCCCAAAGAACCAGTCTTTGGTACTCTCTCTCACACCCAGCTCCCTCTATTTTTGGACCACAGCTGGTCCTGCCAGCTGAGAACAGTGTCTGCTGGGAACATAGCAGCCAGAGGCTGATCTGAGTCCAAGGGACTGAATTCCTGCTCCAGATGAATGACTCCTGGGGCACCTCCACTGGCTGAGACTTGAAGTCTCAGAACAACATAAGGAAGACCAGAGGAGTGAGGCCTACCAACCTTGATACCTCCTAGCTGTGTGATCTGGACAAGGCTCTTCTCTCCTAGACTCAGTTTGCCAATCTTGTGAAATGGGATGATAGTAGAAGTGCCTTGGGAGATTCAGTGAGATGATAAAGCCCTAGTGCCAAGCCCAGGGTCTGGGCCACAGTGGTGGAGATGATGTGTCAGTGGCATCTGAGTCTGACACTGGGAAGCAAGGAGAGGAGAACCACTCTTTGCTGGAAGCAGAACAGGGTCTGCTTCAGAGACCCCAACCCACGAGGTCTCAGATGAGGCCCTTCTTCTTCCTGGGCCTCAGTTTCCCCGTGGAGGGGACCTGAAAGATTCTCCTTGGGTTCTAAATCTGATAAGCTGAGAGTATTTTCCTGGCCCTGGGTGTGTTTAGTGACCCTCTAGCCCCTCAATGTTTTCTGAGGCTCTGAGGGCTGTTAGCAAGGTTGAACTTGACATACAGGGAGGGATGTGGCCACTGGGACTTCTGACTTCTGCACATAGTGTCCCTGTGGGAAGGAAACTTTGCCCTAAAGCACAGTAAATATAGCTGCAATCCACAGCTGGGAGTTTTCTTAAACTTTTGGTCAAGCAAATTTTAGGCCCCACCCCTACCGTCAACTCTCTTGACCTATTTTTAGAAAATCAGTTCTGTGATGAAAAGCTGAATTCATTTTTGATTAGAATTATATTAAAAATAACTCACATACTGAGCTCTTAACTCTGCCCCAGATGTTATATTAAGTGCTTTTCTTGTATTTGCTCATAGAAACTTCTCAGGAACCCTATGCAGGGACTAGTGTTATTACCGCTGTTCTGTACGTGAGGAGCCCGAAGCCCAGAGGGGCCAGGTGACCCACCCAAGGTCACACAGCAAGTAAGGGGCAGAGCCAGGATAAGAACAGAGGCCACTGGGCTCCCTATAGGCCTTCTTAACCGCTCACCAGGCTAAGCTCCCTGTCCAGAGAAGAGAAAGTACAAGTGGGTCTTGTGCACACAGATGGTCAGGAGCTGTGGAGGTGTCCCTCCCCAGAGAAGGAAGGGGTGGGTCCTTGGTGAGGACCAGAAACCTCCAGGCCTGAGAGATAATGAAGTGACCTGGTGGGCCACAGAGGTTGTCTTCCTTCACAGGCTGCCGAAGGGGATGGGGGGGTACCCTCGGGGCTCAGACCCACATGACACCATCTCCCAGTGTAGCCCCACAGTCCCAATCTCCTGCGATTTCCCCTCAGGTACCTACAGATGTGTCCTACAGTTGGGCTTTTTTGATCCTCCTTCCCTTGAATCTCTCCCCATTCCTCTGGAAGCCTTACGCTTCTGCCTGTGCTTTAGAGCCCAGCCATCCGGTGATCCCCACCTCCTTCCTCCATTGTTTAGGTCTCTGTTAATCCATCTGTTCTCTTCACAGAACAAATCAGAGCACCTTCTCTGGCTTGCCTGAGAGAGAGGGCATGGCAACTCTATCCAAGTGATCTTTAGGAAACCCTGGGGAGCCTAAAATGGACTGGCATGTCTTTGCAGAGGCAATCCATTTGTGTTCCACGTTTGTCTGGAATGGTGGGAGAAGCGATTTGTAGCGGGGAAAATCCTGTCCTATATGCACTGGATTTCATCTCCCATCTCTGATGCTTTTCCAGCCTGATGCTCTTTATCTCACCAATGTTTACTCTGCTTTCAGGTCTCCGGGCAGACTTCACCTCTCCAGGGAGGTCTTCCTCCCCAGGCTCTCAGGCTCATGGCCCCCCACCAGCCCCGAATGTGCCCCTAACCACGGTCAGGTGTTTGGGCGCCTTGCACACAAGCGTGGGCCCCGGGGGGGCAGACACTGGGAGGATGAATGAATGAGTGAGCCGACCTTCCTCCACCGCCCCAAGAAGCAGCACTCTGGACCCTGGGTGGCAGCTGGGATCCTCCACCGCCGGCTCGCTGGCCCATAGCTGGCAGAGGGGCTGCTCCTGTCCTTCCTTCCTGTGCCCATCTTCTGTGCCTACTACTGGGGCTGCCCCTGACATTTCCAGTTTCCAGAATTCCCCTTCCCACGTCCTTCATCCTGTCTGCTGGGGAGCCCTGTTCCCTCTTGGGGTCCAGTTCAAGTGTTTTCTGCCATTGACCCAGGCCCAGACACCATCGGGGAAACTGGCACTTCTGTCCCCAAGTCTCCTGTATCTTTAATGACACATGTGGTAATGACAGCTCCCATCCCTGTGGCATGGACACTGCACCAGACTGCACCCCCAAGGGGCCTGAGGATCAGTGACACTGAGTGGGTTTCCAAGGTCATGCTGGGGCACAAGGAAAGAGACAGAGTCAGGGACCTGGGTCTGGACTTAGGCCTTGCTGCTGGAAAGCTGGTGCTCTCCCCATGGAGCTGGCTGCCTGCCTCTTTGTCCTCTACCAGAACCACTGGTGTCCCTTTCTGTCCCTGGGACCATAACCCCAGAAGACAGGGTGGCTCATCGGTATTCCCAGCCTCCGGCTCAGGGCCTGGCCCGAAGCAGGGGTTCCACGGGAGTTTGCTGACCTGACATGCCGCCTGCAGGATGGCAGAGGGGAGATGGGGGTCTTGCCTAACTTGGCACAAAGCCTCCCCAACTCGGTTGACTGAAGGCAAGCCCTGTTCACCAGGACGCCCAAGGCTATGACTACTGGAGTGGGCGCCCAACTTTGGTGCTTGAAGTTCTTGAGCTAGCCAAGAACCACCAGAAATAAGGACACTTCCGTTCCATTGTGGTTATAAAAAGGATTAATTGGGATCAGCTTTTGTGGATGAATTACCACTTAATCAGAAACATATGAATTATCGAACATTCTTTCCCAAGAATTACTTTTTCTATTAAAGCTCGAACTCATGGACATTCTGGTTTCTGCCTTTTGGAGCCATGAGCCGGGCTGGCAGGTCATGACCCTGGGCCTGTGGTTGTAGGTGGTTTGCACAAACTCAGCATGAGTGATATAGACAAACAGCCCTGCTCGCTCCTTTGGAGTGGGGCTCCCTGAACTGTGACCCCCGAAACCCAGACACAGCTCCTGAGTGGTCACCAAAAGAAGGGGAAAAGCAGCCACCATATTCACCACCCAGTCACACTGGCCACAGCCACCTTTTCAGAGGCCCGCAGACCCACTAAACGGTAAGGGGAATAAGAAAGCATTACAGAGATCTCACAAGACCAACTCCCTAACGGCTGGTCACAAAATAGCAAGATACGTGATCATGAGTCTTAAAATCAAAAGTTGGAGGCAACTAAGGAAATCAGAATATGGTGTAGCTAGAGGATGGGGTAGGGAATTCCTATCACTTTTCCAGCATGTGATAATGGCATGGGGTTACGTGTAAATATCCTCCTTCTGGTTCCTTCCTTTTGGGCAACACACGCTGAAGTATTCAGGAGTTTAGGATCCTGGTGTCTGCAACGTAACTTCCAAAAGGTTCAGCCAAAACAGCGTATCCACTTCATGACACTGGACTGGGCAATGATTTCTTGAATATGACATCAGAAGCATAGGCAACATAAGAAAAAGGTAGGTAAACGGGACTACATGAAAATGAAGACCTTCTGTGCATCCAAGAACACTACCAACATAGTAGAAAGGCAAGCCACAGAATGGGAGACAATACTTGCAAATAATATACAGCGTTAGGATCTAGAATATATTAAGAGCTCCTATAACTCAACAACAACAAAACACAAAAAGCCTAATTAAAAAAAGGAAAGAGGGCTTGAACAGACGCTTCTCCAGGGAAGATTCAGAAATAGTTGATAAACACATGAAAAGATACTCAACATCGTTAGCCATTAGAGAAATGCATAAACCCAAAAGCATCAAAAGCAGGGTCTCGAAGAAATATTTGCACACCCATGTTCACAGCAGCATCATTGACCAGTAACCAAAAGGTGGAAGACACCTAGGTGTCCATCGATGGACAAATGGATTAATGAGGCATGGTCTGTGTGTACAATGGAATATTATCCCACCCTATAAAGATGGTTGTGACACCTGCTACAACATGAATGAGTTTTTTGAAGAAATGGTGCCAAGCAAAATGAGCCAGTCACAAGAGGACACCTACTATATGATCACAGTCATACAAGGACCCTAGAATAGTCCAGTTCATAGTGACAGAAAGTAGGATGGTGGATGCCAGGGCCTAGAGAGGACGGGGAACAGAGAATTACTATTTACTCAGGACAGAGTGTCTGTTTGGGAAGATGAGAAAGTTCTAGAGATGGTGGTAGTTAAGGCTGAATAACACCGAGAATGTAATTTATGCCCCTGATCTATACATTTAAAAATGGTTAAGATGGTAAATTTTATGTTCTGTATATAGTACCACCATAAATTTTTAAAGAGATAAAATAGATATCCATACTGATGTTTTCATATTTAAGCATGGATTCAACGAGCACGGCGGAATATTTCCAGTTGGTGGATCTGAGGGAAGAGTCTATGGGAGAGCCTTGTACTACCATGGGGACTTTTCTGTAGATCTGCAATTTTCCATGATTAAAGTTGGAGGAGAAAGGTCATTTCCCCACACTCCCAGTTTTTAGGTTCTTTATTTGGTTTCCCTTTGCCAGTGGAAGCCAAACATCCCTCAGGTAGGCCTGGGGCAGGGAGACCCCTGTGGGCAGAGTCCACTGTTCAGGGTTAGTGTCTGCCTGGGTCATTTCATGCCAAGGCTTGGCAAGTTGACTGCATCCTCGCGTGAATGGGGGTCCAGATCTTAGCTCCCGTGTGGCTTTGAGGTAATGGAGTGTGTTCTGAAAGAGAGAGGCCCAGGGTTATTCCCATGTGAACCCAGCCAAGCGCGGCTTCTTTCTTCTTGGATCATGTGAAGGTACTTGGGAGAGAAGCCGCAGGGCGGGGAGAGCACCCCGTGGTCTCTGGTCTGGCTGGCAGCTGGGACAACCCCTGACGGTCTTCCTGCCAACTCACTGGCTTGTCCGTTGCCATTTGAGCTGCTGCCCAGAGGAACCCGCCTCTCTCAGAGTTGGTGGCAGAAGGAGAGCAGAAGGAGAGGCAGAGAAGGTGGGCAGCAAGCATGCGAGGGTGTGGGGTGGGTCAGGTGCGCGGACCCCTCGTGTGCAAGGGCCCAGGACCAAGCTAGACCCCAGCCCTGTGCTCCCTGCTGGGCACTCCCATATGGACACAGACATTCCAAGAGACATTCTAACAGCCTGTTTTTTTTGTTTTGTTTTGTTTTGGTTTTTTTTTTAAGGTGTTAGTAAATTATTAGCTGCTTCAAACAGACAAGTCCTCTGTGGGGCACGTGAGCTAGGAATGATGGAGAGTCACAAAATAAAATCAGCTAACCAAACCGGGCATACTGGAAAGTTAATAACCAGTTCTCAGAGGGGTTTTCTGTGGGAGGCTGTGTCCTGGGCACAGAGTGGGAGGCTGGGCCTATCTTTAGCTGTGGGGACAATTAGTCAAAAGCCTTGGTGATGGCCAAGCTTTCCAAACCCAGGCGGGAGCCATCCGAGGGCCCTGGGCAGATTGGGCCTCCCCACAGAGGGGGTGGGAGTCACACAGGCAAGAGGGGCAAGGGAGCCTCACCCTCAGCGAGGGGGCACCTCTGAAATGCTGGGCAGGGGTCTGGGGCAGCAACCCCCACCCCAGGAGGAACGAAAGGAAGAGAGCTGGCCACTGCTAACAGCAATCCGGGTGCCTGGAACCCACCATATGGCCCCACTGGCAGGAGTGCCGGCAGCCAGGATGCGCTTGGAGGGCAGCCAGCGCATTTATAGAAAACAGACGTGGTCCCGAAGACAAATCGCCTCCATGTACACACAGTGGATGCCCCTCGCAGAGGGGATGATCAGAATCACAGCCCGGCCTTCCTCCCAGTCTCCACCTGCTCCACAGGCAGGATGGAGCTCAGAGACAGCACGTGTAGAATTGGGGGGTTATCTGTGGTTTGAGGGTGTGAGGAGATCGTCAGCAACCTCCTCGCTTCACCTCTTGCCCCAACATCCTTGGCCGGAGAACTATTTAGAACATTCGAGGCTTTTCAGAGTGGGAGGGATTCATCCCATTGTGAAACCCCCACGACTGAGGGTGGTATGGTGACTACGTCAGCACTCCAATGTTCTGGCCAAGGATGCTAAATGTGTAGACAAACACACAAAAAAATGCCCGAGTGGCAACTTCTTTGTTCTCAGGATTTTTGTGCCAAGGGCACTTGGCTCAGAGTAGAGAGATCTGGGCTCAAATCCTTACTTAGTAGCTGTGTGTCCTTGGGGAAGTGACTTGCCCTCTCTGGGCTCACGCTGCACAGATCCAGAGACTGGTAGCAAGACTGACTTCCGGGAGCTGTGGCGGGATGCAAGGGCTCTGGTGTGTGACTCGGAAGAAGGCTATGACAGTTGAGCACTGGCTGGTGTCAGGACAATTATAAGGCATTTTTGGGCTGTATTCCCGGAGGCTTCACACCTGCTGGGAGAACGTGTCTCCGTGGGCTGGCTAGTGGCCATGCCGTGGTCCTGTGAGTAAAGGGTGTCATGCTGACAGGCCTGGGTGGCTTGTGAGAACACTTTCCACAGCAAAGCCCAGACGCACGTTGGGCTTTTGACACTCAGAGCCGCCTGCTTCCCCACAGACCGACTTCCAGATCTTCCAAGAGCCTGCGGCCCCTTCCACTGGGTCCTGCTTTAGTGAGCTTGTTAGGCGAATGTCTCTTTTCTTTTTGGGGCTTTTATAACTGCAGGGTTCCATGAGAAATATCTTAGCTAAAGATGTGCCTTAAGACACCCTGATGTTAGATCCGGGGAGGTGCCTTTTCTGAACATATTTTCCCCCTGGGCGTTGCTATTTTTAAGGCTCAGCAGAATGTTCAAAGGAAGTCTCAGAGCGACGATGAGCGAGGGGCCGATTCTCTCGGTGGAGGAATGGAAACGCGCTCCTTGTTTATTTCAACTGGAGTCCAGCCTTCAGGCTGACTGGCTACCTCTCTTCCTCTGAGTTTCCCAGCAGGGAAATGGATTAGCATTTCTAAAGAATCACCCCTTCAGCCTGACCACTCAGAAACCTGAGAAATGAGGGTGCGCAGCTGTGGGGTGCGGGCTGGACAGAGCAGGGAGGGAAGAGCCTGCTTTGCTCTGTGCTCACACGACTCCCGGTTTCTGTAAGGCCTTCAGTGGAATTTTCCATGATCTCAAAAATGAGATAAAAGCTCTGAAATTTGCTCCTTTTAAACAAAGAGGGTTTGGAACTTCATTATCTTTTTTCCCCCCTGCCTTTTTGCCCAAGTACCTTTGGGTGGAAAGATAAACAATTTGAATTTGCACCTGGACGTTTCATCCCAAAGATGTCAAAGGGAGTGGGCTCTCTCTCTCTCTCTCTCTCTCTTCCTTATTGTTGTGCCAGCACAGCTGAGGCAAAGATAATTGGTTTTACTAGAGATTGCACATTCAAGCCATTATTCAGGATGCCAGCAGGTGGAGGAGACCCTGCCCCCTCGGGCCTCTGTCACAAAGTGAATCCTGCCCACAGGCCAGCTATTGTAAGACAGGAAAGAGCTTAGGGATTGTCGATAGTGGCTGGGAGGAGGCCGCCAGGCGTGGGCTTCTCAATCAGATGGGTTCAGCTCTGGTCCTGATGAGTTGTGCCTCTCAGACAATGTAAACCCCTACTTAACCCCTGAGCCTCAGTCTCCTCATCTGTGAAATGGGGTTAATGTCAACCTCGTTCACACACATCAGTATTAGATCGAATAGCACGAGTTTGGCTTTTGTGTTTCTGGGTCCTAAAGTGGTGCCTTTTCGCTATATAGATTGGCCTTTGGAAATGAAATATTTTTTCTTTTCTCAAATATTCTTTGATCCCGGTTGGTCAAATTTGGCCCCAAGGTATGGCTTTGGGAGGCACTGTGGGTTTTTAAAATGAATTAAAAATTTCAACTGAAGGTGGATGACTCTGGCAGATGGGACATCCCAGAGGTGGGGGTTGGTTGCCTACAGATCCCGCCATACCCTAGGGTCTCTTGCTGGTGTCATTTACAAACAGGTGGCCCTCAGCTGTCTGGGAGTCAGACGTCTAGTCAACACTTCTTCCCATTAAGGCCAATCCCCATTTAGTTGTCCATCCTCTAAGTGACTCAGAGGGCCAGGAGGTCACATTCTATAATTAAGCTACAACCTGAGAGCCCAGGTCTTGAGGAAACCCAGGAAGGCCACTGGAATACCAGAGTACCCCACTCCATTTTCCAGGGGTCTTGGGAAGCCAATGATTCCATGGTTTCCAATTCCTAAGGCAAGAGGGGAAACTGAGGCAGAAGAGTAGCAAAATGATTTGCTTAATGCTGAAGATAATTCTGGTGTCTTCCAGATGCCCAGGGTTGCCTCCTGTCCACTGGCCATAAGCCCACCAGGGTCCCTGCCCCCACAGATAGACCAGGTGGAAGAGCACACCCACCTACGCTCTCAGCCTAGGTCTGAGACCTAGGTCAGGCTAGGTCCCTGCGGCAGATCTTCGGAGTCTCTGTCTGCTCACCTGCAGCCTGGGGCTGCTGTGCGGCAGGTGAGCTCCCAGCACCTGCCCGGCACCCAGTCAAAGGCGGAGTACAAGGTGCAGGGCTTCAGCTAGATGGGAAGTGCACCGGCTCACTGAGCAGTCTCTTAATAGACCAACCCAAATCTCTGGGGTTCGGGACTATACTCAGACCCAGTATCTCAGGTACATGAGTTGACCTTGACCTCTTGTCCCTGCTGACCTTGGTGCCTGGTCCTGGAGGTGGTAACATTAACCGGATGGCACAACCTCCCAGCCTCTTTCTCTCAAAGCCACCTGGCCTTTTCTGAGCTCCTTTCGGCTGGTTTTGCTCTTAGAGAAGGTAAGAAGGTAACAGCTCTGCTTGGGGGGCTGTGATGGATTTCTGGCAGGGCAGTGGCTCTTAGGAGAAGGGGTTTACGAGGTGCCTTGTGATCTGACCTCAGTTCACCCCTTGCCGGTCACCTGCTGCCCTCTCTGCTGTGGCCAAACTGAGCTATTGACTGGTCTGCAAATGGGCCATCCTCCCTTCATGCCAGGTCTTTATCAGCACAGTTACTATTGCCGGGAACCCTCTTCCTCTGAACTCGCTCCAGCTCCAGCACTAGCTCCCACCTCCCAAGCCATGGACATAGGACTTTTGGCCTGGCCTGAGTTCAATCTGTTACCATCATCCCAATGAGTCCTCCAGGGACTGCCCCTCTATACACTGAACCCATGAGGTTGGGTGGGGTGAACACCATGCCTTTTCCTGGACAGTAAGTCAGGCCTGGACAGTATGCCAATAAAAATCAGCCCTGAGATATTTGTTGGCTTTTCAACACACTGTCTTTCTGCTGGGGTTGCTTAGGTAAAGCTGCTGGTGGCCATCTTTGCTTCCACTCTGGTAAAGTTTGCCTGGGAGTGAAGCCAAGCCAGGGGATTGGAGCGCTGGGGAGAGATGGATGGTGAAGACTTTTGAGTCCCTGGATCCAGCAATGCCTGAAGCCTTTAATTCCATCTATCAATAAATACTTCTTTTTGCTTGAATCACTTTGAGTTGGGTTTCTGTCACTTGCGACCACAAGAGACCTCGCTGGTTCACACAAGTTCCTCTGATTTGCTCCTGTCCCTTCCCGCCTAATTCTGAAGCCACACGGCACCTCGCACATCTTCATGTCCCCATCACTTCACGCAGGGCCTCAGCGAAAGGGACGGAACCACCACTCAGCTTTCCCACAGGACTGCTGCCCTCAGTCCCTCAGCAGCGCCCAGGTGCCCCCAGGTTTTCAGAAAGACTCACCTCCGTCTTATTCCGAGAGAGCACTCTGGAGTCAATTGGGCCCAGGGACAGGTTTGGCAGGACAAGGTTGAGAACTTTCGCAGCGAAGACCTAGCAGGGAGGGGAAAACAAGGGGTGTGAGTTCGGTGGCATCCATGCTCAGCTCTGCCCACAGGACAGTTTACAATAAATTAAGGAAAGTGACACCCGAGCTGAACATCAGCCAGGTCCTCTTCTCCAGGCTGAACACCCCGGGACTCTGCCTGCTCTGATTCAGACAACCTCCAGTTAGTCTGGCTCAGATCTGGGCCGTGGGGGGAGCCGGGCGGGAGGTGGGCCGCCGCAGCTGACGGCAGGAATGCCATATCTATTTTTTGCCTGTTCCGGATCATGTGTGGCCGCCCTCCCCACAGTCACTCATCGGTTGCGGTTTGGAATTCTTTGCGGGAGCTGCCTAGCTGAGGTCTTAGGCACGAGTCACTTCTGTGAGTTTCCTAAAAATACACAGCAGGAGCAGAACCACCCAGATCACCTGTGAAGCGGGATAGCTCGGAAGATCCCAGAGAAGCCTGCTCTGATAGGGAAGAATCTGTGGATTGCCTTGGTTTGTCTCAGAGGGAGACAGAAATCGTCACCAGCTTGATCAGGAGACGCGTGGCAGAAGGAAAGAGACCTGATTTGATCCCTGGCTGTGCTGTCTTGCGCACTTGGATGTGAGATCAGGGCATCACGGAGCCCCCATTCCCTTAGCTGTCAGTGGGGACCTTGGCGTTCCCCCAGAGGACCACTGTGTGATAAAGCACCTGGCACACAGTAGGTGCTTAATCCGTGCTCCTTGAACTTGAGCCCGATGCAGGGACAAGCCGCGCCTCCCCACCCGTCTCTCCTGCAGGATCTGGTGTTTACCCAGGAAGAGTGTGAGCCTGGATCTCACACTTCTCCCCGCAGAGGGGGGCTGTTCTCGTTTCTGCACTGGGCACAGACACTCAGGGGGGAGAGATGCTATTTCACAAGTGAGCTGTGACTTGCTGAAATTAGAATCGCAGGGAAGGCGGCGAGCAGTGAGTTCTCAGTCTTTGTGGAAGGCACACATCATGGAGCCGAGAGGTGATGTCCCCTCGGTACCCTCAGCGGGGGTGAGGGCACTCACATCTACTGAAGGACAATCTTTGCTGTGTCGCATACAGCCGTAGATGCCCAGACATTTAATCTTGACACAGATGCCGTGAGGGTTCATCTTCATTGCACAAGGAAATAGGCTCAGGCGTGTATCATGTGGCCAGCTGGGATGGGGACAACGGTCTGGGCAACACTGTGCTTTCCCCTCACACCACTGGCCTTGGTTATTCTCTTTCCATATGAGCGTTAAGTGGGGGCCTTAATTTCCTGTGGGTGACCACACACAGCTGCCATTGGGGCTCTCTGTGGAGTCACTTGCTGGACCCCGCTACCCGCTTGACACTCAGAGCTATAAAACATCCTGTGTCCTCAGGCTGTACAAGCTGGATGTCCTCTCACACCGCTAGGAATCAGGCAGAGAAGAAAAAAGGGCTTTGCTCTTGAAGGAACATAGGTGCACCCAGCCACTCTGAGGTCCACAAGGTCAAGTCTGCATGCTTCAGGAAAAGATGGGAGCTCCCTGCCTTGAAGACCAGCCTCACTCCCGACCCCCCACGCCTGGGGTCCAAGCCAGCGATCCCCAAGCATGTCAACTCACTGCTGTCAACGCACCAGGTGCCACGCAGCACCCTGAGCTGACGTGTGAGAATCTTGTGGAGAAATAGAAGGGAATCCAACTGGGAGCACTGGGGAAGGGCCTGGACTTGGCCATACAGTGTGCAGCCTCATGGGATGGACAGGACCTGTGGGGCAGGGCTCAAGTGTCAAGGCAGGGTCGTGGAGCAGCCCCGCAGACAAGCACATGACCGGGATGGCTCGGAGTCTGGAGAGCTCTCCCAAAGGAAAGGGTTTGGGTGTTTCCAAACATCTATGAACTCCAGAAATTGGAGGCTCCTCTGGGAACCTAAATTCAGGAGTTGGGATGTATGCTTTCAAAGGTTAAAGGAAAAGTTTAAATGAAGAGCAAATACAGCAGATGAGTGTGTGTTCACACAAGGCAGGGAGGCAAGGTGCTGTGCCCTCTGGTCCCCACTAGGGTCCGACTGCTTCAGGAGGGTGGAGGATTCCATGGGACTTCTTTCCTCCAGTAGGACTGGCCCAAGGGTGACACTGTTGGGGAAGGACTTAATGCATAGCCCAAAGCTTGAACAATTGTCATCTGGACATCTTGCCATCCTCGGTGACCCTCGCCATGGCTCCCTGAGTGGGCCTGAGGGCTGACAGTTGACGGTGTGCAGCCCTGCCATGCTTTGGAATCACCAGACATGTTTGGCCTGTGTGCCTGTCTGGTCTGGCCCAGCGTGCTCAAGGACGCTGCTGTCTTCCCGCCCTTCAGTTTCCTACCATTTCCGGATTAGATGGCAGACAGCCAAGGAAAGGCCAGGGGGCATACCAGCTCCACAGCCAAGACACCCTCCAGAAAAGTGAAGGAGGGAGTCCACACAGCCTCCGTGCCAGCACTCCTAAGACCACCACCAGATTTCTTGTTCACCAATAATTTACGTTTTGTGACCGTCACCTGATTCTGCATGGACCCGGGCACACAGGGGCCGGCCAGGGGTGAGGAGACAGACTTACCTTCATCTTCGAATCTATGCTCTTGCCACTGGTGCTTCTTAAACCAAAATATTTATGCCCCCAAATACCAAGACCCTCACTTCTAGGAGAAGGTGCTGAGAGTTTAGGTTTGACAAGGATCAGAAAAGACAGCACAGTGGCTCAAACCATCCTTGCTCTGGATTCATAGGGTGGAGGGAGGGGACAAGAGGGCCAGGAAGGACTCTGCCTGCAGGACAGGATGACAGTCCTTTCTCCTAGACAACACTTTTCTTTCTCTTAACAGAAGAACTTTCTACAGCTAAAGGAAACTTTTAGGGAAAGAGTTTTGGAAGAAAAATAAAAGAAGAGGGCCATTTCTGGAGAATTGTTTGCTTTGTACAAAATGAACAAAGCCAGGGGTGCCTGGGGGGCTCAGTCGGTTAAGTGTCTGCCTTTGGCTCAGGTCATAATCCAGGCATCCTGGGACTGAGCTCCGCATCCAGCTCCCTGCTCAGCGAGGAGCCTGCTTCTCCCTCTCCCTCTGCTCCGCCTTCTCCTCCCTCTCACCACACTCGTGCACGCTCGCTCTCTCTCTCTCTCAAATAAATGAAATCTTAAACAAATAAACAAAAATCCCAAAATGAACAATGGCTGGGTTTGGTGTCTGTGGAGGAAACTAACCAATTACAGCCAGACCAGTCGGCTGCTATGCCTACCTCTTCCAAGTACAGTGAGCCAAGTGCTGGGGAGACAGCTCCCTCCTGCAGCTGCCAAAGGCCTTTTCCCCAAAGAATAAGTAGGAGGAGACAGGGCAAGGGTGCACAGGGCTCAGGAGGGCAGGTGGCTGGGTCTGCCTTCCTGGAGGTAGAGGCAAATCGTTTGATGACAATAATGTGGCTTAAAAAACAAAAAAAATTAGGTGCTCGGCCTCTTCCCCACAAAAAATTCCAAGACGGTTGCAGGGGCAGGATGCTTGGAACGGGTGCAAAAGATAACCCCTTTCCCTGCTGTTCTTCTAGGGGTTGTTTATTCCATTAGCCTAGAGGCTGGTGGGGGAGGAAAGGGTGAGGCAGGGCCGAATGAATCTAGCAGGGGCAGTGGGTTGATTGTAGTGATGCAGAGAGCCAGAAGGGCTGAGAAGGGGGTATGAGGTGAGGAAGGGCCACGTAGTAAGGGAAGAGTAGGGGTGGAAAGGGCCTGACAGAGCCCACACCCTGAGGATCAATTTTTGTTCAGGCTGCCCTGGTCGGTGCTGCTGCATCCCACCATGATCTCCTTAACCCTCCACCATCGGTCTCCCTAAGCCTCCACCATCGGTCTCCCTAAGCCTCCACCATCAGCGGGGAGAGCCCTCCATCGCCTTCAAGGGAAGGCAAGAAAAGCCGGCAGAGGCACCAGTGAGAGGTGCAGCTCACCCATAAGGAAGCTGGAATCAAACAGAATAAACTTCTCATTGCCGGTTCGCTCAGGCTCTTCGGATAATCCTGCAGGAGTGTGGAGAGAGCCTTGGATCCAGCTCCAGGGAGGAGTGACCCCAGACAGCCCCCACTGAGGTGAGATTCCCCCTTCAAATCATGACCCCTGCAGGCTGGGTCAGGTTTGTGCCACCCAGTGGTGCTGACTCAGCAGGGACCCCAGGTCTCATCCCCAGAGGGTAATTTGGGGGCAGACTTATAGCTAATGGGCCCCAAGTTGTCAGCCTCCCAGCCCCAGAAAGAGGAGACTGAGAGCCAGGCAAGTTTTGATTCAAACTCTGGTTCTGAATCACCAAGAAGTCTGTGGTCCTCAGTTTCTTCATCTCTCAGATGGGGATAATGAAACAAACCTCAAAGTGTTGCTTGGGAGGTTACTGGAGACCTGGTTTCCACAGAGTTCCTCCCTAATTGCCCTTCTGGCTTCTGTCCTCGGGAGAAACTCAACAAATTCTCCTGGACTGACTGCAGAGAGAGCACCGCCAATGTTTTTCAGAGTGACGGTTTGCAACAACTGTCACAGTCACAGCTACAACCCTGAAAAGCATTGCACCCCCCAAAAGGAAAAACTCTCCCAGAAGTGAGGTCCACCTCCCGATAAGCCAGGGACCAGAGTGTGTCACTGGCCCTTGACATGCCCTTGGGCCATTCCTGGATGAAATGCTGAGCCCATCACTTTAAATACTAGTGATGTGCGCAAATGCCTCTATTGATCCAAAAGGTTTTAATGGCTCCCTAAGATCATTTTGAAGCTTCTGCAGCTGATGAAAGACTTGACACGAGGGAGGGAATTATAATCACGATCTTCTAAAGTGGCTCCGGCAGGCCAACTTGTGCAAAAGGGGGCCAGAGAGCTAGGCCTTCTGTGAGGGTGCCTTCCGCAAGGGTCAGCCCAGAAACTCTCGGTGGGGGAGGAACACAGCCTCAGGCCAGCGGAGACTAGAAAGTGCCTTGTGCCTTTTCTGTGTGCCGAGCTGGGAAGGGGGGAGCAGCGGCTCACCGCTGTCTGCCCTGTGGCTGACCTACAGCAGGGGCTCCCCAAAGATGTGTTGGGGAGATGACTTGTTTCTTGAAGGCCAAGCGTCTAGAAGTCTGAACCCCCAGCTACGACAGCTCAGGCACCTGCAGGACAGAGGTAACACCCCCTATCCCCAGGCACATCCCAGCTGCCAGATTCATGGGCCACTTCATGACTGCAGTTAAGTCCTGGTCCCTGGGTCTAACTTCACAGCACATGGAAAGAGGGGCAACCCCCCCCACCCCACCCATTGCCTCCTGTTTCCCTCTATCCCCAGCACCCAGATTGTCCCCAGGGCCTTCTAGAGCCTGGTGACTACAAACAGATGAGAAGGCGCTCGAGTCAAGGGCAGCTGACCGCTGGCAGGCATGCTTTGGGGTGAAAGGGAGTATCTTGCCTCGCTTGCCGACCAGGGCTGGGGCACAAGCTGACCTTAAGCAAAACAATCGGCCCCACGTTCTGGTCTGAATTGGGAATGACTTTCTCTCCATACTGGGCGGTGGCGGAAAGGAACCGAGATAGGGCGGCTCATGCACTGAGGGCCTGGTTCGTGGCTGCTCTCTCCTCTCTACTTGGCCAGGTGCCCTGACTGACAGGGAGTGGAAGCATCTGGAATTGGGTGGGCTGGCTTCTGCGTCCCTGACCCTGGATCCCCGGGCACAACCTCCAGGCAAGAGGCAAAGAAGATCATTTAGAAGATCACCCTCCGGGCAGGCTGAGCTTGCCCGTCCCATCAACCCCAGGCACGGCCCAGGGGGATTTCGGCGGTTCCTCATCTCGCCCACCTAAAAAAGTGAGTGGTTCTGCACCCCACCCCACGTTCCTGCATGCTATCCCCGGGGCAAGGCCAAGTGAGGACACCTGAGTCTCGTTCACACACCCACTTAGCTGGGCAGCCCAGGGTTTCACCTCTGCTCCCTGGGAAGGACTCTAGCTCTGCACCGCCCCAGTTCTGATACACTATTATTGTTTCCAAATTTCTCCTGTGGTCCCTTCCCTTGTACAATCACATTCTAAACACAGACAGTGTTTGGGGGCCAGATACCTGTCCTCCTTGTCTGTCCTCCAGGCTAAACACACCCCAGCTTGTGGAAAAGGGAGTGTGGAGCTAAGACCAGCCGTGTGCAGGTCTGGTGGGGTGTGTGTGGGCGGGGGGTGCGGTCGGTCTGGCATGGGGATCCGGTGTTTCTACAATCCAGGGGGTAGGGCCTGTCCTCTTCCACGTTCCTGTCTGTACTCAAAGCTGCCCACTTCGATGATTTGGAGAATCTCTCCAGCAGGAGTTCGGTGCCATGAAATAAACCACCGGCACAGTCCACTGGGAGGAGGGGCGCGGCCAGGACTTGACTTTGCCCTCTGTCTTGGCCACGGCAAGGCCCCCTCTTCCACCTCAGCCCTCTCAGGTGGGAGTGGTCTCTGGGAAGCCAGTCCTCTTGGAGGTCTGTAAGGGAGACCTTAGCTATTCCAGGACCTAGCCTGAACTATTCCAGTTAATGCTGATGGGAATAACTATTCCTGAATCCTGAAGGAGGCGCAAGTGGTATCATATGCTGAGTAAAACAACCAAACTAAAGCCAAACCCACAAAAATGAAGCCAGCCGAAAGAACAAAGCCCGCAGAAGGCACAGAGAGGGTAAAACACAGCAATGAGTAGCACGTGCCCGTGAGTCCCAGTAGATGGGGACTCCGGCGGCCGGCCTCCACCAGGCAGAGACAGCCCCCTGTCTGTCCTCTCCTCATCTTTTAACGTTTGAACCCTGTGAAAGTGTTATTCTAACAATGTTTAAATTTTAAACAAAGGTTCTCCGAGAAGCTTTCAGGAAGGTTGTTGCACTAGACTTGCTGTGTACAGGGTAATCCAGTCACCCCGGGGGTGGGTAGGCAGATGAATCAGGGACTCTGTCAGTCAAAACTGCCCGAGACCCAGGGGCAGCAACAGATTTCGTGGTGGGGGAAGATGTGTCCTCAGGTCTGGGGGCAACAGGAAATCCAATTTGTCTTGGTTAATAAGAGGAGACCAGCACCCCCCAGGGACGGCTGGTTCCTGATTTGACAAGGTGATCTATTAGCACAGGGCTCGGAGAGGTCACGCTGGCAGCCTTGCCTGGAAGTTCCACGTCTGCTAGAGACTCTGATGGGAAGCCTTGGGGCCCAACTCTGGGCCCTGCTGCCATGACCCCCTTGTGCATTTTATCTGGAAAGCCCCAAGGTCTCTGGCTTGTCTCTAAGGAAGAACATCCACGTCAGAAAATACCTATTTTCTTCTCTAGGGAAACATCCTAGAGGGAGAGTGGGCAGCCCCGGATTCAGATCAATCAGGCAAGTTGTGTGATCCTGGCGGGTCACTCGCCCTGCCCGAGCCTCAATGTTCCCTTTCACAAAACAAGGTCACAACCTCTCCCAGGGGCGATAAGGCAGAGGAAAGCAGGGCACATGCTTGCCGCTCACTGAACTGAATACACCTTCCTGAGTCAGAGCACGTGGGTGCCGTGAGAACGCCCCGCTCCACTGTGATCCTGGTCTTGCTCGTTCTACTTGGAAAAGAACCCTTGATGTGAGTGATTTGCCCTCGTGCTATATAGCCGATTACAGTCGTGATGGGAGCCGTCCAGGAGGTCATGCATTTTCTTGCACATGTGAGTGACCAGAAAGTAGCCCATGTGGGCATTACCTGTGGTTCTGGGAATGACCTTCATTTCTTTCCCTGGCAGAAACAGGGTGGCTCTGCCTGCACTGCTGTCCACCCACACAGCACTGAAATTTACTAATGACAGTTGGTTTCAACAAGTCAATGGTGATTTCCTTCCAATGGGGCAAAATTCAAAGACGCGAGGCATCTCTATTCTGCGGTGGATTAAGTAAATCGTTGTTCTCTGGTTAAACTATCAGATAGTTCCAGGTTTCTCTCTGGCTCAGCCTGTCTCCATTTCTCTGTATGTAAAGGAAAGGCTCTCCACAGGACCTGCCCACCCATCTCTGGCCGTGGGCTGGAGGAAACACTTTGAAAACATTCTTACAAGCCTTTATTCCTGTCCTGTGCTCCTCTACTTGGGTGCTCAGGAGGATACTGGAGGTATCAGTGCTACCGGCAATTATTTAGAAGTCCTGCTGCCGTTTGACGGTGAGGCCAGGGAAAGGAGGGTAAGCCACTGGCGGATGGCTGCCAGTTCCCCATGGCCCCATGACCCCCACCTCACCCTCTGAGTCCTTTGAGAGTCCTGACAACTGGCTCAGAGGGCAGCCCCACTGGCATTGGCATAAGATTAACTCTTCCCTGGGGATGCATGGGGTTGGGATTCTCCAACTCTCATTCACTTATGCTCTCTCTTAAACCTCACGCCGCTAAAGGATAGGTCCAGAACATTCACAACCCACGTTCACGGCAAGCAGTCCCGAGATGCACTCTCTCATCTCCCTTCTCTGAGACGAAGCACCTGTTCCGCTCCTAGGCAGTTCAGTTGACCCCTGAACAATTCGAGGGCTAGGGGTGCTGAGCCCCTGCCCAGCTGAAAACCAAACATAACATTGACCCTCCCTGCCCTGCCCCCCACCCACAAAACCCAACTACTAATAGCCTACTGTTGCCTGGAAACCTTACCCATAACATCAAGAGGTGATTAGCACATATTTTGTATGGATTACATAGCATACGTTATATTCTTATGCTAAAGTAAACTAAAGAAATAACGTGATTAAGAAAATCATCAGGAAGGAAGAAAGAAAATCGTAAGGAAGAGAAAATATATTTAAAGCCCTATATCCGTTTTTTTTCTTTTTTCTTTTTTCTTTTTATTAATTTCTTTTCAGTGTAACAGAATTCATTGTTTATGCACCCCACCCAGTGCTCCATGCAATCCGTGCCCTCCATAATATCCACCACCTGGCTCCCCCAACCTCCCACCCCACGCCCCTTCAAAACCCTCAGATTGTTTTTCAGAGTGCATAGTGTCTCATGGTTCATCTCCCCTTCCAATTTCCCTCAACTCCCTTCTCCTCTCCATCTCCCCTTGTCCTCCGTGTTATTTGTTATGCTCCACAAATAAGTGAAACCATATGATACTTGCTTATATCTGTTGAAAGAATCCATGCATGAGTAGTAGGCTCATGTAGTTCACACCTGTGTTGTTCAGAGGTCAACTGAATGTTAGCTCGTGTACCTTGTGCACATCGCCCGGAGCCCCAGAACCAAGAGCACATCCATGCATGCCACCACATACCAGTATAACCGGGACAACAAAATGATGGCTCAAACAGAGGGGTACATCCTTAGAGTAAAGGAAAACGTGCTCCAGCCTGGAGGAGAGCTGCTGCTCAGCGGACCCCCCTACGTCATCACCACAGACTGCTGGCCGTTCCCCTCCGTGTGTACTTTTGGCTCGAGCTGGCAAATTGTCAATGAAAATCAGCCCAGGCCCTCCACACAAACTGTTAACAAAGGTTATTTTGCTAGATTCCCAACATGTGTCACTTTTTCCCTGTTCAACTTTCACCAAGAAAACACACACAAACAGGAAACCGTTCTTCTCTCATCGCTAAGGGAGAAAACACACCTGACTTCAGACATCACGGAACCCCTGTGGCGACAAGGTTTGGTATTTGTCCAAACCTTCACACGGCGAAGGACAAAGTCCGAAAACGGACTCCAGCCCTTCCCCGCAGACTTTAGCCAGGAAAGGACGTGCCCATGGATGCCCACCCTCCCTCCCCCGCCCCCCCGCCCCGGCCCTGCAGGACTCGCCCAGAACCAGAAGTCCATTTACCTTGAGAGTCGTCGCAGACTCAGGATTGGCCAGAACCAAGGGTGAAATGAGGACCATACCGGAGAAGTGGCTTGGCCTCTCCGCGGCCGTGAGAATGACGATGGCACCTCCCTGCAAAGCAAAACAGGCCAGGGTGGGCACATGCCAGCTTCCACCAGCGCACATATTTCTAATAAACCACCATCAACACACTCCACCGAAGCTGCAGGCCTGGCCCGGAGCCCCAGGCGGGGTGGGGGTGGGGGGCTTACCTTGGAGTAGACTCCACGGAATGTTGGATAAACTGGATCTGCAATTATTTTATTACACATGTTTCCCCCCCCCCTCAGGGTTTTCCAAGAGCAAACATTTCAGAGAGATATAAATAAGGTTCCTGCTTGTGGGCCGTCAGTTAAACAACACATTCCTACTTCGTTTCCAGCCAAAAGCTGGCAGACCCCCAATGCATTCATGCCTTCAGCCTTAATATGAGATTTTTGTTTTTGTAATCGGATTATAAGAAGAGATGGCTATACTTTTTTTTTTTCTTCTTGGTTCGGTCAAGGTCCCAGAAATTTTGGTTCCAAGAAAAATACTTAGTGAGCGTGAATGGTGCTGGAAGCATGAGGCCTTGGTTGTGGGCCTGAAGATGAGGGTGGGTGGGACCACAAAGGCGGGTAGAGGCTGGGCAGGTAAGAGACGTGTAGGAAGCAAGACAGGCTGTGATAAAGGGGGCAGAAGCCCAGCCCCAGAGGGAAAAGTCCCCTGCCGCCCCCCACCTTTACATTTCATCAGTTCAAAATTCTCTGCCAGCCAACCTGTCAGGCTGCCCGGGGGGAGACGTGCTGCCCATTTGCAGGCTGCGGACTTAAAGATTATACTTGGTGGCTTCTTAGGGAATTAGATACATTTAAAAGGTGGAAAGGATTCTGAATGGCTTTTAAGGACTTGTTTCCCTGGGGAGACGATGTGCCCAGTTCCCATTCATACTGTACAGGCTGGAGCAAGCATCCCGGGTTTGGGCACTTTCCCTGGGTTTCTCGCTGATGGAAGAGCCATCCCTGCTCTGAGAAATGGCTCTGCAGGAAGAGGTGCCCTTAGGAGTCTCACTGTGAAATGGCAGTGAGGGGCCAACAGAGCCTGAAAAGAAAAGATTGGTTTCCGAAGAGGCCCCGCAGCAGAGGTCCTCAGAAATGATGGGCAGGCAGCCTCCTGGCATCTTGGGTCTCAATGAGAAGCTCCCTCTTGGGCTGTCTCCAGGACACTGAACCTGGCTTGTCCCGAGCACGAAAATGCCCGGGAGCTCCAAGTACAGGGCACGCAGAGAGGGGGCATGCCAGCCAGGCAGAGAGTGGGTGGGGTGGGGAGCACCTTGTCTTCATCACGGGGGTCTCACTCCTCCCACCCACAGCGAGGCTGGGGACCAGTCTTGATTTGGGCAAGGTCTTCTGTGGCTGCTTACCATGGAGTGGCCCGCTTACCATGGAGTGGCCCAGAAGGAAGACAGGAAGCCCTGGGTAGTCTTTCTGCATGATATCCACGTGCTGTAACACATCCCTGACGAAAACGTGGAAGTCGGACACTACCATCCTCTCCCCTTCGCTCTGTCCGTGGCCAACTGGAAGGAAATGGGAGATGAGAGAATCACAGTTACCAGGAGGCCGTGGGCCACCTGAGTCCAGTGGTTTCCCTGCCGGAATTACCGACCACTCTTGACCAAGGACCCAAATGTATCATCCCGTGGAATCCTCTCTTTCCCACCACTCTCCCATGTGGGAGTTCTCTCCCTGTTTTACAGCTTCAGAAGTCAAAGCACAGACTGGTTAAGGAACTTGCCCAAGATCCCACAGCCTGGAAGTGGGATGAGGAAGGACATAAACATTGCAAAGCCTGTCCATGCAGCCAGGATGGTTTCCTTGTGGCTGTTTCCAAGGAAGGAAGAACAAACAGGTGCACAGATTTTCAACAGGGCTGATTTTCTACCAAGTGGCCAGGAGTGAAACTGATGGGGCTCAGAATTTTCTGGGGTCTTCCCAGCTCCTTGGTCCTCAGAGTTGTGTTTCAACATTAGACTTTCACCAGGTCAAAGTGTTGCATCTTGTCACCTCACTCACAGCTTTCAGCGATGACAATCTGACAAACACACAATGAGATAAAACAGCCCGAGGTGTTTGCCAGGAGTCTCCACGAAGCCGCGCTAAAACTAGGTCACAGTGTATTCCTCCTGGACTTTATCATCTGTCGCGTTTCTGCGCTGTTCATTTCCCTTGGTTCTTTTCTTAGGGCCTCTCCACGTTTTCCCTCTGAAGGACATCAGTCGCTATAGAAACAGCGTGCTGGCGGCTGCGGCTTCCTTATTCAGGCTGCAAGCCCCTCACACGACTGTTTGAAAATCATAAAAAGAAAGAGATCCCAGAGAACAGGGGCCACGCAGCCAGGGTATCTGCCCAAACCCTTCCTGCCATCTCTGCGGGGACAGCTGTCACGGGAGTAATGATGGCAACACTCATTTCACAGATAGAAAGGGGAAGGACTTACTGCTTAGAACTGACAGGCTGCCCACACCTCAAATTCAGGACCCACCTCGTTGGGCAGAGGACAAGCTCCTGTGCCCTGCTGTCCTGCTGTCCACCGCGCACCCTGCCCCAGCCCTGCCACCTTCCTGACCATCGTGTGGTGCCGGGAGCCCACCAGCAGTCACCATCTCAATAGCACCCTCTGCTCCCTCGCCCCTGGAGGGTTTCTTCCCTCCTTAAATTGATTGTTTTTTATTGTGGTAAAATATACATACCATGCAATTTACCATCTCAACTATTTTTTAGTGTACGGTTGGTTCAGTGGGCTTGAGTACGTTCACCAGATTGTGCTGCTGTTACCACCATCCACGTCCAGAACGTCCCTGAATTAAAACTCCATACTCCTTGTCATGGTCTGAATTGTGTCCCCCGCCACCCCTAAACTCTTATGTTGAAGTCCTAGACCCCTGTGGCTCATAATGGGACTGCCTTTGGAGACAGGGCCTTCAAAGAGGCGATGTAATTAAAATGAGACCGTTCTGGTGGGTCTTAACCCTATCCGACCCCTGTTCTTATAGGCAGAGGAGATTAGGACACAGAGACGTCAAGGGCATGTGCACAGCGGAAAGACCATGGGAGGACACAGCAAGAAGATGGCCACCTGCAGGCCAAGGAGAGAGGCCTTGGGAAAAACCAGCCCTGCGATACCTCAGTCTCAGGCTTCGAGCCTCCGGGTGTGCGAGTAAATAAATGTCTGTTGTTTAAGATGTCCCGTCCATGGCGCTTTGTCATGGCAGCTGGAGAGGACTGATAACACCCATTTCACATTAATTCCCCATCCTTCCTCCCCCCATCCTTAGAATATACTTCAGTAATGATATGCCAGAGTCTTGTCTTTAAAGTTTAAGTTATTGCAAATATGTCCTAATTATTTCCTCCGTGGGCTTGTGTTCCTAATTTGATATACAATGACGTTTGTTAATTTCGAAATAAATTTGTTTCCAGCTATAAGTTTTGTTTTCAATTTAATTTTCTTTCTTGAATAGATACACACTGATCTGGTACAACGATTAGAAATTTATAAGAAGGGTTCACCCAGTGAAGTCTTACTTCTATGCCTATCTACTCCACCTCTCCTCTCTTGTTCCCTATGGTTAATCATTTTAGTTATTTTCCGGATTTTTCTCGAAGCATTTCTTTTTTGCAAAAAGACGTTGCCATGCGTGGTAGGTACCCCTTGGTGTGAGCAAAGGGAAGTTTCTGCAAGCAGTCTCTCATCGGAAACTATCTGTGTGCTAGCCGATCTCTGGTTTCTTTAACAGCAGGCTGTAATAAATCGCCTGGGGGTGTTCTAATTCACCTTGGTGAAGGGGCATCTTCGGGGTGTATGTCTAGACATGAGGTTGCTCGGTTGAAAGGTATGTGCCTGTGTCACTTTGGCAGTTTCTGCCAAATTCCCCTCCATGTGGAATATCCGGTCTTGACTCGATCCCCCAAGTATGGGAAAAGACCCATTCTCTCAGCCAACAAAGCATGTCTACTGGCATTTGGGTTTTTACCCATAAGATAGGGGAGAACGTGTAGTTTGAACATCTTCTCATTCTTCAAGAGCCAGCTGTATTTCTTTTGTGGTGAACTGAGAATTCATGTCTTTGCTTATTTTTTTCTGTCTTGCATTTTGTCTTGATATTGAAGAGCTTCTTCTCTACGAGTTGGTCTTTTGTCCTTTTACTTTGTTTATGTTGTGTTTAGCTGCGCGGACGATTTTTATTTTTAAATGGCCAAATAATTAAGTCCTTTCTTCTAATGGCTTCTGAACTTTGATTCTTGGTTATAAAGGCTTTCTCCATTTCAAGGTTCTAAAAAGGGTGTTGTCAGTCATACATTGTGAGTCCTTCTATGGTTTCATTTCTTTTTTTGTAGTAACATGTACATAACATGAAATGTACTTGCATCACTTCTAAGTGTTCAGCTCAGTGGCCTGAAGGACACTCACAATATTGTGAAACTGTCACTCCTATCGAGCTCCAATGTGCAGATGGGTTTTAATGTCTTAACGGAAGTCATGCAAAATTCCGTCATTACTTCACTGGATTGTGAGGCCATCCTTGTCATACTCCATAGTTCCCACTTTCACCTGAATCTAGTCTATTTCTGGATTTCTGCTCAGTTCTGCCAGTCTGCTTACTTGGGGGCTAGCTCCTGTTATTAAGTATTACAATATCTGCCTCTCCTCTCTACGGACTACGTGCAGGAGGCCCTGGGCACTCCCCCGGCTCGCCCTCGTTCCCGTCCGTGGCTCCCATGCTCTGGCTCTCCTCCAATTGTGTACATCTCCTCGTTACACAGTCTCTGGCTCCAACGCTTCCACGAACTGCAGATCTGGTCGGAAAGACTCCCGATTGTCCTGTGGCTCTTCAAACTGCTTCTAGACGGGCTCTCCTATTCACATGGGGCTTCATGGCCCCATCGTCCTTCCAAATCATTCAGGCCCAAACAAGGCTGTTGCCTTTGACTTTAATTCTGTCCCTATGGCTAGTTGATCCCCGATTCCTTCTGGATTTCCAGCGGCAGAGCCTCTTGAATCAGTCACTCCCAAGGGATGAGGCCCCTGTTGGGTTTCACTGGCCACAGCCTCCTGACCAGCCTCCCTGCCTGCCGCAAGCTCTCCTGGCTTTAAGTGGCTCAGCACTGCCCTACTCCCCTTCTGGAAGGTGCTCTGAGCCCACAGTAGCCTGAGGTCCCCCACTGCACTGTGCCGCAGGGAATTCTAAGGCGAGTCTGCCTGGCCTGGGTAGAAGAGAGTGCTGTATGTGATGAGTGATGTCTGCTAAGGACACGAAGGAGGAAGTTCAGGATGCATGTACCCCATATTTGCCAGGCTGTCCTGGGGAGCGGGGATCCCCTTGTAGTCACCTACACTTCCTTGGGGCTCTGTGCACAAGCCTGGCAGAACGGAGGGGCTTGATGAATGTCCGTTGAAATGAACTGTAGGCAGTGTTTCCATAATGGCCACACATCAAAGAGCTTTACTCCACGACTCCAGCTACAGTGGATGTGATCCATTTCCTTTCCCACCATGTGGACGGAGCCTCCAGAACCACAAACAGTCTGCACATGCAACTCAGATTCTCCTTTCCCTTGTGTCTTTTCAAGAACCCTTTTTCAGAAGGCTTATGATCCTGTTAATGTTCGAATAAAAAGAAAGAAATACCCCACGTCCCTTTTATTAGGGAACCAGTCCTACTCAATATTCATTTTCTTATAGAAGAAAACGCTGGGAAAGATGGCTTGAAGTAAGGGAGGAGAGAGTAAGGGCTTACAAAGCAGGAATAACAACACCTGATGTTTGAATGGCTATTTATCATTTACAAAGCCCTTTTCCCAGTTTATTCCCTGTGATCCTCACAACTGCGAGTTAGGGTTCCAGCACCCCACTTTCCAGCAGAGGAAAGGGACCCTCTGGCCGACTGGATGGAGCTCGGTGCTGTGGTGAGTCAGGTCCAGACTCCACAGCCAGTGTCTTTCATTGTCACCTCTGTGGGAAACGGCAGGAAGCGGGAGCTCAGAAGGCAGTGGAATGAAGAGAAAAGCCCTTCCTCACTGGGTAAAGAAACTGCCACCAGCACACAAGGCGGGCACCTTCCCTCCGGGCTTGTGTCAGGAGATGCTTGCACCTGAGGCAAGTCCCAGGAGTGGCCTATCAGCTGCGGTTCACACGGGGTGGGTCACACTCGCCAAGCAGCTGAGCTTGTTACTACCTGCAGATGTGCAAACATGGGCCCCAGGAAGCATCTGTTTCGAGCCTTCCCAAATATTTGAGAGCAGACTACAGCGGGAACATGCAGGCTGGGCAGAGACATCGAAATTAACCACAGCAAACAGCGACAGACCTCTCACCGGAGACCTCATGTCTAGGAGAGCACTGTGTTCGAACGATGCAGGCGTGTGACTACAGGTGTTAACATCAGACCAGTGTTTTCCCGAAGTCCCTGTGGCTTCTGAAAGGCACAGGTCAGCCCGGAAAGTCTAGAATGGGGCCAAGGGTTCCACGAGACCTCAGGGTGCCCGGATCCCAGCTTGGCCATCTGTCCTGTGAGAGCAGCACCCAGACATCTCCAGGGAGGTTTCTGTGGCGGAGGGGTGGGGGGGTGCCCTACGAATTTGGTTTTCCTATCCCCTAACCCGTGTAAGGGCTTCTGTACAAGCAGAAATCTCTCCCAGTTTCTCACCTCTGCTCCTTCAGAAGTGCCCTGCCCCCTGCCCTCCAAGGAGGCCCCACCTTCCCACAGGCCACACAGGTGGCCTGCCAAAGAAACCAGTTCCATGGAAAGATGAAAGCACAGGGAAAGGGGCTCTGGTCTTGGCTTTGGCTCAGCTCCACAATTCCCAGAGAGATCCAGGGTGAAATGAGCTATTTTCCAGGCCATTGTGTTTATGCACTGCAGTTCTGTGAGTTCTCTGTTCTGGATTTTCCGGAAGAGCTTTCTTCCCATGGGCAAGGCAGCCTTGGGAGACACATGGAGTTAACTCAGAGCCTAGGCTCTGGTCTCCCTGGGGACATCCATTGGTGAGAGAACGGGCACTTCCTCCCATGGCCTTGCATTCCTGGCTAACCCACTGGAGGTCAGCAAGCACTGGGCTGGTGGGGGTTGGGGGGAGCTTACAAGGTGTGTGGTCAGGCCGACCAGAGAGATGATCACTGATCATCGTGGAGCCTCTGGCCTTGCAAGTCATATGCCTCGACCAGCTGGAGCAAGATGTAAGAGTCACAGCCCCTCAAACCCAGAGGGAGAATTGGCTGTGGTTGACTGCCAGGGTGGAACGGACACTGTTAGGAGCAAGGTGAAGGCCCTCTCGAGGTCCCCACTTCTAAGTCTAATGGAATCATTAACTCGTATGTATCATAGGAAGGAGAGACACTGGTACAGCCACTTTGGAAAACATTTTGGCATCTCATAGGGTGGAAATTCTGTACTCTACAACCCAACGATTCCACCCCAGGTATAAACACGCCCAAGAGAAATATTTGTGCACCCCCCAGGAGACAGGCATAGGGCTGTAGCAGCCTGATCATAGCCAGAGATGGATATATTGTAGCAAAAGGGATCTGCTACAGTCAGATGAATAAGCTTGAATGAGCTAAAGCTAGTATAGCAACATGAACGAAACTTAGACAACAAAATATAAGGTGAACAAAAGCAAGTCACAGAAGATGGCATAACTGCGCCTTTCAGCCATTTCCTATAAAGCTAAAAAACAAAAAAGTAACAAAACCTCCCAGCAAAAGCAAACAATGTACTCTTTGAGAGTGCCATGCCTATGTGATAAAAGCATAAAATAGCAAGAGGAGGGAAGGGAACACAGAGTTTATGATGGTGGTTATCTTGATTACTTGCCCAGGTATAAAATGGGTAAAGCATGTACCCATCTCCTGCAGGTGTTGGGGAGACAAATGAAATGGTATAACCTACTGGGCATACAGCAGGCCGTCAGTATATGCTATCACCCACACCCCAATCCTGGCCCTACATAGAATTTCAGATGAGAAAACTCGTGAACTATCTCAGGGGTTCAGCCCTCTTCTGTGCCAGCCTTCTTCCGCACGTCTGACCTTTATATCTCACACTTACAAGGATTTTGTCTTGTCCAGCTCTCCAAAGAGACAGAGGGCAGCTGGTCTGCGTCCCCGGGACAAGCATGGCTTTCTTAGACATGAAATACGAAATAACCTTTCAGCTCAGTTTCCTACGAACTAAAATTCCCCAGGTTTCACACGTCACAGACTCCTCTTCCCCTTCCAAAACATTAAGTTAGATCTGTCATGTCCTTCCCTGATTCCAGAAGCCCCCGGAGATGTTCTTCAGTGCTTGGAGCTTGTTCGGAGCGTGTTTAGGTAAACACGACAAAAAAAAAAAAAAAAAAAGAAACGCAGCGACCCAAGTCCAGCACCTGTGGAAACTCGACCAAGGGCTACTCAGAAAAAACAAAGAAGGATGGGCATGGTACACTGCATGGCTTTCAAACATGCACAGATTCATTTCGCCAAGATGTGAGATGCTCCACTTTTAATATATACGAAGCGGCTCCACTTTTAATATATACAAAGCGGAGCTTACTGAAAGCCTCGGAGAGGGACAAGTCCCCAAGACCAGCTGAGGTCACCGTCCCAGAGCTTTCAGAGAAGGCAGGAGGCGGGGGTTCTCAGCCCCACGAAGTAAGTGGGGTGCAAATTCAAGATGTGGACCTAAGACAGTACGAAGGCAAAAAGAAAAAAGACTCATTCATCAAGTTTTCTCATGAGCCAGCCTCCTGCACTGTGACTCCTGCGCTGTGGTAATAAGAACACTAACTCGGAGGATCACCGTCCAGTGTAAGATAAGGAGGCAAAAGCCAGAGAGGGCCGGGCACTAGAGGACTGGGGTTAGGGGTGGAGGGCTGGAGTTAGCTCAGCCTCCATGTGACCTGGAACAGGTGACTTCACCCCCAAAGACTCAGCTTCCTTGTCTGCTGTAAGGGACACTCACAGACCCCACTCCATGGGATGCCATGAGGATGGAGTGAGAGCCTGAGTGTAAGGTGGTTGGCACTATGTGGGGGTGTGCAGGTGGGCTCAATAAATACCTACTGTCACGATCACGTTATTATGAGGACGGGGTCTGGACCCAAAGCCACCCTGCGTTCTTTGCACTGGGACATCTGCTGTGTCATATTTTATTCTGGCACATCACCGACCCCCTCCAGGATGCAGGGAGGTCCTCTGCTCCTCAAACCCGGCATTCACTCTGTATTAACATGGCCCAAGGCTTTAGCAAGGGGGAATGATGTCAGAAGTGCCTGTGATCCCTGGAAATTTGTAAACGATGACTTAGATCTTTCCTGTGGATTCCTCAAGCAGATGTGAGGGCAAGCCACACCCCAGGAAGCTTTGTTTCCCGAACCAAGTCTCCCCCTCCCAAGGAGCAAGCAGGGTGGGGGTCCCACATGGTAATGGTGGAGGCTGGGGGCCCTGGAATCCAGCCTCAGGCATCCCCCCACCAACTCGGTCTTGTCAGAATAAGGGATGAGGCAAAGGGAGGCCTTGGGCAGAAGCCGCCAGCCACAAGCATCAGTTAAACTTACAGTAATACATGTTCAAGGCAGCTATCCGGGAAAAACCAGACAAGCATGGAGGTAGCCATGGAGTGTGGGGTCAGGGGTGGGGGAGCAATTCTGGGGTTAGACTTCCTCAGGTCAAATTTGGCTTCATTCTAACAAGACATCATGCAAGGTTTTCAACTCCTTGGAGCTGTAAATGCGGGTAATCGTACCCCCACCCGACTTGGATTGTTGGTAGGATTAATGGCAATCATCTACGTAAAGTGCTAGGGTCAGTGCTGGGCACAGAGGAAGTCACTGGTAAGTACTGGCTGCAGAAATACGAAACCTCACGAACAAACGAATGGAAAACAACAAAACATTCCTGCCCTCGCCAACCAGAAATGAGCATTATTAAAGTTCGGTCTCATTTCGACAGCTTGCCAACATGAACCGTGTGAACTGACCTGGGAAGACATCTGGGACGCGTTGCTGGGAGAAAAACCTCAAATTGTGGCAGGCTGCCTAAGGAGCTCACCGCTTATGTTTTTAACAACCCACAGAATAATTCTATTCCCTATGGCCCCTGGGAGGCCACCTGCCTTGCATGCAACTCTGGACATGACCCCCCACAGGGCCAGGGCAGGTTGGCATGAGCTTCTCAGGATCTTCCCAGCCTGGGATGCAGGTGCCTTGCTCTTCGTCAGGCACAGGCCTCCTGCTGGGCCACCTAGGATGTGCCTTACAAAGAGGCAGAAGGTTTAGGAGGAGGTGGCCTTGGATGTGATTTCCAGCAATTAAACTTCAGCAAGGGAGTGTAATTCGACCCCACTTCCAGTCCCCAGGGCCATGGGTGCCAGGGACTGACTGGGGAGGAGGTCAGTCCTGTGAACCAACCTGGGCTTCTCTAACAGTGCTGCTGCAGGAAGATGGAAACACAGCTCATTTCAACCAAGTATTTCCTAAGCACCTGTTGTGTGCCTGTTCTTGGCTGGGGACTGGGAACCTAAAGTTGATTTGTAATTTTATATATGATATATGAATATCCCCCCTTGCATTGTTACCTAATACGTACTTGTGATTTCTACTGACTGCCTGCTATCCCAGCAAGGGGGTCAAATTAGGACTCAACTATTTTCAATGGCAAGGCTTTGAGAGTGCTTTCAATCTTTGGTGTTATCAGTAACACTGGGGTGAACATCTTGTTACAGATGTTTATAGAATTGTTAGGATTAACTTGCCAAGATGGGGTTTCTGGACCAAAAGATAGGAATATTTGGGGGAGTCCCCATTCGTAGAAACCAAAAATGCTTTTCTAAATGGGAAGTTTTCCTCATCCCCCACAAAGTCCGGAAGTGTGAGTTTCATCACATCCTTGTCTGCACAGGGAGCTGGGTCTTTGTTTATTACATGGGAGGTAGAAATTCACTTGGTTTCCACGCAGGCACCCCAGGGGAAGCTATCATTTTGGTCTGAAGTACATGGAGCTCCAGTCATGTTTTTTTCTTCTCTGCTTTTGGTGGGGAGTGAGCATAGGATATAAAGGGGACCCAAACAGTGGTTCATAAAATCATCCAGGCCCAGGGTTGACTCATTTGGAAGCTCTGGGGCAGGCACCTATTTTGAATGTACCGTAAGGTGAGGTGACAGAAATCCAGCTCAGAGGCTCAGAGCCACAGTCTTCCAGCTCCAGAAGATTTCCCCAGACTGTGCTGTCTGCTCCCAGTGTTAACCTCAGGGCTTTAATTTTTCCTTCCTACTTTAGAGATCATGGTCTCAAAGCCTGTTTTGCAATGAAGGTCTAACTTGCTTTCTGTGCTCCTGTGGCATCGAGTAGCAGAAACCCCCTTAGCAATAGTAGCTACCAAAGGAATGGAAGACCAATGACAAATGAAAAGTAAAGGAACAGTAGCCTAAGGCTGAAGGCCATTTGCTGCCACCCAAGGGGGGTAAAAAAATGGTCATCAGCCTACACATGCCTCTCGTGCTAAAAATGTCCTTGTTAGGTTCCAAGAGCAGAGTGTGGGAACAAAGCACGATTCAAAGTCCTAGGGCCCAGGAACCACAGAGGCGATGTGATCTCGGTGAGGAGGCGTCTATCCCCAGCCAGGGCAAGGAAGAACATGTGACCAGGAAGGTCCCGCTCCTGTCTCTTGCTCTTTCTCTTTTTACAAAATGTGCATATGGCAAAAAGTCCAAGATCACAGCTTGCTGGCTTGAAAAACAGTTTGTTTCCCTCAACAAAAGCCATTTCCTCCTCTTGTGTTTGCTGCCGGTCCAGGCTTCCTTGCACGGACACTGGGAACAGCATTTTGGCCCCTGGCTAGCAGTGCATCCAGTTCCCTTCCACCGAAGGAAACCGCCTTCCATTCTAGCTCTCCACAGCATCCAAGCACACACTCAACTTTACAAAGGACCTAAAGACGGAAATTAATTTCTTTACTAATTGACAACAGCTTGAAAATGGTATAAAGATGCCAGCATTCAGCATATGGGCAATGGAAACACATTTTGGCTCAGGTTTTTTTTTTTTTTTTTTTTTTTTTTTTTTTAAGCTGTTACAACATGCTTTATAATGTAACCAGCTAAAAGGCTATTAACGGTGTAGCATTTTACAAATAATGCACTTTCAGGATTTCATGTTTAGAGGGCTTATTTGAAAACATCCTACTCTCCACTGTATAAATAAGAGAAAACAGCATGACAAAAAGTGTCATAACTCAGGTTCTTGGCGTCTAGCACGAGGATATCTCCCTTGCATCACACCGTAAGATGACAGCTCGGTTTTGGAGAGCCGAGGGAGGCTGGTTCCCACTCTGGAATTAGCGATCACTCTCCCACGTGTCATGCCTTGTGGGGGCTGTCCTCCTGTTCGTCTTCTGTCTCCCAAACAGATCCTGGGTTAGCCCAAATCATCCAGAAATACCAGACCTTTCACCCAGATCTTTCCGACGAACGTCGAATATACAGAAAGTTTATAAAAACAGGCAACAGCTGTGGGGTGGGGCAAGGCGTTCATGCTCGGAAACTTCCAGGATGCAATGAGATCAAGGAATAAAAAGTCTGTGAGAAAAATAACAGGACGCTCTGCAAATTCTGAATAATGCTTGAGGCAAATTACAGCATGCCATGAGATTACTACATGAGATCAGCAACCCCAAGGGTTTGAGACTTCAGAAAAATGTTAAATGTATTTTTAAAAACCTTCATATATTTAGAAGCAGGAAAAGGGCCAAAGGTCAGAGGGATGGGCGACAATGTGCCAAACCGGCCAGATTCCTGACCTGACGTGGCTTTCGCAGAATATTTCATGTTAAAACTATTTTTCTCCATGTCCTTCAGACCGCCTTGATTTTTGTTAGGGGACAGATTAAACAGACTATGTTTTGACTAATGTATGTGACTGCACTCTGTAAACCCACTGGCTGGCAGAGCTCCTGGAAGACCACAAAAGGGGGCTGGGTTCAAATCCTGACTCCTACTTTGTAGCTGGGGGAGCGTGGGGGCCAGCCACCTTGCTGCTGTGGTCCCGGTTTCTCATGGGTTAAAACCGCCCTCGGGGAGGTGTATCCGGCTGGCAGGTGGCTGAAGGTTACACAAGGGAGCAGGTAGAGGCAGCTGTTGGCAGCATGGTGTCTGTCCAGCCTCCCGAGCACAGCCTTCCTTCCTCGGGCCAAGCACGGCTGGACAGGGGTGCTGCGCCCAGAGCGAGCTCCCCTCCAGAGATGGTTGTCAGAAACTCTCTCCGTGAGCAGGGCCAGGTGAGCCACTGAGGCTGAACGGAGAAGGCTAAGTGGGGCACTGACTTCTTAAAAGACCAGCTGTGGGGGCCCCTGGGCGGCTCAGTGGGTTAAAGCCTCTGCCTTTGGCTCGGGTCATGGTCCCAGGGTCCTGGGATTGAGCCCCACATCGGGTTCTCTGCTCAGCAGGCAGCCTGCTTTCCTTCCTCTCTCTCTGCCTGCCTCTCTGCCTACTTGTGACCTCTGTCAAATAAATAAATAAATAAATAATCTAAAAAAAAAAAAAAAAGACCAGCTATGAAACTGCCTATATTTGCCCACTGTGTTAACAAAAGTGCTTGTTATTTTTAAGAGTTCAAATAGAAGGGGACACCTGGCAGCCAGGAGCTTGGGAGAGAGTGGCCCAGACGGGAACAGGTGGAAATAGCTAATGTGACAGCAGGACGGAGCCGGGCAGAAGAGACAGGGCTCCCGGGATTGCTGACATGAACCCAAGTCCTGCTCAAGTAGGAAAGTCTTCCTCACTCTGCTTCAGGGAAAAAAACCTGAACCAAGATACAGGCGACCACTTGTACTGAGTTTTCGCCTATGGGAGCCCCACACATCACTGTTGCTACGGTTTTCCAGGTGTGTCTGAGCTGCTCATCACCCCTGTGCAGACGGCGGCCACCCTCCTTCTGAGAGTGAAACTCTCCCCTACCTAGACCCACAGATATGCCGTGTCCTCCCATCTCACTGGCCTAGAGGGTCCTTGGTCATCCCCTCCCCACCCCCTTGCTCTGTGTGGAAGTTGGCTCATCTTGTCTGTCCCCTAGAAGGCCCTCAGTTTCTCCCCGTGCGCTCAGGCTCCCTGGTCCCAGTGTCCCCACTCCGCAGTGTAATTAGACTCCACGCTGTAGAACCACCCCCCCCCCCAAGAGATGGTGTGCCCCTCGGGGCAGGGTGCTCAGAAAGTGCCAGACCTACAGCAAATTCTCAGGAGTAAGAGAACTAACCAGAACCAGAGACTGCGGTTCATTGGATCACAAATGAGAGGTTCACTCCAGGTGAACTGGCTGTAGTCTCTCAAAGCCAGCCTGGCCCCAAATGGGCACAGTCAGAGGTATGTTTCATCAGGTGGCTGTCCAAAGACTTAGGACACAGGGTCCCAGGCTCCCTGAGGACACCAGCTTCCACGATGACACCTCTCCATTTCCTCAAAGACTGTCTCAAAGGAAACACCCAGAAACTGTTGGGGCTGGAGCCCTGTCCCACACCCGAGGTTCCTGGAACTGGCTCACAGACTCCTGAGCCTGTCACTCAGTTACAGCCCAGAAAGGGGGGGGCATTCCTGGCAGGAGCAGGATTTCATGAGGAAAGGGACTCCAAAGGTTTGACGCAGAGTAAAGAGTAATTCATGAGAAGATTCAGAAGTGTTCTCCCAAATGCCATTTGTTAAAAGTAATTGGAAGCAAATATCAATCAACTTGTGGCCATATTTTGTGACTCCCACTGGTGTGGCATACAGAGGGTGATTTTAGTCCTTTCTTCCATAAAAACACGCCTGTCTTCCGTGGCCTCAGAACTTTTTCCCTCTACACCAAGAGGAGGCATTTGGCGTTCAAAGGAACCTCGGAGACCAATCTGAGTGCTTCTGAATTCAGGGTTGGACCACAGAACCTGTTGACACTTTCCTCCCTCAATAACCCCTGGAGAGAAAGCCCACAGAGCTGGCCACAGCCCCCCAAGCTGGCCACACTCACCTAACTCACTCCTGTGTGAGGTGCTAAGCTGTGGCCCCCACAAAATCTTAGGCTGAAGTCCTAACCCCCAGTACCTCAGGATGTGACAGTGTTTGGACCCAGGCCTTTCAAGAGGTGATTAAGTTAAAACAAGGTTCAAGGGACATGCCCTCTGCAGTCTGACTGGTGTCCATACTAAGACACAGACACTCAGACGGCCGACCACTCAAGGACATGGAGAAGACGGCCATCTGCACACCATAGAGAGAGGCCTCGGAGGAAACCAACCCTGCCGATGTAGGACTTCCAGAACCACGAGGAAGTCAATGTGTGCTAATGAATTTCCTCCCTCTGGGCCTGCGATGCTTGTCAGGACAGCGGGAGCCAAGCCAACTAGTGCGCATGGCACCCTTTCCCTTATGTTCCTGCAACCACAGACGGTCTGCCTTCCCTCCACACAGCTCAGTTATGACTCTGTTCTGGTGCAAAGGTAACTCTCTGCTCAGAATGCCACCATCCTCTGCCTACCTCACAAGGTTGGCCTCCACCATCAGACCTCCCCGCAGACACGACGGCTTCTGTGCTCCTCATGGTGCCCTGGGCCCCTGCCACAGGGGGTGCTCCCTCCACTTTGCGTGGCAGGCCCCATTATGCTTGCAGCCTGCAAATGGCCCTTTGCTGAGATGCCCGTGATCTGGGTGCAAAACCTGATCTCCCAACCCCGGGATTCTGGCCATTATCAAACTGAACCGGACCAATGTGCAAGTTCCAGAGGGCTTTCCCATTATAACACTTTTAGAATATATAAATTCAGATAATGCCCATTTTAACAGACCCCCCCACACACACACCCCCAAACAGGCGGGCTGTAATTCCGGTGGAATCAGATGAGAGGCACAGAAAATGCGGAGCAGGTCTGCTGGTGGGAGGAAGCCAAGCAGGGGGCATGTGGTCAGGGCACACGTGTGGTGTGGATATGGGGGTGACAATTTCAGAGGCTTGTGAGAAGGTGGTGTTCCAGTAAAGATGAGAAGGAGGGGACAGGGGAAGCTAGCAGACATCCAGGGATGCGTGCTCCCATTACCCACGGCTCTGGGAGCACAGGGAGGCTGATCTGGAGGGGGCAGGGAGGGGAAGGGCCCTGGAAGAGATTCCCAGTGGAGCAAGGGAGTGGCGCGGGCAGAGGCTCCCTGCCGAGTTGTCACCTCTGTGTCCAAACTGGTGAAATTCAGGGCCCTTTTCCTTCTGGGTTTGCTGTGGAGATGAAGTCAAGCATCCCCATTCTGCCCGCAGCCTCATGGCTGGCTCCGAGCTAGACCCTTGCCCTCTCCGGGTCCTTGGCGTCCTCATATGTACAGGGAAAGAGAGAGCCTCTAGATCTGCTCCAACAAGCTTCAATCTCTGCACTCCCCTTCTCCAAGGTCAGAAACGACTAACAAAACCGTAGAGGAAAGTACACCACCAAGGGAGTGAGTCCCAGGACCCACGGAAGGGGAACAGAGCGTGCCTCGGAAGCAGGTGGGAGGCTGGACCTGCAGGGACTCCAGGCAACATCAGCTTGTTCTGCCAGCAAATCCACTGGCCTCAGTCGCTCACACGCACATGCACAAACGTGCACACACATGTATACAACACGCACATGCACAAGCGTATACACGTGTACGTATGCATGCGCGCACACACACTCCCCATAAATTCGTGCACACAGCTACAAGGATATACCACACAAGAGGGTACTGGTTGTTTCTGGGTAGTCTGATTAAGGTTAATTTGTTTTTCCTTCTTTTTTATTTTCCAAAATTTGTACAATGAACTAGTATTTTGTCATTGGGAGCAGAAAATAAAGGCTGTTTTTTTTTTTTTGAAGTCACGCTTATACCTATGTACAGACACATAAAGCATGAACACAAAATCCCCCAGCTCAGCAATCAGCCTACAATCATATCTGCTCTCAAGAAATGATGGTAATTGGAGTTCGCGCATCCGTGCATTAAACCGACACGCGGGGACCCGGCTAGGGGAGGAGGATATGAAAATTAATGAGCGGGGGCCAGGGGGGAGATATAGTGACAATCAATCTCCAGGGTCCTTTAATATAGCAATGATGCTTCTGCTGGCTTTGATCAGAGCCATCAAGACCAGACCTTAACCTCCACCGAGATGCCCTTGGTTGGAAAAAAGCACTTATCAGAAATAGCTCTGAGAAATGCTTTCCATTCTATTCTGCCTGCTCTGGCTTCTCAGAAACACACCTGGAAGCTTATTTTGGTCACGTGGTTGACTGACAGCAAACGTGGCACCAAGTCTCCCCTCTCATTATCCCCCCACCCCGCCCCCCTTTCCCAAGGGCCCCTGCAGCTCCTCCCAGCCAGGCTTGAATCCAGGCTCAGGACCTGCTTTGAGCAACACAATGCAGAGAAGGTGTTACTTGGCCAGCTCTGAGCCTAGGCTCAAAAAGGTCTTGCAGCATCTGGAAACTCTGCTCACCTGCTGGCTGACAGAGACCAGCCCAGCCACCTCCATGGCCCCGCCCACCCCAGTCCGCAGCCCAGGACCCTCAGACCCTAGGTTTCTTGCTGAGGACCTACAGCGGAGCCCGGCCTCACACAGGAACTCTCAGGGTCATGAGCTAGAGGAAGGGCTGTTGTCTTATGCCGCTCAGCTGCGGGGTGCTTTTTTGAGAGCAAAATCTAATGACTGCCGTCATGAACGTCCCTGGGCAAGAAAACCTTGGCTCGATATTTCTTTCTTTTTTAAGGTTTATGTATTTATTTAAGTGAGGGGGGCATAGAGACAGAAGGAGGGAGAGGGAGAGAGAGAATCTCAAGCAGCTCCACGCTGAGCACAGAGCCCAAGGGGCTTGATCTCATGACACTGAGATGGTGACCTGAGTTGCAGTCGAGAGTCAAGCACTTAACCGACTGAGTCACCCATGCCCCCCAACCTTGGTTCAGTCTAAACTGGCCCTTAGAGGATTTTGTTTTAGATTGTGAGGCTCTGGCCAAGGGAACTGTTCTCCTGTGCGGGGTGTCTGGGGCCTTCAGGTCCGTAACGGGGCCTTTTGGAGGTCAGACACTAATGGCAGGTAAAGGGCCACAAATAATATCTTGTCAGCAAGCATTGCATCTCTTGATTATTGTTAAAAATTTTTATTTATTTCTAAATTACAAAAGACCCACATGCAATCTAAGATTTGCTCACCTGATCACCTTGGTGTGTTTCTACACACTCACAGTCTTGGGTTCGTAACTCCATATAATTTCGTGTTATGATCTTCTTTTTCTTTCCAAAAAACAGTTGTCTATTTTTGCCCTTAACAATAGACCTTGGAGAACTTTCCAAAGCCAAAATTGTAGTTGACTCTCCTTCTTTTTAACCAGCAACATATGACTGTGCCCTAGTCTATCTAACTGTTCCTCTCTGTTGGCGGGCACATGGGTTGTTCTGGACTGTTCGCTAGAACAAGGCTGGCCTCTCTGGACACACCTCACAGGTCCCTCCCTCCAGGTTGGAAGCAGTAACGTGGACTCATTGGCCAAGTGAGCATTTTAAAGGGAAGACAGCGGCAGAAGGAGACTTCCCAAAATCCACAGACCAATGAACCACCCTTCCTGCAAAACCTGCAAAACCCAGTGTTTTCTGGTTTCCGTCGCCTCCCCCTCTGCTGGGCTCCTTCCCTTTCCTCTTTTCCCACAGCCTCAAGTGTACTTAGCATAAGACTCCTCAAACCGTGTCATCTTTCCTGCCTTAATCTAAAAAGCATGTGAGGGGTGCCTGGGTGGCTCAGTGGGTTAAAGCCGCTGCCTTCGGCTCAGGTCATGATCCCAGGGTCCTGGGATCGAGCCCCAAGTTGGGCTCTCTGCTCAGCAGGGAGCCTGCTTCCTCCTCTCTCTCTGCCCGTTTCTCTGCCTACTTGTGATCTCCGTCTGTCAAAAAAAAAAAAAAACCTTAAAAAAAAATCTTAAAAAAATAAAAAGCACGTGAACTGAAATTGTTCTATTTTTCTACAGGGAGAAAAGAAATCATGCCCCCCCCCCCCCCCCGCACTGCATTTACTTATTCTTGTGCCCTTACTTTTTTTTTTTTTTTTTCTGAGTCAGCAGTCTTGCATTAAGAAAAAAAAAAAAATCTACCATTGCTTTATAGAATAACACCAGATTCTTCTGGGAAGACTGTAAAAGGAATCACAGCAAAGATAAGAGACACAATATGCACAGAAATAAGTATAAAAGAAATCCAAACAGAAGAAAAGAAGAAGACAAGAGGTAACAGAACAGTGGAGAAGCACAGAGCACTCTTGCCCTGTAACGCTGTCTGGAGGGGCGAGGGCTCTGGACCAGGGAGGGCTGCAGGTGTTGGGGGCCAACAATGGGGACAGCAATGTACCCTTTTCCTGGCAGTCATGAGAACCCAGCGATATTCTCAGGGGCTCAGGGGTCATGCATGAGGCTATGGGCCCCCACACAAAATGGCCCAAGTGAGCACAGCTCTGCTCCCACGGTCACATCCCACCGACTCCCCCGCTGTTGTTGAGAGCAGAACCCAGGTCAGCTGAGCCGAGCGTGTTTCCAGCATCGGACATTCCTCGGCCTGAGTTTTTGCTCTGTCCTTGGGAGCATGGTACACAAATGCCCTCTGACCCTCACCGTGCTCCTTGCAAAGGGTGACCCTAATAAGGACAGCATGTAGTCCTCGGGGCAGTGGGGGGGAGGGGGACAGTTCCTTCTGTGAATAACTTGAGGTCCAGAAGCCACTTGATGACTTCATCAAAATCATATGCTCCAAGGCGGCAAAGAACCGGTCCAGCGGGACATGTGGGGCACATGGACATGACCCCCACGCAGCAGGACCCCAACCCCTTTGCTTGGTGACTGCTCTCCTTCTCCACCTTGCTCCTGACCTAGGATGCCAACATGAACCGGCCTGGACTAGCCTTGAGCGGGCCGGGACCACACCCCTGAGCCTCTCAGTTGTTTTCTCTGTTTCTGGAGGCCCTCCATCCCTGCTGTGGTGTTCTGTTTCGGTCACTTCTGCGGGGTGGCTGGTTCAGCACGTGCATGGGGGTAGACTCCACACCCCGGAGAGGAGGCCACACTCTCACTCCTCCCCAAGTCCCGGTTTCATTCCGAGTCTTGGAGCTTCCTTCTCCCACTGGTGCCTCCTTCTGTGAACTCAGGGCCCAGCCTGCACAAGGCGCCCACTGATGACCCCCAAAGCGTGGGACCTGCCAAGCTCAGCTGTCCACATTCCCACCAAGGTCATGGCAAGCTCCTCTGATCCCCTTGCAAGAAGAAGACACCTGGATGAAACGAGAAAGTCTCTCCCTTTTAGGGAATCAGTCCTGCTGTTTCCCTCACAACCATAAAAGGCAAAATAAGGAAGGAAAAATATATAAAAAGCTTCATACCAATATGTTCTGAAACTGTAAGAAATGCTTCACTTCTGTTCCAGTTTCCTCAACTGTAAAATGACAAATCTGAAGCCAAGTTTGCCAAGCCAGAAACTGAGGCACCGAGGGCTGATGTGACCGGCAGAATCCATGGCCAGCCGGCTCCAAGCCTGAGGCTGCTAGTCCTTAAGGCCAGGGTCCTGGAACTACGGCCTGGGCTCCCCTCCCTAGCAGGCCTCACACCCTGCCCACCCCCACCCCCCACAGCAACTGACAACCACGGGGAGAGTGGAGGGGGATGTCAGAATGAAAGGGGTTTTGAGGGAAGGCATCTTGTAAGGTGTATTCTTAACTGTGTATTGTCCTCTGGTTCGCATATCCTAGCCCGGTCCACGGTAACATTCTCTTGACTCTGTGCATTTCTGTTCTACGAATTTACCTTGAACCCAAGTGAGAAAACTGTCTAGGAATGACATCTGGGTTTGGGTGTTGACCCAGTGGTGGCGGCAAGGAGGGACCATGCTAAGATGGGCCCCTCAGACACAGGGGCTCTTCTGTCAGCCTACACGCCCCATCTGCATGGGCGAGGTCCCTAAGTTGCTCAACGCTAAGAAGAAAAGCAGAAGATGAAACCTTAATTCAAACAATTTCACTTCTCATGAGCCACTGTGACCTGGAAACACGGGAGAAACCAAAGTTAAAACTATGTGCACATTAGTCATACTCTGTTCTTTATGAAAGGGAGAAGGAGTTGATTAAAAAAAAAAAAAATTAGAAAGGTTCGAATATTTGTTCACAGTTTCCTAAAAGATAAGATTGCCTCCCAACCCAGCCTGCCTTCCTGTGTCTCATCCCCCTACCCACCAGCCACCACAGTCTCAGCCAAGGTCATTATCTCAGGGTTGTGAGCTCGAGCCCCATATCTAGCACCACACTCAGCAGGGAGCTAGAGATTCTCTCCCTCTCTGTCCCCCTCTGCCCCTTCCCTGCCTTCTCTCTTAAATAAGTAAATAAATCTTTAAAAAAAAAAAAAGATACTTTCTATCACTATTGTTAATGGAAAACCAGTTACTTCCCATAGACAGAGAGTAACTGTCAGAGACTACTATTTGCCTACCCAGTACCTATTCTCTCCTTCTTAGTAACTTAAACCCAATTGTATTCAGTCTGGCAATGTACCTGGCTAAAGCACTCAGTCTCCCTAGCAATTGGGGGTGGCCATGTGACCAAGTTTTAGTCATTAAGATAGAAAAGGAAGTTGATATATGGAATTTCCAGGAAAGCTTCTTAATAAGAAGGTAGCCATTATTTCTGATGTCTGAAACATACATGTGATGTGATGGCTGGAACTCTAGCAGCCATTTTGGACCAAGAGGGAAACTTGAGGCTGGATGTTCTAAGGGGAGCAGAGCAGATAGAAGAAAGCTGGTTTCTTGATAATACAATGAAACCATCATCTCAGGGTATGTTAAGCATGTCTTTTATTCTGCCATTTTGACATGTGGGGCCTGACCAACCCTGGGGAAACTCTCCCTCCTGGAGATAGCCATTTCCTTGAGAATACCAAACAACTTGCTTTTGAGGGCACCTTTCATATGCAAACTAACCAATACAAAGCCCACTCCCTGCTACCACCTCTGATCTTCTCTATCAGGCTCTCCCATTTCAGGCTAATATCCCTCTGCCCTACTCACTCCAGGGTCAGGTATCAGACCACTAGCGACCACCCCTACCCTCCAGAGTCTTAAAATTATTCCAACTAGCCAATCCTAAACCCGCTTTACCCTGCCTCACCCATTCCACACTTACCCTGCTTCCTCTGCCTCCTGACCCATGCCACTACTTCCCCACTGTGGCCCTGCCTGGTGTGGAGTAGCCCCTCCTCTGGGAACTGGGAGTGACAAACTATCGTTCCAATGGTGATGATGTCCTGATCTGTTGACCCCACCATGCCTGAGTAATAATTAAAACATCGGCTCAGAATATCTCCAGACTTCTTTTCAGTGAGAGGGAAAGTGACTTTTTTCGCTTAATCCACTGCGATGACTAATCTCTGTTCTAGCAGACAAACTTAATCCCTTACTCATGCAGAAATCATAACATAAATACATATGACTTATATCAAACAGAGGTTGCCTGTGTCCTATTTAAAATCACCTTGAGTTCCACCCCTGATGGTTCACTCGGTCAACAGCAGGACGGGTCCTAGGTCTTTTCTAGGGAGACTTCCCTCAGCCCTGTTCTTTGTCAGAGGTTATGCAGAATCCTCCCACCAGGCGAAGAACATACCGAAAACCGTCCCCAGCCTGTGAATGTTGTGCTTGGCCGTATGACTTGCTCTGGGCGGAACTGATGATGGGACAGTCTGAGAGCTTAGGCTTAAAAAGCATCACACGACTCCACCACTCTCGTGTCCCTGACATCACTGGCCAAAGGAGGAGGAGAGACTGGTGGAGAAAACTGGAAATCAGCTGACCTACAGATATATAAGAAAAAGTTGTTGTCTTCAGCTGATCAGTTTCTGGAGGCTTTGTTACACAGTATCATTGTGGTGATTGACAACTGATTCAGGCAGGAAAAGCAGCCATCTAAAAAACACTGGTAGACTTCTTACTGTTAGAAGCTGCCTTAGGCATATCCCAGTGCCTATATGTAATATATATGAAACATATTAATACATAAGACACAATACACACACACAATCAGCGACATGGTTTCTGGCCTCAAGGGTCTTATCTTAGCTTCGGAACTCTCCACTTTTAAAGACCACTGAGATCAGCCCGATGCCCGGTCATAAGCTCCAACAGGATTGTATGCTCAGTCCCCAGACGAATCAATTCTATCAGAGAAAGATGCTCTTTCTTGAACCCCCTGAAAGATAAAGCCCCCGCAGAGCCTTGGGGATAGCTGAAGAAGCTGCAAGGGTGTTGCAAAGCTGGGGGAGTTCCTGCTAATGAGAGAGTACCCCCTGATGCCCATCAGGCGGGTCTGAACCCAAGCTCACCCTGACTGGACTGCAGCATCCACACGGTGCTGACACCTTGGGAATGGACAGCCAGGTGGCTTCCTGCATCTCTGATGTAGGAGAGCAATGCACGCTTGCTCCTACTTGGGCAATGCCTAGCATACGTGCAGGTGCTTGGTATGTGTTATCCCATCAAATCTGTACGACAGACATGTGGGTCTTTTGTTTGTTTTACAAATGGGGACACTGAAGCTCCCTGGACCCTACTTCCTTATCTTCTGTTACATCTGCCACTCCTTTTCCTCCCCCAGCACCCCCTATCTCCTGACTGCTCCTCTCATGAGCCAGACACTTTCCTACCCCAGGACCTTTGTACTGGATATTCCTCTTCCCCTCAAACACCTATTGCTCCTCTTCCTCTCCCTTTGTCTGGTTGCCACTTTCCCAGGGGGACCAGCCTCTTTAGAATGGCACCTAGCACCCGCTGCACTGCCCTGCTCTACCACTCTTTTGGTTTTTCTTCCTCACCCTTACCTCTAAGTTATAGACTCTCAAGTCATTCGTTCCCACTTAGGGTCTAACAAGGGCAGGGATTTTTGTCTGTCTCGTTTACAGCTGCGGGCAGGTGCTCCACAAATTACAGAGGAACAAATAATCCACAAGTGAGGCTCGGGGATGTGAAAGACATTGCCAATGGTCAATAGCAAGAAGTCTTCCTAGCATCTGTCCCTTTGGTCCACGGTCTGCCTGGTCGCCTTGCAAAATTAAACCTACAGCCACACTTCCCTTCCCGCCACATTTCATTGTTAGCTCTGAAAGACAAAGTGTCAGTCTCTTTTCCTAACAATTCTGTGGCATGGAGGGAGGAGAATGGGGGAAGTGGTAATTTTCTTTTCTCTTTCTTGCTTTTTCAAAAAGGCCTTAAGAATGAGATCAATTTTATGGGAAAAGCAGTCTATCTATCATGTCAATGACAAGCTATTACTAAAGGGGAAATATCCTTGAAGATGTGAGTATAAACGTCACTCCTGGCGGGTGAGGACAATTTGGGAGGCCCCCAGGCCGCGATTTCTAATAGCTCCTGTTACAAACCAGCGCCCCTATTCTGTTACGGGGGCAGCTGTAACACCACAGGCCAGGCGGGTCTCAACCCTGTCTTGAGGCCCCCAGCTGATGGGCCACCATCTCAAACCTCTCCAGGCCTGTCCTCACCCCTCTCTTGGTCCCTAGACCACACATGCACGTGTGACAAAACCCAACACCGTGCCTAGCACACAGCAGGTGTTCTGTGAAGCTCTGGGTCTGTGCCCAAAGGGATGTCTGCGTCCACCTGTGGTCATTTGGATATCTTGACTGTGGGTGTATTCCCACATCTCATCTCACCTTCTGCTCAGAGAGGCTTTTTTTTTTTTTTTAAGCTCACAGAGACGGTGCCATTTTATTGTTTCGAGCCTAGAGAGCCTGATCATTTCAGGGGCTCTTGGTTGGTGAGTCGGCTGGGAGGAGTGGGGGGGTCTGCCCCAGAGCCCTACCTGCTGTCGAGCAGCCCAGACCCTCCTCCCTCCCTGCACCCAGGGGCCTTGGAATCTGTCCCTTTGGCCTTCAAATGAAGAGCTGTGGACAATTCCTCTCTTTTTTTGGTAAAAGAGAAAGATTGCATTGAATAAACCCTCTGAGCAATTTTTCCCATCCGGTGACATCTGTACAATAACCAGGAAAAGAAATAATTATTATTATGGTGCCTAAATGATCCAGCACTTCTCCCCAACTCCAGGAAAAGAGACAGCTGGCCCCCGCCTCTCACACTCCCAATCTTTGCTGGCAACCCTGCCCTGCAGGCCTGGTTTTCAGCACTGGAGGAAGGAAGCCAGGGTCATGATAGAGAGAGTGCCACCTTCCAGACGAGAGCAGCACGGAAGGAAGGGACAGAACTGTGTCGACGGCATGCAGAGTTTGTGCTGGGTTCTTTGATTCAAGATTTCTAGGGGATCTCTCCAGCTCATTACACAGATAGGAAAACTGAGGCTCAGAGAGGTCAACTGACTGGCCACAGCCACAGAACCAAACACAGAGGGCCAGGCCCTGAGCCCAAGTCCCTCTGCCTCTATCCAGGGGAGTCCCATAGCAGAACACCTGTGGATGAGCTCGAGCTGAAACCAGGAAGCCGGCCCCTGGGTGAGGCCCGCAGGAGGCACTCTGCGTGGCCGCCAGCGGAGGAACTGAGACATAGGGGCGAAAGCGTTGTGTTTCTACTGCTGGCTTCAGCCCTTGCCACTGTGCTGGGCTCAGGTGCCACCTCTGGGAGTCTGAGCATCTCTGAGCAAAGCCTTGGCAGAAGGTGCGCACCAGGGAGCTGGCACCACACCCCGACAGACTGTGCGTCACGAGCTATTCCTAGAGCCGCTCTGTGCTTCTGTCAGATGGTGTGACACCCCAGGGCACCTGCGGGGGGCTGCATGACAAGCCAGGCTGCTTAGGAGGCAGAGCACCAAGAAGGGGCCTCGCTGCCTGGACAGAGCCTGCTGTGTAGGCACCTCGCCCCAGGAACAGTCTTCCGAAAGTGAAAATCCCAGCAAGGTGGAAGAGCACAGGGATTTGAATTGGTTTTGGCACTGGAAGGCTGTGTAGCCCTGGGGAAGGTACTCTGCATTTCTGAGCTTGGTTCCTCAAGGGGCACACAGGCTGACTCACCACATTGTTGCAAGGGCGGTGATCCAAGAAAAAAGTACAAGCACAGAGATGATAGATTTTCCCAGGTGGTAAAGTGTTACTAGGTTTTCTCTAAATAGGGCCCATCCTCTGATCCAAGTTCAAACACGTAGGTATGCAATGTTCCAGTCTGAACAGGGGCAAACCCAGAGAAACCACTGTTTCTATCAAAATGCCTTGAAATGCACTCACAGAGCAACTATTGTACCCTGGGTCCCCAGAAGGACGCAGAGATCCGCAAGCCTCCGTTGTTTGGTGTTCTCCAAGCACTTACTGTGCCAAGGGAGGGATGCTCTGTGGGAGAGGGAGCCACAGGGATGCCAATGGCCAGACGGCCCTGCTTTCTGGAGCTCTCCAGGCAGACCCACTTCTTCCAGGTGGCTGTGTCTCTTTAGAGCCTCTGCGTGGGGGCTGCTGGCTTGGTTCAGGGCTGGGGTGAGACGCTACGAGTGAGGGGGTGTCTCTTCTCCGGCAGGCAGTGCCACCTGCTGCCCAACCTCTGCTTCCAGGTTTGGGGTAGAAGCCCGCGGAGCAGCAGGGGAAACAACTTTCTGCATGCACGGCTCTGTGGAATGGCCTAGAACCCTGAGCGCACAGACTGTCAGGAGCCATCCCTGCCACTTCCCGCTGGGTCCATGTGTTACATCAGTCACTCAGCTACAATAGCTCAGGATGTGGGGGCGGTTGGTCTCGCTATGTACAGATGAGGAAACCCAGGCCCAGAGAGACCCCGAGCACAGCTGGCCGGCTACTGAGCAGGGCTTGGCTCCAGAGCTCAAGGCAGGGCCCCTCAGGCCACCTGGGGTCTCTCATGTCCTACCCTCTCACTTCACAGGGCTGGCCTCTGGGGGCTCGGAGCTGCCCTATGTTCACACACAGGGTTCCTCATTCTTGAAGATTCCAGACAAGCATCGAACGTGCATGGCACCCCAGGCTGCTTGCCAAAGAGATCTAAATGCCCCTCAGCATCCCAGGCAAGGCTGGGGTCCCTGGGTTGGCTTTAATTTTTTTCTTTGACCACTAATAGGAGAGAAATCAAGGCACTGACGGTGAGAATTCAGGGAGCTGCGAGCTAGAGCCCCAGAGAAGAGTGTCAGAACCGTGCAGCTACTTACTTATTTTTTCCATGCTAGTAACATGTGTACCTGAAAACTGCCCCCAGACTGAGGAAGCCCCTCGCCTGCTGTCATGCGGTCCATTGCCCCCCTCGCTCCCTCGCCTGTGTTCTCCTGGCCTGCCCTGCCAGTTGGCAGTGCGGTGGACGGTTATTTTTAGTTCTCGGTGGGCCAGCCATTTCCTGGTCATGTGCTGTTTGAGCTCCGGCTTCAGGAAGGCTCACAAGCCTGAGATGTCCCCTCCCCCAGGCAGCCCCTGCGGTCCCCTGAGGCATCTGGTGCAGGCCTGGCAGAGCTGTTGAGCCTCTCCCAGCGACGCATGCAAATGCAGCCAGCCCCGGCCCTACCTGTTTCCAAATCTCTGGAAGTAGCTTCTTTTTCTGGTCCATCTGCAGCCAGAGCTATTTTGAATGTTCATTTACAAAAGGGCGGTGGTGGCCATTTCCAGGCCTGGGAGATGCCCAAGGACCTGTTCCTGGGAAGCTGGAGTCCAGGCCCAAGTCTGCCATTTGCTGTCAGGACCTTGAACCCGCACCTGCCCCCTGCGTCCCCACCCCCAACCCCGCGTCCCCCCGGAAGAGAAGAGGGGCCTTCCTTGCGGGTTCGCTGCAGCTAGCTACTTTGTCAGTGACCAAGAAGTGACTGTCATTATGACCATTATTTCAGCCTCAGTTAGGAGCATTCTGTAAGAATATGCATGGCTTGCTGACCTGCGTAGGGTCCTGCCCTGAGTGCTTTTCAGATGGTAACTCACAGGGGCTCTGTGGCCAGGACTGATATAACCAGTTCTACCTCGCGGGTAAGGAAATGGGGGTCCCCGGGGGTCTGGTCTTTGGCCATGCCCTTCAATTGGTGAGTGCCAGAGCTGGGATTTAACCCAGGTGGTCACTCCAGGGTTCCTCTCACCCTGGGCAACCACGTTAGTTCACTCCCGTCCATGTACCCTTGGTCTCAATGTGTGCTTCAAGAGGCTGCATGGCTCCCCTTACCGATTAGGGACCCATGTGTGTTTCACCCGACTGGAATGTCTTTAGGAAAACACACAGTATTTGCAGATGGGATTAGTTTTATAATCCAAGGTAATTGCTACCTAAACCCGGGGAGTGCGGGCAGACTGTTTAAATTTAGAAGGTGCCCAGCGCATGGCAGTGGGGAACTGGTCTCATGGAGCCTGCGGCTGTGCCCAAGCTGATGCATTCTCGGTGCTCTGCTAGACCTGCCCGCACTGCGCCCCGCCACGGAACAGGTGTGCTGGGCTCTAGAAGGCACATCATCTCCAAAGCAGATGCCTTCTAAGGCACCAGTGGGGGCATCTACTGGTGTGCTGACTAAGGGTATTATAAAATGATCTCTAAAGGCATCAGCCCTCCTGACAGCCTGAAGCTGCTCTGGACACTGAAAATGTCTGGCCGGCATCCAGCCGTCATGAGCTCTGTGAGGTTCTTAGTTCTCAGCTGCAGTGAGAACCTCCAGGATGGGCCCAAGGCCTCCAGGCACGCCCAGGAGTATGTCCTCTGCTTCCTAGGGGACCTGCTGTGGCCAAGGCCACCTGGGGTGTGAACCCTGCCCTGATCCAGGTGGGGACCTCCACTGTCCCAGCACAGTGCCCTCCCAGACAAGTTCAGCTGAGGACTGGGTGCAGACCCAGTGTGTGTGTGTGGGTGGGGGGCGGTAATCAATCTCCTCCTCTGCTCTACGCTCTGCCACCATGACCCTGCCTTCCATGAGTTCTCTTTGAGTTTCATTCCTTCCCCCTTCCACAACTCTATCCCTCCCATTGCTTCGCCATCCTGAGAACTCCCAGAGATGGAACCCTACTCGACAGGGGGTAGACTGCTGTCCTTGGGGAACTGTTAAGCTCATTTAATTCACAAAACCATTACACCTCCCCCCAGTAAGGGACCAGAATCTCAGCTGTGCTGGGGAAACAGAAAGAAAGAAAAGACAAGATTCCGGTGCTGGGGGAAATGCTGCAGGAATGAAGAGTCTAGCAGGGGAGGCGAACGTATGAACAAATAACTAAAAAAACACCGTGAGAGAAGAGTTATCCTCCAGAGAGTGAAAGACGGCACAGGAGCGTGGAGGGCAAAGAAGGGAAGGAAAGCTGCAGGGAGACGTGAGCAGGGCCTGAGAGCTGGGCTCGGTGAGGACGGGCAGGCCAGAGGTGGCCACAGGAGGTGGCCAGGTCCCTGGGGAGGCTGCAGCCCAGGTGTGGGCATGGCTGCTGGCCAGCATCTGCACAGAGCTGCATGTTAGGAGGCAGCTGATGCTTCCAGGGCCTGGAAATAACTTTGGCCACTGTGGGCAACTCTGAGCTGCTTGAAGTTGGTAATAGAAGTTCAGCAGCTGATCCGTTTGACAGTAGCTAAGCCCTGCCTCCGAGCCCAGGTCCCAGCCATCGGTGAGGCTCTCCGCAGCAGCACATCGTCCTCCTCCTGTGTGGCTGGACAGTCCTCCCCCAAATCCTGCCCACACTCTGTCACCTGGTTCCCAGGCTTTGACCACCAAACTCAACGGTGGCTTCTTAGCCATGAACACCCTGGACCAGGGAGGGAATCCAGGGTGCTCTTCCTACCATGCACCTGTTGTTCTGCTTCCCCAAAGCTCAGTATGCCCATCTTTAAAGTGGGACGACACGCCCACGACTCATGGTGCCAGCCTGTACAGAGAAGCTCTTTTCCACGTGCTGCCCCTGTCTCTCCACCTTTGCCTGGGGGGGGCCTGTTCTCCCACCCCACCCCTGCCAGGGGGTGTGAGGGCCATGCAGTGGAGGAAGCCTCAGCCTTCGTGGGGCTTCCTCTGCAAGGACAGCCAAGGTCCTGCCCTCCCTCCTGCACTCATCCTCCCTCCTGGCTATGTCGAGGGCCACCTGCCTCTCTTGGAGTTGGTGGGGGCCCATGGCCCTACCCTGACAACATGTGCCTTGAGCAAGTGTGGGGTCTGTCTGAGTTCTGGGTGTCCCATCCCCCAACAGGGCCTCCTGGGTCGCACCCCTGCCTGTTTGCTGAGGCGACCCTCACCTGGGCCAGCTGCCCTCCCTTCTCTGCCTTGATGCGGGAAACCCCCGCTCCAACATAAGGGAGGAACTCGGGGAGAACACACTCTCCTTCAAGAACATCCACACAGCATACCCCTGGCACTCTGTGAAGCCTAAAAGAAGAGCGGGTGTGGCACGTCTGCGGGGGAGGGGCCAAGAGCTGTAGGCCTGCGGCACCTGCGTCCTTGTCCTCTGCTGCCCTGTGTGGAGACGGGGCCCCCAGAAGCCAAGGCTAGCAGTCTGCCGTGCAGAATTCGTGAGATGAAATGCCCCGAGTTAGCATCGGCCCACAGTTAGCATCCATGCAGTAACTAACGTCTGGCCCTGGGTCGTGGGGAGCAGGGAGGGTGGCACTTGGGGTGCTCACAAGCTCTGTTCACCTGTGACAACTGTACCTACTTTTAGGCGGTCAGTAAGGTCACACGGGCAGTGTTTCAAAAAGCCTTTTGTGTGGATAGTTGGGGGTACAGTAATTATTAATAAATATTAATCAGATGCAAATATCATCTCATCCCGTGATGACTCTTGTAAATGCCCCATGACAAAAGTCACGTGACCTCCACTTTCGAAATCTGGACTCAACCCTCGGGAGTGAGAAGTGGCAACCGGTGTCAGACTCAGGATTTCCTAGGACTATGAAGTAGTCGCCCCACCGTAGCCAGAAACTATGGAGTCCTTCAAGTGAGCCAGGCCCTCTACGTGGATAATCTCCCTTAATCCTCCCAGCCCTGGTGCCAGGGGAGAGGTAAAGACTTCGAGTCTTCTCTGCTGTCCATGAGAAAACAGAGATTCCGAGAGGTTAAGTAACTTGCTTGGGGTCACACAGCGAGTGAGTGGTTGAATGGACTCGGACCTGGGTCTTGTAGACACCGAGGTCTACATTTTTGTTCTACTTCCAAGTAAAACCTATGTATACACTCTAATTATATACATCTTTTCTCAGTTCCTGAACCACGACAAAGAGCGTCCGTGGTGCTGAGAAGAATTTCCTTCCCTAGAATTATTCAGTCTTTTTTTTTAAACATAGCATCACATATAAGTAATTTCACTTTTCTTTCCTCCTCCAAGTGACTCATTTGAACACTTCAGAAACTGTGTCTTCCAGAGACACAAAATTATGTCTGTTTTCTCCTTAACCAGAAAACCTTAAATATTTCCTTCTCTGGGGACATGTGAATAATTTTGAAATGAATGAATACTCCCTTGGGGTAAATTCCTTTTGAAGAATAACTGGGTGGTAAATAATCAGGCCAGCACTGAGACAAGAAAGGTGGCACTGACTTTCTGGAAACATCCATTTGGCTTCTGAAGCCCCTAACACAAACTCCTGATTCAGGATTCAGACCTGTAGGCCTCAAAAGGGCAACTAGGTTTTGTTGCTTCCATAAAGCAGAGCAAACAACGTGCCTGATTCCCATGTGAAGAAGTCACTTTCTACATTTCTGACAAAATGAAATCAGGGGCGTGGGAGGCTCAGTGGGTTAAGTGTCTGCCTTTGGCTCAGGTCCTGATCTTGGGGTCCTGGGATCAAGCTGGGCTCCCTGCTCAGCAGGGAGTCTGCTTCTCCCTTTAGCTCTACCGCTCCCCCCATATAAATAAATAAAGTCTCAAAAAAAGAAAAATATTACATTTCAAATTTTAGCTATATCTACACTGTAGTTTAAGGGAAATTGTACATAAGAAATATCTGCTGTGAACTGGCCCCCTTTCTCCTCGCACTCTGCCTTCTTGAATCAGAACGTCGGGGTTCGGAGTCCGGTCATCCGGGTTTCCGTGGGCCTTCTGGAACACCGCTGTCCACTAGAGTTTGAGAACCTTGCTTCCTCTCATTCTATCCCTCTCATTCTATCAACCACCATATAGCCTTATTATTATTATCACGTCATTTTATAAATGAGTAAACCGAGGCCACAGAAATTTTTATATTTTGTTCAAGAAAGACGCAAGTGAGCAAATAATCTCATGTCAGATATTTATACCCAAGCTGGAAGGTTTGGGTGTACTTACCTGTGAATGAAGGAGGAAGAGGTGGGGGAGATGGAGGAAGGAAACTGCAAAGCCCTCTTGGGATACAGAGGGCGCCCAGGCTACCTCCTATACCTGCCACCGCAGGGGCGAGGTCACAGTGGCCTGTCCTCAGAGCTGGGTCCCCTGAACGCCTCATATCAAAATGCAACTCCCTCCATTATTCTCACTTGTGTATTTACTAAAGCCAAGAAATATTGACACATTTTTCAAACATTTCAAATAAAAATCTATTACCGTAACTGATGGTGACCAATTTTTAGAATAGGTCCAGCAAGGGACCTTGACTCAAAACTGTCTCCTTGTTTGTAAGACACACATATCATCTCCCCCCACCCTGAATTTCCTAAACACCCTTCGTGGGACCAGGTAGAGCCCCCTCATGAACAGAATAGCGCATAACTGTCGCCCACAAACCTTCCCTCAGAACTTCCTCTTCTCACACACTCCGGCTGAGTTAGAAAAAATAAAACAAACAAACCCCCTTTAACACTTTCCCTCAAATATTTGTACATAATTAATTCACTGTTAATCAGTTGAGGAGGGCTCTTTGATACTTTGGAAATAGAAACAGAGCGGCTTGGGCCTCAGCAAATATATTTTTCAGGCAGCCGGGTCCAGAATCAGGAGACTGCTCCCCCTTGCAGAAGCTAGGTCACCTGGGGCCGGCCAAGATGCCCACAATCCAGGTGGGACCCGGTCAGTGTCCGGGGCCCTCCACCTGCAGCAGCGCCTGCCAGTGGGACAGGGGAGCCCGCCCCAGTGCCTTGCCCTCTCCCCTGCTCACACCAGCCACTCGGCTCCCGTGGAAGGCAGAGGGATTTCCAGTGAGTCACCGCGAGCAGCTGGTGACCGAGGGACGGCATAAGCATGAGCCCTGGTTTTCTCGGCACTATATTTAGAAAGGCACAGAAAATCCCATCCTCTGGTGTTTCCACCTGTTCAGACATGCCGGAAGCTCCTTCACCTCGGTCTGCCCTCACCTCTCCCTCGCTGGGTCCCGCCCACCTGTCTACTGGTGGCCCTCCTTGCTCCCAGCAGCCAGCCTGTCCCTCCCTGCATCAACTCCCTCATGGGCTCCAAGTATCTAGAGGGACCTATCAGCCTGCCAGAGGCCGGCTCTCCTGCGCCCCCCTCCCTTACCCCCTGGTAACTGCTGCTAAACTTCAGGGTCCACTGAGTCCTTGGGCTCAGATGTCTCCCCGAACATGACATAAGCATGTCACATTGTGCATCAACTTTTCCCTGTACAGTCTCCTCTGCCTGGAACTGTGCTTCTTAACCTTGACTGCACATGAGACCCCACTGGGGTCATTTTGAAGTTTCCATACCCCAGACACATCAAAGACATAAGAAATCCAAGTCTCTCTGGAGAGAGGGCCCAGGCATCCATATTTTTCAAGACTCCCCAAGGATTTCAACAGGCAGTCGAGGTCAGAGCCAACTGCTCTCAGTGACGGGTGCCTCTCTCCACACCTTGCTTCTCCTGGCAGGCTCCTACTCATTCAACAAGACCCAGCCCCCCTGCCAGTGCTCTGGGCGTCGGGTGAAGCCTGTGTACCTCTGAGACATTGTGTCCTACTCAGCACACCCAAGTTACAGGTCTCCTCTGTTCCGGCCTCCAACCGCATCGCTTTCAAGTTTCACTGGACTGTTGTCCCAATCTTGGCCACCAGACTATGAGTTCCAGTGGCCACTCTGCTGGGTCCTCTCCACAAGGCCAACACCCAACAGTGCCCAGCGGTTGTGGATACTCTGCTATTGATATTCTGTTGTGTGTGCTTAAAACATTTCTGGTCTGGTGGGTTTGGGATCACAAACCCCTTCCTCCGTTCAGCCAGCAATGGTGAGGCCTCCCCTCTGCTCAGTCCTGGGCCCCACATGGGAGACGAGAAGGTTGTTGGGGAGAGTAAGGGGCTGACATGTGATGACTCAGTAAGACTATTTCCTCCAAGGAAGGAGTCACCACTGATTACTTTAGTGAAGGTGGACACGTAACAGGGGCCACTTAATTTTTCTGGGGAACATAGGTCAGTCTACCATCAGCTTGTCAGTTTCCACATCCATGACTCTGTCCTTGCACTGCACTGAGCCCAGGCCTGCTGCACCATTAGGAATGTTACCCACCACTTACTGATGCTGCCAATAATGACCTTGGCACCAAAACCTTCTGAAAGAACAAAAGGATGGATGGATGAGACAGACAGGAGGTGCTGTTATAACCCAAAACATAGACACTAAAATGGTTGGGTAATGCCCCTTTCTGTGACAAACCCGGATGAGTGAGATTTCACTGCCTCCCTTGCAGCTAGGGGTGTAGCCCTGCAATGCAGCACCGGCCAAGGAGATGTAGCTGGAATGCTGGTGAGCTCTCCTGGTATGAGCCCAGCCCCCGCCATGCTGTGTTGTGCCCCATCTCCCTCTTACTGAGAACAGGAGGCTGGAGCTGGCTGCCATGGGCGGGAAAGCCACAGCTAACAAGAACCAAGCAAGACGACAGATGGAGCTTCCCGTACTGGAGGCACTGTGGGGTCCCCCCACCCTCGCCCTCCCCCCGCCCCCCGGTCTTGGACATTTTTTGTGAAGCTCCTATGGTCAGGCTTCTGTGGCCTGAAAACTGCCCCCGACTGGTGTGGATGTTTCAGTGCCATCAGAATGGGCCCTTTGGCAATAAAGCCTCAGAATCCTCACCCCTAAAACGGGGTCGTAACATTCATCATTAAGGGAGGACAGAATGTACCAGAAGTGCCCCTTGACCAACGGCAGGAATCACAGCTCTCGTTTGTGGCCACGCCCATGCAGTCTGTCATCCTGCAAAATCCTAAAACAGCAAAGTTCAATGGGATACTGACTGAGCATGTCTCCCCAGCATGCTGGGAAACACAGCCAGACAGCTATAGGCACAGCGTCTCCGGGCCTCTGCCTAAACCATGAGATAGTAGGACGTACTTGGACAATGAGAGGGAACTTGAAAGCAAGCTAGCGGCTGATTTATAGAAACCTGCATTTCTACAAACTGTGTTTATAGAAACCAGCAGCGGCGGGTCTGTTCACTTTGTAAAGGTTTTGAAAATCTATCCTTGCACCAGCCTCTCTGGGCCAGACAGAGGACCAGGCTCAGGGCAGCAGCAGGGGCCCCAGAACCCAGCGCCCCTGGCTCCCAGCCCTGACTTAGCTGTTCCTGCTCAGGGCCTTGGAGTTCCCCGTGTGGGTACTGGCACAGTGGGCAGTCTGCACGCTGGCTGGAAGGGGTCAGGGAGAGGGCAGAGTGCAGGGGGACACGTTACCATGCTCTGCCAGGCGCTCTCTAAGCATTATGGCACAAAAATCCTGGCTATAGGACAGCACAGCCTTGCCCATTTGCTGGATGAGAAAACAGAGGCTTGGAATGGTTCGATATGGTGTCTGAGATCTCAGGTCTGGAGTCACAGCCTAGGGGGCACTTGGACCCGAGCCCGCTTGCTATCTGGCATGAATGTTCTAGCAGCACGCCTCTGACAACAGGATGACAACATGCCTGAGTACATGGGATGGAGGGTGGGGTGGGGTCTGAGGTCACACTGGCCCTGGAGAGGCCACGGGCTCTAGAACAGTCTTTCTCAGCTCTGCATTTTTAATCCTTTGTGTACCTCCAACTGGCCCAGTAAGTGCCCAACATTCTCCCACTCTCTGCTCTATTTAAATTGAAAATCTATGTAGGAAAGAAAGAAGCCTGCCTGTGTCTCTGTATGTAATCATTCCTGGTAGGGATACTGAATCATCCACATCTTGTCATCAAGGAGGCCAGGCTTTAGAACCTGCAGGTCTGGGTTCGAATCCCTCCTTCTCTACACGTGTCAGCAAGAAGGAATAAAGCACAGATCACTAACCACCAGGATCCAGCTGCATGAGACCCTGCAATGATGGCCCGCTCACGAGGCTTTGTCCTACTAAGTGAGCTATGGTCACTTTCATCCGCAGACAACCACCAAAGTCACACGCACATTCAACCGGGTTCATTTCTTGAATAAAACACCACCCTCTGGCACTAGCCAGGGAGATTTCCAATGAGTCATGGGAAGAAGCTGATAAACCAAGGAACTCAGAGCAGGTGAATATCAATGACCACTTTTGAACTACCTTTAGAACGTCAGGGAAAACGATGCACCCATCCTAGATGTTATTTTTGGAAACATTAATAGGTGGGCTGTTTCTTTTCTCCTTTTCTTCAAACAGGGAAGCCTTTTAAACTTGTTTTTCAAAGTTCTGCCATCAGACCAAATAAATAGGGCACAACAGGTACGTGCTCCCACAGGTGTGGCCCAGGGGAGTTCGTAAGAAGGTAAAAGATTCCAAGATTCACAATCCTCCTTGGATTCTGGGTGAAGGTGTTCGCTGTTTGCCAAGCCCGATTATTCTTTTCTGCCAGCATGTCCGTAGGTTGCTCAGTTTGAAGAGAGAGGGGATGATCGCAGCAGATATTAACAGAAACAAAGACAACAGGAAGAGAAGTGTTCCCATCTTGGGCTTTTACACTCTGTACAAAATCCCCAGGCTCATACCAACACAGTCCCCAGAGTGAAAATCAGGACAGTGCTCAAATATGACATCTCAAACAGCCTCACAAATATTACCGCGACCATTTGCCAAGCCCTAAAGAACATTACGACCATAACAAGAAAGAATTTAGTCAATATTCACAGTTATGAAGACGTTTGCTCATAGCTGGCTTAAAAAGGGCTCTTGGTAAATCCACATTTCCTAATTCTTTATATTCAAAACGTCCCAGCAGGCTTCTCATCCCCTGCTCTCGCGTTCCCTCCCTTTCGCAAGGACTCCAGGGCCCTGTCACTGCTCCCCTTTTCCTCTTTGCAGCAATGCCACTTAATTATCTATTTTCAAATCACACAAAATAGCAACCACATTGCTGGATCCGAGCTGGGACGCAAGATTTCTACACTGCGGCTGTGGAGAAATCACCGTGTTCAGTCACAGGGAACACTTCATTCTTCAAGACTGTTAAGCAGGGGAAGAGCTAAATCGGGAGCCTTCCAAACCATGAGGAATGTCACAAAAATGATGAAGGGATGACATACGGGCTTAGGTGATAAACACTGCATTTGGATGGTTAGTGTGGATTTTGTTATAGGACAAAGAATCAAAGAATCGGGCCGGAGAACATGTGTGTGCATGTATTTACACGTGTACGCACACATGTGTGCGTTTGGGGTTTTCTTGGGACCGATATGGCCTCTGAGACTTTTCCTATTATCCTGGCTTGAAATGCTTCCTAAGTGTCTTGTGGTGGAAGGGGTTGAGCTGTATTTGGCGGACTATTACCACATCCATCTGAAGTCCCTTGGGAGAAAACTGGGGCCCGTTTTGCGCAGAAAGCCCTTTATAAATGCAAGAGAGGATTCCTTGGCCTGAGGCAAGTTCTTGTATAAACAGATTCTGGCTTTGGCTTTTTTTTTTTCTCAGCTGAGATTTCTAATCAGCCTGCATTCAATCCCAGACGCAACAGAAACTGCTGGTCAGACATATTTTTTTGTTTACATAACTATATATTATTATTACTTTTTTTTTTTTACTCAGAAACATCCCATGGAGAGCGTCTTTTCCCAGTGTCACCGCGGGAATCACAGAATAACAGAGGAGAAGGGATGAGGGAGGTGGGGTGGTGGAAAGCGGGGGGGGGTCCCCCAAACTGTCAGGCACCGGCAAGCAGCGTGGGCCCTGTCCCGCCGGGGGGTACTCACCATGGTCGTGGGCGAACACCAGTAGCCCCAGCCCCATCAGCATCTGAGCCAGCTCGTCATAGCGGCCACAGTGCTCCCCAGCTCCATGCGACACAAAGATGAGGGCCCTGCAGGGGTGAGAGGGAGCTGGGTTAGGAGGACTGCAGAGTGTTGAGCACAGCTTGAGCAACACAGAGCTTTCAGGACACCAGCAACGAGTGGAGACCGAGTGTCCTCAGCCCACCATGACACACTGTGGTTGTGGCCACTGCAGTTGCCTCAGGGACAAGGCAGGGGACTCAAGGCGATCGGAGCAGACCCTAGAGCTCTGGCCCTAGGTAGCCAGGAGAAGGTGGCTTCAGCTTCTGCCAGGTGTGAGCCACAAAGGCTGTGGGCATCAAGGGGCTCCAGCCTTCTGGCTGAAATGAATGATGAGCTAATCCAAATGGAGAGACCACATCAGGAAGGGACAGCAAGTCCTAAAAGGAGATGCTGGAGCCCTGAATACAGCCTGACCTGAAGCCCATGCTCTCCCCCCGCCCCACCTTCTGTCGTGCTCTTTTTAGCCCCTTGTGAGGAGAAGAATCCTGACTGACATTCAGCCCTTTCCATTCCTGTGTGGGGATGGCTTACTTCTCTGGGTTGCTGGAATTTGCCTCACCAGCCCCCTTGTATTCCTGTCCCCCTTTCTCAAGCTGGCAAACTCTTGCCCTTCCTTCAAGACCCAGCCAGGATGGGGCGCCTGGGTGTCTCAGTGGGTTAAAGCCTCTGCCTTTGGCTCAGGTCATGATCTCAGGGTCCTGGGATAGAGCCCTGCATCGAGCTCTCTGCTCAGCAGGGAGCCTGCTCCCCCCCCCCGCCCCCGCCTGCCTCACTGCCTACTTGCAATCTGTCTGTCAAATAGATAAATAAATAAAATCTTAAAAAAAAAAAAACAAAAAACCCCACCCTGAGGTTCCCTCCTCTGAGAAGATTTCAGAGCCTCCAGCAGGCTCTGCTAAGTCTCTCTCTCCCCAGGGCTTCTGTAATCCCTCTGTTGACACAGGGGCAACAGCAGCTTTCTGCCTGCACCACCACCAGTTACAACCTTCTTGAGGACAGGTGAAGACTTGGCCTTTGCCTTTTCTTTAGTAGCTAGCAGGGTAGAGATCCTGCACGAAGGAAGTTTGTGCAGTTTTCCAAGAAGCAGCTGTCTTTTGCACCCTAGATCTGTGCAGGAGAAGCCTCGGGATCCAGAAGCAGAGCTTGACTGGGCACTCAGTCACCCCAGAAAACCTCCAACATGGCAGGGTGACTCTGGGACCCGAAGAGTAGTACCCCCATGCTATGGTTCACCCCAGCTCTGAACTAGCCAGAGTCAGCCTGCCCGTGGTGGGGGTTAATGAAAGAGCATTGAGAGTCTCAGACAGTTGTCAAGATTCCTATTCTTGGCATAAGACCCACGGGATGCTAGGTTCCTCTTCGGGCGAAGAGTGAGTGCTGTGAGCAACACCCATCTGATTTCTGCCAATAATGAGAGGAAAGAGGAGGGGAAGATAGAGAAGGGGGAGAAGGGAGGAGGGGAGAACCACAGCTGCCATTTTCCTGAGCATTCACAACACATCAGTTCCTCTATTAATTCTACCTATACGATTTCTAACCCTTATCATCATCTCGGGCTTTGGTTTCTTTACAGCTGAGAATGAAAATCAGAGAAGTTAAGTTTATAGCCCAAGCCGCACAGCAAGTTGGTAACATGTAGATCTGAGCACGTCACTGACGGCTTTCAGGTTCAGCGGACCACAGGTGGGCTCAGAATACAAGTCATCCTTTCCCTTGCCTGCCTCCCCACTCCTTCTGGCCACCTCCCCAGCTTACCTCCCTGTCCTCATGAGGGGCTCCGTTCTTCCTGCCTCAGGGCCTTTGGCCTTGCCAACCCTCTCTGAGTGCTCTGGTTGTGTTCTCCCATTGCTGCTGGTTGTGCTCTGGTCCCAGGACAGACATCACCTCAAAGAGGCTTCTCCTCCATCCCACCTAGGGTGGCCTCCCCCACTCCAGTCTTTCTGACCCACACAAGCCCTTACCACGCAACATGGCTGACCATCACTCATACTGGTTTGTAACTGCTCACACAGGATGCCATCATTTTGCCATTCACTTGCTTTCTTGGTTCCTGGCCCTCTCCTCCTCTCCAAGGTCAGCTCAAGAGGCCGGGAGCCTCGTTGACCTTGCCGCTGGCAGAACCCCGGGGCCGGATCCCAGCCTCGTGGCACCCAACAGGGACAAGCAAATGTGTGTGACCAGAGGGAACACCTCATTCAAAAGCCTGTGTTCCTTCTCCAACTCCTCTCTGCCAGGCTGTGTAGGGGCAGAGCTATGCCTGTTCGTTTCGCCCTGCATACCCATTCTATTCTTTGAGCAGTGCACAAAATACCAGCATGAACCTCATTTGCCTTTGGTATCTGTCCTTTCTAACTTTTCCCTAAGAATACGTTTCACACCATCTTTGCTGCTTCCTGGGATGCCCAGCCACCTGCTCCAGAGCAGACATCAACCCGGGCAGATTCCAACCGCCCATCTGACGCTTCTGGGGTCCGCTGCTGGGTCTTTTTCTCAGCTATGGAGGATTACGCCAGAAGTTCTAAATAGTCCACTCCCGTCTGCAAAAGGGCGGGGCTTCCAAAAAGGATGGCGCAAGCCCTTTAACATCCTTGGCGAATGCGGCAGCCCACAGTTATTGCCCAGGAACTGGGACTCCAGCGGTGTCAGGCTGCAGCCAGCTTCTCCCTGCAGTCAAGGTCCCCCTCAGTGGAGGAGCCCCTCAGGGTCTCACTTAGCGCCCAAAAGAGTGGCACGAGGCATGCCATTCTGCCTGGACTTGCTTATTAATAGAATCTACCCCCCGGAGACGCGATTTGGAAAAATACTTGGCCTCTGACTCCACAGAAATTTCTTCCAATCCAGCGATTCTCAATTTTGCCTACAACTTGAAATCTCCCAGCGAGCTTTCCGCAATGCTGAGGCTGGGTCTCACCCCCGCAGAAGCAGCTCTGGGTTTAATTGGCCCAGGGTGGGAAAAGCTCTCCAGGGGGTTCTGATGTGCAGCAGCCGAGGTGGAAAAGCACCTGCTCTCATCACAGCATGGGGCGTGGGCTAGGATACGTGGCTCAGATGCCACTGGGAACTCACCAGTGGCAAGAATGTAGCCATTTTGGCCTGGAGACTCATAGCCACTTTGGAGCCATTCATCTCCCCGGGGAACATGTTGGGTAAACCACAGCTTCTTTCTGTAGAGATGCAGAGGCTTCCAAAACTTGCTGTTGCCTTCCCTTTGGGAACAAAGCCGACTGGCCTGGCTTCCCCCCACAGCAGGCAGCAGAGGCTTCTGTGGGCCTTTTCTGCATGGGTGAAGCAGCAGGGCAGGCTCGGCTCCCTCCCCCCGACCCACCTCCCTGGAGCCAGACCAGCCATCGCAGCAGACTAATGGTCTTAAGCTGCCCCTGTGGTAAGGGTGGGGTGGGGTGGGGTGGGGGGAGGGTTCTCCTCAGTTTGTACATTCGCCTCGTGCCTGGGCCCCAGTTCTGATTATTCGTCTCTCCTCCCCCTTCCTACATGTACTTGCTCCCTGGACCCGAGTCTTTGTTTTATAGAATCTGTCTGGCAAAGTGAACATCAAATCGCATTACTCCTCTGCCTTAAAGCCTTCAGAGACTTCTCACCGCAAGAGAACAAAGCTATTGCCTCTGTGATAACATCCTCCCTTCCCTCCTCCCCTCTGCCTGTGGCCTCCTTTCCAAAGCTCAGATATGCCGATTGGGGTGCACTGCTAAGGGCTGGCGGGGGGGGGGGGGGGGGGGCGGGGTTCCTGATTTGCAGCATTTGCCTATCTCCACAGTGTCAATGCTCTCTCACAGCCGGCTTCAGGCTAACATGCTGCCACAGAACATGGGGTTGGAGGGCGTGCACATCCCGGCAAGTTCTGGCAAGCCCATTCCTGCCTGGGAGCCTCAGCCTCCACCCAGGCATGGACCAGGGACCCCGTCCCCACTCTGCATGTGGTGGTGGCTTTGACCGTCACGTGGATCTCAGGCTGTCTGTGGGCGCTGCACTGAAAAGGGGCCCTTGAGCACGGGTCACTGTCCAAAACTACTTCTCTACTACCACTTTTCCTTCCCTCTCCTCTAACTAGAATGTGTTCTTGACGGCCACGGTGTCACTGTGTGGTTTACTTCTGTATCCTTGGCTGGCAAAAATGCGGGCACACAGTAGGAGCTTAGTAAGGATTTGTTGGCTGACTGCATGACCCCCAGGGCCTGGATCTCTTTGCCCTCCCCTGCCAACCCCAGCCCCGAGGTTTGGAGTTCACGCCCGGGGAAGGCACGTTGGGAAGTCAGTCTGGCACGGGGGTTTTCCAAGGCTTCGTCTCCCACTCCCATCAGGACACCCCTGCTCTCCTGCCAGACCTTCCTCCTGCCCCAAGCACCTACTGTAGGTGTGACACCAGCTGTCTGTCTGCTCCCCAGTCACTGGCGGCCCACCTCCAGGTCCCACCCCTGCCAATACCAGGGGCACGTCCAGCTGCACCCCAAGCTGTGGGCACTTAGGCTCTGGCTCTCTGGGAGAAGGAGAACCCCCGGCCTGGAGCTGTCTGATAGAGCTCCCTCCTTCACCACTGGATGCTGACCTCCACTTAGAACTTCCCCTTTGGGGTTTTGCAAAATGTTGTGATTGTTGTTGTTTCTGCTCTGAAAACCTTCAGCACCAAGGAACCGAGATGTGGTTAAATAAACACCCCAGTTGCTGGGAGGCTGGGAATAGAGTAAGCGGAAGCCAGGATGACTGGGTTTGGTTCCAGGTGTCACCATGCATGGCCCTGGACACAAGACACCTGGTGGCTCAGAGCTGCAGGATGGCAGCAACTGGAGACCTTAACTGAGGCCATCCAGAGATATTGACTCGAGGTTTATCACGTGCCAGGCACCAGGGACCCAGAGAGGGCCAAACAGCACTATCCCTGCCCTCAACAGCTCTCAGTCAGGACAGACAGGTGCTCAGCAGAGAATATGCAGGTGTGTATTATGAGAAGCACCAGGGACAGGTGGGAGTGGCCGGGAAGGGCTCTGAGAAGGAAGGCAGCCAAAGCCGGGAGGGCCCCTGGAGTAAAGAACTGGGGGGGGTTTCTCCATACAGATGGCTCAGCACAGGGCAGTGAATGGATCTGACCTTCTGAAGCTTCTAGGGCTGCTGCGGAGAACTGAGGGAGAGAGGGAGGGTGGTGTTTGTCAAGGAACCTGCAGTCTGGGCTCTCAGCAGGTGCCAGGCACAGTGTGGTGCCCTCCCTCCCCTCCCGCCCTGGCATTCTGCAACCTCGACGGAGAACAGCAACAGAAAACTAGCAGGGCCATTTACAGAGACAAGGCAATACCCACAGTGGCAGAAATTAGGTTGCAGAAGAAGCTGGCGAAGATCTTTTTCCTGGAACTTCTTTAATGGCTGCAGCCCGTTGGGAGACAGTCATTCCGGGAGAAGGCAATGGCTGTCAGAGGGGGAGGCCCAGCCCCAGGAGCAGATGGCCTGCCTGGCATCCGGCCCTGGGAGGCGGGGCAGCTCCCAGCAAAGCATACGCAGCCCTTGATATGAACATGCTGCAGAACTTCGCAGAATGCCTAAACCGGGGCTGGTGCGGCCATGCCCAAGGTTTGACAAAGCAGAATTTCCCTGGCGTCCAAAAAGGATTTCTCCCTTTATTCCTTTGTTTAGTCACCATTTCAGGGACCAAACTTTCTAGGTCTCAGTGTGCTCACCTGTAAAATGGGGATAATCCCACCACCACCAACCTCGGGGGACACTATGACATAAATGACCAAATGCATATGGGATGAGAGGCTCCCATCTGGGGTTTCCTGGAGGACAGAAAGCACTCTGTAACTGCCTGCCATTAAGCTGTTTCCTCCGACGGCACAGATGGCCTGCCTGCAGTCCAGAGCCCTGGCTTTACACTCCAGCCCTTCCAGAAACTGGTTTCCAGATCTCTGTGGGCCTCAGTTTCTCCACCTGTGAAATGGGGACATGGCACCTCCTCACTGGGGTTTGAGATGATGAGAACATGGATGTAAAGGTGTGCAGCTCAAGGCTGAGGTCCCTTGACTTTCCTGTCACACTCTCTGCTGGCTTACCACTCCCCTCCCAAGAAGGTGAGGCTCATTCACAGACCCACGCTGGGCAGGGACCCGGGAAATGGGAGGGAAACAAGCTTGTAGCCACCAATGCCTCGAAAGACGGGGATGGGTGCTGGAATGAAAAGCATTCCCTTCTACCAAGGATACCCCCACCTGTCACCTACAGGACTGTGGTACTTGGCTGGGACCTCTTCCCCTCCATGTGCCCATCTGCGGGGGGGGGGGGGGGATCACAACACCTCCCTCCCGGGGCTGTCAGGAGGTTAAAATGAACCACCTCTTTCTCGCCTGGAAAAGAGTGGAAAACATCAGCCTCTTTCTCACCTGCCCTTTCCAAAGCCATGGCAAAGCTCCATCAACAGAGGGGCTGAATGCCCCACTGAGGAAACGTTCTGCTCATTTTATTAGGAGAAATTCAGGAAACCCGGGATTTGAGGGAGGAACCCCATGTGTCGGGTGGACCCCATCCTGCCAGCAGGCGGCCGCTCAGGTGGTGTTTGACCCAGGGAGGGGAAGGACACGAGCCCCGCAGACCCTTCGATCGTCCTCAGACCAAGGGGGTGGGAGGACGTTTGCCTGCCTGATCTGGGGAGAGGATGTGCTGTGAGCCCTCGCTCCTCCCCAGGGCGTCCCACTCAGGCAGCTGGGTGGCTCACTGCATTATCCACATTCACCCAAATCCTTCCTGCCAAGTTTTAGGACTTAAAAAAAAAAAAAAAAAATCCACCCGTCAACGTTTGTCATCGGGCCCGTGAGTGGGATCGTCAGGCTCCACTTGGACCCCTTTGCCATAGCTAAAGTGGAAGCCTGACGGGCTCTGCTGGAATCCAGATTTAACCATTTCCCTCCTCTCGCAGAGCACCGGGCTGACTTTGTTCCTCTCCGTCACTGGCAGGCCTCCCACCACACAAACAGTGTGCGGCGGGGACGGAAATAGAACATAACCGGCGAAGGGGGTCTAAAATTTCAGAGGGAGAGCTAGAAATAGACTTTTCATTTGTAAAACAGATCAATAATGTCTATCTCCTGGGGTCTTTGTGAGGGTTGATTGAGAGAATTTATGGAAAATAACGCGGCAGGATGCTTGGTGCCGAGTCAGGCATTACTTAATAGCCAGTGTTGACAGCTGATATTCACCTGGGCTCGCTGTTGGTCTAAGAGTGTGAGGCGCTAACTCCTTTCACCCTCACAACCACCCCCGCGAGGTGGGTCTGGCGATCTTCCCCACTTTTCCTATGAGAAAAGTGAGGCCCTAAGAGGCTAAGCAGCTCGCCTGAGGTCACACAGACAGTAGGTTCAGAACTCAGTAGAACCTGAACGCAGCCAGGCTGGCTCTCAGGTGCACATTCTGGACCACGGTGTGATGGCATTGCGAGAGGAAGATGCCAGGCAATCATGTCACGGTGCATGGTCGGGTGGTCCCCAAAGCCCCTTGCCCTGACCAGCTTCTCCCTCCGGCCTCCTGCCCCAGCCCATTCCTTCTCCCACCCTGTACACCAACCAAAGAAGAACATCTGGTTCTTCAACCCACCATCTCGGCCCCTGCCCGTGATTTGGCTCAGGTTCGACTCCTACCCTCTCCGAACTCTGGAGCCTTTCCTAGAGCCAATGGCTCCCTCCTGAAGTCCTAATAACACTCCATTCCCATCTCTTTTATCCTGGACTCATCAAAATCTGGTGTGAGTAGACCACGAGTTCTTTGAGGACAAGGGCTATGTTTTATTGATTCGTCCTGGTATCCTGTCCCTAGCAGCTAGGATGGCCTCCATTCTGTAAATGCTGACTGATTAATGACAGAATGAATGAAGGAGGGAATTAAGTGGCTCAGGGGTAACAGAGACAAACGTGGGCTGGAACAGCCAGGGGAGAGCTCCTGGAGGTCCACAGGCCACACCTGCAGGCCCTCCAACTATTTTGAAAGCCCCTGATTCCCCCTAGTAAATTCCCTTTTGCCTTGTCTGGCTATGGAAGTTTCTGTCATTTGCACTGGATCCAAAGACTTCAACTGAGAGCTTGGGACCGCCGTTGGCCCAAAGGGATGGCAGAAGGAGGACAGTGAGGAGGACCCAAGCAGGGCGTTTGAGGTGATGGGGGACCCAGGAGAAGCTCGGGGGTGCCAAGACAGATTCATGAGACTCTGAGGAAGGGGGTGGCCCAGAGGAGGGCAAGAGCCAGCAATGCTCAGCAGAGTGGGGACAGTGGGGACAGGAGCTAGACTGCAGGGGCCCCCAGATGCAGGAACGGAACCTGATTACACCCTCAGGGGCGTGGACGTGCTGAAAGTTTCTGGCTAGGCGTGATAAGCCAGAGGGACACATGCCTGTCACTGGAAGGCAAACTCAAGATTCAGAAGCATGATGGGAATTAGACGACTCATCACTGAAACCCAACCCCCATCTTAATAATTTTTTTTTTTAAGGCAGATCTGCAATAGAGGTGTCTTCCAAGGAGAAGATAAAATTACAATAATTTTTAAAAGGCCACAGAAGAAGTTTCCTTAAGCATTTGATCATTTAACGTGCCTTTTGAAATGTGTACAACCTCGAACAGAGAACAGCTTTGTGACCAGTGTATTTAACGCAGATGCTGCTGTCAGCCCCCACATTTTATTTATTTACTTATTATCATAAGGAACCTATAAAACAGAAGAGCTTGTCTAGGTAGATAAGGCATTCAGTACAGATCACGGAAAGAAGATAAACGGGCCGTGCCTCCCCTCCCCTCCCCCACCAGCAACAGCAGTGCTAACAGATCAGTACAGGGAGGCAGCATGGGGTGGGCTGGAGCCCTGGAGTCACTGGGCCTGAATCCCGGCTCTGGCCTTTACTAGCCACAGGCCTCGGACGAGGGACTCAGCTGCTCTCTACTCAGTTTCCTCATCTGTAAAATGGGCACTGACAATAGCACCTACCTGCCAGGTTCCTGAGGGTGAGGTCAGGAATCCCCGCAGGCCATGCGAGCTTTTGGTGTTGTATACTGGGTATGATCTAAAAGTTACTTACTATTATCTGCTGTAATCTTACCCATTAGGGAATGGGCACACAGACGTTCAATCAGATGTCAACTTTGAGGGAAGAAAATTCGATCGGAGGCCCCTCTTTCATAACCAGTATGCTAAATTCTGATGATCTCACAGGAGAGGGAAATGGGGTGCTCTTTGGGTTTTAGAGAAGCAGTGGGCTCTGAGTGGCTTCTACTCAGAGGGGCCTCCACAAAGGACATTAGCAACCCCAAACTGGCCAGACATTACCTATCCAAGGCCTGCTTCTATTGTGCAAGCCTGAAATAAATGTACTGAGCCATTCATTCATTTATCATTGATTTGCCAGACCAGTTGTATGTCAAGTCATCTAAGGATCCTATGAATAAAATAATTCCACTGTTCCAGGGAGGTCAGAGTGGAAAAAGCTCCCCTCATCTCCCCATGACTCACAGTGTAGCCTCCCCACTCCACCCCCGGCGGAATGCCTGGGTCTCTAGTTCCGAGCCCCTACTCTGCCCACTCCCTTCTGCCTGCCCATCTCCTGTGTGACTCTGGTCTTGAGCCTACACACCTTCTCCCACATGTGCTCCCCCATGCTCTACTTACCCCTAGAGCCCACAGTGACCCCGAGCCACCACACCACCCACTTCTCCCTTCCCCACTGGAGAACCCTGCTGGGGTCCCCAAAGTGCACGCTTCAGGTTGGCTGGCCGAGCACCTGGTCTGTCTGCCTCTTCCTTTTGAGGAAGCACACACTCCCAAAATGCTCCTGGAGATAGAAGACAAGGGAAGTGGAGGCCACTGAGCTTTATTCCCACGTTCCCCACGTTCTGGGCTTTGCATGCCCTCAGGAGCTCGTTCGTGGATCATTTAAAAGAGCAGGATCCTAGAAAGGTCTGCCGGGTCATCCTGTCCCCCACTGGGCCCAGGAACTAGAAAGCCACCCCCTCCTTGCCCCTTCTCTTTCTTTTCTTGTCTATGTACCCTCCTATTTTAAGACACCCTGGGAGTTCAAACTTCACGTCCTGACTATTCCACGCAGTGGCACTGGGTTCTTTTTGTGTTTGTGTTGCAAGTGTCTGTGCATCTCTTATTTGTCCTGTTCTGCAAAAGCCAAAAAATTCTTATTTGTTGAGCAAGGCTCTTTATATATGTTTTGTTGTTGATTATTCCACCCCAGCTTCTTCCCAGGACTTAGGACCAGGGCATTTCTGTACCAGCACAGTCCAAACCCTACCTTTGGTGTCTGAGAAAGTCACTCACCGTCTCAAGCGCCTTCCTTACAAAAGAAGAATGAGAATCCCTTCCTTGCACAGGCTTTTCCAAGTTTAAATGACAGTTAGCGTTTCACCTGCCCGAATGCTGGTTCCCTTCTTTGGACTTCCCTTTCCCCTTCTGTGCGTGTCAGGATGGTATGAATTGAGTCATGTGAGAACATGCAAAGGAGGCTTGCACTTGGAAAGAATGCTCCAGACAACCGTTTAGTTACATGCCAGGTCACCTACTGGGTTTCTGGTCTGTGTGTTTGGGTTTTTCTATCTCTGACTCACATCAGGCAGGCACATCTGTGTCAACAATGAGCTGAACCTCATCCGCCCCGGGGCGGTGGGGGGAGGGTCATACTTGAAACATTTTTATTTGGGGCAGTGATGATGACTGTCAGCCTACCTAAGTCTGAAGGAATTCTCCATTCCCCCGGCTGTGAGCCAGATGGAACTCTTCCCAGCTCCAACATGCGAACTACGATGGCTCCCCCAGAGAAACCATCAGAGTAGCACCAGGCACGTGGCGGGACAACGGGCCACCTTTGGCCCCTGCTGATTCAGCAGCTCCCACTGCCATGGTCGGGGCTTGCACCGCAGCCCGCCTGTGTCTACAGAGAAGAAAGGCAGACCCTGGCTTGGCCAATTTGCCCAAACTGGATGGTTTCAAAGACCCCACTTAGCATAATTCCTCAGAAGCCAAAGTTACTAAATCGTTAGAAAAATAGGTTATGTATGTATTGGTTATAACGGAACTCTAATTTTATTTTAAAATGTATAACAACATGGGTAGAGGGGGATGGGTGAAGCAGGTGATGGGAATTCAGACCGGCACGTGTGATGAGCCTCAGGAGATGTATGGAAGTGATGAATCACTAAATTGTACACCTGAAACTAACATTACACTGTATCTTAACTACCTGGAAATTGCAATAAAAACTTAAAAGAGTTATAACCGCGTATTTTTCTCCTCTCTGTGCCAGCCGCTGGGCTTTGCCCTCTATACGCACAGTCTCAGCTGCCTTGGCTGGAAAAAGCTCAGAAAAAGCTCATGCAGCTTTTTCAGGTGTCAGTTTATTCCTTCCTCGTAAGTGCCCACTCTTAGCTTATGGAAGCCAAGTCTTCCTGGATCAGGCCAGAAGTTCCTGGCAAGTTTCTCTGTTTCTCGTAGCAATGCCATCTCCTAAGATCCTTGCTTCTGTGACTCCTTAGAAGGGAGTCCTTCTTTAGGACTGCTAAGTCTTTTGGATCGCTGGTGATTTTTCATCTTTTGTTCAGCTTTTCCAAAGAAAGTCAAGATTTGTTCAGTACTAGAAATTGGGAGATGATTGGGAGGGTGGGGGGGGGCGGTTCTTGACCAAAGATTTCAGTCTAGATGAAGCAAAAGGCTTAGCATTACTCTAAGTAACTACCTTAGTACACTGCAGAAGAGTAATTAATGTTCCTGGTGCATTCATGAAGAGAAAAATCATGCCACCAAATCTTTCTCTATATATAATATTTTAAAATGCACACACCCATGCCCACACACATAATTTATGTATGTTTAAAAAGGGAATGTGGGTCATTCTGAAAAATGGAAAAATACAGACAAGCCCAAAGGAAAATGAAATCTATCCATAACCTCACTATCCAGTGATAACTAGTATGAACATTCTATCTCCTTCCTGGTTCTTCCTCTCCACATATATTAATATATGTTTGTTATTGCTAACAGTTTAATTATGAATGTATAGTTATGACTTTCAATTGTAATTATAATTTATAGCCATGCTGCATGTTTCATTTCGGATCCTGCTTTCGATTCCTTAGCTTCTTTCCACAAACAGTTGCTCACAGGAAGAACACTGCCACCTCCTTCCAAAGTCCCTCTGAGAGTGAATGGGGGGAAAGTCTGAGAAAGCCCCCAGCACAGGGCCCAGCACCTGGGAGGTATCTAAGAAGTGATTAGGCATGGCACTCAGACCCCTATTCCCCTCCTGAACCCAGAGCAGACATTACTAATCAATCACAGCTCCCTGCTCTGCCGAACACCAGGCAGCCCATGAGCCTTTTTTTCAGCACCATACTCTGGACAGCCACAGATTATATTCCTACCTGTATTATATTCCCTGGTGGTGTGACACCTGGTCCTTCAGATTTTCAGTCCCCAATTTCCCCCTAGGATGATGTCACTGCTACTTGGAGCAGCCAGCCTCCTGCATTTCATGGATCAGTAGCTGACTCTTTTACACTTAATTTGGGTGTTCCCTACAAAGCAATGTGGAGCTAATGCAGTCGGGTTGCCAAAATCAGGGTCTGGCTTCAAAAACTCTAGTTAGGTGTCCAGTGGATGAGAGATTCTTCTGCTACACAATGGTGGCCGCGCAGAATTTAGTTTAAGACTGGTCCATCTCCATTCCTGCACCATCAAAAGAATGTTATCTCACAACCCTCAAAACAGCAACATACTGAAGCCACGGGTGCTCCTTGGTAAGTATCACAAGATGCCTGGGGCCATCCAGTCTCCTGAGCACTGAATCTCAGTAAAGCCTTCCCAGTGCAAGGATAATTAAATTCCAAAGTGGGCCCGCCCTGAAGCTGTTCAACTAGAAAATTACAAGCCACAGCAACGATGTATTTTCATATAAATGTGCAAAAGCAAATCCAGCATCAACCAGCTCAAGACAGAGGGGGATAAACAGTTTGATGCATTTTAACACCTAATTTATCATACTGCTAACATCTCTCTTTGGGCACTTAGCACATTCCCCTTCCTGGGCCACCCAGATGCCTGCCTTATCTAGCCTGCTAAACCAAGGGGTTCTGGAAGGCAATGCCTTACTCACACTGCAGGGTCTCATGGGAGCCTGCGAGCAACTGTGGTGCCTGCAGTCATGGCTGGCAGAAGAGAAGCAGGTCATGCAGCTCTGTCGCCAGCACGTGTGGGCTGTAGGCTGCATGACCACACCAACATCACCCCCAGCCCCATTCCTACTGTCCTTGTTTCTCTGCGGAGGACAATTCCCAGGGGTGTTCTCCACTCAGCCTCTGGGACAGTCACTCTCTGCTGGCTCGTCTCACTCCTGCATCCCACCCATGTGGCTGTCCCAAGCAGAGGTGGGGACAGTGGAGCAAGGCCACATCTCTAGCTGGGCCCATGGTCACCAGCTTGCTTTTTGTTGGCAAAGAAAAATGTCCCCTGGATACACAGGAGTACCATCTCTCCTCAATATTTCCTCTTCACCTTTCAATACTCAGTCTAGCCTTCCTCCGCCCACAGCCTATTTTCTGAGCTGGGAGGCCTCTGAAAGCAGAAATCCAGGGCAGAAGGATTGAGACCTAGACGTCCTTTTATTATGGTTTTCTACAACTCCTTATCACATCCCTGAGATGTTGTATATTCGGAATATCTCTCATCTCCTAAAATATTCCAGATTAGGAAAACAACATAAAATAAAAAACAACAAAAATTCTTTATATCGCACAGAAGAGCCTTCCCAAGGTGTCTCCAGCCCCATCTCCAGGCGCATCCCAGCCCCTATCCCAATTACACCAAGGTCAGTGTTGCCAGGTCAGCAAGGCTGGTGTGATTTCTCCTTGTGAATTTACCTGTGTGGATTAAATAATCATCCCCAAATCGAAAGAACATCACAGGACTACAGAAGCAAGTGTGCACCTCCTTCCCCCTCAAAACATCACCACTAACTTGTCCTGACTCCTGGGAAAAATCACTGCTTCACTTTCTTCACAGCTTAACCACCTCTGCAGGTAGGTAAGTGATGATCTGTTCAGTTTTGCCTGTGTTTGAACTTTTACATGAATAGACTTATCCTGACGCTTTTTTCCCTGGGTCTTGATTGTTTCTTTTATTTGGCACGCTTGGGGAGCTCATCCACGTGGATATCTGGAGTCCTTTTTCACTACCATATACTATTCCGCCCGAAGGCTCTTTTATGATGTGTTTATCCATCTTCCTATGGACGGGCATTTGGATTGTTTCCAACGTGGGTTTGTTACAAGTCTTGTTGCAATGGCCATCCTTGTGTGGCTCCTGGTGCTCATAGGCAAGAGTGTCTCCGTCATGTGTATCTGGTAATAGAGTCACTGGAGAGGGTGTGAAGCTGTTCAGCCTCTACCAGATGATGACAAATTATTTTCCAAAGAGGTGGGACCAATTTACACTCTTCCTTAGAGATAGGAGCCTTTCTTTGCCCACAACCTCACCACCACTTGGTAATGTCAGACTTCAGATTTGCCAGTCAAATTGGGTGTGCAATGGTATTTCAATTCCCATTTTCCCCATTACTGATGAGTTTGAGCGTCTCTGGCACATTATAAGCCTTCTGGGCTACAACACCTCACCCCACAGTGATCACATTCTAGAGTCCCTCTCCTTCCTCTCAGCCGGTGAGCTCCTGCTCATTCTGCAACACCCAGTTCAAATGAGACCTTCTGAGTGACAGCATCCTTTTGGTTCCCTGAGCCAGAATTAGTCACACTTCTCACTGGGTTCCCACGGCCCTGGGCTCAGCTGTGTCAAATGCCCCGATCACCTTGGGCTGGAATAACCTGTTTCCTTGTTGTTTCTGCCAATTAATGACTGCCTCCCTCTTTTCCCTCATCTGCATCCTGCAGAGCCACACTTGGCCCAGGACATCTGCTCATTATATCCGCTGATGGATTTCATCAGGTTTAGAGAAAAACGGATTTTTTTCCAGTACAGGGTAGTTTGGACTTAGGGAGAAAGGAGGTTTGGATTTAGATAAAAAGAAAGGTCTGGACTCCTTATAAGATCAGTGTGCGTCCAACTGGTGCCCAAGGTAGATTACTGGAACGCTGGACAGACGCTCATCTCTGTGAGTTCTAGTCTCTGACTTTGGGCTCCAAGCCCTGGGTCCCCTCTGGCTCCAGCCTCATTCTCACTTCTGTGACCATGCCTGTGGCTCCCGCAGCTGGCCCCCAGACAGGGAGTCCAGGACCGACTCCCCCAGACAGGCCCTCCCCCAGTGCCCACCCCTTTCCTATTTGTTCTCGCCACTCCCAGTGCTGTCACCACCCCCTCTCCATGCTACCCCAGACCTGGACTCTTGCAACAGCCTCTATTCGACACCCTGCTCCCAGCCTCTCCCACTCAAATCTGTGCTGACACAAACCCCAGCTTTCTATTGTGTTCACAAAAGTTGTCCACTGCTCTGCTCCCACAAATGACTCATCCGACCTCAGTCCTCACCTAGCCAGCCCCTCTCCTGCCCCTCCCAGCCTCTTTACTCTGCCCAAGTCTCCTGTCCCAATAGGCTCTGTTCTGGGGTCTTCCCAGTGTGCTCCAACTGCCAGGGCCCTGGTGAGGGTTGGGTGGTCAGTGGGCCCACAATGAGCTAAGGCCACAGATGATGTGAGCATGCCAGGGAGCACCGGAGAGAAGTCTGGAGCAGAGCAGCAGGACGTGCAAGCAATTCCAAAACAAGACAGCAGGTAACCAGGGTCAGGATGAGAGAGCAACCCAGCTCCCAGGAGGAGGGAGGGACAGGGAGGAGAGGACTGGGAGGGACAGGCAGGGCCATCTGCCTAGCTTCCTGAAGTCTGTGGCCTCAACGTCCTCCCAGTGCATTCTCAGGATCTCATCAAGCATGCAGGACCAAGTGCCCCATAGAAGCCAGAAGGCAAGGACCTGCCTACCTAGGGAACATCCACTTAACCAAAGTCAAGCCCATTCCACCCAGAGATTCTTATGAATCGCTCTCTGACATAAGAAAGCATAGCATCAGTTTTAAAGCTGAGGACCCTGAGGGTCTCAGAGAAGTGAGGTTGTTTGCTAGCAGAAAAGTCAGAACTCGACTTTGGATATACCTGACCTTGAACTTGTGCTGTGCTCATTTCATCACACAACCCTAGAGGCCTGGCTCCTAATGCTGGCTCCAATTCCCCACCAGCCACGTGATTTCTCAGAACCTGCCCCACGTCTCCCAGGGTGGGGGAGAACATGAAAGAGAAGGTGGGTGTCCATAGCACTTGCCAACGGTCCCCTGCTACACTTACGCTACCTCAGTCCCCTCTTGGAAAGACAAGTGTGAATAAGTGAGAATGAATGAATGCAACCATGAACCCACTCTCTCTGTTCCCTTGGGCTTTGTGGCTGAGGTCTCACCTCCTCACCGTGACACAGGTAGAAACAGTGACTCTGGCTTCTCAGGGGCCCCCAAGCTCCTCACCCCAGAGCTGCCCCCGAAGGAAGCCCCAAGAACATTTTTTAAGTGAATAAAGGACCACATGCGTGAGTGATAATAATGAACATAGATAGCACTTTCCTTGCAAGAGACCAGCATTAACACTCACGAAAGAGGAGCCCATCTTCACAGGAGACTGCAAATGGGCTGCCCCAACTCCATCCTCCCTTTCGTCCGGAGTGATAGACTTTGACCTGAGCACATGGCTGTCTAGGCAGAGACCAACTTCCCCAGGCTTGCCTCTGGCTAGGTGTGGCCACATCACTGATTTAGGCCGGCAGAATGCGAGCGTTGGTGATGTATGCAATTTCCACGACACCCACTTTGAAACAATTTGCTTGTTTTACACTTGCTCTCTTTCTTCTTCCCCCAGACTTGGAAGACAGAAATGGCGATGGCCCAGCTTTGGTCGTGATCCCACACCTGTGGGGGTGGTGGAGCAACAGAGGGGAAGGAACCTGGGCCCCTGAATGACTGCGTGGAGCAGGCTAAGTCACCAATGTGGCCTGCTTACCCTGGACTGCTAAGGGAGAGGGAGTCTGAATCTTCATCTCACAAAAGCCACTGTGTTTGGAGGTCTCTTGTCACATTGCTCGGTCTGTACCCGTAACAAAGCCAGACTCATTACCAACTTTCCTCATGTGTGCAGCAGCAAGCTGATCTGGGTTCAGATCCAGACTAACTCTGTGACTTTGGGCTGCTGACCTCACTGTTTCCTCCTCTGTAAAATAGGGAAACAACAGGACCTGCAGGGAGAATTAAATGACATCGGACACGCACAACAAAGCCAGCTGCTGTCCTTACCATCACATCAAAATATTTTCCTATCGGCCAGCCAGGCCACCCTGGGCTCGGCCTCCTATGCCAGAGGAAGTAGCTTTTATGCTGGTCCCCCGTGTGATTAGCCATAATCTTCCTGCCACAACTGATTTTCCCGTCCTCACATCCATTTTAAAGCAAGAACCCTGAAAATCATGGTAATAAGAACCGCAGGGTAAAGTTCAGATGCATATGATTCTGGAATATTTCCCAAAGCATCGATTTTTAAAAATATATATATATTTATGTGTGTGTGTGTGTGTGTGTGTGTGTGTGTTTTTCCTCCTAGAAAAGACAAAGCCCCACGAGCCTGGAGGGCTGCTAAGATCACACCCATAATGCTACACAAAGGAACAGAAGGACCGCCTGTCATTAATCTGATGCCCACGCAGCTCTCAGCCCTTCATTTCTTCACTAACAGAGTTGTTGAGCGTGTTGTCGGGGCCGCGCACTCGCTGAGGCTCCAGGGACACATCTGAATTAAATAAAGTCCCTACCTTTGTGGAGATTTCAATCTAGTGCCAGGGCCAGAATACTTACCTAATAAATATCTTCTGACCCATGTCAAGCACCTGGAGAAACACCGTCAAGGTGAAGGGTCAAAAAGATATTCTAACACACCCCTAACAACACAGAATTGTTTCCCACACTACCGGTCATACTAGATACTAGATTCAAGACTGCTGTGAGATTTTTCCCCAATGATCACGAGTGACCAACAGGTGCATGAAAGGTGCTCAATCTCACAGTCAGCAGGGAAATGCAAATTGAAACACAATGAGCTGTCACGTCACACCACTCAGAATGGCTCAACTCAAAAAGACAGGTGACAACAGGTGACAAGGAGGTCGAGAATCTAGAACCTTGAGCTCTATTGGCGGGAGCGTCCATTGGGGCCGCCACTAAGGAAAACAGTATGGAGCTTTTTCAAACACTAAAAATAGAACTACCATAGGATCTGGCAATTCCCCTTCTGGAAATATATCCCAAGGCAATGAAAACTATGGGGAAGAGACATCTGCAACCCGTGTTCATGCCGCATTATTCACGATAGCCAAGCCATGGAAGCAGCTGACGCATCCACCGATGGAAGAATGGATAAAGACAGTGTGGGGGATATATATCAATAAACACAATGGAATATTCCTCGGCCATAAAAAGAAGGAAATCCTGCCTTGTGTGACAACATAGATAGACTTTGTGGGCACTGCGCTCAATACTGTACCATCTCACTTATATGTGGAATCCAAAAAAAAAAAAAAAAAGAAAGAAAGAAAGAAAATAAGAAAAACCAAACTCATAGGAAAAGAGATCAGTCTGTGGTCACTAGAGGGGAGGGGGGACTGGAGAAGGGGACCAAAGGGTACACACTTCCAGTTACAAGAGAAGTAAGTCCTAGGCAGCGAGGCAGCTGAAGCTAGCATTGCTGTGCAGCATACAGGAAAGGTGTTAAGATACTGAGGGGGCTTGTCACAAGGAAAACACCTTTTTCTACTCCTGTACTTTTTTGTTACCGCTGTGTGAGGTGGTGGATGCTAGCTGAACTTGCTGGGGTGATGGGTTTTCACTGAAGGGGGGCGGTCAACCACCACACGGTACGCCTCCGCCTTCCACGGCACCATGTGTCAATGACATGGACTAAATCTGGACAGCGACAGCAAGAGTTGGGTCGGAGACGACTTTAGAACCTTAAGTGTTACTGCTGCCAATAACAGTGCAGAAATGACCGCCCGGGGGGCCCACGGAGGCACTTAGCAGCCAGCAGTCCCAGTGTCCAGAATCCGATGATGAACAGAAATGACATCCCGGCTTCCCTAATTAAACAGGATCCGCCCCTCCCACCCTCCGCCCCTCTTCCTGCAATTTCCTGCAGCTGTGCCGGAAACACGCTGATTCTGGGGATGTGAGACAGGTATTGGCCTTACTCGAACGAAGTTACAAGCTTCTATGGAAATGGCTATTCCTCCAACATCACGTCCGTCCCACCTGAAAATAATTCCCTACGCTTGGAGGCATGCAACCTTCAGAAGTGATTTCTTTTTAACGGCAAAGCAGTTCTATAAAAGGCCAAGAGATTAAGCCCCTTCATTAGCATGCATGGTCTCTTCAGAGACCTCTTCTGCTCTGAACAGGCCCTCACGCCAAAGGGCCCCTCAGAGGCCACCGTCCAGATCAATATTTGGAACAGGCCTTCTGGGAAATCACTAATGGTCTCTAGAAGGCACATGGTGTGATTTTTAGGACCATCCATTAATGAAGAGCTTCCCAGCTGTCCCACGATTCCAGAACAGGCAGGCCAAGGGGCCAGATGTTGCTGTGACGGACTCGGCTTCTGTGTGGAGGAGCTCCGAGCTCAGCCTTTCAAGCCTGGTCTCTTTCTCACCGCACAGAAAGAGCCTGTGTTTGCCTTTCTTCCCAAGTGGGGAGGGGTGGCGGGGGTTGCCCACCTGCAGACCACCTGAAGGAGCACAGGGGAAGGTCTGGCCTCCAGCTGCTCCCCTGCCTCCTCCCAGGTGCCAGCCAGGCTTGCCGCAATGGCCAGGGCACGGGAGAGTTCAGGCCATCTGGGAAGGTTTCGCTGTATCGGGACACGCCATCAGAAAAGGGGAGGGGAAGGCACGCTCATCTATTTCTAGCATGACTCTAGACTGCAAGGGTGTGTACACACCTGGGGTGGGGGAAATGTTGAAGAGAGCTCGACTGTCAGTCTCCTGCAGGGATGGTACAAACTGTCCACATTTACTAGTCGGTACGATGAACTTGGAGATGCCAAACTCCTGTAAGCCCCCCGGGCTGGTGGCGCTTGGGACAAGGGAGGTCCAGTGACAACCTTAAATAACGTGAAAGCACATGAGGGCAAGGTTCTTTATTCCAGTCTGGGGGCATGGGAAGGAGGGTCCCAGGGAGGTGCAGATCTGTTTTAAATATGTCTCTAACGCAAGCCAATCTCCGGGACACAGAGAGTTGGGGGGGCTGTGGGCTCGGGGATCTGGGGCTAGCCCAGTGGGGAGCGGAAGTTAGCACTGTGGCTGGCTTTTCTCCTGTGGTCTCTCCTTCTATTGATGGCATCTGATACCAGTTTTTCTATTTCCTGAGTTAGAATAACGTTTCCTCTTAAAATAGATTTGAAATGAAAAAGAAAGCAAGTCAAAGACAGCTCAAGGAAATCACATTCAACTCAAAGGGCTGCAGTGAAAATCACACAGGTGACGTGTGAACACCCGACGTGTGGGCGACACAGGTCTCCTGAGGACGTGCCAGCTCTTTCTCTGCGGTAGGCGCACAGAACCAACTGGGCCCTGCGGGATCTCCAGGCCCCCCAGTCCCTGCCTGGCTGCTCGCTGCCACCCTTGGGAAGCCCTTGAGGACTCATGCGAGACTAGAGATGCGGAAGGGAGGCATGGGGCAGGGATGACTCGAATGAGAGGTGGCTGGGTAGGAGATGAACCTCCAAAATGCTCTTGGGAGGAAGAAGCAAAAGGCCCTGTGCCGATGAGGCCAGCTCCAGCGTGGGCTCCAGGTCTGCCCTGTCACTGGCCAGCAGGTTCTAGTCCAGACCCATGTTACCATGGCTCAAAGCCGCCCCAGCCGCCGGCAGAGTCAGCCGATCCCTCCGGTCCCTTATGCCTGGCCCACATTCCCCCCACTGGTCACAGATCCCTCGATGGTTTCCTGGCTTGCCAGCCGACTTCTGGCTTCCTGGGAACGAGGACCTTGGCGCACTTCGCTCAGACTCCCCAGTGCCTGTTGCTGTTACCTACATCTCTGAGAGGGAATGCATGACCCTAATGTCTGTGCCTCAGTTTCCCATCTGTAGAGCCAAGAGTTGGAACTAGCTCATCCTTTGGGTGCTTTCCAACTTGTCAGAGTCTGCCACTGTTAATACAATTCTCCTGTGGTGGTCAGGGGTTCTAGCTTTCTGCTTCCCCTTCATTTCACCATGGCTTCTAGTGAATATGTTCACCCCCCCCCAAAAAAAGAGCAAATTTTATGTACAACCACAAAATTAAATGACCTAAGAGGAAAGAGTGAAGGAAGAGCCTGTTCCACGAGGGGGATATGGCAAGAGTCTGACCAGCCAGGAACCCCAGAGAGGGACCACAGGAACCTTCAGCCCCCCGCCCCATGATGCCCTCCTTGCTGCCTGAAGGACAAAGGACAAAGTAGCCAGCACCGACCGCCATGAGGAAGGCCCAGAGTTCTCCAGAAGAAGCCTCTCCTCACAGACCCAACAGAGACCTTGGAGAGAGAGCAATTCTATGCGGGCACAGGAATAACATTTAGATTCTTTTCAAAGGCTTTGCAAGGGAAAATATTTAAAGAGACAGCTGTGATGCGGTTTTGGACCTGGATGAAGCAGGAAACAGGGAGTGGAGCTAGCAGAGGGTTTCTTTAGTCAGATGAGGCTCTCCGACCTTCCTATACCCGTGTGCTGGGCTCCATCTTATGTAACACATTTTTTTTTTTTTCCTGGAAGGAGAACAGCATGAACTTTCCAAGTATGCAGATGGCTCTAAGTTCTTCTGGGTGGTGAAATGCCAAACGGATGGCAATAAACGATCAGGAATTTATTGAGAACGCGGGAGAGGTGAGATGGGCACACAGTGATGAATTTAAGGGAAATGGTTACAATTTTATGGGCTCCGTGAGGCTTCTGAGCTCGGGTATGGTCCCAACGGGCAGCTACAGCTGGGCTGGCATGATCAGAGCCCACACTGGAGTTGGACACCATTGTGTGTGGAGGGGTGGACAATGGACCACGGGCTCACACCACAGATCTGTCATCCCATGGTAGGACTTCATCAGAACCACTGAGCCTTTCTGAGCCTCAATCCTCTCATCTGTAAAATGGGGTTATCATCCCTACCTCCGTGGGTCATGGTGAGCTTTGAATAGCACCTGTGCACACAGCAGGGTTATATGAATGGTTCTGGAAGGGTTTCAGGAGGCAGAGCTGCATGTTAGAGCAAGAACAGTGTCTTTAAAGCAGGCGGATATGGGTTCAGATCCTGGCTCTGCTATTTATGAGCATGTGGCTCTCTGAGACTCTGTTTCCCTATCAATAACACAGCAGCAATGATTCTCACCACCTATAGTGATATGAGATTCAGGGAGATAGAGCCAAGAAGTATGTAGCAAGGTGCTGGACGCGGGCTTGGGCCCTTCTGAAGATGAATTTCCTTCCTTTTCAAACACCATACAGGCTCAAAGATGCATATTCAAGGAGGGCTGGCTTTGCTGCTGCACTTTGAAGTTTAGCCACGGAGATGAGCCAGGCTCTCTCCCCAGCTCTCTGCTGGGGCCTGCTGAGATGGAACCTGACAATGCCCATCTTAGATGTGGTGTGTGGGGTTCTGAATGCACCTAGTGGCTGGGCAGGGCGTGAGCTGGGACTGCAAGGGGAAAACCCTCAGTGAAGCTCTCAAGCTTCCCCAAGCAAAGCACCTGGTCTAGAACCCAGACCGCCCTGGGCCTTAGCACATGTGCAAGGGGCTTGTCTTCCTGCCTTGTTCTCTGTCCTGTGGGTCCTCCAAAGGCAGGGACTGTGGGGTCTCAATGGTTTCTCTCTCTCTCAAGGCCCAGCAAAAGGCATGACATAGAGTTGGTGCTCAGTGAATGTTTGTTGAATGAAGTGGATGGATGGTTGGATGGATGGTTGGATGGATGGTTGGATGGATGGATGGATGGATGATGAACAGACAATGGAGGCATACAGATGGATGGATGAATGAGGAGATTGATGGGGGGATGGATGGGTGGCTGGCTGCATGGGCAGATGGTTATAGCTACATGTTTATCTCTTCCTTCACAGGTGCTGTGGGTTATACAAACTCTCTCTCTGAGACATTAAAGCCAAGGGCCTACTGACATCCAATACCCCTCTCTCTGGGAGTTCCCAAATCATTTTCAGAAGAGCTGTAAGGAGTGCCATAGGGCCCCTGGGGGGCTCAGTCAGTTAAGCATCAGCCTTTATCAGGTTGTGGGTCCTGGGATCAAACCCCATGATGGGCTCCCTGCTCAGTGGGGAGTCTGCTTCTCCTCCCTCTGCTCCCTACCACCCCCCAGCTGTGCTCTCTCTCTCTCTCTCTCTGTCTCAAATAAATACGTTAAATCTTTATTTTAAAAAAAAAAAAAAGGAGTGCCATGGTGAGGTCATCCTTTTAGCCCTCTCCACGTTTTGTGGCTGACACCACCCAAGTTGGAGGGAGGGGACTCCCAGGCCAGCTGCTTGTCCATGGGAACCCAAGCCAGCAACCCACTGCTCTCCTGTGACACTGCTCTCTGCCAGTTCTCCCTCCGACTACCTACTAGGTTTTTAGTCTCCCTTTACATGCTTCCCGCTGCTCTGTCTGCTGTGGGTCTCTCTGCAGCAAGGGTCTCTGCTCTTCTCCCTGTATTAACTCCCACCAAATCCTGACAAGGGAGTCTTCGAGCCTCCCCGATGCCCATAAGTTAGAGTCCAAACAAGGCACGTGAGCCCTTTCCAATGGGATGGGCACCTGCCTTCAGAGCCTTGTCCCTCAGGCTCCAGCCATTTCCTCTGTCCCCACCATGCGCAGTCCTGCCAGGGACACACTTCCCTCTTTGCTCAATTCTATCACCCCTCAAGACCTGGCCCAGGTCTCAAGACCTCCAAAGCCTTCCCGCAAATAGCTCCTTTTAGAAAACGTGGGAAAACCAGAGAAGTCTGAAGAAGAAAATGAAAATTGCCCATCACAATTCCACAACCTAGAAATGACCACTATTCATATGTCTCATCTTTTTTTCCCCATGATCATATTTTTAATATAACTAAAATCACAGTTTTATATTGTAATCCCCATGGATCATTATCTCCTAAACAACTTTCTGTACTATTGGATTTTTTGAGGGTAAACATCATTTAAAATATTTGTATAATACTCCTTAACTCATTTCCCTAGGTAACAGATTTATTGAAATATAATTCACAGAGCACACAATTCACTCTTTTAAAGTGTACAATGCATGGTTTCTAGTATATTCACACAGTAGTGAAGCATCACCATAATCAATTTTAGGACATTTTCATCGCCTCAGAAAGAAACCCTATACTCATTAACTATCACCCCCTACTTCCCAAGCTCTACCCCAGCTCTCAAGAAACACTCTTCTACTTTCTGCCTCAGTAGATTTGCCTTTGCTGGATACTTTGTAGAAATCAAATCATATAATATGTGGTCTTTTGTGACTGGCTTCTGTCACTCGGTAGAAGGGCTTCTGCTTCACCGCTGTTGGGCTGTGTATCAGCATTTTATTCCTTTCTATGCCCAAGTAATAGTCCATTTGTCTGGAGATGCCACGTTTTATTTATCCATTCGTTAGTTGACAGACATTTGATTTGTTCCTACATCTTGACTGTTAGGAATGATGCTGCCCTGAGTGTTCATGTTCCAGTGTTTGTGTGGACATATGTTTTCAGTTGCCTTTGGAACTGAATGGAGCAGCTGGGTTGTATGGTAACCTCGTCGAAACTTTGAGTAACTGTCATACTCTTTTTCCGAAGTGGCTGCACCATTTCAAGTTCCCTCCAGGAGGGCATGAGGATCTCGATTTTTCCACAGCCTCACCAATGTCATTTACCATCTGTGTTTTTGATTCTAGCCTCCTAGTGGGTATGAAGTGGTCGTTCATTGTGCTTTTGATTCCATCTCCCTGCGGACTAGTGATGTTAAGCATCTTTTCATGCGCCCATTGGCCATTCCTAGATCTTTGCAGAAATGTTTTCAGGTCTTTGACCAATTTTTCAATTGAGTCACTTGCTTTTTTAAGTGTTCTTTTTATATTCTGGGTATGATTCCCCATGAAGAAAAATGATTTGTAAATATTTTCTTCTAATTGTCTTTTCACTTTCTTGATAGTGTGTACTTTTGGAAATACAAAGGTGTGTAACGCTGATGAAGTCCAATTTATCAATTTTTTCTTTGGTTACTTGTGCTTTTGGTGTCTGAAGAAACCACCGTCAAATCCAAGGTCGTGAAAATGACGCATATGTTTTTTTCTAAGATTTTTATAGTTTGAGCTCTGACATTTAGGTTTCTTAGTTTATTTTTGCATATGGTATAAAGAAGAGGTCTAACTTCAAGTCCTTTGTAAGTTGATATCCAACTGTCCCTGCACCATTTATTGAGAAGACTATATTTCCTATTGAATTATTGAGGCCTTCTTTTCAAAAATTAATTGATCATAGATGCATGTCTTTTTTTCTGGACCCCTGATTCTTTTCCATCTTTATGCACATTGTCTTGACTATAGTTATTTCGTACTAAGTGTTGAAATAAGAAAATATGTGTCCTTCAACTTGGTTGTTCTTTGGCAAGGTTGATTGGCTTTTCTGGGCCCCCTGAGTTTTCACACGAATTTTAAGACCAGTTTGTCAATTTCTAGAAAGAAGTCTTAAATCTGTAGATCAATTTGGGGAGTACTGTCATCTTAACAATATTGTCTTCTAGCCCATTGATATGGTGATGTCTTCTACTCATTTGGATTTTAATTGCCCTGAGAATGTTTTGCAGTTTCCAGAGTATAAATTTTGCATTTCTTTGGTTCAGCTTAGGCCTAAGTATTTCTACTCTCTTGGATGCTCTTGTAAATGGAATTGTTTTCTTAAGTTCGTTTTCCGGTTGTTCACTGCAAGTATGTAGAAATACAGATGATTTGTGTCTGTATCTTATCTCGTTGTATGCTTTTATCAGTTCTAATTTTTTTTAGTGGATTCCTTAGGATTTTCCATATATAAGATCATGTCATCTGCAAATATAGTTTTACTTCTTCCTTTCCAATCTGGATGTCTTTTGTTTCTTTTTCTCACCTGACTGCCCTGACTAGATCCTCTAGTACAATGCTGAAGAGCAACGGGGAGATGGCCATCCTTGTGTTGTTCCTGACTTTAGGGGAAAAGAATATAGTCTTTCGTCATTAAGTATGATGCTAGCTTGAGCTGTTTGTCATCGCCCTTCACCAGGTTGAGGAAGGTTCCTTCTAGTTCGTTGCACGTTTTTATCATGAAAGTGTGTTGGATTTTTATCAAATACATTTCCTAGATATTTTTGATGATCTTTTTTTCTTTATTCTACCAATATGGTGTGTTGTAGTGATTACTGTCCAGATATTAAACCACTCTTGCATGCCGGGGATTAAACCTCCCTTGGTAATGGTGTATAATTCTGTATAATGGTGCTGGGTTCTGTTTGCTAGTATTTTATTGAGGATTTTTGCATGTATATACATATCAAGCATTGGCCTGTGTTTTGTTTCCTTGTATGTCTTTGTTCGCTTTTGGTATCCAGATGACACTAACCACTTAGAATGAGTTAAGAAGTGTTCCCTCTTCTCTTAGAAGGTTGTGTGAAGAATGGATATTCATTCCCTACATGTTTGGTAGATTTCAACAGTAAAGCGATCTGGGCTTGGGCTTTTCTTTGTGAAAAGTTTTCTGCTTACTAATTCAGTCTCTTGTGAATTGATTCAGATTTTCTATTCCTCTCAAGTCAGTTTCTTTTTTCTTTTTTTAAAGATTTTATTTATTAATTTGACAGAGAGAGAGAGATCACAAGTAGGCTGAGAGGCAGGCAGAGAGAGAGGGGGAAGCAGGGTCCCTGCTGAGCAGGGAGCCTGATGCGGGCCTCGATCCCAGGACCCTGGGATCATGACCCAAGCCAAAGGCAGAGGCTTTAATGCACTGAGTCACCCAGGCGCCCCCAAGTCAGTTTCAGTAGTTTGCATCTTTCTAGACATTTGTCCATTTCACCTAAGTTATCTGATTGATCAGCATACAATTATTCATATATTCTTTTATAATCCTTTGTACTCATTAAAGATTGGTAAATACGTTCCCTCTTTCATTTCTGATCCTAGTCACTTGAGTCGTCTTTTTCTTGATCAATCTAGCTAAAGATCTGTCAGTTTTGTTGGTCTTTTCCAATACCCAAGTTTGGATTCATTTATTTTGTCTATTGTTTTTTCTATTCTCAATTTCTTTTGTTTTTGTTATGATCTTTATTATTTCCTCCCTTCTACTTGTTTTAGGTTTAATTTGCTCTTCTTTTTCTAGTGTCATAAGCTGGAAGACAGGCCTCTAGCCAGCCCTGGCTGCAAATGACCCTGGTAAGGAGAATGGGATAGTTGTACCTGATAGTAAGCAATCATGAATTACACCCCTGCGGACAACAGTCAGTAAGGCAGCATCAGGAATGGCTACAGAGAGGGTAAATACCAGGTCCGTAGACTGCCCTGACTCTGTAGAGACAGAGTTCATCCCTGGCTGGCTCCCGCACCTGTGTCTGAGTCAGCTGGCCCACGGGGGCTGCTAAGACTAGATGGTCTTAAGTATAAGACATCAAGGAGAAGGATAAATCCACAGCAACTTCAGACAGGCTAAGATATCCACTGTGAAACCACAGAGAAGAAAAACATGAAAAGCCAGGATCCTCATCCAGTTCAGCCATGGATGGATTTCCAATTGCTTTGAATGCACTAGACTGGAAACAATAGCCAGCTGCACAGGACCCCCACCTCTGTACTGGTTCCCATACAGCCTACACAATTAGGCCCAAGTCCCTTAGTAGGCCAAGTACAGCTGGTGCAAACAATTGTGTCCCCCCAGAATTCATATGCTGAAGCCCTAACCTCCAGTATAACTGAATTTCCTCTTTAAAAGATGAGACTTTAAAGGAGGTAATTCAGGTTCAATAAGATCATAAGGATGTGGCCCTAATCCAGGAGGACTGGTGCCATTATAAGAAGAGAGACACCAGGAATGTGCACACATAGAGGGAAGGCCATGGGAAGACAGAGCAAGAAGATGGCCGTCTCCAAGGCAGGAAGAGAGCTCTCACCAGAAACCAACCATGTCAGCACCTTGATCTTGGACACCCCACCTCCAGGACTGTGAGGAAATTAATTTCTGTTGTCTCAGCCACTAGGTCTGTGGTCTTCTGTTATGGCATCTTTAACCAACAAACACAATAGCCATTCAAATCCAGGCTCCCAAGCAAACCATTCCAAGTTCATCTTCTGCCATGTACTTTAGACCACAGTTTCTGAAGAATGCCTGTCATTTTCAGAACATACCTCCACGCCTGGATGCAAGGCCTTCCTCCTGCCTGGAATGCCTCTTTCCACCTTCAAGAAGAGCCAGCTTCAACTTTTCTCTGAAACCCCGACACGGGGTGTATGGCCCCTGCCAGCAAACACCCACAGGGCCTGACCTCTCTCCCCAGTACCTGGGTACAGATGTCTTTGAAGGTTGTGAAGAGGCACTTCATTTCTGTATCGCCAAACTAGAATGGAGTACAGCACAGGCCAGGTGTTCAGAAGGAGCTCGTAGTGGGGCAGATGCATGCTCCTGAGTCTCCTTGCCACCTCATGAGACCGCCAGTACCACCCAGCCTCCCGCCACGCTTGCATTTGGAGCTCAGTCAATCCTGCTAAACCATCTCCTTATATCAAACAAGGAGGTAGACCTCACGTCCAGACCCTGGTGTCCACCCCGACTTTGAGGGGACTTCAAAATGGAAACCCCTTTCTGCCGGTCTGCAGGCCCCACTCGCATGTGTGTTCTCACATACAGAATTTTACTTGCAGGTTAAATTGGCTAAGACACAGCCGCCTGGTATCTCGGGGGATTACCTACAGGGAATATCCTTATTCTAGGTGTTACCAATGTCTTCAGGGATTCAACTGGGTTTTGGTGCTCCATTTCCTGAATAAAAAGTCAGCCCCTTTGATCTGCGCTCAGTGGAAATATTCTCTTCTTTCCTCGAAAACCATGCCAGGAGGGAATTTGGAGAATCATCCAACCCAATCATCTGACTCTAAATGTGAGAAGTTCATCTATTCAGTCAAGAAACATGTTTAAGTCCCTTATTTTGTGCCAGGCATGAAACTCCAGGAGGGCGGGTGCCCTGGAGAAGAGAGAATAACACTAAATACGACTGGAGCGCCTGAGTGCCACAGCTGGCTGAGCATCTCACTCTTGGTTTGGGCTTAGGTCATGATCTCTGGGTCATGAGATCGAGCCCTGAGTCGGGCTCCCCACTCAGCATGGAATCTGCTTGAGATTCTCTCCCCTCCTCTCCCCCTGCCCCTCCCCCCACTCACACACTCTCTCTCTCTCAAATAAATAAATAAAATCTTTTTTTTGAAAAAAGAAACAACGTAAACACGACTTCTGCCGTGGAGAAGCTCAGGGGCTGTCCTACCATCATATAAAATGCAAAGCCCTCTGGGAACTTGCCTGAAGGTCTAAGAGATGGTACCTTGTCTAAAGGTACTCAGAGGCAGAGGCAGAAATAAAACTTCGAGGCTGGTTTTCTGAATCTGAGGACAAAGATCTTATCCCCATGTGGAAGAATGTCGAAAGTGGTCTCATTTATGTCCTCCCCTCATCCTGGCTCCTTGGATGCGCCCTCACACATAGCCTCAGGGCTGACTCACTCTGATGGTGACCCTTAAATGCTGCACCCCAGCAGACTTGGAAAGCACGTGCACACTGGGGTTTGCTGCCTTGTTGCTCTTGGAACATGGCCGCCCTCAGAAGAGATCTGAGCTAGTGTGATAAAGGGTGCCCAACCACATGCAGAAGAACCAATGAGCTCCTGACAACAGTGTGCTGATACCAGCCTGTGAGTAAAACCATCAGAGACCAGTAACCCCTAGCTGGCCCGCCAGTGCCCACAGACCCCGCAGCTAACCCCAGATGCATGAGAAGCCCAGCCAAGGTCAGCAGAGGAACTGGCTGACTGAGCCCCACACAAATCGCCAATCCGCAGAATCTTGAGCTGAGTACCTGTTGTTACATAGCAACAGATGACTAATGCCCTGGACTGCCCCACCCACTGCCCCGCCCACTCCATGCAGTAAATGGCAGGATGGCACTTGTACCAGTTAACTGTGTCTCTTGCAATAGGAACATTCCACACCACCCCAATACACAATCAGGACCAAAGGAGACATACACGCCCGAGACAGAAGTGTCTTAACACGAAGACCACTGGAAATGGAGTGGATGCTTCTACTCAGGTTTGCTTGCACAGATTTCCAGCCTTATTTGCCAAGGCTGGTTTGGTCTCCCAGCCAGGCAAGAGTATACTCACATACTGTCACGGAGCTTTTGCGTGAGATAAACGTATCTCGTGGTCCTAACCATGTGTTATCTCAAAAAGAATTTCACCACCAATGGCTCCCTCGCGGCTTTCTTGCTTCCTTTATCTTGTAAACTATGCACCCAGAATCTATTTCTATTAAACTTCTGTTATTTAGGGAGTTTGAAATCCCACTGAAATGGAAATGAGGCTTTTTTGTTTTCAGTTGTCTTTGCATCCAACGTGGGGCTCCAACTCAAGACCCTAAGATCAAGAGTCGTACGCTCCATGGGCTGAGCCAGCCAGGTGCCCCAAAACAGAAATGAATTGTTGTTTAACTGTTAAGGAAAAAAAGCAGTAAATAGGCTGAAGACTGGGGGAAAGCAGGCACCTGCAGTCATGGGGCAGAGCTATAAAGGTGGAATTTATAAAGATCATTCTTGCAGGGCGCCTGGGTGGCTCAGTCAGTTAAGCATCTGCCTTAGGTTCAGGTCATGATCTGACTGGGATCGAGCCCCATATGGGGCTCCCTGCTCAGTGGGGAGTCTGCTTCTCCCTCTCCCTCTGCCCCCTACACCCCCACCCCTGCTCATGTTCTCTCTCTCTGTGTCTCAAAGAAATCAATAAAAAATCTTAAAAAAAAAAAAAAAGATCACTATTGCTTTTTACTGTAGGGCTTATGTGGCTGAATCTTGCCAGGAGCGTGTTGGGAAGTAAGAGATAATGGTGGGTCACAGACCAGCCCACCACACACTCCTTCCTCTTGGCCTCCCAGACGGATGGTGGAGGCAGGCAAGGAGCTCAAACTAAGTGATAAGAGCCCACACTCACCCTTCATTTACTACGTGCCTGACATGAACTGCAACACATATCTGACCTGTGTGACCACCCTAGGGAAAAGGGGCTGGTGCCCCCCATTTTAAAGATGCAGAGATTGGTCAAGGAAGGCCTATAGCCCCATGCCTCATCCACGTGGAAGCAGTCTATTCCCCACGGTCTGGCTCTGTGGCCTACACTGTTCTTCATTGTGCCATCTTGCTTTGCATCCCAGAGAGACCAGCTTTCCCTGGAACATGTCTCTTTAAGATCAGCTGAACAGGATAAACAGAGCAAAACTTCCAACCATATGAAGGCAGCAATTCCCTAGCAGGTGTCTTACACAATCCAGAACGTGCAAGTGGCCTGAGGAGACTGACCTGCTTTGACAAGGTGAGATTAACCAGAGGCAATGTGAGACCAAAGATACAGTTTTCTCCTTCCCTTCGAGGTTTTCTCCTTCTGTTCTTCCCTCCCCTTCCCCCTCTGTATTGGGGGGCCCCCGTACCTCCTTACCACGTTGTCCTCTTATTCTCCTAGTGGCTTTCTGGTCTTCTTTTCCTTCTGGAATGTATGGCCCTTGTCTTGGGACCTCTAAGTGAGTCTACTGCCATCTTTCTGAAGTCCATCAACACCCTTTACTCAGCATTCTGGGGCATCGCCTAGGTGCCCACATGCTTCTAACCAGGAAAAACAGGCTTCCAGCAGTGAGGAGGGAGGTGGCCAATTGAGGCCTCTCCAAGCCCTGCCCCAAATTGGACATCTGTTGATACCCCTACTGCGAAGGGCTACCTTGTGGCTTAAACACATGAGAAGAAGGCATGGGAGCAACTCCTGGGAGACAGGATGGCACAGAGGAGAGCCTGTGGGCAGGACCTCACCCCTGGGCCCACGCCAACCCCACTAGGTGACCTCATGTTTACCCTCTGAGCCTCAGTCTTCCCATCGGCAACATAATGACACCTGCACAGAGCTTTGGGGTCAGGGACCACCCCAATTTTGAGAGTCTGATGGAACCTGAGTTCCCTCTTTCTCTCCAGAAAAAGGCATATACTTAACCTACCCATGATGTCAAAAGGCCCACAGACTCTAACCCCCTAAAACTCCCCACCACCTCCTTGGGGGAGTCTCCAGGGCTCGGGAGAACTGGGGAACTCTAAGGAAACCTTAGCACTGCAGTCTGACTTCCTCCACCAGGAGAGAGCTCTGCTGGGGACAGGCTCACATGCCTCTTTCCTCTCTCTGAGTAGAGTCATTCACTCATTAACAGGTGCTCATCAAGCTCCTGCCGAGGGCTGGCGGCTGTTCTGGGCACCCGGGACCCCACGCACGTGCACAGAGAAACAAAATACTGGTGCGCCTGCATTTTGGTGGGAGAAGCACACCACCACCTCAAGAATCTAAGCCTCTCTCCGGGACTTTGCGCCTGACATCTGCTCTCTGGAGGCAGCAGCACACAGGTGTGACTTCACACAGTCATCCATTTTCACTCCAACCTCTACAAATCCCACCACACGGAAATGTAAATATCTCTGGTTTGGGAAGTTTGTTCAAGGAAAAAGGAAGGTCCAATTCCCCTCCATCCTAACACCAACTGCAAATGTATTTTTCCAAACCTTCTTTCTTTCCTTCTGTTCATCCCCCTTCTCCTCTTCCCTCCTCCATACTTCCTCCCACCCTCCCACCCTCCTCCTTCTCCTTCCTTCCAGAAATGTGACTAGAGCTGTGATCCCATGAGAAACAGCTTGTTTGCACCTTTTTGAGGAAGGGGAGGGACGGTGTTGCGTCACTGCACAGTGAAGGATTTGCTGGGCGCCAAGAGAAGAAAGGAATGGTCAGCACATGCAGGAGAGGCATGGCAGGGGCTGGTGACGGATGTGGAATGGGACAGCTGCAAATGGAGTGATGGGGCTCACCGCTCTTGTAGCGGCCCTCCTGGCTCCACACAGTCCCCTGCTGTGTGTGTCTCCAACACAGAGAGAACAACATGGCCACCGTCAGCATCCCCACCCCCACCCCCGATGAACAAGGCTGTGTGAAATGAACAAGAACCTTGGATGACCTTAAAATATGGGACAAGGGTTGTCTTGTAATCTCAGCTGTAAAAATTCACACCACTGAAGACCATTTCCTCCATGTATGTAATCACCAATGGTTTGGCTTGCGTTCACGGACACAGCACCTCCGGGATTAAGATCTGAACCTCCCAGGTGCCGATAAATAGACAGTGGTGGACACGGGTGCTATTCAAGAAGCAGCTTATTTTGCTATTTTTTCCCTTAGATTCCACTGCAGAACAAAGCCAGATCTATATCTGCAGAACATTCTTATAGCAACTGGAAGAAATTATCCCTTAACGAAGCTGCTGGAAAAATCAACTGCAAAGATGGCAGTCGGCCCTTCCTCTGGCCATCAAAAGATCTTTGCTATTCGAAGAGTCTTTTAAAAAAAAAAAGAAACCACCCAGAAGCGATGCCCTATTTAAAAATAAGAGAGTTCGCTATGTTATAACAAAGGCAGAAGCACCAGAAGGAGAAACAACAGCTCCTACAAGAGAAAGAAACTTCTGGAACTCCTTAAAATAGGCAGAAGAAAATCAGATTGCTACTGAAAAACTGATTGATCTGACTGAAAATAGTGTCGCTGCTATAAATTCAGAGTGAGGTCCACTTTCTCCGAGTTTAGGTGTGAATTTCGTAAAACAACACATTCAGTCAAAGGCACTTCATTTCTGAGTCCTCATTGTGGACAGCTAATGTAAGATGGGATTCCCTTCTCACCTGCATGAAAATGAACTTGACCCTGTCATTAATATTTTACTGGGAATTCGGTTTGCTTGGCCATGCTCCCTCTCCTCCATTTCTCCTACTGGTTTACTCCAGGGAAGCATCCCATGGGGCCCCTCCTGTCCTCACCATCAGAGAGCAGAGCAGTCATCTTCAGAACAGAGATAATAAAGGGGTGTGCGGGGAAGGGAAGTGTGCGCCCGTCCCTTGCAGAGGCACCTGGGACCTGTCCTTCCCCACCTCTACCGCCATCATCACCAGGGGTGGGCAACTTTAGTCCTCCCACTGCTATCACGGGTGGACCCACTGCTATGTGGAGACTCCGCCCTCTTCACCTGTCCTCTGGATTATGGCAAACACCTCCAACCAGCTGGCTATCCAAGTTACAAATCTGACTACAGAACTTCTGACTTAAAACCTACCTACGGGGCCCCCACTCTCTGAAGGTTCAAGGCCAAGCCCGGAGCACAGCCCAGAGACTCTCCTGCCCACCCCAACTGCCAGAGATTGGCCCCTCCCACCTCTCTAGCTTCCTTAGGCTCCTTCCTGCCTTCTGCTCCAGTAATACCACTGCTGGGGCTCCTAAACATCTCGTGCAGCCCATGCCTTCCTGCCTCAACTCCCTCTCCTGGCATGCCCTTCCTGAAGGCCAAGGGCACTGGCTGAAAGGATGAGTAGGAGCTGAAATCCAGCCCACATTCTGCTTCCCAGCCACACACCCGAGGGGCTGGGTCTACCCGGATGGACCTCTTTTCCTCATTTGCACACAGGCTCTGCCGGGCTTGGCTGTGGTCCTATCCCTAGGGGCTTGCCAGATCACACTGCAATTATCCATGAGCTCTCCTACCCTCAGCCCTTCATCAAACAAAGCTGTCTTTGCCACCCTCTCCCCACCCTGGTGCCCAACACAATGCCTTGAACGTGTAGATGTCAATAACTAAGTGTTGGCTGAACTGGCTGGTTGAATGGGAGCATGATGGCAGCTGAGCCAGAAGAGCAGAAGGTGGGCCCTGAGAGCCTGTGTTGTTACAGAGGCTTCTGAAGAGCCCCACAGCTTGCCAGCGCCTTACAACTAGGGAGCAGAGCAGGTCTCAGGGGCTGGCTGTCGGAGGAGCTGGACTGTCCTCACACCCGTAGAGACCAAGAGGATGGAGTTCAAGATGGTTCCTTGTAGGGACAAAGAAGGGATGTGATCTGGTCCACACTGAGGAGGTGTGGTAACCAAAACCAAGCAACCAAACGCAAGTGATGCAGTAACACCCAGTCCCACAGGTGGCAGGAGTTCAACGTGTGGACAGGTCATGAGAGCTGCAGGAGTCAGCAGGGGACATATGGGGAGGTGGAGACACTCAAAGCTGTAGGCAGAACTCGTGCAACCTTGCCCAGAACACTGGACCAATGATGTCGGCTGGGAGGCGGGGACAGGGGCACTAAATCACTTACTTACAACCTGATTAGAAAACTGAAGGGGAAATGAGCACCAGAAAAGCCAGTCTGATCTAGGAGAACAAAATTCCAGAAGGCGGTAGGGATCGAATTTATGTCCAGCCAGATGGTGGAGACGCTGCCTCGCCAGGGTCTGGATCCAGTAGGCTGGGAGGGAGCCCTTATCTTCTGGAGCCACTGGTGCCACGCCCAAGGGGCTGGTGGCTGATGAGAGGAGGACGTTATGAGGGTGGCAGGAAGGGAGCGTGTTTTGTAGCCTTTAAATATATCCCAGCTTTGAGGAACCACTTCTTCTCCAGGTAAATTTGCATAGGTGGGAGGAAGTGTCCTAAAACGGCATGCCCAAAATGCAGCTACAGGTTGTGACAGCTTCGTGGAGAAAGGGATCCATGTGACCCAGGGCAGAGGTAGAGCATGTCAGCTGAGCCCGTCTCTGAGGAATAAGGGACAAGAGGGGAGTAGCGGGAGCAGGGACCTTGGTTTATTGATTCTAGATCCACTGAGAATGGCCAAAGCTGAGACCTTGCAGAAGTTCCAGAAATGATGCCACGTGACCCTTGTTAGTCCCTTTCCTGCCATGTGCCCTGCTCCCAGCCCCCACTCTATGTCACCAAGAGGAAAGCCCTGAAAACCACTCTAACTGCACACCACCCCCTTCACAGCCCAGACTGGTGGAACCGGGAGAGGAGAGGCAGTGGTGGCCACGAATGGGTGTGGCTGCAGGGTGACTGGCAGGAAAAACCAGGTGGTTACTGAGACCGAAGTCACACGCCAGAAAGGGAAAGAGCACAAAGCCAGCAAGGTCTGGAGAAGGAATTCCGGGGGCTTCTGCTCTGAAAGGTCTTGGAAAATGTAGGGGAATCTGGAACAAAATGCCAAATGAAACTTTCAAAAGTGAGTCCCTTGTGTATTCCAGTAGTCTCCAGGTAGGGTGTGTGCACAGGGACCTCTGCGAGCCCAGGGACAAGGGACAACCGCTCTTTGGAACAGCTCCCCCAGTAGGCCACAGGAGCTAGAGACAGAACGCTTGTCTGCTCTTCAGAGCTGAGGGGCTGCCCAGAGACCAAGTGCATGGAGGGAAGTACCGACTTTAAAGAAAGATGGAGGGCACCCATCTGTGTATCCAACCCACGCCCACTGTGGAAACAGGCGGAAGAACCAGGATGGTCAAATCCGGAATATAGCGTCTGGATAAAGCAGCCACACCACTGGGGGCCTCCCAAGATTTTTGGATGCTGAACGGATCTGTATCTTTCCTCTATTTCCCACTTTCAGTAATTATGAGCAAACGATTAGGGAGAATTCATTATTCTATTACTCTTCCCCACCCGTAAAGTGATCTTTAACCCTAATCAGAAATGTAAGAATTGATCAGGAAGACGCTGCTTAAAACGACGAAAGTCTGTCTTTCTCGGTGGTGCATTAAGAGCACCCGACTTGGAGCCAGAGGACTTTGACCTGAACCCAGCTATCCTAGCTGGGTCGTCTTGGGCCTGTGCTCCCACATGTAAAATGGAAATAGTCATGCTAAGCTTTGCCTCACAAGTTGATGTGAGGTCCAACTGTGTGCATAGAGCCAAATCCAGATCCCGGCACGCATTTGATACTCAATTAACATGAGACACTCAGCCGATAGAACTCTGCTCTACCTTAAGTATAAGGTTCGTTATCCCTGGAAGTGCTACCTGAGGAGCGTGAATTGGCCTTGACGCTGCCCAATGCAAGCTTAAAATTTTCTGGCATGAAATGATTCAAGGCAGAGCCTCTGTCCTGCCTTATTAAACACAGCATCCTATCTGGACCCACACATTAGAATGACCATCCCAAGAAATGTTTTCTTCTTCCAGTTGGAGAGAGAAGCCGGCATTTATAAAGACATCCTCTGTTTCCATAAGCAGGTTAGGCCGGTTTCCCAGCTATGGCTGACACCTGTGACCCAGGGTTGCTCTGAGCCACCCGTGGGGCTGCTGTTGAAGCCCAGCAAGTCCCATGAGAGCAGAAAGTTCCAGGAGCTCTGAGGCAGGCCCCAGGAGCTGCAGCAACTCGCTGATCACAAAACCAACCCAAAGCAGTGTGACCAACAGGGGTACACACAGACCCTCTGTGTCAGGTGACGCCCAGGGTGGCTTCTGAGATCTCAAGTTCCTCGGTGAGAAAGATTTTTTTTTAAAGGGAGCAGAGTGGAAGGATAGAGAGAGAAGGTGACATTTGTCTGGGTTTTCCCCACAGATTAGGTAGAACAGAGAAGGCCCTGAGCTTAACTGGGAAAGGGCCTTGAGAACACTCCCCGGAGGCCAATGGTCCCCTCCCCCTTCCTGAAAGCAACAGGCAACAGTGTTGAAACTCCACAGCAGAGATGTTCCAGAACACGCAAGAAGGCAGGCCTGCATAGTAGCGGCTAGCTGCCCAAGCAGCTGCTCTCAGTTATTAAGACACGGACATGCTCTCATCCAGTTGGCATAACCCTCTGCCCCGAGGCCCTCACTGCTCCCCATCACTCTGGCTGCCACGACACCTCCTCCAGGAAGCCCTAGCCCTCCTCAAGATCCAGAGAGGCAAACCACAGGTTTAACACCTGCCTCCAGGAATTTCTGATTGGTCGGGACTAGTGGTGAAATGGTTTGAAGATCACTCCTGACGTTGGCCCCAACTCCCCATGATCTATGCCATCTCCAGGGGATAGAGACAGAGGAGGGGGCAGCGGTGGCCTCCCGGTCACATTTCTCTCCCAACTCTCAGGACCCAACTGCCTCAGCCACCCACCCACCCACGTTCTTACTGCCACAGGCAGCTACCACAACATAAACCCTGAACTTCTCAGTTCGAACTACTGGGGGTTGGGGCAGGGGCGGGGGCTGTTGCTGCATCTAAGTGGAGCAAAAGTAAAGGAGCCAACAGAATTCCCCACAGCGAGATTGTGAAAACCACTCACAGCCAAGGAAGGGCAGCCAATTCGGCCATTCCCAACCGGCTCGCCCACCGCCCTGCGCGGCCCCCTCTGGAGGCCCTCCTTATTTCCTTCACCTCAAACTAGGATGGCATCTCCACTCAACCAAGGAAAGCTCCCAAAGTCCGGGACCTGGGCATTAAAAACATGTCCTTCCGATTCTTTGTCCTCTTTTTGTACATTGATCAAATAATGGACCACATACCACAAAGTTCTTCGAAACTGAACCAAGAATATGCAATTCTATAGCCAGTTAAGTCAGAGTGGAGAATAAGTCAGAGTGGAGAATAAGTCAGAGTGGAGAATAAGTCAGAGTGGAGAATTAAGGATAATGACTGACAACCCTTTCTCTCCCTCTCCCCCCCATTTCCTCCCTCCTTCCTTCCCTCCCTGTCCCACTCTCTCCATCTGACACACATGCAGACATACACACTCTCTTCTCGAGGAAATCTTCGAGAAAGATTTTGCCAGAACTGGAAGGAACTATTATCAGCCCATTATGATAGCCAATTTACAGCTGCCCTGAGGCTATGATTTAAACCAGGTCCTTAAAAGTCCCTGTCTCTGTGTTTTTCATGGGCAGCTACCTGGATTACGTACACCTTGTTGAAAACACAGGCGAGACTATATGGCTGTCCTAGGGTCAGGTGATTACTGAAACAGAGACATAATCCACACCAGACCTTGTCTGCCAGGAGACCAGAGGCCTATGAGGCAGGTAAGATATCCATGGGACAGGAGTCGCTCTCCCATCCCCAGGCCAATTAGTCACCACAAATAATTTCTTTCCCTGAATAACACAAACAAGCAGGGTTTTCCCTGTTTTGTACAAGAGGAGGGGAGCAGCAGGAGACCAGCTGTCTGATGGAGTATAGTCCCGACGCCTGTTTCTAATAGCAAGACAAATCCTTGATGGAAAATGGACGAAGTAATCAAGCTGGCAAGAAATCAGAAGGAAATACCCAGGCCCCTTTCTTCCTAGATGTACACCTAGGACACGTCAGAGGCTTAAAACTGAGCAGGAAAAGAAAGGGAAGATTACTCTATAGATACAGTTTTGATTTTCTTATCTGCTTTGGTGGCTTTCTGGAGTCATTGGGTTTGAATTTTTTAAAGGAATGCCTGTACCACAGGAAATCAACGCCAGCACAAAAAATAAAGTCATGTGGAATTTTTGAACACTGCCATACGGTAGAATCAGTATCCTAGTTGTTATAATGAAAATAGAACTCCTGCTTCTTAATTAAAAAAAAAAAAAGATCAAGTATAAATCTCAGCTTTGTTAGCACCCCTGTGCCTGACGTGAAGTAGGTCATGAAGAAAGTGGCCCCAGAGGAGATGCCACGTGAAGGAGGAGAGGCAGGTGAGAATGTTCCCGTGAGCATCTGGGGCAGACTTACTTGGGTGTGCCCATGGGTTTCCAGTATCTGCAGAAAAGGTACTGCCCGTCGGCGTTGACCAGGTGAGGCAGGTCCTGGTATGGAACGCTCTGCGGGGTCCGCCTGGGAGAACTTTCCTCCGGCATTCTGGAAGGATCGTCAAGTCCTTGAAAGAAAAGAGGACATATTCCCAAGTCAGAGATATGGCAAAACACACAGAGATGGGGAGAAAAGCGTTATTCGGTGTCAGTAATATTTCTTAAGCAGTACAAAAAAAAAAACAAACCTCCATTTCAAAGATTCTTAAAAACCCATATATTTCTTGCAATCTCTCCAAGACTGAAAAATCCCATTTGTTCTTAAGAAAATGCTCACTTTATTTTTTAAGTGCCTCATTACAGCTTTTTCCCCCTTCCCATCTGTGTTTATTTTAAATCATTTCAGGAAACTTCATCTTAAAGACTATTTTAGCAGTAATCAAGTGGAAATTATAGTCAGCTCTGTGGGTATAAAGACCCAGCTGCAAGAAGACCCATCTATCTCAAAATCCCCAAGGAAGTTTCAAAGGGGCACAATAATGAGGTGGATGATACTCCAATTAATTCCTCCTGTCTGAAATTCCAAAGATTCCGTGACAAACCTGTTTCCATCATGTCCTAGCTTTTGCATTCCACAACCACGACAGCATGGAGGATCAGAGCCAGGCAAATAAGGGCTGTTCCCTCATCTCAGCGGTCACAGGGCAGCATTCAAGCAGCTCCCCAGCCCTGTCCCCCCACCCCGCGCCCTGCCCCCAGAGCCTGCCTTTCGGGCTTTAGGGGGTGCGGAGCCGGGCAGTCTGCGACCAGATTGCACTGACAAGCCCTCCGGGGCTCCCCTCCTTCCCCAGGGGCGGGGAACATGCGCCTGCTATGCCCCACTACTAGTTTAGGTCATCACTTTCCCTAGACAAACCCATGGAGGGGTTCGGTGGGGGGAGGGGCTCCGAGTCCCGCACCCCCTGCCCAGGGAAACTGGGAAACTAGCACCGCGCACCCCGAGGCACCACGCACACGCACAAATGCGGGTCCCCGAGGCAAAGTCACCCCCGAGGCTCCTGACAAACTTTGCTTCCCTGCCTGTCTCCGAGGAGCCCCGCAGCTGTCACTGGGAAAGCCACGGGAAAAACCAGGAGACTTCGCCGGGCGTGTGCACGGGCACGGCGGGGGACCGTGAAGATGGAGTTGACGCGGACAAGTTGGTTTGGCGGCTGGTGCGAGGGAGCAGGGGAGGGCGCGCGCACAGACGCGCGCACACAAACACGCGCACCACACAGACACGCGCGCACACACGCGCGCGCACCAGGGGGCGCGGGAGCCCACGCCGAGCGTGCGGGGGACCCCCGAGGCTGCTCCCCACCCCTGGGGACGGCACTTGCTGGCTGGGGCAGGGGACGGGAGGCAGTTACCGGGGCCACGAGCGCCGCTGTCGCGTTCCCCCAGCGCCGCGGGTCCTCGTCTGCGGCGGGCCGGTGTCGGGCCGAGCTGCGCGCCGCCGACTCCGCGGCGACAGGGCGCGGCGTCTGCGCTGCCACTTTATCCCCGGGCCGTCTTGGCGGCGGGGGCGGCCCGAGGTGGGTGGGGACGCGCGGGACCGGCAGGCGGTGCGGAGAGGCGGTGCCCGGGGCCCACGTGTGCCCGGCCCCGCGGGGAGGAGCGGGGGGCACAGCCCGCGGACCCGGCCACGCGCTCTTCCCCGCCCGGCCTCGCGGGAGGCCGCGCCCTGGGGTGGCCGCCTGGGGACCATCACCAAGCCTGGAATCCAGCTGGGCTCACCAGAGTGTCAGTGCGGGAGGACTTGCCACACCCACGCGCAACACACCTAGCGCACACAGACCCACGTAGGGACCCACGCGCACACCGCACATACAGACTGCACGCATACACACACACACGGGCCACATACGTGCCCAGACCCACACCCGGGTACTACACGTACAGACACAGACAACACACAGGGACACATACAGATAACATGTAGACACTCCATGTTCACAAGGACACACACACATACAGGCATGTGCATAGACGTGCCTACAGATATACATGCATGGACACATACAGACATGTAAATGACATACCACACATACAGACAGACACACAAGCACATACATACTCAGTACACAAAGACTGACGTGTGGGGGCTGCGGAGATACACAAACCTACACAGACACACACAGAAAGGAACACAGTGTGACACACTCATGTGCAGACACCCGTAGACCTCACCAAGCACACAAACATGACATGCACATATGGGCAGACACACATATTGCACACATACACACACACACACACACTTTCACACCCCCACAGAGACACACATAAAAAGCTGGGGTGGGGGTGCACCTAGGTGGTAGGGTGGAGGCAGACTGGTGGAGGACTTGTCCCTCTGCTTGCATCCCCAGCAACCGTCCCCCGGTCCCCAGAGGTAGGCCCCCAATCAAAATCTCTGGTGCGTCTACACAAGCCAAGGGAAGGTCTGAACGCTCTCCAGTACAACTAGCAATGTAGCCTGTGGGGTTACAGGAACCAGCACTGCACTTAGAGTCAGAACACCTGCTCTAGCTCCTCCATTTGTCCTGAGGGACTTAATCTCCTCACCGGCAGCCTGGGTACGACAATACCTGTGTCCCCAAGGAGTGTGACAAATGTCCTCAGCTCACACTGACCTCAGCTGGCCTCTGTGCCTTTCCTTCTTTCACAAATAACTTTACACCATAGCAATGATGAAAAGAACTGCTGTCCTCCAGAAACCCGTATCTCAATGTCACATTGTGGGAGTGTAGGGGGCCCAGGCTGCTTAGAGCCTGTGATCTAACTTAAGAACTAAAACAATAGCCTTTGAGAAGCTCTGGGTTTTAAGTGCCGCCCAGTGGCTCACCAGCTCTCTGGCCTCAGGCAGTTCATCAGGCTTGGGACAGAGAAGGGACAGCTAAGTGACTTCACCAAGGGGCAGTTTACAAGAGCCGTGCAGGACGGGTCCAGAGCCAGCAGCCCTGGGGCAGGGAGCTGGGGGCCCAGCCTTCCCGCTGGCCCTGCTAAGCACATTGTATTTAATTGGATGGTAATTTCTTCAAGGCACAGCAATTGGGGATCTAATAGAGAGGTTGGAGGGGCCATAGCCACCAATAAACCTTGGCTATGGCTGTTGTTTTGTTTTTTTCCAGCTCCAACATTCCAAAACTTTAAATAGTGTGAAAGTTTGGAGGACATATTTTGCTGAAGTTATCAGCAGAGCCTCTGTAGAAATGGTGGTAGAGAGTATGAGGATTTGTTTGCTCGGTTACCAGCATAAATGAGAGCGTGGTGTGCCGTCAGCAGGTTGGGAAACCAGGACTGAAGAAACTGAGACTCTGCTGTTGTATATCTGGCTTTTTTTTTTTTTTGAAGTAAACTTTTTATTTTGAGATACTGGTAGATTCACAGCAGTTGGTAACAAATAATACAGAGAAATGCTATGTGTCCTTTATCCAGTTTTCCCCAGTGGTAACATCTTGGGAAACTAGGACAGTATCACAATCAAAATACCGACATTGATACAGTCAAGATGCAGAACATTCCAGAACATTATGCTGCCCTTCTATAGCCAGAGTTACTTCCTTCCCACCCCCGTTTCCTTTATAACCCGTGCTAGGTGCTTAATTTGTTCTCTGTTACTAAAATTTTCTCATTTTGAGAACGTTCTATGACTTAAATCACACAGTACGTGATCATTTAGGATTCACTGTTTTCTTTTGGCATTTCTGGTGGTTGTGTGTAGCATTCTATGGTATGGATGAACCACACAGTTCATTGAGGGACTTTTGTGTCATTACCCCTTTGAGCTATCATGAATAAAGCTGCTTTCGCAGCCCATGTAGAGGTTTTTGTGGGAACATGAGTCTTCATTTCCAGAGAGGGTAATTGCTGGGCCATACAGAAATTGCATATTGTTGGGGAATAGCTCAGGGGTAGAGCATTTGACTGCAGAAATTGCATGTTGTTTAAGAGCCTGCCCAGGGATGCCTGGGTGGCTCAGTGGGTTAAAGCCTCTGCCTTCGGCTCAGGTCATGATCTCAGGGTCCTGCGATCGAGTCCCACATAGGGCTCTCTGCTCAGCAGGGAGCCTGCTTCCTCCTCTCTCTCTCTGCCTGCTTGTCTGCTTACTTGTGATCTCCGTCTGTCAAATAAATAAATGAAATCTTTAAAAAAAAAAAAAAAGAGACTGCCCAAATGTGTTCCAGTGCAGTTGTGCCCTTTCACATGCCCACCCAGAATGTGTGAGAGGGCCATTCTTTCCGTGTCCTTGTTAGCTTTCAGTGTTGTCTCTTTCTTTACTTTAACCTTGTCCTCCCCACTGTCTTTTCTCTTCCTCTCCCTCTGGGGCACAATGATATGATGTTAGATCTCTTGTTATAGTCCCATAGGTCTCTGAGGCTCTCTTCATTTGTTTTCCTATTTTCTCTCTATTGTCCAGATGAGGTAATTTCTAGTGCTCTGTCTTCCAGTTCACTGCTTCTTTTCTCTCTCCCCTCCATTCTGCCTCTGAACCCATCCTCTGAGCTTTTTGAATTCAGCTATTGACTTTGTCAGCTCTACAATTCCCCCCTTTGGTTCTTCCTCAGCTGAGACTTTCTATTTTCCATTAGTTTCAGCCATGTTTGTAATTGTCCCTTGAAGCATTTTTATCATGGCTGCCTTAAAGTCTCTGTTCTTTCTTATACCGTCTAGTCATTGTCTTTTTTCATTCAATTTTAGGTCTTCTGTGGTTCTTGGTGAGCTGTGTGATTTTCTATGGAAACCCAGATGGTCTAGTATTGTATTATGTGGTGAGACTCTGGATTTTATTGAAATCTGCTGTCTTAGCTGGTCCTCTCTGACACTGCTGCAGGCCAGGGGATGGGTGGGTGTGGCCTCATTACTCCCAGGTAGAGCTAGAAGCCCAGGTTGCCTATTCAGCCTTGGTGGGTAGAACTGCACCATGTTTTTCTTCCGTGTTATTTGACTAGAATAGAAAGGTCAACATCTGAAACTTTTCTGTCTTGTTCAGTTTTCTCTCTCCTGGTCCTTTGGCTTGAAAGAGCAGGCTTTGGTTGGTTGGATATTGTTTGGTCTGTGCCCATGATGTTTCTGGGTTGCTGGCTTCTCCAGCTCCAAGACTGGAATATCTGAGGCAAAACAAAAATCCAAGCACTCACCTCCATGTTGTTCCTTTGTGCCTGAGGTCTCTAGCTGGTCTGCCTTTTCTCTCCCCTTTCAGAGTCTCCTTCACTTTGTTTTATATATGATGTACAGGGTTTTTAGTTGGACTAACTGGGAGGAGTAGGGAAAAACACATCTCCTGTGCCATTGCAAATACAGATGTTCTATATCTGACTATATAATCCAGCATTCCTTGCCTACCCATGTGCCCACAGAGACCTCAGGACCCAGTCTCTCTAGACCAGAACACTCTAGAGACAATCATCTTCCAGAAGAGTGCCAGTTGGCAGGATCTGTCCCTACAGCTTGGGATGAAAGGATAGGGCAGCAATTCAAATAAAAGCGGTATCTTTCTGCTACCACTGGTGTCTTGTGTGGCTTTCCAGAAATGCTCTAAGGTTTGAGCTGAATGGAACATGCTGGAAATAGCTGTGGGGAGGAAGGAAGTAGGAAAAAACTAGGAGACAATAAGAAAGCCAAGAGTTTCTCTTATTAGAAATTTTGGCAATGGCAAATTAACTTCTATAGCTTTTTACAATCCCAGGACTTTGGGGTGCTGTATACCTCAACTGTGGGTCACTTCTGGACAGAGAGAGGTGGAGGCTGGGAATGGAGATGGTTATTAGAGTGAATGATAGAGAAGAGGTAAGACTTTGAACAAACTTAGAAGGAAAATCAGATTAAAATACCTAAACTCTGAAATATGCTCCATTGGCCAGTTGTATACTTCCAGCGACTTACTTGGCCTTCCTGAGATTGTCTCCTCACCTGAAATGGGGGGATACGAATACCCACTGCTGGCCTTGGCTATGGTCAGTTGAGATCATGTCTGTATAGCACTAAGCTCAGTGCCTGGTGGGCAGTCAGCTTGCCTAATGCAGGGTGGCACCTCAGTGGCCCACGAAAGGTACTTTTTGTCCGAAGGAGAAAAATTTAAGATTTTAAAAAATTTATTAGAGAGAGAGAGTGTGAGAAAGAGGGAGAGCATGCACAAGTCGGGGGGTGGGGCAGGAGGAGAGGGAGAAGCGGACTCCCTGCTGAGCAGGGAGCCCAATGTGGGACTCAATCCTGGGACCCTGGGATCATGACCCGAGGCGAAGGTGGATGTTTAACTGAGTAAGCTCCCCACCCCCCGCCGCCGATGCCCTGAAGAAAATCTTTCATTTGAATTTTTTTAATTGGTAATTTCACATGCAAATCCAGATTCCCAGCTTCTCTTGACAAGTGGAGAGATGTGGTCACAAGGGGCCGCAGTGCTGGATATGTTGGGCACAAGATAAGGGAGGCTGGACTTGTGGGTCTCGAACTAAGAGAAAGGTCAGGCCAGAGATGTGGGAGTTACACCTTGCACTGGGCTAGAGTACACTGACATCAGGAGAGTGGGCAGGCAGAAGTGTAACTTGGCAGCCTGTGCATTGTATCTGGTCTGCAGGAGGTTGAGATTGACCATTGCTGTGCTTTCGAAATATTTGCGTTAGTATTCCACATTCCATGTGATAGTGCTGGTCTCTGGATTTCCTCCAAAAGGCCAACAGCCTGGCAACATGAGGGCCACATTTGTGCCTGATCGTGGTCAGCACTGCTGCTGGATGGAAACTGCCGGCTTCGGTTGGTGCATGCTTCTGCCCTTTTGCTAGACCCTCTGCTGCACCCAACTAAAGAAAAACTAACTCTCCAAATTCATTCTATGAGGCCAGCATTAGCCTGATACTAAACCGGATGAAGACAATACAAAGAGGAGAACTATAGGCCAATATTTCTGATGAATGTAAGTACAAAACTCCTCAATAAACTATTAGCAAACTGAATCCAACAGTACATTAAAAAGAATCATTCACCAGGATCAAGTGGGCCTTGTTCCTGGGTTACAAGGATGGTTCAATATTTGCAAATCAGTCAGTGTGACACATCACATCAATAAGAGAAAGGATAAAAACCATATGATCACTTCAATAGATGCAGAAAAGGCATTTGACCAAGTACAACATTCATTCATGATAAAAACCTTCAACAAAGTAGGTTTAGAGGGAACATACCTCAATTTAATAAAGACCAAACAGATATGAAAAAAAAAAAAAAAAAAACCCACACCTAACATCACACTCAGTGGAGAAAAACTGAGAACTTTTTCCCTAAGGTCAGGAACAAGACCAGGACGTCCATTCTTACCACTTTTTTTCAACATAATACTGGAAGTCCTCGCCACAGCAATCAGACAAGAAAAAGGAATAAAAGGCATCTGAATTGGTAAGGAAGAAGTAAAACTTTCACTATTTGCAGATGACATGATACTATATAGAAGAAACCCTAAAGACTCCACCAAAAAACTACGAGAATTTAGTAAGGTCACAGGATACAGCACCTGTCAGAGTGGCTAAAATAAAAAACACAAAGAAACAACAAGGGTTGGCCAGCATGTGGAGAAAAAGGAACATTTGTGCACTGTTGGTGGGACAACAACCAACAAACTGGGGCAGCCACTGTGGAAAACTGTATCGAGGCTCCTGAAGAAGTTAAACTTAGAACTGCCCTATGATCCAGTAGTCACACTACTACATATTTGCCCAAAGAATTCAAAAACACTAATTCAGAGGGATACATTTGTCCCTATGTTTATAGCAGCACTATTAACAATAGCCAAGATATGGAAGGAGCCCAAGTGTCCAACAAATGGGGATGAAGAGATAAAGATGTGATATATGTATAGAGTGGAATATTATTCAGCCACAAAAAGAGTGAGATCTTGCCATTTGCAATGACATGGATGGAACTAGGGAGTGTAATGCTAACCAAAATCAGTCAGAGAAAGACAAATACCATATGATCTCACTCATATGTGGAATTTAAGAAAGAAAAACAAGCAAAGGGAAAAAGAGGGGGGAAACCCTCAGACAGGCTCTTTGATCATAGAGGGCTACCAGAGTGAAGGTGGGAGGGAGATGGGTGAAATAGGTGATGGGGATGAAGGAGGACACTTGGGATGAGCAGGGCGTGTTGTATGTAAGTGTGGAATCACATAGTGTACATTTGAAACCAATACAACACTGTATGTTAACAACACTGCAATAAAAATTTTTTTAAAAATTAAAAAGCTAACCCTTGAGTGTCTGGTTTATTTCACTGGGTCAGAACATGAGGAAGGGGGTAGGTTTTGGCGGTGGTTGATGAGGTATGATGTATAGTTCTGGACTTTTGGCCTCTCTGGGACATCCAAGCCAAAGCCTGATGGGTAGTAGCTGACACAGCAGGATTGTTGGGACAGAGAGGAGGGCTTGGAAGTAAGTGGTACTTGATGTCATGGGAATGGATTCAATTGCCCAGGAACCATGAACCCAGGAGAGATCCTTGTGAGGAGGAGGAGGATGATGGGGAGAGGGAGACTTTGCCAAGGTGATAGGAACAGAAGAAGATCCCTTGGAAGGTGTATTTCACAGAATCTAGAGGTACAGCATGTTGTAAGAAGGACCAACAAGGTCAAATGGTGTCCAGACATCAAACAAGAGGACTGGAATAGGTTCGATAGATTTAATGACAAGGAGGTCATCTGTGACCTTGGAGAGAACCCAGTTCGTGGTTTAACCAGGACAAAAGATAGCCTACACTGAGCTATGCCATGGGTGGAAAGTGAGTGGAGACAACTCTTTCAAGATGTTTTTTGTGTAGAAGAGGTAATGGTATATGGTGGCGAAGTCTGTGCATTTCAGAGTTGGCTGACCTAGATTTGGTCCCCAGCTCTGGTGACTTGAACTACACAATCTTGGATGATTGGTTTACCTTCTTTATGCCTATGCAAAAAGAGGGTAGTTAAGAATCCTATCTAGTTCATGGCACTGACTGGAATAGAGCAGGTCCGTTGCCTTCCACAATGCCTGGCTCTAGGTAGGCAAAATGTGAGACGATGTCACCATTAAGTTAAGGGAATTTACACATGTGGGAGAAGTTCTGATGAGAACCAGACTTAACAGTGAGTGGTGAGTCTCCTTCCCACTCCTGAGTCCTGGTTCCTGTCCTGGGAGGCAGCCACCCAGCAGGGTCTTGTGTGGCTTTCGATAGGTGCTCTGAGGTCTGAGGAGAGTAGTACATGCCAGAAATACCTTGAGGAGGAATGGAGAAAGTAAGAAGCAAGGGCATCAGAGGGGACTGTCTGCATCTCTGTGGGGTCCCCATTGCCTGACTTCTTGAAGAGGTGGGACCAAACTGTTGTGTGTCGGTGTTAAGGACAGGGCTTGAGAAACATCTCTTCAGGGCAAGTGAGAAGGTCTGTTGCCTCAATGGCCCCAATGAATGGCCTTTGTGTTGTGACTTAGCAGGTTTCCACTACCTCTAGGTAGACATAGTCAGAACTGAGTTAGATCATAGGACCCCCATCTGATGTCACAGACTTGTTTGGTGCAGGGAAAACCCCACGTTTGGTGACCAGGAGTGCCATAAGGGAAGTGTTCTGTGTAAAAGTAAAGGAGACGCTACCGGAGAGAACTGGGGTTTTCCCCTACTCAGGGTGACTACTGGGTTTTTCCAAAACAAAGGGAAAGGAAAAAAGAAACACTTTGTACTCTATACAATACCTACAAAAAAAGAATTTACTGGAGGACAAAACCAACCAAGTCATGTACCCAGTGTTGTTACGGAGAGGTCATAAATATTCTTAATGTTGTTGTGACAAGGTGTGTTGATTTTGTTGTTCCGTCTTATTGAAATGGTTGTAAAAATTTTCCCCAAATCATTTCTGCCTTGGCCCCTTTCCCTATTTTTTTTTCCATAAAAAAGATCCTTATTCATAAATTCTTCCTGTAGGAGCACCTGGACGGCTCCATCGGCTAACTGTCTACCTTCCGCTCAGGTCATGATCTCAGGGTCCTGGGATCAAGCCCCATGTTGGGCTCCCTGCTCAGTGAGGAGTCTGCTACTCCCTCACCCTCTGCCCCTCCCTGCCCCTTGTGATTTCTCTCTCTTTCTCAAATAAATATACAGTCTTTAAAAAAATAAAAATAGGGGTGCCTGGGTGGCTCAGTTGGTTAAGTGACTGCCTTCAGCTCAGGTCACGATCCTGGGGTCCTGAGATGGAGCCCCCCATCAGGCTTCCCACTCAGTGGGAAGCTTGCTTTTCCCTCTCCCACTCCCCCTGCTTGTGTTCCTTCTTTCACTGTGTCTTTCTCTGTCAGATAAATAAATAAAATCTTTAAAACAAATAAAAATAAAAAATTCTTCCTGTAGAGATTTGGGGCCTCTGATCTCCATAGTTAAGAGAGGGCTGCTGGGTACTAAATGTGAAATAAGTTCTAGCACATGTGTGGGTGCAGGAAAGTTCCAGAAAGCTGGCTCTGCCCTCCATCTACCCTTCCACGTCAATGGAAGGGTAATGTCATTAGAAGAGATAATCCCAGAACAGCAGGTATAGCAGTCAAGGCAATTTCCAGCCTTTCCTTGACCACTAGGAATCGAGCAGGAAAAACAAAATAGGGAATATCTGATCCTTTTACTGTGGTTCCCACAGAAGTTGCATCAGTTGAAATCCAAATAGAGAGGTAGATGAATACCCACCTTTGTCAACACTAGCACCATCGCCACAGAGGCCCTGTGGGAGGGCCCCCACAGGGATTTTACAGCTGAGGAGACCGCACTGGTCCCTTGACTTGCCTAAGGCTGTATGTGGGGAAGGGGCAGAGCCAGCCTCTGGACCCGAGGTGTGCACCTGCTGAGTTCTGTCCTTTTCGACAGGCTGGTGTGAGCCCAGGCTGCTAGGGAAAATGGATTTTGGTGTTCAACACTCAGTGATTAAATAACACTCAGCTTCACAGTGAGAAAGGCCCTCTTCTCTTTCATCTTTCTGATGAGTCAAAAACAAAGTCTTTGTTAGGTTTTTACTCGTGGGTAACGTTCCAATGTTCGCGCCTCTCCCTTTTACGCCACTTGGCTTTGTTCCTGTTATCATTCATTTTATTTATAGGGTTACCTTAAATGTGTGGCAAGGGTTCATTTTCTATTTACAGAAAACTTTGAAAAAGACAAGGAGTTTAAAACAGGGGTTGATTTAAAGAAAGATATCAGGTAAATTGCAGAGCATGCGGGACATAGAGAATGCAAAGCTGTGGTGTCCGTGGTGGGGACACAGAGGTGGGAGAGTTGCATGTGGGCCTGGCCTCCCTGCCTCCCGTGCTGGGCCTCAAATCTGCCTTTTCTGGTGAGGGCTCCTTCCATACCAGCCTACTACTGCACTTCTGGGCTTCAGCTTCCTGTGGGTCAGCATAGGATTGGCCGAGGTTCTCCCAGGGTCGCTTCAAGCTCTCAGAGACATTCTGTGGCTGGCTATTTTTGCTATGTATTTAAGCACCAGGGGCAGCCCTATTAGGAAAGGCCATTAAGCACAATCAAATTTACCAAGATGGAAATACTGGTCCCCCACCTACACACCACCTTCTTTAAATGCATTTGGCAAGTCCAGAAAGCCAGCAATTAGTAAGTGGGCCCAATCACTATAACGAGATCTATTCTCAGCGGTAAAGGAGAAATTCCTGCACTGACTAATCTGGTTAATGGAGCGGTTAAAAGTTCTGCATGCTGAAAAATATTCCTTTGGGGTCATTATAAGCACAAATAAAATGGACCCCTGCTAGCAAGTAACGGTGGCATGTCACACACGTATGTCTTTCTACTTTGTTTTTTGAAAAAAAAAAAAAAAATTTTTTTTTTTTTTTGGCTTCTTTTGAAATAGAAGCGATTGACCTAATACTAGGTTTTGGTCTTTAAAGGCAAATGAGGTAGTAGTTATGATTAGGCAAGGAAAGTCCAGGGATGGGTTGAGTAACGGCAGAGACTGCTACATATGTATAGAAATTTCCAGATAATCTAGGCAAGGCTGGGGAGGGGGAGGAGCACACTGCAGGCTTTTTCTAAACAGCAGCTCTTTTTTTCTTTTTTTTTTCTGATTTGTTTTTAATTGGCTGGTTTGGGTTAAAGAGGCCATGTCGTATGATTTTAAAGGCACAGACCCCGGGGTCTGACTCAGCTCTCAGACTTAGAAGCTCTGTGACCTTGGGCAAGTTACTCAGCCTCTCTGCGCTTCCATTTCCTTATCAGTAAAATGGAAGTAATAATAGAACTTGTTTCACAGAATTATTGTGAAGATTTAATGAATTAACACATTAACATGCTCAGAACAATGCTTGGCATCTAACAAATCCTTTATTTATGAGGTACATTGTTATAATTATTGTTACTATTATTTGTAGCACAACATCAAGTCTCCCCTCTAAGTTGCCTTTGCAAATACCATACACCTGAGAACTCTGTGTCTTCTGAAATCGTGTTACCTTATACAATATTAAATGTATATTTCAGTGTAAAAACAAAATTGGCAAGCTTTGGGGAGGATTTTGTAGCTGGAAGAAGTCCTAGATGTCATGGAATCTAAGGCCATCATTTTATAGGTAAAGCAACTGAGACAGAGAGGTGAGGTGACTTACCCAAGGTTGCACAGCAATTTGGTGGCCAAATCTGAATTAGAAAAAGAGCCTGGGCCCCACCTTTTGTATCTTGGGGGAACTAGATTCCTAATGGGTTCTTAGTGTTTCTGTTATGGAAAGCAACTGGAAAGAATGAAGATACTCAGAGGTCTCTCAGCCACATCCTGCCAGAGACCTGCCTCAGATTTCCCCTCATTTCCTTCAAATCTGGAAGAGGTCTATGCGGTCATTGGTTTTCTTTGATTTGTTTGTTTGCTGACCACCAGGCAATACTTGTTCCTTTCCAACCACAGCTGTATTTCCTTTTAAGGAGCCCTCCACCGCTGTGTGAGTTCTTGGGGCAACTGTCAAAGTGCCTGCATCACTCTGGCCAACCAGGGACATGGAAGCCACTGCACTGTCTCTGACTAACTCTTGAGCAGAATGACGCGGGCTGGGAGGCCAAGGCAGAGCTCACTCGTTCTCAAGCTTTCTTTCTGAGTACCTCTGTTGCATGCCACAGTCGTCACGCCAAGCCAGGCCTTCTACTCTTTACTGTGTTCTGTGAGCAACCCAACAGACCTCTAAGAAAGGCCCCTCGGGCTTACATCAGCCATATTTGATTTCTGTTGCTTGCCATCAAAGAACATTGACCAATACAACTTAACTGGTTGTCTTTGGCTTTCAGAGCCATTGGGAACTGGCAGGTAGAAGGAGGGTCAGAGATGCGGGGAGCTGGAGCTGCCGGGCTCGCTGTTGAGATGTCTGGGGAAAAGGGAAAGAGCTGAAGAGACCAAAGACCAAGGAGTCTCTCCAGATCAGCATGGAGAAGGCTCAGCAGCTGGAACACTGGGAAATGGGAATTCTGTCAGAATTGGCCTATTTAAGTCCCCAAGAGTCAGGTAGGTGGATGGTATGAGGCAGCTGACAGCTTGGGAATAGGAGAACAGGAAACAGAGGGAAACTTCCCAGGACTCATTCGTCCCTTAGGAAAGTCCACCCATGGCCACAGCAAAACAATCCTGCACAGGGAGCCCTTGAAAGTGAATCAAAACATGGCTTCAAGGACCATCTTGGCAATAGAAGTCAATATTTGTTTCTTCTTTCTTTCCTTCATGTAACTTGAATTTACTCAGCAGCTGCTTCAGGCCAGACATGGTGCTGGATGCTGGGGTGCGGAGCTAAACCCACCATCTTTCCTCTCATGTGATTTGCAGTCTAATGAGCAAGAGGGCCAAGAAAGCTACCATCGCAGCCAGGGAGGGGAGCACCCCAAGGAGGGTGTACGTGTGAACAGACTGTGAAGGATAGCGCCACGGTCCATATAAGAAGTCACATGATGGCAACGTTCATCTTCAACAACCATGAAGGATGTGTGAAGATTCCAGCAGAATCCCAAGCCTGTGACCTGAAGCTTATCTTCTCTCTAATGCGGGCTCTTGTCCCCTTCCAGGCGTTGGCATGGAGGAAAGGAACGTGAGTAGGCCATTTTAGGGTCTGGTTCCCAAAGTCCCGATGGTTTGACACCCAGGCCCCCTAGGGATGAGCACAGGCACCCAGTGGGTCCTTACTACTGGAGTATGGTCCATGGAGCAGCGGCATGAGCTTGTGCCAGGAGCTTGTTAGAAATAGGGAATTCCACACCCCACCCCAGACCCACCGTAACAGTCTGCCATTTCAACAGGGCTGCCAGGTCATTCATGAACATGTTAACATTTGAGAAGTGTTAGTTAAACCCTTAGGTGAAATACTGAGATATTCATTAACGGATACCTTATTTGGAAAGACTCAGGTCAAGAACTGAGCCATGCCGGCTGGGAATAGTGTATAACCAATGTCCTTGTGCCTAACGGGGACAAGGGCAGAGGGGTGAGGGAGGGCAGGAAGACTCAGTCAAGACACGTTCCTGTAGGTGGTCTGACAAGATTCAGGAAGTTTGTTCCATCTATATTTGGGTCTTTTCTCTTTTCTTTTTGATAACTCTGGCTAGGGGTTTATCAATTTTATTAACTCTTTCAAAGAACCAGCTCCTTAGTTTCATCGATCCATTCTACTGTTTTGTTTGTTTCTAGATCATTTATTTCTGTTCTACCTTTATTAGTTCGCTTCTTCTGCTGGCTTTCGGCTTTATTTGCTATTCCTTTTCTAACTAGCTCCACCTAAATTTCAAATAAACAGTGACTTAATTTTCAGTTTATTAGTACATCCCAGGCAATATTTGGGACATATTTATTAAAAAGTTACTCATTGTTTATTCAAAATGCAAATGTAACCAAGCATTCTATACTGTTATTTGCCAAATCTGGCAACCCTAGTCTACCAGGACACAGGTGTTACCTCTCAACACCTAAAAGAGCTTCAAACTATTAAAACAAAGGGATTAAGAACATCCAAAATGACAGAATGTGTGACTTAAATTTAGGGATGTGTATATAATTGACCATAATATTTTCAACCCAGATATGAATGCCCTTGAATCACCAGCTTCTCCCCACAAACAAGAAAGAGCCAGAGGTGGCAAAGAACTTAGTAAATGGTATTGGAAAAATAACACTGAATCTCTACTTACTGTCACTTGGACAGGATGCCCAAAAGTGAAAGATAGACTTAAAAAATTAAAAGAAGGCAAGAGAATATCTTTGTTACCCAGGTGAAGGAAAGAATGTCTTCAATTAAATTTTAAAAACGAATACTGTCAGAAAGCAAGTAAGTAAGCAAGCAAGGAGGGAGGGAGGGAATGAGGAAGGAAGAAAGGAAGAAAGAAAGAAAGAAAAGAAAAGAGAGAGAAAGATAGAAAGAGAGAGAGAAAAAAGAAAAAAAATGATTTGATTACATTAAAATAAAGGATTTTCTTCCAACAAGGGACACCAAGGGACAAATGAGGGAGACAAAGAAAAGGTGAGAATATTTGCCAAACACAAATAAAGGATTAATTCATAAAGGTTACATGGAACTCTTGGCAAGTCAACGAGAAAAAGACAACTGTCCTCATTTTTAAGAAATAGGCAATGAATATGAACAGGGAATTTCTAGGAAGAAAATCTCAAAAAGCTAACAAGCATATTGAAGAGATGCTCCAATTCAGCAGCCAGTCATTAGAGAATCGCACAACTAGATAACATTAGCACATCATTAGCTTGGCACCAAGTGAAAGTCAAGCCAGGGGAATTCGTAGCAGGGACAAGACTGGGAGTGGGGAGCTGGTGGGAGTGGATAGCCACTCTCAGGGAAGTATATGAACCCCATGGCCAGCCTCTCAGATTCCAGTTCTCACACAGTTCCAGAGGGGGCAGCACAATTCTTTGTGGAGGGCTGTCTACACGTCCAGAGTGGCCATCACTGGGAGAGTAGACACATCAGAGAAGTCACACGGAATTCCAAGTAATGGTCAGACACACCCAAAGTAAAAAGATGGATCTGACAGAGCACTTGGTGAACAAAGTGAAAAACAATGAAATCTAGAACATACTTCCATTTATATGTGTTTTGAAACATAGACACTCTGTAAAAAACATATATTTAAAACATGAAATATAAACAGGATAGGAGGGCTATATTTCCTTGGAAGGAGAACTGGGAGAGGGATGGGAGATACAAAAAAATGATAAATGAAAAATAATACAAAAAAATAAACAGCAAACAATAAAATAATAAGTGAAGAAGAAAGAAGAAAAATGTAAATAAAAGAAGAAAGAACCAACCATGATAAAGTAGCATGGAGTGAGGGGATGATTGGCTCAGCCCTGTGCACCTGAAGTTCAAGAATAAACACGTAAATCTATAAACAAGTAATGACAGGTATCTACAGTCACTCTCCTGCTCCCCTTTGGGGCTTACTCTGAGGTCTTCCTTTCTCCCCAGGACTTGGAGGGCCGGGCCCCTGGAGCTGGTATTCTGTTCAGTGTCCAGTTCTGCTGCCCAAGGCTGCTGTACCATTTGTAGGTGTGCGTCTCTGTAGTTTGAATGTTCATGCTTGGCCTGGCCCGGCCCCACTATGACTCATGATCTGAGCTACTCACAGTCTGGGTCTTAATCAGTGGGTTTTGACCAGAGAAGCAGAGTGCTGCTAAAACTCTCCTTCCCTGACCTCCTCCTGCAACACTGGGTTGGGGAGGGAACCTCAGCATCTCTATTGGGAAGTATTCCTTAGGTGGCTCTCAGGAAATTTGCATGTTGAAAACTACTGATGTTGAAAAAAAATTCCGTAAGAGAGCAGAATATTAAATTAGCACAAAGAAATCAATAGCCTTTAAGTACACACATATATATGTATTTATAATTATATACATAAAATAATCAGAGGATACTAAGGAAGAAAAAAATCCCTTTACAATGACAACAAAGAAGGCAAAATATTTAGGAATAAACTGAAGAAGAAATATACATAACCCGTAATAAACACCTTTGAAAGACGAAAAATGTGAAGAAATGGAAAGGTATTCCTTGTTCCTGGATAGAATGAACATCATAAAGATGCTGGTTTTCCTTAAATTAATTTATAAAGTTTAAACAATCCCAATAAAAATAGCAACATGCTTCTTTGCGGAGTTAGCCAATTGATTCTAAAACTCTTAGTTTGAAAAATGCAAGAATAGCATTGAATGTCTGAGAGGGAAGAATGTCTTACCAGATGTTAAAGCATACCTTTTAGACAGCGTGGTGCTGGCACGTAAAGAGACCAGCAGACCAGCGGGAAAGAACAGAAAGTCCAAAAATAGCCTCAGCCAGCCACATAAAGGAATTTGGTATTTGATGAAGATGCCATCTCAAATCACTGAGTCTTTTTAACAAACAGCCTTGGGAAACTGTTAGGTTGTTTGGGAACAGGTAACACAGCTCACAGCTTACCCAAGAACAAATTCCAAAGGGATCAGGGATCCAGACGTGAAAACAGGAAATCGCATGGCTATTAGAAAACCACCCCTATAAAGGGGTTCTCCTGATCGTCCACTGCTGGAATTCAACTGTCCAGCAAAGTGACTTAAGGCAGAGTGTTCCCCAAAGAACAGATACATTCTTCGTGGTTTTCAAGCCCCCTCTGACTCATCTACCTGTGCAGCAGGGGATAACGCTGTGAGATGCATGATGTATTTAATCTGCATTTGTGGTGAAGATCGCCAGCATTCATGAGCCCACAGCTGGACTGCGCTTCTCAGACACCTCACAGCATCAGGAGTTCCTGGCCGGTGGAATATGGAGGGAAGTGAGCCGCATCCCAGCCTGTAAAACTCTCCCTTTCCCTGTCTGCTAGCCAGAGGAAGAGCGAAAGATATCTAAAAGCTGGTGTGGAGCCACAGATGGGAAGAGCCTTGGCTCCTGAATGACCGCGTGGAGCAGAGAGATGCCCCACCACCAGCAACCTGCATTGAACCATGGAGCAAAGGAGAAATAAAAACCTCCTGCCACATGAGGCCACTGAGACTCTGGGTTTTGTCTCTTACAGCAGCTGGTGTTCCTTGCTCTGGCGAATATGGTGTCCGACCTGAACTATCCCAGCAGGAGACACTTCCGGCCCTTTAAAACCTTTCTGAACTTTCTCACCTCAGTTTATATGTGTGAAGTGTCAACCCCAAACACGCAGGTTTGAAGCTGAATAGGTAGTTGCGAACCAAGTTCCTTTCTGTGCTCAGGAAACACAAGAAGAGAGGGACACCCTGGGCATGTGACAAAGGGGAAAGAGATGCTGGAAAAGACAAAATCCTTTAAATTCTGGCACAGAAAACAAGCTCACAAAAATGTTGGAAAGAACGTGTGGTTCTACACTGAAGTTAAAACTCTGCTTAGAAATTAAGCTGGAACAGTAGGGAGCATTTCTGTAGGTCCCCCCCACAACAGACGTCAGAGCAGGAAGAGAGAGATGGTGGCCTGATGCAGGAAGCAGGGCACCAGTTCCCCAGAGCTGTCCCTATAGGCCACAGTAACATTTAGCACTTCTCTGTGAGAGGTTAGAAAAAACATGGTTTTCTTGTAGCTAGCAGCCCCACACTTGCGGTGATAGGAGCGCTGGTTCTCCCCATCGGATGTGGGGGGCAGGGCACAGCCCCTAACATCTTACATCACTTTATGAGAGTGATGAGCATAACTTGGCTGACTCCCCAAGGATGGGTCAGAGCTTGCCCAAAAGCAGGAAGAGGAGGAGGCCATACCACACTGACCTCCCAGAGAGCTAGCAAGAGTTTATGGGGCCAATGGGGACAGGCACTGCAGGTGAAGGGGGTGGGGAGGGAGGGAGGAAGGAAGAGAGAAGGGGTGACCAAAATGCATCGGCAATGTACTGGGGAAGTCTAAGGAAAGAAACAGCAGGGGCTTCTCAGACCACCTTAGGGATACACACTCCCTCCCACAGGTGCCTGCTGACCTCACCAGATGAACAGCCCTGGGGATGGTGTCTAGTGGTCCCCATGCTACAAATGCCACCGGTGTTCAGTGTGGGGACTAAGTTGATCAGTGGCACGCAGATGAGCTGGTTAAGTCAGGCTTCCTGGGATAAGAGAAAGGACAAAACCGTTCTGCGTGTCTGACCTTAGAAAAAAGCTGATAATGCATTTGTAGCTCTCTTTCTAAACATGACTGTGATGTGTGCAAATACAAAGGGCATGCTAGTGACACATGACACCTTGCAGGGAGAAAATGCCTTTGAACAGTTGTGCATTGGCCTCTGCTGCCCTCCAAACCCCAGATGTACTGTGCCTGGGTCCAGGGCACATGACTGTAGCTGTAATACAGAAACTGTTAGAGACCCTGAAAGAGAAGACACTCCAACCACTACATTTAAAGGGCTATTGTCCTAAGACAGCAGCAGAGAGAGGCTTGTAGACTTTTGCTGTTCAACACGGGGGAAGAAAATGGAACATCTAGGAAACAGGAGTGTGGATTCATGTCCCCCAGAAACAAGACAGGGGTATGGTAGGCCAAACTCTCTGCCTGGCCTGCAGGGTTCCCGGGGTCAGACCCTAGCTGTGATGGCTCTAAACTGGTTTCCCCAATTATCACCCTTCTTTGCTCCAGCCACACCTGCCATCTTGCCAGGACTTGACCACTCCATATGGGGTCCCAACTTAGGGCCTTTGCTCTTGCTGAGCCCTCCACCTAGGATACTCTTTCGTTAGCCCTGGCGTGGCTCCCTCCCTCCCTCACTTCACTTCCTCCAGTCTCTGCACAAGCATCAGCTCCACAGAGAGCAGCCCAGCCAAATGGCCCCTTTATCCTCCTGGTTTTCTTGCTAATACCTTTACTGTTAAGAATACTTCATAATATATCACAATACTTGATACTAAAATTACACAATTTATAAGTATACTTATTATATATTACATCGTTATTATCTAGAATGGCACCATTCAACAAGGTAGCCACTGGCCACATGTGGCTATGGAGCACTTGAAACATGGCTCGTCTGAACTGAAGAGGGTTTTAAGTGTAACATACACACTGGATTTCAAAGGCTTAGCCTAAAAAAAGAATACAAAGTATACATCACTAAGAATCTTATATGCATTATATGACTGATTGCATGAACCTAATATATTGGGTTAACCATAATTTAGTCTTGAAATTAATTTCATTTACTTCTTTTTACTTTGTCTGTGTGTCTACTTGAAAATTTGCAGTTCCACATGGCGCTTGCATCTGTGACTTTCAGTCAGTTTCCATTGGACAGTGGTGATCTAGGATGAGCATTCCATGACAATAGGGACTTTGTCTATCTTGTTCTGGGGTCCAGAAGAGCACCTGCACATAGGACAGGCTTAGCCCACGCTTGTTGAATGGAACTCAGTGTTTGTGGAAAACTTCATGATAAGCAGTCTAGCCCTTTGCCCTCAATCTCTGTCTTTCTCTCTCTTCCCCCATTCAACCCTCCCTCCATCCCTTCCCCTCTGACATCATCATTACATAAGAAACTGACAGCCTACCCTATGACCCAGCAATTGCTGTATTGGTTATTTACCCTAAAGATACAAATGTAGTGATCCGAAAGGGCTCATGCACCCCACTGTTTATAGCAGCAACGTCCACAATAGCCAAACTATGGAAAGAGCCTAGATGTCCCTCAACAGATGAATGGATAAAGATGTGGTATATAGCTATAATGGAATACTATGCAGCCATCAAAAACCCTAAAATCTTGCCATTTGCAATGATGTGGATGGAACTAGAGGGTAGTATGCTAAGGGAAATAAGTCAACCAGAGAATGATAATTTTCATATGATATATCTGATATGAGGAATTTGAGAGACAGGGCAGGGGCTTGTGGAGGGTAGGGAGGGAAAAAATGAAACAAGATAGGACCGGGGAGGGAGCCAAACCATAAGAGACACTTAATCTCAGGAAACAAATTGAGGGTTGATGGCTGGTGGGGGTGGGAAGGGATAGGGCAGCTGGGTGTTGGACACTAGGGAGGGTGCACACTATGGTGAGTGCTGTGAAATGTGTAAGACTGAGGATTCACAGACCTGTACCCCTGAAGCAAATAATACATTATATGTTAATAAAATAAAATAAAGAAACCGACAGCCTTCCTTGTCTGCTTTCTGAAGCCCCTGTCCTGATTTAGGCCCTTCTTGGTCAGGTTCAAAAACATGTTTTAAAAATGCTGTCTTCTGAAAATAAGCTCAGTTCTCTTCCAAAATAGTTACTGTATTTTGGATGGCTCATCTTTTTTTTTTTTAAGATAACTGGGCATTTTAATTCATGAGAGTGACCAGAAAGCTCAGAGGTCTGTCAAAGATATTATTTTTTTTTAATTTTTTTTATTTTTTTCAGCATAACAGTATTCATTATTTTTGTCAAAGATATTATTAAGGGATAGATTTACCAGAGCTTGAGAAAAAAGATTGTAGGCGAAACATATCATGGTTGCATCCCATCGACTTCAATCTGGTCAATAAAACTGTTACAAACTTCCACTGACAGACCACAAAGTGTATACTCTATCCAGAGATAATCAGAGACTGAACATAGAATTCTTCTCATTTGCATTTGTGGATGGCTCATCTTATGGACAAATTAGTTAATCTAATTAAACTGAGAGAACACCTAGAAGAAAGCAAAAGAAAACACAAACAAGCACTCATCCCACGGGAGACAGCATGGCAAAGCAGCAGGCCGGGGGTCAGAAAGGTGTCTGGTACTGCCGACTCAGGGAGGGGTGAAGAGTGAAGGGTGAAGGGTGAGCACAGAGAACAAGCTTCTTCCTGCATTCGGAGAGGCAGGCCCCGCTCAGAGCAGCTGGCTAACGCAGCAAGTATGTCTACAAAAGGAGAGACACAATCCATTCAGCCATTGCACAGATGTACTGAGCACCTCCCAAGTACGTGCCAGGTGCTGAGGAGACAGCCAGAATAAAACAGACAGGATGCCTCTCTTTTTGCAGTTTATGTTCTCTGTCTGGAGGACACAAAAAATGAGCAAATAAGCTCATGATTAAATATATGCTTTCTATACACCTTAATATTGCATGATCAGAGAAGAGAATCCACTTTGCCAATTAATTTTTTTTAAATCCACAACTTGGGGGAAAAAATTGGGCAGGGGAAAATTTTCAGAGACTCATTGTAGGATTTTTACAAATGAGGGACATTTAAGATAAATCTCTGCAAAAATAAAGCCCAGGCTACATACGAGAATACACAGGCCACCACCTTAAGAGGCATCCGGGATGGGTGGCGATTCAGTCCTATCAGTGTGGGAGAGCTTCAAGACTCAACACACATGTTGCATGTTGAAACCTAGAAAATGCTAACTTCATATTTCTAGAGAGGAGAAAATTAATTTTAATACCACTATTAGCATTAGGACAAAAGTAGTATCAGATGCACCTGCAGGATTGCTAGATTTGGTAACATATTTGGCAACAGAATAAAAGAAAGGCAAAACATGACACCCACTGGAACAGAACACACTAGCCTGAAAAGCCCTTGAACTCCACAGCATTCCAGGGCAGGAAAACACGCCAGGTTCTTTGTTAGCTCTGAACACGTGCCTGAGCATTTTCTGGAAACGGCTAGGACTGCAACCCAGATCACCCGCTTGCAACTGAAAGGAAACAGAAACCAACAGAGCAACGGCATTGACTTAACTAGTATTCTGCGGTCACGCCAATGCCAGGGCCGGGGAGCCCATTTCCAGGATTGCAGGTAAGGACATCTGACAAATTTATTGTGCAAGCTCTTAGGCAATGTATAATCGGCCCCTGGTTTATAAATTACACAATAGTAAATTTATGCTCATTGAACTTCTGTGGGAGGAATGGGGGTGCTATTAACAAGAGATGTCATGTAAAGAAGGAAACACTTTCGTAAAGAATAAGGGTTTGTATGCGTATACGTGTAATTATATCATCTGTGTTCATTCATCCATTCACCAAAGATCTATTAGTGCCTTTTACAACTCTGCTGTTGGGGATACAAAAAAGAATAAAATATGGCTCCTGACTTTAAGAAGATGACAGTCTAGTTGGAAAGCTCAACATGTGAGCCAATCATTACTGTAGGCATAGGGTAAGTGCCAATAACAATTTGGACACTTTCACATGGACTCAGAGAAGAGAAAAGAATGAATCCTACCTGGCAGAGGATGGGAGTCAGGGAAGGCTCCCAGGGAGGAAGATAATCCACTCTGAGTGGGGTATCAGAGGATGAGGAGGAGTTTACCAGGCAGAAGAGGGGAGTGGAAGGAAAAACTTACAAGCAAAACCATGCGCAGGCATAACGGCCTTGAGCTCCCATGTGACAGGAGGGAGGAGAGCCAGGTAGCATGAAGTTGAGTACGGCCCAGCTGTTACATTGGAAATAGGTTCAGCTGTCCTAAAAAAATAAGTCACCAAATAAAAGTGGTTTAAAAATGAAGTCGTTTCTTTTGTTTTTTTCTTTTGTTGTTGTTGTTTTGTTTTTCCTCACATAATCATATGACCATGGGCAGAGTAGGACTGGCAGGAAGGTGACCTTTGGCAAAGTGACCCTTGCTATGGCTGTAACCCGTGGGCACTCTCTATTCACCCCAATGCGGTGCCAAAGCACTCTCCATTCACCCCTACATGGTTCCAGTGTGTTCTCTATTCCCCACATCCGTAGTCTACCCCTACCTCATCTATACCAGAATGCATTGTAACTCACTCCTACCACTTTTATGTATCCACATTCCGTATTCTATCTAGAAGGGACATGCAGAGCACAAACCTCTTCCCTCTAAGGGTACAACTTGGAAATTACACTCATGGCTCACTCATGCAGCATACAGAATGGTTTAAGAACGTAGCTGCAAGGAAGCCTGGGAAATGTAGTTCTTGTTCTGGGCAGCCATATAGCAGCCATCTGCCAAGTTCAAAGTGGGAGGTCCTATTTCCATGAAGTGGAGAATAGAGACTGTAGGGACTGCTAGCACCCTCTGCCTTTGCATGCTGTACCGGTGATCTCTGGACTATCTTGGCGAAAGACTGGTATAACAGGCTTGCATCTTCTGCTTGATTTATTCTGACATGCCAGCTTAAGAGTGATTTTTTGATTTCTCAAAAGTAGAATGTCAGGATGCCAGAGGTTATTCAATGTCAGCAAGTAATAAATGAGTGCTGCCCCAATCACATGTGCTTTGTAAGCACTAATTCTAGCATTGTCTTAAAGGACACTTTCTAATGTCTCTGACCTGCAGGTGTTTTAAAAGCTCCGCTGTATCCACTGTCTTCGTGTTGAGCATTTCCAGTGCCCCACTCCACCCCCCGACCAGAGTAAGGAGATAGGAACAGACTTCTCGGCAGGGTGGGGCAGGGCAATAAGGCAGATGTCCACTTTATACCACCTTGGGTCTGAATCCCAGTGTATCACCTACGAGCCACTTGGAACAAATCACTTCTCTTTCTAGGTCTCAACTGCCTTGTCTGTAAATGGGAATAAATGAGGACATTCCATGGCCCAGTTAAATGAGATACTACATGTGACCCTTAGAGGGAGCTCAACAAATGTTTGGTTTTCACTGGAGGAGATCACAGCATCTGGGTAGAAACTAAAGCCCAAGAAAAAGCTAAAGCCCAGTTTCCCATATAGCACCATATGTTAATTATATGTGAATAAAATACATTAAATCAACTTAAAATAAATTTTAAAAATGAATCTAGTTTCTTAAAAAGAGATAAGGGCCCCTTTACAGTGATAGCTTAGCCAAATGATCATGAGTAATAAAGGTACAAAGTGACAGACATCAGGTGTCATAGCATCACTTCTATGGTATTGCTTCAAAAAATATATGATCCGAATGTAAGCATAAAGAAACATAAAACAAGCTCAAATCAAGGGATGTTCTGGAAAAAACAGGACTGGACTCAGTCATATTGATGTCCTTAAATGCACTGCACACACACACACACACACACACACACACACACACACACATACAGAAGCGCACACATGAGCCTGCAAGGGAACTCTTCCAGCTTAAAGGAGGTGAAGAAATAGAACAAATTAATGCAAAATTTGATTAAATCATTGATCAAAAAAACTGCAAAGGACATTGTTGGGACAATTGGAGAAATTTGAATACAAGATATATGCTAAATAGCAGTGTATATCAAAGGCAAATTCATTGGCTGAGATCATTGTGTGGTGATTACGTAGGAGAATGTCCTCTCTCTTAGAAAATACATGCTGATGTAGTTAGAGGTGAAATATCATGATGACGAAATTGACTTTCCAATGATTTTTTAAAAATATGTATTTGTACAGAAGTGTATGAGGAAAAAGAGAGAAAGATAAAGAGGAAGGGAGGAGGGGAAGGTGTTGCAAAATGTTAACAACTGGTACATCGATACAGATCATGTACTTTTCCACTGTATCATTCTTTTAACTTTTGGGATGGATTTGAAATTTGTCAGAATGGGAGTTGGAGAAGAAAAATAAGATATTATTAGGGAAAGAATTTCCCTAATATATATATTCCCTAATATAAGGGGGTCAATTTGAGATAATGTATTCAAGAGAGCTTCCAGATCCTTCTTCCAATGACAATGCAGAAAATAAAGAAAAGTATTCACATTAAAAAAAGAAAAAAGCAAGGTGCCCTAGTTCATTTTGGCTGCTACAGCTGAGTACCATAGACAGGGTGACTTAGAAACAACAAAAATTTGTTTCTCATGGGGCTCAAAGTCCAAGTTCAGGGACCCCACCTGGTCAAGTTCTGGTGAGAACCCTCTTCCTGGTTGCAAGTGGCTGACTCTCACTGTGTCCTCACGTGGTGAAAAGGGGGGCTAGAAAGCTCTCTGAGGTCTCTTTCATGAGGGCACGAATTCCATTCATGAGGGTTCCCCCTTCATCACCTGGTCACCTCCAGAAGGCCCTGCCTCCTAATACCATCACATGGGGTTGAGGTTTCAACATAAGACTTTTGGAGACATGAACATTCAGTCTACAGCTCAAGGGTCCCTTGCTCACAATGGGTTTGGAACTGTCAGGGGGCAGCGGAATCCACAGGATGGGAGACATGGTCTGGGACATCGTCAAGTTTGTCACTGATCACACACAATGAGGTTCACAAGCTGACACAGAAGAGTAAGGGGACAACTGTCTCATAAAATATAATTACACAAACATGAGCTTCCACAAGTGACATCCAAAGCCATCAAGGGCCCTGTGACAAGGCTGAGCCAGTGACAGACTTCTTATGAATGAGCCAGGAATTCTGGTGGCTGGGTGGGAGGGAAACCAAGGGGACAAAATTTCTCGGGGGGATTGGAAATCCCTCCCTCAGTTCTCCACACATTTGTAGACATCATTTACTCATGCAGCTGGATGGTGGGGTTACCCACAACCCAACTTCATTAGGGGAGGATGTTCCACCTCAGCATTGAAATGCGGGCTCAGCTGATGAGGAACTGCCTGACCTAGTAGGTAGTGAATATTGCAGAAATCATTGGAAGAGGACTCAGTTAAATATACCATATAAAGAGAACACAGCTGAAAGCTCTGTCAGTATGTGGAGTACAGTAGGTAGTCCACAAATCTTACATTAAATATAATTTTAGAATCTTCTAGAACATGACGTTTATCCTAAAGGCAGTAGGAACAGATCACCCAGTTCCTTCAGGGAACTCCCAGGTCCCAAGGGCAGGCAGGTCCAGCCGCCACCAGAAGTCTGGAATCATTTGCGTTCCCTTCGGGCTCCTATCTTCAGCATATCCTCAGTACCAACAGTCCATGTTCTGCTTTTAAACAGTAGTTTCAAAATGAACAGTGATGGCACAGTGATTTCACAGAGGAGAAAAGGGAACTTGAGTTACTTTAGTTCTGCTATTCTTTTACATGATAACTTGGAGTTTTTATTTCTTTCTTTTTTTTTAAGATTCATTTTTATTTATTTGAGAGAGAGAAAGAGAGTGAGTGGGGAAGGAAGGGCAGAGGGAGAGGGAGAGGAAGAGAGTCCTAAGCAGACTCCAAGCTGAGCACAGAGCCCCATGCGGATCTGGAACTCACAACCCTGAGAGTACCACCTGAGCCAAAACCAAGACTCATTGAGGGCGTTCAACCGACTTTGCCACCCAGGAGGCACCCGTTGAGATTTTTACTTCTGCTTAAAATTTAAAGCACTGAAAGAGAGTATGAATGCAGTGTAAATTCACCCTTTAAAGGTAATGTAATTAGGGTGCCTGGGTTGCTCAGTCACTTAATCATGTGTCTTTGGCTCAGGTCATGATCCCAGGGTCCTCTTCTCCCTCTCCCTCTGCCTGCCGCTCCTCCTGCTGTGCTCTCTCTCAAATAAATAAATAAAATCTTTTATAAAAATTAAAAATTTAAAAATTTAAAAATTTTAAATTTAAAAAAAATTTAAAATTTAAAAAAATTTTAAAAGTAAAAAGTAAAAAAGTAAAATTAATGTAATTAAGTATTAAAATATTAACCCAATGCTTTTTCCTTGCTTGTGTTTATGGGCCCTGACATGATTTAACTACAAAGTTCAATAAAAAAAATTTTCCCTGCAATATTTCTCTTCTAGATAGTCTTCTTTTTATTATATTATTATTATTATTATTATTATTATTATTTCGTGATTGTTAATGAAAAGGATTTTGTATAAGAGAGCTGTTAAAAGAAATATTTTCCTGGGGTACCTAATATGTTACACCAGGTAGAGAGAGCAGATTGAACATAGACATTTCTCTTGCTCCCTTCCAAACCTCTTTGAGATACCAAGAAGAGGGTGGCTTTAAAGCCAGAAACTGCAGAAGGAAAGAGATGATAGGGACCCAGCTTTGGCAACAAGAATGCAGAGGACAGGGAGGTGAATGACATACTTAGCAGCCAGAGGAACACTAAGCTGGCAGTGGAGAAACGAGGATTTACCCAGCAGAATTCCGGGATGCCCAGGAATGAGGGACACTGGACACTTCTGGACATAGGGGTGACATCGATGGTGATAAGAGGGGGTTCCAACAGTGGCCAACCGCTGAGACCCCCTCCCCATTCTGTATCATTTGTTAATGCCTTTCTCCCAACCTAGCAGAGGATGAGAAATGTTCTGGGAGGGAAGGATAATAAAAGTGAGTCTTCTGGGCTGGGAAGCACAAGGCACAGTTGAGGCCAGCGTTGTCATTCCAAAAAAACAAAAAGATTATGTGTATATTGGATGCTGAAATCCCTAGTCCTGCTCTCAACTCATTTTCCAGAAATCTTCCCCTTGAGGCAGGAGACCAGAGGATCTTTCTGGATGGAATCTGTGGAATGACACTGGGACAGCCCCAACTAAGTGACCTAGCCACACCACCCTGCAGTGAAGCTCAAAGTTAACAGGCCCCACTTATGCCCCCTGGTTTCCAATAATCATTTTAGTGCCCCATTCCTGAATATGAAGAGATGTAGGGGCATGTCAGAGGGGAAACTCTGACACAAAGATGGACACCAAGGTACAGATGGAGATGGACCAAGATGGAGACAGAGAATAGGAATTTGGAGGAAACAGAGATTTTTGCAAGGAGAAGAATGTTGAAAACCAAAAGATTATTAATAGCCTCAGAAAGATAAAAGAAGATATTGCAACCAGACAAGATGTCATAAAAATTAATATTCAGAGAACAAAAAGGAAATCCTAGAAATTAAAGTCATGATAGCTGAAATGAAAAGCTCAATAGAAAGTTGAGAAGATAAAAAGATACAAAATAGATAAAAAGATTAAAAAGCTGGAAGTTAAGGAGAAATTTTTTAAAAAATTAAAAGACTAGTCCGTGAGGTCCAGTATTCAAATAACATGCATTTTGGAAAAAAAAGATAACCAAATAGAGATTGGGTGGGGACAGATGAGGGAGGAATCTAAAACCCCCAGAAGATGAATTGCCCATCAAAACGACCCATCAAGTGCCCACCTTGGCACAGCACCCCAAAACCTCAGGATGCAGGAGGCAAAAAAGATCCTATAAGTTTCCAGAGACAGAGAAAGGCTGAAGAGAAAAGATCAAGAATCAGATTGTTATCCACCTTTAATCAGCTATCAGACTACCACTGAATGGCACTTGTATTTGTCTCCCGTTGCTGCTACAAAAGATAACCACACATTTGATGCCTTATGACAACATAAACTTAGTATCTTTACGGTTGTGGCGGTCAGGAATCCCAAACCAGTCTCACCGGACTGAACTCAACCAGCAGGCTGAGCTGCATTCCTTCTGGAAACTCTGGAAAATCTGTTTCTTTGCCTTTTCTAGCTTTTGGAGGTCACCTGTATTCTTTTGCTCATGGCCCCTCTATCTTCAAAGCCAGTGAAGAAGCATCTTCAGGTCTCTCTCTCTCTGTCCCCCACCCCCCCTCTGCCTCTACTCTCACATCTTCTTCTGTGGCTCTAACTCTCCTGCCTCTCTCTTATGAGGACCCTTGTGCCTATATTTGATCCACCAGGATAATCTCCTTGTCTCAAAATCCTTAATTTAATCACACCTGTAAAGTCCCTTTTGTCATGTAAAATAAGAGGTTCATAGGTTCCAGGGATTATGGCCAGGGCATCTTTGGGATGGGGTATTATTCTACCCACCCACAGCTTTGGACTTTTAAAGAGCAACACTAGAACCTGGCTAGCAGGGAAGTAAGCCTCTTTTCCTGCCTGGAAGACCTCTCTCTCCTCAAACTATCAGTCAAGTGTAAGAGTAAAATAAAGAAATTTTCAAATGTAAGATTCTCAAGAAATTTGCCTCCCACACATCCTATCTGAAGAGGCTCTTGGAGGATGTTCTCAAACAAATGACTCAACCAAGAAAGAGAAGGCACTAGGGATCCAGGAAATAGTAGATCCCACATAGGGACAAAGGAAAGGGTACAGGCAAGATGATGTTGGAGAGACATTCCAGAAGGACAGCTGTTCAGCAGTCTAAGTTGGAGTGGTTCAGAAGATTCCAGAAGAGACTTCCTCAGAGAGATGAACTGATAGCGTATCTGAGGTATGTGACCTGATTGTGAGAAAATATAGACAATGGGTACGGAGTTTGGGATTGAATTAATAATAAGTTCATGAAAACAAAGACAATTATTAATGCCAGGGAAAACAAAAGTTGTGGAGAGGGGGGAAGAAAAAGTAAAACGTAAAAATTTACTACATTCAGCAGTTCCATAGATGCAAATAGAATTTCCATAGCTACGATAGTGTGAGCACTGATCACCCACTTAATCGAGCTAAAACCGTGGGAGGGTGAGGGATAGGCCAGAGTGGAAAGCAGAGCCCACCTCTAGTTTCGGAGTGAGGATCAGTAGTCAGTGAGAACAACTGAAAAGGAAGGAGAGATACAAGAATTTTTTTGGGGGGACCTGGAGGCACATTCCAGAATAATCATCCAGAAGAGGTGAAGGCTAAGGAAATTTTGATGCAGAAAGGGAAATGGGGCTATCTAGTACAAGGTCAGCAAACTTTTACTGCAAATAGCCCCTATCTACACCACAAATCTGTATTCCTGCTCTAGGCTGCATAACAGATTATCTCAAACGTAAAAACAAAAAAAAAAAAAAAAAAGAATAAAGAAAACAATACCTGTTTATTAGCTCTCAGCTCTGTAGGTCAGAAGTCTGATACCACATGTCTAGGTTCTCTGTTCAGGGCTCACAAGTCAGAAATCAAGATGTTGGCTGCTAGCCTCTTATCTAAAATCTCTGGGGAAGAACCTGCTTCCAGAACCCAGCTCCTTTTGGTGATAGGACTGAGGGTCCTGTTTCCAGCCACGTGGCCTCCTCTATCTTCAAGCCTCCTTATGCTTGGAATTTCTCTACTTTCCTTTTCCACTCTCCGCCACTGCCCCCCACACCCCCTCTAGCGCCAATTCAGGAATAACTGACATGCAACATTATATTAGTTTCAGGCGTACAACGTAATGATTCCTATTTGTATACGGCGTACAACGTAATGATTCCTATTTGTATACATTGTGAAATGGTCACCACAGTAAATCTAGTTAATGTCCATCATCATACGTAGTTACAAAAAAATTTTTTTTTCATGTGATGAGAACTTTTGAGATCTACTCCTGCTGATTTTAAGGGCCCACGTATTTCCATTGGACCCACCCAGATAATCCATGATAACTGACAGTTCACCTGAATTACATCTGCAAAACACCTTTGCCAAGCAAAGTGACGTATCTATGGGAGTCATGCCAGGTGGTGAAGGTCACATCAATGTTTGTCTCACCAACTCAATTCCACAGCTCTAGGACAAAAACAGCCCTCAGCAAAATGTAAATGAACATGTTCATAGGTGCACAAATGCTTAGGGAAAGAACTGGAAAGACACATTCCAAATGCTTAACTGTTACCACTCCTAAGGAAGGAGGTGAGGGCTGAGGGTGGGCATGCCCGTCCACGTTTTATTCCACATGCTCACTGCTCTGATTACTTCACAGTGTACTGATTAAGTAATAAAAAATTTAAAACTGTACATGTATATGAGTGTATGAATGTTAATATATGTATATTAAAGCTCAGCCCATGATGGTGATTATAAGGAAGTATAAGGAACTTACTCTTTCCAAATTACATTTTCCTGTCATCTTTGATTTTTTTTTTTGTTACAATGAGCTTCTATCGCTGTGGTGAGCAGGAAAAGATATATTGTTTCTATGTTCTTTTTTTTTTTAAGATTTTATTTATTTATTTGACAGACAGAGATCACAAGTAGGCAGAGAGGCAGGCAGAGAGAGTGAGAGGAGGAAGCAGGCTCCCCGCTGAGCAGAGAGCCCGACGCGGGACTCGATCCCAGGACTCTGAGACCATGACCTGAGCCGAAGGCAGCGGCTTAACCCACTGAGCCACCCAGGTGCCCCTGTTTCTCTGTTCTTTTTAAAGAGAGACAGAGAGAGAGAGACAGAGAGAGAGTTAGAGAATGAGTTGGGGGAGGGGCAGAAGATGAGAGAATCCCAAGCAGACTCCCTACTGAGCACTGAGCCTGACCCGGGACTCAATCCCATGACCCTGAGATCGTGACCTGAGCCAAAATCAAGAGTTAGACACTCAACTGACTGAGCCACCCCGGATCCCCAAAAGGTAAATATACTTCGAATTTTACTGATGTTTCTGGAGAGTTTAAGCAAAAATCTAAAAAAAAAAAAGAAAAGGTAAGAAGTGAGATAGTAAATATCTACAAACAGTCATCCATCACAGACACATGTTTGTGTTATAACTTCAAGTTAAAAGTGCAAGAAAAAGAGTGTCCCGCAAAATAAATCCAACTATATAAATATTCATAGAAAATGACTGGAAGAAAATCCACTAAAATGTTAACAGTGGGTGTTCTAGGCAGTGAAATCATGAATAATTATTTATTCCTTTCTAGTTTTTAATATTTCCCCATTTTCTATTATAAGCATGTATTATTTTTATAATTGAAAAAATGAGCACTTTTTTTTTTTTTTAAACTAAATGTAATTGCCAAGTATATGGCAGTATTCATGTCGGCGGGCTGGCTGGTTTTCTTCCCAGGGCAGAAGCTTGCTTTGAAAAACAGTAGAAATCAGAGAGGGATCTTGCCGAGTGTGGGAAAAGGAAAAGGAAACCTATCCAAGGAAAAGGAACCCGAGGCTTCAGGGGTGAGAAATCATGTCATTTGACAATTGGGTTGGGGCGTTCTCCTGCCCAGCGACCCGAACAGTCAGGAATGTTGAGCAAGCCACACCAGGTCCGGGTCCACATCTGACACATGTTAATGAGTGTTTTCCATATAGATCAGATTTCCAATTCTCATATTCTTAACAACACCTACTCTTTCAACACCACCCCCATTTGGTGTGATATTCTCAGCAGGTGGCTTTCTGGGTATTCCTGAGGTGGCTGCCTCTGCAAGACGATGATAGGCTTTGTCTGTGGTTATTTTTACCACTCAGGGGAGCAGGCAGGCGCCAAAATGCAGCTCTCACCAGCTCCTACCAAACAGACCCATTCCCAGACACACCGATCCGTAACAGTTCAGTCCCCACCGCACAGATTTTCAGTCCTTGCGAGAATAACGTGGAGCCCCTGCTTCCCGCCAGGTGCCATGGGAGAACAGAGGACACAAAGGGTAGGATGCCTGCCCTCACAGGAGCTCACAGCCTATGAGACACAAAACGTGTCCAGAAAAGGAGCCCATGCGTGGAGAATGGTGAATGCCCTGAGTCAGGTCAAGGGGAGTGCCCCTAGAGGGGAGGGAGAGATTCAATCAGTTTTAATGGACAGGGTGCGCATTGAAGTGTGCCTTAAAAATATTCGGAGGGTTGTTCCTAGTGGGATGGAAAGAAGAGGCAAAAGTATTCCAGCCCACTCCCAAAAAGGCAGCATGAACAAAATTGGGATTTCCTGACTGTCCGGGATCCAAAATGTTAAAATACTTACCACTGCACTCTGGACAGCTGCAACCTCCTTACATGCCATTGCCTTGGGCAGAGACGCCCCCAGGTTGGAGCAAATAAAACTGCCAATCTGCCTCCAAAGCACTCTAAAAAGTCCCCAATAAACAGGCTGTGAAAAGTCTACTTTGCTCTAATTTGAGAGGTGCAGATAAAAACCACACTGTGGGGACGGGGAGAGGGCACCTGGGTGGCTCAGTGGGTTGGGCCTTTGCCTTCAGCTCGGCTCATGATCTCAGGGTCCTGGAATCGGGCCCTCATTGGGCTCTCTGCTCAGCGGGGAGCCTGCTTCCCCCTCTCTCTCTGCCTGCCTCTCTGCCTACTTGTGATCTCTCTCTCTGTCAAATACATAAATTTTTTTTGAAAGATTAAAAAAACCACACTGGGAACCCAATGAGCCTTATCAGTGTGTATATATTAAACTTAAAAATAGATGGGAACCTTGGAAATCATCTGCTTCAATCTCATGTCAGAAGGAACAACTGGGATTCCATGGCAGGAAAGTCTCAAGGTCACACCCCAAGCTCGTGGCAGAGCAAGGGTAAAATCCATGGTTCTTCGACTCCAGAGGGCGCTGATCTTCAGCTGGGGCAGGACCCACTTCTGACTTAATTAGTAAATAGCTATTTCCCTGAGTCCTCCAAGGGCCATGGCCCATCCCAGCTGCCCTGTCTTCTACCCTAGGACCTGCCAGACACGTTCACAGTCTGCAACCTACAGGCCTAGCCACCAGAACGGCTAAAATGTAAAAGACTGATGATACCTCATTCTAGTCCGGGGATAGCATGACTGGAAGTCTCACACATCGTCGGTCAGAGTGTAAAATGATATAACGACTTTAGAAAAAAGTCTGACACTTTCTTATAAAACAAAACACACACCTCAGCCATGCCCAAGCAAAATCACACCTGGTGTTTGCCAAAAGAAATGAAAGCACATGTCCACACAAACATTAGTGCAAGAATATTCACAGGAACACTGTTCAGAATAGCCCCAAACTGGAAGCAACCCACGTGTAGTCAACTGATGACTGGGTACATAACTTGTGGGGCATCCTTGAGTGGGTGCACGGCCTTGGACAAAACAGTATGCTTGCAGTGATTCCATTTGTTCTAGAACAGGCAAAACTCATCCATGGTGAAGTCAGATAGTGCTTGCCTCTGGAGGTGGGGATAGGTGACATGGAACCAACAAGAACAAATTCCTGGGGTGATGGTATCTCTCTTTTTTTTTAATTGAATTATAATTGACATGAAAGATTTTAGTTTCAGATGTTCAACATAACGATTCAATATTTACATGTTTTGCAAAATGAGCACCCATCACCACATATAGTTACAGAATTTTTTTTCTTGTGATAAGTTTCAAGAACTACTCTCTTAGCAACTTTCATATATGCAATGCTGTGTTATTAACTATAGTCACTATGTAGTACATTACATCCCCATGACCTATTTATTTTGTAAGTGGAAGTTTGTACCTTTGGACCCCCTGGATGATGGTATCTTGATGAGAATCTCGGTTACATAGGTATGCACATTGGTCAGAACCCATGCTTAAAATTGGGGCATTTCTCTGGATGTTAATTTCTCCTTCAAGAGAAAAAGGAAACAAACATGGAATCCTGCTTATTGATATTCATGCTGAAGTGTTTCAGGGTAAAGTCCTGATGCCTGCAACCCACTTTGAAATGCACCATGGTAAGCTGGACATGTTTAGAGGTACAGGTGGACAGAGTGGTGATGAGGCAAGTGTATAGTAAATATTTAAAAATCTAGGTGACAGATATACGGGAGTTCCCTATACAAGTCTTTCAACTGTTCTATATGTTGAAGCATTTTCATAATAAAATTGTGGAGGAAAATCTGTAGGTCAACTAACAAAGGAGGCATGGACAGCAGCTTCCAGGATCCTACTCAAGTGCCCTACTCAAGCATCCCTACTGTACCAGTTACTGACCAGATATTAATCAAAACAGATAGTAATCAAAACTGTCCCAGTTCAGGGGCGCCTGGGTGGCTCGGTGGGTTAAGCTGCTGCCTTCGGCTCAGGTCATGATCTCAGGGTCCTGGGATCGAGTCCCGCATTGGGCTCTCTGCTCAGCAGGGAGCCTGCATCCCTCTCTCTCTTTCTCTCTCTCTCTGCCTGCCTCTCCATCTACTTGTGATCTCTCTTTGTCAAATAAATAAATAAAATCTTTAAAAAAAAAAAAAAACTGTCCCAGTTCAACATGCTTCCCTCTGCCCACTGGATCATGCTGCCTCCCTCCTCGGTCTATCCTCAGGGCACCTGAGGGATAACAAATACATTATTTACTGAAATAATCTTCTCATTAAGGTTACCTGGCTGCCCTTGGTAATAACACTAGTCTCCCTGAACCCTCTAGTTTGTGAATTCATCTCTCTCTCTCTCTCTTTCTCTGGAACATCTATTTATCTTTTGGATGTAGATCAAAGCAAAATTGAGATGTCCATTTAACTGACATTTGTCGAGTGTCTAGACAGTGAGGCTGCAGGAGACATTAAGAAATGGCTAGGAGTTGCTTTAGTGGCCAGAACAGGAAGTTTTAGAGGTGGGGAAGGAGTGGTTGAGGAGAAGGAAGGGAGAACCCACACCAGACCACGATCTCATCTTTCATGTCATGCTGAGAGGTTCAACTTCTAGTCGCAAAGTCACAGAGTTCTCCAAACCCTCCTGAAAAGCTGTGTGTAAATCCTTTTGTGTTTCGAACATTTTATGGAAGTGCCAAGGAGATTTTGAAATTTCAAAAACAATATGGGAGATATTTTTGGAAATAAAAAAATTATTTTATATTGAAAATCATTCAGCTTTACTTTTTTTAAAAATCTCAGATTTGAACCTATCCCTTGCCCTAAAGTGAGGTGTCCTAATTATTAGACCCCCTATCCTCACATGGTCTTTATGACATCAGTGGGCAATCTAATTAAACATGCACGAGGCCATGGCTCTTGGTTGACTCAATTCAATCTCAACACATAGTAGTTTAACATAGGACTGCATCCTAACAAGGTTAAGAGGGCTGGAGGAAGCACCTGGTCCAATGCCTCCTCATTCTTTGGAGAAAGAAGATAAAACAAGGCAATATAAATGTGACTCAGAGCTACAGGCTGTTGAGAGGCAAGACTGAGACTCAGATCCAAATTCCAAATTCCATGTTCGCATAGTCAGCTATCATTAAACCACCATTGTCTGTTCCTTCCCCCCCCAATCCATATTTTTCACATTTCTTGAGGCACAGATATAAGTAAAACTTAATTCTAAATATTTTAAGATTTTCTATTATTTTAAAACTTCTTGTAAGAAAAAAATGCTTGAGGAGGAATAATTACTCAAAATGGTTAAACCTCTTAAATTCCACATATGAGTGAAATCATAAGGGCACTTGACATAATGGGCACTGGGTGTTCTATGCAACTGATGAATCACTAAATTCTACCTCTGAAACTAATAACACACTGGATGTCAATTAAGTTGAATTTAAAATTTAAAAAATTTTTTTAATTTTTTTTTTAAAGATTTTATTTATTTATTTGACAGAGAGAAATCACAAGTAGGCAGAGAGGCAGGCAGAGAGAGAGGAGGTAGCAGGCTCCCTGCTCAGCAGAAAGCCCGATGTGGGGCTTGAACCCAGGACCTGGGATCATGACCTGAGCTGAAGGCAGCGGCTTAACCCACTGAGCCACCCAGGCGCCCCTAAAATTTAAAAAATTTTTAAATAAATACCAAAAATTAAAGCTCACGATCTATGATCCAATTCAGTCACATACATTTCACATCACATGGCTCTCCTTTCAGAGAGAAACTTCCCAGTGATTTATGGATTCTGAAAACAGGAACTACCTCACTAAAGGCTATTAAAATAGCCTTCCATAAAGTAAAGGTTCCACCAAATGAGAAAAGAGTTTTTAAAACAGAGTGACTTCCCTAAGTGCCTTATTGTTCCTAAGACGCCAGAAAGGATGAATGGTTCAGGCACGATTTTGAGAACCAGGCATGCATTAACTCACTTATCCTCATGACAACCCTCTGAGGTGTTGCTCATAGTTCGACTTCAGTGGGGAAACTGAGGCAGAGCAATCCCTGCCCTGCTACGAGGCAAAGATTAAACCAGATGGTCTGGCCACTGAGCTATTTCTGAAACTCCCATGCAAGCCACTCAATAAGATCTGATTACCAGTTCCCCTGCAACTTCCTTGCTTCAGGGGAGTTGGTCCTTTGGGATGTTTCAACCTTATCCTTTCTTTTCCCCCCTTATGCTGTAGGGGATGGAAGCAAGAAAGACCTTGCCCAGGTGCCGCTAACAGCTGGCGTCCAGCTGGGCTCTTCCAGGGGGAGGCACTTAGGCCACCCAGATGCCAAAGGCAGCTTCCAGTGATGTGCAGCAGCAAAGGGAGCCTCGGCATCTGCAGCGACAAGCAACAGGCAGGCTCCATAGTGACAGCGTGGTGGACACCAACAGGGGCACCGGCACATTCATTTACGCCCTGGTCTCTGGGCACCAACACCTTCCCCCCTTCATGTACCTCCAACCCTTCCTTAGTAGAAAACCAATTTCCTTCATATAATCCCTCTCTGCTTGAAATATGTAGGTCAATGGTTTTGTGTGTGTGTGTGTGTGTTCTTCTGGAATACTGATTGATTCTGACACCTTACTTAAATGTATTACATTTCCCTGTCTTCTGAAATGAATATATTGAACCCGTGCACCCTCAACTTGACAAATCACAGTCCGGTACCAGAGAGGTCCCTGGGACCTATTTCAGGAGCACACTCACCTGCCGCCCCTGCTTCCCAACATCCCTTTGTAATGATGGGAGAAAAAATTATTTTTCCACTTATGAGCTATCACAACATTGGAAGGCAAGAAAGGGTGCCCCCTGCAGACCAGAGCATTAGAGGAATTTTAGGAAGGGAGAAAGCCACTGGAGCCTGATGGGTGAAGAAATCAGGGTAAAGGATGAAGCTGTTTTGTTCTTCCCGAGGGAGCCCTGGAAAAGCCCTCTGATGTGCATCAGTAGGTACAGAGAGCAGGAGCGAACCACTCCTGGGCATCTGAACTACATCCAGAACCGCTGGGGAAATCTGAGTCCTCTTCTCTCTGTACATTCATTTCCTGGCAGTGAAGGTGCTCCAGAGAAAGGGCAGGACCCCAACTGAGGTCCTTGATGAGAGAAGCAGAGCAGAGCACAGGCAGACACAGGGAAGGTGCAGGAGGAAAAGGCAAGTTGCTCAGCCAAGGACTGGGATAGAGCAGAACACAGCCCTCTTGCCTTGGTGCCCGTGGACAGCTCCGGGACCTGCGCTGTGCAGGTAACCCCGCCCACATGGGCTTCTGCTTCCGGTTCACACAGAAGCTGCCATCACAAGATCCAGCCCTGGGGGAGAGATGCCCACACCAGGGGGACCAACACAGCCCAGAATCGTCCTTCCTTAAGAAATACACATGGCGGGGCGCCTGGGTGGCTCAGTGGGTTAAGCCTCTGCCTTGGGCTCAGGCGGTGATCCCAGGGTCCTGAGATGAAGCCCCACACCGGGCTCTCTGCACAGCAGGGAACGTGCTTCCCTCTCTCTCTCTCTCTCTGCCTGCCTCTCTGCCTACTTGTGATCTCTGTCAAATAAATAAATAAAATATTTTTTAAAAAAAGATAAGAAATACACACGGCAACAAATAGTCATGAAACATTTGATGAGAGCTACCATCAAATGAGAGGAAGATGGACAGAAACTTGAAGGACAACTGATCTTGATGGAATCAGAGATGGTTCAGAACATTCAAGAAAAACAGAATTAATTCTAAATTTATTTTAATGTTTAACTTTTAAAATCTGTGCTATCGTCACATGATTCAAAAACCAAAGAAAAAGAAGGGATACACTGAGAAGTTTCGCTCCCACCCTCACCCTTCAGCCCCACTTTATGTGCAAATGCGAACAAATATGAAAAACATATACTTCTTTTCCTCCCTGTCTTACACAGAACGTGGCATGCTACCTGCATGAACAAAGCAGGTGGCTTCAACAACAGAAATCTACTATCTCTGTTCAAGTCTAGAAGTCCAAAATCAAGGTGGGCCAGAAGGGAAGGGTCTACTCCATCCTTCTCTCCTTGGCTTGTAGATGGCCGTCTTCTTGTTCATCTTCTTGTTCTTCTTGTGCTCTTCCTATATGCATGTCTATCTCTAGATTTCCCCTTTTTATAAAGATACCAGTCATATTGGGTTAGGGCTCATCCTAATGACTATCTGCACTTGGTCACCTCTTTAAAGACCCTATCCCCATATAAGGTGCCATTGTGGCATTCTGAGGGTTAGGACATCAACATACGAATTTTGAAGGGACACAATTCAATCCCCGTCCTTACAATACCATTCTGCTTTTTTTTTCCACTTACTAATATGCCCCTCCCTAGAGACTTTCCCACATCAATACATAGAGAGTTTTTTCATTTTTTTGTGGCTATACATTACTTCGTTCAGAGGATTACTGTGGTATATCTGATCACTCCTTCATCATGAATACCTGGGTTGCTTTTTCAGTCTGTCACTATTATAAACAAGCTTCACTTCCTAAGTGTGTTGGGTATATCTGTATGATATGATCATAGCCATGAGATTGCCTGGCCAAAGGGTCAAAGCATCTGTAATCCTGATAGATATTGCCAAAAGGTTCTCCTTGGGGGTCTAGGCCATATTGCACTTCCCCCAACATTGTAGGAGAGGGCTTGTTTCCCTCAGAGCCTCGCCAACAGACTATGTTGGAAATCTTTGGGATTTCAGTCCATCCCATAGTTAAGAGATGCTTTCTTCATACAATTTCACTCTCATTTCTCTTCTGAGTGAGGTTAAGCATATTTCATATACTTTAGAGCCATTTAGATTTCTTTTTCTGCCAACTGGCAATTTTTTATTGGGTTGTTACTTCATTTTGCTCGAGATTCCTAGCCATTCCACCCATTAACCAGATTAACCCTGTGTCTGTGATGTACAATGAAAGTATTTCCACAGATTTTTCATTTGTCTTTTCACTTTGCTTTTTAAGCTTTTTATTTGGAAAATTTCAAACACTGGCATAGGTAGAGAGATTATATAGTGAGCCCATATACCCATCACTCAAATATACCTGTTACTAATGCATGGCCAATTTTCCTCTGTCTGTAATCCCACTGACTCTCATCCCAGATTGTTTTATTTTCTTTAAAGATTTCTTTATTTATTTTAGAGAAACAGAGAAAGCATGAGTGGGAGGGGCAGAGGTAGGGAAAGAATCTCAAGCAGGCTCCCTGCTGACCACAGAGCTTGGCACAGGGCTTGATCTCACAAACCTGAGATCATGACCTGAGAAAAAATTAAGAGTCAGACGCTTAACCAACTACACAACCCAGGCACCCCCCTTCCAAGATTATTTTAAAGTATATCCCACTCATCATAGCCTTCATTTGCAGATAGCCCAATCTCTAAAAGATTCTGTTTGTATCTCTTTAAAAAAAAAAGCATAATCACAATACCATTATCACATATGCAAAATTAATATTTCTTTAATATTATTGGATAACCAAATGGTGTTCAGATTTCCCAAACATGCATAATGATTAGTTAATATGTCTCTTAAGTCCCTTTTACTCTATAACTTCAGCCTCTGTCACTGTTTCTTCTTTCCTTTGAAATAAATTTTTGAAGAATCCATTGGGTTGTCGATCTGGCAGAATCTGCCCCCTGCATAGTCTGGATTTTGCGGAATGTGTCTCCATGGTGTCTCTGAACATATTCCTCTGTTGCCTATATCTTCTATAGACTGGTAGCTAGATCTAGAGGCACTGTTAGATTTTGATTTGATTTTGGCTGGGGGCTGGGGTGAAAAGACAACTTCACAGGAAGTGTTTTGAACTTCCTTCCTTCTAGAGGCACTTCCTGTCTGGCTGTCCCTATTTTTGTGACGCTGGCAGCTGTTGACAATCATTACCAAAATCCACTGGTACTTTTTGATGTTGTAAAACAATGCCTTTCAGATTCTAGCATCCCTTCTTCTTTTTATTTGCTGGAATACACCTATAATGGGAAACACACCATCTCTTCACTTAACTAGAGGAACAGTTTACGTTCCTCTAAGTAAAGTAAGTTAGTAAATGAAGTTCCTCTAAGTTCTAGAAGCAAAGTAAGTGTCTGTCTCTTTTGCTCTATTGCCACTTTAAAAAATAATGACTGGTTCCCTAGGACACTCCAGAGAAGGCTACTGTACGCTTGCCATTATGAACTCATTTCTTCTAACATATATTATGTTTCCATTCATCACAGTTATTATCCCTCTTGATGCACCATTTGGCCCATCTTTGGTCAGTGGGAACCTCTCCAGGTTGGCTCCCGGGTGCTCCAGACACAATCTCAGTCCTCATCATGACTTTCCCTGCTGTTCGTTCTAATGAGTTGCTGTGGTTCATCTTGCATATTTCTTGCTCCAGACCTGGAATCAGCTTTTCCTCCAAGAAGCCTGCTTTCTTTTTTGTGAGAATGGTATTGAGAGACCACAGTATGGACATACTTATGATATCATCCATTCCAAGTACTGCACACGGCATTATTTCCTACTGTGTAAAAGGAATCATCTGAACCCTAAAGTTCTCAGAAATCAGAACATGCTTCCTGAAATAAGACATTAAGTGGGTATAGAGAACATCATGGGCATAGAGAAATACCAACTTAGTGATCTGGAAAATGAAACCAAATAAATCTAAGAGCAAAAAGACAGTGATGAAAAGGATGAGAGAAGAAAATTCAAAGACATAGAAGATAGATCCAAGGTTTAGTACTCAACTCTTAGGAATTCTAGACAAAATGGAAAGAAACAATGGCATAAAGAATATAATTTCTTAAAGATTTTATTTATTAGAGAGAGAGAGAGAGAGAGAGACCATAAGCAAAGGGAGCAGCAGGCAGAGGGACAAGCAGACTCCCCACTGAGCAGGGAACTCCATGTGGGGTTTGATCCAAGGAATCTGGTGTCAGACCTGAGCCTAAGGCAGATGCTTAACTGACTGAGCCACTCAGGTACCCAAGAAAATAATTTTTAAAATGATAATTGTAAATCTGTTCAGCCTATGGACACCATCTTGGACACAGAGCAGTAACTGAATCAGCTTCATTGTGAAAATGTAAAAAAAAAAAAAAAAAAAGTAAACTGTGAAGATGTGTTTCTGATGTACTAATTTATTACCTGGGATCAGCATTCAGTTACATCTTTCTCTTCTTTTGTTATACTCACTTATATAACTCTGTAAAATTAGAGAACCCAGTTGAACCCAACCTGAGTTGAATCCATCCCGTATAATGTCCTTCCCTTGGAGCGACCAAAATATCCCTAACAGCAAGCTGGTTTACCCTTTGAAAGACATCTATTTTTTTTGGGAATCAAAGAGCTTGCTGTTAGGAAAGGGGATGTTAATGGCAGAAAAAAAAAAAATCATACAGAGCAAACAAAATAAATGCACTGAAGAGAGCCTCTCAAACTGGGAAAAATACCGTATCATGCTTTCTCTGTTGGCCTAGAGCAGGCGTGGCCAAAGTCACGTCTGCAGACCAAAACCAAGTCTGCCTGTTTCTGTAGATCCTGCAAGCTCCAAATACCTCTTCCATAGCGGGGGGAGGAAGTCTAAATGAGAGTAATATTTTGTGACATGTGAAAATATATGCAATTCGAATCTCAGCATGCACCCGTAAAGGTTCACTGGGACACAGCCACAGACGTTGGTTGCCATTTTGCAAAGGAGGAGTGGAGTAGTATTGCCAGAGGCCCCCTAGCGGGCAGCATGGCCCTGGGAGCCTCCCATATGATCTAAAATGCTCACTTTCCCAGAAAAAGTTTGCCCCCCTCTGGCCTAGAGGGTGTGGTAGCTTCCCAACCTCCCCCTTCAGCCCAGTGCTCTATGGAAGACCATCTTCAAGCTAAAAGAGCATTGAAGGCCAAGCAGGATTTCATTTTACATGAAACTCACAGGCAGATACATTTGGGTGAAAATTCAGCACGAAGGTCAAGAAGACCTTAAAGCAGGCCTTGAGAAAGGTAAGGGAATTAGGCTTTTCCACCAGACTTATCACTGGCATTCCTAACCATAAGATGACCGTGGAGCCACGTTTCAAAATTCTGGGGTGAAGACTTTGGAACCCAAAGTCCTAAACCCACCCAGATCTTAGATCAATGTTAAGGTAAGAGAAAGATGTGTAAAAAGACAAGAACTCATAATTTATTGGCCATAGTCTCCATACTTAAAGAAAATCTATCCCAGGGATGCCTGGGTGGCTCATTTGAGTTAAGTGTCTGCCTTTGGCTAGGGTCATGGTCCCGGGGTCCTGAGATCAAGTCCCATATCCAGCCCCTTGCTCAACAGGGAGCCTGATTCTCCCTCTGCCCCTTCCCCTGCTCATGCACTCTCTCTCTCTCTCTCTCTGAAATAAATAAATAAAATCTTTAAAAAAATCTATCCTAGGTATTCTAGCAAAACAAACAAGGCTCGAATAAAAAGACATCATAGGATATAGCAAATTGTGGCATCTGTATGTGGCCCAGAAAGAATGAGTGAGCCAGAATGAAAATAAAAGGATCCAGCAGGATGAGGAGTGTCCATCTTTAATGTGTGGAGAACCACACTGAGTGCCTGTGAGAGATGCAGATTCCCAGAAGCTCTTTCAGAAATCCTGGTGTGGTAGTCTGGGGTAAGACGATGGATTTTAAGCAAGTTCCCCGGTCACTTCCTTAGCTCTCTTGGAGGAACTGCACTGTATTCTGGCCTCTCGCCAGCCACAGTATTAATGGCAAAGAATGACATTTTCTTCTCTGTGGGTCCAGTCATACCACTGAGTATTTTCACTTATTCAGCAAATACTTATTCAAATATTTATTCAGTGCTTCCTTCTAGGCTCTCTTCTAGGCTTTTGTGCTATATTCATGTTAAGCAGATGAAAACCCTTGCCTCTGGTGTTTTTTCCAAATTCCAGAAGGAATGTTTACATGATCGTCATGCGGTAAGTGAAGTTTATTGGCTTTCCATTTTTAGAATCAGAGCACGGAAGACTTGTTCACCATGATAAAACAGATGTAAATAATATAAACCATGGCAACCTAAAATAATAGGACTTACACAAAATTGTCTGATCAGGAATAAGTGGAAGGGGGAAGTGAGCACAAATTTCATCATCTCTCCTGGTGGTAATCAGAAGGGTGAGGATGAGAAAAACGTATGGAACAGCTGGGGAGGAGAAGTTCTCAATTATCATGAACAATGCTGTTAAATTAATTTTTTTCACAATATTCAGCCTATTTCTTTAGAAATAGTGTTGGGTGAAAGGTTTTGATAGAATGAACTGCTACATGGTCCTAAAAAATTGTACAATTTCGTCCATCCTAGGTACAAACTTCCAGTTATAAAATAAATAAGCCATGTAGTTAAAAACTACAGCATAGGAAATATAGTCAATAATATTAAAATAAGGTTTATGGTGACAGTGACTATATTATCATGATGAATATTTCAAAATGAACAGGATTGTCGAATCGTCCTGGTGTACATCTGAATCTGATATAATATTGTATTTCAACTATATTTCAATTAAGAGAAAAGAATAATATGGTCAGAGCCACACAAAATATTAAGCTTCAACCATAAAAAAATATTGCACTACATTATAGTTCTGCTAAGAGTGCAGGAGAGTACACATTACCTGAAACTTCACCTACCTTGAGTTTTATCCAATTTTTAAAATTTCTTACTTTGAGATATATATATATATATAATACATATATATATCATATGATATATATGATATATATTATGATATATATATATGATATATATATATTATATGATATATATATGATATATATATACAAAAAAAATCTTGACATCCCACAGTTTGAAAATTACATTTATTTGTCTACAAGAAAAAGGAACTATTTGCTTCATTTTCATTTTTTTAATGTTTCCTGTCTTTGTGACCAGTCTGTTCATGCCATTCATTTCTTATTCTTTTTTTTTTATTTTATTTATTTATTTGACAGAGATCACAAGTAGACAGAGAGGCAGGCAGAGAGAGGAGGAAGCAGACTCCCTGCTGAGCAGAAAGCCCAATGCGTGGCTCGATCCCAGGACCCTGAGATCATGACCTGAGCCGAAGGCAGAGGCTTAACCCACTGAGCCACCCAGGCACCCTTCTTACTCATTTCTGCAAGTGCTTTTATGTTAAAGATATTCATTAGATACATATTACCTATTAGTAGATAATATGTATCTATTAGATAGACACATACACACATAGATTTCCCCAGTTCACATTTGATTTTAATCATTTGTGTGGTGGTTTGTCACAAACATTTAAAATTTCAAGTAGTCAATCTTATCACCATTTTCATTTGTCTTTCTTCTAGAGACATCAGAATGACAAAGTCCTTCCTTACCCAGAAATCACCTACAATTTCCTCATCTTGGGTTACATCCTCTTATTCTTCCTTTTTTAAACTCTTAGATTCCTAAAGTATTAAAGACCTATTGTGTTACATGTTATGAGACAGTGTTTCAACCTATTCTTCAAATACCTAACATATTTATTAAATAATATTTAATAGTCACCAATTCCTGTAAAAGCATGAGTCAGGATATAGACTCCATTCTGGTCCAGTGAAATAGCTACCTGTTCTTCCCGCCGCCACACCACATTGCTTTATTTCCTGCGATTGCATCATAATGTTTCAGTATTTGGTAGGGCAAGTCACCCCTCTTTGCTGTTGTCTTCTTCTTTTTCTATTTTTTTAAAGTAGGCCCCATGCCCACCATGGAGCCCAACATGGGGGCTTGAACTTGATCAAGACCCTGAGATCAAGACCTGAGCTGAGATCAAGGGCCAGGTGCTTAACCAACTGAGCCACCCAGTTGCCCCTGGTGTTGTCTTTTCTAAATTGTGTTGGCCATCCTCATATTTATTTCAAAAACTTACTAAGTTTCAGTTAAATGAAAAATAAAAATCAAAAATTAGATAATTTTTTAAAAATTAAAGAATTTTAAAAGCATAGAAAACATTTTAAAAGAAAACAAAAACCAACAAAACAAAACAAAAAACTGCCCCAAACTCCACCACCAGGAAAAGAAAACAGTGTTAAGCATGGCATAAATATCATTCCAGACCTGCATCGGAAGATATATACAAATCGAAGGATTTTTATTTAATATTTGACTTCACCAAAAGAATAAAAATGTGTGAAATTTAAGAAATTGCTGAACTTCAGAAAGATGTCCCTAAAAGATTTCTCTAAGTTTGTAAAACAACTGAAAAGTTGAATTTATTGTATGTTTTTCTACATGCCTCAATTTTGAATAAAAAGTATTGATTCCCTACTATGATATATGAGATTTTTATTCTTACACTTCCATCACCCACCGACATCTTGTTGGCTCTATTTTCATTTTGTGAAGTGTTCTAACATTTACATTTAGTTCAATAAACATTTCCCCAGGTGCTCAGTTTTAGCTTGTTTTTATATGAATTTAACACATAACATTGACCTTTTTTTAACTGAATAAAAGTAGAAAAAAAAATATCATCATTGGTTCCATTTATTGTCAAGTCAGTTTTATTTTTCTTTACAAGAAGTGCCATATGCAGTATTTCTTGGACTCCTTCATGGTTGAGTGTGACTTCCTGTTTCCTTCCTACTAAAAGAACTGTGTGGCTGGTTGTCATCATCTTGGGTCACACCTTCTTCCCCTCAGAATGCTATCAGTATTACTCCACTGCAATGTGTACTGGAAATGAATGCTACTGTAGAGAAATCAGAAGTGATGTCTTCCCTCATAAGTGACATCTTTATCCATCTGGATGCCTGAAAAATTATGTCTTTAGTCTCAAAGTCCAATAACTCCAATGTGTAAGATATTGATTGTTCTGTATAAATTTTCCCCTAGATAATATGTGCCCCTATGAGCCAAAGATGTTACTGTTCTTTCATTACATGGGATGGGGATGTTTTCTTCTATCATATTTATGAAAATTCTTTCTGGTCAATATCTTGAGTTCCATATTTGACTAACTCTAGTTATTTTTACGTTGGTTCATTTCAAATGAATCAAATCCATTACCTTTTTTTTCAAGATTTACTTACTTATTTTAAGAGGAAGAGAGAGCATGAGAGAGAGCGAGTGGGGGGCTGCAAAGGGAGAGAAATCTCAAGCAGACTCCCAGCCAGGCACAGCACCTGTGGCTCGATCCCATAACCCTGAGATCATGATCTGAGCCAAAACCAAGAGTCAAATGCTTAACCAACTAAGAGACCCAGTGGCTTCTCCATCATCTTCTTAATTGCTTTAGTCCTTTCATACTCTTCCTTTGAAGTTACTGTGATTATCTCAAACTTCTTTTTTTTCCTCTGTTAGGAATTTTATTTTTGGCTCTTTCTATATTATGTATCAGATCTGTAATAGTGTTTGGAGTCTCACTGTTTTTCCACATCTCTTTCCTTTGCATCCCTATTATTTTATTACCCCAGTATTGAGCTAGTTATATTGAGTTCATCCTCTTGTAGTTCTTCCATATCATGAAAAACACCTGGAGATTTCCTTCTGTTCCTTAGACTTTGTTTGCTTCCAGACTGGGTTCTTTGTTATTTCCATGCAACATTTTGTGCATTTTTGTTGTTATAAACTTGCATAGCTACATGCCATTTTTTTTCCTCTTGCACATGCTAATGATGGTACCCATCTGTCCAGATCTTCTATTTGTTCCACTATCATGTGGATAAGTTCCCCTTGATATTTTTCCACCTGATCTGACACTCCTTTGTCTTCCCCTCTGAGCCACAATCTATAGCCCAAGAATTGTTTTATATTAAATTATATATGACTCGAAGGCCTGTGCCGTGTGGGTGGAGGGCAAGGTTGAGCCAGCTGGAGGTTCCTAAAGCCCTTACCAGGGCACCGACCATCACTCTCTCTTTTGAGCATTCATTTAGTGTCCTGTATGTGGGACAACCATCCTCACAGAGATATGTCCCATTCTCATGGGCACTGAGTCATTTTCTTCATGTTTTGGGAAAAATACCAAAGAATCCTAGAAAATAGCCCTTTCTGGCCTCCTCTATCGTCTGTGCTGATGTGTGAGATGTCTCACTTTCAAAGATTCTCCTTTTCTCTTCTCCGGGGTTGCACAGCTACATATTCCATCCACTTTTCTTCCAGTTGGAGGATATTTATCTGAACTTTCCATATTTCTTTGTGCGGAAGGAGGTGAAAGGGAGGATATTCATGGGTTTGAGATCCCTTTCAAGGATTTCTGTAGATTATGTTAGGGGACCATCTAACATGTTGAAAGTTAGACCTCAGAGCCCAGCCTGGATTGGTGAGCAGGGTACTACAAATAACTACAAAGTGAAAAGGAGCTCTGGGGATTGCAGCAAGCCAAGGAGGAAAAGAGGAGAAGTGGAAAGGAGAGAGCTCAGCTATATGGCCGGATGCTTGATAGCAAATGTAAAAAATGACCAATGAAAGATCCACAGAAACATATCCATCATTTGATGTGTAATGTTCAATGTTAAACTGTTCCATGGCTTCAAAAGTTCAGCCAAATGGACTCCATACACAATCTTGAGTGAAAATACTATGCTAGTTTTGTGGATGTTATCCCAGGAAAAGGAGTGTGAAAAGAGCAAAGGTAGCAACAATCTAGGACACAAAATCAGTACAAGCAGAGATTTCAAGTCAGCAGTGATCACAAAAATCATAATTCCTCCCCCCTTATTAAGCCCCAAAAATATTGCCAGGGGAAAGTAGGTTTTAAGATCTCTTACCACGCAAACCGAGAATGGGGTGACACCCAAGATACTGACAGCTAAAGATGTTTAATAATAAGAGTTACAAACTGCTCTTGAAACAGGTGTGGTCACATTCATGTTTCCTGAGTTCTGATAATGTGGAACTGTAGTTTTTAGTGCTTCCTACATTATTAATGTGGGACTACATCAGAAGACTTCTGAAGACCTCTCATATGTAAATATTAGATGAAACTACCATTTCTTGGGAATTTAGCACTTTTTTTCATTGAAGTAAAATTTACATACAGTGAAATGCACAGATCAAAGTATGCAATTCAATGCATTTTGAAAAATATCTACACCCATGTAACTAACACTCAGTCAAGATACAGAACATCTCCATCACCCCCAAAAATTCCCTTGTACCCACTTCTAGTCAACTCTCCCTATTCAAAGCAACCACTACTCTGATTTTTGTCTCTGTAGATCATTTTGCCTATTCTAGAATTCCATATAAATGGAATCATGCATATATACTGTTTTGTGCCTAGCTTCTTTTACTCCCATTTTGAGATTTTTGCTCATATTATTTTTGAGATTCATTATTTCAAGATTCAGTAGCTTGTTCCCCTTTATTACTGATTTTTCTATGGATATCCTGCAAATTGTATGTCTATTCTCCTACTATTGGACATTTGCATTGTTTTCAGTTTTTACTATTTTTTCTGTGTATCTTCGGGTGAACCTACATTTTTATTTCACTTTGGTAAAACCTGTAAGTTACATTTCCAAAGTTGCTGTACCATTTTATACTCCCACAAGTCATAAATGAGAGTTTTGTTGTTCCATATCCTTGTCAACACTTGATATTGTCTGTCATTTTAATGTTAGCCACTTGGTTGGACATACAACAGGACCTCATTTTGGGTTTCAAATTGCATTTCTCTGTTGCCTAAGAGGTGAGCATCTCTTCATGTGCTCATGGACTATTTCTGTTTTGTTTTGTTTTGTTTTGTTTTGTTTTTTTCTTTTTGAAGGACCTGTTAAAGTCCTTCACCCATTTTGAAAATTTGGGTTCCAGTGCCATTTGCTAAAGAATCAATTGACTATGTGTATGTGGAATCTCTTCTATTCCAATAATCCATTTATCCATTGTTACACCTAATACCATGCTGGGTGTGATTACGTTAGCTTTAAAGTAAGTCCTGAAATTAGACTGTGAGGTCTTTAGCTTTGCTGTAGTTTTTATAGGTTGTTTTGGTTACTCCATGTTCTTTGCACTTCATGTAAGTTTTAGAATTCACTTATCAATTTTTTCTGGGCTTTTGATTGAGATCAGATTAAATCTAAAGATCAGTTTGGGAAGATTTGACATTTTAACTAAATTGAGAATTCCAATTTATAAGCATGGTATATTTTCCCTACTTACTTAGATCTTTAATTTCTCTGTCTTATATGCAAGTGACTTTGAGATACACACACACACACACACACACACACACAATTTATATGCAAATAGTCAACAAAACTATGTGATTTTTTAAAAATTCTGAAGTTCTATTTTCTTTTTTTTAAAGATTTTATTTATTTACTTAGAGAGAGAGGGAGAGGGAGATTGAGAAAGCGCACAAGCTAGGGGAGGGGCAGAGAAGAAGACTCCTCACTGAGCAGGGAGCACGATGCAGGACTCATGACCTGAGCCAAAGGCAGACACTTAACCACCTGAACCACCCAGGTGCCCTAAATTCTGGAGTTCTAAATGAACTGATAAAAGACTTGGCACAGAAGGAGAAAGCAGTCAGTGAACACTATATAGAATTTTTAAGTGCTACTATAATAATGATAATTTGGTTTTTAAACATGGTAGAAGATTTTAGTGAAGAAAATTATAGGAGAGAAGACATTAGTCTCATGGTAGCCTTGTATGAAACATCCTTTCCATCCTTACCTCTCATGATTTGTCGCTCCGCTCATCATCTCGTCCTCTCAAAGGTCTCTCCTCATTGCCACCAAGGCTGTCTCCTTGCTTCCAACTGAGCACCACTGCCTGGGGTTGGATGCTCCTTGCCTCCTTCCCAAACCATTGAAATAATGTCCTAACTGGTCTCTGTGCCTGTGGTCTTTTAGGTGCCAATTCACCCCACATGCTGGACCCCAACATTACTTTTAAAAATATACACCTGCACATTTAATGTATGTTTGTTACTTCTTTTAAATAAAGTGGCTCAGACACATTTTGTTGTTGTTGTTGTTTTTAACATGGCATGCCAAAAATATTCCCCACATATCTGTGGTTATTTGGTTAAATTGGAAATGATTGGGGCACCTGGGTGGCTCAGTTGGTTAAGTGACTGATTCTTGATGTCCTCAGCTCAGGTCATGATTTCAGGGTTGTGAAGTTGAGCCCTGCATCGGGGGCAGGGAGGGGCATGAAGCTGGCTTGAGATTTTCTCTCTCCCTCTTCCCCATCCCCCCTCACCCCTAATTTCTCAATCTCTAAAAAGAAGGGAAGAAAGAAAGAAAGAAAGAAAGAAAGAAAGAAAGAAAGAAAGAAAAGGATAGAAATGCTTAATCCCCCAGCAAATAAAAGGATATGCTATGAATACTTTGGTTTTTAAAATACCTGAATCATCACTCTGATTTCTTATTTAGTTACAAAAACATATGAAATTTAAATACTACATTAAAACAGAATGCACCTTCCACCTCTCTGCAGAACACCTGTTAACTTACCAGCAACCAAACCACTAGAATGCACCCTCTGCGGAAGAACAAATAGAAACCAAGTCTCCCTGATTGATGATTTGAGTCTTCCTGATTGTGACATAAATCATGAATTAAAATGTGATTAGCGCAGATCAGATGTGAATAAAACCCACACTACTCAGAAGCCACATATTCAAAGATGGATGGTTTGCCATCATGTAAATTAACCTCAGAGAAGACCCCCGTGGAATTTTCAAAATATAGATAAGCAACAGGAAACTCCTAGTCAATAGAATTACAGCTCTGTGCCTTAAAAGGGTGTATCTGCTTTATTTTCATTATCGATGACTCTACGATCCATCCTACAAAACCTGACATAATCTCGTTGAGAAAAAAAAAAACCCGATGTGGTCTGCTGCTTCGTTTCCGCTTGCCAAGTTGGGAAAGAAGAAAACAGAGTTATTATGCCACCCAGCTCTACCGCAACATTCCAACCGTTCCGATCGACAAAACAGCATCCGTCATGCTCTGCATCGCAATTTTTCCTTGCCATTTTCTCCCAGCTCATCATGACATAATTACGTTTCATTTCTTTCCAGCCAGGGGCCTGTGTTTTTTTTTCACCCAGGACAGCAGCTGGGAGGCTCAACCTTGATGCTTCCTCAAAATGGTGACATGCGCTTGCTTTTTGTTGCAGTCTTGACAATTCCAGTTTTCACACTCCTGCTCGACAAATTTTCTTGCGGCCAAAAAAAAATGCAATCAGCCCTGAAACTTTCACAGGGCTGTGCAAAGGAGTTTCCAGGGGGAACTTAGTACTTGTCTGTACTGTAATTGATCCTTGAGCCAACTTGTTTGGAAATGCGTTGAGAACACTAGCTGCTCTCATTCTTTTTATAGCTTCGTAATTGCTAAAAGAGAATTGTCTTTGTGTCAAACCCATCTGAACATTTTTATTCTCCTTTCTATTTATGTCTACTCATGTATACTCACATCAACATTTTCTGAGAGATGGGGGACGTCAGGCCAAAGCCTTGTCAATAAAAAGCCAATGCTTCATGGCAAAAACTCTAAGACCTTGTGTGAGTGTTAAGAATAGCTAACAGTTTTTTTGAGTGTTATTGTGTGATAGACAGATAGCTGTTCTAAATGCTTGCGGTAAAACACCTAATCTATGCTTCACAAAAACCGTGAGATAGGTGCTACTAGGATTCTCATTTTTTCAGAGGAGGGCGAACAGGCCAAGAGGGATTGGGGAAACCACATCACCTGAGAGCCCACAGCGGATGTGGTTGTGCTGGGAGTTAAATCCAGGCAGCCAGAGCCCCGATCACGTGCCTTGCCCACCTTCTGCAGTGCTCATCACCGGCTCCCAGAACACAGGAGGTCCAGACGTATCCCCTCCCGGGCTTGTTCCTCAGGAAACAGTACAATGATATTGAAAACCCGATAGCCCATCAAAGACTGGTTACCTTTTTTTTTTTTTAAGATTTTATTTATTTATTTGACAGACAGAGATCACAAGTAGGCAGAGAGGCAGGCAGAGAGAGAGGAAGGGAAGCAGGCTCCCTGCTGAGCAGAGAGCCTGATGCAGGACTCGATCCCAGGACCCTGAGATCATGACCTGAGCCGAAGGCAGTGACTTAACCCACTGAGCCACCCATGCGCCCCAAGACTGGTTACCTTTTGTATACTAGATGCCTTCTTGAAATTTCTCTTCCTGATCGTATAGAATTTAAACAGCTGTGGTCCCGGTTGCACACTATTTATGTGAGTATTAAACAGTTTCCTTTCATCTCCACGTGGTGAAACTGAATAGGAAAGGCAGGGATTCACAAGCCACCAGTGAATGGAGGCTTTGGTTGTCGTGTAAGGAGGCTCCATACTGGTGAGACCACTTGTAGGAAGATCAGACAAGAGATGCCTACGGGATGCCTGCCATTCTTCCCAGCCCAGGCGCCAGACATGGGACTCAAGAGGCTTTCAGACGAGCCAGCCAACTACCTACAACCTCATAAGAGACCCTAAGCAAGGACCACCCAGCTGGCACAGTCAACCCCCCAACTCATGGACTTGGACTCATTTTAAGACCAGTGTTTGGGGATGCTTTGTTACTCAGCCATAAATAACTAAAACACTGGGCAAAACAGCAGCAGAGAACATGGGGGAGAAAAACCCCCCAGCAGGCTCACATTTTAACCAAATGTTTGGAGAAGGACCCACAACTGCAATGTACTCATAACATCTATTCCATTGGGGCTGGGGTTGGTACGGGGTAGGCAACATTACTTGTGGGACTTATATCCCATGGAGTAGGGCAGACTTGAGTGAGATAATCCATTATGTCAGTTACCAAAATTCGACCTATCATCCGGGGACCGGGAGGAGTCTATCAATCCAGAAACAAGAACAAAGAGGAAGGGCTTTATAAAGGCAGATAAAGTAGAATCACTCTTTTGACCAGGCAGTGAGCAATTTACCATGTCTGAGAGGCTGAGTCTGTGAGCTGTTGGTGATGCCTTCTGCAATGGACACAGGCAGGAGCAGGGAATTAAGAGCCCATGTCGAGATCCTGTCTAGATGTACCAGCCACTGGGCTGGAGAAGGAAGAAGTGAGTGGCACATGGCCTATGTCCCAATCAAGTCTGTTAAACTAAGATGTTTTGTAAGTTGAGCCTCTTTATGCTTCTTGTATATTCCCGGTTTTCACTTTTATTCCCCTTGATATTTAACAAGGTCTTTTTGAAAACTCCATCCTGCTTTGGTTATGTTATGGGAAACCACATTTGGGCCACAGTTTTATTGGGCTTCCTTTTAAGATTTTATTCCAAAGTAATCTCTACACCCAATGTGGGGTTCAAACCCAGAACCCCAAGATCAAGAGTGCATGCTCCACTGACTGAGCCAGCCAGGCGCCACTGGGCAACAGTTTTAAAAAAGGAGTAGTAATACAATGCCAACACAACAACAACAACAAATAATCCAATTAAAAATAAGCAAAACACCCAGATAAACATTTTTTCAAAGATATACAGAAGGCCAACAAGTACATGAAAAGGACATATAAATCAAAACCAAAATGAGATAGCACCTCACACTTGTTAGAATGGCCATCATCAAAAAGACAAAAGATAACACATGCTGGCAAGGATGTGGAGAAAAGAGAACCCTCGTGCACTGTGGGTGGGAATGTAAACAGGTGCACCCACTAGGGAAAACAGTATGGAGGTTCCTTACAAAATTAAAAATAGAACTACCATATGATCCAGCAATCCCACTTCTGGGAATATATCCAAAGGAAATGAAATCACTAACTTGAAAAGATATCACTGTAGCATTATTCACAATAGGCAAGACATGGAAACAACCCAAGTGTCCATTCATGGTTGAATGGATAAAGAAGTTGTGATATGTGTATACACACACACACCAAATAATGTATACACACAATATATATGTACACAAAATTTTATATAAATGTGTATTATATACATATATGCATACAAATTGAATATTATTCAGCCATAGAAAACAAGAAAATCCTGCCATTTGCAACAACATGGTGGAACCTAAGGGTATGATGGTGGGTGAAATAAATCAGACAGAGAAAGACAAATACTGTATGATTTCACTTCTGTGTCTAAAAAATTCAAATCTAAAAAAAGCCAGAAACATAGAGTAGAGTGACAGAGAGTGGAGTGAGGTCAGAGGAGACTGAGGTCAGGGGGAAGTTGGGAGATATTGGTCGAAGGCTGTAAATTTCTAGCTGCGAGATGAACAGCTCCCGGAGTACTGACGTGCAGCATGGTGACCACAGATAATAACACCGTATTATGTACTTGAAGTTGGCTAAGAGAGTAGATCCTAAGTGTTCTCACCACAAAAAAAGAAACGGTAATTATGTGATTAGGGTATTATTTTCTTGCATTGTGGTTTGCAAATCACGCCCAAGTGGAAGGCCAGGATAAACATGGAAGTCAGCTCAAGGGTTTCCCTTGGCTCAAAGATCATGGCTCTAGGCTACTCGCTGTCCAATGCCTGAAAAGTATTGCTTACATTTTGTCCATTTTTAAAATAGTTATTAAGGGTAGAAGGTTACACCTAATACCAGCTACTCCATCATGACCAGACTGGAAGTCTGTTGAGTAGGTAAATATCAAAATAGGTCAGCTCAAAGTCACCTAACATAACTGAACACAGAAAACACAGAGGGTTGTCTCCCTCTGGGCCCATCGCATAGTTGACCTGCTGTCTTGAGCACAGGTCCCAGTCTCCTCTTTCTCACCAGCATGTCCTACAACTGGTCCCATCCCAGCTGACACTCTATCCTTTTCCCTGTCTCCTTCCCTGAGACACGGGAATTATAAAATGGCCATTGTTTGGAGGAAAGTGAAATTCAAGAAAAAAAGCTCAAAAGGGTCTCAAAATACAAAGATCATATAATACGAAGCAGGACAATGGCTTCTAAACATAGGAATGTATTCTATTGAAGGCCAAATACAACATGAGAAATTAGAAACCCCTGAGTAGCTGTTGGCTCGTATTGCATTTTAACAAGGCAGAAAATCCTCTGGATGATACGCCCTAACAGAGGAACAGCAAGGACAATTCAAACTCAAAACAACTCTTCAATGTAAAACAGGAAAACAGATACATAGCATATATATATATATATATATATATATATACATATATATATATATATATGTATGTATACACACACACACACATATATTATGTATCGATTATAAGTATATATACAGATCTTACACTTGAAGTGGTACTCAGTGACCTCCCATTCCCAATCTCCAGCTGAGGTTAAATAGACCAAAAAAAAGCATGTTCAGGGGGCTGCGCGGGGGTGCAGTGAGTTAAGCCTCTGCCTTCAGCTCAGGTCATGATCCCAGGGTCCTGGACTGAGCCCCGCATCAAGCTTCCTGCTCAGCAGGGAGTCTGCCCCTCCCTTTGCCCCTCCCCTCCACTCCTGTGCAGAATATTCTGGGCACCTGCTGTAGCTGGCCAACACTGGGATTGAAGTTCTGTCCCAAAGAGTCTATAAAATGGAAATAAACATATAGACAATTGACATTAACAACACATTCCATGCAAAACCGGGCATACTCCAGGTGCTTTAAAGTATTTCTGAATAAACATCTATAAGCCAAATCTCCAAGCATTCATCCCAAAGACTTCCCTTCATGGGCCACACTTAGATTCTTCCCTGGTTCCCTCTGTTGACCTGAGATCTTATCCACACACCCTGTTTACTGTTTTTGAAAATTTGTTTAACTTGGAAACCACTGTTGTATCTCTCCCCAGCATTCTAGCTTCACATCTGGCTTCGGGGACCATCAGCTTTCTGAGTGCATTCACGCCTGCTAATGTTTCTACAATCTTTATTTTGGGGAAATTTGGTGCACTTTGGCTTTGAAACATGTGTACAGAAGATTTTTAACATAAGAAGCCCTGCATGCATTGTTATTTTTAAATGAATGTATGCAACTGTTAAATTTTGTGCATCTTGGGTTTTGTTTTCCACAGCTGACTGGCACATTCCAAGTCAGGAAATGAGGTCGCTAAGACAGCTGCCATGAACAAGGGAACCCATGACCACAAGAGAACCGATGACAAAGTCTGCTACTGTATTGACTTGATGTTGTGGGAGGAAATGAAATACTAAGGCATGAGACTTCCATACAAGACTTCTTAAAGGTTCAGAAAATCAAAAATGTATAGATTCTAACACATATATAGTCTAACACATGAAATGTAACATTTATCTTAAACTATGGTTGGTTCTAAGTCTTATGAATATCCAGGTGGCGGAGCTGGAAGAAATTTAACACTTTTTTTCCTTTCTGGAAAGCAGGAATTTTAATCTAATCTCAATCCTGCTTCTACCTAGCTGAGTGACCACAGGGGAGTCATTTAAACAATCTGAGTTTCCTTGTTTGAAACCAATGATTCCTCAGAATTTCCTTATTGTACCCTTCTTCCCTCCCCATCCCATGTTCCTGGAAATCTGTAATTCTCTGGGAATTTAGTATTATTCGTTTCAGACACTTCCATTCTCTTAGCTAAGTGTTACAGATTGCAGTGAAAGAATAGCTGGTGGGAGGGGCGCCTGGGTGGCTCAGTGGTTAAAGCCTCTGCCTTAGGCTCAGGTCATGATCTCAGGGTCCTGGGATCGAGCCCCGCATCGGGCTCTCTGCTCAGCGGGGAGCCTGCTTCCTCCTCTCTCTCTGCCTGCCTCTCTGCCTACTTGTGATTTCTCTCTGTCAAATAAATAAATAAAATCTTTAAAAAAAAAAAAAAAAGAATAGCTGGTGGGAAATATTTTTCACGTGTCAAGGCTAATGTTTAGAGCACAGAAAACAACCAACAAATGTCCCACTCAGTGTCCTGATTACACTATCTTTGTTAATCCAACCTTTTCAATTCGGTTTTAAGTCAGATGCTCTGGGGTTAGTCATACGATGAATGAATGCATAAATGACTTTATTTCATGTTTGGACGTCTTTCCATGTACCTTCAATGGGTCAGTGTTGCTGTAGCCGTTCTCGACAAGGAATATCCAGATTTATGCTAAATAACTAATTAGCATTTCCTTAAAATACCGAAATCATCAAAACTATTTGCTAAAATCTATAGACTCTCAATTCTTTTTGCTCAAACAATGAATTACGCTTTCCTGTGGCTCTTCCAATATTTATGCACCTCTAATCACCCAATTTGCAGGTTATAATGAGATAACACAGTTACACATGTGTGATGTATTTTTTTCTCATATGTTGCACACTTTTCCTCTAGAACTATATAATCTTCATTTGCAATGGCTACGACATATTTAATGGAGTGGATATAACAATTTTCATCAGCTTTATCTGTCTTCCATTGAAATAAATGAGTAACGGTCTAGGATCGGTGCATTTTGCCTACTTCTCCTTAGGTCTCCTTTGTTTACGCTTAATAAAAGATGCTACAATTTGATGCATAGATTGTGTAACTGCTGTATTTCCATGGTAGTCTGTGGCATGACAAAGTGCCAGCTTTTGTCTTATTTAATACTTTGGGGCCTGAATTTTACCTTGTTTTATACTAGGATTATGACCCCCCCGCAACACACATACCCACTTCATTTTTTTGCTGGTGTATCTTTGTGTATGTTTTTTATTTTATTTTTTTGATTGAAACACAATTAACATACAGTGTTATATTAGTTCCAGGTGCACAATATAGCGACTCGACAATTCTGTACATTACTCAGTCTCATCACCATAAGTATACTCTAAATCCCTCCACCGAATTCACCCCTCCTCCTACTCACTTCCCCTCTGGCGACCATCCATTTGTTCTCTGTGTTTGAGAGTCTGATTGTTTTTTTGGTTTGCTTGTTTCTTTTTTCTTTTGTTTGTTCATTTGTTTTGTGTCATAAATTCCACATAGGAGTGAAATCATGTGTCACTTGTCTCTCTCTGTCTGACTTATTTCACTTAGGATAATACCCTCTCGGTCCATGTTGTTACAAATGGCTGTTAGTTTGAGTTTTTTCTATTTTGCTTTGTGATTCAGTCTGAAGATCTTTTTCTTCTAATGGGAGAATTATATTTACATTTGTTAGTATGACATGTGTTTGGTCTCAGTTTTGTCATATTTTATACAATGTTTTCTGGTTTTTGTTTTTTTAAAGATTTTATTTATTTATTTGACAGACAGAGATCACAAGTAGACAGAGGCAGAGAGAGAGGAGGAAACGGGCTCCCCGCCGAGCAGAGAGCCCGACGCGGGGCTCGATCCCAGGACCCTGAGATCATGATCTGAGCCGAAGGCAGAGGCCTAACCCACCGAGCCACCCAGGCGCCCCGCTTTCTGTTTTTAAGTGCTGCATTGTAGCAGTTCCTGGTCACTTCCCTACCCCCGCCCCCATGTTAACATCCTTGACATTAAGATGTGTACCATCTCACTATCGATACAATCTTAAGATCTGGGGCGCCTGGGTGGCTCGGTGGGTTAAGCCTCTGCCTTCGGCTCAGGTCATGATCTCAGGGTCCTGGGATCGAGCCCCGTGTCGGGCTCTCTGCTCAGCGGGGAGCCCGCTTCCTCCTCTCTCTGCCTGCCTCTCTGCCTACTGGTGATCTCTCTCTCTCTCTCTGTCAAATAAAGGTATAAAATCTTTTTTAAAAATCTAATGAAATTTGGTATATCTTTTGATATACATGTGATGTCTTTTCTCTACATTTTATTGCAGTGCTTCATCTCTTAAGGAAGATTCATTATAGAAAACCTGTAATGTCTTGTCTAGAACACCTTGTCTAAAAAGCGAACAATAGAATCAGCTTCTATCTCTTCTTCCTTGACCTCTTCCTATCTTTTCCTACCTAATTTATTCAATAATAACATTTTTCTTTAAGTTTATCTTTTTATTCTTAAATATTCTTCAATTTGGACAACACAATGTTTCAGCATTAAAGGCAAGGTGATCCACGAGCTTATTCAATCTTATTTATACACTGCCGGGGCACATGACAATGACATTATGTATCATTTGGCTCTCTCTGATTAACAAAATACCTCAGAAGGGAGAGGCTTACAACAGTGAACATTCATTATTTGTCACAGTCCTGTGGGTTGGCTGAGCAGCTAGCTCCTCAAGGCCAGCTTGGTCACATGGTCTAGTTAAGGGGTTGACAGCAAGAGGGGTCCTGAGGGGCCTCCCCCAGGGGTCTGGCAGTGGCCAGATGTCAACTGAGACAACAGCCATCCACCTCTAATCATCCAGCAGGCTAGCCTGGGCTTGTTCCCATGGCCAGATGGCCGCCGACGGGCTTCCAGCAGCAAGAGAAGCAAGCGTTAACCCCCGAGTGTTTTCAGGTCTCTGCTTGGACTACACCTACTATGATGCCATTGACCAAACAAGTCCTGTGGCCAAGCCCAGAGTCGGTGGAGAAAAGCCATTTTGCATGGTCTACCCCATGCTCTGTTCCATTCATCTCATCCCCTTCCTTGCTTGTGCCTTGTGTCTCTTGTCAAATATTTCCAATGTTCAATCCTTTTGTGAGGTCTTCTCTGCCATCTCTTGGTTGTTGAAGTTCATCTTCCAGTGGTTCCCCGAAAAGGATGGGCTACCTTCCTCCAATCTGTGTGAAGGCGCTGTACATGCTGGCTGAAGCCAGGGCCTGAGTCTGAGAAGTGGACGGATGTGGCTAGAATATACAGGCAGGAGGGCAGCCCACTTGTCTGGCCAAACTTCCATTTCCGGGCTGCTCTATGTTACTCAAAGTCAGCTGCCAGCCCTCAGGTCTCAACTGGATGCAGACAGACTTTTTCATACCCAGGAGCCAGAACTGTGGTCTCAGGCCCTAAGTGAAATCTACATTGCTGCAAGGGAGTTGGCATCATCACCCCGGGGTCCTAGAGGGGGCCCTTCCCACGATGTGTCAGACTAGACTATGGTGCTAGCTATTTACCGGCTCCCCAGTTACAAGAGTAGATAGACACGCCCATGTTAGGTAACATCCACCCACAAGGACCCACGTAGAGTTTCCCATCCTTTGACATGATTTGGCTGAGGGGATGTTAGCAGATGAGACGCAAGCACAGGCTTGCAAGATGCCATTTTTGCCTCTGTCATATCCATAAGAAGAACATTCCTGGGGAGTCTGCTGGCCCAGAGAAGATGAGCAACATGCAAGCCAAGATGCTCCAGCCCACTCACAGATGGGAAGTAGGAGGCAGAGCTGCCCTGGCAGCCATGACCTGAGGCAGGGCCACCTGCTGAGCCTAGATCAGATCACCCCAGGCCAACCTAAGGTAAAAAAATGAATACTACTTTAAGCACCTGAGTTTTGAGGGGCTTTGTTAGGCAGCAATGTTATTGTTGCAAACTAACTGATACATGTCAGAATTTCATCTGTGAGTGTCAGTGTCCCAGGCAAAACCCTCAAGGGCCCCACTGAAAAAAGGTGACCTACTTTCCGGCTGGAGCCACCTCCCCTCTCAGGCTCAAGCTGACACTGCTCCTCCCACAGCCATTGAAAGCTGATGACAGAATTCTGCCCAAGGATTAGCCAGGAGCTGCACCAACAATAAAAGTTTTCTATCTTCTCCAAATTTTCTTATCCCTTATCACTCCCATTCTGTAAAGTATCTCCCGCTCTTCACTCTCAGCACAGCACTAAAGATTCAGAAGTCCTCTAATATCTATTATTTGAATAATCAACGTATACCCTTGAAACTCATTTTCTGAAAATGTCGCTTAAAAGGTCCACCATTCATTGTATTGTATCTAACACACTTATGTTATGTATCTAACCACTGATGTTATGAATAAAAAAGCCAAGTTATATTTCAATGGAATTTGACTCTGATTGCATTTCATTTAAAATCTAGCTCTAGTATTCTGACACTGACACACATTTTAACGGACTGCTGGAACCCTGTGACAAAAGATGGGGTAAAATTCCATTAAACCTGCTTCAGTCCTTCCAAAGTTGGTGTTAAGAGAAAACCTATTTGGCCTAAAAGGAAACTATCCCTTGCACTAGTATACTTGCTTAATCACTCAGCAGAATTAAAACTGGATCCTTTCCTGCTGTACTTCTCAGTACTTTTAATATGCTAATGCACATTGTAGAGCTCTGAGAGGGGAATTAGCAGGCAGCATTTCCTAAGCCAACTTGGCCCCGGAACCCTGAGAACTTTCTGTGCTTAGGGCATTTGTATGATTAATATCAGCCCATGGAACACAGTTTGAGAAATTCTGCTCTTTTCCAATGACCTACAAAGTAATAAATCATTTTGTCAGCTACACAGTTATATTTAAATCCCACCTTCCTGGACCTAAATTGACTACCCACCCCCACTCCTTGGTAACCTTTTTATGGCTCTAGCACACTTGAAGGGAATAAAGCATCAAGGCAGGGGGCGGGTAGGAAACCACTAAACAGGTCAGAAATAATTACAGTGAAAACACTTTTTTCAGTTGAACAAAGTCTCACAGGTTTATAAAAGAATCCACGGTTATCTCGCTATTCACCCTACAACACTGGGTCTTTGAGGGAAGCTTGTGACTGGATCTGCACTAATAAGGAAAAGTTTTGAAGCGTTCCAAGGAATGCTGGATTTTTTTGGCACCCGCCAAGATTACAGGACACCATTTAACTCTTATTGGTAAAAAGTGGTATATTGCATCTTACAACCTGATCCATTGCCACAGCTGCATATGGGCCCACTTGGAGTGTAACAAATTTGCACAAGTTCAACATTTAACAGACACCTGCCTTCAGAAGTTACAGTACTTCTGCAGCGAGCTCCCGGAAACCAAAGGGGAACCACTGAGCCGATCATGGCAAATTACATAGCACCAAAAACTACGTAAGTGCTCTGGATTAAATGGTATCCAGATAGAGCACTATTTTCCTCAATGGTACTTGGTTTAATTTAGTTATTTCAGTATAAACAAACACAAAAATAAAGACGAGAATGAAAATGCCTCTAGCCCACTTGGCCCTCCAGAAGTCACTGGAACAGCACACATGGGTTGGGTACTAAAGTCTGTATGTATGGAAAAATTATTGATAGTCCAAATTGCCCTTAAAAGTCTTAAATTTTTTCTAAGCTGCATGATGCATGGTGTGTGTCCCCTCAGTGAGATCCACCCAGGCCAAGAACTAGAGGCACTTTTCATGAAAAAAAAAAAAATGATGCTATCAAGGACTATCATGGAAGCCTCCAACAAATGGAGTGGCATGTCTGAATCTTGGACAAAGTACCCAACATGGTAAAATTATTTTGTTTCCCCAAATAATATATAAAAAAAAATTATTTTGTTTCCCCAAATAATATTCCCCAAATAAAATTATTTTGTTTCCCAAAAAATACATTTTTTGCAATTCTAAATAAAATTACAAAGTGCTTTTTCTTGGACACCTGAAGTCGATGCTAAAACTGAAGTCGAAAAAGTTATATAAGGAGAGTCAAGAAAATATTGAAAATAAAGAGAAACTTATCCTAGCATGAGTTAAAGAATATTTTAAAGCTAGGGGAGGTAAAGTATTATGTTACTGTGACAGGAAAAACAGTCCCGTAGGAAAAAAGAGAGTACAGAAATGGACAGAATAAGGAAATCTGATATAGGAGAAATTTAGAATTTCAAATCAGAACACTCCAGATGGAGTGATCAATAAATAGAATTGGAATAACTAACTCAACACTTGGGGAAAAATAATAATAAATCTGGATCCCCATGTCATTCTTGGGGATGACATAAAATAAATCCAAAATTTATTCTTAGAGATGACAAAATAAATCCCAAATGGTCAAAAATCTAAAGCTTTTAAGTAGAGAAAGCCACAAACACACTGGAAGAAATAATGATGCATTTTTAAAAAATAATCTTGGGATTGGGGAAAAACATTTCTAACCATATTGCAAAACCCAGAAAGCAACAGAACTTTAAAAAATTCCATAAAGTTGATAGACAAAGGAGGAGGGGAAGAATATTTGTAATGCATTAGAGGAAAAAAAACTTAATGTTTGATATCATTCTATCTCAACTAAGCCAATAATAAAACAAAGCAAACCCATAAAAGGAAACTGGGCAAAGAAATTGGGCAAGAAAAGTTAGGAAAAAAAAAAGTTGGGCAAGAATAATTACAAAAGAATACAAATGAACAGTAATCATATGCAAAGATGTTCAACTTTGTTAACAACACAAAGCAAAAATAAAAACAGGATAATAATTCTTGCCTAACAGAATAGTACAGATGAAAGACCACAGAGGCTGGCACTGACCAAGATGGAGGCCTTCGGTGCTCTGACACCCTCTGCACACAGGCTGCTGGTGAAAATCCTGAAGGTAAAGTATGCAGGCTTTAACAATATCCAGTGGGAAAAGGACAGTTTCTTCAACAAATGCTGCTGGGGAAATTGGATAACAATGTGCCAAAGAAAGAAACTGGACCAGGTTCTTATACCACATATAAAAATAAATTCAAAATGGATTAAAGATCTAAATGTGAGATCTGAAACCATTAAAATCCTAGAAGAGGGCACAGGCAGTAACTTCTTTGACATTGGCCATAGCAACTTTTTTTCTAGATGTATCTCCTTGCAAGAGAAAAAAAAATACACTATTGGGACTATCAAAATCAAAAGCCTTCTGCACAGCGAACGAAACAATCAACACATCTAAAAGGAAACTTATAGAATGGGATAAGATATTTGCAAATGACATAAGAGGTTAGTATCCAAAACATATAAAGAAATTCTATAATTCAACACCCCAATCTAAAAATCGTCAGAAGATAAGAATAGACATTTCTTCAAAGAGGACATGCAGTTGGCCAAGAGACACATGAAAAGGACTCATCATTACTTACCATCAGGGAAAGTCAGATCAAAACTACAATGAGATACCTCATACCTATCCAATGGCTAAAAACAGCAACACAAGAAACAACGGGTGTTGGTGAGGATGTGGAGAAAAAGGAACTCTCATGCACGGTTGGTGGGAATGCAAACTGGGACAGCCACTGTGGAAAACAATATGGAGTTTCCTCAAAAAGTTAAAAATACAACTACCCTACAATTCAGTAATTGCACTACTGTGTATTTACCCAAAGAATACAAAAACACCAATTCAGAGGGATACATGCACCTCTATGTTTATATATACATATATACAGAATGGAATATTACTTAGCCATAAAAAAGAACAAAATCTTGTCATTTACCATGACATGGTTGGACCTAGAGAGCATAATGCTAAGTGAAATCTGTCAGTCAGAGAAAGAAAAATACCATATGATTTCACTCCTATGTGGAATTTAGGAAACAAAGCAAACGTGCAAAGGGGAAAGAAAGAGAAAAAGAAACAGACTCTTAACTATAGAGAACAAACTGATGGTCAACAGAGGAGAGGTGGGTGGGAGGGATGGGTGAAATAGGTGATGGGAATTGAGGAAGGCACTTGTGATGAGTACCTGGTGTTGTATGGAAGTGATGAATCACTATACTGTATACCTGAAACTGACATTACATGCATGTTAACTAATTGGAATTAAAATAAAAACTTTAAACAAACTACTAAAAATTATAAAACCAACAAAAAGGTATGTACACCTTTTGCCCAAGAAATCCCACTTCTAAGAATCTATCAGAAGAAGAAAATTATTAGAAGCACAAAAAGCTGCACGTACAAGGAAATTCATCGCCATATTTACAATTGCTAGGAAAAAAAGGGAAATGGGATGAGATCAGTGAGAAATAGTTATGGAGATTCTGGTCCGCTCCGTGCAGATGCCAGAAACAATGGTCTATGTCACTGACATGTCTATTAACAGTCAAAGCATCAAACTAAGTTACAGAAAAGGAAGGGTGATTCCTTTTGGCAAATAGTACGTACGTTTATCAAAACAAGTACATGGCATTGTTGTCTAGAGCAATGCTTGTCAAAAGGCTTTTGTTGTTGTTATTCTTTGGGATATAGTTTCAATTAAGTTACTGTGCTCGCATAAAGTTTTCCATAACCAATGTTTTCAAAAGAGAAAAAAGTCATGCCTAGATGGGCCAGGAAAGCCCATGCTGCAAGTGTGGGCGAAAATCTGAAATGCAGAAAGCTAATAGAATGTTGAGAAAGTTGATCCAGTTACATAGAGAAGTTTAGTTTATGACGAAGGTGGCATTGCAAATTAGTAAGAAAGAGATGAGTTCTGGTGAGCCTGGGTGGCTCAGTCATTAAGTGTCTGCCTTTGGCTCAGGTCATGATCCCAGGGTTCTACGATGGAGCCCCGCATCAGGCTCCCTGCTCTTCCCTCTCCCACTCCCCCTGCTTGTGTTCCCTCTCTCGCTGTGCCTCTCTCTGCCGAAAAAATAAATAAAATCTTTAAAAAGAGAGAGAGAGAGACATGTTCTGAATAAATGGTGGTGGAAAAACTATCACATCATTGAGGGCAAAGAGGAGCACTCTCTTTTCACCATGACTGATCCCAGATGCATTAAAATTTAAGCATAAAAAACAAAGACAAAAGACAACTAGAAAACACAAGAGGATGTTTTTACGGTCTTTAGGTGTGCGTGTCGGGAAGCAGTCTTCTATGTATGTGAATCCTAGAGGCCCAAAAGAAAGAAGATGGATAATTTCAGTCACATAACAAATTTAAATTTCTAAAGTGAAATGTACCATAAACAAAGTTCAAATACCAATCTCATGCAAGAGAAAAATAGAGTATTTCCTATCAGTATTACAAACAGTGTCTGCAAAGATATAACCAACACCTTGACTGCGGCGATCTTTAATTCCTTCTATAATGTTCACATTTTCTTGATTTTTGCTAATGAATATAATACTTTCATAAATGAACAAAATACTCTTTTTACTTTTTTAATATTTTTTAAGATTTTATTTATTTTCCAGAGAGAGAGAGCGCACAAGCAGGAGGAGGGGCATGCAGAGGGAGAAGCAGGGTCTCCCCTGAGCAAGGAGCCTGATGTGGGACTCGGTCTCAGGACCTGGGATCATGACCTGAACCAAAGGCAGATGCTTAACTTACTGGGAGACCCAGGCATCCCCGAAAAACCTTTTTTAAAAACTAAAGCTGGGGCACCTGGGTGGCTCAGTGGGTTAAAGCCTCTGCCTTTAGCTCAGGTCATGGTCCCAGGATCCTGGGATAGAGCCCCACATCTGGCTCTCTGCTCAACAGGGAGCATGCTTCCTCCCTCCCCCGCCTGCCTCTCTCCTACTTGTGATCTCTGTCTCTGTCAAATAAATGAATAAAGTCTTAAAAAAAAAAAAACTAAAGCCAAAAAAACGTTGGGAGGAAATACAATTATTCATAAAAAGTTTTGAAATGGGGGTGGAGAGTAAAATTTCCTAAGCTTAAAGATTTCAAAAGAAGGAAAAAAAGTCCTTTCCTGTGTGGGGCCAAACTTACACATCCAATGGCATCCTTGAAATCTCCAGTTGGGCATCTCGTAGACAAACTTCGTCCCAGCACAGTGCAACTTCTTGGTTCCCACACCCAGGGAGGGTGAGGGAGATCTAAACCCCAACTACCAAAACAAAATGAAGTCAACCTATAACTTTTTCAATGAGTCCGACAAGACATAACAGGGTCTGCTGTTCTTTGCTGAAAGCTCTTTAGTACTGTCATCAGTTGGGAGAAAAAGCAGCAAGAGGCGGCCATGTCCCTTCCTCCTTGAGGACCTGGCCCAGAAGTTGGTCATCTTATCACTTCTCACATGCCATTGGCCAGAACGAAGTCACATGACTGTACCTAGCTGCAAGGGAGGCTGGGAGATGCTATCTTCCTTCTGGGAAGTCACGTGCCTAAATGATATTTGTGTGGGAGGAGGAGAGGCTGGATAGTGAAGGATCCATGGTCTTTGGCATAATTATGGCATAGCATGTAGCACATGATCTTGTTTGTATAAAATACACTGCCCACACTCTCTCACACACACGCATACACACACACACATGCACCTTGATGGATGGGAAGACACTTACAAAAATATTGGGAGTTTGGATGAGTTCTACTCACTTCCTTGGATTTTTTTGCTCTCTCTCTCTGTCAAATAACTTATTTAAAAAAAAAAAAAGGAGGAGAGGAGGTCATAATTTTCAGTAGCTTTTTTTTTTTCCCCAAAATGAATGACATAAATTAAATCTAAGGTCAGAGACTTCCTCGTGAAACACATATGAGACATAGGAGTCTCTGGGTTTCAGCTGGCTCTTCAAAACTGTCTCAAAGTGGAGGTCTTTGTACACCCCCAACAACATGGGATGCCGGCTGCCTCAGGGAGGGGGGGACCTTGAGCAAGATACATCTGGGTCTAGAGCAGTTCCAAGAGGGAACTGAACTATGGGTCCCAGCGGCTAACACTCAGCTGGAGGAATCAGTTAGTGGAATGTACTTCCGTGGTGGAGTGGGGAATCTCAGTGGTGTATGAGGGCACATACTACACCAGGGACAGATACGAGGCATGGCCAGAAGAATAAGGAAAAAAAGGAAAGTCAGAAATATCATTCTAGGGGCGCCTGGGTGGCTCAGTGGGTTCAGCCTCTGCTTTCTGTTCAGGTCATGATCTCAGGGTCCTGGGATCGAGCCCCGCATCAGGCTCTCTGCTTAGCAGGGAGCCTGCTCCCCCGCCCCGCCTGCCTCTCTGCCTACTTGTGATCTTTCTCTTTGTCAAATAAATAAATAAAATCTTTTTTAAAAAAAGAAAGAAAGAAATATCATTCTACACATACTATGCACCTTTTGTTTGTCACTGTGCATGTTTCCTTCTTCAGTTCAATAACGTTGCAAGCTGAGTGCTTAAGTTCAACATTTTTATAGGTATGGAAACTGAAGTTCAAGGATATTAGGAAAACTTGTCCAAGAAGAGGCAAAAGAGAAATAATAGAACAAGGATTCAAACTCAGGATATTTTATTGCAAAACCACTTTCTACCTCCAACATCACTCCAACATTAAGTGATGAAAATTGGGACCTTGTTTAGTTTGATTTGGATGAGAATTGTTAACGGCATCACAAAAGACTTTCAAAATCATGTTGGCAATGAGGACAAAGAAGCGAAATTCTGGTATAAGGGAAAGTAGTGAAAACAAATTAATAAATAAAAGAGGAACACCTGGGTGGCTCAGTCAGTTAAGCATCTGACTCTTGTTTACCGCTCAAGTCATGATCTCAGGGTTGTGGGATTGAGCCCCGAATTGGGCTCCCTGCTCAGTGGGGAGTCTGCTTCTCCCACTCTCTCTGCCCCCTCCCCACCCCCATTCATGCTGTCTCTTTCTCGCTCAAATAAATAAATAAAATATTTTAAAATAAATAAATAAATGCAACATGTGGTCTTGCATTGGGGGAAATGGTATAAAGGGTAACATGAGGGCTTAGGCATAAAGTCAGTATGGATTGTAGGTATGATAACAGTTTTGTTATTGATGCTAAATTTCCTGATTTTAATAATCACACCACAGACATGTAAAATAATATTCCTGTTCTTAAAATTACATATGTAAGTGTTAAGGGGTGAGGGTTATGATATCTGTAGTTTATTCTCAAATATTCAGAAAATAATTATATGTAAAATAAAAAATAAAAGTATCTATGATATACACATTGAGAGAAAGTAAAGGCAGCAAAAAGTTAATAACTGGTGAACCTAGGTGGAAAAATATATGAGAATTTATTGTAATATTCTTAAAACCATTTTGTGTGTTTAAAATTCTTTCAAAATGAAAGGAGAAGGAGAAAGACCCCCAAACAGGAGAGCCAACAGCACAAGAGAATCTCCAGGCCTCCTAAAGGAATTCAAATCTAGTAAGTCTCCTGATGGGCAAGTGTTGCAATTGATAAAAAGTGGATTATGATCCTTAGGATTGACAAACTTGAAGTTGATCCTTGGGAAAATTCTGGGATATATTTTCAAATGGATAGGCTATGAACATTTAGAAAAGACTGTGATCTCTAACAGTCAATATGAACTCCCCCCAGAAAACAAATAAATGTATGCAAATTAGGTCAAACTAAACTCATTTACTTTTGTAAAGTAAATTAAAGACATGATCATCTGCACAATGTGTCCTGATTTGGGCAAAGCTATTGACTAAGTTGTTCATAACATGTTCATGGATCAGAAGACAATACAACCCTTGCAGGGATTTTTATAGTAACCTGAACACCAGCACTCACAATGAACACTGAATCTGCTTGGGGCTAGGAGTGGGGTGGTAGGTTAGTTTCTAGGGCTGCTGTAAGAAAGCATCACACAATGGTACCACCACAGCATGAAATTTATCTTCTGGCAGAGCTGGAGGCTGGAAGTCTGAAATTAAGATGATGGCAAGGGCAGCAGTTTCCTTCTGAGGACTGGAAAGGGTCTATTTCAGCCCTCTTTCCTTGCCTTGTAGAAGCCAACTTCACTTGTATGGGCAACCACACTGTGTAAGCCTGTCTGTCTTCACGTCTCCCCCCTCCTTTTTTTTTTTTAGATCAGTTATTTGACAGAGAGAGAGAGAGAGAGCAAGCACAAGCAGGGGGAGGAGCAGAAGGAGAAGAAGAAGCAGGCTCCCCACTGAGCAGGGAGCCCAATGTGGGGCTCAATCCCAGGACCCTGAGATCATGACATGAGACAAAGGCAGATGCTTAACTGACTGAGCCATGCAGGCGCCTCCAAGTCTCCCCTTTTGATAAGGACACCAGTCATTTGGATTAAGACCCACACTTAATGACCTAATTTTAACTGGATTACCTCTGTACAGACTCTATCTCAAATGAGGTCACATTCTGAGTTGCCAGGGAGTTAGGACTCCCACATATGAATTAGGCAGGAGACAGTTCAACCCATAACAGTAGAGGTGATGGGCGTTACTTAGCAAAGTGCCACAAAGCCTTGCTCTGTTAAGCTCTAGCAAGGAAAGACCACAGGAGACCCTCTCTTCACACTCGGGGACTATCAAAAAGATGCAAAGGGAAAATATCAGTAGGATGATGAAGCAGCTGGTATAACAGATATGGAATGAGGGGGCGGGGTTCCATGGATCGATCCCTCTCTGGCTAGTGGCACCGCCCTATTATTCTCCACACATGCTCTTGGGAGGCATGAGGATTAAATGAGAACTGGGCAGGCAGGAGGCATAAAGCAAACAGCAAGGCTCACATGACCCACCAATCACTGGCACCACCACCTCCTGGAGATGGAGTCAGAGCCCCAGCAGGAGTGCCAGGCAGAAGACAGCATCGACATGCATGAGTGACGGCGTTCTGTCATTTCCTTTCCAGCTGTCTTTAGTAGGGCTGGGAGATGGGGGGGTGGGGTGTGGTTGTGCCACTTTAGCTTCTGGTTCCTTCCCACCTCCCTGCCTTGATCCCATGATCTTCCACCTCTCTGACACTTGGGATCTCCCCCTTTCCTAGGATGTCTCTCGGCTCTTGCCTTTCTAGAGATCTAAGGCTTCTATATGAACATATTCTAAACTTACCCTGAGGTCCTCTTCCACAGCTGTTTCCCAGGCGTGCCCCTGAGGGTCTTAGAGTGCATAATACCCAGACCCATACTCACATCATTGATCTAGTGTCAAGAACGTTAAGGAAATCCTTTGCATCTTTACTGCAGGATTCATCAGAACATTTAATTCTACATTCCAATTCTCCAATAAGGGATATGGAACACAGCCTTTCTCAAACTGTTCAGACTCAGAACTCCATTTTCTTTTTTTTTTTCTTTTTTTTTTTTTTAAGATTTTATTTATTTGTCAGAAAGAGAGGAGAGCGAGCGAGCACAGGCAGACAGAATGGCAGGCAGAGGCAGAGGGAGAAGCAGGCTCCCCGCCAAGCAAGGAGCCCGATGTGGGACTCGATCCCAGGACGCTGGGATCATGACCTGTGCCGAAGGCAGCTGCTTAACCAACTGAGCCACCCAGGCGTCCCAGAACTCCATTTTCTAAACATCTCAAGGAACTAGTGTCCTCTGTTCATAAATGCTGGTTTGCACTCAGTGTCTCTGCCTCCGGTTGGTCCACAACAGACAGCTACCCACCAAAATCCTTTCTGTCTTTTTTTTTTTTTTTTTTTTTTTTTTGGACATGGAACTAGACTCCACTTCCCACCCTTCCTCAAAGGTAGGCATGACCATACGCCCTCATGCTATCCGGGATGTGAGCAGGTGTGAGATTTGCCCCTTCTGGGCCTGATCCACAAAACTGCTACACATCTTTTTCTGCATCCTTTTCTTTCCGGCTGGCCAGGAAATGAAACCTGGGAGCCCTCGACAGGGCCACTGACAGCCAGAGTCCCTGAACCACTAGATGAAGGACAGCTACCTTGATCTGAATACCTATCTCAGACTTTGCATAAGCAAAAGATCACTTCTATCATGTAAAGTCATGAAACACTGAGGCCTGTTATTATTGTAGCCTAACTCACACTGCCCCATTTGCTTCTTCGATCCCTGTAATTCTGCATGAAAGAGGAACAAACTTCCTTTTGCGCTAGGCAACTATCAGTCAGATTCGTTGTTAGAGCAGCAAAACCTATATACCTTAACTTACATCGTATATAAATATTGGTCACTGTACAATAATGCAACAGACAGCAAAATCAGTTATACCTGCTTGATAAAAAAGCAAGGTTTGGTGACTCATATACTCAGGATCTGAGGATTTCATTGCTAGGGAAAATGAAATAATCTTGGAATATAAAGAGAAATTTGGTTTCCAGAAAGTTCACAATCTTTGAAAACCCCTCAGATCTATTGGATTTAGGGTGCAGCCTTGAACAGCGGCCGACTGAAGGCTGGAATGTCTGAGCGTGGTTTATCATCACAGAAGGGGGAAAGCCCGGCTTAGCAGCTAGATAACTCCCTTCCGCATGCTTCCCTGTGACGGATTCTGGAAGCGGAAGAACCTCCAAAGGAAATATGGTCCATATCTCTGCCTCAAGACAGGATCCGATCAATATCATGGGGAAGAAAATGGCTTTCTGTCCCATTTTCAAGATCTTAGGGGAAAGGAGTTTCCAGTGAATATCACACGCCACATCAGGGAAAATGATGGTGAGTTATTTTATAGTTTATCAAAGCCGTTTTCCACATCTGTTTGCTCTCCTCGCTCATCCTTCTAATAACCGGGCTGTGAGGTAGATGCATTATCACTTTGCCTTCCTCCTCCAGAAGTCCGAGTGTCCAGAGGCCATGAGGCCTTCAGGAGCAGTGCCAGGTTAGAACACCCGGTGTCCCATCCCCAGCCCTGCTTTCCTGTCGCTTACCAGCCTTGCCTCTGTCATCCAAATCAGTGAACATTCCCTGACCCCGTTTTCTGGAGGGTCTGAGGCAGGCGTGTGAATGTGTCACAAAGGCGAACAGGGCAGAGCCTTTGGCTTCTGGGAGTTTTCAGGCTTGATGGGAAACTATGACAGGTGTGGCTACATGCTACAGAATGGAGCTCTGGAGGGAGAGTGCCATGTGACAGCCACAGGCCACAATGCTCGGAGCCCTTTGGACCCAAACAGCCGAAAAGAATAGCAAAATGAAGGTGTTGCAATTTCTACAACCTCCACCCTCCCACACCCACAGGTGCTGAGCTGAAGCTGCAGGCACAAATATCACCCCCACGCTCCCCCACACATGCCTCTGACCCCATCAGGTCCTGGTGGCCTCATTCCTCACAGCCCACAAACCTCAGGAGGAGGAGGTATGGCAACATGCATCCCAAACTTCCAACTATAAGAGCTGGAAAGTACAAAAATACTTGTTTCTCCAGGTTCCATTTCTCAGCCTCTCTCAAAGCCGGTGTGGAGAGGGGACCTGGCTTCCATGGTCAGAGGCACACCCACAGGTCACCTGGCGGTAAATCAGGTCCTCTGACAAGCTCTGTGGGAGAGCATGAAGCAGCTGTGGAAATTTCTGAAGTCCACGCGCTCTCAGGGCAGAGCAGCAGGCGATGGGGGCCTATCTGCTGACTGTGGCCCCGGGACACACCGTCCCCAGTGCTCTAACATCCAACCCTGCTTCCTGGGCATCCCACACTAGCTGAACTGAATTCCACTACCCACACCAAGCGGCTCTGACCGCTTACTGGTTCATTCCCTAATAATTATTGAGCACGCCTTTGTGCCAAGCACTTTTCCAGGTGCTGAGGATCTAGCAAGGAAGAAGAGAGACAAACTACACTCCCTTTAGGGGGCTAACATTCAACATGAAAAAAGAACCAGCTACAGACAAAAGGCAAAATCAATGGTGTGATAACTTGGGTTCCTGTTTCTTACCTCTCCCTTTCAAGTTGCTCCTGGTTGCTTGCTGAAATTAAAGCTGAAAGAAGAATCTCGGGGTTCCCTGCATCCCTTCCCCCACAGGGTGACAAGCCACTTCTGCTGATGCTCATGCTTCCGCACCAGACTCTGTGGTTGGGGGGGGCGGTGGTGTCAAGCCCTCGGTCCACAAACTACAGTGTGGGTGAAATACTACTTTCTTAGTGCCAACACGTTCTAGTGGAAGTTCCCATGCCACCAGGATGGCCAAACCTTCCTTTTCCCAGAGTCGCATCTAAGTTCCAGTGGGGGCGGGCAGGAGTGTCTGACCAACACAATGGAGTCAGGCCAAGGGGCATGCATTTGTATGCTCAAAGTCTGCCATTTGTCTGCACTGAACCACCAGAGGTCCATTGCCCCAAGGTCCTTGGTCTTGCACAAGTCTCCGCCTACCAGTCTGCACCAGCCTCTCTGGTTCGGTGGCTCTCTCCACCACTGGGGCCCCAGCAGGATATGCCAGCCTCTGGAATGGTTACCTGAAGCCCTCGCTGGCCAAGATGCCATGGAGTCTTCCTCTCTTTGGGTTCTGGCTGCCAAATTGCCCCACACCTAGTTTGGCTCAATAGGGCGTGATCTTTGTTACTTCTCCTCCAGAGACCTCCCTGTTTCTCATTTGGGGAAAGGAGTACTATGAGAAGAAGATCCATTACTGTAAGTTAGGTTTCCTCCCAAATGTTTTACACATGCCAATAATTCATTTCTCTCTTGAAAGAGGCCAGGCTCCTGGAATCAGAAGAGAGTATTTCTTCCATTCCCCACCTGCCAGGTTTTCTGAGTCCTGATTCCCCCATGCACACACACCGCCCCTCCCCCCCACAGAGGAAATGAGCCTAGAATACTTTCAACCTTGAAATGGTATAGAGAAGCAAAGCATCATAAGGAAATACATGATGAAGGAAGGAGGGTGGGAAGAAATAGATAATATTTCAAAAATATCACTCCATAGACAAGAAGATAGAGCAGAAGAACTACAGCAGGAGAGTAAGAATGAAGACCAAGAAAAGAAAGCTGATACCGCTGGTGTGTATCCATTTGTCATTCTGTGGCCAGCTGGGGGTTTTTTTGGTGGTTGATGGGGGAGATGAATTAAGTTTAAAATAATCAGGTTGGTTGTTCATTTTTTCACTTAGATGCCTGATTTTCCCTAGTCAAGGAACTGCTCAACCCAAGTGATAGATAATAGTTCAAGATAGGAACCAGTGTCAGGAGTAGTAGTTCAGATGTGTGTACTTTTCCTTTAAAAGGTGGAGGTGTCATGGAACAGGATTGGATATGTGAGGAGAAAAGTGACTTCTCTATCAAGGAATAGCTGCCCAGAGGCAATTACCATCAAAGGGAGCCGGGCACGGGGTAGATTAGCTTCAAGGCGCAAGAAGGAGGAATAAATTAAACTGAAATGGCAAAATATACCCAAAGGAATACAGGAGAAGCAACTCAACATGGGAAGAAAGTGAAGGCTAAAAATGAAGCAGTAAGTCACTCCCGAGTAAAGTACATATTCATATATAATCTATTCAAAAAGCACATTCCCTGAAACAAATTTTTGGTACATCAGTCTATTTGATAATATTAATCCTTCATTAATCATCTGGCAAATCATCTGAGAATCAGCTAACATCCCAGAGCCCAGCAGCTTCCAGCTTAGCCTCTCCACCCACAGGCAGCCCTAGCTTTTAACACCAAGTTTTACTTCCTCTAGAAACAAATGAACGAGGGGAAATAAAGTAGCCACACGAGAAATCAAACAGTCTTCAGAGCAAACTAAGAAAGAGTCATTAACTTAGCACAATCATCTGGTAAGCAAAACCAGAAGCAGAAATAGAATAAGGTGTAGAAGGACCTAAACAGGGCTCATAGATCAGGAGTTTGTGGGAAAGGGAGACAAAGGTTTTATCAAACAACTCTAATATGTACATGGAAATATAAATGCATGCAAGGATTGACATGAGCTTCTAAAACGCTTTAAGGAATTTTACTTACCAACATGAAATGTGTTTTGTTTTAAATATGACATGTGCACACACAAAATGGAATATTATTCAACTTTTAAAAGAAATGAAATACCGGTATCTATTACGACATGGATAAATCTTGGGGTTGCTATGCTAGCTAAAATAAGCCAGACACCTATGAACAAATACTGTATGATTCTACTTGTGTGAAGCACCTAAAATAGGCAAATTCATAGAGACAGAAAGTGGAATAGAGGTCTTCAGGTGTTGCGGGGGAGAGGGGAAACAGTGAAGCAAGGGTGGGGGGGGGACTTAATGGGTATACAGTTGCTATTTGGGAAACGTTTTTTTCTTTCTGATGATGAAATTTTGGAAATGGTTAGAGATGGCTGCACAACATTGTGAATGTATTTAATGTCACTGAATTGTACACTTAAAAATGGTTAAAATTTTATGTATATGGTAAACAGTCACCTTTATGTATATTTAACCACAATTTAAATAAAAAAAAGAAAGAGGGAAGCAGAAAAATCAGTACCAAGGGCAGTCTAGGAAAGGCTCAGCTGTGTTTCCAAAGGCTTTGAATATGGAGGAAAGGACCAAGAGCTGCAGAGAGAACGAGGACAATTAATAGAAGCTGGAAAGGCCAGGAAACAGATTCTCCCCTAGGGCCTCCAAAAAAAAAAAAAAAAAAAAGGCGCAGCCCTGCAGGCACTTTGCTTTGGCCCCAGGGAGAACCATTTTGGACGTCTGACTGTCAGAATACAAGAAATAAAATTTTGTTAAAAGAATAATTTTGTATTACCACAAATTTGTTTTATTTTAAACCGGCTGACCTAATACTACTCCCTTATCCACACAGTAGATATTGTTACACTTCCCTCCAGGGAACCTTCCTCTTCCCTGCCCCACCCCAAACCTGGGCATAACTAATCAATCTTTTCTCAGGCTTCCAGGGGACCTCCCACTTGAGACCAAAGGTCATGGGGCTGCTGGTTTTTCCAGGTACACTTGCCAGAAGTAGCAAATAAAAGTACAGATCCCAAAAGAAGCAACAAGCACCCAATTCCGTTAAATGTGAATTGATCATGCAGTATTTAGGATATATACTTTAAAAACTGTTGGTTGTTTATCTGAAATTCATATTTAATTGAACATTTCATCTGGCAACCCTATTTCCTGGCCACATTCAGTGAGCCCATACATAGTGGGTTTGGGTCGTTTTGCATTTTTTTAAATGATTAAGCGTATAGATGTGTTATTTTTTAAAAATCTGACTTCCAGGTTCATTTTAAACCATATCCTCGCCCACTTCCGGCGGACGTTCAGCGGTCCTGGCACGCGGGCCTGCGCGGGAAGAATGGCGCAGGCGCAGAGCGGCGTGCGGCCTGCCGCTTGTGGATTGCCGTCGCGGACCGCAAGGATGACCCGCGCAGGCGCAGAGCCGCCGGAGCCCGGGCTCCCGAGGCGCCGAGGGCTAGCACCTGTCGCTTCTGAGGAGCTGCCAGCGCCCTCCCTCCCCCTCCGCAGGGCGCGGACCCTCGGTGCCCTGCGCTCCCAGCGCGGTCTATTTATATCGCCGGGCCCTCACAGGCCCATATTGGGCAGTGCCCGCCGGTCCAGGCCGCTAGCTGCCCCGCCCCGGCCAGCCCGGCTCCGTCTGTGCGGCCACAGGGCCGGGTCGCGGCGCCATCGCTGCAGCCTCTGCGGAGCCAGTGGGGCCGTGCCTCAAGCCGGGGGTCAGCAGCTTGTAAGTAATGGTGACAGAGGAAACGCGGCCCCTGCTGAAGGCCTTGTCTTAGCTCTAGGGCCAGGCCAACGGAGAAAGGTCGACGGCCAGAGTTGGGGGGCAGCCTCCCCGGCCCTTGGCACTCGCGGGGCCCACTGCGCTTCCCTCCCGTCATCATGGGGCTGGCTCCTGCTTTCACAGATCAGCCCAGCAGTCATTTCCTTCTCGAGACCGGTTTTGCTCAGCCGGGAGTCGCTTCCCTTCCCTCTTTTTTTTTTTTTTTTTTTAAGGTTTTATTTATTTATTTGAAAGAGACACAGAGAGGGAGCATAAGCAGGGGGAGTGGGAGGAGAAGCAGGCTCCCGACCCAGCAGGGAGCCCCATGTGGGGCTCAATCCCAGGACCCCAGGATCATGACCTAGGTCTAAGGCAGACGCCCAACGACTGAGCCACCCCGGCGCCCCTCTTCCCTCTTTAATGTGGCTGCAGTCACTGTCCTAGCATTATCTACGATAACGTATGCCTCCCTCGCTAGACTGTAAGCTCCATAAAGGTAGGAAGCGCCTTCTGTCTTTCTCTTCCTGGCTGTCTGCCCAGGGCCTTGAATAGTGCCTGGCACTTTAAAAAGCCTCAATAAGCATCGAAAGTATCCCCAGGCAACTCTCTCAACTTTAAAGCCAGGAATATAATTGCCCTGCATTTCCCCCCACCACGTGATTCTTAAGAGGAACTAATGAGCGACTGCATAATGCACAGTTAAAGCACTTTGAAAAGTATAAAGCGCCTGAGAATGCAAAACAGTGTGAACTCCTTAAAGGAAAGCAAAAAGGAAACTTGTCTTATTTAGCTTTATCATTTATAGGCCTGGTGGTTATTAAACACCTAGTGTGTGGGATGGATTATTGCTATTAAGTGAATAGGTGTTTTTCCATACAAGTGGGAGACTCAAAGTGCATTTAGGGTAGTGTGCGTATTCTGAGCCATTTCTTACCAGTGTCTGTGCAAAGTTGTGATATTGAATGAAAATAAGGTGTGAGGATGGAATGGTGAAAACCAGAGGTCACAAATAAGTGGCTGTAGGTGAACTAAAAGGGCAGGGGTGGGGGGGAAGCAGCAGTGTGAGAAGAATTATAAATGAGGACTAACATTCACTATAATGGGGGCTGGGGAAAGGAGAGTAGATGTGCCATCTGAGAGGTGGCAACTGTCTACTCAGGTCCCGCACACCGTTGTCACCATGGGAATTAAGGCTCCACTGTTGCCATACCTTCCATTTTTTTCAGTAGATGTTACAATGTGGCAGTTTTGTGTGTAGACAACAACTTTGCCACCCTCCCCACCAAAAAGTCTGTGACCAGCCAATTTGTGATCTCTGGTTCAGTTCTCTAAAAACTGGGGCCAAATTCCTGAGAGCACGTGGTAACTGGGAATTAATTTTGAAAGTAGAAGTGAGAAGTGGATGTCACAGTGCATCAAGGAAATCAAGTGAAGGATTCTGGGTGATTAGCTTGACTTGGACAAAACATTAGCAGCTTAAAGAATCAAGCACAACTTTTGAGGGTAGAAAAGAATCTTCAAGATAATCCTTTATTAACAGTCTAAAACACGAAGAAAAAAAAAGGTTATCATCAACCTGTAATTTAGGACGAAGGAAAACCTTTAGTTGCCCAGATCTTATTGAGCAGCTGTAATGTAGCAGGCATCCTCACAGACAGATGTTAAGAGTATGGAAATGACTAAAACATGAGCCCCCTGCTCTCAGTGTGCTCATCATTGGAAGGGGAGGCAGGGAGATGCAACAGTCACTATGTTCAAGTTGCAAGCAAGGAAGGACAGAGGAGGCTTGGGGGGGGTGGGAGTGATGTCTGAGCTGAATTTGGAAGAGCCATTTGTATTTCTTCAGGTGGAAGGGGGAGAAGGATATTCCAGACAGACCAACATGTGTAAAGGTAATGTATGCATTAGAATTGTTAGTGGTTCGGTGCTATTAAAAGACTGAAAAGTATAAAGAGGAAAAGCCAGGAGATGAGGCAGGAAAGGTGGGGAGATGCTGGATTGTGAAGGGCCTTGTGATGTTTGAGGGGCGGTGTTGGTGAAAATAGGCTTCGGATATATTTTTTTAAATCTTTATTATTGAAGTATGTTTGACATAGCATGTTATGTCAGTTTCAGGTGTACAAAGTAGTAACTGGACAATTTCAGACATGCAGTGCTCACCACGGTAAGTGCAGTTCTCCAACTGTATCCCTTCCTTCCACACTTCCTCAAGGCAACCCTATCCTGAATTTGATATTTTGTATAATTAGCCTTCATTTCTTTATATTCCACCACAGTTGTATGTATCCTTAAAAAATATATACTTTTTTTAACTTTTTATTTTTTTTGTTTTTGAAAGATTTCTTTATTGGGGGGGGAGCTTGAATGGGAGGAAGAACAGAGGGAGAGAGAGAGAATCTCAAGCAGACTCCCCACTGAAGGGGAGCCCCACTCAGGGCTCTTATCTCATGACCCTGAGATCATGACCTGAGACCATGACCCGAGCCAAAATCAAGAGCCAGACGCTTAACTGACTGATCTACCCAGGTGCCCCTCATTTTTTATTTTGATGTAATTCCAAATTCACTGAACAGTTCTAAGAATGGTATTTAAAAAAACTCCCATATACCTTTCCCTGGATTTACCAATTGTTTATTTTTTCAGAATATATTGTCTATATTTACCCTATTTAGAAGATAACTATTTTGCATCTTTTAAACATGAGATCAGTGGTATGTAGCATCTATTCTTCTAAGTCTATGATGTTTTTGAAATTCCTGTTGATACATGTAGCTCTACTTCATTCTTTGTTTATGCCTTGCAGTATTCTCTTGAGTGATATCCTCCAGTTTTTCTCCTCTCATGTTAATCAGTATTTAGGTTATTTCCAAATTTTTGCTATTTCAAACAGTGCTACTGTGAATTTAAACTAGTTTCGACTTCCACAAAACATGTAAGCAAGCTCATGCATCATCCGTTATGTAAAAAAAGTAGCAACTTTAAAGATAATGTAAAGATTATAATATTAAGCATTATAAAAGCAAATCCTTGGTGGCTTAAATTAACATTTTTATTCCACATTGAAATTTGTAGCAGTCCGTCTCTGAAAACTAAATATACTGGACATGGGTATAACTGCATTTTGGATTTGCAAAATAATTAGGCTTTATTCTTGTGATTTGTATTTATCTTTGCTACTCATTTTTTCTCTATTATTATGGGTACTATTAATATGAATGCACCAGTTCAGTCTTCTATAAATTGGAGCAGAGAATAACTTTCCATTGATATCATTGAGAACATTTATACAGTTTTGTTTTGCTGATGAGAGTAGAATGCCCTCCCTGCCCTCATTACAAGAAAAAGTTGCTGTCAGCTCTCTCTTATTTATGAGCTGTGTCTGTACCCACAAGCAATTTGTATATGGACCCAAACATTGTTATTATTAGAAAAGTATTTATACAGGTGTATCCCGCTTCAGCTGTACAAGCAGATTTTACCAGGCAAATGGTGTATTGTGCATACATGGCCTTATTTCATTCTCCCAACTCTTCTTAAATAATTCTCAAAGCTAATCTCAAGTGAGGATACTGAACAAGGCTAAGAAACTTGCTCATGTTAATTGATAGCAGAGCAAGGATTCAAAGCCAGGCCTCAGTAACCAGCCAAAGCCTGTGTTTCTAGCGTCTGATCTGCACTCTGTTACACTACTGTAAAATAACAATAATTTCCATTTACGGAGCACTTGGATGCCAAGAACTAACCTAACTGCTTTTATATACATTCTTCCCATTTTACAGATGAACAAACCAAGGTTTAGAAAGGTTAAATCATTTTAGGATTATAGCAAGTAAGTGGCTAAACTGAGATTCAAACCCAGTACTCTCTCCCTTCAAAGTTGCCATCTGCAATGCTACTACCTTCTCTGTACCTTATATATACAGATGCAATTCTGAGAATGTCTTGGAAGTGTGGTGGTGCATTCAACTGCGTGGGTATTTTTCAGGGTTTCCATCAGTAAATTCATTTGGTCCATAAATCCATAGAAATTTTGAGTGGCTTTCAGGAGGTGTATAAAAGGCAAGTAGAAGGGGGGGATACTTAATAAATATATGCACCCATCTAAAAATGTATAAATGTTCCTTCAGAACAATTATTTCTGTTTTAAAAGTGTTTGTTGTTTTTGTTGAATCCAATGTTTGGGGAAGACAGGCTGTATCTAAATAAAGTATTTATTCAAGAAATTGATTTCTATTTGGGAACCTTGGGAACCAGGTGATCTTTTTGAATCAAAACTCTTTAACTGGCCTTAAGCAGAGAAGTGGAGGTTAGGCACCCAGATGAGATATTATCCTACTCAGGATCTAGAGAGTGGATTTATTTATAACAGTAGAGCAAGAGTCGTTTTCTGTATAGCCCAAAAGCTAAGAATGGATTTTATCATTCCAAATAGCTTTTAAAAATCAAAAGAATACTGTTTCGTGACACATGAGAATATATGAAATTCAAGTTTCAATAGCCCTAAAACATTTCATTGGCACAAAGCCATGCCCATTTGTTTATGTATTGTTTATGCCTGCTTTTTCATTACAAAAGCAGAGTTGAGTTGTTAGGACAGAGACCCTAGAGCCGACAGAGCCTGAAATATTTACTCTCTGGCCCTAATTTGCCCACACTTACACGGAAGTGAGTGGTTAAGGGTGTAGACTTTGGAGTCAGATAGAACTGGGTTCAAAACTCAGTTCCTGCACCTGTAAGATGTTGTGGCTATTTAATGAGAAGAGGTAAACTTAGAAGAGTGACTTAAGGTATATTGTCTTCTATCAAGAAGGAATGAAGGAGCGCCTGGGTGGCTCAGCTGGCTAAGCATCTGACTCTTGGTTTCGGCTCAGGTCATGATCTCAGGGTTGTGAGATCAAGCTCGGCATTAGCTCTGCACTCAGTGAAGCGTCTTCCTGAGATTCTTTCCCCCTTCTCTTCCCTCCCTCTCTGCTCTTCCCTGTCACACACACTCGCTCTCTTTCTAATACATAAATGAATAAAATCTTTTTAAAGAATAAAGATAGTTAGAAGTTTCTCTGGTTTTTTTTTTTACTTGACAGTATACTAATAGAAAACATAAGAATATACCAGAAGTGGGGGTGCCTGGGTTGCTCAAGGTTAAGCATCTGCCTTCAGCTCAGGTCATGATCTCAGGGTCCTGGGCTCTCTGCTCAGTGGGGAGCCTGCTTCCCCTTCTCTTTCTGCCTGCTGCTCTGCCTACTTGTGATATCTCTTTGTGTCAGATAAATAAATATAGTCTTAAAAAATATATATATATCCCAGAAGTGGAATTTTACAAAATATATCATTGCAATTACCATAAGCAACCTTTTCTCAACCTGTTCCCATATGCCAGTCATACCAGTAAGGACTTTTGAGTGTCAATTACAGCAATCCCAATTCAAGCCAGCTTCCACAATAAAAGAATGGTTTGTCACTGAAAGCTGAAAAATACAGATCTAAAGCATGTTCCAGACCCATTGCTCTGGATTCTCTGCCTTCTTCTCTGTATTTGCTTTGTCCTTGTGCTGGCTTATAGGGACATGGCTGCAGCAGACCTCTCATCTACGTAACACCTGGACATGCCCCCTATTGAACCAGAGACCTGAGCTTCATTCTGATTAAACCCATCTCTGGTCTCACACTCATCCCTGAACCAGTCACAGTGGACCTACCCCATCCATTCCATCAGAAGACGGATTGGATCCTAGGGGAAATCCAATATTGTCCACTGTAAAGTTGTTTATAAGGCACTACTGTATTTATAGAGAAGAGAAACACATACTGTACTAGTTATTCGACTTTTAACTTCTCTTTGAAACTAATGCTGCCTGTGTTTTTATTAAGGTAGTCCCGTGCCACAAAGTTCAACAAGGTGGTTTAGTTCTTGTCTTAAAGATACAAAATCCTGAGGCACCTGGGTGGCTCAGTCAGTTAAGCATCTGCCTTTGGCTCAGGTCATGGTCCAGGGGTCCTGGGATCCAGCCCTGTGTCAGGCTCCTTGCTCAGCGGAGGATCTGCTTCTCCCTCTCCCTCTGCTCCAAAACCCTCTGGTGCTCTCTCTCACACTCTCTCTCAAATAAATAAATAAATCTTAAAAAAAAAAAAAAAAAAAAAAAAAGGTAAAAACCCTAGGGTTGCGGTCATAACATTTGAGCCCCCAGCATTTCATTTCTTCCTAGCAACATCAAGGTCAACGCTTTGGGAACTAAGGAGTCTGGACCGCCTGCATTGTACCAGATCTAGTGATCCTACCTGGAAACTGCTCTTGGCTTTCTAGCACTGGTATTGGTATCCTCTGAGTGAGTCTTAGGTATCAGTACAAATGGAATAGGAGAAACTTGTTAATATTTATCTCCTTATAAGGAAACTTTTCTGGTTTTCAGCTCAAAGTAACAGCTGCCATCTATAAAGTTGATTGATGTGTTTATGTACAAAGAAGCCCACATAATATGATTTGGGCTACTCATAATGTGTTGTAGGAGAGCTCAGAAATATAATGACCTCTTAATTACCCATAATTGGATTCTCTTGGTAAAAATCTAAACAAATGAAAGTAAAAAACAAGGGTTCACTTCTAACCTACAAGGCCTTACAAAGATTGTCTTAAGCTTTTACTGAAATCAAGCTGAGACATTAATGCTGGAAAATGTAGCAAGGAGGATTTTATTCCTATTTCAATTACACAGATTCTTAGATCAGCTAGTTGTTATCATTCCACACACTCCCGCACAGTGATTTTTTGGTCTTATAGTTGCATTGTATTCTTAAACATTTCTCTCGTGCTTAACACTTTGATTCAATGAACTTTAATTCAACACTGAAAAAAGTGTCATTTCTCATTGAGATACAGTGAGAATTGAGATGCAGAAATCTCACTGAGATTTCTAAATTTGATAGGATTATAGAAACGCAGAACTTTGACAGCTGACAAATTATGCTTTCGAATGATTAAAATCATCACTTCTCTTCCTCTCTTAATTCCTAGGAGTGGCTTTTCTACCATGGTTCATTCTTAACCTCATACAACTTCTAGCCAAGTAAGAACTAGAAAGTGTGTCAGGATCTGAAGACCTGCTCCTCAACATGAAGGTTGCTGACTCTAGGAATTCCTTCTTTAAATCCAAACAGCTAATTATCTTCCTTGAAACACTCTTTCTATTCCCCTGGGCAAGGGGAAGACAGACAACTAGCTTAAAGAGACTTCTGATTAGACTAGGGCTTTTTTAAGGGGAGAAGTGAGTCCAACTCTGCCACTGTGAAGTAAGGAACAAGGAGAAGCTGAGCAAGGAGTGGGGTAGAGAAACGGGATGGCTTTTGTGCACTTTCTAAGTTTAGGATGATTTAGCCCTAAGTTTCAAGTCTTGTGAATTCTCGGATCGGCAGACATTTGGTTATATTTTCCAAAGCACTGTTTTGAATTATTTGCCCCATAGGAAAAGCTTGAACGTAATTTTAATGGACTTTTTTTTCTCAGCCATCCTGCATGGTTCTGGGGCCATTATAACATTTGAGGGTGTTTTGGGTTTTTTGTTTGTTTGCTTCAGCAGGTATACATGACATTTGCAGTGATGCATCTCCTCAGAGAGCAGGTTACCTAATTTCCCTACCCCCTTGGCCTGCAGGCAGCTGGTAACTGCATATGGAGTTGCAAAATAGGCTTCTCTTACTTCTCTCTTCATTCACCTTGGGAGGGAGGACTTTCCAGCCCTCCTAGAAAGACCTCTGCTGGCTGATTAGGGGAAATGTTGTTAGTAGTTGATAATTTACTGTTTATACAATTACTGACATTATTCCTAGACACAAAAGTTATCTTAAACTACTGCATTTGGAGTGAATAATATTTATTTATAAATACTTCTTAGCACTAATATTGCATATTTAAATCACCAAGAATTGTGTTCTTACAGGAAACCCGATTCTTTTCTTTCCCTCAGGAGTGTTCCAGCACATCTCTGTTGCTCTGTGAGTAATCAGACATGCAAATAGCCCCACAAGAATCCTGCTATATTTGAACAAGACATACTTAGAAGCACTGAAAAGTGTATCATGGAGTGCAAAGCTGAGGGAAAAGAAAAATACCAACATAGTTTGAATTTATTGAATCAAGTTAAGAACATGAAAGAATTAGCAGAAATGATCGATGTCGTACTCATAGCAGAAGGGGAGAAATTTCCTTGCCACAGGCTGGTCCTGGCTGCATTTAGTCCTTATTTCAAAGCTATGTTCACCTGTGGACTACTCGAATGTACTCAAAGGGAAGTCATACTTTATGACATCACAGCAGAAAGTGTGTCTGTGATACTGAATTACATGTACAATGCGGCTTTAGAGATCAGTAACACCAATGTGCAGACCGTAGCTATGGCTGCCTATTTCATGCAGATGGAAGAAATCTTCAACGTGTGTCAAAAATATATGATGGACCATATGGACGCCTCGAACTGTGTGGGTATCTATTATTTTGCAAAGCAGATTGGAGCTGAAGATTTATCTGATCAGTCGAAGAAATATTTGTATCAGCACTTTGCTGAGGTGAGCTTACATGAAGAAATATTGGAAATCGAAGCACACCAATTTCTGACGCTTATTAAATCGGATGACCTTAACATATCCAGGGAGGAGAGCATTCTGGACTTAGTCCTGAGATGGGTAAATCATAACCAAGAATTGCGCATGGAGCATCTGGTTGAACTTTTGAAGCAAGTCCGGTTGGAACTTATAAATCCTTCTTTTTTAAGACAAGCCCTAAAAAGGAACACAATGCTTCTGTGTGACGCGGATTGCATTGACATAATTCAGAACGCATTCAAAGCCATCAAGACACCCCAGCAGCACTCTCTGAATCTTCGTTACGGCATGGAGACTACTAGTCTTTTGCTTTGCATTGGCAACAATTCTTCAGGCATCAGGTCAAGACACAGGAACTATGGGGACGCCAGTTTTTGTTACGATCCTTCTTCACGAAAGACCTATTTTGTCTCGTCTCCCAAGTATGGAGAGGGCTTGGGAACTGTGTGTGCCGGTGTGGTCATGGAAAACAACACCATAATTGTGTCTGGAGAAGCAAGTGCCTCTAAACTCTCTAGGCAAAAGAACAAGAATGTTGAAATCTATAGGTTTGTATGTCTCCAATATTTGTAAATTGCTCTGACATTAGCGAGGGTAGAAGAAAGTCCTCCTGAAAGAGGATCATCTCTTCAATGACGTGCAGTCAGAATTACCCTGTAATTAACATATTTTACGTGTATAGAAAATTCATAATGAAATCACCCACATTTTAAAATTATTCTTTCTCCTTTTATTTGTGATGCACATACAGATGGATTTCCATAAGTTAAATGTATATATGTTGTGATTCCACTGTACAGTTTCATGCTCAGCTTTCATTATTGGTCCATATGAATGGGTACAATTGCTTAGTTACAAGTTTGGAGAGCATAAGATGACTTTTAACAAGAAGAAAAGTTGGTTCATATGGATTTCTTTGAAAAGATATTTTAGTTCATAATTCAGAGTAGTAAATAATTACTAATTTTTTTCACCCCCAAATTGCTAATTGTCTGTCAGTTTTCACTCTGTATCCCTAATTTTTAGATCTTTCCTGAACCTCCAAGAGCATAAAATGTTCATGGCCTAAGAGTTCTAAGCTTCAAGGCCCAGAATCACAGGAGAAGGGAGTGTCTGCTAAGAAGTAGCATGTCCTCTAGGTCTCCTGTGTGAGGACTATACATTCATTTACTATTTCTTCAAGTATTCAGTGAGCATTCAGGGCTTCTGTCTAACTGGGTAAATAAGAAATAGGTACATAGAATAAGCACTAGGTAGTAAAGCTGTCCTTCAGTGTCCTCCCCCTCTCAGTTCCCTCTTAGGAGGATTTGTTCAGACTTTTCACTGAGAAAGGAATTCTTCTTGATGGCAAAGTTGGGACAAAGAAAGAAATAAGAGGTCTACTATTTTCCTGTCATCTTTTAACATTCCATTATCTGCTTTAAGTGATAGGCCTGTCCCCATTTCACCTTCATCTCCCCTGGTAGTGATGGGGGAGGGACGGCAGAGCCCTGGGTGAGTGACCAGGCCCTATGCCCTTAAGGGCCAAGCATGTCCCTGGGCAGTAAGCACAGCCTTCTTCAGAATAACCAGATCCCAATAATCAGAATAATCAGATGTCAGATCCCAAGGGCCCTTTTCATCAGAGAGTCACTTGTACAAGTATCTCAGGTTCTTTGCACAGCTCTTTTTCTTCCTCATGAAGACGGTCCACAGTTCTGCCATTGTTTAAATTTTTTATTTAAATTCAATTAATATATATTTCAGAGGTAGAGTTTAGTAATTCATCAGAAGCATATAACACCCAGTGCTCACTATATCATGTGCCCTCCTTAATTCCCATCACCCAGTTACCCCATCCCCTCTCCCACTTCCCCTCCAGCAACCCTCATTTTGTTTCCTAGACTTAAGAGTCTCTTATGGTTTGTCTCCCTCTCTGATTATGTCCTATTTTATTTTTCCCTCCCTTCCCCTATGATCCTCCATTTTGTTTTTTAAATTCTACTATGAGTAAAATCGTATGATAATTATCTTTTTTGATTGACTTATTTCACTTAGCATAATACCCTCTAGTTCCATCCACATTGTTGCTAATGGTAAGATTTCATTTTTTGGTGGCTCAGTAATATATAAATGTAAATTTTATATATGTAAAATTTTAATATATATATAGAATTTACATATATATCACATCTTTATCCATTCATCTGTCATACACACACACACACACACACACACACACACATCATATCTTCTTTTTCCATTCATCTGTTGATGGACCTCCAAGCTCTTTCCATACTTGTAGAGGTTGCTGCTATAAACATCGGGGTACAGGTGCCCCTTCAAATCACTATGTTTGTATCCTTTGGATACCTAGTAATGCAATTGCTGGGTCATAGAGTAGCTCTATTTTTAACTTTTTGAGGAACTTCCATACTGTTTTCCAGAGTGGCTATACCAGCTTCCATTCCCACCAACAGTGTAAGAGGGTTTCCCTCTCTCTGCAACCTCACCAACATTTGCTGTTTCCTGACTTGTAAATTTTAGCCATTCTGACCAGTGTGAGGTGGTATTTCATTGTGGTTTTCATTTGTATTTCCCTGATGCTGAGTGATGTGGAGCATTTTTTCATGTGTCTGTTGACCATTTGTGTGTCTTCTTTGGAGAAATGTCTGTTCCTGTCTTCTGCCCATTTCTTGACTGCCATTATTTTTAATAAATATCCGTCCCTGTCCAAGTGTCCTTTTCTTAAGATCCTCAGGCATCTTTCCTCTTAACTTTTTTCTTAAAGATTTTATTTATTTATTTGACAGACAGAGATCACAATAGGCAGTGAGACAGGCAGGAAGAGGGGGAAGCCAGCTCCCTGCTGAGCAGAGAGCCCAATACGGGGCTCGATCCCAGGACCCTGAGATCATGACCTGAGCCGAAGGCAGCGGCTTAACCCACTGAGCCACCTAGGCGCCCCTCCTCTTGACTTTTTTTTGAAAGCCTACTTCCCTTTCTGATGACATATATCTAACTACATACTCTGTGTTTTCCTTCTTACCTGTCTTCAACTCAGCCATGTTCCCATCACCAACCAGCTCATCCTCAGGACTCAGAGTTAGGGCCAAAGTATCAGTTACCCTGCTCACCTCCTCCAATAATGAAATGGTCAGCATGGCAAATAATGAAATTTTCAGATGCATTGCTTTGGGCTTCAATGACCCAGACTTCCAGCAGATATCTGGATAATTAAAATCTTAGAGCACTCCTGAAGGTCATGTTAGTGCCAGTTTTGTGATATGTGTGAGAAATGGTCATCTTGCGGTACATTCCTACTCTATTATTTCTGTTCTTATCCCTTTTATCTTTGCCTAAATGTTCTTCAACTTGCCTCTACTCTATATAGTTCATAGATTACTATGCAGATCTATTTCTTCCTGACTTAGGAAGGATAACTGTACTCTCTAGTAGGCCATTTCTTTTCAGAAAAGATACACCTTTCTGTGTTCTTTAACTCTCTCTCTTACTTAGGTGTACACACCATTGAGGATATAAGTGTGTACTTACATCCTCTGTGAATGTTGAGCCACTTTTGTCACTATTTCCTCTTCATGTCATATCCATTTTTCTTAATAAGATGTTTTATAGTTTTATCTGGGTGTTTTCTCTCCCCACGTTCAGTTCAAAGTGTTAAAAATCAGATTAGCAAGCTTGCCCAACAAACACATACTTCCCAACCTTCATGGGATGTGTTTCATACTTGGCCTGTTTTCTTAACCCATGTCTCAGAAAGCCAAAATCCCATTTTTTATTTCTGTTGATATACTTTTCCACTGGCTTTACTTCAGTATCCCCCACGCTTTCCACCTAATACTCCTTCCTCTTCTAAAATCCAGTACAATTAAAAGTCGTGGTAAAAATATCAACTGTGATTCTCAGGACTGGTTTCCTACCTAGATTACACAGAAAGACAGTGATGACTGGGTTTGTTGAGTTTCTGCATTTAGACTGTGACAAGCCAGACATGCCCTCCGGGAAGGGAATATCTTCCAGCTTCCCTGTTAAGCCTAAAGTAAGGCACTCTCTCTAGGGAAGAATGTAAGAGTTGACTCAGAACAACTGGGCAAAACTCCAATAATCCAATTTACTGTCAAGTGTTTGATACAAAATAAGTAGCATACTTTAAACTGTACGGTACTCTGTACTTTAAAACTGTACTCTGTATAGAACGTTCATCATTTCTTCATTTATTTCCAAACAGAACAGCTTTTTTTTTTTCTTATTTTCCATATTTTCCTGGTTTTGTTTTAGTTTCGAGTTCCAGAATATATTCTGGATTTTCTGGGACAGATCTAATTTCACATCCCACTGTCCCCATAAGTACTTTTATTCTTCTTAGACTATGCATCCCAAATCATGATTGGAGAAAACAGACTTACCATTATCAAGAGGCAAGACAAAGGATACCCACAAAATCATATGTTTAATGACTACATAATGCCACACACACACACACACACACACACACACCATCAGTTAATGTGTTGGACTCTAGGAGGTATTGAAAGACCGTATATCCTGATGTCCCTACCTCCCAAAACCCTTTCCAGACTGAGATATTTTTTCATGGAAGAAATTACTGATAATTTCAGTAATATTATACCCAGACTATGAAAATAGATGTTAAATATAGCAGACACTTAACATGTGCTCTTGACTCTGTTCTAAGTCAGTTAGAACCACAAGAACAAACCTTAAAATTCTACATCCCCTACCTTGTCCCAGCAGAAATCTCTGAATTGAGATATTTTGAGATTCTCTACTGGAAAGTTGATTGCTTAAATGTAGTATTAAAGTGAGACTTCTAGTCCACAGAATAAGTCATTTTTGTATATTTCTTCATTTTTGCTTATTCCTCTTTTTTAGTAAAATTACAAATGACTAGCTGCAAGCATTCCTATTTGTTCTAGATTTTCTTTCCCAGAATTAGGTAATGAAAGCTAGTCCTAGATAATCTATACTTTGTCAATATATTTTCTAAAATTCTGCAGGGACATCTGGTTAATTATTTCCGTGCATATTACAGTTTGTTCTTCAACCCTGGCCAAAAAAAAAAAAAAAAAAAAAAAAAAAAAAAAAAAAAACCACAAACCAATATTACTATCTTGTATTAATGTTTCTTCCTCTCCAGTTAGATGAACCAAATCGTGTTGTTTCTAGCTGGAAAAGAAATTTAAGTGTGTTTCTTGGGTAAGTTTTCCAGTTAACACTCATCCTGGGTTCTCTCTCTTAATTTGCAGGTATCACGACAGAGGAAACCAGTTTTGGGAAAAGTTATGCACCGCTGAATTTCGAGAGCTCTATGCTCTGGGCAGTGTCCATAATGACCTCTATGTTATAGGAGGACAGATGAAAGTCAAAAACCAGTATCTCATTACAAACTGTGTGGATAAGTACTCTGTAGAACGGGACAGTTGGAGAAGGGTGTGTCCCCTTCCACTGCAGTTGGCATGCCATGCCGTAGTAACCGTGAATAATAAACTCTACGTGATCGGAGGCTGGACCCCTCAGGTTAAGAAATTTCCTGTATACTTAATTGGCATGGCTGTGCTATGTCTGGCCGCTGGGTTGAAAAATATTGTAGTTGCTGAACACTAAAAGAGCATGACTTACATCTTGGTAAAATGCCTTTTATTTTATAGAATATTAAACTTAAGATTGTAAAGTGTTAAAGCAGTTTAGGAGAATGAATTTTAAAGTGTGTTATTCATAGACATGACTGCATTCAGTATTCATGCTATGCTCTTTATAATCCTTCCCATTCTTGCTAATTATGAAAAATGCTTATGCTGAGAAATTATCTGTAGGGAGCATCTAAGTAAGAGACGGAGACACCGGCTCCTCATCCCACTTCTGTCTGCTTAATGGTTGCATGAGCTGAAACAAGGAACTCTCAGGTCTTTTCCAAATTTAAAGTTCTTACTCTACATGGGAAACCAGAATATTCAACCCGTGATGGCTCAACCATTTCCACAAAAGTAGATTGTGATTTTAAATGTTTTATGGCTTTGCTGGACACCAGCAGATAGAGAAACCAGGATACCATTTGCATGGAAGCCCAGCGAAGAGATGGCAAGCCAAGACTGCAAAGTCAGTAGAGGGCAACCAGTGGCTCTTCCTCTTCTCTCTGGGTGTCCCCCCAGTGCCTTCAGTTCTCATGGTAGTAGCAGCAGGCCAGCTGCCTTCTGCCCTGGCCTGCCAGTCGTTCTCATGAGATGAATCTTATTAGCTCATTGTCCATCCCAATGACAAAAAGTAAACTTATTTTTGCCTGTATGCTTTCTTGTTTTGGCAATTTACTTTGTGATAATAACTGATAAAACTGATGCTTTTGGCATTCATTTCATAAGCTTGAATTTTGCCACTTATAGCATATCATACCTGTTTTTAAACCTTAAACTTCACATTTAATACATTTTGGAAGGTGTTCTGTGTACCAAAAAGTAGTACAGATTTAATCACAGCAAGTAGCTGAAACCTGACCAATTATTTGTAATTAAGCATTTTCAGAGCTATCCATTACGTAGTTAATTTTGCATGAATAAGCTCCAAAGACAATATAGAAGCTTTTCTTTGGTTTTTCTTGCCACTAAAATAAAGATCAAATACTTAAAACTTAGAAGGAAAATTAAAACAATAAAGTCAAACATGTTACTGTATAATGTCTTAGAATAAATGACATATGGGTATTTATTGCATAACAAAAGTTTTTGCTGGTCTCTACCTAAAACCCTACATTAAGTTGCAAGATAACCTGGGGTTGTGAATGCATCACAGTGATCATAATTCCTGGTGTATTTAAAGTAATTAAATTAATTACAACTTTCATAAGTATGGCAATTATTTCTGTGTCAAACACCTGCATCCAAAACAAAAGACACTTGAAAAGCATCCTTAGACTGAAGTCATAAAAGTTCTTGACACATTGAAGACAAAAATAACAGAAACACTACTTCACCTGAAGTTTATGATAGAGGAAACCATATTCATGTGTGTAAGAATAAATTGTTCAATTTTTACTATCTCTGGTCATTAAAAATATATAAAAATAAATACATAATAATAACAGCAAATAATGTATATTAATCCATCAATCTTGAAGATGAAGTTCAGACCATTCCCATATAGGTCATAATTTTGGTATAAAAATACTCTAGTTACTAAAACACTAAAATGTTTTCTTAATTTTGTTCCATTTGGATCAGAAAAATATAAAGAAAATGCCTTATGAATTATTAAACTTAGTTTCTCAAAAAAAATCATTAAACTCTAGCACTATAAAGTTTGTTGAAACATGGGTGCCTGGGTGGCTCAGTGGGTTAAGCCGCTGCCTTCGGCTCAGGTCATGATCTCAGGGTCCTGGGATCGAGTCCCGCATCGGGCTCTCTGCTCAGCAGGGAGCCTGCTTCCCTCTCTCTCTCTCTGCCTGTCTCTCCATCTACTTGTGATCTCTCTCTGTCAAATAAATAAATAAAAATCTTTAAAAAAAAAAAGTTTGTTGAAACAAAATTGCACTTTAAATATTGTTCAAGAAAGTTGGGTTTCATTTTCAAGGCTCTGCAGTTGCTTCATTTTTGTAAAAACTGCTGTCTTGTCTCCTTGCTCAGATCCCAGGCTATGAGCCAATCCCCCAGCCCCACTATTACAGGATATAAATTCCTCTGACATTGGCAGTAGACTTATCACCCCAAGTCAGGGGATCTGGTGTGTTTGTGAGTATGAGGCTCAGCAGCTAAGTCCCCTTTGTCTCCTTGGTCGCCTGCTTGGACTAACTGCACTCACACACTCACAGAGATTTCCCAGTGGTCTGTTATTATATCGGCTGTCATATTTCACACAGATGGATCTCCCTGATGAAGAACCAGATCGACTAAGCAACAGACTGTTGCAGTATGACCCTGGCCAAGATCAATGGACAGAGCGGGCGCCCATGAAGTTCTCTAAATACCGATTCAGCACAGCAGTAGTCAACAGTGAGATTTATGTTTTGGGTAAGAAGCAGCAGATTGCTAAAAGAGTATGACTACTTTTATTTTTCTCCGTACTTTGTCTCAGTAAAAGCGACGTGGTCTCCCTTCCTCTTGCATCCCCGTTCTGGTGTATCTAACTAGCCAAAAATGTTCCTTTGTTTCTTGTTTTCCTAGAGCACAATCAGGTAAGATTAAATGGAATTCCATTGACTTAAGGAAAGCAAAATTATTTGTATGAAATTTTCAAGTCCCTTGGAATTCAAGATCATTAGTGAAACATCTTTATATGTAGTATCAAGTAAAATATTTTGAAATGGGAATAAGTCTTTGGCCACATTTAGTTGATGAAGTGTGGGTGTTTGCAACCAGCTGTGATTTTCTGTGCTCATAAAGTAAGCCATTATAGGTAAGACCACGTTATACCAGCTCTCTTCATTTTGCTTCACCCACCAAACTTCTGTAGAGGTGTTATCAAATAATTCTCATCTGAATGTATTTTTCTTATTTCTTAAATATGTGTGGTCTTGTACTAACCAGTAGGAATTGGTGAAAGACTGGTTCATTTCCACTAAAGTGGGTAAAAGTTCTAGAACATCTCCTATGTTTCCCTTATCCTTCTTCACGTCTTATTTTTTCCTCTTTTATTAAGTCCATTGCTTTTCTAAGCACATTTTATCACCTCTCCTCCCTCTCCCGCTGTCCCTGTCCTGTGTGGGAAAGGGTGAGACTGGGACAAGGAGGCTGACCAGCTGGTAAACTGATTAGTATTCCAGTATTCTTACTTCATCCCATGCACATTGATGACTAACTGGCAAAAACATAGGGAAGGTGATGGGCACCAAAAAGATGGCAAAGAAAAAACATGAGATATGGGCTGAGAGCAAGCCAAGCGTTTGAATAGCATTTGGGGTTTTTGGGTTTTGGGGGGTTTTTTGTTTGCTTGTTTTTGGGGTTTTTTTCGCTAAAGGGAAGCCATTATCTCTTGGCTGCCTGCACAGCATGAAGCAAAATAATTAATGCACTCAAATATTAATAGTTTTATAATTTTAAGAACATTATGCAACATAATTTATGACTACCTCAGTTATGAGACTCATAATTATAATTAAGTTTTTCCTCTGGCAGTATATTTGTTACTTGGTTATAAACATATGCTGTGTCATAGGCCCAGAAGAGACAATATCTAAACCAGGATAGATTGCCTAGAATAGATGTATAACTCCGGGGAGACAAGGGCACATCTCCTAATTATATTAAAGTTGGAGGTAGTCAAAAGTGGGATAAAAGTGATTTATCAACTGAACAAAAATGAGATTTCTGCTTAATGTGGAGCCACAACTAGGCTAGATGTGGGATAAAAATGTAGTGTTTTGTTTGTTTTTTGATAAGTTACATGGGGAAATGCACCTTAGAGACAACCTTTGGAACTCACCCTTGTTGGCATGAACAAGTGTTCACTACATGAATGAAAGGAGGCAGATGTTGCAGGACCAGTAAAATCTGGATAGGTGACAGAGAGAGAAGCGTACACCCAGGAAGGGAGATGGGGCAGAGCAGTAGGGGAGAAGATGAGGAGGAGAAAGCTCAAACAAAAGCTTGGAGGAAACCCACCACGCACAGACAGCTGCAGGAGGGAGTTTACAGGTAAACCGGGAGCCAGGTTACAAAGGACTATAGTGGAGAATCAAGAGTATAATAGTACTGGAAAACTATGCAGAAGCAACATGATTAAAGAATGTTTGGGGAATATTGGTGAGGTGAGGGTTAAAGAACAGATCAAAGGTGCGGAGAGACTGGAAATGGAGAGACCTTCTTGACTCTCTGGAGTCAGAGTCAAGAATCTGTTTTCTGGATATTCAGAACTGAGGACCGGATTCATAATCACTCAAATAAATGTCACCATCTTGTAAGATTCGATCTAAAAGAGGCCACATTCCCAACATTTGCTACTTAATTCCCAAATATACTTGAAAGCTTTGAAATGGAATGAAGTTCAGTTGTTCAGGCATTTCTGTGGCAGCCTCTGTTCAGCTTTCGTTGTTCATTGTATGTAAAATTGGAATTTGGGCAAATACCATATAGAACCCTAAAACCTTATCTGTTTCAATGGTCTGTACAGGCGTGTTACAGTCATTTGTTAGTTGGTTAGCCCTGTCTGCTTTTGAGAATCGATGGATGCCCCACTATGATGGGGGTCACTGCCAAGTATTATTATAACCCCTCTCCCTCATATTTTAATAGGTTTAATTTCTTACTATCTCCTAATTACTCTAGAGGCTGCCCCAGAATAACAGCCTCTGAAATCTCCTTCCCCGTGGAAGCAGTGCGGTAACGTGGGGGACGTCCCAGCTGTGGAGTTAAGTGGATTTGGATTGAGATTTTGGCTCCACCATGTACTACCTGCATGTCCTGGGTCTAGTAAATCATTTTTTGGCTCATATTAAAGTTGGAATGCCTACATATTAGAGCCGTGGTTAAGTAAAAGTTGTAAAATCCCTACAATTTAAGTGTTCAGACTTGATTATAATTACTGGGTTGGTTTTTTTTTGTTTTTGTTTTTTGTTTTGAGCCCCTTTGTGTTCTAGACACTTTGCTGAATTTTTTGCATAAAGAAATTCATTTAATGGTCATAAAAAACTGATAAAGTAGTAACTCTTCTGTATAGCAGACTATATATCTAGACTAATCCTTCCACTGAAAATACTGAAAAGCAAATGTTGGGAAAACATTTTTTTTTCATTTTCTGAAGAGCTTCTAAGACCTGTTATGGTGTAGGAATTTAGCAGACCAAAAGGTAAGTGAAAAGCAGGAGGCTCCCAGTTACGAAGAAGTGAATGAGTCGACATCCTCTCCCCCAAAAGCTACTGTAAAACCAGACAGATTTTTCAGAAACAACCATTTCAGCTCTCTAGGAACCAGCCAAAAACAACAAACTGAGAAGAGCTTCGCTTCTCAAAAGAGCTGAACTTGAGGTAAATCGTTAGGCAGTCCTTGGCATTCTTTACTGAGCTGTCCCAGTTCCCTACCTCAGTTGACCCAGCATGGGAATTCCAGCAGAGTGGGCTAGCTGTAAAAACCAGTAACTTTGTTTGCCATAGGGGGTTGACATGTTTGGGAGTGAAGGGTGGGACACCCACACTCATAGTGACAAATGGGAAAAGCCAGCATCTCTCCTAACCTGAGATTTTAGTCCTGCTTGGGACAGCAGTGGACAGGAGAATTAGCCAGAAACTGAATAGTGACTTTCCAGGAAAACCCTGGTTATGAGAGTCCTAGATGGTCTTGATAAATTCTTCACACATCCCTGGAGACTAGGGAAGCTGCGCAGACATGGAGCCCATAAGAGGATATAAGCTCTTTACACATCCCTGGGTGACTGGGAGTCTGAGCTCATGTACAGAGATCTGAGAAGGCCAGGCAGAAAGTAAAAGTCATGGTAGACTTGAAAACTACCTGAGCTTTGAATGTGCTCCCAACACACAAAACCTACACACAGGTCAACAAAGCGAGGTTGGAAGCCTTACTAATGTTGGGAGTATAAACAATTAGTCTTGACTAGACCTGAGCCATGAAGAAATAAGAGTAACCCATATGCTTTTAAAGAGAGAGAATTTTTTTAAATGGAGAAGAGACCAAAGCAAACCTCAGGAGAGGCATATTAAATCTAAGCAAATTAGTTAAAAACAACAGTAATGCTAACAAAAGAGAAAAATAACCTAGCAGGAAAAATAAAATTAAAAGTTGCTACAGTATATTATTTTAAATGTCTAGTTACCAACAGAAGTTTACATACAAAGGAAAATAAGCAAGGAAGTGAAACCCATTCTGGGGCGGAGGCAGGGAAACAGTCAATAAACCTATCTCTCTGAGGGGCCCCCAGTGTTGGATTTAGCAGGCATAGACTTCAGATTAGCTATTAAATATATGTTCATTAAATGAACAAGAACTATTTTTAAAGAATTTTAAAGAATTAAAGGAAAATATAATTACATTGGCTCCCCAATGATATCAATGAAGAAGTAGAAATTATCTAAAAGAACCAAATGGAAATTCTGAAGTTGTAAAGTATAATAACCCAAACGAAAAATGTGTTAAGTGGGCTCAAAAATAGATTTGAGCTGACAGAAGAAAGAATCTGTGCATTTTAAATAGATCAGTGGAAATTATTAATCTGAAGAGGAGAGGGGGGTAATTGGAGGAAAATTAGGAAAACCTCAGAGACAATATGAAATATCATCAAATCTACCAACATAAGTATGATTCCCAAAAAGAAGACAGAGAGGAACAGAATTTTTTTTTCAAATAATAATGGTCAAAAGCTTCTTAAACTTGATGGAAAAAACTTTACACATACAAGAGGTTCATCAAACTCCAAGTAAGATAAATTCACAGAGATCCTCACCTAAACACAATGTAGACTAATCATTAAAATACATCATAGACAAAAAATCCTTACAAGCAGTAAGAAAAGAGTGACATCATGTAGAGGGGAACAATAATATGCTCAACAGGTGACTTATCATCAGAAATAGTGGAGGCAAAATAGTACTGAAATAATATATTCAAAATACTGCAAGGAAAATAACAAAGAATTTTTCTGTGTCCATCTTTTATGTTCAGCAAAATTATTCTTTTAAAATGAAAGTGCAGGAGCCCCTGGGTGGCTCAGAGGGTTGGGCCTCTGCCTTCAGCTCAGGTCATGATCTCAGGGTCCTGGGATCAAGCCCCACATCAGGCTCTCTGCTCAGAGGGGAGCCTGCCTCCCCCCCCCCCCCCCCCGCCAACCTGCCTCTCTGCCTACTTGGGATCTCTGTCAAATAAATAAATAAAATCCTTAAAAATAAAATAAGATGAAATTGCAGCAAAGACATACTCTGATAAATAAAGGCTGAGATAATTTGTGCTACCAGACTTACAAGAAATACTAAAGGATTACTAAAGAAGTACTGAAATCCTTAGCATTAAAAAGAAATACACCAGAATAACTCTAATCCACAAAAGAAACGAGAAGCACTGGAAATGACAAATATGTAGGTAAATATAGAAGACTTTACACATATTCTATTTTTTCATCTCAATTTCTTTGAATGATATAAAAGCAGATAAAACAATAATCATGGAACTGTTGGATTTATTACATACATAGATATAGTACATATAACAATATCAGAATTGGAGAGGAAAAGATAAATTGGAACAGTGTTGCTATATTTTAATAAAATTAAAACCATATTAATCTGAAGTAGATTGTGATAAAGTAACACACATATTAGAATTTCTAGATCAACTAAAAAAAATTTCGAACAGTTTAAATATCAAAAAATTTACCATGATACACTTAGAAAATGAAAAACAAAAGAAGGCAGTGAAGAAGGAACAGAGGAGCAAAAACAACATGAAAAAGAAAACAAATAGCAATATAATAGTTGTAAATCTAACTGTATAAAAGATTACATTAAATGGGAATGGACCAAATACTTCTATCAAAAGGCAGAGATTTCAGACTGAATAAGAAAATAAGACCAAATATACGCTATCTATAAGAGACACACTTTATATGCAAATACATAAGTAAGTTGAAAGTTTTATTATTTTATAGAGAAAGATGTACTATGCAGAGAGTAACTTTAAGAGGATTGAAGATAGTATGTCATTATGATCCAAAATCGACTTTAAGAAAATAACTATTACTTCAAAGAGAAATTTTATAATAAAATCAATATATCAGGAATATATCACACTGAACAACAGAGTTCTAAAATACATGAGGCAAAATTTAGAACTAGAAAATCACCATTAGGAGATTTGTATCCCACCTTCAATAATTGATTGAACAACTGGACAGAACATCAGCAAAAATTATAAAGACTTGAACAACACTATCGACCAACTTAAACTACCTGACGTTTATAGTACACATAATAGCGAAATATATGTTCTTTTCAAGTGTACAAGGAACACCCTCCAGGCTTTATCATATGCCAGGTCATAAAATAAGTCTCTAGATTTTTAAAAAAATTTTTTTAAGATTTTATTTATTTATTGGGGGGGGCACAACCAGGGGGAGGGGCAGAGGGAGAGGTAGAATCAGAAGCCTGATGTGGGGCTTGATCCCAGGACCTGGGGATCATGACCTGGGGATCATGACCTGAGCTGAAGGCAGACACCCAAATGACTGAGCCACCCAGGTGTCCCTCAATAGATTTTTTTAAAAAACTGATGTTATTCGGGGTGCGTGGGTGGCTCAGTGGGTTAAGCCTCTGCCTTGGGCTCAGGTCATAATCCCAGGGTCCTGGGATTGAGCCCCACATCGGGCTTCTCTGCTCAATGGGGAGCCTGCTTCTCCCTCTCTCTCTCTGCCTGCCTCTCTGCCTACTTGTGATCTCTGTCAAATAAATAAATAAAATCTTTAAAAAAAATTGATGTTATTCAAAGTAAATAATGATAAAATAAGTTATAAATCAAAGAAAAAAGGAAATCCTCAAATATATGGAAATTAAACAGCATAATTCTAAAATATTGGGTAAAAAATCACAGAGGAAATAAAATATTTTAAATTGAATGAAAACCATAGGTGTATATCCCTCATGACCATAGATTCAAAAATCTTTAAGAAACACTTAGCAGGGGCGCCTGGGTGGCTCAGTGGGTTAAGCCGCTGCCTTCGGCTCAGGTCATGATCTCAGGGTCCTGGGATCGAGTCCCACATCGGGCTCTCTGCTCAGCAAGAAGCCTGCTTCCCTCTCTCTCTCTCTCTGCCTGCCTCTCCGTCTGCTTGTGATCTCTCTCTGTCAAATAAATAAATAAAATCTTTAAAAAAAAAAAAAAAAGAAACACTTAGCAAATTGAATCTAACAACATAAAAAATAATTATGTGTCATAAAAAACCCTTAAGAAACAGTAAGCAAACTGAATCCAGCAACATAAAAAATGATTATATGCCATGGACAAGTGGGATTTACCCCAGAAATGCAGGAATGCAAGGTTGGTTCAATATCTGAAACTCAATTAATACACCATATTAATAAAGGTTAAAAACCAAATGATCATCTCAATAGATGTAGAAAAAACATTTGACAGAATTCAACCCCTGTTATTGATAAAATTCTCAACAAATTAGGAATAGAAGGGAATTTCCTCAACTTGTTAAAAAGTGTCTGTGAATTTCCTCAACTCGTTAGAAGGTGTCTATGAAAAACCTACAGCTAACATGATACTTAGTGGTGATTTTTCTGCCTCCAATCAGGAACAGGGAAAGATACCTGCTCTTGCTCCTCCTAGTCAACATTGAACTAGAGGTTCCAACTCATGCAATAAGGCAAGAGAAAGAAGTTAAAGTTATACAGATTAGAAAGGAAGAATTGAAAAGTCCTTATTCACAGATTATATATTCTTGTGTGTAAAAAAATCCTAATGAAGCTACAAAAAGTAAATTAAAAAAAGAAAGACTACTAAAGCTAATAATTAATTTTAGCCAATGTCACAGATTAAAGAGATCACAGGATATGAGGTCAGTATACAAAAATTAACTGTATTTTTATGTGCTAGAAATGAATATTCCAAAAACAAAATTGAGAAAATAATCATATTTCCAACAGTATCAAAAAGAAGAAGAGGGGCACTTGGGTAACATAGTTAAGCATCCAACTCTTGATCTTAGCTCAGGTCTTTATCTCAGGGTCATGAGTTCAAGTCCTGCATTGGGCTCCACTCTGCATGGAGCCTACTTAAAAGAAGGAGAAGGAGAAATATATGAATACATTTAACCCCCAAACTGTGAGAGTCATATGCAGAAAACTATAAAACACTCCTGAGAGTTAAAGAAGATCCAAATAAATGGAGATATATTCCTTGATTATGTATTCAAAGATTTGATACTGTTAAGATAAGAAATTCCCCCAAATTGAGCTATATGTTCAGTACAACCCCTATAATATCCCAGCACTGTTTTTATTTCTATTTTTTGTCTTGAATCTTTTTAAAATTTCTTTTATTCCGGTATAGTTAACATACAAGTTAGTTTCAAGTGTACAGTATAGTGATTCACCAATTCTGTATACTAGTCAGTGCTCAACAAGATGAGTGCACTCTTCATCCCCTTCACCTATTTCACCTATCCCCCACCCACCTCCCCTCTGGTAACCATGTCCTTTTTTTTTTTTTTTTCATATTTGTTATTTATAATTAAAAATCTGTTTTTTGGTTTATCTCTTTTTTTTCCTTTGCTAATTTTCTTAAATTCCATGTATGAGTGAAATCATATGGTATTTGGCTTTCTCTGACTAACTTATTTCACTTAACATTATACTCTGTAGCTTGTTGCCAATGGCAAGATTTCCCTTTTATGGCTGAATAAGATTTAATTGCATTATATATATGCCATACCTTCTTTATCCATTCATCTATCAGTGGACATGGGCTGTTTCCATAATTTGGCTATTGTAAATAACCAACATTTTTTTTAAGATTTTATTTATTTATTTGACAGAGAGAAATCACAAGTAGGCAGAGAGGCAGGCAGAGAGAGAGGAGGAAGCAGGCTCCCTGCTGAGCAGAAAGCCCGATGTGGGGCCCGAACCCAGGACCTGGGATCATGACCTGAGCTGAAGGCAGCGTCTTAACCCACTGAGCCACCCAGGCGTCCCATCAACATTTTTTTAATTTAATTTTTTTTCAGTGTTATGCACCACACCCAGTGCTCCATGCAATACGTGCTCCCCACAATACCCACCATCATTTTTTTAGTTGACAAGCTAATTCTAAAATTATGTGAAAACATAAGGGATGTAGAATAACAAAAATGACTTTGAAAAAGAAGAAAGTTTGAGGACTTAACTCATTTTAAAAACCTATTACATAGTAATTATGATATAGTGGTATTAGCCTAAAGACAGGCAGCTAAATCGATAGAACATAAAGAGAGTCTAGTAATAAATTTTTATATTTATAGTCAATTGGTCTTTGACAAAGTTGTCAAGGCAATTCAGTGGAGAAAGATGAACTCAACAAATATGCCAAGATAATTTGATATCTATATACAAACCAATGAGCTTAACCCTATACCTCACACCACAGGGTGAGTGGGGGAGGAAAAAATAAAGAAAAAAACACAAAACCTCTGTATGGATTCCAGACTTAAGAAAACATAGGACAAAATGTGGTGACTTTGGATAAGCAAAGATATGAAACTAAAAGCATGATCCATAAGAGGAAAAGTGTTGAGTTGGACTTTCTTAAAATTAAAAAATTTTTGTTCTTCAAAGGGCAACATTAAAAAAAAGGAAAACACAAGCCAGAGACTGGGAGAAAATAATTATAAATCATATATCTGATAAAAGATTTGTATTCAGGGGGTGCCTGGTGGCTCAGTCGGTTGAGCATCTAACTCTCGGTCTCAGCTCAGATCGTGGTCTCCTGGTTGTGGTATCAAGCCCTGTTTTGGGCTCTGTGCTCAATGCTCAGTGTGGACTCTGCTTCAGATTCTTTCTCTGTCCCCCTCTGCCTCTCCCTGCTTTCTATCTCTCAAATAAATACATAAATCTTTTTTTTAAATTGTAATCAGAATACAAATAGCTTGTAAATTTTTGCAAGTCAATTATAAGAAAACAATCCAGTTTAAGATGGACAAAAGGTTTGAATAGACGTTTCACATAAGAAGATACATGCCTTGGGGCGCCTGGGTGGCTCAGTGGGTTAAGCCACTGCCTTTGGCTCAGGTCATGATCTTGGGGTCCTGGGATCGAGTCCCACATCGGGCTCTCTGCTCAGCAGGGAGCCTGCTTCCCTCTCTCTCTCTCTGCCTGCCTCTCTGCCTACTTGTGCTCTCTCTCTGTCAAATAAATAAATAAAATATTTAAAAATAAAAAAAAAAAAAAAAAAAAAAGAAGATACATGCCTATCTGGTAAACACATGAAAAGATGATGATTTTGCATCAAAAACCACAAGAGCAAGTCGGGAGTGGAAAAACACTACATCAAAAACTAATGATGTACTGTATGGTGACTAACATAACATAATAAAATAAAAATTAAAAAAAGAAAAACATTTTTAAAGTGTTAGAAAACTGTCAACATAGAATTGTATATTTCATGAAATATCTTTCAGAAGTAGAAACGAAATACTTTCAAGGAAAGAAAACTAAAATGCATGGGAATAGATATACTCTAAAACAATTTAGCAAGTAGCAAGTAGATTTACTCCAAAAGAATTGTTTAAGGAAGTTCTTCGGACAGAGGGACATGATGACAAAAGGAAACTGGAAATATCAAGAATGAAAATAGAAGAATAGAAAATTCTTCTTTTGAGTGCTTTAGAATGCTTTTAATGATTGAAAGTAAAAAATACATTTTCTGATGGGGTTTTCAATGCATGTAATAGATGAGACATCTATTTATATAACGTAAAGAGGTAAGGTTAACAGGACTTAGAGGGAGGCAAGTTTTCTACATTCCAATTACAATGACAAAATACTGATTCTAAGTAGATTATGAAATGTTTAGTAATTTATTAATCTCCAAACCAATGACTGGAAGAACTATAGTTAAAGAGCTAGTCAAATCACAATAAATTCATTAAGATAGAAAACTCAAAAATGTTCAAATAATCTGAGAGTAGAGAAGGAAAAAAGAGGAACAGCAACAACAGAGAGCAGAAGGAATAGACAGAACACAAACAATAAAATGGTAGACCTTATTCCAGCCATAAAAATACTTACCTTAAATGCAAATGGAATAATGATACCCATCAGAAGACAGAAACTGTCAGGATGGATTAAAATTAGAATGATCTAATAATATGCTGTCTACAAGAAATCCACTGCAACTATAATGATGCAGATAACTTTAGAGTGAAAGGATGGAAAAAATAAATGATGCAAAACTAATTAAGTGAAAGCTGGAGTGGCTCTATTAATGTCAAAGTTAACTTCAGTGCAAAGAAAATTACCAGGGATAAAGGAAGACATTACATAATGATAAAATGATTGATTTACCAAGAAGACATAACAATAGTAAAGGTGTATGCACCTAACCAATAGAATTTCCAAATATGTGAAGGAAAAACTGACTGAACCAAAAGGCTAAAGAGACAAGTCAACAAAGATTTATTTAACATTCCTCTCTCAGTAATAAACAGACCCTTAACTATAGAGAACAAACTGATGATTACCAGAAGGGAGGTGGTGGGTGGGTTAAGTAGGTGATGGGGATTAAGGAGTGTACTTGTGATGAGCGCAGGTGTTGTACGAAAGTGTTAAATCACTATATTATACACCTAAAACTAATATTATGCTGTACATTAACTAGAATTTAGATAAAAACTTTTAAAAAGGAAAGAAAATACATTGCGCTGAATGAAAATACACTGTATCAAAAATTATGGAGTGCTGTGAAAGTACTGCTTAGAATTTAACTTGTAGCATTTAGTGCTTACATTAGAAAATAGGAAAGATGGGACGCCTGGGTGGCTCAATTGGTTAAGCAGCTGCCTTCGGCTCAGGTCATGATCCCAGCGTCCTGGGATCGAGTCCCACATCGGGCTCCTTGCTTGGCAGGGAGCCTGCTTCTCCCTCTGCCTCTGCCTGCCACTCTGTCTGCCTGTGCTCACTCTCGCTTCTCTCTCTATGACAAATAAATAAATAAATAATCTTTAAAAAAAAAAAAAAAGAAAATAGGAAAGGTCTTAAATATCTAAGCACTCACCTTAGGAAACTATAAAAAGAAGAGCAACATAAATCCAAATTAAGAAGAAGAAAGGAGGGGCACCTGGGTGGCTCAGTGGGTTAAACCTCTGCCTTCGGCTCAGGTCATGATCTCAGAGTCCTGGGATCAAGCCCAGCATCGGGCTCTCTGCTCAGCGGGGAGCCTGCTCCCCCCACCCCACCCCACCCCTCCCCTCCGCCTACTTGTGATCTGTCTCTCTGTCATATAAATAAATAAAATCTTTAAAAAAAAAGAAGAAGAAGGGACGCCTGGGTGGCTCAGCTGGTTAAGCAACTGCCTTCAGCTCAGGTCATGATCCTGGAGTCCCGGCATTAAGCCCAGAATCAGGCAGGGAGTCTGCTTCTCCCTCTGACCCCTCCAACTTCTCATGCTCATTCTCTCTCTCACACACTCTTTCTCAAATTAATTAATTAATTAATTAATTAATTTTAAAAAGAAGAAGAAGAAGAAAGGAAATAAAGGAAAACAATGAAATTGAAAGCTAAAAATAAAAACAAAAAATTGAGACGATCAATGAAACTAAAGCTGTTTCTTTGAAAAGATTGATACAGTTGATAAACTTCTAGCAAGAGTGACAAAAAGAGAAATAAGGTGCAAACTACCAGTATCAGAAATGAGATAGGGCATATTATTACAGTCTTCACAGACATCAAAAGGATAATACAGCAGTGCTACAAACAACTCTAGACATATATTCAACAACTTAAATGGACCAATTCCTTGAAAACCACAAACTACATAAAGCCACCCAAGATGAAATCAGTAACTCAAAACTATTAAACATGTTGAATTCTTAGTTTATAACATTCCAAAAAATAAATGGCTAGGCTTAGAAGTTTTCACTGATAAATTTAGCCAAACAAGAAAGAAATAACACCAATTCTGTAACCTCTTTCAGAACATATAGGAAGGGGAAACACTCCACAACTCATTTTATGAGGCAGCACTGCCTGATATGAAACCAAAGATGGCACAGAAAAAGAAAAATACAGACAAATATCCCTCATGAACATAGACACAAAAATACTCAAGAAAACATTGGCAAGTTCAACCCCGCAATATATAAGAGAATAATGCACCATGACCAAAAATGAGTTTTATCCTGGGAATGCAAGATTGGTTCAATTTTCAGAAATTGATCAATGTACTCTACTATATTAAGTCTATAGAAGAAACACATGATCACATCAAATTGACACAGAAAAATCCCGTTAACACCCATCCATGATTAGAAACTCTCAGCAAGTGAAGTGTGTAAACCTGGAGATTCACAGACCTGTACCCCTGGGGCTAATAATACATTATATGTTTATTAAAATTTTTAAAAATATTTAAAAAAAAGAAAGAAACTCTCAGCAAACTCAGAAGAGAAGAGAACTTCCTCAACTTCTCAACCTGTTAAAGGGGACCTATGAAAAAGTTACAGTTAACATTATTCTTAATGGGAAAATTGAATGCTTTCCCTCTAACTTCACACAGAAAGCAAGAATGTCCACAGTCACTATTCAACATCATACTAGGAATCTTAATGCAATAAGGAAAGAAAAAGAAATAAAAGGCAAAGAAAAAGAACTAAAATTCTGTTTTAAATGACATCTACATGGAATCGTCTGTGTAGAAAATCTCCAAGAATCTATTTCTTAAATTCTTAGAATTAATGGATTTAGTGTTGCCAAAGAATACAAAAGATCAATTTTATTTCCATACTTTGGCAAAGTACAAAAACAATTTGAAAAATCAATTTACAATTGCTCCCCCAAAATGGAATATTTATATATAAATCTAACAAAACATGTATAGGACCTATATGCTAAACTTACAAAATGCTGATGAAATCAAGGAGGATTGGAAGATGCAAGTAAAAATGCCAATTCTCCCCCAAATTGTTCTATAATCGTAATGCCATCAACTATAATCAAAATGCCAGAAATTCTTTTGCAGCTGTAGACAATGTCATCTAAAATTTATATGGGAAGACAAAGAAACTAGAGTAGTTAAAACAATTTTGATAAAGAATGAAGTTGGAAGAATCACACTATCTGGTTGTAAGGTCTTTCTATAAAGAATAATGCACCATTATTGAATGCACCATCAAAATGAAGACAGTGTGGCATTTGCACAAAGTTAGGTAGATAATCCATGGAACAGAATACAGAGCCCAAAAAATAGGTCCACACAAGTATGGTCAGTTGGGTTTTGACAAAGATGCAAAAGAAATTCAGTGAAGAAAGGATAGTCTTTCAACAGAGAGCATTGGTGTTTAATGGACTTTCATAGTTTCTGTCATTTAAGATTTGGCTTCCATTGATCACAGGACCAAACTAACTGCCAAAGTTTACATCCCTCTTGCCTTCTGGGTTTTGTGGATGTTTGAAAATGATATAACAAATCATTTCCAACCACAGTTCCTAACATCTGTGTTTCTCTTCCTGCCAAGTAGGGGCTATCTCGACCTAACAACTTCCTGCCCTGTAGTAAAAAGAGCTTGTATACATGCTTTCCCTCTCCCCTTTCTGCCTCCTGACTGACCTTGTTTCTTCTCCCTGTGGCCCCTAGTGGCATGGCATGCCCACTTCTCTTAGGAATTGTAACTAATTATTCTTATTTCAATGTCATTGATCTCTCCTCATTCAGCCACCTCTATAAATTAAAATCCTATACAATCAAGATAATTGGAACAATCAGTCATATGTAAGAGAATAAAAGAACTTCAGCTTAAACTTCACACTTACACAAAAATTAACTGAAAATAGATCATGTATATAAATGTAAAACAATGGGGTATCTCAGTGGCTCAGTTGGTTAAGGGTCCAACTCCTGGTTTTGGCTCATGTCATGATCTCAGGGTTGTGAGATCGAGCTCTGCCTTGGGCTCCAGGCTGAGCATGGAGCCTGCATAAGATTCTCTCTCTCTCTCTCATTCCCTCTGCAACACCTCCCAACTTACACATGCTCTCTCTCTCTCTCAAAAAAAGTACAACAAAAGAATTTAAAACTTCCAGAGTAATAAAGAAAATCTTCCTGACTTTGAGATATGCAATGAGTTATTATATATGGCACTAAAACCTTAATCTATGAAATAAAATATTGATATATTAGACTTTGTCATACTTTAAAACTTTCATTCTCTGAAAGACATTGTTAAGAAATTGAAGATACACTGTAGACTGGGGGGAAATATTTCCTTTAATACTTTCTCTTTACCTTTGTTTTCTGCAATTTCACTGAGATCTGCCTAAGTGCAATGTCTTTGTTTTCCTTCTGTTTGGGGTTCACTGAGCTTTTGGAATTTACAGATTGATGTTTTTATCAGTCTGGGGAAAATCTTCAGCTGTTACTTGCTGAATATTGCTTCTACTTTATTCTCTCCCTTCTTTCCTTTTGTGAGACTCTAATTAGCTGTATGTTTGACTTTAGATGTGGGCCATGATCTTATCCGGACTCTCCATTCATGCTTTTTTCTTCCTATACTTCAGATTGAATATTTTTTATTGAGCTATCTTCAGATTCACTTATCCCATCTTCCACGGTGTTCAGACTGCTGTTAACTATCCTAAGAGTTCTTATTTTCAGATATGATTTTTGTGTTTCCAGAATGTCCACCTTATTCTTTTTCATGGATTCCAACTCTTGCGTGAATTTCTTCAATTTTTTCATTCCCCTTTGTCCATTTTTCCTCTATTTTATATTATTAATGAGTTATTTTATCAGTCTACTAATTCAAATATTTGAATAATTCAGGAGTCTGCTCCTATTATTTTTTTCTTTTTATTGGCCCTTGCCTACTCACATGCCTGGTAATTTTTCATTGTCTGTTGAACAATGGGAAAGCACCAAAGAGGTCCCCAGTGCTGTCCTTCCACCAGAGAAGACTCTGCCCTTCATTGGTAAGACAGAGCAAGGAACTAGTCACCTAAAGCCAATCAGGGGTTGAGCTGGCCAGGGCTGGGTCAAGCTTTAGTAACACTCAGTTCGCCTATTGTGTGTCCCTGTTCCCTGGTCTTCCGCGCTTTGGACTGAGCACTTCATGGATCTCTGTCCTCTCCCCTAAGATTGTGGGGATTCAGTTCTTCCCTTCAGAGTTTTTTTAGCTTTCATGAACAGCTTTAAGACCTGACAATATCTCAAGGGGAGACCTCTCCTTTACAGCAGGGCCCCTCACTTTAGTTGGGTTTGGTCTTCTACATACCATGCAATTCTGAGATGCTCCTTTGACCATTAAAAGTATTTGGCCCAGAATCCCAGATTGCCTTTATAACTCAGCATTTTTTGAGTAAAAATAAAATTGGCCACATGTGGAAAGTTCCTCTTTGCAGATCCTCTAGTTTTCAATCTGTCACACCAGCCCCACACAACTACCCCCTGCCCCCCACCCTGGTTTCTCATCCCCTCACTAGAGTCCCCCGTCTGTGTCCAATCCAGTTCTTTGCCTTGGTCCAGAATAAGCAAATATCCCAGGTACAAAAAATGGCCCAGAAAGGGCTCTTTCTTCTCTGGAATTTTAGCTCATCTAGTCCTTATTTTTTTCAAGGCCTAACATCTTTAAAAATGTGATTTTTTTCAATTTACCCTCTTTCTTTACCCATTTTTTTCTAGTTGCATTAGGATCGTTAGCCTGCCAATACCTACTACTACATGTTACCAAGAAATGGAAAAATTATTGCTGTACTTCATTTCTTTAGATGGAATTCTTTTTGTATGATATGTTTGACAATTTTATAAAGGGAAAAAAGGGAAAGAACAAAATCTCAGGGTAAGTGCCTTATTCAAGCTCACAGGTATTAAGTGGCATAGCAGAAACAGAACCAGTCATCTGACAACAGAGCCTTACTTTCTACCCTTCTTACATCAAGGTTACTGATCTTGGTCCTGCCATTCAACTAAGACTCCTTCAGTAGCCATCATCAGGGGTTTACAGAGGCCCTTAGGAAAGAACCTGGTTCTGTCTCTACCTTGAGTCAGCTGAGCGTGGGGGTCAGTAACCCCGCTGAGTTATATATTGGATGGTGCTGACTCTGCAACTCTCTGCTTTCAAGATTAGGGCTTTCGGGTTTCACTATTTCCTTATCTCTTGCCAAAAATCATAAGCTAGACACTCTCCATAGGCGCCGACTCAGGAAATCTGGTTTACCACTATGTAAGCATGTAAGTCCTGTGACATCTCATCTCTAAGTCCTCTTTAACAGGACTCTGTAGGGTCTTCTCACAAAATCCAAGTTGAGAAACAGAATGGTTGCATGTTTGAAGTTAAAGTTCTAACTGGGTCTCTTAAGAAATTCTCACTCTTGGGGCACCTGGGTGGCTCAGTGGGTTAAGCCTCTGCCTTCGGCTCAGGGATTGAGCCCCGCATCAGGCTGTCTGCTCGGCAGGGAGCCTGCTTCCCTTCCTCTCTCTCTGCCTGCTTCTCTGCTTACTTGTGATCTCTGTCTGTCAAATAAATAAATGAAATCTTAAAAAAAAAAAAAAATTCTTACTCTTTAGAGACGGAAGCAAGTGAGGTCTCTGCTTCTTTCCGGTACCTGCATTTTAGTTGCTATACAGTTGATGTGCCAGCTGGATGGTGAGCCGGAGAAAGGAAAGGAGCTAAAAAATCAAATTTAGCTAATTTTGTCCTCTGACTCTAATAACTTTTGTAATGGTTTGCCAGGGCAGTAGCTAAATTATGGCTTGGGTAAAATGCAAGTTTCATTATCTATGCTTGCTTTCTTTCCAGTTTAAGGATTGGCTTTATAGTTTGACCCATAGGGTTTGGGTAAGAATATAATGTGATTTCTGTTACTTTTGTAGTTTTTAAATTTTGTTTATTGCTATCTGAACTTATAATAATATTGGCAATATGTATAAAAATTAAAATTACAAACCCCTTACCAGATACATGGTATGCAAATATTTCCTCCCATTCCAGGATGCCTTTTCACCCTAACTATTTCCTTTGTTGTGCAGAAACTCAATAGTTTGATGTAGTTCCATTTGTTTATTTTTGTTTTTGTTGCCTGTGCTTTTGGTGTCATATCCATGAAACCACTGTAAAACCAGTGTCACTAAGTTCTCCTAAGTATTCATCTAAGAGTTTTATAGTCTCATGTCTTATACTTAAGTCCTTAATCCATTTTAAGTTGGTTTTTGTGTATGGTGTGAGATAAGGGTTCAATTTCAATTTTTTGCATGTGAATAAGTGTTGGCCAGGATGTGAAGTAATTGGAACCCTTACATGCTGTTAGTAATAATCCAAAATAGTGTAGTCACTATGGAAAATAGTATGGAGATTCCACAAAAAAATTAAAAAGAAATTTTAAAAATTTTTAAAAATAAAAAATAAATTAATTTAATTAATTTAAATAAAAAATTAAAAAATACCATATGATCCAGCAATCCCAGAACTTATTCTGGGATTTTATCCAAATATGGATATTCATCCAAATATTTGAAATTAGGATCTCAAAGAGATATTAGCACTCCCATGTTTGTTGAAGCACTATTCACAATAGCCAAGGGTTGGAAACAACCTAAGGGTTCATTGACAGATGAACAAATAAAATGTAGCATGTACATGCAATGGACTATTATTCAGCCTTAAAAAAGAAGGAAATTCTGTAATATGCAAAAATATGGATGAACCTTGAGGATATTATGCTAAGTGAAATAAGCCAGTCACAGAAAGATAAAAACTGCATGATTTCACTTATCTGAGGTATCGATAATAGTAAAATTCACAGAATCAAAGAGTAGAATGGTGTTGCCAGGGTCTGGGGAAGGAGGAAATGGGGGTTATTAATCAATGGGCATAAAGTCTTAGTTAAGCAAGATGGATACAATACAGAGAGCTACTGTACAACATTGTATCTAGAGTCAACAATACTGTATTGTACATTCTTAAATGTGTTAAGAGAATAGATCTCATGTTAAATGTTCTTACTACAATAAAAATTTTTAAAAATTAAAATTATAAAACATATCATTGAGCTAAAAATGTATAAAGGGGAGGTGGATACACACTTAGTAAGGAAAGAAAATATGGTATAGAAACTCATAATTTGTATAGTGAGGGAAGTGGGAAGAAGGAGGTAGAAAGAGCCTGGACTAATGGGAAAGAAGCAGCATCAAGAGACTTAGGAATGAAAACAGTTCTTAGGAACTAGATGAATGAAAACGAGCAAAATTTGGCCTTTCTGAATTAAGGGGAGAAATAATTCAGTGGAAGGTAAGCCTTTTTAAATAATAGGCAAGATTCAGTTGTGTAACATTGACATCCGATAGACTAATAATTTACATTGGAGAGATACCGTATTTTCTTATCATATTGTAATTCAAGTTGCTCAACAAATATCTATTGGTCATATAAAAGTCAGACCCTGGGCAGGGTGCTAAGCATCTAGAAATGAAATCACACTATATGCCCAGGAGGACCTGGTGGACCAGGAGAAGATACAATCAGATCAGTTGTGCCTACAGTTAAGTACACCCATGGGGACATATGGAGGGTCACGTCACTCACTCTATAGATAGGACTTAGTCAGCAGAAGGAAAAGGAGAAAGATGCTTGGCACCAGGGACAACATAAGTCAAAGCTTGGTAGAGGAAGATGAGCTTGAGTTACTTTCATGCTTTAATATCTTCATTTCTGAGTGCATTGTAAATTAGTCTGTTTCTCAATTAAGTGTCAATTATTGATCACTGTTCAAGGATGAGACCAGCACTTAGTATCTGGAATAAAAAGAAAAAAGCGGAGCGTATTCCTTATATGTAGGAATGGCTAACTGGTCAGAGATACCACGACTGAACAGAGCTGACTACTAATCTCAGGGTTGTGGGCAGGAGTTTATTTTGGATTCTCTTTGTTACACAGGTGGGAGTGGGTTGCTGTCAGCGTTAGAAGTATGGTTGGTGCGGGGCGCCTGGGTGGCTCAATGGGTTAAGCCTCTGCCTTCAGCTCAAGTCATGATCTCGGGGTCCTGGGATCGAGCCCTGCGTCGGGCTCTCTGCTCAGCGGGGAGTCTGCTTCCCCCTCTCTCTGCCTGCCTCGCTGCCTACTTGTGATCTCTGTCAAATTAATTAATTAATTAATTAATTAAAAAAAGAAGTATGGTTGGTGTTCATTATAGAGACAGGGATGGGTCCAGCCAGTCGTAGCTGAGGAGTCAGTGAGCGGGTCAGCTGACTCAGAGTCTGCAGCTCCCCATAACTGACTGGTTCTAGAAGCATGTTAACTGAAGCATGTTGTCACTGATTGATTAATCAGGCTGAAAATCACTTCTGATACTGATTCTAGCCACAGAACAGCTAGGCTTTTGCTAGGAGTGTGGAAATTTGATATATTCTCTAACCTAAGCAACAGGAGACACTATTGGGGCTGTCCAGATGCTCTCCACTATTGTTGATTCTTTTTGAAGACAAGGTTTTACTTGTGGGTCTGATTTTTTAATTTGCTTGTCGCTTGGCATGAGTTCATCCTGTTTTTGTCTTCAAATCAGTTGTTGCAACATTTGTTAGGACTGTGCCTACATGGTCTACATGGCACTGTAGACTTAAGACTCTGGAAAAATAAATCAAGCTGTGTGATATATAAGTATAACAAAGTAATACAAGAAGGGAGTGGAGGACATTCTCATGGCACGATCTCAACTTTTCCAGGTCACATCATCAAAACAAGGCCCAGCAATTCCCTAAGTCTTCCTTAAGAGTTTGCCTTTTCTTTTTGCATGGATAGAAGTTGTTCTACCACCTCTGTGGTAATCGAGGTACAAAATGAAGTGTCAGCAATAGCACAGACTCTTCTGGGTTAGCAATAGAAAACCAAAAGTTATGCTAATTTCCATAGCTATTTGGGCAAAGACATTTTAATAGTAAACAATAGTTTGTTTACTATTTTCTATATCCGCCAAATTGAGGGAGAAATTTTCAAGGATCACCTGAGTTGAGCAGCACCTGGAGATGGGATTGTTATCCTTAGGAATCTGTCCCATCAGCGTGGGAAGGGTTTTATCCCTTCAGACTCTTTATAAGAAAACACAGCCTGCCAGAGGGTATTGGAGGGTCGTACACCTCATCTAATAGACTGATAGAACAATTAATTGGTCCCAGTCCTGGGTTGGCAAAGAGCCTGACTCCCACCCAGAAGGAAAGAACCTGAACATTGCAATGGAGATGTGATTGGCTTTACTGGAGCTGGAGGTATTTTGTCTCTAGGGCTCATGATAAACAGTCACTATTACATCCTGTTAAATAACAAAATTCACCCAAGTAAAACCGAAGATGTAATTGGCTTTATTCAATGATTCGTGAATCGGGCATCACCCCATCTAGCAAGTGGAGAGGCACTCTGAGGACTGGTACATAATGAAAGGTTGTTACAGACAGAGGGTAGGGACAAGAAAGTTATCAGCAGGGGTGCCTGGGTGGCTCAGTGGGTTAAGCCGCTGCCTTTGGCTCAGGTCGTGATCTCAGGGTCCTGGGATCGAGTCCCACATCGGGCTCTCTGTTCATCAGGGAGCCTGCTTCTCTCTCTCTCTCTCTCTGCCTGCCTCTCTGTCTACTTGTTCTCTCTCTCTCTGTCAAATAAATAAATAAATAAATCTTTAAAGAAAAAAAAAGAAAGAAAGTTATCAGCAAAAAAGAGAGGCTTGTTTTAGGCAAGGCTGCTTTCTAGGGGGAAAAGCAAGGTGTCTGATCGTGCAGATGACCTCATCTTTCCTAGGGGGGCTGGAGAGGACCCAAGTGCAGACTCAGAGCAGGGACTAAAAAATTCCCACCTGACCAGTTAAGACCACATTTCCGGGGGAGGTTGAAACTGCAATGAGGTTATGGCGTAAGCACCAGTGTGAGAACTTGGTCTAAATGACACCATTTGGAGGAACCTGTATGTATATTTTGTGGTTTGTTCTTTTTTTTTTTTTTTTTAAACAATCTCAAGAAAATTGTTATCCCCTCTCTGGGCACAGGGACATATTTTTCATGTTTGTGTTGCATCATTATTGGTAACATCAGCTTGACATATCTCCATAGCATACTAGCTGCACAGGCAATCGCTTAGGAGAGGCAAATTAAAAAGTTAGGATGGTCATCAGCCCTTGGTACACCAGTAAAGGGAAAAAAAATATGATCAAAGGAGTAAAGACTAAAATTACCAAAGGAGAACATGACAGTGGTTATAACAGAATCTTGTTCTGATGATGATCTCCTCCGTCTAAGGAAGTCCCATGGAGTAAATACTTCTGGGGCAGGGTGGGAGTCAGGGGGGAAGTGGGAAGAAGCTCAGTTTAAGATCCCCAGTGGCTGTGTGTCCAGTTTTAAAGCTCTTCGAAAATGTTCAGCCGATCCACTGTTTTCATTCCCTCCCATTATAAATATGCACCAACGACATCCTACCCGTTCACACAGATGGCTTTTCTGTGTAAAGCAGGTGCACGTTTGCACATGAGGGCCTCTTGGAAAATATTGTCTGGAATGTATTCTTTCCATTTGAACCACCGGACACCATGGCCACGGCCGACCTAGAGGTTTGATGGGAGTTCTCGAGATGTTTGAATATTGACTTCAGTTAACATGTCTTAAGTTTCTGCAGAAATGTCTTTGAAAAGTGTCTTGCCACACAAAAAACTTGAACTTAGTTGAAAACAGCTCCTGGGATTATGGCAAACTAGCCAAGAGGCCTATTTGTCAGATATTGGATAGTTTTTCCTGGAAATCTCTCAGTTGCCTTCTTAACATAAAAATACAGATTGTTTGGGTAAGTGACTCCACTGTTCACTTTGTCACATGTGTATTTTATCATATTTGCACACTATAGTTGGCCCTTCTGTTGCATAACTTCCTGGAGAGTCTACAATAATTTCAAGAGTCTATATAAGCCTTATGAGTTAATGACACCCTATTGAAAACCCAGGGATTTAAAACTGGCTGATTTTCATTTTGGCTTTTTTTCTGAGGACTTTCTCAGGAGTGCAGCCATTTTCACTGGGATGCGCGGAAGGGAGTGGGCCGTGGGCTCAATGGTGGAACCAAACAAAACTCTCTGGGAAGAGACCAGGCAGTACTGTTGAAAGTCATTCCATCTTTAAAAGCTTTATTTTTTAAGAACAATCTTTTGTCACGTGTACTGTGAAGGCTTATTATAAGACACAGTTAAGCTACTTTAACTCAAATATATCCTAGTCTTCCAAAAAATGTCCTTTAAACAGGCAGCCTAAAAAATTTAGGGTAATATATCCTATTACTGTGAAAAAATGTTAACTCCTTGTTTTCAAGGTTTAAAATTATATTTTTAAAAGTAATAATGTAGGAGATGATTAAATGCAGACTCATATTGGTAAACTTCTGAGAAATATCAAAACTTCTGAAAAATAAAATAAAAAATAAAAAAGTTCTGGGCTCCACCCCATGAAACCCTAGCCGTGAGCTCTTGTTGAGTGTCTGTATTACAAAAAATTGATTTTAAATATGGTACAGGGGGTTTCTTTGAAAAAAAAAAAAGAAAGCCGTTGTGAAATAAACTAGCAAGCATTTTAGATCTCCTACTTTTAATTAATTATACTTGCTTCTGAACTGACAATGGATACTCATAAATATGGATTTCTGGCAAGTGTTCTTAAAAAGCCAAATTGTATTCAGAAGGTGCTTCAGCTTGGTGGATCAGGAAAATCCAATACAGAAAGTGAGCACCAGCATCTATTTGAGGAAGTGTTCAGACATGTCCCAAACTGGCCGCAGCCTGCCTATGCATCCCCATCTCCTCCAGCCTCTTCCCTCCCAAACCCACAAGACCTGAATTCCAGCCACGGGAACTGACAGTCATTTCCTGAACATACCTCCACTCTGTGCCTGTGCTGTTCTCCCGCCTCTGTTTTTAATGCCTCCACCTCCATTTCGCTAACTCCTACACATCCTTCGACGTCTGACAAAAAACGCCCTTGGTGGTTGTGGGAGCACTAAGTGAGGGTTAATTGCACTGGTTCCCTGCACAAGCGGCTCTGGGTCGGTCATCGCCCTCCTCACACTACATTCAGCAGGCTTACGGGAAGAGACCTTGCCTCTTCCGTGTCCACATCGCTTCCAAGAGCCAGCCCAGGGCCTGGCTTCTGTGATAGGAGCTTGGTGAATACTGGTTTACCGCACTGACTTCTCTCATCTCTACAGTCTGTCCTGTTCTTCCACCCCCTAAAAAGCCACAAAGATCATCAGAGTTACAGGCATTGTGGGTAATTTTCTAAAGTTGAACTTTTCCTTTCCCTGTCTGGGGAGCCAGCCAACAAAAGTCTACCCGCACAGCTGATGCCCCAAACCACTGGTGTCACTTTCTCCAGGAGACCGCTCTGGGCCTCACTAGCTTAATGAAAGGGTCACACTGCGGTCTGCCTCCCAGCTGGAGAGCCACAGCGGGTGGCACAGGGCAAGTCACCCTGAAGGTTCCAGTCACTAGAGTAAATGCACTTCAAAGATCTCTCTAGAGTTGAATGATTGTATGAGATCAAAGAAGTTAAGTTTCATTATGGTAAGCTTTTGCCTTTATCTTTCTTTGGATAAAACTCTCTAAGCACCTTTTTAAAAGTTAACATAAGTGTTTCTCAAATTACCTCAGTTTGTTAAAATGGCAGCTCCCTGACCCTCACGCTCGGCATACTCTGAGCTAGGAGGTCTGGAGTGGGACTTAGGAATCTGAATGGTAGGAAGCATCCAGGCAGTTCTGGAGAGAATAATCATAGGACACTACATTTGGAGAAATACAAATAATGGTGAGAACAGTGAAGAGGGGGAGGGATCACATGCCCAGAATATTTACTAAGTACGTACGGCATAAGCCAGCCCCGGGCCCAGCTTGTAGAACAGATGCAGAGATGAACAAGTCAAACTCCCTTCCCCTGGGCAGAGTGTAGTCAGGTACCCTAGGAGGATGGCAAGCTCATTCGGTCAAAGTATCCTGGCATTGGGGGCCATCTGCCTTCTGCTCAGGTCATGAACTCAGGGTCCTGGGATCGAGCCCCGCATCAGGCTCTCTGCTCAGCGGGGAGCCTGCTTCTGCCTCCCTGCTGCGCATGCTCTCTCTCATGCTCACTCTCTCTGTCAAATAAGTAAATAAAATCTTTTTTAAAAAAAGTATTCCGGCATTCATAAGTTATCAGAGCAGGCTGTTGAGTATGGTCTGATTGAATCCCAGAAGTGTTCTGGACTTAGATAGACATTTCTTAAGTTCATGCAGGACCAAAAAAAAAAAAAAAAAAAAAAGAAAAGAAAGAAAGAGAGAGAGAGAGAAAGAAGAGAAAAAAAAGGGGGCACTATGTTTTTACCATGGCCAAAAACGTCAGACAAGGTATTCTTCGTGTCCTCTTTCTCTGAGAAAAGGCTTGCATTTAGGGATTCATCAGCTGAGGGGACTTTGAACCGGAGTGAAACCTCATCATCTTTTTGTTGTGGATGTCCATGAAATGTATTTCCAGTTAATCAATGAAGGATTCTTAAAAAGATTTATTTGTGTATTTGAAAGAGAGAGAGGGAGACTCAGCAGGAGGAAAGGCAGCAGAAAGGGAAACAATCTCAAACAGACTCCCCACTGAGCACAGAGCCCAATGCAGGGCTTGATCTCATGATCCTGACATCATGACCTGAACCGAAATCAAGAGTCGGACACTTAACCAACTAAGCCACCCAGTCGCCTTCATATGAAGGATTTTAACCTTGATTATCTGGCACTCTCAACAGGGAATCCCAAAATAAGTCTCTAAGAAACCGAAGTTTTCCTGTGGCTCCCAAATTGCAATTTAGCTATTAGGAATTTTTATCACTGATACCCTAAAAGTTCACGGAGAGTTGACAGTCCCACATTTCATTATGACCGTTAGTTAGAAATTCTGCTTTATTCAATCCATGTATAATTATCGTGCTATATCACTTACGGTTTCATATTTGCCTTTGGTTTCCCAGTAGACTGCGTCTTAAGGACAAAAGAATCTTAAACGTGTTATTTTCTGATATCTAGGACAAACCCAAGGGGGATATTCAAAACATACACTGTTTAAAATTAATTAGAAGTTTAAAGTGTTCCTTATCCTGAAGTCAAAGTTGGAAGCTCCTATGACGAGAAAGTCGCTGATGAAACAGTGCTGAAAATGAACGAGAAGTGTCTTTGGAGAGGGTTGTCTTGGCCACTGATTTAGTTGCATATGTTTGCAGAAAAGCATAGTGTTCCGTAGCCGAAGGATTGTGCAACTATGCGTTCTATGCTTTTTTTCTACGAAAAGAGATAAATTGCTAAAAGCCACACCAATGGCAAGGATTTGTTCAAGAAAGTAAATCTCAGGTCTGTTCTCGTGAAGCCTGAGGTAGAGAGTCAACTACTCCATATCTATGGCATATTAATGACAACAGGTCATATGGTTACTCCTGAATCCTTAAGAAAATCTTTAATTACGTCTGGTATCCTCAACTCACTAAGCCAGAGATAACATAATATATGTTTTAAAGCATCATAAAGGAGTAGAATGTATTACCTTCAACTGGTTTATCCTAATTCATAGATGTGATCATTTTTTTATCACTCTCTTTCTCTATTAGTTCTTGGGCAAATATGGAAATGAGCACAAAATGATGACTTCCTGCAAATCATTTTGTTTACACATGAGATAAATATGCCAAAGATTAATAGTTAGTCAGTAAATATTATTAAGATCCCTTACAAAGAAGACATTATACTTAGCGGCTCAGAGAAGGATTCGTATCCTGTGTATCCACATTTTTCAGCTGTGCACTGTATCTGGTGACTAGTTCTCACAAGGCCACTTCAGAGAAGTATTAGCAGAGTGTTGACCTGTGTCCTAGATTAGATTAGGTCCAGCCCAGGTTAAGAGAAGTGACTGATTCTTTAGGCAGGCCAACCTGGGGGTAGAGACCTAGATTCCTAGATCCTGAAGAAGATGAGCTTTCTAAACTGACTGGAAGTGAGTTTTTAGCTCTCTGGACTCAGGGCTTGTCCCGTTCTGGGAAGACAGTCATTGCTTTTTGTTTTGACAGAAAAAAGTATAAGAAGATAAGATACCTGGGGTGAGGGCGAGGAGCTGATCCTTTTATACATTTAGTTAAATTTTTATTTAACTATCTATAAAAAGTGTTGAGAAGGGGCGCCTGGGTGGCTCAGTGGGTTAAGCCGCTGCCTTCGGCTCAGGTCATGATCCCAGGTCCTAGGTTCGAGCCCCACATCGGGCTTTCTGCTCAGCAGGGAGCCTGCTTCCTCCTCTCTCTCTGCCTGCCTCTCTGCTTACTTGTGATTTCTCTCTGTCAAATAAATAAATAAAATCTTTGGAAAAAAAAAAAAAGTGTTGAGAATACAGATATAAATTAGACACTATTCTGCCCTCCTGTGACTTATAATCTAAACTAATAGCAAGACAAACCTAAATAAAGAACAATGTATCTTATAAGAATCTGATTTCTGTTCAAAAGACAGTGGGATCCAAAGAAAGGAATGACCAATTTTGTGTAGAAAGACATGAAAGACTTCTTTATTTTTATTTTTATTTTTATTTTTATTTTTATTTTTAAGTAATCTCTACACCCAGCGTGGGGCTCTAACTCACAACCCGGAGATCAAGAGTCACATGCTGTATGGACTGAGCCAGCCAGATGCCCCTGGACATGAAGGATTTCTTAGTGGTGACTATTGAACTGAGCCTTAAAAGAGAAGTAGGAGGTTATGAAGTGGGGGAGGCAGAGAAGAGGTCATTCTAGGCAGAGACCAGCCCAAGCAAAGACCAAGAGCTATACAGTTGTAACCTGTTTGGGGAACAGCACGCAGCCCAGCGTGCCTGCAGCACAAGGCCGTGGAGTGCGCTGGAGGAAAGGTGAGGCTCCAGGCAGCGTCTGGGTCATGAAAGCTGCGTATCTTTCCAGGAAGGGCCAGACAGGAGATGCGTTGAGGCGCAACCAACAGAACTGGACGATGGCTGAGATACGGAGGGTGCTAAACCAAGCTGGATAGTGGTTCTACTCATCTGAGGCTGTGCCTTGTCACCTCTGACCTGCCGTGACATCTCTACGTCACGGGTACGCTTGCTGCTACCCACCGTTCCCAGGCTCTCCCTTGTTCTCCCCAGACCGGCTCAGCCTTCAGACCTGCCAGGGCCTGCAGGACAAGCTCGTGAAGAGGAGCAGGGAAGGAACAAGGGAAAGATAGGTCCAGGGCTTGAAAGAACTGACAGGGTGGGGCCGGACTTGACTCACACAGTGAGATCCACTGGTGCCCAGCACCGGGTTAAGACAAGAAGCCCAGAGGCCATTCAGAATCGGGGGGGACAGCAATTTTGTAACTTCAGTTACTCGCCACCCACAGGCTCAGTGCCAGAATTTACTATCCCGCTACCCACATGTCCACTTGGAAACGTATTTCTTATTCTGGTGGAAACGTGAGATCTTTCAAACAGCTGATTTTCCCTCTAAAATCAAGCAAAAGCAAGCTTTAACAAATGGAACTTGGTCTTCCTTTTCAGCTCTTTTATTTGATTTTCATGGTATTGTGTTTTGAAGAGCAAAGCAAATGCAGACAGTTGATTGTTTTCTTAACCTGGCGAGAAAAAAAAACTGGCAAAGCATGGTAAAGGGTTAGCAGGTGAAGAGGAAGGCCTTATCAAGTAAATGAGGACTATCAGCTCACGATCTGTGAGCCAAGACACACTCAATAAGCAAGGCCAGCATCACCCAGAATTTTGTAAATGGCAGATAAGCGTGCTTTCAACCCAGTCCTCGAAGACTTTTTTTCTAAAACACCCGAGACGCCTGGTTAGACTAAGAAAGGTATAAGATTTTGTCTTCTAGGGTCTGGGGCTCCACATTGGGAACTCTAAAATGAGAGTAGAAAATGCTCAGAGAGCAGACAACTCCAGTGAGAACAAATGGTCACAGGCATCATATCAGCAGTGAATAGATTGCCTTTGACGTGCGAGTCAGGAAGTAGTCTGTCCTCTCAGATGTGTGGGCCAGCTTCCCTCCTGGAGGCCTGGGATTGCGAAATCCTTGCCTGGCCTTTAGGATGTCACCTGCCAGAGTCTACCTCTCTCAGATGTTCACCAACAAATGAATTCATCTAAATCTTGTCAGGGAGCTCTCCTCCCCAACCAATGGTTGAGGTGAACGCTTGGCCTATTTAAATGGTAGCCCTTTGACATTTTGATTGTCTCTATCCAACCTTGGAAGAAAATTTTAAGAGAGATTTGACCATACAGTCAGTAGGCCATCAACTGTAGACCTAAAAATAGTTAAATTCAGAGTAAGCAAATGTAAGATTTCAGCCACTTCGGTGAACACTGGCTTATTTACCCAACACTCTAGAACATGCAGGAGAAAGAATTAACATGACCAAATGCTTGCTAGGTGCCACTTTGTTCACAAGCAGTACGTGAGAATAAAGAAATTCCCAGAGTAATTCCCTTTTACCCCGTTACAGTTATGTAATCACTTAATCTTTGCCACAACTTATGAACGTGATATTATTATCTTTAATTTACAGATGAGAAAGTTGAGGCTTAGAGCGATCAAAGGGACCCATGTTAGGAAATGGACACAAGCATATGAACCAAGATCTGTCTGTTCCCAAAAGCCTACCTGCTTTTTCTGTGTCACAAGGGAGCCTACGACAGCAAAGACATTTACTAAAGCTTGTTTCAAAAGCTTCTTTGGCAATGCAAGCAACTTTGAGAGCTTGTCAGACCAATTACACAATCCCCTTCCTCTTTTGGATCCAGCCCAGGGAAGAACAGAGTAAGCCCGCCACCTGAAGGCAGCTCAGCAGGCAAGAGCTGGGAGCCAGGGCCACTGTAGTCAGGGTGCTGAGGACAGGGAGTCCTAGGGGGGTGGCTCACCTCTGCCCTCAGCCAGCTCCCTGACAGGCTTTGCGTGTGAGCCTACAAAGAAGAGGAAAGAAAGGGATGAATCTGTAGCAGCCAAACCCAAGAAGAGCAGGTCTTCATCTTTGTAGAAACAAAAATGAGGGGAGGGAGGCACTGTCCTGTCGTTTTCCTCCCTCCCCTCCCCCACCACCACTAAAACCCTGAGGTGTAGAGTTGGCATTCGAGGTCCATTTGGGCATGACTGCAAAGACAGTTTTCTATCCATTGGCCTGTTTTGAATACAGAAAGTCAGGCTGAGAGGTTCTGGTAGCATATAAATAAAGATATGGAGGTATCTCAATTGAAATTCTGAGATGTACTGATCCTACCCTCGATTTCTCTCATCAAAAGAGTTCTCTTGTAGTGCTGCTACTGACTTATTAATAAAGATCACGCTTATATTTGGATTATTTATCTACTCCGGATTCACCTTCAGTTTAGCTCATTAGTCTGCTGTTGAGTGATGCTCTAAGTGTACTTGATGGTGGGATTACATCCAAGTGAGAAGGAGAACTCATTCAGGCGTTAATGGTCAGAAGCCGAGACAATACCCCGCCAGCCATGGCACCCTCGAGGGGAGCGTGTGCGCTGTCTGCCAACCAAACAGAAAGGGCACATGTTTCCAAGAGCAGAGGAAGGGCTGAACGTTATAATTAAATACACTCAGTAACAGAGAAACAAAAATGACAAGCGCTCTAATTATTTCAAAAACCGAAAGAATAATGCCCATTCTTCATATGCACAATGTTGAGGAAGCTTTTCTAATGGACCTTCACTGAAACGTCTTAAGTTATGTTCAGGATGCTGGTTGCTCGGCGTGCCCCAGCCTGGCTCCCAGGGACTTGCACTTAACCTGTTCGCTTCCCCATATTCATAGGTCTTCCGAAGTGGTTGTAATATCATCCAGCCTAGCAATATCTCTCCTGGGTCTTGGGGAGCAAGTAACTAAAGCATCTCATTCTTACCTGTTGGGAAGTGGCCAGGTTTAGCTGCTGGAGAGAAGTCCTCTTCTCGAAGCTGTCTTGCCCCACAAACTGGAAATGCCACTTTTTGCTGGACTAGGAAACCTCCAGCTACCACAGCGCCACCCTGGAAGAGGGCCGTGAAGCGCAGAGCCGTGCAGTTAACCAAGGCCAGTGTGTTCCCCTCCTCGGAAACGCTGCGGCTCAGACTTGGCACCGTAATGGGCTAAATTATTTATCCAGTCGGATAAGAGAGAAAGCTGCTAAGAGCTTCCTGAGTTGATAGCCTCACGCCCTGGATCCACACTGAGACAGGAAACAGGCTGGGCTCCGTCAGCAACGAGGGGGAAAATAAATAATAAAAATTTTTAAAAATAGCCTTCCTCCAAAGTCCTCTGCCATCACCACTCTCACTTATTACCAGTATCTGTTGAATGAACCGTATCATCTGAAAATGGAAGAGGCACTGGGCATTTGGGTTTGGAGCCTTTCTTTGACCCCCAACCTGAAATTTGTCGAAGAATGGCCCTTCCCTAATGGGGAAAAGTCCCCGCAACTTAGGCGAGGAAGAGACAGGTTTACATCGATGAGGAACAGAAAGGACGCCCCCTACTGGCAGGTCAGTGAAATCGCTGGCAAGGATCCTCTGAAAGACAGATGTCAGAGTCAAGCTGCCCTGGCAAGCAAACATGAAACAGCCCGTAACGGGGTTGTTCATGGTGTGAACCAGCGTTGGATGTTGTAGAACATAAAACCTGCAGTGGAATCGGTTTCATGCATAAGCACAAACAGGACACTCTAAAAAAAGGTGATATTCAACTTGGCTGTGGAGTACAGAACAGACATCACTATTGCTTAGAAATAACCTGAGAAGGAGCCCCAGGCAAGACAGAAAAGTCAAAGGCCTGTAATGTGTGATGCAGATTGTAGGAGGAAGGGGGTGCGAGTCATAGGGAAATTGAAGTTCTCAGTCATCTCATTTCCGTGTACTGTTCTCTGTAGGTGGAATTGGCTGTGTAGGTCGAGACAAAGGCCAGGTTCGAAAGTGCCTTGATGTGGTGGAGATCTATAACCCTGATGGAGACTTCTGGAGAGAGGGCCCACCTATGCCAAGTCCCCTGCTCTCCCTCCGAACCAATTCCACCAATGCAGGAGCCGTGGATGGGAAGCTCTATGTCTGCGGGGGATTCCACGGAGCAGGTATTGATCCCATTGCAAATGCTTGATAACCTCCCTCGGCATTGACTTTAACCTCTCCCCTTAATTGACCCGGCCGCCAAAGAATAATCCTGAGAGCAGGGTGAGCCCTGGCAAAAGCCCAGCCTTCAGAGCCAAGCTCTGAACTTGGCTTTTCACATCAGCAAAAGAGTGCTACTACCTTCACAGGCTACCGTTCGGGTGAAATGAGATCTAGTTTATAATGCGTCTGCCATAGAGCAGACACTCAGTAACTCTTAGCTGAATACGAGAACAGAGTTGGGAAAAGCAAGTCTAATCCTAATTGCAGGGCTGCCACTTGAAGAACAGGTGGAAGTGGAGTCACGACCGGAAGTGCTGGGTTTTATCACTGTCCTTATTGACCAAGAGAGCCCGCCCTCAGAGGACATGCTTCTCCCTTCTCCACTGCTCCCACTTCAAATAAATTGCTTGAAAGCATTTCTAAAGTAATGCCTAATGCATGTAATTATTACCACACTTAGTTCCCACCTATCAGATTGTACCATCTTTGCAATATACAGTATGGATTTATCATTTTTAACGTAACGGGGACATTTTTAAATATGCACAAAGCTAATAAGCAACTACCTGCAAAGCTTGATTGGTTGCATCAGTAAATAAGGCAGAGTGCAGTTATATTAAAATGACTAACTGTTCAATTCTAACCTTGCTAATAGAAGCACTAGGCCAGTACATATCCGTGAAAAGCATGCCTTGAGAGCACTTCAAACTTTGGAAGGGTGCCAGATTCAAATAAAGCTGACACTGCAACAAGGCCAAGCCTTTAATAAACCCACCTTCATTTTTAATGCACGTCGTTATATGGAAGTAAAAGAATGAAGTTATCATTACGAACTAAAAGAGACAGGAGATAAATGAACCAAATACAATGAGTGGGCCTTATTTGGCTCTTGATTTGGACGAATCTTGCATAAAAAGATATTTTTCAGATAGTCCGGAAAATTTTAACATGGACTAGAATATTAGAGGATAGTAGGGAATTGTTCATTGTTAGGTTATGATAATAGTGGCATTGTGGTTTTGTATAAAGGAGAAAGGAAAAAGAAGAATGTGAACAATTAGAGATCACTTAAAAGTATTTATGGGTGACAAGGATATGCTGTCTGAAACTCACTATCATCTACTCCAGCACATATTTTTTTTTAAAAAGTCAATGGAGTGAGGGGGGCAAGAGCAGATTTTATGGCATCGGTAAAATGTTGATAATTGTTAAAGTTGGCTAATGGATGCATCAGCACATTATTTCACTACTTCTGTGTACGCTTGAACATTCCCATAATAAAAAGCTTTCATTTCCCTTTTCCCTCTCTTTCTTCAAAGGACTTTCAAAGAGGTTTTTTAAAAACTATTTTAATATCTTTTATATGAAACATCACATCCTTATGTAAAGGAATCTATCATGGTAGCAAGAAACCTGGCTCGGGAAGGAGATCTGATGGATTTCCCCTGGTTCACGCTCTGGGCGCAAGCCAGGACACGAGGAGCCAGGAGAGAGATCCCAGCTGCTGGACCCGCACACCCAACCAGGGCTCTCCTCCAGCTGCGATCACAAATCTCCTCTCCATCCTCTGGCTTTTGGCTTTCTCCTGACCAGAAGAGAAGAACAGAGAATTACAAAAGGTAGCCCCAGGGCATCCAGAGGGATGGGTGGCAATTAGCGTCTAAGGATCTGAAAGATATTCTGTTTTGTCTTCCGTCTTTATCTTATCTTTCCTTGTATAATATCAAGTTAGAGAATTGATACCCTCCAGCTTTTCAAACCTGTCTACACTCATACCAAGAGACAATCTCTTTTCTTGGTACTGTAGTGGATGCTTTCAGCCAGAGGGAAAGGGATTTACCATATGACTCTCAAAGTCCATTTTAATTATTTGGTTCAAACACAGTGGATTTTCTGGGATTAGCTAAACGAATCATCACTGGGGTTTTATGAAAATGGAGCAATTGTATAATAGCGTGCTCGTGATGAACCAGCAACCTCAGCATCAGATCTAAAAACAGGCACTGAATTTTCTCTCCTCATGTGACACGAACCTAGTCATCCCATTTATTTAGTCAGAAAACCACAATCAAGAAATTAATCTCTTATAATCTACTCAGTGAATTCAGTAAAAAGGTGGTTGAAATGTAACTTTTGATAAGCATTTGGGATGCCAGCAGTATGTCCAACATGTCAAGAAAGACAGATTCATAAACATGTGATAAATTTAATAATTTGGTTTTGGTGAAAATACTAGTTTGAACACCTCTATTTTCTCCCCAAGCCCCACTAAAATGACAGTGAAAGGAATAAACCCAGTCGGACAAAGGAAAGAAGAGGGAGGGCAACAGCAACCAAATTCTGGAAGCTAGACAGCCGATGAATGAGTAGTAATTAACCAGACCTGAGAAAGTTCAATCCTGAACTGGCCACAGGAAAAGCAAGCATACAGACAAAACCCCCAGATTTGTAGCACAGAACCCTGGGCAACCTCAGGGACTGGCAACAGCAGGCACCTCTGGAGGAGGGAATGAAGGTGATGCTGCCAGAGGAAAGGAAGACCTGACTCTCCTCCTTGCTCTCAGTAGGGACGCAGAGCCTCGCCTCCACCCTAATGGAGACCAAAGCTGAGGCTAGGAGCGGAAGGCGGGTGCTCGGTACTGAAGCAGGCAGAGTAAATGAACAGCTGCACACAGAATATTGAGATCCCCACCTTTCTTCCTTCCTGGCTTCCAGAATGTGGACAACCATACCCTCCAGGCATGGGACTGGAAGACTTGTCTTTGGCCAGCCCTGAAATAAGGCAAAGCCAAATCACCCCGTGGAGAACCTCACAGAGAAAGCTTCCACAGCATCCCACTCTTAAAGATGAACAAACAGCTGGAGGCTCTCAGAGATTTGAGGAAAGTATGTAAATCAGAGAAAAAGTCAAAACAAATAAAAAAGAGCAACTTGGAGGAAACGGAAATTGTAACAGGAGAAGTGTCCTCAGAGACATAAGAGAAAACACTGCCGTCAGTGAACGGGAAAAACATATTTCAAGGAGTTCTTGGAAATTAAAAGTATGATAGGCAAAATTAAATATACAATAGGAAATTTGGAGGGTATAGTGGGAGGAACTTCTCAGAAAGCAGAGCGAAAACCAGTTCGATGGAAAGTAAGACAGGAAACAAGTCCAAAGTGTCCATCGTTTGAATAAGAGGAGTTGCAGTAAAAAAGAGCAGAGAACATGGGGAGGAATAAATCATCTGTAAAATAAATTAAGAAATTTTCCCAGAACTGAAGTCACCAGTTCGCAAGGATACACCACATGAAATACACACAGTGAATGAAAACCAACCCAAACTAAAGCACTTGGGGACAAATAAAAGATCCCAAAAACTTCCAGAGAGAGAGGGGAATAAGTTTCATACAAAGTGTCAAGAATCAGAATAGCATCCAATTCTGAACCAAGACCTTGGAATCCAGAAGAAAATGAAGCAAATGCCTTCAAAGATCCTATGGGGAAATTATTTTCCACCTACACTTCTATACCTGCTGAATTATTCATTAAGCGGGAGGGCACAAATTCAGCCAAGCAATGTCTCAAAACATGTAACTCCTCTGTGCCCTTTTATTAGGATACGATTCACCAAAAATGGACAGATAAACCAAAAAAGAATCGACACTGGATCCAGGGAACAGAATCAAACATGATAGAGAGGAAGAAATTCCCAGGGAGATGTTTAAGGGCAATCTGAGGGTAGATCAGCACAGAATGGGGTGGCTCGAAAGGCTTAGCAGGAGGAGACTGCCGGCAGAGAAAACGGATGAGATCTTCATGTTTTGGAAGATCTAGACATTTAGACATTTGGAGAAGAGCAATGAAAATGAACCAAACCAAGCAATTGGCTTGGAGAAAACAAGAAGCTGCACAGGAAAGGAGAAGTATGGCACATGGCTCATCTGTGAATAGCTTTTATAGTAATAGCGTCTAATAATGTAAGTATTAAATCCTGCACTGACCAACATCACACCTTAACTATTCGGGAAAAACAGGAAACCAGGAAGTAGGCAAACACGGGGATGTGAAAGAAAGGTGGAACCGCATTTTCCATTTTCCATGGTGGGCGCCGAGAGTCAATACCTTCATCTGAGAAATCAAGCAGCATCAGTAGTATAAAAAGTGTTATTTACAGGAACAGTGCCCAATGCCAGCAGACTCAGCCAGAGTTGAAAGAGGAGCATTAAATGGGGGGGAGAGGAGGAGATGACTGTTTTTAAGGAATACACCTTGTAAAGCTGTTTGACTCTTTTACGTCATGTGCATGTACAACTGATAAATCAAAAACTAAATTTAAAATGTATGAATAATAGTACATATAATGCAGGAGTAATGGGGATTGCGGGGAGGGATATGAAGGAAAATATTATCTAGGACGTCTGTTGGGAGCTGATTCTCCATGAGTCTCAGGCATGTTTTGTGAGCAGAAGCACTGACTGTCTTTGTCCTGGACTATCTTTTTAAGCATGTTTGTATAGCATACAGCCCAGAAAACAGAAACAGTGTCTCCCTCCGCAGCAAAAGGCAGGTATACTTACTGGCCATTATGAAAGATTCAGGGTCCTGGGGCCCCTGGGTGGCTCTGTAAGTTAGGCACTTGACTCTTGATTTTGGCTTAGGTCATGATCTCAGGGCTGTGGGATCGAGCCCCACATCAGGGTCCATGCTCAGTGGGGAGTCTGCTATGTCCCTCTCTCTGTCCCTCTGCCCCCCCCCAAATAAATAAATAAATCTTAAAAAAAAAAAAGATTTAGGGTCCCTAAGCTCAGGGTTCCTCTCCTGTAATGCAGCCCACTGACTACACAGGTATCACCTGTCACTCTTCATGCTGTTCTGTGGGAACTGGGTCTCAAATAACAAATGCTGATGCATTGGCTACTACTCTTGCTGTGAGTGACATTGCCCTTCATCTCAGACCTTGGGGGTTCACATCATCTCTCGGTGTCCACAAAACTGTAACAAGCTACCCTGTAAAATCTCATTCTCTGCACCGTTCTTGACAGAGTCCTGGGACTCACCAGCGCAGAATGGGGTCGGGGGACAGAAGCAAACACAAAAGCAAACACAAAACCTCTTTCTCCACCTCCAACAGAGTGAGGAAGCCAGCATTATGCTTCAAAAACATCAGAGCTCATTAACCCCAGTCCTTCACAAACTTTCAAAATAGAGAAGAGAGAGCACTTTCCAATTCATCCTGATACCAAAACTAGACAAAGACGTTGAAAAGCAACTATAGGCCAATACCCTTAAGAATAAGGATGCAAAAATCCTCAACAAAATGCAAGCAAACTGAATCCAGCAACATACCAAAAAAATTATACACCATGCCAAGCAGGATTTATCCCAAGAATGAAAAGTTGGTTCACCATGTGAAAGTTAACCAATTCAAGACATCGTATTTGTAGAATAAAGAACAAAAAAGAGGTCGATCATTTCAATAGATGCAGAAAAAGATCTGTCAGAATCTAGTACTCTTCCATGACGGTAATACCTAGCAAACTAGAAATAGAAGGGAATTTCCACAACCTGAAAAGGGCCAACCCAGCTAACATCATACTTAATGGTCAAGGACTGAAAGCTTTCTCCCTAAAATCGGGAACAGGACACAAATATTTATTTTTGTCACTTCTATTCAACATTATACTAGAGGTTCCAATGAAGGCAATTAGGAAAGAAAAACAAAATGCATTGAGATCAGAAAAGAATAAATAATTGTATACGACATGATCTTTTATTTAGAAGAATCCCAAAGAATCAAAACACCGAAAAAACTTTCAGAGCTAATGAATTCAACAAGGTTGCAGGATGCAGTCCAATATACAAAAAAAAAAAAATTGTATTTTCTATACCCTCATAATGAACAATCTGAAAATGGAATTAAGAAAACAGCACCATTTATAATAATATCAAAAAGAATAAAATGCATAGTAATGTAAGTGACCTAAAAAGTGCAGGACTTGTTCACTGTAAAGTGCAAAACATCATGAAAAGAAATTAAAACCTAAACAAAATCCAAAAGATTGCACAGAAAAATTGACAAACCGATCCTAAAATTTATATGGAAATGCAAGAGACCGAGACTATGCAAAAGTCTTGAACAAAATTAGAAGACTCACGCTTCCTAATTTCAAAACTCCCTTCAAAGCTATAATAATCAAGACTGTGTGGAACCAGCACAATAGCAGACATACAGATCAGTGGAATACGCTTGACGTTCCAGGGCGGTACAAGGGTGCCAAGACAACTCGATGAAGAAAAGATCCCTCTTCAACAAATGGTGCAGGAATAATTGGATGTCCACATGCAAGTGAATGAATTTGGACTCCTACCTCACCCATGGACAAAAATGAACTCAAAGTAGATTCACAACCCAAACATGAGAGCTAAAACTGTGAAACTCTTAGAAGAAAACTTGGACATAAATCTTTGTGATCCCAAATGAGGCCATGGTTTCTTAGGTACATCTGAGCACAAACAAAAAAAGAGTAAGTGAGGAAATTGTACATGGAAATTAAAAACTTTTGTGCTTCAAAGGGCACCACCAAGGAAATGAAAAGACAACCCACAGGAAAAGAGAAAATATTTGCAAACAGCATATCTGATAAGAAGACTTGTATCTAGAATATATTAAGAACTCTTACAACTCAATCATAAAAAGAAAAAGAACCCATTTTTTTTTTAATTGACAAAGGACCTGAACAGACATTTCTCCAATGAATATAAACAAATGGCCCATGCTCAGCCTCATGAGCCATTAGGGAAATGCAAATCAAAACCATAATGAGGTTAACACTTCACCACCACTGGGATGTCTATGACAAAGAAAATAAATAACAAATATTGACAAGGGTTGGAGAAACTGGAGCCCTTCTGCACTGCTGATGAAAATGTAAAACAGGGCAGCTGCTTTAGAAAACTCTGGCAGTTCCTCAGAAGGTTAGACACAGAGTTGTCCTAGGACCCAGCAATTCCACTCCTAGGTATAGACCCAAGAGAATTAAAAATAGACCTCCACACAAACACCTGTACACAAATGTTCACAACAGCAGTATTTTTAACAGACTGAAAGTAGAACCCAAATCGCTATCAACTAATGAATGCACAAAGGATATATGGTGCATTCATACAGTGAAACATTATTTGGCAATAAAAAGGAACAGCATACTAACACAAACTACCACCTAAATGAAGCTTGGAAACATTATACGAAGTAAAAGAAGGCTACCGCAAAAGAACTTGTATGATTCCATTTATATGAAATGTGCAGAAAAGGCAAATGCATAGAGATAGAAAGTAGACTTGTGGTTGTCAGGGGGAATCAGGAACAAGAAATGACTGCTAATGGGTACAGGGTACAGGGTTGCTTTTTAAGGAGAAATGTTTTGAAATTAGATGCTGGTGACAGTTGCACAGCTCTGTGAATATACTAAAACACACTGAATTATACATTTTTTTAAAAGATTAATTTTATGGCATGTATATTATATCACAATAAAGCTGGTATTAAGGGAAAAGGAGCTCTTCTTTCTTTTCCCCCCAAAGTAATTTGGCTTTTGTGTTTGGCACTTATGAGGAGAATTAGCTGAATTGCCCACAGGAAAAGTGCATGGGGGCGAGTTCTTTGCTTGGAAGAGGCAGAAATGGCTCATCTAGGGACAGAAATGTAGGTTTCTAGAGACCGAGAGAGACAGTGGTGGCAGGTGACACCTAGTGGCAGGAAACTATTTGCTGCTCATAAAAGCCTCCAGGAGGAGAGGACAACCTAGTAGCTGTAGGATCTTGCAAAAGACCCCAGTGTCAATGTTTGACACACAGAAATCTTGCCTTTCAAGGGACCAGGTGACCCTGGGGAGCAGACATCTCGGTGACAGCTGTAATGAACTGAATACACAAAGACCCACTCCCACGTTTTCTAGCTCCAGTGAGTCCCCAGGATTACTCGGCTATCCCACGAGGAGGGGCTGCTCCCAGAGCGCCCAGTTGCCTTCCCACTGGCAAAGCCCTCACTTCAGCTCGTTCCAGCTACTGGCTCTTTGAGACTCGGCTTTCCTCCAGCCTCTGGTTTTAGCATGCTTCCCCCTAAATCTCTGGTGGAGGATCCCCTCACCTCCTACCCTGGCCATAGCCGGTTGGCACTTACCCGTATTTACAATCTGTAGCTACTTTCCCATTCCTTCCAAGGTGACATGGGACCTCCTTGAGCAAGTTGAGGGAGCCCGTGGTTTTCTCCATTTCAGCTCTATCTGGCTACCCTAGTGGGCGAGGCTCTGGCAGAGAGGTTCCCCCAGAGTCCAGCCCTAAGTCCCTTCTGCTTAGTCCCCCTTAGTCCATCTGACACATTTTCACCATCTTCCTTGGATAATTCTAGGAATCTGTCCTTCCTCCACCCAGGACCCGAGAGCTCTCTGCCTCCCCTAGCTCCAGCAAGAATTCCTCTCAAACCACCCCTCTGTCTTCTCTCATTCAACCTCTCAGGGCCCAGTCCTAAAGGAAGAAAGGCTGCCAAGGACAAACCTGAGTTATCAAAAACAGAAAACACATTGGGAAGCACTTCAAAAAATTAATCACCTCGCTAACAAATGTACAATCCAATGGACAGCTAAGGAGTGCCTGGGTGGCTCAGTCATCGGGCATCTGCCTTAGGCTCAGGTCCTGATCCCCTGCTCCCCTGCTTCCCCTCTCTCTCTCCCTCTCCCCCTGCTTGTGTTCCCTTTCTCACTGCCTCTCTCTTTGTCAAATAGATAAATAAAATCTAAAAAAAAAAAAAAAAAAAAAAGGGACAGCTAACGTTAGCTGGTGTTGACTCTGCCAGGAGCTGTTCTGAGCACTTTGCATATGTTAATTGATTTAATTCTCACAGGAGCCTGTGAGGTGGATCCTCACAGCAGAAACAGAAGCCACCGAAAGAGGTCACACAGAGGGTAACTGTCGAATCTGGGGTCCAAAATCCAGATCGTCTGGCCCCAAAGTCTGCATTTTTTTAACCAGGTGGCTATATTGTCTCTCCGTGCCAAACAAATTAAATGGGAATATTTGGGTATGTGGCCTGGGCATCCACATGTTCTCAAAGCTCTTCAGAGTCTTCTAATACGCAGTCAGAATTGAGAACCACTACACTGGCTGATGTCTGCTCTTCATTCATTCAACAAAGCTTTGTTGAGTGACTTCTGGGTAATAAACCTATGTTAAGCCCTGGAGAACGAATGTATGTGGTCCCAGCCCTGAAGGAGCAAAGTGAGAGCAAAATTGGAAGTTGCTACGTTAGTGGAATAACGTTTTCAGCCAGAGCCTTAGAAGGTAGCTGTGCTCCGTAGAGAAAGAGCTGATTCCGGGTTTGGAGCACAAAAACTGTGATCTTGTACTGCCAGAAAGCATACCAGGAAACGCTTAAGGGAGTCACATCGAAAGACAGAGAAGCCAACCTAAAAGGGTAGTCAGTGGCCAAATTTGGAATAATCTAAATATCCCAAGTCGTTACTGATTGTAACTGATCGAATATATAATAAATGTAAAAGGAACGATCGAAGAATATATAGACTTGTCATTTTGCAACCCCTGATATAGTAATTGGTCAGGCAAATCATCAGTGGATATGAAAAGCATTGATTGAAAGGTTATGAAGAACAGGATCTGGACATAGCACCGAAGTACTGCCTGATATTAACCACAATACTGATACTAACTATGAGGAAAAATACAGACTTCCACAATGGTGAAATTGGATGGTCACCATTGTAACCAAATAATCATCATTAAAAATAGGATAATTGTATGATACAGTTGACCCTTGAACAATGCAGGGGTGAGAGGTGCCGACCCCCACCCCCATGCAGTCAAAAATCCATGTATAACTTTGGACTCTCCCAAAACTTACCTAATAACCTCCTCTTGACCAGAAGCCTTACCAATAACATAGTCAATTAACACATATTTATGTTATATGCATTATATACTAAAATAGTTATATTAAAGTAAGCTAGAGAAGAGAAAATATGGTTAAAATCATAAGGAGAAAATATACTTATAGTACTATTTATTGAAACAAATCTGTATATAAGCAGACTCATGTGATTCAAACCCATGTTGTTCAAGGATCAGCTGTCTATTCTTTCTGGGTAATACAGTAGGAAGGTCTTGCCTACCCACCATCACCAAAATTATTAACTTGTGTCTAATCAAGCCTCTAGACTTCCAGTTTATAGGGAATGCAAGGAGAGGAACAAGTTAGATGACCCTCTGCAGGAACAGACAGATTCAGAATGTGGACATTCAAAGAAGAAAACTGGTCCAAACCCAAAAAAGTTATTTAGTGTCATGGAAAATTAAAAAAAAAAAAACAAAAAAACAAAAAAAAACTGTGCCATCCTAAATGAAAAGCGAACAGAAAGACATAAAAACCAAATATAAAGTGCGAGTGTTTATTGTATTCTGATTGAAAAGAGCAGTCATATGAGGACAGTTTGGAGACAAGTGCAGAAATCAGAACATGGACAGGATATTATTTAATATGATGGAATTAATTTTTTTCCTTAGGTCTGATAATGGTATTGTAATTATGTAAAGAAATATTTTTATTCTTAGAAGAAGCATGCTGAGTATTTAGGGGTGAAGTGTCTTGTCTGCTACTAATTTTTAAATGTTTCAGAAAAAGAAAATGTGTGTTCATGTGTACATATGAGGGAAGCAGTAAAAATATGGAAACATGTTAACTATTATTAAATCCAGATGGAAAGTCTGCTGGTATTCTCTGTACGCCACTTCCCACTACTTCCAATTTCTCAAAATAAAAAGTTGAGAAAGGAACAAAAAGATTTGGTGGCAACTACACGATCAACTTCTGTTTTATCTTAGGACTATCAGCCACAGAGAGAAATACAGTATTATTGAATTTGTCTGTTTTACCATCGTTATTTCAATCTTCCCTGGAGAAACTGTACTAAAACTGTAATATCCTGAAAGAGATTTGCTACTTTTGTTTTTTATATGTCGTATCTACCGTTTGTACTTGCAAAAAGAATGGAGACCATTTAAAGAAGAAGCATAGGAGCAATGAAACTAAAAACATGCCTAGTATTAAGTGGAGAGGATAGTTTTATCAGAAAACCTAAGCTTAGGGAAATTTCCAGAATTTAGCTCAGCTTGCTGGCCACCAAGGCAAAGAAGCCAAAATGATGGGTTTTTAAACTCTTTTTGAGGGAGCCATACAAGTGTCTTCTTCTACTGCTTCTCATCCCAAGTCTGCCTTACTCTTTTCTCACTTCCATCTGTGTCTTCCCAGAGACCTTCCAAGATGGCGTGACAGTCATCAGTTTCACCTTGTTCTTTCTGGCACTCTGGTCATCCAGCACTGTTCTCTCGACACCAGAGCAATGGAGTGGGGATCAGTTCATGTGCAGGGGATCAGGAAGTAGTATCCTCCAACAGATAGGACCTCCTGTCACTAGACAGTGACAGGCTAACATGCCTTCCCAAAATCCTGCAGCCTTACTGCATCGCTCCTGTCATGACTGCTAAGGGACTAACTCGCTGTTCCACACCAGCTTTTCCCTCCACACTGATTGGCCTCATTTTCCAATTAAGTTTCCAATAAATAAAAGTAACCATCTGCTTTAGGCTGAGCTCCTCCAAAAATAAACACTGAGACAGGATTTGAGTTTACATAGTTCTGGGAGGCATTAAGAGAGGAGACACAAGTGAGACAGGAAAGGAAAGAGGCCATGAGGAAGAATTAACTGGCGGATTACCGCCATGGGCCACTGGCGTTCAATCTTGTTGGAAAACTCAAGAGACAGTGTGGATCAGCCTCCGGGTTGTTCCCTGTGGTGGGGAATCTGAGGTACTTACCCTCGGATTGACTCCTTGGCACTCCCAACTTGCCCCGCTTGAGCTGAGAGAAAATCCTCAGGCAAAGAGTAGCAGGAGGATGTGATCAGCATGTTCTGCAACAAACATCGCCGAGAGGATGTGGCTGACAGCTGATCTGTCACTGATGCCACCGATGGTGGTTGCTACACCATCCTAACCACCCACCTTCAAACAAAGGCAGTTTATTACTTCTAACTAAAATGCTGCCTCTGAACAGATTCGGCTTCTGGTGGTTTTAGCCGACTGTTCACTGTTTTCATCTTGCACAAGTTTCTTCTTACCCGTAATCACTGGTTTCACGTTCTTTTTTCTAGAACGCATCCCAGAATAGGAATGCAGCCTCAGTGTTCTGTGCTGAGTTGGCATACCAATCTATCTATGTTTTAGAAGTTTTTGCGAACTTGAAAGACTGACATTGATTGGTTCGCATGACATACGATTTTCTCTCCAGTCTCCAAGCTGGGAAACGCTGGGCCAGTCTACTATCGCATGGGACTGCAGGCAGCAGAAAGGGCCTGGGAGCCTGCAGCATTGACATCACAATAGCCAAGACAGAATAGGATTTAGGGAACTCTGTTCTTTTTAAAATGACTCAGAATTAGTTTCAAACTTACAGAAAAGTCGCAAAATAAAAACATAATCAATACAGCATAATCAATACAAAGATTCACCTATTGCTAACATGTTGCCCCTTTTGCTTTATTTAGCATTTGCTTGGTCACAGAATCCATCTGGCCATAGGTATGTATATATTCATACGTGCAGACAGATACAGAATTTTGTTCTATTCATATTTGAGAAGTTGTGTGTATCACAGCCCTTACCCCTAGATATTGGAGTGTGCAGAATAAAAAGAATATTCTCTTACATAACCACAGTGTAACTAACAATTTTAGAAATTTTAACATTGATTCATACTTTAATATATTCTACTCTTAGTATTCTAATTTTGTCAACTGACTTAATAATGTCCCTCACACCATTTTTTTCCTTTCCATACCCATCTACCATCAGGTATAGCATTTTCTTGATCTGTCTCTTCAGTTTGCTTAACTCTGAAATATTTCTACATACATTTTTTTGCCTTTTATAACACTGACATTTTAAAATAATACAGTCTTTCCTCCTTTTAAATAAAATATTCCTCTTCTGAGATCCAGTTGAAGATCCCTTGTAATTAAACCCGGGTTATGCATTTCTGGCTAGAATATTACATCCTTGCTATGTCCTTCTCAGCGCATGACATCTAGAGACAACTCAAGTCCATTGCCCCTCACTGGCAATTTTATTTTTATTTACCTGGTCAAGATATTGCCTAACTTCACTGTAGAGTTACTATTTGTGAGGAGATGCTTTAAAACCATGCATTTTGATTTTTTCACTAAACAACATCTCCCAGAAGTCATTCTGTATCAGGTAACAGAGGTCATCCTTGCTCAGTGTTACAGCTGGGTAGTGTCCACTGCATGTATGTGTCATAGGAACTCTGTTCTTTATTTTTTTGCTAAAGTAACCCCCAACATCTCTTTGGACCAAAAGCTAGGGCCATCTCCCTGATTTCCACTAGAGACTGCAAGCTGGTTCCAGTCAAGATGGAGTCTGCATTTCCACTGAATGCAAGCAATGCCCCTGGGCAGAATGCATGGAGCAGCTACCTGAGAGCTCTGAAACTAAATGGTCATAGGCAGATTGGGGAAGAAAAAACCAGAACTTGCAGTACCAGCAAATCAATGATAAGTTCCCCCATTTGTTTCCCTTGGTACCCGTTGGTTGAGACTCAAAGGCGACCTGAAACCCAGAACTTTGCTCCAAGGGTGGACAGAAAGAGCTCTAAGAGAAGCCCTCTACTTCTGTTTCAAGGAACAAGAAAGAGGACCACATGGGTCAGAGAAAGTGGGGGACATTGTCTTCTTCTTTTTCCATTCTCTCCCACCCCAGTCCTCAGGCAATGCCAGGTGATGACTGACAACAGCAGAGACTGGGCTGGCACCCTTTTCTCTTGACCAGGGGACCTTTGGTCCCAAGAATGGGAGGAAAGACCCTTTCTCTCTCGAGCTACTGGCCCTTAGACTTGGAAGCAAACAAATTCAAGGAAAGTGGGCAGCACCATGGGGAATCTAAAGCCCCAGCTTTTTAGCCAGAAGACCAAGAAGGGGAACAAAGGAATTCCTAGGGGAGAAAAAGGTGTCAGGAAGATTGAAGGTAGGGACAAGCTCAAGAAAATGATCCCATAGCTTTTGGCTTCTGGCTCAGAGGAAGTGAAGGTGCAACTGTCTTCATTTGCTCCCAATCCAGGTTCATCTGACACCAACCACCTCCACCATGCCCCCTAAGTTCAACCCCATGGATATCAAAGTCATATACCTGAGGTGCATGGGTGGGGCGGTCCGTGCCACATCAGCCACCTGAGTCTGTCCCCAAAATATGTTGGTGATGGCATCGGCAAGGCAAACCATCATTGGAAGGGTCTAAGGATTACAGTGAAACTGATCATTCGGAACAGAGAGACTCAGAATGAAGTGGTACCTTCTGCCTCTGCCCTGATTGTCAAAGCCCTTAAGGAACTGCCAAGAGACAGAAAGAAGCAGAAAAACATGAAGCACAGTGGAAATATCACTTTTGATGAGATTGTCAACATTGCCTGACAGATGCAGCACCAAGCTTTAGCCACTAAAGCCATTAGCTTTAGCCAAGTTCCATCTCCGGAACCACTAAAGAGATCGTGGGACTGCCCACTCTGTGGGCTGCAATGTTGATGGCTGCCACCTTCATGGCCTCATAGATGACATCAACAGTGGTGCAGTGGAATGCTGGTTAGTTAGAACTGCAGAGGAAAATATTTTAATAAAGGATCATTTGACAACAACAACAACAACAAAAAACAATTGATCCCATAAAGTTGGTTATGAGTTCCTGGGCTCATACCTCACCTGCACATGGATGGTTTAGTCCTAATGTTATACTAAAGTCTTTGAGAATTATCTGAATAGTAATCACTGCCCAGTTCCTGCCTGGCCACTGCATAACACACACACACACACACACGCACACGCACACACACGCACACACACACACACAGAGCCCAGTGACACTGCGAGGGCTTTGAACTCTGAGCTGACATCAGGAGCACAGCCCACAAAAGGTAGGTGGGAACTGGTGCTGTACCTCACTGGGTCAGTTTTCTGCTTAGAAAAAAAATCAATATTTTCCATAGGATGTAAACAAGACCCAGAATCATAATATTCACAATGCCTATATATAATTCAAAATTCCTTGACATACTAAGAACCAAGAAAATATCAATATCTCACAAGGGAGAAGACAAGACAACATGCCAACTCTGAGATGTCACAAATTTTGAAATAACTAGGCAGATGCTTTAAAGCAGTTATTATAATGGGGCTCCAAGAAGTGACTACTTTTGAAAGGTATGTAAAGATAGAAAGTCTCAGTGGAGAAACAAGTCATTAAAAAAAAAAAAAAGAAGAAGAAGAAGAACCAAATGGAAATTTTAGAACAGAAAAATAAAATACAGATTACTGAATGGCTCAATACCACAATGAGAGGACAGAAAAGAATGAAAAGTGAGTGTATTTGAAGATAGATAAATAAAATTATCCCATCAGAAAACAAAGAGAAAAAAATTGGGGAAAAAACTGAACAGAGTCTTTGGGACCTATGAGGCAATGCTAAGAGGTCTAATACTCATGTCAGATCCCAGAAGGAAAGAAGAAACATGGTGGAAGAAAAAGATAATTAAAGAATATAAGAAACTTGCCAAATTTGACTATGAAATGCACTTACAGATTCCAAGAAACTCAGCAAACAGAAATAAGTCAATCTTTCTGATAGCTATCATATGAGTCTCATTCTGTGGAATTTAAGAACAAGACAGAGGATCATAAGGGAAGGGAGGGAAAATAAAACAAGATAAAATCAGTGAGGGAGACAAACCACAAGAGACTCAATCATAGGAAACAAATTGAGGTTGCTGGAGGCAGGGTAGGGGGATGGGTTAAGTGGATGATGAACATTAAGGAGGGCATGTATATATGAGCACTGAGTATTATATAAAACTGATGAATCACTAAACTCTACCCCTGAAACTAATAATACACTATATGTTAATTAATTGAATTTAAATTTAAATAAAGAAACCCAGCGAACTAAAAACAAGATAGGGTGTCTGGGCGGTTCAGTGGGTTAAGCCTCTGCCTTCAGCTCAGGTCATGATCTCAGAGTCCTAGGGTCAAGCCCCACATCAGGCTCTCTGCTCAGCAGGGATCCTGCTTCCCCCTCTCTCTCTGCCTGCTCTCTGCCTACTTGTGATCTCTATCTGTCAAATAAATAAATAAAATCTTAAAAAATAATAATAATAATAATAAATAAAAATAAAAAATAAAAACAGGATAAACTTGAAAAAACCCACACCCAGACACATCATAACCAAACTTCTATAAACTAAAGATAAGGAAAAGATCTTGAAGAAGCCAGAGAAGAACAACAGATAACATATGAAGGGAAAGTATTAAAATGAGTGTGAATTTCTCAAGCTAGGTCATAAGGCAATGGAACAAAGCTTTTAAGCTCTGAAAAAAAATTATTATCTGGAATTGTATAAGCAGCAAAAATATCCTTCAGGAATGAGGGCAAAATTAAGATAAGACAGTCTCGGATGGAGAAGAACTAAGAGATTTATGGCCAACAGACCTGCCAACAGAAAGTTAAAGAAAATTCCTCAGATCAAAGGCAAATGATACAGAGAAAGTTGGAACTTCAGGAATCAAGGAAGAGAAACAGAATCCCCAATACCTATTTCATCCATCCACCAACCCATTTCCCTTCTGGTAACCATCAGTTTGGTCTCTATAGTTTAGGGTCTGTTTCTTGATTTCTTTGCCTCTCTCTCTCTCCCCTTTACTTAAATTCCATGCATGAGTGAAATCATGTGGTATTTGTCTTTCTCTGACTGACTTATTTCACTTAGCATAATACTCTTTAGCTCCATCCACGTCATTGAAAATGACAAGATTTCATTCTTTTTATGGCTAAGTAATATTCCATTATCTATCTATCAATTGATCAATTGATAAATATGGCATCCATCATTGATGAACACTTGGGCTGCTTCCATATCTTGACTATTGTAAATAATGCTGCTATAAACATAAGAGTACATGTATCCCTTAGGATTAGTGTTCTTGTATTCTTTGGGTAAATACCCAATAGTGTGATTACTGGGTTGCAACCTCCATACTATTTTCCACAGTGACTGAACCACTTGGTATTCCCACCAACAAAGCACAAGTATTTCTTTTTCTCCACATCCTCTCCAACACCTGTTGTTTCTTGGGTTATTAATTTTAGCCATTCTTACAGATGTAAGGTGATATTTCATTGAAGTTTTGTTTTGCATTTCCCTGGTGAGTGATGTTGAGGATCTTTTCATGTGTCTGTTGGACATCTGGGTGTTTTCTTTGGAGAAATGTCTGTTCATGTCTTCTGCCCGTTTTTTAGTTGGAATTTTTGGTTTTGGGGTGTTGAGTCTGATAAGTTTTTTATATATATATATGTGGATTTTACATATTGTGGACTCTTTATTAGATATATCATTTGCAAATATCTTCTCTCCTTCTGTAGGTTGTCCTTTAATTCATTGACTGCTTCCTTCACTGTGCAGAAACTTTTTATCTTGATGAAGTCCCAATAATTGATTTTTGCTTTTGTTTCCCTTGCCTCAGGAGACATGCTTAGAATGAAGTTGCTATGGTGAATGGTGTGACAGTGTTTTCAGTTTATGGGTTTTTGGTTTTTTTTTTTAATTTATTTTAGAGAGAGAGAGAGAGAGGAAGAGAGAGTGAGCACAAGCAGGGAGAGGGGGAGGGGCAGACGTAGAGGGAGAAGCAATTCCCCACTAACCAGGGAGCCCGACTTGGGGCTCAGTCCCAGGACCCTGAGATCATGACCTGAGCCAAAGGCAGACACTTAACCTGAGCTCCCAGGTGCCCCATTTTCAGTGTATATTAATGTTATACAGAGAGGTCCATTTCCCCAAAGGTAGACATAGGAACTAAATGGTAATAAGCTTCCTGTTTTCCACTAGAAAAGATAATATATTAATTAGTCTGTTATAAATATGTATATTGCAGGATGCCTGGGTGGCTCAGTCATTAGGTGTCTGCCTTTGGCTTGGGTCATGATCCCAAGGTCCTGGGATTGAGCCCCGAATCGGGCGCTGTGCTCAGTGGGAAGCCTGCTTCTCTCCCTTTCCCACTCCCCCTGCTTGTGTTCCCTCTCTTGCTGTGTCTTTCTCTGTATCAAATAAATAAATAAAATCTTTTTAAAAATATGCATATTGCAATCCTTAGGACAACTACTTAAAAAAAAAACATATAAGCAGGTGTGGCTAAAAACCGAAGATAAATTAAAATGGGGTATTAGAATATTCAATAATTCAAATGAAGGAAAGGAGAAATGAAGGTACAAAAATAAAAGAAATAATAAAATAGTGACCTAAACCCAAACATACCAATATTTACATTAAATACAATGGTCTGTATCCGATAATTTTGTCTCCTAGATCTTCCACTTGTGCTTAAAGAAAGCATAATCCCATTTTTATTTTTTTCAAGGTTTGAGTAACACATTTTTACAATTTTATTTGTTTATTTGACACAGAGAGAGAGAGGGAGAGTGCAAGCACAAGCACAAGCAGGGACAGCTGGAGGCAGGAAGAAAGGGGAAACCAGGCTCCCTGCTGAGGGAACCTGATGCAGGGCTCAATCCCAGGACCCTGAGATCATGACCTGAGCTGAAGGCAGACGCTTATCTGACTGAGTCACCGAAGTGCCCCATAATCCCATTTTTTAAAATGATGTCTTCCTCTTGGGAAAATGAAAGTCAAAAAATTTCTTGAAAGAATCATTTCCTATCTTAACTCCTACATGCAAATTTAAGCATACAACACATTCTATATTTCTCATAAATAATCCCAGGATACTTAGTAGGAGTTCATTTACAATCCATTACATTGAATAAAAATTATCCCTTGATCAAAAGAGGTTTTACTTATCCATTCCTTCAACTTGGTGGAAAATATAAAATCTTTGATCAACTCCTTGAATTTGTACACAAAGACTGTAACTATGCAACATGATTTTGTAATTACACTGAAATCTCTAGAGGGCCATAAAAAGCCATTGCTCTCCCTTCCACGTCCTTTGCAGATAGACAACTACATACACTGAGCCATTTGTTTGTTTCTTTTTTTGCCCTTTTGAATGAACTCTTGGCCTCTGGCCATCCTGGAGAAGATAGGTAACACCCCTCAGCTGGGGACAAAACAACTTGGCCTGGGGTCCATTATTCATTCTATAATTGATTATTTATTCACATGCCCATTCATTCAAAATGAATTCAAATTTGAGATGGCTTATAGAGAGGCATACTCCACAATAAAACAGAAATTAAAATAAATTGGGAAAATGAATGGAGGGAAAATAGAAAAGCAAAATGAGGCGACGTTGGTACATAAAAGTGCCTAAAGGTCTTTTTCACTGGCAATCTATGGACTGCCATTTTATCTCTGAGGTCACTAGAGGCCAGAGCAGAAAGGAGAGATGTCCTGTTTGCAGTGTCCTCAAGAGAAGAACAAACCACGGTTTAGAAGGTACATATCTTCTAAACGTGGGAGAAACTTCTCCCCATAGCCTCATGTAGAGTCGTGGGAAATGCCCTCAATAGTACTCTTATAATGAATAAAATAGCAGTTAACATTTCACAGAAGAGCAAGTCAAGGGGAAACAATTCTACAAAGGATGAAAAATATCCTAAGATGTTGGGTTTTTCACTAGTCTGATTGAATTCAAGGATGACATTTAGACTGAAGTCTCCTCCAATTTTTCCACAGAAGGACCTCCAACATGGGAGAGCACCCCCTAAAACACCTGGGGGTACAGCCCAAGGCAGTCTACCACACAGATGGAGTTCCTTTGCCATATCATCATTTACTTCCAAAAAAAAACCCATGTGAATTTTTTATACTTCATGTAAAATGGTGTTTTAAATTGCTTACTACTGGAGGTGTCAGGATGCAGGGAGAGCTTCCTAACTCCTTCAATAATTAAGATGCTGTTGCATTAAGTGTGTCTACTTTTGGAAAATTAACTGCCTTGAAAAAAGCTGACACTGAGTTCAGCCTCCAGTTTCTTGCCCCTTGTTAGTCTCATAATGTTTTCAGGACCCAAACTCACATAATGCCAACCACTGATTCCTCGCTTTATGAGCTCTGTTCGTAGAAATTTAGGACAGCACAAGATGGCTGTGGCAGGGTCCGCGCTCTTCCTGAGAGTTCAAGTCTCCACAGTCAGACCTGTGTTCTAGTACACTATCTCAGAGCTTTCATACTCAAGAAAACTCTCAGGGCCCCTGGGTGGCTCAGTAGGTTGAGCATCTGCCTTCTGCTCAGGTCATGATCCCAGGATACTGGGATAAGCCCTACCTCGGGGTCTCCGCTCAGTGGGGAGTCTGCTTCTCCCTCTGCCCCTCACCCCACTTGTGCTCTATTTCTCTCTCTCTCTCTCAAATAAAGAAATATAATATTTAAAAATAAATAAAACTCACTGGTTGGCCTCTTTGCCACTGAGGCTATAATTTTCATTCCATGTAAATAAAGTAACAGATTTCTAGAAATCTGTTAGATTAATGGATTAGTGGATTAATATGTTAGATTAGTGGCTTAATATGCTAGAAAGAATAGATGGCTTTAAAAAAAATGTCTCCCAGGGGCACCTGAGTGGCATAGTTGGTTAAGCATCTGACTCTTGCTTTTGACTCAGGTCATGATCTCAGGTTCCTGGGATCAAGTCCCACATCGGGCTCTGCACTGGGCATGGAGTCAGCTTGAGAATTCTCTCTCTCTCCTCCCTCTTCCTCTGCCCCTCCCCCCCAGATGCTCACTCTCTCTCAAATAAATAAATCTTTTAAAAAAATGTCTCCCCAGTAAACACTGAAATGAGCAGAAGGAAGCAAAATTAGTGAAGAAAACTGTTTACTCTGAAATTGTAAAAGGGCCCAGCCTGCAATAATTTGAATAAGGACACCAGAAGCCTTTCCCAGCTAAAACAAAGCAAAACAAAAAAAACAGTTAGCGGGTGTGGCAATGGTAAAAGATGCATTCCAAGATGATGGCAGTAACTGAGGTGGAAAAGGCTGTTTCATCTCCATAGGAGTAACAAGCAAGAAGATAGAGCACCTGTACTGGACACCTGTCAGGTTTTTCCGCACTGGCAGCCTTTCTAGAAGTAGTGTCCACAGCCACAGTAGCCAGCCACAGGAAGGAGCCGTGGTAGTGCTCTACCCTGTCAGATCCTCCCTCCAAACCTCCAGCTCTCCTCAATCTATTGAGCTCCCTTCCTTCCAATAAATCCCCATTTTGTTAAAACCCACCCTAAATGGTTTCTGCTGTTGCTTCCAAGAACCTTAACCAAGACAACAGGCATGACCCTTTTGCATTTAATGATTTTGAAATATATAAAACAGAAACTTCTACAAATCATAAGATAAAAGGATAAATCCACAAAAATTGCATGCACTTTAAGATACTGTTCTTAGAAATTGATAGATCAAAGAGATACTTTAAAAAACTGAAACAAAAAGAGATTTAGAGCTTTGTGTTAATTCAAGCTAATTACAATCAAATAAGAGTTCAAAATCAGTTCTTCAGTCTCACTAGCTACATTTTAAATTATTCAATACCATATGTGTCAATGGTTGCTGTATTGCACAGCGTGGATTATATGACATTTCCTTCATCACAGAAAGTTTAGCTAGACAGAGTTGTTGTAAAGAAAATGTGATAAGTGGGCACCTGGGTGGCTCAGTGGGTTAAGCCTCTGCCTTCTGCTCAGGTCATGATCCCGGAGTCCTGGCATCAAGCCCCGCATCGGGCTCTCTGCTCAGTGCGGAGCCTGCCTCCCCCTCCCCCTCTGCCTGCCTCTCTGCCTACTTGTGATATCTCTCTCTCTCTCTCTCTCTGTCTCTCTGCCAAATAAGTAAATTTTTTAGAAAAATTTTTTAAAAAAAGAAAGAAAATGTGATAAACACACGTGCATGCACCAGGGACTGTTAATCATTATAAGGAAAGAAATCCTGTCCATTTGCCACAAGAATGAACCTGGAAGACAATATGCTAAATGAAATAATCTGGAGACGCACAAAAAAAAAAACCCCAAATACTATACCATCTCACTTATATGTGGGATCTAAGATAGTCAATTTCACAGAGGTGGAGTGTGGAATGGTAGTTGCCAGGGACTTCAGGTAGAGGGAATGGTGACAGTTGTCAAAGGCTAAAAACTATCAGTTATAAGATGAGTAAGTTCTGGAAATGCATAGCATGATGACTATAGTTAACAACACTGTATCATATACTTGGAATTTGCTTTAGTGTTCTCACCACACACGCGCACACGCACACACACACAGATAACTACGTGGGGTTATGGATCTGTTAATTAGCTTGATTCTGGTATTCATTTCACAATGTGTACCATAAACAGAGACAATTTTTGTCAATCAACTTCAGGAAAGCTGGAAAAAAGCGAATCTTTATTTTCATACCTAATTTTGTTTTTGTAATTTTGTAATATTTCCTTAAAGAGGACCACCAAATTTGTATAAGATTTACACCCCACTTATTGGTCTCATCAATAAGCTGTGAAAAATACAATGATACCATGATGTCCTCCTTCATTCAACAGCTTAGTAGTTATGAGCAAGGGTCTTGAGGGCCACACATCTGGATGCATTTTGTGGTTCTGCCACTTCTAATGTAGGCACAGCATTCACTTGCTGTAAGTTTTTCCTAACCTATAAAACTGGAATAACAATAGTACCTGCTTGCAGGCTTACTGTGCGGATGATATAACATAATGCCTGAAATGCAGCCAGCACATTAGGCACAGTACACAGTATGCATAGAATGAATAGCAACTCTTACTATTTTATGGTGTTTGGGGAGTAAAAATTCTTTCAGAAAAGGCAGGTGAAAAAAGACATTTTCAAGGAAACAACATGCTAGACCTCTAACATATATACTTGAGGCACAAGAAAAGTATCTTAGATGAACTCTAACATGCAAGAAATAATGAAGAGCAATGAAGTGTAAATGTGTGGGTTAATTCTGAATGAGCATTTACTGTATAAAACAATAATGATAATGTCTTGCAGAGCTGAAAGATATATAGAATTAAAATGCACATCAACAATAGCTAATACATCAGGATGACAGTAAATATAATTAAACTATTATAAAGCCCTCCAAGAAGAGGGTCAAGTATTGATTATGTTTAGGTCTTGATAAGTTAATTATGCATGTTTTACTTTTTAGAATAACCACCAAAAAAATAAGAAACAGGAATTATAACTTCTAAATCAGTAGAGAAAAGGAAATGGAATGATAAAAAATACTCAGCCAATCCAAAAGTTGGTATTAAAGGAGAAAAGAAAGAATAAGTAAGATAGGGACAATCCACAAATGAGGCAGTAGATTCAAACCAAAATATATGAGTAATTGCATTAAACATAAACAGACTAAATGCTCCAGTTAAAAGATGAAGATCATTAGAATGGTTCTAAAAATCCTACTTTTCAGAATTTATAATATCAGTCAAGAGAACGCTAATGGAGCGGCACCTGGGTGGCTCGGTTGGTTGAGTGACTGCCTTCAGCTCAGGTCATGATCCCAGGGTCCTGGGATCGAATCCTGCATTGGGCTCCCTGCTCTGTGGGTGAGCCTGCTTTTCCCTCTCCCTCTGCTTGCCGCTCTCCCTGCTTGTGCTCTCTCCCTCTCTGTCAAATAAATAAAATCTTAAAAAGAAAAAAAGAATGCTGATGGAACTTTTCCTAGAGTACAAGGATCACTCATAATGATAAATTTATAAATGGTAAAATTTATATGTTCTTAATAACAGACTCAAAATGTGTAGACTAAAAATTGAGGGTACTAAAAAGAGAAATAGACAAATCCACAATCTAAGTGAGATATTTTACCACAGCTCCCTCAGTAACTGGAAGAATAAGCCCACAAACATCCATAAATACACAGGAGGGTTGGCCTACATGACCCAATGAATGCACATGGAACACGGCACTAACAACTACAAAATCACCATTCTTTGCAAGCATGCATGGATCATTTTCAAAAGTTGACTTTAATATGCCAGGATTGGGCACTTATGCATACATTTTCTCCTCTGATCATCATAAAATTGTGAAATAATCATCTAGGCTGAAATCCTCCAGACTCACTCTGCCCCATTCTCTGTCATGCTCTATGTCCTGTGAAGTTGACAAATACTGGGTGCATTCGCAGATGCCTTTCTCCTCTAGCTCCTGGTTGAGTCCATCCAGTGGGAGCCAAGAACAAGAGACTATTGGGTAAAAGGAGGGTAGAGTCAGGGAATTTACTGTCCCTGCCCACCCCCCCACCCCACCCCACCCGCGCCGTGGGGTTGCTGAGGATGGCTGCTCCATCTTCCCTGCCTACGTCTGCTCCTGGCAGGCTGCACTCTTGAGACAGCAGCCCTCTCCAAGCCCAGTACCCATTCCTCCCCTTGCTGCCTCTCAGGTCTAAGGGTGGTAATGGCTGTTCTTAGTGGGTCTTCCTGAGCCCTGTCCTCACCCTTCCAACGGTCCCTTCACTAAGTTCTCTTCAAATTACTCAGCTAGGGTGTGCCATCTGTTTCCTGCAAGAATCCTGGGCTGAGTATTAGCATCCCCATCTGCCTTTAAGGAAACATAAGCTCAGGTAGCAACTCACACAAGGTTACAGCTGTATCTCCCCTCTAGGTGTAGAAATAAGGGCAATTTCATCCCTAGCTCCCATAATAAATTATTAAATTTAGACAACAGTATGCCCTGTTAATATGTCAATTATTAAAATAATTTTTTGGTACACCTGGGGGTAGCTCAGTGGGTTAAAGCCTCTGCCTTCGGCTCAGGTCATGATCCGGGAGTCCTGGGATTGAGCCATGCATCAGGCTCTCTACTCAGCAGGGAGCCTGCTTCCCCACCCCCTCTGTCTGCCTCTCTGCCAACTTGTGATCTCTGTCTGTCAAATAAATAAATAAAATCTTTAAAATAATAATAATAATAATAATAATTTGTGAATGTGAGTTATAACATGGCCTTTTTAAGTTTCTTAAATGTTAGGAACACCATGTCTTCCATTGAAAGTATGTTTGTTCAGTTGTTTGTTCATTAATTTTTGGTGCTTGATGCCTTTTAGAGGAAGTTTTCCAATAGAGTAAAGATAACCTCTGAATTTCAGACTCTATGACATTTTGTCTTCCTACTTTGCTATTTTTCAGATCGACATGAGGTTATCTCCAAAGAAATACTGGAGCTGGACCCATGGGAGAACCAATGGAATGTTGTAGCCATCAATGTCCTCATGCATGACAGTTATGATGTTTGCCTGGTGGCCAGGATGAACCCCCGAGACCTCATCCCCCCACCTTCAGATCTGGTGGAAGAAGGCCATGAACACTGAGGTCAGTATTTACTGTAGGACCTCCTGCTGTGTCTACACGGGAGGCACTAGGAATGGAAAAAGCCCACAGGCACCAGCCAGTCACCCTGAACATGTGTGTTATATGCATAGCGGTCCATGTGCAAAGCTGTGTGTGCTGGATATTGTGATAGGGACCTCCAGTTGGCTAGAATGGACAAAACATTACAAGGTCAAATGTGGCAACAGCACAGGAAGAACACAGGGTGAGTGCCATAGGAGTCAAGGGATGCAGAGACCTCACACTGCTGGGGACTCAAGGACAGCATCGTCAAGGAGCAGACCTTTTACTGGGGCCTCAGATGGTGAAGAAGCAATCCCATGGGTGCAGCTCATGGGGACATGAGTCAGCTCATGGGTCAGATTGCCCGGGCCATGGGCTCTGCTACTAAGGCTGGAAAAGGAGATTATAGACAAGTGACCAACACCTATAAAAGCAAAGACTGTGGACCTGGTCTCTGAGCAGGGGAATCATCTCACCATCTTGTGATGTTAAAGGAAGACTTCCCTCTGTGCTCTCTTCCAGTTTCAATCTTACAGAGACTCTCTATTCTCGTGTAGAATACTCTTCTACCACAGCAACGTTGCCCAGAATGGGGTTAGCAGTGAACCACAAGTTCCTAACAGCTCAGGCACTCAAGCCTAACCACAGTGAGCAGAAAAACTCTACCCTCATCCAGGCCCTGGCAGTGTCCTGGACTAGACTTATCCAGGCTGCCCCCCAGCACACATGACCTTGCAGGCTGGCCCTGACCAGGCTCTGGAGTGGAGGAGAGAAGAAGCACATCCCTTTGGCTGCTGGCTGCCTGCCCTCTTACCTAGCCTTTGCAAGGTCTTCCCCAAGACTGCCAATAGGGATGGAGCCGCCTGCTCCGGCCCACAGTTGAGCATAATCAGAAAACAGCCAGTCCCAGAATATACTTTAGGGGTGACATTTAAATGACACATGGGGAATTCATCTCTCTGACTTACCATTCATACTTCTGGAAGTACAGTGGATTCAAAGAGTGCACTTTTGTAGCTGTTCCTCGATAACTTCTCCAGAGTTTCCCATTGCACAGGGCTCTTTTTTAAAACAGGAGTGGTCAGTAAATTCCCTAGAACCTTCTCAGAGGGAGACAATGCTAGATTGAGACAGCTCTTGTCTGGTGCCAAGTCGTGTGACCATGACAACCATGAGCCCATGGTCCCAGGTTCCAGCTGCTGAAGCAGGCAGAAGAGGCAGGCCCAGTGCCTCTTTCTGCCCTGTTTCTGCCATCATGACGGGGGTCCACTAAGACCCCACGCAGGTTGTCCCCAAGTAGGCCAGACTCTAGGAGGGCAGGGGCCATGCCTGTCACTTTGCAATGGCGCCACTTGGAACCTGCACTGAGCAAAGTGAAGAGAAGTTGATGCTTCTCCCTGGCCAAGGCTCCTAATCTCTGTGGGGAGGGGGAGGGGGGGGTCTTGCTACAAAGGCAGAGTAGTTCCTCTGAGTGAGCTGTGCTGTGGTCGTGGTCGCAGAGAGTCCCCCCAGCTCTGTTTCCCCGACTTCCTCTTAGCAGAACCGCAGTGCCTGCCCCACCCCTCGAGCACACACTAGAAGCTGCCACACTTCCCTGCATCCAGGAAACCCTCGTCAGTGTGTCATGATACAACTTCTCCATCCATCGGGTTCAAGATTTAGGCTCTCCTGCCAGCCTTGCTGTTTCGCTAGCTGTGTGATCTCTCCAGCAAGATAACCTCTCCAAAGTCTCATTTTCCCCATATGCAGAAAAGGGAGAAAAATGCTTTTTAGGGTTGGCACGAAGACCGAGTGAGAAAGTGCTGAGCAACGTTGCTGTCAGATACTGAAACAACAAACAGCCTTCAGCTGCCATGATTTCTAGAACCGTTTTCATTGTCATCCGCGCTTCCCAAAGCACAGCGCCCACAGCAATCCCAGGGCTTGAGTGGGCTCTGGGGGGACCGTAGGGGAAACTGTGCACTCGGTGTGAGATGGTTCTTCATTTCCCAGACTCAGCCACTCAGCTCCTCCAGGTGGCGGGCAGAGGAATAAGCAAGGTTTCGCTTTTAGTATCTAATGGAAGCCCTGGGTGCTGCTTGTCTGACTTTCATATTCGCAGTTAAACACAAGACACCTCTACCCTCCTGTTGTCCGAGAGTGTCAGAGATGCCACGTTGAATTCCTACCGCTCCAGTTTTGACCTCAACTGAAGGCCATCTCTTCATGCGGGGATATGTATGTCATGGAGCACTCTTGACGACTTCAACTCTTTGCTAGTTCTGATCTTCGTGAGGCAAGATTTCTGGACACGGAGTGCAGAACACAGTAGGGAAATGATCTGGATGCCGGGGCTGGCAAAAGATGGCGGCCGCCAGCACCTCCGGGTCTGGCTTGCATGCACCAAGAAAGCGCCACTGTTCCTACTGATTGACTTTATAATGAGCAGATGCTTTCAGTTTGAACTTGCAGAATAAAAACGTACTAATGAAAGGTCGCCTTTGTTTCTCTTCGTATTGCAATTCAATGTCCATTTCTCTCATTTCCTGTGCCCAGGAAGTACTGAGCATCCCAGGGCACTTCCTTTGGGTCAGAGGCATGATCTGAGGCCCAGCACCCCCCACCGATGGCCCCTACTCTGCCCTTGCAATGCTGGGGCTCCCCAGAGCCCCATTCTAAGGAGAGCGTGCCAACGCTGGGTCTGCAGCCTTGGAGGAGTGGGCCCTGGGAGGGTAGACCAGGAAGAGGGTAGACCAGGAAGAGGAATGTCCCCATGGCACGGATCCGACAGCACCCCGCCCTGGTTGAGCCACTCCCCCCCGCCCCAGACCTGGCACTACCAGAGTATCCTGGATAAAGCGGGAGGCCACGGAGGCGTTTCTCAGAGGGGTGCTGCATGAGGCAGATCACAAAACACCAGCAGTCGGAGAACCTGGTCTTTCTCATGGTCTGAGCTGTGATGCGGGGCTCTGCCCTCGATGAGTTCACGTTCTGCAGGAGGGAAGAGAGCAAGCACGGGGACTTGACACCTTATGAGGAAGTAGGGTCTACACCCACAACAGGAAAAGTGCAGTGTAGTTCAGGGTATCTCTGCATTTGTTTCTATCGCGCTAGAAAAACAACCACAAATTTAGCAGCTCGTTACCATACAGAGCTGTGATCTCACACTTCCGTAGTCTAAAAGTCTGAAATGGACGTCAGTCAGCCGAAATCAGGGCGTCCCAGGACTGCGCTCCTCCGGGAGGTGAGGCCCTAGGGTCAAATCCACATCCTTGCCTTTTTCAGTCTCCAGAGGCCACTGGCATGTCTTGGCTTGTATTCCCTTCTTCCATCGTCTAAGCCAAGGATCTCGTCTGTTCTGCCTGCCCGGATTGCCTCCTCTGTCTCCCGCTTCTGATCCCTCCCCATTTCTGGTGGTATCCAGGTATCCTGCCCAGGTATCCAGGATCATCTTCCCATCTTAAGGTCAACTGGCCGGCAGTTTAATTCCTCTTGGCCACAAAACGTTCGACAGGCAAGGTTTTCAAGGGTTAGGATGTACACAGTTGAGGGACACCATTATTCTGCCTACCACACTAAACGAATGCCTGACTTAGCCATAGAGTATGTCTGTGCACAACATGTGTAGGACCTTCCAGGCTCACTGAAGGTTGGGGGCCCCAGGGGTTACAAGGCAAGTGTAAATGCAGATGTGTGACCATGAGAGCTGTGGTCTCAGAGACCTCCATGACATCCTTATGGGGGTTGGGGGGTGGGGACCATGAGAAGGAAAGACCCTCCTTGCCTACAGGATTATTTCCACTCTGCTTTAACATGAAGCCTTTGATATTGGCCATAAGACTCAAAGAAGTATAGTAACAACTAAACACAAGCCATAACCTAACTTAAATGCTTCTCTGGTACAACCAAAGTGATCCAAGGTGCTGGGGGAAGCCCAGGGAAGAGGACCCTTGGTTTTAGAGGGTGCTGCGGGCTCGGAGGGTAGGACACCCTCAGGCTTTGCCGGATAGACAAAGAAGGGTGTTCTAGGCTCAGGAACACCCTAGGCAGAGGTCCCAGCATAGGAAAGGGCCTGGTGTGTTCTGGATACAGAGAGAAGCTCTGTGCCAGCAGTATGTAGATTGGTGGCTGGAGAGGCAGACTGGGCCAGGCTGGGAAGGACCCTGGGTGTGGACGCATGGAAGCCAGTGTGGGATTTTATAAAGATCACTTTGGGGCACCTGGGTGGCTCAGTGGGTTAAGCCGCTGCCTTCGGCTCAGGTCATGATCTCAGGGTCCTGGGATCGAGGCCCGAATCCGGCTCTCTGCTCAGCAGGGAGCCTGCTTCTCTCTCTCTCTCTCTCTCTCTCTCTCTGCCTGCCTCTCTGTCTACTTGTGATCTCTCTCTGTCAAATAAATAAATAAAATCTTTAAAAAAAAAAAAAAAGATCACTTTGATGGTCATACCTCAGAATGGATAGGCATGGGCCACCTGATAGACAGCTGTTGGCAGAGTCCAGACAAGAGGCCAACCAAGGGGACAGTGGGAATGAGGAGACAGACCCCCACATTGTTCAACAATTGACTGCACAATGTAAATGAGTAGAAATTTAATTACAGTGTGCCACTTGGGTCTGAAGTGAATGATTTTTTTAAAAGACAATTGACTGTCTCAAACACTGGGCAGAAGACATGAACAGACATTTCTGCAAAGAAGACATCCAGATGGCCAACAGACACATGAAAAAGTGCTCCACATCACTCGGCATCAGGGAAATACCAATCAAAACCACAATGTGACACCACCTCACACCAGTCAGAATGGCTAAAATTAACAACACAGGAAACAACAAATGTTGGTGAGGACGCAGAGAGAGGGGAACCCTTCTGCACTGTTGGTGGGAATGCAAGCTGGTGCAGCCACTCTGGAAAACAGTATGGAGGTTCCTCAAGAAGTTAAAAATAGAGCTGCCCTATGACCCAGCAATTGAACTACTCAGTTTTTATCCAAAGGATACAAAATTACTGATTCTAAGGGGCACATGCACCCCAATGTTTGTAACAGCAATGTCCACAATAGCCAATTTATAGAAAGAGCCCAGCTGTCCACTAACAGATGAGTGGATAAAGAAGATGTGGTACATATATACAGTGGAATATTAGCCATCCAAAAGAATGCAATCTTGTCATTTGCAATAATGTGGATGGAACTAAAGAGTATTAGGCTAAACAAAATAAGTCAGTCAGAGAAAGACAACTATTGTATGATCTCACTCACATGTGGAATTTAAGAAACAAAACAGATGAACACAGGGGAAAGGAAGGAAAATTAAGACGAAATCAGAGAGGGAGACAAACTATAAGAGACTCTCAGCTAGAGGGATCAAACTGAGGGTTGCTGAGGGGGTGGGTAGGGGGATGGGATAACTGGGTAATGGGCACTAAGGAGGGCACTCGATGTAGTGAGCACCGGGTGTCATATGGAACTGATGAATTACTAAACTCTACCTCTGAAACTAAACAAAATGAAAAATAATAAATAAATAATAAACACAATGAAAGACCATTGACTAAAGTAAAACTGATAACAGTCATTGTGGGATTTATGATATACACAGAAGTAAATTATGTAAAAACAACAGAGCAAAGGAAAGGAACTGAGAAATAAAGCATATGCTGTTAGGAGGGCTTTGTGCTGTATCAGAAGAGGTCTAATATTATCTGAAAGTAGAATGCAGTAAGTTGACAGCACTTATTGTAAACCCTAGAGCAACTGCAGCAAAATAGAATTAAAAAGTACAGCTAACAATAGTGATGATTAAAGGGAATACTCAAACAATTACTAGTGCAAAGGAGGCAGGAAAAGAAGGAAAAGGCACGAAGAACAGAAGACAAATCAAAAACGAAGAGCAAGATGGGAGATGTAATCACAAACATATGGATACCTACACTAGATATAAATAAGCTAGACACTCAAAAATAATTTTTTTTAAGATTTTATTTATTTATTTGACAGAGAGAGAGATCACAAGGAGGCAGAGAGGCTGGCAGAGAGAGAGAAGCAGGTTCCCCACTGAGCAGAGAGCCCGATGCGGGGCTCAATCCCAGGACCCTGAGATCATGACCCGAGCCAAAGGCAGAGGTTTCAACCCACTGAGCTACCCAGGCGCCCCTCAAAAATAATTTTTATTTTAATTCAGAGATTATCAGACTGGATCTAAAAAAAAAAAAAAGCAAGACTTATCTTGAAATAGAAGACACTGGCAAACTCTAAAAAGACATTAGGAAGATCCTAAATGCTATTTCTGTCTTATTGAGATGTACATAAATCTTCTTTAAAAGTTCAACAAGGGGGCACCTGTGTGGCTCAGTCAGAAGAGCATGTGACTCTTGATCTCAGCGGCTGAGTTCAAGCCCCACACTGGGTGTAGAGATTGCTAGAAAAAATAAGTAAATAAACATTTAAAAAAATAAATAAAAGCTAAATAAGTTTCTTGACAGTTTTGCAACCTAGGACCGGCTTCTTCTTAAGCCAAGTCTCCCTCTCTCAAATGTAAACATCCAGAAGGTTGGTGCCTGTCTCCCCTTCTCCCAGGAGTTTAAAGCCAGGCCCCAAGATGCAACTGCCTGCTTGTCAGGGGATAGGAAGAATTTTACTTTTCCTTTGGATAAGGACAACTAGCTTGTGTATGGTGGTTTGTGCCTGCCGGGCTGTAGGAAATGGTAAGCTTTGCGATCTCTTTAGTAGATCGCCTGAGAGGCACATCACAGATTGGTTCAATGCTTGTGCAATAACGAAACTGTTTTCTTTCTCTTCTCCCTTTGTGGAGAGGTTTTCTGGGTTTACAAGAGTTTGTCATTATTTTCCCAATAGTATGTCACTATGTGTGTGTTTATACATGTATAGCACTGACTGGTGTGTGTGGGGGGGGCGGAGGCAGGGAATGGGGATATGTGGCAAGAATCCTAAGAAACTGGTACAGCACATCCCTCCAGGACTCTGGAACTGGGAGACTGGGATCAGAGACAGAAGGGAGAAACCATACTTTTTTTAATATACTCTGTGTGGCAACTGAACTAAGCACATACTTTGTCTTTCAGAAAGATGCATAATTTCCCATCACTTTGTACTGCCTGCTGGAGGTTTTTCTCTATATGATTAATGAAAATTGACCCAATAGCAGCTCCCTACAGCACCCTACATGCTCCAGTCATTTAACCTCCGAAGAGCCTGCCAGCCCTGTGAGGTAGTTGCCGCTGTTATGTGCAGTATTTTAGAGACAGGAAACCTGATGCTTGTCCAAGGTCACAGGGTTGGGGACACACTGACTCGGGATTCACACCCAGACCGGCCCCTGTGTGCCAACCACATGCCCGGTGTCCCTCCAACTCGGGGTCTTGGTGGCAGCACCCATCAGCTGCTTCCTGGGGACCTAGAGCCGCCAGCCTGGCAGCTCTGGCTCTGTGCTGGGAGCCACCAGACCAGACTTTCGCAGTCCAGAGTTTCAGCTCTCCTGGCTCTCCCGCGCCTGGTCCAGCCCAAGTTCTGCCTGCCGTGGTTGTGGGTCAGACAGGAGCCAGCTGCCAGGTGGGATGTGAAACTCAGTGGAGTCAGGACTCCAGAGCCAAGAACACTAATTACATCAGGCTCCATGGAGAAGGGAGGTCGAGCTGCCAGGATTGCTCTTTGGTTCATTTAAAACCAGAAAGGAGGAAGGATGGTAGCATATTGAGCAGGAAAACCCAAGGGCCACCTGGAAAACAGACTTGGATCTGGTGGCTCCAGCCCCAGACCCCTGTCTGCTCAGGCAGGGAAGGGATCACTGTCCCGTGGATAAGGGCTGCTCTGCCCAGGCGTCAGGTGCCAGCTAGCAAGGGTCAGCTCAGCCAGCGCCACACCTCCCGCGCCACCTTCTGGGGGTCTTACTGCGCTGGGGCTTCAGGCCAAGCCCCTCCTGGGGCGCTAGCCCCGCCCCGCCCCGCCCCTCTCCCGGAGCCCGCGGCTCCCCCAGGGCTGCAGCCAGCAAGAGACAAGCGGTCAGTGAAGCAGCTCCTCCCCCTGGTGGCTGCACCGGATGCCTTCCGGCGCCCGAGCCCCAGACTCCAGAACCAGGCTCGCTCCCCAGGCCCCGGCAGTCAACTTGCAGGTGCAGAGCCCGCTCCCGACACACCCCCGACCGCGGGGATCAGGAGAAGCAAGATCAGGAGTGACGAAGTGCCTTAGACGTCGTCTGGAAAGAGGGCACAGAAATAAGGTCTACAAAGTGATAAGCAAAAAAGCTGGGGGGGAAAACAAAAACAAAAAACGAGCAAGAGGGGTGAGCTGATGTCACAGAACGGGAAACCTGAATGGCTCATAAGCAAATGACAAGGTGCTCAGCCTCACTAGAATTCAGAGAAAAGCAATTCCGGCCCAGAAGAGATGACTTCGCAACCCCGCATTGGCAGAAAGCAGATGGCAAGAACGAGAAGGCTGTCCTGACCCCGCATGGCCCCACCCCCACTGCCCCACCGGGCACTTAGGGGAAGCCTCTTTGGAGCATGGCTTGGTGCGGGACATCTCCTAGGTGCACACCGGCGAGAAACCCTTGTCCACCAGGCATTTACAGCAGCACTCTTTGTAGTAACCGGCAGGGTGTCAGAAAATGACCCCTATGTCCCTCAACAGGAAGAATGGATGGCTTCTCTAGGTGCCTTCAACCCTCTGTGGAAGTTAGAACAAACCAGAACGTTCATATCTGTGTGGATAAATCTCAGAAACATTGTATTGAATAAAAACAAGCAAATAGAATTATAGATCCCACAGGAAACTATTTCCATAAAGCTTAAAACATGCAAAATGATGCTGTCTATGGCTTAGAGATGTGTACATATGTCATAAAAGTTGGGGTGCCTGGGTGGCTCAGTGGGTTAAAGCCTCTGCTTTTGGCTCGGGTCATGATCCCAGGGTCCTGGGATGGAACCCCTGCAACGGGTTCTCTGCTCAGCGGGAAGTCTGCTTCCCCCCCCTCTCTTCCTGCCTCTCTGCCAACTTGTGATCTCTGTCTGTCAAATAAATAAATAAAATCTCTAAAAAAAAATAAATAGCACAGATGACAAAGATCCACAATGATCTCAGATAGGGTTGTGTGTGGGGAGAGAGAGAAACGTGATGGAGAAGGACCCAAAGCAGACTTTAGGTTCATCAGAATGTTTCCCAGACTTCAAGGATTCCCAACCAAGTACATGCCACAACGTCAGGATTTGTTTAGCCGAGTGATGGTCACACAAGTATCAGTCGTATTGTTCCCTATGTTTTCCTATCTATTTAAAATATATTTTATAAGTGTACAATATATTTTTAAAACATGCTTTGGAGTGGGACCTACATAGCATTCCCTGGATTTGACCCTAGCCTCCCACCCCCGGCTGTGTGACATTGGCCCAGCCACTTAACTTGTCTGAATCTGAGCTTCCTTTTCTGTATTAAGAAGATAGTAAGACTACCCTGTCAAAAGAAATGATAGGGTCAGTCATTGAGCAAATCATATGGCTCGCCTGCCACTGGCCAGGCACACTGCTTGACCATTCCAGGTTGGCTCAGAGGACAGGACAGCAGGACCCCACAGGAGGCCAAGCGGGTGGCTCAGGAGACCCCTAGTCTCCCACCTTGGGGGCCCACCAACAATAGTAGGCGGCATACCAAGATAAAAGCTCACCAAGCCCTCTGGCAGAATAGTCACTTCTTTTTCAATTCCCTTACAGTCCTTCCACATGTGTCCAGGAGACGTCTCCGTGGATCTAACATGCTTCCTATTTCTCCAACACAAGCTCATCTCCCTTTATACCAGAAAGATCGCAGGCCCCAGCCTTAGAGTCTCTGTAGGCAGACATCTAGGGAAAACATAACGGTCCTACTGGTTTCCCCTCCTCTCCAAAAGTAGGGCATTCCTCTGAAAACTCACACAAGACAGAATGGCTTAAAGCAAGGAGCAATCACCATTCATTTATATGGAAAATTTTTTAGCATATCCAGATTCAAAAAGTAAACTCTCTAAGGCTTTTCTGATACCTCAGGACATGTCTTGCTAACGGATGCACAGAGTGAATCGAGATAAGGCGCAGATGCTCAGGGATACGGGCTTGATGCTGAGACGCTGAGCAGAGATCTGGCAGAGGGCGCTGGGCGGCACCTGTCTTGCTGCTCTGAGCAATTATTCTATCATTAGAATCATAGGAAAGAAATCACAGGAGGGAAACACAAAAGAAGTTCTGGAGAATCCTGAGCTTGCAGAAGCTCTCTCCAAAGAGCCAAAGCAAAAGGGCTTCAACAAACAGGAAGTAGGGTGTGCATTTCGGATGAAGAGGACAGGGCATTTGAATTGCATTAAAAATGCAGTCCTTGCACTGAAGCCTCTACCGTAGGCTGATAGAAAGAACTCTCTAACAGTGCAGAGTCCCAGTCAGAAAGTCTAGGGAGAAGCCTGAGGATATGCATTTTTCTGTGTACCCTGCCTTCTCCCTAACCCCAACCCTTTCTCTTCTCTCTCTCCACACCCCATCCAGACTCTCCGGCAGGTACTACATGGAACCTGCTTTGAGAAACACTCCAATAGCAGTCTGTCCCTGTGGCCACTCCCAGTCAGGCCAGTGGGACTTCTGAAAAGTCCACAGTGCCAGAATCTTTGTGTATGGGCCTGCCATCCCCTCATCCCCTAAGATCATGAGTTCCTTGAGGATGGGGACCCAGGTCTGGTCACCTCACATCCCTGGCCTAGTTTGCGCAGTCTATAACAGGACTTCATACATGTTTGTGGCAGAGGAAAGGGGTCTCTTGGAGTGACACACCGCTTTGCCCCTGGCTTCTCGGCTTGCCTCTCCTGATGCAGAATTTCCACCCTGTGCAGGAGCTGGGACAATAGTTATTTTCAGTGTATCATGCCTAAGGGAGAGCCTCTACTCCATGAACGGGAGCTACATGGAAGAAAGGAGCCTTTAACTTGCGGCCACACTCATCTAGAATTTAGCCTCTGCAACAGGTAGCTGAGAGGCAGGGAGAGGTTCGGGTGCAGAAGAGTTAACACTGAAGTCCTCGCTGCTTTGGAAAGGGCTTCTTACAAAGTTGTCCTTGCCCAGCATCTGGCAAGTTGGGTTTGGAAGGTCCCCACTCCCCGGACTGATAAGACTGGCTCATTGTGCCTCATTGTTTATGCAAACCCACATGCTTTACGCCGAACACCTGACTTCCTTCTCAGAGTCTAGAATTTTGCTATGTGCTAGGCAGAAGCTACCTACGTGACCAATCTCCAGTAAAAATCCTGATCACTCCATCTCTCCTGAGCGCCCCTGACTGGTGGCATCCCTCACGTGTGATAGAGGACATTGATTGTGTCCTGTGTGACTCCGCTGGGAAGCTGGTGCCTGTTTCCACTGGGATCCATCCCCCCCCACCCACCTTCCTGTGTTCTTTGCTGACTTTGCTTTGCCTTCTTTGACTGTATAAGTCCCAGCCATGGTATGAGTACTGCTAAGCTGTGTGAGTCCTTTCAGCAAATCACAGCATCTGGGGATGGTCTTGAAGACCTTCTGACATAGGACTGATAAATGCCGGCAGCCGGCCCCTCCCAGGGAGAAACCAGAACCTTGAACTGGGAGCTGGGAGGAGCTGGATCCTGGGTTCTGGCTGCCCCACCTGGAGCAGAGCTTCTGTTGTCAAAGCTAAGAGGGTCGGGGAGGGAAGGAGTCGTGGTTCAAATGTCACGGACTCATTGTTCTTACCCTGTTTCAGGAGGTTTTCTTGAATAAACGGTTCTTCCTTTGCCATGTGCCCTTAAGACAATTTCCAGAGCCTTTAAATGATTTCTTAAAAGATTTGCCCAGTCTTGCTTTTTTAGTGGATCTAAGGAGCTCCTCGCGCTTCCATTCCAGAAATGGAACTCTGAGCATTTTTTAAATAATTTAAAGTTTTTTAAATGGGGCCAATATCTCTAAAAATGCAGAGAGTAATGTAACAAACACTTATCTTTGACAAGGTGAACAGTTGGCCACATCCGCTTCATTTCTCAGCCTCCCCAAACCCATTTTTCTCTCTCCCTTCCCCGAGGTAAGCACTTCCCTAAAGCTGGCATGAATCCTTCTCCTCCACATTTTTACCCATTTACTGCACATATATTATAAATATTATATCCTGCGTGTGTGTATTACCATCAGCAAAACCGAGTATCATTTTGTGCTCTAAACTTCATACACATCTTATCAGATTTTACATGCAGATCTGCAACCTGATATTTTCACTCGCCATTACAAGTATGAGATTTATCCCCGTGAACCCATGACCCACGTAGGTCTAACTCCTCTTCTAACTGCTATAAAGTACTCCCGTCATACCAAATGTAGTCATCTATTTGGCTACTGATGGTTATTTAATTGATTTCCAATTCTCTGCCAGTCCCAGCCAAGCTTCCTGGTCACCCTCAAGGGGCAGGTGCTTCTCTAGGGCAAATATCCAGGTGGGGACCACTGAGTTGTGGGCTCTCTGCATCTCAGCCTGCAGCCTGTATTTCCAGATGGGGCCAGAGTCACTTTATCAAACCTGGACGTGAATGGAGCTCCTTCTGGATGACAGGCGCCTTCTGAGGGCCCATACCTGCAGACACTTTCACCTGTGATTTCTTTAAAGTTCTTGAGTGAAACCAAGACCCCCAAACCAATCAATCATCCAAAACCATGAAGGAACCCAGACCCTACAAGGGAGTGGCAGCCATTGTTTGCACCACGCGTTCAGAACCAGACACGTGCCCTGTTACACCACCTTCCAACAACGGCCTAAAGAGCATTTTCTACATTTTGTTGTAGCTGAATCTGAGGACCAGGAGAAGCTGTTGGCTCGAGCAAGGCCACCATGAACAGAGCCCGGCCAATAACCAGACACACACCCCCAGGAGTTCTTTAAGCAGCACCCTGGGAAGAAGGAAGGAGAACTTGAACCCAAAGTGGCCAAGTTCACCTGTCATGTAATAGCTCCCTTTGGAATACAGCTGATCAAAAATAGTTACTTACGCATCCTGCCAATAGTCCTACTCCTGGGAGTATATGTTTTTTAAACAAAATAGTGCATACACCTGATCAAAAAGAGTTACTTACGCTTCCTGCCAATAGTCCTACTCCTAGGAGTATACATTTTTTAAACAAAATAGTGCATGTATCTACCAAGAATCATGTACAAAAAAGTTCATGCCACTCTTCATTATAGCCCAAAAATGGCAACTACCAAAATGCCCTTTGATGGTAGAATGGACAAATATATTTTGTATATACACAACAACATACTACACAGCAAAATGAATTAATAAACTAGGGGCGCCTGGCTGGCTCTTGATCTCAGGGTTGTGAGTTCAAGCCCCACATTGAGGATAGAGATTACTTAATAAAATAAAATCTTAAAAAGGAAAGGAGGAAGGGAGGGAGGAAGGAAAAAATAAACAAAATCTTTTAAAAAATAATTAATAGACTATAACTATAAGCAACAATATGGTTGAATCTCACCAACAAAATGTTGGTGAATGAATCTCACCAACAAAATGAAGAAGACAGACACAAACGAGTATATATAGCAATATTTCCTTTCTGTAAAGTCTAACAATAGGAAAAGTCATTGCACAGAACAAAGATCGGCAAACTACAGCCCACAGACCAAATGCTGCCCAAGACTCTGTTGTAAAGTTTTATTGCCATCCAGCCAAGTCCATTATTTACTGTTGCCCTGTGGCTGCTTTCTTGCTACAAGGACAGTATTCAGTAGCTGCAACAGAGACCCTCTAGCCTAAAAGGCTTAAGCTATTTACTGTTTGTTCCTTGCAAAATGTTTTCCAAAGGGCAGGGTAGTAGCTATCCTTAAAGAGGTGGTAGGGACTAGAATGGGCTTCAGGGGCCCTCTGAGGTACGAATCATGCTTCTTTCTCTTGAGCCGTGTGCTGGTCACGTGGTCGCATTCACCTTGGAAGACTTCATTTCGCTCTGAGCTCATAATTTACACACTTTTCTGTATATCTTTTACCAAAAGTTCACCCCAGAATTCTCTCTGCTCCCTCAGGACACTCCTCAGAAATGAGAATCAAAGAATTAAAAAAAAAACCCACTAGGCCAAAGAGAACAAGAAAGAGATGGTAACAGGGGAAAGATGTGAATGGAACTTCCGAATCTGGAAAACAGACAAACACGGAGTCATTTCGTCTTCCTCTCTCTGTCTGTTGTGTGCAAGGATGGGGCATGCAGAGGGGGAAGCGTGAGAACTGGAGTGCCACGTCCCTGGGAAGGCAGGCTTGTGCTGGGAGAGGCTGAAGACAGGAGGATCAGGGGCCAAAAATGTCCTTCATCTATTGTCGCCCTTGCATGAGTTGGGCTGCTCTGTAGAAATCTGGGTTGGAAATCAAAGTCTGTGCGGGCATGCCTCCCCAGCCCTCTCACCTGGGTGACTGACCTCCCCAGACAGGAAAAAAGACGTTGCCTCGGGATAGGTTTGCCCTATTTAGCAAATTTTAAAAAACAAGATACACAACTAAATTTGAATTTCCGATAAACACCTAATAATTTTTTTTAGTATAAGTTTGTCCCAAGTGTTGCATAGGACACCATCCTAAAACATTCACCATGGTTTCTCTGAAATTCAAATTTAACTAGGAATCTTGCGCTTTATCTGTAGACCACACTACATCTAGGGACATGAACAAGGGGACCCTGGATGGGGCACAGAGGCCCAGCAGAAGACAGGGGTTTGCAAGAGAGCCTGAAGTCCCGAGCCTCTTCCCCCACTCACCTACCAGACACCCAGCTGCCAGGGCTGCACCCCACCCTCCCATTTCCACTAAAGGATTCTGGAGGAAAAGAAGTAGACACACATGAAGAACCAGCCATCAGAATGACTTCAGACTTCTCAACAGCAGTGGGGACAGCTTCAAAATTTTGAAGAACAAGTATTTCTAACCCAGATTTCTACATAGCAACCAAGCTTCCCCACAAGAGTGAAATAGGGGTGCCTGGGTGGCTCAGTGGGTTAAAGTGTCTGCCTTCGGCCTGGGTCATGATCCCGGGGTCCTGGGATGAAGCCCCACATCGGCCTCTCTGCTCGGTGGGGAGCCTGCTTCCTTCTCTCTCTCTGCCTGCCTCTCTGCCTACTTGTGATCTCTGTCAAATAAATAAATAAAAATAATTTTTAAAAAAAGAAAGTAAGATAAAGACTTTTCAGTCCCCCAAGGACCCACACAGCATGCCTTTAAGATGTGAGAGAGGAAGTAGTCCACCAAACCAGGAAGTTCACTGGGAAAGGGGAAGGCTTAATGTCCAAGAAATGAGACTCAGCCCTGAGGAGGCATAAAGGGACATCTCTGTGAGGAGATGGGCACCAGGACACCAGTGGGCTGCAGGCCAGAAGGACTCTAGTCCAAATAGGAATCCAACGAGCAAGAGGGACATCTAAGCAAAGACCCTTACAGGGTACCTGATTCTTCCCTCTACATTGAGCGTTGTCACTGAGCTTGTCCAAGAATGTGAGGATAAGTGAGAGACTGGCACTTACAAAGTCAAACAAATGAAAAAAGTAGTTAACTCGCAGAGGAAAACATGTGTGAGGAAGGAAATGGAATCATAAAACACTATTTTGCTGGGAACAACAGGTACGTAGTTGTGATGACAGTAGCATCAAGCTGACCAAAATGGGGACACAACTATATTGGGAACAAACATGGTGGGGTTGGTGGGGGATGTGGAAGAAGGCGGAAGAAAGCAAACCTAATCTTCAATGCGAGCAAGTCAGTAGAAAGGGTCTAAAGTTGGGGCAGCTGGGTAGCTTGGTCAGTTAAGCGTCTGCCTTCAGCTCAAGTCATGATCTCAGGGTCCTGGAATCGCCTGCATCAGGCTCTCTGCTTGGCGGGGAGCCTGCTTCTCCCTCTCCCTGCCCCTCTGCTTGCTTACATTCTCTCTCTCTCTATCTCTGTGTCAAATGGATAAATAAAAAATCTTAAATAAATAAACAAACAAAAAACTTTTTAAAAAGTCTTCCAGGAAAAAGAAGCACGATCTGAGGAGAAAACACCAGTGGAGTTCACATACTGGGCAGGGCTGGAGGCCATCCAAGGTCAGGTGGATTCATGGTCAATCCAGTCTGCCCAGTCCCATTCAGCCATGGACCAGCGCAGGGAAAGCATAGTTGAGATTTTACCAGACACATGCTTTGAAAGACAGAGGTGCGAGGGCATCGGTTCTTTCTTGTGCTTTTGTATTTTTGTATTTTGTTTTGATCACCACAGTAAGTCTGAAGATTTACAGAAAGGGTCTTTAAGGGAGGAAGGGTGACCTTTCTTCCTTCTCCCTTCCTGCGGGCTACCCTGCAGGAATAGGGCTGGCCCTTGAGTAGCCACATTGGACCACGAGGCGCCACACGTGGCAGAGCCCTAAGATAGAAGGAGCCTGGGTATCTGAAACCATGCAGCCTGGCAGGGACCCTGGAAAGGCTACTTCCAGACTTCTCAAAAATGAAAGAAATTAATCTTACATGGATAAGCTGCTTCTATTGGAGGTTTTCGGTAATAAGCAGCCAAGCCTAACCATAACTGAACACAAACACCATCGAGGACCATTGAGCAACAGACAGGAGAGCTTTAGAAGCCTGTGGAAGGTGAGCTGGACATGCCACTAGGAGGGAGAAGGAGCAGTTAGAGATGCATGTGTCCTGGCAGACAGTGAAATGCCCAAACAAGGGCGGGATGGGGGAGAGGTCAGTATTGGGGTGGAGGGGATGATGACAAGGGGACAGGTTAAAGTTTCCAAACCTGGGCATTGTCAAAGTGATGGTTGGATTAAGCACAGTTAGGAAACAGGACAAGGAAATTATGAAGCAAGATAATGACCTTGATTTTCCTTTCTTATTCACGTCCTAATTTTCTGATTTCTTTTTAGACCCATGCTAATTTTCACTGGGCTCATGTTAATGAAGAGCTGCTTTTAACAAAACTCCAGGGGCAGGGTGGGTAATTTGGGGGGCACAGAGAGGAGCTATTAATTATGAACTGCTTTAGAAAGTGCCCAGTGTGCTAAGGACTTTACACACTTACGCTCACCGAGCTCTCGCAGCCCCGTGGTGAGGGAGTCCTATTCCATTTTTCCTCTGTACTGGTTCAGGAGATTCTGATTCACAGGTTGAGTTGCTTGCCTACTGTGTCAAAGTTCATCAAACCTGGGTTTGAGGCTGGGCCTTCTGACTGCAACACCTGAGCCCCTAATTCCAACAGCATAAGACTCTCCCTTAGATTTATCTCTCTGGGACTTTGTCCCAAGCCTCTTCTTTAAGGGGACAGTTATGGAGGCATGACCTCAGATTCAGCAGACCTGGGTCCCAGCTGTGCTGCAAAGGTAGCTAATTCTTCCTATGATCCTATCAGCTAGGTTCCCCCAGGATTCCAGGAAGCAGATGCTGAAATAGAGATAGGAGCACGCTATCGGGGGTAATTCCTGGGATGGGGCAGGGAGGACCCTTGGACCTGGCAGAGGTAGAAATAGAAGGCCCTTGAATCACAATATCCCTAGGAATGGACTTGAGCCATGCCAGGAGACCACTGCTTGGCTCAGAGGCCGGGGCAGCCCTGCAGGAGCTCACCGCAGGAGGTTGGCGGCCACCCACTGCTCAGGGAGCTCTGAGCACCCATCTCTGCCCTCTGTACTCCTCAGCATGGCCTGCACCAGCAGGGAATCTCGGTCCTTCTACTACCATGAGGGAGCCGAGAACTACTGACTCCAGACTGCCCCCCTGAATGCTGTGTCTCACCCCAAAGCTGTAGGCTTAGAAACAATTTGAGTAGCCAAAAGCTGGGAGCACCCCAAATGCCCATTGACAGGTGATAGATAAACCAAGTGTGGTTTATACACACAATGGAGCAGTGTTCACCCTTGAAAAGGGCGACTTTCTAACACAGGCTACAACACGGATGAAACTTGGACATTACGCCAAGTGAAAGAAGCCCACCCCAAGAGGATAAACACTCTCTGATCCCACTTACATGAGGTCCCTGTAGTGGTCACAGTCCTGGAGACAGTAGCGGGGTGGCTGCCAGGGGCGGGGGCAAGGAGGGATTGGGAATTACTGTGTAATGGGGTCCGAGTGTCAGTTTGGGAGGGCAAGAAAGTTCTGGAAACGGATGGTGGGCATGGTTGCACAACAGTGTGAATGTGCTTAACACCAGCGAACTAGATGCTAAGAAATACATTCCTTTCATGCATCCGGGTAAAACAGTTAAGTTTAATGTCATGTGGATTTTACCATTATTTAAAATAAACTAAGAAACGATGTTGCCTCCTCTCAGGGTTATTGTGCAGGCCACATTAAAGGAGGTAATAGACATTAAGTTGCTGGGCCAGGCGTCCTGGCTCAGAGCAGGTGTCTGTCGGTGTAGACCGCCCCTCCTACCCAGTGGCTCCATTGTCCAGCCCGGCACAGTGAGGGGAGAGGGAAGAAGCAGGCCTTTGATAAGAGGTCGCACCAGGACCTCTTGACCCACAGGGGGACCTGTCCACCAGCCCACAACAGACCAGCTTTTCCATGGGGCACCTCAGGGCTGGTTTGAGGCCTGCAGGGGAGACCCTAGGAACTGCAGGCAGCCAGTGACCGTTTCCACTAGCGCCCCCTGCTGCCTCCCTCTCCTCTCCAAGTCAGCGCAGGGCAGGGCCTGGGAGCCCTGTGGGAACAGCTGGTTTGCTCCACCCACGTCCTAGGTACTGGTTAGTCCCACCCACCTTAAGGTCCTCCTGAACACGCAACCCTCTACAACCTGTGCAGAGAGTAACTTCCTATGGTTTGCCTTAATACCGATTCTCCCTAAAGGCAGAACGTGTCAGCACCGGCCACATGTCCCCAGTGTGGGCAGGCCAAGGCAGCAGACAGGGGCATGTGAGCAGGGCCCGCTCAGGAGGGCCCCACAACAGGTGGCCGAGTGACGGTCCCTTCATCCTGGGGGTCTCATCCTCACGTGGGGAGGGGGCAGCCCATGCTTTTCCCCTCATCCTGGGAGGGGTGCCCCAACCAGGATATCAGGGTGGGAAGGCAGGTACAGTGGGAAAGAAGGGGCAGGAGACCAGAGCAGGAAGTAGACAAGCCTGTCATGGGATCACACAGATTCTCCCACTTCCCGCAAACCCAGGAGAAACTACTTTTTATCTTCCTCTCTAGAACTGACCCAGGCTCCTGCACAAGCTCCAGCTCATGGGGAGGAGGGGGGCGGAGAGAGGGACGGGGTTGGGGCAGGGGGAGCCATTCAGATAGTGGGATGGTTTTCCTCTGAACTGGAAGTTTAAACAAGTCCTCTGTGCTCCGTCTCTAGGTAGAATCACTCCGGCACCAGGTTCCTGTCCTCCCTTCCCGGCTCTGGTGGGGTACAACGGTGGTTGGTTCAGGCTGCCTCAGAGGACAGGCAGCCTCGGACCTGCCTGTGGCCTCTAGCGCCCCTGCTGTCCAGGTGAGGGATGCCCCTGGCTGTCCCATCCCCAGCTGGAGTGGAAGGCCAGATAGTTCCTGTTTTCCTCTCCTCCCTCATCCTTTCTCTCTCCCCTTCCCCTCTGCCCTTCCCCTCCCTCCCTTCTCCCCCCTATCCTCTGCCCACCCTCCTTGCTCAGGGCCCAGTATGTCCCAGATAGTCCATCCAGCCCCGCTTTGATGTGGGGTCCGTCGGACCCTGCCGGGTCAGGCTTACTGTCCTTCAACTCAGGGCCTGCTCCCCCAAAAGACTGGAGGAAATCTCAAGGGTGCTAAGGAGCCCCTCGCACTGCCCAAGGTATGTTCCACCTTGTCAGCATGCTGCCCATCCCCCCCATCCCCCCCCAGAAGGACCCCTCAAGGTACCCCCGCAGGGGGACAGAGACCGAGCTCTTTCCCCACCCCTCCCTCCATCCCTCTCCTCTCCACCCTCCGCTGGCCTCGCAAAGCAGGAGGGCCTCTTTTTCATGAAATTAGACTGAACACTAAGACTCTGGCCCAGCCTCACAGGTAGGTGTCCCCCCAACACGGAGCAGGTTCTCAGCTGCCTGCCAGTCTGGATTGGTGACACGGGAGCTAAATGAACTAGAAAACCCTTTCTCGCTCCATAGTGCTGGCTTTCAAGCCTATTGTCTCACTGCAAACATCTATTTTTCATATCAGAACATGAATGTAACCATCTTTTTCCTTTGGATACTTTTTTTTTTTTTTTTTTTTTGTCAGAGAGTGAGAGAGAGCGAGCACAGGCAGACAGAATGGCAGGCAGAGGCAAGCAAGGAGCCCGATGTGGGACTCGATCCCAGGACGCTGGGATCATGACCTGAGCCGAAGGCAGCTGCTTAACCAACTGAGCCACCCAGGCGTCCCACCTTTGGATACTTTCTGTAGGAATTCTGATCTCATCCCAGACAGACCTCCCCAGAGAGAAAGCTGTGGGCTCAGTAGTCAAAAGGGAAAGACAAAGACGTCAACATTTTTCCAAGTATGACCTCCGTGCCTGGTTTCCCATTGTTCTCCATTGTTCCCCAGCCTTTGTTGCTTTTGGAAGAGCAAGTGGCAATGGATATTGAGAACTGGGAGCCGAGCCTGAGTGGGGCTGCGTCTCAGACCCTACAACTCGTAGCAGCCTTGCTTTCTTCAGCCCTTCACCTGTGCAGCAAACATTGACAGACAGCGGACAGACAGACAGAAGACCCCCCAGTGCTGAGAGCTCCCATCCCCTAAACATGAGACCTCCCCACACAACCCAGTAGAATGCCATCATCCTGCAGAAAACCACAGGCCCCAAGCACCAGAAGGATGCTATGTGGGTGGGTGGGGGAATATTCTAGAAGGCTTGGGAGCTGGCCTTGTCAACAAAGTCACCCTAATTGCTAGATGCATGTCCATGGCCCTATTTTTTACCTCGCTGAGAACTATGGGGCCTTTTTTGTTTAAAATATCACGAGGCTGGGGTGTCTGGCTCAATTGGTAGAGTTTATGACTCTTGATCTCAGGGTTGTGAGTTCAAGCCCCACACTGGGTGTAGAGATTACTTAAAGATAAAATCTTTAAAAAATAAAATAACATACCATCTGACTGATATCATTTGTTAAGAGTCAAACTAGGTACAGTCTGTCTTCAAGAAATGTGTTTATATGGATCAAAGGGGAGCCTGGGTGGTTCAGTCCTTTAAGTGTCTGACTCTTTGATTTCAGCTCAGGTCCTGATCTCAGAGTTGTGAGATGGAGCCCCGCACTGGGCCCTCTCTCTAAAAAACAAAATAAAGTGTTTATTGCTTTGACCTAGAAATTCTCACTTTGGGGATTCTATCCTAATGACTTAACAGGATATGTAGGCAACATTTTAGTCATGAAGACATTCATCCCAATGTGACTGGGATTTATAAGAGGGAAAAAATGTGAGCAATCTAAATCTACCATTTCAGGGAAATCTTTCCATAAACCGTGGAGGCTCCTTGGCTGTTCCTCCCATGGGCATAGTATTAATATGAAGCTAATGAAAAAACTGTTAGTGACAGGAGGAAAATAATGTGTGAATTATTGAAAATATTTAGAGGACTCATTTAAATATTAAGATACTTTAAAATTTACAATGATTTAAGAGATTATATAACAGCAATATACAAAATAATATGTGGTCACAATTATATTAAAAGTAGGTAAGGAAGAAAGACAGCGGAAACCAACTCACATTAGAGTCTCTCCCAATGGGTTATTAAAGGAGATTCTCAACCATGTGTTCGTATTTTTATGTATCTTCCAATATTCTCTAATGCCCTGAATTATTTTATAATTGGAAAAAAGCGAACCAGCTGTGTTCTCTGATTCCTGAGGCCCTTCGGAGTCTTTCTGAAGAGACAGGTCAAGCCTGAGTTGGTGCCTCATGACTCCCCTCGTATGCAGACCCCTGCTAACTGGGCTACGGGTGGCTGCCAGGACTTGGAATGTCACACAAGCAAGGTGACAACAGGGATTGGTTTTGCACTATTGTTTGGCACAGAAACCTTGCCTAAAGGGTGATGTGGTTAAATTTACCACGTTGCTCGTGGACCAACTCAGATGGAAATCGAGGAGAACAGATGGAGAGAAGCACACAAATCCTAAGCACCCAGAGGGGTGGATTTCCAAACGTGCGCACACCCACTGCCCAGCAGCAAGAATAAGAATCAGATCGTGACCAGCCCCCTAAAACCCCCATGTCCCTTCCCAACCACTGCCCTAATGCCCGAAGGTAGTCACTACCCTGAATTTATAATATCGTGGATTACCTTTCTATGTTCTTTTGGGGGGGGGGTAGGGGCAGGGAGAGGGCAAGAGAGAATATGGGGCTCAATCTAACGACCCTGAGATTATGACCTGAGCCAAAATCAAGAGTTGACCGCTTAACCGACTGAGCCACATGGAGTCCTCAGCCCCTGTGTTGGTCTGACTAGCCCAAGTCCACCATGCTGCAAGGAAGCCCAGGCCACACAAAGCAGCTGCAAATACTTCTGCTCTGTTCCACAGCCCCTGTGGAAGCACCAGCTGACGGTCAGACACGGGAGTGAGAAGGAATCCAAGTGAGTCCAGCCCCCGGCTGTCAAGCCATCCCTAGCCAGGATGACCTGATAGCTAGGGAGATACATAGCTAGGTAGATAGATAGATAGGATAAACAAATAAATAAATTTCAAATGAATTTCAAATTCAACAAATACTTCTTAGGATATGTCTCACAATTCCTTGTTGTTGACCTGAAATTCAACTTTATTTTTTTTTAAGATTTTATTTATTTGAAAGAGAGATCACAAGTAGGCAGAGAGAGGCAGGCAGAGAGAAGCTGCTCAGCAGAGAGCCCGATGCGGGGCTTGATCCCAGGACCCCGAGATCATGACCTGAGCTGAAGGCAGAGGCTTAACCCACTGAGCCACCCAGGCACCCCTGGAATTCAACTTTAACTAAGTGTCCTGTATTTTATCTGGCAGCTTGGCCCCCAGCGGCCAAGTTTTCCCAGCAGAGGTCTCAAACACAGAGGAGCAGAGCTGAGCCATTCCCACAGTGACCTGCCCAAATTCTCAGAACTTACTTGCACAGCAAAATGGTTGTTTTAAAATGCTAAGTTTTGATGTAACTTGTTCTTCAGCAAAAGTAATTATATTAGAGGAGGGCCTGGATGGTTCAGTTGGTTGGGTGGCTGGCTCTTGGTTTGGGCTTAGATCGTGATCTCAAGATCATGATCATGATCTTATCAAGATCTTATCAAGATCAAGATCATGATCAAGATCTTAGATCATGATCTCTTAGGCCATGAACTCAGGTGGTGAGTTCCAGCCCCATGTAGGGCTTGGTGCTCAGGTGGCAGTACGTGTGAGATTCTCTCCCACTCCCTCTCCCTCTGCCCCTTCCACTCATGCTCTCCCCCCATCAAATAAATAAATCTTTTTTTAAAAAGTTGTAAGAAAACAGAAAATGGAGAGGCAATTAATACAATGCCACAGGGGAGCAAACAGATCAATCCAAGAAGAGGGACTCTCTCCAAGAAGATATGGCCCCTTCTCTGCCACAGGTCAATGGCATGGACACATCTACAGGTGGGGGAGGGAGGGTTCGAATTGTTCCACCGATTTTTCTGTTTCTTTGTGAGCTCTCTGGCATCCTTGCCCATCCAGGCCAAACTTATGGAAGGCATATACAAGTTGACCTCATGGTTCGCAACAAGAGCCTTGGAAATTAAAGTCATTACCGGTGTAACACTTCATTTATTCCTAACATGGGAGAATAAAGATTCTCTAGTAAGCGTAATTACTAGACCAACAGTATTTAACTGATACCGTTGAGAAATACATAAAATCACATGTGTGACTAGATCATAGTGAACTGCGCTGTGAGAGCTCTCTCGTTAGTGACTTGCTTTATTTTTATCAGAGTGAATTCACCCTTTGCACTCTGAAGGCGGTTTCTTGGGAGGGAATGAAGGTGTTACAGAGGGTAGATGCAAGGTGCTGCCCACAACCCAAGGGACTCCCACCACCCACAGACATCTCGGCAGAAACAACACTGGGACTAGGTGTTCTGGAGGTCTGGAGTTTATCTTACGATCAACACACTTTTGTATCTGGGACCTGAATTTATACAAAATACACCTTACAATCCCCTGTAAGAAAGCCTAACTACTGTACTAAACTGAAACCCCCGTTTTGGGTCTCGTGGTCATCAATATGACTACTCGTTATAGATTCCCTTCTGCTTGCCTTAGGCTTGGTTTGCTCTCACTTTTTTGTGTTTCTCTCAGAAAGAATCATCTCAATTGTCCTATCTTTGTGTTTGTGGATTCTTTCTCCTGCAGTTGAAATCTGCTGTTGAGCTTCCCTGTGGATTTTTTTTTTTTTTTTCATTTCAGTGACTGTGTTGGGGTCCTTTATCAAAGGAACGAGACTGAGACAAAGTGAAAGCTACACAAAGTTTTATTCTATGCAAAGCATTAGAAGTCAGACTGACCAGCCAGGGCTGCCTCCGAAGAAAGCGATGACCCCTCAGTCTTACAGGCTAGTTTTATAGGGCACAACCGCAGACCTCTACGTATGTGGCTTTGGCTGATTGGATGTTTCCACCTGTTTAGCCTTGTTTTAGGTGTGTGTTTTACTAACAGTTACCAGAAACCAATATCAGTAACTGCTGAGGCGTTTATCAGACAACAAAATGGCTACCTAGGCAACATGGACACTATGGCTAAGCAGGCCCAGGAAGGCCCTAGGGGTTTAACAGGTTTTAACTTGGAATCAGCCCCAATATTCCCCCCTTTTCTTTAGAGATTAGTCAATTTCTTGACTCTTCAGCCAGTTCTATGTCCTCCTTTTGTAAGGGGTTATATTGAGTTTGTAGGACTAACATTTTATCGCCCCAATTCTTTTTTTGTACAAATAACATTAGGGCATTAATAATGCAGGGGCCAAAAAGTAACACTAGTATTAGTAAAACCAGGGGGTCTGTAATTGCTGATATTAGGGAAGTCATCCATGGAGACCAGTTGAACAAACTTTTATATCATCCCTGGGAGTTCTTGCATTGTTGTTCGCACTCATCTACCCAGAAGCAGCATTTCTCTCCCAGGGCTATGCAGAGCGCCCCCTTCTTTAGGAATAGGATGGAAACCACATGCTTTGTTCATTTTATCCCTGCAGTAAGATGTTGGAATCCCTCGGGTCCTTCATAGGATGACAGTAAACAGTCCTTTCTAATAAGGCTCCAAGTTTTCCACTTGGTGGTGGCATATCCAAACCAAGTCTCTGGGTTGGTAAGGATGTGGTTCCACCTCTGTCTCCGTCTCAGTGTAGGCAACTCGGATCCCTGCGTGGGCTCTTTTTAAGACAGACTGTAGTGCCTGCAGTGACTGGAGTACAGACTGATCATTTTTGCTAGGGTAACCTCTTGTAGCTGTGGGCAGAATGGAGGGGGTCTCCCAAACATTATTTTAAATGGGGTAACCTTGTTTAAGTACGGTGTACACCACGCCCTAAGGAGGGCGAAGGGAAGGAGATCCACCCACCGCCAGTTTCCAGAATTAACTTTGTCAAGGTTTTTTTAAGAGTTCGGTTTATTTTCTTTACTTGTCCAGAACTCTGGGGCTGGTAGGCACAGTGTAGTTTCCAATTAGTGCCCATGGCCTTGGCCAATGTCTGTGAGACTGAACTCACAAATGCAGGGCCATTGTCTGTCCCAATCGCAAGAGGCAACCCAAACCTAGGAATTATTTTTTCTAGTAGTTTTGGGTTTTTTTGGCTACCACTCCTGCCGTCTCATGTTTGGCAGAAAAAGCCTCTACTCAGCCTGAAAAGGTATCCACAAAAACTAATATATACTTGTGTCCATATTTTCCTCATTTTATCTCTGTAAAATCCACTTCCCAATAAACTCCTGGTTTTCTACCTCTTTCTCTTTTTCTCTTCCCATCTTAGTTTCTCCCGCATTTACCGCCTGACATTGAGCATATCTATCAACCACATCCTCAGCCATACGCCCTAAAACTGCTTGCCCTGAAACTGCTTGCCCATGAGCTCTTTAAGCTTGCATGTTTCTAAATGAGTGCCCTGTTGTATTTGGCTTACTAATTTTTCCTAGTCTTCAAGGAAGAATTACCTTTCCTGTTTTAGTCTTACACCAATCCCCTTTATAGTCTAATTTAGTCCATTTTTGTAAATATTTTTTTTAAAGATTTTATTTATTTATTTGACAGAGAGAGATCACAAGTAGACGGAGAGGCAGGCAGAGAGAGAGAGGGAAGCAGGCTTCTTGCTGAGCAGAGAGCCCGATGTGGGACTCGATCCCAGGACCCTGAGATCATGACCTGAGCTGAAGGCAGCGGCTTAACCCACTGAGCCACCCAGGCGCCCGATTTTTGTAAATATTTTAAATCTTTCTCTGAATAGTCTGGTTTTTCTGGTAGGGCTGGAGCCAGGAGTGTAACCAGCTCTTGCACTGTTTCTCGGGCTATTTGTTTTGTGGCTCCATCTGCTAGTTGGTTTTCTTTTGAAACCAGATCAGTCCCCTTTTGGTGCCCCGGGCAATGCATAACAGCCACCTCTTTCGGGTCCCAAATAGCCTGGAGGAAAGCCAATATTATTTCTCTGTTTTTAATTTTTTTTCCTTCTGCTGTTAATAGGCCCCCTTTTTTTATACAATTTTTTGGGGGCCCAGGAGGGAGAGTAGGGTATAGGGGTTAGGCACCATCAGGTGGATATATTTAACCCATTTGTTGATTTCCTGCAAGTTCTGAACAGGTAGGTACTCCCCAGTCTCGGCCTTTTAGACGGGGCAGCAAAGGTGTGTTCCATGGAGACTTGCAAGGAACTAGGATCCTGTCTCCTTGGAAGAAGTTAATGTGTTTTCTGATCCCTTCCTTTGTTTCCCAGAGGAGGGAGTACCATCGGACGCGAACAGCTGTGGCCATCGCTTTTAACTGTATCACTACTGGAGGCCGTCACTTGGCCAGGCCACCGGGCTTTCCTTCTGCCCAGACTTCAAGAAACTCGATCTGTGGGGTTTGGTGAAGGCTTCCCTCCCCTGTCTCCTCTGGTTTTGAGACTGGCTCATAAGGTAAGTGTTTATCTACTGCTGCCACAAGCATCTGCACAATGGGCTGTCCCAAAGTCACAGTCATGTCTCCTTCCAAGAACTGAATGTCAGCCCATAGTTTGTGGAGGAGATCTCTTCCCATCAGGTTATACGGGGTATTAGGGAGGACCAAGAATCGATGCTGGACCTCTCCCAAGGCCAAATTTAAAGTCCTTTTTGTTATTCATTTATGTCTTTTTGTGCCATTTGCCCCTTGTACCAGACTTCCTCTCTAGATAGTTTTTCCATAGGCTTTAGTTATGATGAAAATTGGGCTCCCTCTCCACCAAAAAAAAATCAATTGATTTTCCCCTTACCTCAATTTTAGCCCGAGGTTCGGGGAGGGGCTCCGAAACATGGCCCCTTCAGTTTTTGGTGGCCAGCATTGCTGTTTTTCTTTTAGGGCACTCCTTGGTCCAGTGTCCTTTTTCTTTGCAGTAAGAACATTGGTCTGAATCTAAGTCTTTCCGCCTGCTTTTTCTGTGCTTAGGCTTTTCTTTTCACTGACCATCTCCTACCTGCCTTTTCCCTTTTTACTGACCTCTTTTCCCCATGTAATGCCAAAACCTTAACTATTTTTCTAGTCTGTTTTTTATCTTTTTATGTATCCCTGTTGTTAAACATTTTTTCTGCTATTTCTACTAACTCAGTCAGGTTTTTCTTTTCAAATCCTTTAATTTTCTGAAGTTTCCTCTTTATATCTGGGGCTGGCTGACTGGCAAAGGCAATACTTATTGCCCTCTGATTTTCGGGTGCCTCAGGGTCGATCGGGCTATACATTTTATAGGCTTCAATAAGCCTTTCTAGAAAAGCCCCTGGAGACTCATCCTTACCTTGAGTCACCGCACTAATTTTAGATAAACTTACGGGTCTCCTCGCAGCCACACGGAGGCCTCCCAGCAGAGCCTGGAGGTAGAAACGTAGGCTCTCCTTACCTTCATCAGAGTTTGGATTCCAGTCAGGGGATTCCTTTGGGCAAGAGTCTTCCATTCACCGGGGATCAAGGTCCCATGTTACTAGTTCTGGAAATTTTTACCCATTTTAGTTTAATATATTGTATACCTGTATTTTGTCCTGAAAGTCCTTTATATGAATCTCCTTGAAGATGAAATTTATTTTACAAGAGAATCAAGATTTTGTTCAAGATTTAAATCTTGGGGAAGTTGTTAAAACCTTTTAAAACACATGCCTATATAGGATTACAGATGTTTAAGATCTGATAAAACAAAACATAGAAACTGGTTTCTCTGGGCAGGCAAAGAGAAAACCATTTACATTTTCTTCTCAACAGCAGATTAATTAATTCTAAGAAAACTTTTCCCTTTTAAACAGAGAGAAAACTAGCTTTTTTATACTAGTGTCTCTCTTTTTTTCTTTTTTTATTTCAATCTTAGTCTGTCCTGACCATACCTAAAATTTTTTTTTCTGAAGATTTACCTTCACAAACCTTTTACAACTTTCTTTTGCATTCAGGTTTTGTCCCAAGCCATTTCCTTTCAAACAACCATCTCATTTAGGACAAAATTACTTTTTATCTTTACCAAAATGCATTTCCATTCCTTATCTTTCTTACATATCTGCTTTCCCATATACAGAGTTGTTTCCCTTATTTTCATCAGTCTTACAGTTAGCAGAATTTTGTACTCTTAGAAACAACTTAATCTCTAGTGAAGATTAAATATAAACCAATTGTGAACTGTTACAACAGAATTCTTTAGATGGCAAATTTATCAATCAGTTAAGCGCAAAACATGTTTACCAACAGATTTAAATATTCTTAGTTTTTTTGAAGTAAGAAGTCAAAAGTACAAACCTACATCAAGTACTCAATGTTTTATCATTTTATCCCATTTAGTTAAGACTTAGATGTCCATAATTTAATTCCATTTGTTATCCAACCAAAACTTTAAACTTTCAGGTTGCCAAAGACTTTGAAAGCTATTTTAATAATTACCCATTAAAACTTTGAGATAGACAATTAGCCATCAGTTCAGTTATTTCTTAGCTAACAGATTTTAACAAATAACATGAGCTTATTTGACCTTCAGTAAACTTTGATTGAAGTTTCACGTTTACTGCTGTTAACTTTAAAAACATGTCTATCTTAATTAAACCAACAAACTTAACTTAGTTCGAATACTGATTTACGTTTCATCTGGGCCCACTCCACTTTTAATGTTTACCTGAGACACGGGTGGGAAGATCTGGAGTGGGGGGGGTATGTCCAGGGGCTGCTTTTCTTGCTCCTTGACAGTGAAGAGGGAAGGAGCCATGGTGCAGGAAGCACTGAGGATGGTCTAGAGGCCAGTTATGTAGGCTGCACCCAAGTTGGTGCAGAAACAGAAGGGGGAGACAGAAGAACAAAGTGCCGCCAGAAGGCAGAGAAAGGGCTCCCAGCCTTAGAGGCCATCAGCCCCAACAGAGGAATAGACACCATGCTTTCCCGCCAGCAAGGGGGGAGGGGCTAGGCAGTCCACATCAGGCCAGAGAAGACAGGGAATTTCCCTGAAACAAAGGGAGTTTCGGCAGCTGCTTAGGAATATTCCTTAAAGTCTCTGTCTCGAGTTAGACTAACCACAGTTGGCTTCAGTTATAGCCATTAACACAAGAAATGAGTAAGGGAGAAGCCCCACATCTATTAGGAGGAACAGAGAGATTAAAGTCAGAGTCCCCTTACTCTCTGCTTGCCCCAGTCCTTCAAACACAACAAACAACATAACAGACAACAAAAAGACAAGACAAAGACAACCACAGACCCAGCGGCCAGTGGGGATTTCTTGGTCCCCTGCAAACACCCGCTGATGGGGATTTTCTCGGTCCCCTGACTGCCTAGGGGGACCCATACCCCCCGGCTATCTCCCAGTGGAGGGATGGGGCATCCCTGCATCCATTCCAGCCCTGGGGAGCAATGCTGCATCCAGGTTCTCCCTGGTGGGCTATACCCTGAAGCTCTGCAACCAGACAGACAGACCAGATCTCACAGAATAAAATCTCGAGATCTTACCTCCAGAGGCTTTTCCCAGAAATTCTGATGCTGACTCAGTTCTCATCATTTGATCCCAGACGAGCCCCCAAATGTTGGGGTCCATTATCAAAGGAACGAGACTGAGACAAAGTGAAAGTTATGCAAAGCTTTATTCTATGCCAAGCATTAGAAGTCAGACTGACCATCTAGGGGAACGAGACTGAGACAAAGTGAAAGCTATGCAAAGTTTTATTCTATGCCAAGCATTAGAAGTCAGACTGACCGGCCAGGGCCGCCTCCGAAGAGAGCGACGACCCCTGGGTCTTACAGGCTAGTTTTATAGGACACAACCACATACCTCTAGATATGTGGCTTTGGCTGATTGGATGTTTCCAGCTGTTTGGCCTTGTTTTAGGTGTGTGTTTTAGTTACGGTTTAGTTACGGTTACCCGGAACCAATATCAGTAACTGCTGAGGTGTTTATTAGACAACAAAATGGCTACCTAGGCAACATGGAGTCACTATGGCTAAGCAGGCCCAGGCAGGCCCTAGGGGTTTAACAGGTTTTGACGTGGAATCGGCCCCAACAACTGTATTTATTTTACTCCATAATTTCTATTTTTGCAATTTCCAGCTCCTTACTGATATTTTCTATGTGGAGAGATAGTGTTCTCCTAGTTTCTTTTTAATTTTTTAGACATGTTCTAACTCTGTTCATGTTGAGAAGAGCTGATTTAAGGTCTTTGTCATGGAAGTCCAACATCTAGACTTCCCCAGGAACAGCTTCTATGGATTGCCTTGTTTACTGTGTATGAACGGTATTTTCTCTTTCTCTCTCTCTCTTTTCTTTTCTTTCTTTTTTCTTTATTTCTCTTTCTCTTTCTCCCTTTCCTTCTTCCTTTCTTTTCTCCTTCCTTCCTTCCTTCCTTTTTATCTTCCTTCTTTATGCATGTTTTCAAATCTTTGTTGAAAATTGGATATTTTTTTTCATCTTTTTAAAAAATTTTATTTATTTATTTGACAGAGAGCAAGAGGGAGAGAGCACAAGCCTGGGCAGGGGCAGAGGGATAGGGAGAGGGAGAAGCAGAATCCTTGCTGAGCAGTGAGCCAGACATGGGTCTTGATCCCAGGACCCCAAGATCATGACCTGAGCCAAAGGCAGATGCTTAACCAACTGAGCCACCAAGGTGCCCCGAAAGTGGTATATTTTAAACAATATAATGGGACAACACTGGAGGCAGATTTTGTCCCTCCCTAGGGCTTATATTTATTGTTGTTATTGCTTGTTTAGTGGTTTATATGAACTAATTCTGTCTTCTTTGTTGTGGTGTGACCACTGAAGTCTGATGAGTTAGCTGAGTCATCAGCCCTGTGGTTAGCTTAGTGGTTAGTGGTCAGTGTCAGTGGATTAGACAGGGATTTCCTTAAGCACATATTCTCACAATCTACACAGAGGGGTTCTCTGCATGGGCAAACCTTCAACATTCAGCTGGTCAGAGGATAACTCCACCTGACCTTCCACTTCCTGCTGGGGTAGATACTCAAGGTCAACCAGATATTAGAGTTTAGGGCCCTTCATGTCTTTGCTGAGCACATGAACAGCCATAATCACGGGCATGCTCAACCCATGCATGTGGCCTTCTGGATTTGCAGGAATATTTCAGAGCTTTTCAAAGCTGCTGTGAAGGACCATTCCCCAGTTCTGCCCTTTAAGCTTTTCGGCTAACCTATTACTTGTCTCAAGTGTTATTTGCTACTTCAGGCAGTTGTGAAGTTGAACACTTGCCTGTACATGTTACTGGGGAATGTCCTTAGGGAAAAGGTTTTTGGCACTGGGGGTTGCTGAGCTCCAAATCAAGTCAAATAAAGTGGGTCTTTCAAGCGGGGCCTTCTGGAGACCCTCCAGACAAGTCAAATATTGGTAATTCTCTTGGAATGGGGCTTCCAAGGAGCTCCACCCCATTCTTTACCCTCCAGTGACTGCCAGGCTATTGGTTTTCATCATGACTGCACCTCCTGGTCTTCCCCGTTACTGGAGAGTTGGGGGCAGCAGGGAGAGGAGGACAGGCACATGAAAACACCACAAAGCTCACTACTTTTTATCATGATCCAGCTGTTTTTCTTGAATAAATGCTCACCCAGATTGTTGCAAGCCATTGGCTACTTTTCAGAGCTCCGAATAAGTTGATTTTTTTTTTTTACCATTTTTGGCAGTTTTCTTGTTTCTTTCATGAAGGAAAAAATTGGGGGAGGTCTTTACCAATTGCACTGACATCATTAGAAGTACAGGTTTAACTACCATGGATATTGTTTTTTCAGGCGATGTCAAGGTAGTAAAGGGGACAGGAAATTACCAGAGAAAGACATTGACAGCAACAGGAAATGAGAGCTGCCACAGGAAGAAAATGCAGACATATCACTCTGAGCCAGCAGTGTGGGGAAAAGGACTCCCATCTATCAATTGCTCTTGAGTCTATTCTTATTTCATCCCAGGTATATTAGTTTGTTAAGGCTGCCACAACAAAATACGGTAGACTGTGTGCATTAAGAGACATTTACTTCTCATGGTTCTTGGGGGAGGAAGTCGATGATCAAGATGTCGATAGAGTTGGTTTCTTCTGAGTCCTCTCTCCTTGGCTTTAAGATGGCTGTCTTCCTGCTGCCTCCTCACATGACCATCCCTCTATGCGGGTGCTTACCCAGGGTCTCTCCATGTATCCACACTTTCTCCTCTTACACAGACACCAGTCAGATGATGGGTGAGGTCCCACCCTAATGGCTTCATTTTAACTCATCAACACTTTCAAGGTCTTACCTCCAAATACAGTCGCATTCTGAGGTACTGGGGGCTGGTCAGGGCTTCTGCATAAGAATTTGGAGGGGGGGGGGCGCCTGGGTGGCTCCATGGGTTAAAGCCTCTGCCTTCGGCTCTGGTCATGATCCCAGGGTCCTAGGATTGAGCCCCATGTCAGGCTTCCTGCTTGGCGGGGAGCTTGATTCCCCCTCTCTCTGCCTGCCTCTCTGCCTGCTTGTGATCTCTATCTGTCAAATGAATAAATGAAATCTTAAAAAAAAAAAAAGAATTTGGAGGGAATGAATAGTCTTGTCAACAAATGGTGCAGGGACAATTGGATATCCACATGCAAAGCAGTAAAGATGGACCCCTACCTCACACCACAAACAGAAATTAACTCAAAATGGATCTGAGAACACTTAGAACACTATAAAACCCTTAGAAGAAAATGGGTGTAAATTTTCTTGGCCTTAGACTAGGAAAGAATTTCTTATGGTATCCAAAGCACAAGCAAAAAAAGAAAAATAGGTAAATTAGATTTCCTCAAAAGAAAAAACTTTTGTGCTTCAAAGGTTACCATCAAGAAAGTGAAAGGACAATTCTCAGAAGGGGAGAAAATATTTACAGGTCATATATTTGTTAAGGGACTTGTATCAAAAATCTATTTTAAAACTTTTGTAACTCAAGAGTAGAAAGGCAACTCAATTTAAAAGTGGGCAAAGAGGGCACCTGGGTGGCTCAGTGGGTTAGGCCACTGCCTTCGGCTCAGGTCATGATTTCAGGGTCCTGGGATTGAGTCCCGCATCGGGCTCTCTGCTCAGCAGGGAGCCTGCTTCCCTCTCTCTCTCTCTCTGCCTGCCTCTCTGTCTACTTGTGATCTCTGTCTGTCAAATAAATAAAATCTTTAAAAAAAAATAAAAAAAATAAAAGTGGGCAAAGAATTCGAATAGATGTCCTCCAAATAAAATATACAAGTAGCCAAAAAGTGTTAAAAAGAAAATTCTCAGGATCATTAAAGATGTTCACATCACTAGCCATCAGAAATGGAAATCAAAACCTCAACAAGACACCACTTTACACCCACAAAGATGGTAATTTAAAAAACAGACAATACTAACCATTGGGAAAGATGTGGAGAAGTTGGACCCTTGTACATAGCCAGCAGGAATGTAAAATGGTGCAGCTGCTTTGAAACATAGTTTGGCAATTCCCCAAAGAGTTCAACATGATGATACCATATGACTTAGCAATGCCACACCATGTATACATAACTGAGAGAACTGAAAACAAATAGCAACACAAAACCCATGCAGTGACAGCTAATGAGTATGAGGTTTCTTTTGGGGGTGATGAGAATATTCTGAAGTCAGGTAATGGTGATGTTTGTACGAACATGAGAATATATTAAAAGCCACCTTCAATGGGTGGACTTTACGGTCTTTGAATTTTATCTCACTGTACCTCTAGAAGACCAAATAGATTCTGTCATGTTTCTTTCAAGGTAAGGTGGACACTAGGACCCCTCTCATGGGGGTCCTCTCTGACTTACTCCCCAGCTGCACTTACTCCCCATCCAGGGCCTCCTCTGACTTACTCCCCAGCTGCACTCTTGAGAACGGAGGTTGCCATTAAGTTAGCTGGACAAGTGAGGAGGCATGCTGAGCTTTTTATAAGCGTCATATCGAGTACCACACCAGTGCTGGCTTGGATCTGACATCGGGACAGGGGATGTTTCCCCAAATCTAAGTGTTGAAGGCCAGAGATAACCACTGCAAATGGGTTTATTTGTGATTGATAAACTGTTTTCTTAAAAAGTATCTGGAATTAATTTGTTTTGAAACAAACGACTTTGTGAGGACTCTTGGCCCTCAAAGAGGTGTTGATCAAGACATCCTGTAGGGCACCAGAGTGGCTCAGTCGGTTAAGTGTCTGCCTTCAGCTCAGGTCCTGATCTTGGGGTCCTGGGACCAAGTTCCACATCAGGCTCTCTTCTCAGCAGGGACTCTGCTTCTCCCTCTCTCTTTCAAATAAACCAATAAAATCTTTTAAAAATCCTGCAAATAAGAGACAGCAGACAACTAACTCTCTTTGAGGCCAACATGGTTGGAACAAAAGTGCTTGAGGTCCTTTCCAAAATTATGAGCTTCTATTTTCACAGGAAAAATCCAAGAAGCAGTACCATCTGACCTTGACAGGACCCTGGAAGATGTCTGTGCTACCACACTCAGATTGTGTCTACTGAGTAAATAAATAAACCACATCCTTCCAAAGCTTGTCAATCTGACACATTTCGCAATTGCTATATTTGCTTCAAATTATTTGGAAGAGGTAGAAGATGCTCCAGACTGTTTATGTTTCTGTCCCTTTCCTAGAGCCTAAGGAGAGTAAATGAGACAGCTGGTAATAGTCTCAGCTCCAGGGTTCTGGTAGGCAGTTTTTATTGGGGGGGGGGTTGGAGATGGTTTTTAAAACTGAAATGGTCTGTCCTCTCCCTCTGCCTCCCCTCCCCTCACTGGAAGACTGTAGTAACTGTGGATCCTGAGATTATTTTTACAATGCTGCAGCGAAGTATCTCCAAAGGATATGGTTTCCATAGGTTTGGGTCCCTGAGTCATTCAGTAACACTGGACAAGTTCCTTAACCTAAGTCACAAAGTTCTTTGCAAAATAGGTTAATAATACCTGCTTCACAGTGTCAGTGAGGACTGATCAGTGCACGTGAAACAGGACTGCTGCACTGCCACCCCCAGGTGACATCATCCTCATCGGAGTCTGTGACTGGCCTGATGGGGAGGCCAGTGGCCCAGCCTGTGTGGCCCTGAGAGGCATTCCTACCTAACAGTGCACACGGTGCACAGCAAACAGTAAGTGGTAGCGAGTGCAGTAATGATTATTATAGTCACTTTTTCTTGCAAGAAAGATGAATTTGCCTCTGGATGCTTCATAGAGGCTTGGATTAATAGCAAAAAGGAAATTAGCAAGCATTAGGCTGTCCAGACCTGTTATTTTGTTAGGTGTTCTCATGTGTGTTATTCCACTTAACCTTCACAACCACTCCATAAGGATATTATCAACTCTCTTTGACTGATTAAAATCTGAACTCAGGGGTGCCTGGGTGGCTCAGTCAGTTAAGCATCTGCCTTTGATTCAGGTCATGATCCCAAGGTCCTGGGATCAAGCCCCACATTGCAGGGGGGAGTTTGTATCTGATCAAGGGAATGTCTGCTTCTCCCTATCCTGCCCTTCTCCCCTCTCCTGCTCTCTCTCTCTCTCGTTCACGCTCTCCCTCAAATAAATAAATAATCTTAACAAATAAAATAAAATTTTTAAACATAACAAAATAAAAAAAGAAAGGAACAATTTCCTCCACAGAAAAGAGAAAAAGAACACATTCCATTTGGCAAATCTCCAATCCAAAACTCAAACTCTAGACTTGTATCTAGGGTAATTCCTATGTTAACATCCTACACCACGGTTGTCTCCCAATATCCATTCTCCCCTTCGTCCGAGGTAATTCTGATTTGTAGCCAGTACATAACTTTCTAGGAAATGACTACATTTCTCAGCCTCCTTTTAAGTGTGGTCACATGACCAGGTGTTAGATAATGAGATGTGAACTGAAGTTATGTGCTCAACTTCCAGGTTGTGTGTTAAAAGGGAAGGCATGCTGGGGCTCCTGGGTGGCTCAGTGGGTTAGGCCGCTGCCTTCGGCTCAGGTCATGATCTCAGGTCCCTGGGATCAAGTCCCGCGTCGGGCTCTCTGCTCAGCAGGGAGGCAGGGAGCCTGCTTCCCTCTCTCTCTCTCTCTCTGCCTGCCTCTCCGTCTACTTGTGATCTCTGTCAAATAAATAAATAAAATCTTAAAAAAAAAAAAAAGGGAAGGCATGCCAGATGTAGATGCAGTGATGTGCCATGATGGATTTTGTGGACAAGGATGCCACTCTAATGGGAGGGGAGCGATAAGACAGGCAGAGCTTAGTTCTATACTGCTACCCAGGCTTCCTTTGGTTTATTGTACTGTCTTTTGGAATCTCTGCAGCAAGAGCCAAATTTACATCCTAAGTAGTACAGTAACAAACTTGCCAAAAGAACAAGCCCCCTCCATTCAATCTTTCTACTTCTTGAACCACCACTCCTCCTTCTCCTCACCCTTAGATATGGGTGATACTCTCACTCAGGGTCTTTCCTTATATCTGGTTTCTCTCTGTACTTTGTTCTTTGGAAATCTCATCTACTCTCATAGAAGAGGACTCCAAACCCTTCTAACCCTAACCCATCTCTCAACACCAGCTCTGCTTACCAACCTCTCCTCCCTGATATGTACCACCAGCATATCAAACTGTATGTTTAAAATCAAGCCGTGGTTCTCTCTCTCTTTCTCACACACACTCATACACTTGCCCACCCACCATGGAGGTGAGGGTAGGCAATCTGTTCTTTTCCTGATTCCTTTGATTTAGTAAGTGGAGCAAATGACACCATCATCCTGCCAGAATCCAGGCTTAAAACTCTAAAGCAGGGGCCCCAATTTCAAAACCTCATAGAGAGCAGGCAAGTAACAGGCAAAGGTAGAGATGATGGAGAGCTGAAGAGGTCAGGACTGACTTAAAGGGAGCAAATGCAATGTGGCTGAATTCTCACAGGTTGGAATGTAGATGCAATGCTGCAAGGTCTTCTGATTTTTCAAGAGAAGTAAAAAATTTAGATTTTATGCTGTATGCAATCTCTCTTGATTTGTAAAAAGACAACAAAAACTATCTCCCGCAGAGATAGGCAAAATATAGTAATATAAATATACAGATCAATATGCAAATCAAAATTTCAAAACATGTCTTATGCTATTTTCCAAATAAACTATATTACAAAATGACTTGTTAAAATATAGTTTGTGGCTTTGGAGAGCAGTGTGGAGATTCCTTAAGAAATTAAAAATAGAGCTTCCCTATGACCCTGCAATTGAACTACTAGGTATTTATCCCAAAGATACAGATGTAGTGAAAAGAAGGGCCATCTGTACCCCAATGTTTATAGCAGCAATGGCCATGGTCGCCAAACTGTGGAAAGAACCAAGATGCCCTTCAACGGACGAATGGATAAGGAAGATGTGGTCCACATACGCTATGGAGTATTATGCCTCCATCAGAAAGGATGAATACCCAACTTTGGTATCAACATGGATGGGACTGGAAGAGATTATGCTGAGTAAAGTAAGTCAAGCAGAGAGAGTCAATTATCATATGGTTTCACTTATTTGTGGAGCATAACAAATAACATGGAGGACATGGGGAGATGGAGAGGAGAAGGGAGTTGAGGGAAATTGGAAGGGGAGATGAACCATGAGAGACTATGGACTCTGAAAAACAATCTGAGGGTTTTGAAGGGGCGGGGGGTGGGAGGTTGGGGGAGCCAGGTGGTGGGTGTTATGGAGGGCACGTATTGCATGGAGCACTGGGTGTGGTGCATAAACAATGAATTCTGTTATGCTGAAAAGAAATAAATATATACATATAGTTTGTGGCAAAAAAATAATTTATCAGATCATTCCAGTAAGGGTAAATCATTTGTTTATATTTGGAAATTATTCACCTTTTGGTGCAGCTGTCACTAAATTTTATCCCGTATAAGTCATGATTTGACATAAGGAGCAACATCACATTCTTCCAGCAACTTCTCCATTAAATTGATAATCACTAGATGAGTTAAATAGACAGATTTTCTCAACATCAATGATAGTTCAGTGTTGAATCCTCAGCTTCTGATGAATAGCAGTTACATTTAAACATTTTCCAGACTTCGTCTGAGGCTCTTCTATAGTCAGTAGTTATGCTAGTGACTAAATCACAAAAGTCATTTGTTGAAATACCTTTTAGTGAGTTGGCTTAATTGTTCACCCTCAAACTTCAGAACTGCACAAACCAGCTGGCCAAATTTCAGTTAAAAAAATTGAAAAGTTCATTACATTTTTCACATTTGTCCTCAAATACCTTTTCATATTATCTGTTGGACAATCTTAACAGTTTTTCAATTGAAATTGGTACTTTGCTTAGTTTCAAACAGTATACCTATTTTTTTTTTTAAATATCTCTACCTTCCACTTCTGTTTCAAAGTTTCCTTTATCTCTTTATGTTATGGACAGAATGTCTCCCCAAAATTCATATTGAAGTCCTACCCATCTCTTTAACGTGATAATTAGAGTTAGATAAAGACACAACATGGAGGTCATAATGATTAATGTTCTATTAAGAGTCACTGGAGAGGGGCGCCTGGGTGGCTCAGTTGGTTAAGTGTCCGACTCCTGACTTCAGCTTAGGTCATGATCTCAGCGTTGTTGACATCTCTGGTTCGTGACACTGAACACCACGTTGGGCTCCGTGCTGTGCGTGAGGCCTGCTTGGGATTCTCTCTCTCTCCCTCTACCCCCTACCCAACTCATACCCTCTCTCTCTCTCTCTCAAACAAAAAAACAGTCACTAGAGACCTTGTTTCCTCTGCTCTCCACCATGCAAGGATGCAAGGAGAAGTCTGCTGTCTGCAACCCTGGAAGAGGGCTCTCACCGAAACCTGCCCCATACTGGCACCTTTATCTGACTTCTAGCCTCTGAAATTGTAAGAAATACATTTCTGTTGTTTATGAGTCACTCAGTCTGTGGCATTCAGTTATAGCAACCCTAACAGACTATGACAGTTTACATACATCCTCCTGTTTCATCTATAGTTCACTAAAATATCAGCCACAATAATTAAAGCATTTTTCTCATTAAGCTGAAACATATTTTGACATTTCCGTGAAAAATATCATTTATTAAAGCCAAAACACTTCAAACATGTTTTTGAAATCACTAACCACTCTGTTTTCTCTGACAATGAATATACAGAATTTACTGATTTCCAAACTGCTTTTGAAGCTCTAGCACTTCAAGCTGTCCATCAAGGTTTGATTTTCTTTATGTAATTTGCAGTTCTTTCTGATCTTTATTTGATGTGTGATAGTAAATACAGCATATTGAGGAAAACATGAGAATTACTTGACTTATATCTCGTATTGCTTTACCCAAAATTAGTTAAATTTGATAACTTAGTGCCAAGTTAATACATCCAATTTTTTTCTAAACTTTTGGCTGAAACCCGAGACTCTAATATTACACTGGTACTTTTTGTACAAAATCCAATGACTTTTTTTTTTAATTGTCGTACAATACTCCAATGACATTTTTATGGAAATATTTTTCAATGAAATATAATTTTTCTTGCCCAATACAAGTTTCTTATATTGAACTTGGGAAAAAAGTTCAATACACTGTATTAAATGTGGTTCTCAACACCATCAGATCAACAAAAACCCTTATCTTCAAAACCACAAAATTTGTATTATAAGCAAATTATCCAAACACCTTAAGTAAAACAAAAGAAGTTTCTTTGATGGTGATTTAAAATGATCTGCCTGGGTAGAAGGGCTAGAGGTTCAATCAACTGCCAATGGCCAATCATTTAATCAATTATGCCTATGGTAATGAAGTCTCCATAAAAACCCAAGAGGACAGGTTTGGAGAGCCTCCCTGTTGGTGAAACATGTAGATTCAGGGACAATGGCCCACCTGGAGAAGGCAGAGAAGCTGCGTGCCCTTTTCCACATATCTTGCCCTATGCATGTCTCCCATCTGGCTGTTCTAAGTACTCCTTTTTATAATAAACTGGTAATCTAGTATGTAAAAAAATTAAATGAACTGCCTTGATTTGTTTTCCAAAAAGTTTTCTCATCTATGTTTTGCAACAAGTGGGTCCATAGTACCCAAATCCATATCAATAGTGTTCCTTTAGAAATTCTATTAAAGGGGCATCTGGGTGGCTCAGTGGGTTAAGCCACTGCCTTTGGCTCAGGTCATGATCTCAGGGTCCTGGGATTGAGTCCCGCATAGGGCTCTCTGCTCAGCAGGGAGCCTGCTTCCCTCTCTCTCTCTCTCTGCCTGCCTCTCTGCCTACTTGTGATCTGTTTCTGTCAAATAAATAAATAAAATCCTTAAAAAAAATTCTATTAAATATTTTCATAAAAATGCCCAGTTATATAGTGTCAAAGATTTCACTTGAACAAGTTTTAACAGCATCCTGATGAATTAAACATTTAGAATTTAATCTTTAAACACAAAACTTTTTTTTTTTTTTTTACAAATTCTAAAGAGAAATTTTAATAATTGTGGACTATTTTGCCTTTTGTCAATCTGTCCCAAACATTCTTTTTAGGTTACTAAAAAATTAACTTTTAAAAAAATTAACATATAACATATTATTGTTTCTGGGGTACAGGTCTGTGAATCATCGGTCTTACACAATTCACAGCACTCACCATAGCACATACCCTCCTCCCAATGTCCACAACCCAGCCAACCCCTCCCTCCTACCCCATCCCCCAGCAAACCTCAGTTTGTTTCCTGAGATTAAGAGTCTCTCATGGTTTGTCTCCCTTCGTGGTACCATCTTGTTTCATTTTCTCTCTCCCTAAACCCCACAACCCCCCGCCCAATCTCTCAAATTCCTCATATCAGAGATATCATATGATAATTATCTTTCTCTGATTGACTTATTTCGCTAAGCATGATACCCTCTAGCTCCATCCATGTCGTCGCAAATGGCAAGATTTCATTTCTTTTGATGGCTGCATAGTATTCCATTGTGTATATATGCCACATCTTCTCTACCCATTCATCTAGTTGATGGACATCTAGGTTCTTTCCATAGTTTGGCTATGGTGGACATTGCTGCTATAAACATTCGGGTGCACCTTCCCCTTCAGATCACTACATTTGTATCTTTAGTGTAAATACCCAGTAGTAAATACAAAACTTTTGAGCACTATTTGCACCCAACTTTTCTGTCACTACCAAGTGACAGAAGTCAAATTCTTGGTTGGAAAAAAATCAAGTTATTTTTCATTCCAGATTACTAATTTTATATAATAAAGTTTATTTAATATTAATATTTAATATTTAAACTTTAATAATAAAGTTTATTAATATTTAATAACGTTATTTAATATTTAATATAATTTAATAATTTTGTGCAGATTCTTGCACCACACCAAAACGGACAACAGGTGTTAGGCCGGGATTCACTACTATTATAGTTCCTTCTTTGTCCTGTGAATTAACAAGATTCGTGTTTATTATATATAAAAGTCTTAAAATTTTATCTAGATTTTCTCTTCATTCTAGGTATTGGGTTTTAATATTTTATAAATAACACCGTAAGTGTATAAAACACTGCACAACTACTTTCAAAAGAATTACAAAGGGCCAAGAATAAAATTATTTTAAGCCAGTGATTCTCCTGAAGCGATCAGTATTTTGTTCACATGAGCAACTTAGCCAGTCCCTTCAGTGACACAGATTAAACTATGTCATGAAGATTTCTTGGATGTAGCTATATCATTAATACCATTTCCAATGGTACTAATATCCTAAAACTATCACCAGTGAGTTTATATTAAAATTTATATTAACTAATTGTAACACCACAATTACTATAATACCCTTTACTATTAGGTACTTCAATATTTTAACCATCAGTATGGTTCAGGATGCATACTGACTAAATCAGCTCTGGTCTGTCTGCTGGATTTAGTCCAGGGGCTACAAGTTTAGCCTCTGACCAAAACTCTAGAAGAGATTATCACTGGGTCCTCCATTTCAGAAGCAGCTCCACAAGCAGCCTCCGTGGTCACTTTTTTTGTGCGGTGGATGAATATCTATCACATGCTGTCACACCTGCACCATTTCACTAATTAAAGTTACCGGCCTGCCTCTGGTAGTCATTGTTAACTTCCCACCTCTGGGTTTGGGTCTCAGAAAAAGGCTCTCTGTCCTACCAAAATTTCTGAGGTAAAGATTTGCAAATCCTGGCTACACCCTAGAAATGGGAGGGAGGGGGCAAATAGAAATAGCAATCCCCAAATTAATATTACCCAAGAAGCATCTTGCCACATCTGCACCTCCAACTTAGATCAGTCCAGGTCATGATTTAGTTCCCTGAAACCTTCCCTAATCCCCAGCCAGCATCACCCACCTCCTCTTCCTCTAAATGATCAACATAAAGTCTCTCTCGTCTGTTTTAGAGCACTCACCACATGCTACCCTGTAAATTATACATGGCTCGAAAATAAATTCAATTCTCCGTCTAGCATCCCCACCCACTGTCCCCCAAGAACGTTAAATAATATTGTTTCCCTTCACATAGCCTTTGCTGCAGCCAAACAGGGCATTTTCCCCCATAGATCTCAGGCGGTCATACCGCCATGCCTTGCTCAAAAGGTTTCCTCAACCTGGTGCACCTTCCTCCCTCATTTCTTGTCGCCAGAATCTGTCAAGGTTTAGCACAAAATCAACTTTCCTGGGAGGCCTTCCTGGATTCCCCAGCCCATTTCCTGAGCTGTCCCAGTTCTTCTCTGATCCTATCTTCCAGGAATTCATCCCATTCGTCCTCAGATGGCAGGGACTCGGCAGGAGTCATTGCCGAGACCCCGTGCCCAGGGCAAGCCTCCGGGTTTGCTGAATGACTCAATAAACGAGGGTGTTCCGTCGGCCTCACCAACCAGGCACCTACTAGGAGCCGGGCATTTCAGCCTGCGCTGGGACACTGGCTCCGGATCAAAGGAGCTTACGTTCTATTCACTAAATCAGAGTTCTAAGTACTATGAAGGGCATAGAGTTGACCTGGGACACCGCCTTACTCGCAGGGCTTTGGGCGCAGCGGCTACTGCCCTTTGCCTCAGTTTCTCCACCAGACCGCAACGCCCGGCCTCTGTAGCCCTTTCACACCCTCCGCCCGCGCGTTCCCGCTTGGCCAGGGCTGCGCAGCCGCACACTCCCAATCCCGGCGTGGCCCGCGCCCCGCCCCGCCCCGGCGTCTCGCACCCTCTTCCCGGGAGGCCCAGGAGCCCCGCTGCATGCCGGGAGTTGTGGTCTCGGCGGCGACGGTGAGGGTCCGCGGCTGGCCCACAGCGCGTGGCAGGAAGCGGAAGCAGCCTGCGTCCCGCCCCCAGCTCCGCCCCGCGCCGCGCCGCGCCGCGCCGCGCCGCTCGCCGCGGTGCTAGCACTGACGTGTCTCTCGGCGGAGGTGCAGCGCTCCGGAGCGGGCTGGGCCGCGGACAGCCTCACCTCACTTGGAGTGGAGCGGAGCCGAAGGGGGACCCGGAGCCCGAGCAGCCGCCGCCATGGCGAGTGAGTCCCTCAGGGCAGCCCCGGCAAGGCCGGGAAGGATCAAAATGCCCCTTCCCTTCACCGGTCCAGACGAGCGGCCACCCTCCAGGCCCGCCCGGCTCCCCTAGACCGTGGCCCGCGCCCCCGGCCCTTCTTGGGGGTGCCCGCGAGCCCCCGTGCGCGGTCTGCTCCTCTGGTCCCTGCTCCTGCTCACGCTGGGCGGAAGGCTTCCCCAAGGGAGCGGGGAAGGTTTTTACGTGCCCTAACTCTGCTTTTGTCTCTCCCATCAAAGTCAAATTTCTGGAAGTCATCAAGCCCTTCTGTGTCATCCTGCCGGAAATTCAGAAGCCGGAGAGGAAGGTAAGTTCCCGAAATCGCCGTCCACCGAGGTTTCATGAACTGTCTGGGCGCCCGAAGTTTACAGTACAATTAAAAATGGCTTCAGCACGCCAGATGGGAACTCTGTTTCGCACCCCTTCCTCCTGGCGTGTAGCGGTGTGTACTCCTGAGCTCTGTCGGAAGGTGACCTGGTTGTGTGGGAATTTCCACCGAAATTATGGTGCTGTATTTGGAGCATCTTTTGAGGATATTACTCCAGCAAACAAAGCCTCCGGTTTGCTCGGTCCCAAAAGTGGAACTCGGAGATGAATGAATAAGGCCCCAGAAGCCTCAGGATACTCGGATTGAGTTTCCTTTCCTTCTCCACCTCCAGCACGAGCGCTTCGTGGCTGGGTTTTTTTCTCCCCCCAGGAGGTTTTGGTATGCATGTGCTAACAGGAGGTAAGAGCAGTCCCTTTATCCTGTGCAAATGAGTTAGGACTCTGACAGTCTGCATAAAAGGTACAGAGAAAAAGGGCGTTTTTGTGAACCCTGCTTTTTACAGCAGACACATTAAAACATGAGAAGATAAAAATGTAGAACCTTTATCAGAATTTCCGCTCCTACACAGCTACAGCCCAGGATAGCAAGTTTTGCCAATGCTGGTGTAGCGGTTAAACCGTGGGAAAGTTTTATTTAGATTCTTGCATTCAAGAGAATGAATAGTGAAAGATTTTTGCCTTTAGATTCTTTTACGACTGTTGTTCATGAATTCACATACACATCTTTGTATTAACGTCAATATGGACACTTACATTCTTGAAGCCTCCCCCTTTTTTTTTTTTAACTTGAAATCATTTTGTGTAAGTGTTCCACACACGTGCCCTTTTCAATGGGCAGAATACAAAGTTGTCCCTTCTACCCCAACTCCCTAGCATAGCAGAAAGGGTATATGGCTCTGGAGATAGACAAGCCTGGGACCCACCCTTCACAAACCTTTTAATAGCTGTCTGACCTTGACCTTGTAACTAAGTGTGGTAGATGGAGCAGTGAAAATATGTGCAGGTTGTAGCAGTGGCTCAGGAAGGGATTAATTCTGGAAGATGTGGTTTCTAGTGGTTTTAATGGAAGAATAGAAGTTTGGGGTTTTTTGTGGGGTTTTTTTTGTGTTTTTTTGGTTTTTTTTGAGGGGAGGGAAAGGAATTCCAGGTATAAAGAATATATGTGTGGAAAGCAGACAAGCAGGTGGGAGGGTGTTAGCTGTCGTTCCATATTGCTAGAACATAAAGGGTGATGGGGAGCAATGGAAGGGCCAGGTGATGAGAAAATGTTTAGAAGTCGGTAGAAGATGAGAGTTGTCTCAAAGCTTTTGTAACACAGGGTATATGGGGTGGGCTCCCTGCCTCTCCAGCCCCAGTACTTATTATTACATTGTTTTACCCTTAATTCTTAGCAAATACACTGTCGAACTATCACCTATTGCAAATTAGTTAACCTACAGCATTGCAAGATTTTATCAATTTCAAAAGCTTTTTGATGAGAAGTGATTGTTGGCTAATTCAGCAGCTATTTCAAAGGTAAAGAGCTATTTCAAAGGACTCGGATCAAGAGCTTTTGAAGTTTTGCTGTTGAATTTGGCTGCATCCAGGAGAGGAGACTTGGTTATTAAGAAATGAGGAGTCTTATAAAAATCATCTACTCTTTTTTCCCACGAAGAATCCTTTCAACACAGGCCTGTTGTGTTCCTGGTTAGCTGGAAGTGGTGTTGCCTTCCCTTGGCCTCCTAATTTCTTGGTTTGGTGAGATGACAGATGGGAAGGGGAGCATTCTCAAGAGGAAGGAGGGTTCTGTGACTTCACCCCAGCTTCATGTGGGGTGTCATACCCTAAGTGCCCGCCACCTTTGTGTGGTGGTCTCCTTGGGGCCTGCCTGAAGTGGCAGTCATGGAAGACCTCAACTTCTGTTCTGACCAGAGAGCCAGACTCTTTCTTGGAGCTCATGTAGACTTGGGACTACTTCTCCCATCCAGTTAAAAAGTACTTTTTCAGAGTACAGTTCTATTCACTTCATGCTGTCACTCACAAGGTATTTTTCCATATCAAAATCCTCAGTCCACACAATAGTTACAGTGTTTTTTTAAGCCCTTTAAACCCCTTCTTGCAGGATAGGCAGGAAGTACTAGGGAAGGCAATCAGTTGAGGCAGAACACCTGGAAAAGCTGCCAGCTCTACTTGGTACCAGTGGGACCTTGGGTGGGGATTCTAAATTTTCCTGATGGTACTCACTTGTCATCTATAAAATAATTCCCAGTAGTCACTTGACCTACATGTGTACCCACGGAGATGTGAAAAGTAGGTGCTGTTAGTAGGCACTGAGTAGGTTAAAGGTGTAACTCTCCCTGCCTCCCCCCCCAGTATTTTTTATTACATTGTTTTACCCTTAATTCATAGCAAATACACTGTCGAACTGTCACACATTGCAAATTAGCCACAGAATTGCAAGATTTTATCAGCTACAGAACCTTTTTGAATGATCACTATCTTTGGCTCCTTGTAAGGTCTGATCTGTTTTAGGAATCCCTTGCTGTTGCAACATTGTTCCATCTGGGGTCTGATCCTAAACTGTTAATTCTGGTGACTAAGAGCACAGGTTTTGCACTCAAAACTCACTTCAGCTGTGAGATTTGGGACACGTTAGCTTTCCTAAGACCATTCTCTCATTGTAAAGATAACATTAAGTGACATGAGGCTCCAATGAAATCGTACGTGAAAGGTCTCTGTATGCCTGTCTTGTACGTAGAAAGCCTGCAACACACATCCTTCCATTTCAGTGCTTATGTTTGGCACTCGGTTTGGAGTGTTCAAGGCTCACTTCTCTGGTGAACCAGAGAAAGGGGTCTAATTCGAGTTCATGTCTATGAACTTGTCTTTGTAAATACTGCCTTAATGCATTGTCTTCCACTATAGATTCAGTTTAAGGAGAAAGTGCTGTGGACCGCAATCACCCTCTTTATCTTCTTAGTATGCTGCCAGGTAAGCGCAGTTCCTGTTCCAGAATTGGGGCGGGGCGAAGAGCAGGCTGGGGGTCAGCGTGCTGACTCCTTTTCTCTGCTTGTTTCCAGATCCCGCTATTTGGTATCATGTCTTCAGATTCAGCTGACCCTTTCTATTGGATGAGAGTGATTCTCGCCTCGAACAGAGGTAGGACTCTGGCCATCTGTACCTCTCTCCAGTGTGGATTTGACTGGCCTCCTTCGGTTAAATTACAGGCTTCGGCTTTATGTGGAATTCAGAGTGTTAGGGAGGAATGTTAGCGTGCTGTGCTGAATAGCCTGAGCAGATGGCCAATTCAGCGCTGCGGCATTTGAATGCAACACAAAACCTGTAAGAACAAGATAAGTCTAGGTCATGGAGGATAAAAAAAACATGGAAAAACTAGAATTTTTTAAACAGCTGAAATGATGACATTCGTACCGGTCTTTCTTCTGTTTTGATAACATTCTTTAGAATATGTAACTTATTTCTGAGCTACATCTTCATATCTATAGGTTGTATATACGTGTCCAAAAAAATATGTAACGGTGTTTTGTATACTCTAACCCATTTACCTATGGGTGGGGAGGATTTGAACATTTATGTTGATACTGCTTTTGATTAACTCGCTTTCTAAACATTTCAAATTAAGTTCTAAATCAGTTGGAAGTATAGCTCATTTTAGCATAATGGAAATAGAGGTTTATTCACAACTAGATACAATGGTGCAGACCTTCTTTCCAAACTCCGGAAATTATTTGAATGTTATCCTTTTTTTATTAACTGATGAAGAGATGAACCTTATCTCTGTAAAACCAGAATGTATCTGTTTGGGGTGAATTTAAAGGCTGTCGTCTATTTAAATGCCACGTGACTTCCTAAACAGAATAAGATGTTGCATGGCAGAGTGAATAGAATGAGTTGAATTATACGCTAATCGTTGATATTTGGGGATTAATTTTGAAATTAAATGCTGCTAGCAAACTGAAACACATCAGATTTGTATACAGGGCACACCGTTGAATTTTGCTCATTCATTTTCTTAATATTATGTGTTGCTTTTCCAAGCTCATACTGGCTGTGTTTTGCCTTGCTCTTTCTTCAAGGCACATTGATGGAGCTGGGTATCTCTCCCATTGTCACCTCCGGCCTCATCATGCAGCTCTTGGCTGGTGCCAAAATAATTGAAGTTGGTGACACCCCAAAAGACCGAGCCCTCTTCAATGGAGCCCAAAAGTGTAAGTGAGATTTTGAATAATGTTCAGATGTCTGCAGGTGAGAATTCAAATTTGCTCTGAAGTTTAGGGCATCAAAATAGGTTTTTTTATACGATGTAACCTCCTTGGCCCACCAACCCTGTAGGTGTACTGTGGGCTATGTTAACGAGAGAGCACTTAGATAGAGTCGATGAGGCGGGGTGGTGGGTGTCACCGGGTGTCATGGAGTGGAAGGAGCAGGGCTTGGAGGTCTCGCCCTCCACCAGCCACAATTTCCTTACCACTTAGAAGGAAAACTTCAGAGCTATTTTAAGACTTCATTTGAATAGTGTGTATAAAACCTCTTTCAGCGCCTGGTGCACAGTAGCTACCCAACACGTGGTATTTTCTCTCTGCTCAGAGTTTGGAAGGATTCCACTTAGGGGATAGGGATCCTTTCTGTCCAGCTCTGTGGTTTCCTAGCTCTGTGACCTGGGATGAAGTTAGATGACGTCTCTGAAGTCTCAGTCTTTTCATCTGTAACAGTGAGGATAATGTATTGCTTTATAGCAAGTAATGTGTTACTGGTAATAGTAACCAGTTCTCAGAATGAACCACGTGCAGCCTCTGGTTGTAAAGCGAAATGCATTAATTAGGAAATGACATTTACAGTTGCCTGCACAGCCTTGTTTTATTCCACACCAGCATGTTTTAGAGATCTTCTAGAGTTAGTAGGTGAAATGACTGAGCAAGAAAGACTAATCCAGTTCAGAGTTGTCAGTATCAGATACAAATCAGGATGTAAAATATACACATGTATTATTTTTCAAAAGCACAAATTAGCTGTTTTCTCTTTATTCTTGAACAGTTTTTTGAAATTTTTCTGTCTCAAGATATCTGTTTTATTAGGCACTTTTTTAAAAAGTTAAATAGAAATTATTTGATGGGCATTTTGGAATAAAATTGTATTTCATGCACAAACTAAGCAGAAAAGCTGAAATTGAATCCCAAACCCATCTAGTATTGTGGAACCAATAAAAACATGTGGATTCCACTGTGCCTAACAACAGAGACTAATGAGCTACAAGAAACAAAGATGTGTGCATACAAAAAGGAATGTACCTCGTTGGCCAGAAGAGCTTTGTGGCTGAGGAAACGGAAGTAGTAACTAAATTGACTGCTTTGTGAGTTTTTCCTTTAGAACTATATTAACTACAAGCTGAGAAGGGATCATTTTATCCCAGAGATAATATTCAGTGTGCTGGACTCAGACCCAGATGATAGGCCTGGGCATGTATTCAAGTTAGGGAGCTCTCCAAAGCCTAAGTGACCTGACTTGAGTTTGGGTGCTGCGCGTTGACACCATCACCGAATCACATGCCTCTGGATGTCATCTTCCCTTGCTCCCTGACTCTCCTTTCATAAGAACTAGATTAATGGGATGCCTGGGTGGCTCAGTTGGTGAAGCATCTCCTTTGGCCTCAGGTCATAATCCCGGGGTCCTGGAATCCAGCCCCGCATTGGGCCCTCTGCTCAGTGGAGAGTCTGTTTCTCCCTCTCCCTTGCTTGTGCTCTCTTGCTTTCTCTCTGTCAAATAAATAAATGAAATCTTAAGGGAAAGAAAGAAAAGAACTGTATTAGTACATTTCAACTCTTTCTCCTGCCGTCACTGAAAGGAAAGTGATTTTGGAGAAGCTGGAATTGAAGAGGTTGCAGGCTTTTGTTAGAAGGCATTTGAGTACTTGTACTCAGTACTCTTGTGCTTTGGCCATGGAGCTGCTGAGAGTTCCTGGATTGAGCTCCTCGCAGGCCATGCCTGCATTCTACATCTCCCATCATCGTCCTCCCCAGTGCCTGGCACACAGTAGGTGTTCCAGAACTGTTTTCTCCAGACCGTGTAATGTCCCACTTTGAGAAGACCGTTTTCTTGTGATTCCAGTATTTGGCATGATCATTACCATCGGCCAGTCCATCGTGTACGTGATGACAGGAATGTACGGAGATCCTTCGGAAATGGGCGCTGGAATCTGCCTGTTAATCACCATACAGGTCAGTGCGGCTCTAACGTGTCCCTCCTTCTGAGTAGCTCCTCACACTTAGACTTCCCAAATGACAGATCTGAGGTGGGCATAACAGAAGCATGAGAAGAAGCCAGGGCCCCTGTGGTGGCCTTTCCGAGTTCACCAGAGAAAGGCTCTACTGTCCAAGGTCTACCCTGCCTTTAGTGTTGAGAAGCAGAAAAGCTTGGTATTGCAGAAGGAAAGGAACAGGCCTTTGAAGAACAGTAATGTGCAGTCTGTCTGGGTTGCTTTATTTTATTTTTTCTTTTTAAATTTTCACAGCTCTTTGTTGCTGGCTTAATTGTCTTACTTTTGGATGAACTTCTGCAAAAAGGATACGGCCTGGGCTCTGGGATCTCCCTCTTCATTGCCACTAACATCTGCGAGACCATCGTGTGGAAGGCGTTCAGCCCCACCACTGTCAACACTGGCCGAGGTAAGGGCCCTGGCCTTCCCTGGGGACAGGATTTAGTAGAAAGTACCAGCATGTGCAAGGCAGGAAACAGAAGTTCCCCCATTCCCAGGAAAAATCAAGTTGGTTTTAGGTACATCTCTTCTGATTTTCCTGTGTGTATCTGCAGAGTTTCTGTTTTTTGTTTTTTAAAGTGATCTCTATCTATAGAATTTTTAAAACACAGATAGGTCTGTGCTCATAAAGATGTCCAGCTTGCATTTTTTGTGTATTTCATGAACACTTGCCATGTTAGACTACATAATTTTGCCTCGTTTTCCTCAGCGCAGTGTGGACTTCCATTGCAAGGATGAGGCAGCATTTATTATAGTCTTTTGACGGACATAGAGGTTGTTTCCAGTGTCACTGTTGTTGCAACAGTGAAATAGTGCACATCCTCACAGGTTCATCTTTTCTTGGCAGTCGCTCGCAGTGATTAAGCAGAAATTATGGAACCAACGCACTTGCTCCGATCTGGAGCAGTTTTGGGAGAGAGGCCTGAACTTGGAGCTCACTAGGTTTAGGTCCTGGCTGTTGCTGGTAGAGGTTAAATGGCCTTGGGCACATTCCTCTGCATATCAGCTGTGGGTGCCAGGATTAATGAGAAATAATATGAAATTCTGTGAGGCCTGGCTCAAGAGTAGATGCATGTTACGTGTGAGTGTTGTATGTTATGCCTACAAAGAAGAGAATCTTGTTACAGGCAGTGTCTTTAATGAAACTTCCTAAATATTTAGGGAAGTGTGACTTACAAGGAAAGGAAAATCAGGTTTTTTCATCACTAAATATGTTACACACTCCAAGGAGACTCACGAGAAATAAATATTCGTGCGTGTTTGAGTATTTTTCTTCGAGATGAATGCTGGAAACAGTCTCCGGTGTCCAGAGACCACAATATCTCACTAGTGATCCTCGAAGCAGGTCCCTGGACAAGTGAAGGCCACAGGCACCCAGTAGATTACAAGGGAACCACAATATCTCACTAGTGATCCTCGAAGCAGGTCCCTGGACAAGTGAAGGCCACAGGCACCCAGTAGATTACAAGGGAACCACAATATCTCACTAGTGATCCTCGAAGCAGGTCCCTGGACAAGTGAAGGCCACAGGCACCCAGTAGATTACAAGGGAAAGAGCGTAGCTTGACATAGGAACTGTCAGAAGAGCCTCGGAGAAGAGGGACTTGGTTCCTCCCCGGGTACCTCTGGAATTGTAGGAAATTCAGGACAAATTGGGAGAAAGGAGAGGGTGGAAGGTAATATTTTTCAGGGATGGGTGTGAAAAGGCAGGCGGGAGGAAGGATCATAGGGGTTCAGGGGTGTGAAGACTGTCACTGTAACTGGCCTGGGGGCAGAAGTCTGAAGTCTGAAGATGCGGCACCAGAGTTGGGGCCGGGAGGGGAGGAGTCAGTAAAGGTGCAGAAGCCCCAGCCGAGGAGCCACCTTCTACTGGGGAGCTGGCCAGTGAGGCAGTGGGGGTTGGAGCATGGAAGGGGTGATTCAGCCTGTACTGGAGGGGAAGACAGGCGGAGAACACAGCCCGGTGGCTGTTCCATTGTCCAGCTTTGGCCAGCCAGCCGGTCGTGGAAAGCACAGACCGAGGCACGAGGTGCTAAGAGCGTAATAGACGGGATAGAGGAGGTTCTTTCAAGGGTGATGGAAAATCACAGAGCAAAGTTGGGTTTGTTTCTGGCTTTAAAAGTGTGGGCTGTCGGCTGGTCGTGTTTGAGACTGAGCCGGAGAGAAGCGCAGCTGGGAGGGGTCACTCCAAGCCGCTCGAGTGGCCATTGAGTGTTGCCATGAGAGCTGTGGGTTCAGGGGAGAGGGAAGAGTGGGGTCCCGAGGACTGGACCCTGGAGGAAGGCACAGGTCACGAATGTCACAGATCTGTGAAGGGCAAGTGGGAACAGCTCAGATGGGATTAGTGGGACCGTGCAGGTACAAAGCTGCCTCTGTGCCTGAAGTAACTCTTCGCACTTGGAAGTTCTGTCTTGTTCCCAGAGATGCAACAGGTGGCAAATTTTAAGAAATGATGTTAAAAAGTAGGAGAACTAGAGCTTACCCTTGGCATTGCCCTTCACTCAACAAATACTTTACCTGACATCTGTGAAGGGTCAGGCACTGGGAATACGGAGTGAGCTGAGTGTTCCACATAGCAGGTGTTGGAACAGATACCCAGGGGACCAATGAGGCAGAGAAAGAAGATGGAGATGCTGGGAGGGTTGTCACAGGGTTAGTCTGGATGATCAGGAAGACCCCCTCCCAGCATCCCCCTACCTTGGAGCAAAGTCCTGCAGAGGGTAGGGAGCCTTGCAGCTCTGTGGGGGAAGAATGTCCCATTTAGAGGGAACAAGCAGCTGCAAAGGCCCTGAGGGAGGAGTGTAGTGTTCAGGGTCAGCATGTGTGGCTGGTGCAGAATGAACAAGGTGGAGAGGAGTCGGAGCTGTTGTCAGAGGTACGGGAGTGGGGGGCGGTGTGGACGGAGGGCAGAAGGGAACAAGTCCTTCCTCCCCGGCAGCTGGGGCAGCGGCCTCTGAAGGCCTGTCCTGGCTCCTGCTCTGAGATCCCTGAACCCTGTGCCCTGGGAAGGCAGTATTGTCACAAGCCTGGGAGTGGGGGTGCATGGGGACTGAGCACAGCATCACAGGGTGAGGTAAGGAATTACAGACCGTTGGAACAGTGTTTCTTTCACAGAAGCCACATTCCAGAAGAGGTCAGTGGTGGTCCCCATTGGAAGGTTGGCCTGAAGCATCCTCTTTTTTTTTTTTTAAAGATTTTATTTATTTATTTGACAGAGAGAGATCACAAGTAGGCAGAGAGGCAGGCAGAGAGAGAGAGGGGAAGCAGGCTCCTTGCTGAGCAGAGAGCCCGATGTGGGGCTCGATCCCAGGACCCTGGGATCATGATCCGAGCCTAAGGCAAAGGCTTTAACCCGCTGAGCCACCCAGGTGCCCCCTGAAGCATCCTCTTAAAATGGTTTGGGAACAGAGCAGGTAGTGCCAGCCACCATGTGTTCAAAACTTGAGCACATGCAGGACAGTGCCAAGGCACACCTCATACCACTGTTACTGGTACCTCCAGCCACCCTCAAAGACCATGGTTCTAGACACAGCAGTAGCTCAGGCATGCAGGCTGCCTGAGTATGTCATGGCGTAGACTGTCGTGGGTTAGCAGAGATTACACAGTAACGCAGCGTTCTTGTTATCTGCTTTAGCTTTGGTTTGTTTAACTCTATAAACTTCCTGAAAATTAAGACACCTCTAGGCCTTACTAATGCCCTGTGTGCCCCAAGTTCCTCTCACTTGTCCCTCTGCTCCCTGCTCCTCAGGTCAAGTACCCAGTCTCGTTCTTTCCCTTCAGTCTTTGGGAAGCTCAGTCTGCTTCATGGCTGTGGTTTCCCGGCTCATACTGGCTGCCTCCTTCCACAGCCTCTCGGGGTAGGGTATCAGCTCAGACTTGGATCAGCCATGCGGGGGGCACACATGTGGTCCTTTACACTTGACCATCAGTGTCAGGAGCAGAGCCCGAGCCCCACCTGCCCATCAGAGCCGCAGATGCTCGGACTGCCCAGGCATTTCCAGGAAGAGAATCTGGCAGTGTGGAGGACCCCTTCAGTGTAGGGCCCCTTCAGCCAGAGTTCAGCAGACCCCGCCTTTATGGTTTTGTAACTGATCGTCATGCCACATGTCCAGTAGCCGTTGACGACTCATGCTGAAGAACTGAGATGAGTTAAATCAAAAGGTAGAATAGCCCTTTCTGCAGGTTTGCATTATCTACAAAAGCAGTAGATGAGAGAACTCTCTCCCTGGGGTTATGGGAGTGAGCACTGTGAAGGGTAGGACTTCGTCTTTTTAGCTACTGAGAAAATCAGTAGAGCCAAATTTAGTTGGTGGTTTGTTTGTTTACCACACACATCCTCTCCTTCACCAACAGGAATGGAATTTGAAGGCGCCATCATTGCGCTGTTCCATCTGCTGGCCACACGCACTGACAAGGTCCGAGCCCTTCGAGAGGCCTTCTACCGACAGAATCTTCCCAACCTCATGAATCTGATTGCCACCATCTTTGTCTTCGCAGTGGTGATCTATTTCCAGGTGCGTCCAGATCCCCGTGTACCAAGTTTTAATGGTCTGCCTTTATGTGTCAGCATGCCTTGGCTTACGCATCCCTCACCCACACCCTGGCGGGGCCTGTCCCATCCCATTGTATTGAAATGAGATGGCGTTTAAAGGACGTAAAGCCCAAGGCGAGCAGGATAGGTGCCTCCCACCGAGTCAGGGGACTTGCAGGAACACACGTGAGGCAGAGCTAGTATTTCTGGAATCGTGTTCCTTTGGGTTGGGGCTGTCAGCAGATAGAGAAGATATTAAGTTTTAGTTCAAGAGAAGTGAAAAGCAAGCAGACTAACACCTTCTCTCTATCTTACCCAGTTTGTACCATAATTGCAGGCAGGAGCCTCATCTTGGAAAAGGCTTTCCTCTTACCTTTCAGATGATTCGTCTGTGTCACTTGCTTCTGAACAAGAGAGTGGCACTGCTGGTCACTTTTCTGTAGTCGGGCTAATCTTTGTATTTTTTGATCAGCCACTTTGTATTCTAATATTTATTGACAAGAAGAGACAGCAGTTGAGAGAGTAGTTGAATGCTTGTTGGAAAGGTATTTAAACCAGGCAAGCGCTTTTTCCAAGGAGCAAATGACTCTGTTCCTTTGGCTGAGACTCAGATGCCTCATTACCAATAAGTGGACTCTTTAGGGGCTTGGCAAGTATGCGTTTGGAGCATGAAGATTTTTTTTTTTTTTTAAAGATTTTATTTATTTATTTGACAGACAGAGATCACAAGTAGACAGAGAGGCAGGCAGAGAGAGAGAGAGGAGAAAGCAGGCTCCCCAGGGAGTGGAGAGCCTGATGTGGGGCTCGATCCCAGGACCCTGGGATCATGACCTGAGCCGAAGGCGCCACCCAGGCGCCCCGAAGAATTTATTTTAAATCTTACATATTCTGAGTCCTGTTCTAGGCGTTGAGAGTTTGTGAAAATGATATAAAAGAAACCCTTCCTCCAAGGGTTTCTGAGGGAGAGGTCATATTCATAGAAAATCTTGGCTTTGGGGCACCTGGGTGGCTCAGTCAATTAAGCGTCTGCCTTTAGCTCAGCTTCAAGGCTCACAGCAGGCTCCTTGCTCTTCAAGGAGCCTGCTTCTCCCTCTCCCTCTGCCTGCCACTTCCCCTGCTTGTGCTCCCTCTCTGTCTATCCAATAAATAAGATCTTAAAAAAGAAAAGAAAAAGAAAAGCTTGGCTTTTCTGTGTATTATCGGAAACCTCTTAAACAGCTGTTCTGGGATGCGAGGTAGATGCTGTGGTGGCATGGGTCTTGGGGCCACTGAAAGTATAGGCAAGAGAAGCACTGCTAGAACTTGAGCATGTGTTCTTCAGGCTTTTCTAGTATATTCTATATAGAGCTGGATATAATGTGCTGGATTTTGGTTTCTGACAAAAGTAGGATTATCTCTGCTGGGCTTTGGTGCAGTTTTAAGCCAGTATTTCTGGGACACCTTTTTTTTTTTTTTTAAGATTTGTATTTATTTGAGAGGAAAGAACAAGAGAGAATGTGAGAGCACACGAGTAATGGGGAGGAGCAGAGGGAGAAGGAGAAGCAGGCTCCCTGCTGAGCAAGGAGCCCACCATGGGGCTTGATCCCAGGACCCTGGGATCATGACCTGAGCTGAAGGCAGACATTTAACTGACTGAGCCACCCAGGCACCCCTTCTGGGAACCTTCTGTTCCGATGCCCTCAGGTGCAGAGGTGGGTAAGGCAGGGGAACCACAGCCCTGGAAGCGATGCTTGTAGCCGGCTCCCTGGCAGCTGTCCCCAGCCGGGCTGGGTTTCTGGGCAGTGAGGCAGCGAAGGGCGTTCCACTCTGTTTGGTGTCTCAGGGCTTCCGCGTGGACCTACCCATCAAGTCAGCCCGTTACCGAGGCCAGTACAACACCTACCCGATCAAGCTCTTCTACACCTCCAACATCCCCATCATCCTGCAGTCCGCCCTGGTGTCCAACCTGTACGTCATCTCCCAGATGCTGTCCGCCCGCTTCAGTGGCAACCTGCTGGTCAGCCTGCTGGGCACCTGGTCTGTAAGTACGGCTGCTCGGGGCTAAAACCGTCAGTTTTAGCGCAGGTTGCAGGCTGTGCACCTGTGCGTCTCACTATGAGCACGTATTTCATCCATAGGTATTTGCTGATCATGCCTTTTACACATTCAGCATGTTCAGTTCCCTTTTTATTGAGGGAACTGTACTATGGGCCCTTGAGCAAAATCGTCATCTGTGTCATCTGCTCAAAACCATTTCTGTCCTGATGCGGAGGTACAATGAAGCGGCCTTCACAGGCTTTGTGCGTAACCTTTCCAGGATACTTCCTCCGGGGGCCCGGCACGTGCTTATCCTGTTGGCGGCCTGTGCTACTACCTGTCCCCGCCAGAATCCTTTGGCTCCGTGTTAGAAGATCCCGTCCATGCCGTGGTGTACATAGTGTTCATGCTTGGTTCGTGTGCGTTCTTCTCCAAAACCTGGATTGAGGTCTCGGGCTCCTCTGCCAAAGATGTGAGTATATAGAAGTTACAGCGAATTTCTTGAGAGGAGGTTAATCCAGGAAACAGTAGTCCTCACCCATTCGGGGTCTGAGGGGTCTCCACCTGTCTCCTCTTGCTAAGAAAGTGGTCTGTGGACACCCGCAGATGCTTCATGCTCATGGTGGGGCAGTTGTGAACCCTCGGTGGCCAAAGATGAACGCCAGCAGGAAGCCAGCGCTGTATTGGGGAAGCTAGAGCCACAGTGTGCGGTCACACTTCGCCCCGTGACTTCTCTGCGGTGAAGTCAGAGTTACCTGTGTGAGGGCTTAGGGCGCAGAAGAGGAAAAGCTGCGAGTGTTGAGCCCCACCAGGAGGCATCCACCTTCCTTCAAGTTCAGGTCTCCGATTTAACGGTGTCTCCTTGGTGGGTGTCATGCAGGTCGCAAAGCAGCTGAAGGAGCAGCAGATGGTGATGCGGGGCCATCGAGAGACTTCCATGGTCCATGAGCTCAATCGGTGAGTGCTGGCCCCCGGCCCTCAGACTCCGAATTTGTGGTTTCCTTCCACACCAGGTATCCTGATCTGGCTTAGGGGTTTCCTATCCGTTAATTCCTACCCTTGGGTAACGAGGTAGAAAAGACCCCTGTGTCTCTAATTCCTCTACGCTCTTGCTTGATGCTGGAGACTGGGGATAGGGTAATAAAAGCATGCCGTCCCTCTCCTCAAAGAGAGAGCCGCCAGGGAGTGAGACAGAGGCATGTGGCTCTGCGGGTACAAGAGGGTGTGGTAAGGATATGGGCAGCCAGCTGGCTGCTGGGGAAAGGGGCAGTGTCCAGGGTCCCTTTAGGAGACCCAGTGCTAGAGGCAGAGCCACCAGAGGGAGGGCCAGCTGACTGCTGAGAGGCCGCGGTGGGAGTGTGGGCTGGGGGCAGGAGGGCTCCAAGTGCTGCAGGAACCTGGGGACGCAGAGGAGAGGCCGGCCGCAGCACTTGGTGACCAGCTGGGTGTTGCGTGCAGGGCAGAAGAGAGCTCTAGGCTGGCCCTTGGGGTGCTCATGGGGGATTTGGCTGTCTGCACCTCCTCTCCACTTACCATGGAGCTGCCTCGGGCAGCAGGGGTGGTGGTGTTAAGTATCTCAGGCTTTTCAAGCCTGTCGCGACTACTCGTTTCCTCCACCACCACTGGGAAGCGGCCGCTGACAGTACCTACATGGATGAAGGGGCTGTGTTCCCACAAAACTGTTCCCTAGGTCAGGGGGCCAGCCAGGCTTGTCCCGCTGCCCATAGCTTGCTCGCCTCACCTGAAGGAAGCAACCACGGGAAAAGCCAGTGTTTCAAGTTTCAGGTTGTTTTCAGATCTCTAGAGGGGTGGTTTGCAGTTTCATTCGTTCAATTCCTCTGCGGCCTCTTGATTTACACCCACCATTCAGTCCTAACAGATTGCACGCCACTTAGGAAATTTTAAATTTTCTACTAGCCACTTTAATTAAAAAGGTAAAAATATACATGAAACTCACAAAACCTTGTGTGTAGGCTATATCTTAAAAAGAAAGTAAAACGAATCTGAGTAAATTTAATGATATATTTTATTTAACTCCCCATGTCTAGAATTTAATTTCAAGTTGTAGATAACATGAGGAAAAGCATCGTAAGATATCTTATATTCCTGTCTTCAAAACCTCATGTGATGTCTTTAGCATCTCGATTTGGAACTAGTCCCATTTCATGAGCGCTGTGTGGCTCATGTGGCACCTACTGTGGCACCACAGCCCTAGTCCAGACCATCAAGGTGTGTGAGTGGTGAAGGTTCAAGGAGGTAGTGGAGTGACCCTGGAGTCAGGATCTTAAATCAGATGTGGGCATGTCCGAAGCCCTGGTCCCTTCCCGAGGCCAGGCCGGGGCTAGGGGTCTGCATGGTGGCTCATGGCTCATCGGCCCCCTGTCCCTCAGGTACATCCCCACCGCCGCAGCCTTTGGTGGGCTGTGCATCGGGGCCCTCTCCGTCCTGGCCGACTTCCTGGGTGCCATCGGGTCTGGAACTGGGATCCTGCTCGCGGTCACGATCATCTACCAGTACTTTGAAATCTTCGTGAAGGAGCAGAGCGAGGTCGGCAGCATGGGGGCCCTTCTCTTCTGAGCCACGTCTCCCTGGACCAGGAGAGGGGCCCTGCCTGGAGTTGCAAGGGAGGGGGACAGTGAGGCCCGTGGGGTGCTCATTGCAGGAGTGCTGCTACAGCACCGGGACTTTTGTTTAATAATGTTTTTGAATTTCATACTCTTTCATTCCACTTTGTAAAGTGCTAGAATTTTTCCAGTTTGAAATTTTGCTTTTTATGCTGGCATTGGCAGAAAGAACGGTAGGAAGGAGGTTTTATGGAGCTGACTGACAGAGGTGGGGACGGCAAAGGACGGTCCCCAGGTAACTTTTTTTTTTAATCTTTGCACGTGCTCAGTGCCGTAGGCGGCTGCAGTGGTCTGAGCTGTTCCCCTAGCATGGGAACTTTTTGAATAGAAGCACAAACCTCGTAGCTGTGTCTCCGTCTTGGCCATAGGGCACGAGGCTGAGAGCAAATCATGTTTTCTGGTGGACATGACTCACTGGTGAGTCCCTATCACAATCAGGGGTTAGAATACCTGGCTTCAAACTGTTTCTCTGGAAGACACCATTGTTTTCCCCTTTTATAAGTAGTTTTTTAGGAACAAGCCTCTTCGAAAGAAAGGGATGGGTTTTCCAGAAGACACTCTTGGGCCGTCTGTTAATTTTTCTGCATGTGCCTGTTGGCTATTCTCGTTGACTGTTCTGGTTGGGCTTTTGAGGCTGAAGAGCACGGAGTCGGCTTGGCTCCATCGTGTCTGGCTGGCTGTCATCGGTTTGTGTCCTCTGATGGAGCGAGGCCAGGATTCTCCAGGCTTATGGAGTTGGCGCCTGGCCCAGACGGGTGGACGCTGCGTGACCCTTGAAGTGACGTGTGTCTGTACCATCCTTCCGGTTGTCGCCGGACGGGCCTCCCGCTCGCCTACAGCAGCCCTCACATGGAAAGACGGTGGCTTCACTTTTACAGGCCACTGTGCCTTCCAGGCTGAGAACGTCCCATCATGTTTATAGCACTTTGCTTCACTGTGCCTAGGACCAAATGCATGTTAAGTAAATGACCAGATTCCACCTGTCCTCTAGCTTCAGTCAGCACCGCCCCGCAGAGAGGAGGGTGCAGGCCCCACATCCGTGGCAAAATCAGGGTCAGAGAGCTTAGGTCTTTGTTTTTGTTTTTGTTTTTTAGTAAGTTGCTCCAGCCTGTGACTGGAAAAGACTCATGGTGATGTCTAGAATGAGTTCTGTTTGTGGTAACAGGGGACCTAGGGTTTAGGCAGCGGAACCTTTTCCGAGGCCGGCAGGGAGGCTCCTCGGACAGGCGGTGCTGGCAGCAGGGACAGCAGAGTCGGGCACCACAAGCCTGAGGAATTCTCCCTGGAGGAAGCCCCAGCTCTAAGGAAGCACCCGGGGCCCTGCGGAGAGAGATGCCCCACCAGCAGCCGGCACACGGTGGCCTTCGAAGCAGAGCCATGGTCACGACTCAGTAGAGCTGAGTCTGAGCTCCTAGGACACCTCACTCACAGCGCTAACCAGGGAACAGACCAACCGAGGGACAAGAAGCGACTTGCCCGAATCCACCTGGCAAGTCAGCAGCAGAAGCAGGATGGGCCCGACAGGTCTGTTGACCCCTCAGTCCAGGGCATCCCACCATATCACACGTGGCCTTGTCAGACCCAGTCCTGAGCAGAGACTCGATGCTCCCCCCGCGGCACGCCATCTGCTCAGCCCCACCCGTGGTTACGCTGTGGGCACCAGCCTTATGGGTGGGGCCCTGCGTGGCTCGTGCTCTGTGGTCTGTGATCACAGTGGGTAGGGGCTGACCCCAGCTTCCAAGGGACTGTCACTGTGGACGCCAAAATGGCATAAATGAGTTAAGGTGAATAAGTGACAAATAAAGCCAATTTTTACAAGCCACTTGGTCACGTTCTCTTGGTTTACAGCTCCCAAGAAGGCCGGTGGATGCAGAGCTGGGGTGTGTGAGGCATGGTCGAGTCCTGCTTTGGCACAGGGCACCCTAGGTCTCCCTGGGATGGAAGTGCCTCCTCAGGAAGGCATTTTGCCTGGGAAGCTGCCTTCTGGTGGCGTCTGCTGCATTCCCTGGCTTCCGGTGAAGTGAGACGCAGATGACTGGCTGCTGCAGGGCTGGCATTCGGGCAGCCCCAAGGCCCTCCCAGGAACACGGGAGGGGACTGGCGTCTCACTTGTGACTATGGCCCACCACGCTATCCCTGTGGCCCACACCACCCCATCCTTGCAGCCCAGGCCAAGGGGTACCGTGGCCCTCGGCTGCAATGGTGGGCATGCCCGCACATCCAGTCCCTGACCAGCCAGACCCATCACAAAGCCAGGAGGGTTGCCACCCTGCCCTGGACCCTAGCATCACGTGGATGGTGGTGGCAAACAGCAGCTATGCAGGAGTCTTCCTGAGGGTTTCCACTCTAATGAGAACAGCAGACCATGTTTCCAGGATGACATGAGGAAAACACTTCCCACTCACCTAGACCTGGATTTAGAAGCCAACATGCTTGTCGCAGACAAGGCCTCACCTCAAACCCTCCACCACTGCCGCCAGCTGGTGCTTCTTCAGTGACTCCCAAGTGACAGGTGAGCAGGGCCTTCCTCCTCAGCTGGGTGTCCCAAGGACAGCCTTAGGCTTTGTCTTAGAAAACTTCGGATTTCCGAGATGGCCTTGGGCCAGGGCACTGAGACCACGAGAGGGACGGGTTGGAGCCTGGCCCTACAGAAGCCACCTGTTGATGCTGCACCAAGGCTGCCCCCAGACAGGGTGTGTGGCCCTCTGTCCCATGCTCCCTCCCCCCCGCTGGCCACAGGAGCAAGCTCGGCCCCAGTCTGGAGCTGGACAAGCAGCCACTGTGGAATGTCGAGCCAGGCAGGGGGCCAGGCTCTGACCCCCAGGGAGGCACCGCCCCCTTCTTCACTGCCAGGAATGTGGTTCCGGGTACCAGGCTCTGCCTCTGCTCACCACGCTGCTACACGTGGCCTCCTCCCACCCTCAAGCCGCCAGAGGCCTCTGGGGAAACAGCTCTTCCCCATTTGGTACAGAAATGGAGATGCAGTGTGCCCAGCTGTCACATAGCCACTTTAGTGGCAGTGTCAGGACACAAAGTCCAAAGATACTGTTCCTGCCCCACATTCCTGCGAAGCTCTGGGTCTGCCTGTGGGTACCTCTGTGAATGGTATTGTTGGAACCAGGAATGAGGGGCTTAGGAAACCTGCCACATTCCCAGGAGCTTCCCCATGCTGACCTTATCTGGGAACCCAGAGGGAACCCGCCCTTGTCCGGGGCATCCTCGGGCCCAGCTGGTGCCCCTGCTCCAGTACTCTACCTGTTGACACCCCTGCCCCATGCCCCACCCCATCCTGCTCCTGCTGAGAGCCTGTCCTGGGCCCAAGTCCCAGCCAGGCTGAGAAGTCAAGAACTCAGGCGCAGTGGGGAAGACAGACAAGCCTCTGATCCCTGCCTGGAGAGGTAGCCCACGTTCTAGGGAAGAGCGTGGCTTGCTGAGGGCCAGGGCTGGGCATGTGACCACCGTCCAAGGATCAGCAAAAGCTCTAGTACGAACTTTAACACCCACCAGTGCCTGGTTCTGGAGAGTCCCAGGAGTGCCCCCTTGGTGGCAATGTCTTCCTCACTCCCCTACCCCAAACATTCTGGGGCTTTCCATCACCCTGCCCCAGAACTTTTGGCCAGCACACCTCTACATCACCCACTCCTTTCCTCTCAACACGCATCATTGAGCCCCTGGGGGTAAAGAGGTGAGGATTTAATTGTACCCTCGGAGAACTCGCGCCCCAGCAATGTGCATTCTGCAAAGTCTACTGGGCCTCCAGGCTCTCCCCAGTCTCTCTCAGTTTTTGTTGGCCTGGCAAATTCCTGTTCACCCTTCAAAACCCGGCTCAATAAAGCTAGAAATGTCTAAATGCCCATCAGAAGGGGACTGGATAAATTCTGTTCTGGACTAGAACTTGGAGGACACTCCGTACAGGCTAGGAGGAGATTCTCTAAGATGTGCTATTTTTTTTTTGAAGATTTTATTTATTTATTTGACAGAGATCACAAGTAGGCAGAGTGGCAGGCAGAGAGAGAGAGAGGAGGAAGCAGGCTCCCTGCTGAGCAGAGAGCCTGATGCGGGGCTCGATCCCAGGACCCTGGGATCATGACCTGAGCCGAAGACAGAGGCTTTAACCCACTGAGCCAACCAGGTGCCTCCAAGAGTGCTATTGAGGGAGAAGAAAACTGCCAAGAAGCAGAAGAGCGTGTGCCACTCTGTGTTTAAGATGTTGGAGGGGGGTAGATCGTGCATCGGGAGCAGGTCTAGCAATTTCTCGGGAATCTGAACATACACTCTTCCTACCTACACCTGGCTCTTCCACTCCTGGGTATTTACCCAAGAGAAATAAAAATCTGTGCTTATACAAAGACTTCTGTGAGAATGTTTGGGGCACCTGGCTGGCTCAGAGACACCTCTTGATCTCCGGGTAGTTGAGTTCAAGCTCCGTGTTGGGTGCAGAGATTACTTAAAAACAATGTACATCGCATGCACATTCTTTAATACCATTCGCTATTTTATGAGAATATATTTGATGAATATTGGAAAAGAATTAAAAATAAGACTGGCATCTCTAACATTTTCCTCCTTAAAAGAAATAGCTTATTCGTGAAAGCTGAAAAGTGAGAATGGGCCAAACAGCCAACAGGTAAACGGATGAGTAAAGGGTGGTTCACCCAGACAGCGGCATCTCCAGAAATCAGGACAAACCGCTGATGCACACCGGGGGCGTGGGTGAATCCCAGGAGCAGGGGCCTGAGGGACTGAAAGGAACCAGTCACAAGACAGCACACACACCACGCGATCCCAGTCCTAAGAAGTCCCAGAGCAGGGCAAGTTTATCTATGGTGAGAACATCCTGAACGGTTTCTCTCTCTCTCTCTCTCTGTCTCTAGTGTGTTTGAGACTCCAAAGAGGCACCAGAGAGCTTTCTGGGGCAACAGTAACATCTTTGATAGGGGTTTGGGTTTCATTTGTCAAAACTCGATGGATTGGTCCACTTAGGATTAGTGCATTTCACGGTGTATAAATTAAACCTTAAAAGGAAAACACGGGGTGCCTGGGTGGCTCAGATGGTTAAGCATTTGCCTTCAGCTCAGGTAATGATCCCTGGGTCCTGGGATCAATCCCAGCATTGCACTCCCTGCTCAGCAGGGAGCCTGTTTCTCCTTCTACCCCTCGTCCTGCTCGTGCTCGCTCTCTCTCAAATAAATCTTTAAAAACACACACACACAAATACTGAACTCTAGGTCGCTGTATGTATGCTACAGTATTTAGGCATGAAGTGTAATGGCCACAACTTGATTTGGAATGAATGAAAAAAGATTAGATGGAGTTGGATGCAGGGAAGGCTGGAGAGCGTCTCGATGATATGGCTAGTCACCGTACAGTTCCCTGCAACCTTTTACATTTGAAATTTTTTCGTACACATTGGGAAGCACACTATGCACGTGGCACTGGGTTGTACACAGAGAATATCTCTGGAGGGTTATGCCGGTGTAAGGCGGGCTGCTTCTGGAGAGGGAAGACAGGATGGCTGAGGGCAGGGGGACAGGAATATTCTTCACTGTGCACTCCTTTTATTTTTTACATTTTGAACCATGATCTAAATTATCCACTTAAATATATATGGATATATATATTTTTTGTTATTGTTATATATTTTTATATAGTTTTTTAATTATATATTGTTATTATTATTATTAATCCCAGCTCAATAATCTTTCCCTGGCTGCCCTATTCTCACAGCCACTTTTGGACAGACACTCTCTCCCTGCCCGCCCTGGCCTTGGCCTCCATTGCAGGGAGGCAGGCTGGGCAGCTGTGGTTCCGCTGGGATCTCAGACCCTAAGGCCAAGCCCGCCACCCTCCAGACCGGGCATGAGGCGCGACGGTGGGCAGGCGCTGCGCGCATCTGGCCGCGCGAGGGCACTGTGGCTCCGCGGTCACGGGCGCAGCGCCGCGGTGGGGAGGCTCTCCAGAACGCCGGGAAGCGAAAAGGGAGAGGGACTGGCGTTGTCCCCAATGTCGCTCACCCCTGAGACATGGCCGCCCACCAAACAGGCCGCAGCTGGGCCCTCCTCCCGCGCTGCCTTCGGTCACTCCGGCCACTCGGGCTTCCCACCTACTAGGCCCCCTGTCCCTGCTATCCCTGGCCTAGGGCGGCTGGCCTCACCCTGAGCTCCGGTCACCTCCTCTGGGAAGCCCTCCTAGCGCCTTTCTTAGCACCAGGCCCACGGCTCCTTCCTATCAGTTTATCGGCGAGTGGGTGTCTCTGAGGCTGACTGTCCCAGGCGGCCTGGCTCTTTCCCCAGGAGAGGCGGGGGGACAGGTCACCTCCAGCGCATCAGTGGACTTCGGCGCTGGCAGTCCGCCGGCTCTTCTCCGCAGTCACCTGCTGTGTCGGGGGCAGGACAGACAGGATGAATGAACTCAGGATGCCGAGCTGAAGCGGGGCGTCCTGGATTGGGGGTGTCGCTCAGGGGAGCTCTGTGAGTGTACCCTTCAGGCGTAGGGCTGAGGCGGGAGGCACAGGGGCAATCACAAGCCTTACGATTTGTCCCCTGGGCCATGCGGATCTATGCGAGCATTTTGAGTAGGGGTCTGACTGGGTCACACCTGGGCATTTCCAAGATGGCTGGGACTGTGGGGATAGACCTGCAAGGGCCGAGGGGGCTGGTGGCCCTGGTGGCAGAGGCCTGGGACAGGTAGGGGCAGGGAACCGAGGTCACATAATCTGTCTCCCCGCCAACTCCCAGCCCGCAGGGCGCTAACAGCCGGGGTCATGCAGGCTCCTGTATGACGGAGGCACGTGGGCCAGAGCAGGGCTTAGCGACACCTCTGTGCCCGCTGTGCACATCCTTGCCCCAGCCCTCGTGACTGGGTCCCCCACACGCGTGTCCTGGGTCCTGCCTGGACCGGTGCAGACGCGTGACCAGCGTGTGCCCCCGACCCACACTCTGGCGCTCCTCGGTGACCCCCGCATCCCGGTAGAAGAGTGCGGTGTGCGGGGCGCGAGGCCCATGGCAGGTGGCACGCCGGGCTTTAGGGGCCCCAGCCGGCGGGCCCCAGCCCGCAACCCCCGCCACCGCCGCGCGTCCCTCCGCTGCGGGGTCCACGCGCCCGCGCCCTCCCCGCCGCTGCCCGCGTCCCCATTAATCACGCGGCGCTGACGGCGCCGATCTGCGCACGGGCGGCGTGACGGGGACGGTGACGGCGGGTGACGGAGCGGGCAATCGGCGGGCGCCCATCGGCCCATCTTATCGCGCCGGCCCAGCCGCCGCCCGCCGCGCGCCGCCCATTGATCGCGCCGGGCCGGGGCCGGGGGTCAGCGCGGGCCGGGCCGGCCTGACAGCCGCATCCATCGCGGCCCAGACGCGCGCTGATGGCGGCACGGGCGGCGCGGCCTGGCCATTAATCACTGCGCCTGCCACCGAGTGACGGGGAGGGGCGACGGGGCCAGCCGGGCCGACAGCCAGCCCCCGCAGCCGGCCCACCCCTTCCCCGGCCCCTCGGCCCCGCTGCGCTGCTGTCCCTGCACCCTGGGCTGCCCAGTCACCCTGCGCCGGCCTCCCGCAGGTCCCCGGGGAACAGCCGTCCCGGGATGGATGGGAGGGGGAGGCGTGGTGGGGCCCCAGCAGGTGGGCCCAGGTGGATGGACCCCGGTCTGCTACCCGGCTGGACGGTTTCCCAGAGACCAAAAGGTAGGGTTGACCTGGTTGAGTGGTTGTCACTACTTGGCAGGTACAAGGGGGCAGCCATTTCTCCACTCCCACTGCTCCCACCTTGGCTGGTCCTCGCTCAGGGGTTGGGGAGCCCAAGGGGCCCAGTGAGGGGCAGCATATTGTTTCTGGAAGTTGTGGACACCGAGGGAATCGTGTGCCCTGACCGGTTCTCAGCTCCGGAGCTTGTTTGGCCCTGAGCAGGGGCTGGTTCTTCTGGGTTTAACAGAAGGGTCCATCCACCTGGGATTTCTAGGCCTTTTCAAGAGGGCGGCCTGAGATGGGGAGGGGTGGAGCCTAGCCAGCTTCTGCCTCCTATTGGACACACTGTGACCTTCTCTTTTCCCAGGAGGGACAGGGATTGGGAGCTCCCTGAATTTTACTATCTGGAGTGACTGAGGCAAACACACACCACCTCACCATGTCCCCATACCCATCATCTACTGGGATAGACTGCCCCCATCTTCTAGAGGAGGAAACCAAAGCTCAGAGGACCAGAAGGGCCGAAGGCCTCATCAGGACCAAGGGCCAAACCCAATCAAAGCCACATCCCTGTGTGCCATGTCCCCAGAATCCGCTTGCTCCTGTCTTCCACCTGTCGCCTGTCTGGGACCCCTCAAGCAGTTGCTGCTCAGGTGTGACCAGCTGACATCCCAGGGCTGGCTGTGGCAGGCACGGAGAACCATCAGGTGACCAGTGTTTACTGTTTTCCTGGTGGAAGCCTGCTGACCCTGAGGTCAGAAATGGAGGCCAACAGGGAGTCCGCCCCCACTGTTGTGCAGCTGTTTTATTAGAAAAACGTTGAGGAATGTTTGCTAACCAAGATGTCCCTTTCTGGTGCAACACCAGCATCTATCTATTCGGTTCTAAAAACACAGTATCCTATGAACCAATTTAGGGAGGGCACCCTAAGAGGTGTGATGGTATTTGGGAAGGTATTTGGGCTGAGAAGGAGGGGGACAAGCAGTCTTCCCAGCGAGGGCTGGGGACATTGTCTTTCAGGAGCCCTTCTGGCATTCACATGGCATCTCCAGCATCTCCAGGACCATTAGCACAGGACGGGGAGCTGGGATTTACATGCAAACACTCCTTCCCCTCAGCCACCCAATTGGCTTGCTGGGGGGCCCCCAGGAGAGTCCCAGCCCGGAGCTTGGAATACCAGCCTCTTCTAGGATCAGCCCCCACCCTGACTCACTTTAATATTACCACAATTTTTCACACTGGAGCTGAAATCGTGCAAAAAATGGGGCTGCTGTAATTGTTGTTAGATTGTGTGTCAGCCTGATAAGATGTAACAAATATTTTCCTCCCCACCAGGGTCTGTTTCCCTCTTGGTAATGGATGGAGAAACTTCTCATAGTCCGCGAGGGATCGGTCGTAAAAACTTCGCCTGGAAGATTAATGTAATAATCACAGGCCTTGCTGGAAAAAATAGGAGGAAAATTAAAATAACCCAACCTTCCTACCTATCCAGAACCATCTCCCTCACTGAAGCACAGATGAGTGAGGTGGGCCAGCTCCTGGGCACCACCAAGGCCAAGATCCCAGAGGGCTGTGACCACACCCCTTCCCCCATCCCTCCTCACTTGGACTGACTCTAGGACCTAATAGGTCTTCCCACACCTTAGGTGTCATTCTTCTTTTCTACCACAGCTTGGGTTGGGAGGCAAGAGGCCAGAGGCACAGGCACAAAGACAGAAGATCTGGGTAGCCTGGGCAAGACTGCAGTGCTCAGCCCTGATTTCAGGAAGCGTCCCACCATCTCCCGACTGGACCGGGTCTCCCCCCACCCCACCCCCCAAGGCCCCATGCAGGCACCTCCCTCGGGGTCCAGGCCCACAGAAGATCCACTCTGATCACACAGCTTAGCTGGGTCCTTCCTGGGGATGAGTGTGGTCAGGGGACTCTTGGGGAGCTAGATGGACACCCATGTCTGCTCTCCTGCCTGGAGTGGTCTAGACATGCTCAGGTGGCTATCACTCATGGGACAGCAGTTATGCCTGCCCCACAAGGCCCTCAGGGCTGACTAGGATTAAAGCCCTGACTGGATCAAGATACCCATCTTGGTGGGTCCCCTCTCCTGTCCTCTGGTGGGCAGAAAGCCAATACTGAGCCTTCACTGAGGCACCACTTCTGTGGCTAAGCCGGCCGACGAGGACTGGCCGGGGCAGGGGCAGAAAGCTGTGTTCACCCTACCAGATGAGACGTCCCACTGTGGCATCTGTCCGTCAGGGCTGCCGCTGCTCCTTCCTCTCAAAGGGCTAAAAGCTCCACTCAGTGGGCTGTGTCAAAGGAACACAGGAGCTAACCGGAAGAGCTCTCAAGGGTCGAAGCTGAACCAATCGGAGCCACAGAACAGATAACATAGTACCAGATTATAACCCCAAGTGTATGATAAATATCCCGGATTCATCTGGATACAAGTGATTGAGTAAATACACAAATGGGAGCGAATGGGGAGACCAGTTACCTCCTGTGCAGAATGCCAAATAATTTATCCAGATGTCCAGCTCTCAGGAGCCTGGGTGGCTCAGTCGGTTAAGCGTCTGCCTTCAGCTCAGTTCATGATTTCAGGGTCGTGGAATTGAGCTCAGCGGGGTGTCTGCTTCTCCCTCTACCCCTCCCCCCTTGTCATGCATGCACACTCTCTCTCTCAATAAATCTTAAAAAAAAAAAAAAAAAAAAAGCGGGAGATGGAGCAAAACTCCCCAGCCTTACATGTGGGCTGTGCTTAGTGACTCCTTCCAAAAAGGACACTACGGAGCGCGTGTGTGACCACAGCCAGGTGACTGCGACCAGCCATTGACAGGGGAAGGTCACGCTGATGCACACCCTTGGTGTGGTGTGATGGCAATGGCACTGCACCTCTGTGGTCTGCCACCAAGAACCCAAAACCCTGAGAAACCATAAGGGACACATCAAACCAACCGCGCTGTGGGATATCCAACAGAACGCCCAACCGGCACGCTGCTCTCCGTTAAGGTAGTGAAAACAAGGAGCATTTAAGGAACTGTCCAAGCCAAGAGCAACTGAAGAAGGTGTAAGGGTGACATGTACTGTGGCATCCTGGGCGGGATCCCGGGCCAGAGGAGGCTGTTCCAGAACCCAGGAAGGGTGAGCAGGGTACAACATATGAACACTGGCTCCCTAGCTGGGACGAGGAGCCATCCAGCCCTGCAGGATGTTAACATGAAGGAAAGCGGTGATGGGGAGCTGGGAGCTCCCTATTCTACCTTCACAACAACTCGGGGCCTCTAAAACTGTGCCAAAGTGCAAAGTCTATTTGTAAGAAAAAATTACGAGACAGGTCATCAAAATAACCTCGATTTATTAGAAAACATGCCAGGTGAGGCAGGGTTCCTTCAAAGCAACAGCAGAAGTTAGGATAATTTAAAAAGCAATCCTTTCCACACCAAGCAGGTGCTGCCCAACACGGCCGAAGGGGACAGCCCGTGCACAGAGCCAGCCTCCTGCTCGCGGGTGACACCCAGCCAGGCATGCCCGGAGTCTCTTGCAGAACACCCAGGCCGTCTCACTTCATGTACTTATCCTGCTGGTCAGCCAGGATTTTGGCCGAGGACTTGGCATCATAGAAGAGCTCGCTGATCTCCTCGACGTGCTCTTTCTCGATACTGTCCTTCCCATTGATCTTGGCCAGCAAGTTGGCTGGGGTCAGCAGCTGCACTGAGTACCTAGAGTGATGGGGGCCAAGGGCAGGGGTGAGACAGGGCCACAGGTGGGAGCCCTCTCACCACACCCACAGGACCTGCCACGGTGACTCCATGAGAGAGAAGTCACCAGCACAACACATCCTAGCCCCTAAATCTCTGTCGGCCTCAAAGTCCCCCGTAACTGCAGTAACAGCACTGCTCTTCCGGGAGACTGAAGGAGCCCCGGGCGGCTCAGCCGGTAAAGCGTGCAGCTCTCAATCCCGGCATTGTGAGTTCGAGCCCCATATAGCTGGTAGAGATTACTTAAAACCAAAATCTTTCTGGGATGCCTAGGTGGCTCAGTTGGTTAAGTGTATCTTGATGTCAGCTCAGGTCTTGGTCTCAGGGTCATGAGCTCGAGCCCTATGTTGGGCTCCACACTGGGCATGGAGCCTACTTAGAAAAGTAAATAAATCTTTTTAAAATTTTTTTATTTATTTTTTATTTATTTATTTATTTTTTTTTAAAGATTTTATTTATTTATTTGACAGACAGAGATCACAAGTAGGCAGAGAGAGAGAGAGAGAGAGAAGCAGGCTCTCTGCTGAGCAGAGAGCCCGATGCGGGGCTCGATCCTAGGACCCTGGGATCATGACCTGAGCCGAAGGCAGAGTCTTTAACCCACTGAGCCACCCAGGCGCCCCAATAAATCTTTTTTTAAAAAGGAGGGGGAATCACAGACTGTGGGCACACAGGTGCAGGCCAGGAATGCTAAGGCCCAGACCCAGCACACGGCAGGCAAATGAACACACAGCCAACTAAAAGCACGTTCCCCACATGAAGACATGAAACTCCGGGAGTTCTCAGAGCACCGCTCCACCCAAATGAAATGGCTCGCAGTTCTGCCTGCACCTTGGAGCAACCAACAGACTCAAAGGGAAACAGAACTAGGGACTGGTTAGGGGCTGGGAGGTCACGGTTTCATAAGCACTAAGACGGACATCCTACAGGCAGTGGGCTTTGGACCACTGGTGAACAGTTAGGAGAGCAATCCACACTCGTCCTTCCCCCTCACTTGCACCCCCTCCCTGCCCCCCCACAGCCTGGAGAAGAGCCCCAGGGGAGGGGCCAAGCAGGGCCTGGCCGCTGAGCCATGTGCCTTGGACCCTGATCTCTGGGTCGTCTGTCACCTGCACCAAGGAAGCTAGCAAGCTCTCCACACAGGGGAGCATCCGCTGCAGGACAAGGGGACCTAACCCATTACTCTAGCTCTATGAACCCCTTCACTGGAATATTCTGCATTTGAAATCACAGTGCCCAGGACAAGCCCCATCAGAGCAGTGAGGACAGACGTGGTCCTGTGTCCTGAGAGAGGGACTTGCCTTTATGTCCCAGAATGCAGCCCCTGGTGGCCCCCCCCAGGGTTCTTGGGCAGGCCCCAGCAGGTAGGAGGCAGGTGGGGAGCAGCTCCAAGCAGATGCGCTCACCTCAGAGTCGTCTTGGTACCGATCTCCCCCAGGTGGTTCAGCGCCTCCTCGCTGATGTTGATTCCTTCTGTCTGGGCTCGGATTTTAATGATCTTTTGGAGGAGAAAGACTATGATCAACAGCAACCGGCCTCAAGTGTCCCCTTTATCAAGTGCTTTAAAAGCGACCTTGTCTCATATATCTTGTCCTGCACCACCGATGCCAAAGAGGCCCAAACCTCTGGAGGGGCAGAGAGCTGGCCTCCACCTGGGGCTGCTGGCCTGGCACACCTTGGGGCACAAGCCACCCCACGCCCTTGTGAAGAGCTCACAGCTGGGGCTGGCAGTGCCTAGACGGCAGCTGGTACCCCTGGAGGTGTACACCAGGGGGGCTCAGCTTCCATCTCTCCAGCCTCCCTGATGCAGTCAGTCCCAGGATCTGGAGAACACAGGCCCCTCCGAAACCTGCCTCCCTCCAGGGCTCTAACCTTCCTCCCCAGCCTGGGCACCACCACCTATGAGCACTCAGGCAGGAAGAGACATTTTTTATTTGCTTGATAAATACGATGGTTAAATAAATCAAAAAAGTTACTTTTAAAGATTTACCAGCCCTCATAACATCACCGGGAGATATCTAATCTCTCATGGAGAGGCTGACGCTCGCTGCGGTGTGAGGACCCCGGGGAAGCTGGAGGGGAGGCGGGCCGGCGGCGGGGCGGTGGTAACACACGCGGCCCTGGGATCCTGCGGGCGCGCCGGCGCTGAGTGATAAGGGGCAGCCGGGATAATGATGTTGTGTGTTGGGGAGCCGAGATAACTCGAGGACTTCGAGCCTCATATAATACGGGAATTTTTCACTTTGGCAGCTTCGTAAACAAGATATCAAGAAGCCCTTGTTTAAATTAAAGCCATAAAAACAGCCGAGGTAGAGGCATAGGAAATGGGAAAGACTGAGACCTCGGCTAAAGCCTTGCAAGGGGCAGAGAGGGAGGGGCGGTTTAGGAGCCAGATTCCTCACACCCGGCCCGTGGCTCTGGGGCAGAGACCTGCTGGCAACTCAGTGCCTGGGAACTCCGGTGAGGGCACCTCGCAGGTCAGCTGCCGTGACCGGGAAAAGTCGTGCTCCCGAGGGAAACCGGGTCCTGCAAAACTGGACCAGGCCAGGGGCCACGCAAGCCAGGGAAGGTGGCCTGTCTGCCGCCAGCCACTGGTGCCACCAGGGCAGAGGGCAGGTAGTTGTAGGGAGGTTTCATTCGGTCCAAAGAGACTCCAAACTTAGACTTCTGTATGAAATGTCCCAATTTCTAAATGTTGGCAACTTGTTTGAGTCATTCACAATCACAGCACTGGCTACAAAGAACTTCTCATTCAGCCAGTGGGCTGCTGGCGTCTGACCTCCAGCGAAAGACTCTGCTGTGCATGAGGAGTTCCACCATCTAGGGGATAAAGCTAAATGCCGCTGAGAAGAGGGAAGTTACGGGATGGTCGTAAGGATGGCACAGAACGGAGCAGGAAGAGCGATCCCTGCTCCTGGCTCCGGCCACAGGAGGCCTCTGACCACGACAGCCAGAGCCAGGCAGGTTTGGGCTCTAACAGAAAAGGGCTCTTCCCTGACAGCTGGGGATTAAGGAAGACTCCTGGTCCTGCCAAGAAAAATGTCCCAGGGGGGCCTTCAGAAACTCTAGGGAGATGCAAATACTGAATCAGGAAGCCTTCAGTATTACTGAGGGGAGTACATTCAGTGATACTGAAGGGGAGAGCTTCAGCCCAGAGCATCTGGCCTTCAGCAAGTTGCCCAGCATTCAAAGTCGGGCTTCAGGAATGTCAGGGCTGCTCTCGAGAGAGAGAGAGAGAGAGAGAGAGAGAGAGCAGGTCAGAGCAATCCCAAGAGCTTCTGCTTCAGACTGCTCGGAAACGGACAGTTCATAAATTAGATCTTTAATCATTTAATAACCTGCAGGGATAGTTTATGAGGGTGTCGGTACTGATGGCAGAGTACACAAGTTACATTTACTTTGTTTCTTTAAAAACCTACCCAGGCTAAGTAAAAATGCTGAGGTTATCCCTTGAACCCACCAGAACAAATCAATGTGCATCCGGGCAGCTGGTCTGACCTCTGCTCACCCAAGAGAAAGCCTGAGAAGAGGCCCTCCTGACTCCGCCAAGAAGGGAACCAGCCCAGGAGCCAGAGGCACAGCACGGAACATTCCAGGACAGCTCGGACCCAGTATTCCAGGGTCGAATGGAGGCAACAAAGGTGAACTGGCTCTGCATGGAGTCCCAGCTCCGCAGCTTATCTCTGTGACCACAGGACCCTCGCTGTTCGGGAGCCTCAAAGCCTGCTTACTGGGAGCTGCTGTAAGGCCCCCAGCGGGTGACAGTGAAAACCTTTAAGCCATTAGTAGCTGTTAATAACTGCGCTGGGACAAAGAACGGGCTCAGTTACTGTCACTTAGTCCTCACAAAAACCTGGAAAAGAGAAAGCAGACCTTCTGGAGGATGAATAAGGCCAAGGATCACAGAGGTGCGCCAATGGCTGAAGTCACTCGGCCACGAAGCACCTCGAGCAGGTGGGGCTGCCTCTCCTGGCAGGATGACTCTTGTCCCCACAGCAAGGATGGGGGTGGCGATCAACTTTTCCTTTGCTTCTGCCTCTGCTTCTGTTCAACAAATGCTTTGCCTTCAACCCAGTTTTCACCCAGGAGCTAGAGACCACGATCTGGTGACAGGGCCCCAGTAAGGGACACTCTTGTCCCAAACGTGCCCACAGCCACCCTGCACTACTACCACGCTGGCGGTCTCCAGCTCTATCACCATGGCACTTGGCAGGTGCTGGTCAACAAACATCTGAGGGGCCAGGCTGGGGGGCCACAGTGAGCAGGGGGGCCACCAAGGAGTGCCCTGGAGAGGCCCTCAGAGCTCCAAAAGGAAAGGCCCTGCTGACAAACTGCCACAGGGAGTCCACCCCTCAAATGAGCTATTTCTAGCAGGCGGGAGCTGGTGGCGCAGTGAAGAAGAACATGGGCTTCCGGACCAGGCAGCCTGGGCCCCAGTTTGTCAGTCCTGTCACTTACTGGCCACTGACAAGCATTATGAACTTGGGCAGACGAGTGGGCCTCGGTGTCTGCATCCTCATCTTTAAGAATGACAGTGATAACAGCTCTCCCAACTCACAGGTACTGGGGATCGAATGGAATCCTGCTGGCTAAGTGTGTCCACAGGCCCAGCATGACATCCAACAAAGAGGGCCTGCGCTCTGTGAGAGGCGAGGGTGCAGGCAGGGTCCGCTGAGACATTAGTGCAGCCCTGGTCCACCTGGTCTGTGGCCACATGGAGCCCACAGTGAGAGACCCGTGCTGGCAGCGAGACCCTCCAGCACAAGGATGGGCAAGGCAGGGCAAGAGCACGGCAGTGCTGCCCCAGTGGGACACCAACCTAGGGTACAACCCACTGCTGGGCATGTGGCCTGGACTCTGCACCCAGGACTTGCCACTCAGGGACTGAGCCATCCACAGGAAGAGAGGGGATCCAGGACTACCTGGCAGTACCAGGAAGGGGACTAGAAATCTAACTGTAAAGCACCTGGGCACATGGTACTCCAAATCCAGATCAAGCAAAAGATGAACCCTATGGGGAAAGCTGGGATGGAGCCCCTTTGGGGTAAGGCCCGACCACAGACACCTGTCATCTCCCACCCTCAGGCCTAACACAAATTTAGGTCGCAGAGAATTCTGAGCATACGCTCTGTGTCAGGTATACCTCCTTCAGCCTCTTATAGGTTGGTTTTGGGACTACCACTTCCAGGTGCCCCTCTAAGCTGGGACCCCGCGTCACCATCATTTCTATGGCCTCCACAGCCCCCAGGAAACCCACCACTAATCACACTGGTTGCAGCAGACAGGCTCTCATGCTGCTCCAGGTTCTGTGCCCTGTCGGAGCCAGCCTGCTGTGGGTTCTGGTGGGACCGGGCACTTGGCTTTGCCTAATCAGCAGAAGAGCCCTCGGACAGGGCCTGGCCTAGACACCAAGAGTGATCACTAAATCATATCTTACTGCCTCTGTCCTACAGCTGGTGGCCTCCCTAATGGCTGTCATCAAGCTAATTTTTTCACAATCCCTTTCCTAAAGTTTATCAGAATGGCTACAGTAGCAAAGACAAGGGCCAGGACCCATAGATGGCTAAGGTTTTGGGACACCTAAGGCATAGTCTCAGCCCACCCATCTTCCGGATGGGAGGACTGAAGCCCCGGAGTACTGCAATTTGCCCAAGGCCAGCAGCTAAGTGCCAGGACGGTGGCGGGAGCCAGGTCTGCTCCATGGAGACCTTTCTGTAGAGCATCGGGGAATGCTAGGAACAGATGAGGGGGGAAGAGGGAAGGGTTGGGAGGGAGTCTCACCTGTTTCATTTCCTGTGGGGTATACAGCATGGTCCGGATGATCATCACACGGTCCAGAAGGTCAAGGGGGATGCCATGAGGAGAGGTGATGTCCTCAGTACCCCTGCAAGGGCCAGAATGATCACATCACCCAGGCCTCTCTGAGACCAGAAACTGGAGACTGGAGACATGGCTGAGGTACTCACCATGACACTGTAGGCAATTCACATCCTCAGTCGACGCATGACCACAGAGTGAACCAACTAACATTCAGGTGGCGTCAAAAGCAACTTCGTTGTAGCAAATATCAATACAACAGGAAATTGGGGAAAGAGAAAAAAAGGCCACCTAAAATCCTATTGAAAATACTCATATAGGGGGTGCCTGTGTGGCTCAGTGGGTTAAGTCTCTGTCTTCAGCTCAGGTCATGATCTCAGGGTCCTGGGATCAAACCCCACATCAGGCTCTCTCAGTGGGAAGCCTGCTTCCCCCATCTCTCTCTGCCTGCCTCTCTGCCTACTTGTGATCTCTGTCAAATGAATAAATAAAAAAATCTTTAAAAAAATAAAATAAGTAAAATAAAATACTCATATAAGGGCGCCTGGGTGGCTCAGTGGGTTAAGCCTCTGCCTTGGGCTCAGGTCATGATCCCAGGGTCCTGGGATCGAGCCCCGCATCGGGCTCTCTGCTCAGCAGGGAGCCTTCTCCCCCCACCACTGCCTGCCTCTCTGCCTACTTGTGATCTCTGTCGAATAAATAAATAAAATCTTTAAAAAAATAAATAAAATAGTCTTATAGATATTTACCAAATTTTCATAGAGATACCTTTTTTTTTTTTTAAAGATTTTATTTATTTATTTGACAGACAGAGATCACAAGTAGGCAGAGAGAAAGAGGAGGAAGCAGGCTCCCCACTGAGCAGAGAGCCCGATGCGGGGCTCGATCTCAGGACCCTGGGATCATGACCTGAGCTGAAGACAGAGGCTTTAACCCACTGAGCCACCCAGGCGCCCCTCATAGAGATACCTTTATAAGTCACATTAAGTGTGTAGTTTTGGGGTTTTTGTTTTGCTTTTGTCCATGTTGCTTCAGTCTTAATAACCCATCAAGGGGGCACCTGGGTAGCTCAGTCAGCTAAGTTATCTGCCTTGGGCTCAGGCTGTGATCCCAGGGTCCTGGGATCGAGCCCCATATCCCCACATCGGACTCCCTGCTCCCTAGGGAGTCTGCTTCTCCCCTCTGTCTCTGCCCCTCCTGACTGCTCGTGCGTGCACATGCTCTCTCTCATTATCTCTCAAATAAAATCTTAAAAATAAATAAATAGCCTATCGAGTATTTTCCTTAACCCAAACCGTTGGGCATTTAGGTAGTTTCCAACTGTTGCCATTATTAATGATGTTTGATAAATAATTTCATGCATACAGCCATGAACATTTCCTCAGCAACTCTGAGTGCCTGCTATAATCCTGAATACGTCTGAGAATCTCCACGGCTACACGAGTAATCTGATCTCAGTGCACTGTAGCCAGCACCGGGTATGCTAATTCTTAAATATTTTGCTGCTTTAATGGTTTAGAAAAAGAAAGGGTGACACTTTGTTTGAATTTACATTTCCTTGACTACTAATGAATCATTTCAATGTTTCCCTTATATCCATTAATTATTTTCTTTCTTTTTGGGAACTGTCTAATCATGTCCTTTGTGCCTGTTTTTCTCTCGAATCCTTAGCCAAGTCATAGGAAGGGTGGCCCAGGAGGGAGCCCTTCCAACCTAAGAGGCCACGAGACACCAGCTACCCAAGAGGACATGTGCCAAGCAGAGCTGGCGGCACATAAGGCCGGCTCCAGCCGCTGTGTCTGAAGCCCAATGCACTAGGTGCCCCTGCCCCAGCCTCCGGGAGTCATGGCGGCAGCCACTCCATGTCAGCACTGACTCTAGCATTCCTGAACTTATCCCAGACTGCACAGTCTACCATCGTAACTCATCAGTAGAACACAGAACAAGGCAGGTCATTTGGGTTTAGTTGTTAATATTATCAGAATATTCAGTTTCAGATATAAGCGAGCTTTCAAGAAATAGAACTTCAGTAAAGAAATCTAGCTGTTGAAATTCTAGCCAGTCAGTTGAAGTATAAATGTATACTGACTATCGCAGGCCTAAAACACTTGGAGGCACACTACAAGAGCGTGCTAAGTGAAAGAAGCCCGTCATAAAAGTGCAGATGTTGTAGGATTCCTTTGGGGGAATAGGGAGAAAAAGAAAATTCATAGGCACAAAGTACAGTGAAGGTTACTGAGGACTTGGGAATGGGGAAGCCTGGACTCACTGCTTAATGGGCACAGTGTTTGCAGAGACGGGAACGTCTTCAAGACAGGTGTATACTTAAAAAGAACTCAAACTGCAAAAAGAACTCAAACTCAAAATTTCCATTACAGAAATTTTCCCAAAATAAAAACAATTCAAAGAAAGAATAAAACGTTTAAAATAAAAACATTTAATGAGTAATTGTTACATCTAACATGAAAAAACAATTAAGACCTTTAAAAATAAACAGGGAAATAGACTAGTAGCAAATATAAACTTCAGAGAAAACAAATCTCACCCATCAAAAGATATTTCCAAAATAACAAGGAAGATTATAAAGATTAAATTCTATCATGACTCAACTCTCAGTGTTTGGGATGCCTATGATCTTCACATTCAACTTCGTATTCAAAATAACCTTTGAAAACGACAACTGATTTTCAGGTATCTAATTCTGTTTAGGTGGCAAGTTTGGTTTTTTTAAGTTCTACTTGGGATTTCTCTTAAGAATTCTTTAAAAGATCTCAACTTTGACATGTTAAATATCCTAAACTCTGTAACACTCATGGTCAATCATCTTCGATTAGGTTGTAATAACAAAGACAAAAAGTCTGAAGGAAAAAAGGTTAAGGGCATCTGGGTGGCTCAGTGGGTTAAGGGTCTGCCTGTGGCTCAGGTCATGATCCTGGGGTCCTGGGGTCCTGGGGTCCTGGGATCAAGTCTCACATCACACTCCCTGCTCAGCAGGGAGTCTGCTTCCCCCTCTCCCTCTCTCCCTCTCAAATAAATAAATAAAATCTTAAAAAAAAAAAAAAAAAGAAAAGAAAATTCTTAAAAGAAGAAGAAGAAGAAAAGGTTAGAAGAAAAATGAAGTACGTCTAATCAAATGTCAAAATTTCTCATGGGGGCTTGAACCACAGCAGACGAGGGGAGCAGCTGCAAACCACCAGCACTGCAGAGCAGTCCCTGGGTCTCCACGAGGTCAGCCTGGATGAGTGAACTTATGTGAAGATGAGAAACAACACAGAGCTTCGAGACAGATTATATGCTTCTCATCAACATTTAAATGTGGTATTAAGAGATGTGGGAGAGACTGTGACTACCACAGAAATTAATGAGGACACATGCGAAGAGACAGGTGAATCCACAAACTGGAATACTGCGATGCTCTTCGTCTACGCAGACCGTGTTGCACAAGCTGCCCCTCCACCAAAAGCCGGCTGGGACAAAGAATTTACCATGCAGGGGACACAGGAGAGTTTGTAATGACTGCCTTCTTAAGTACAGAAGACACTGAAAAGAGAAAACTGCATAAATTTTGATATTAAGAACCAAGGATTCTTCTACTCCTGAAATGAGCTGATTTGCAGATAACCTACAAATTCTTTTTTTTTTTTTAAGATTTTTTTTTTATTAGAGAGAGGGAGAGAGAGTGCACGAAGAGAGTGCACAAGCAGGGGGAGCAGCAGAGGGAGAGGGAAAAGCAGACTCTCCACTGAGCAGGGAGCCTGATGGGGGGCTCGATCCCAGGACCCTGGGTTCATGACCCAAGCTGAAGGCAGACGCTCAACGAAATGAGCCACCCAGGCGCCTTAACCTGCAAATTCTTAAGCTAAAGGGCATCTTTACTTTTCTCCAACCTTTCCAATAAAGTCATTCACCAAAACTCTTTTTCTGGAGCTGATCTGCTCCAGTTTTGTTTTTTTTTTTCCCAGATAATTTCTGATTTTCTTCTTTAAATTTAATTTGATATTCCCTTTTTTATGCAAGAAAAAAAAAACAAGAAAAAGAAAAAATTCTCATGGTTTTGAATCCACAAAACCAAAAATTTAAACAAGAAGTTCCACTTAAAGAGTGCCGAGAAGGGCGCCTGGGTGGCTCAGTTGGTTCAGCCTCTGCCTTCAGCTCAGGTCATGATCCCAGGGTCCTGGGATTCAGCCCCGCATCGGGCTCTCTGCTCAGTGAGAGCCTGCTTCTCCCTCTCCCTCTGCCTGCCTCTCTGCCTACTTGTGCTCTCTCTCTGTCAAATAAATTTAAGAAAAATCTTTGGGGAAAAAAAAAAAAAAAAAGAGCGCCAAGCATTCTTCAGGAATTAAAGCTGAAACATTTGTCCAAGCTCTGAATATTAGGTACAAAGTTTCTTTTAAGAGACATATTAGTAAAAAATGGTTTCTGGGATTCTTTTCTGCAAAAGTCCCACAAAAGGGTCTGTCACATCACTTGCTAAGTGGGTGAGGGAACTGAAGCGCCTCTCTCCCAGTGCTGCCTGCATGGGTGGTGAGCCCGGAAGGAGCTCTCAGTGCAGAGCCCTCACTGCCTGATGAGGCTGCCATAATTGTCATATCACCAATAATAAACTGTAATAATTACATTTTGGTTAAAACTGCAGATTCGTTCTTGTACCCAGAGGCTCCTTTCCAGCTCTGGTGTCAGCCCAACAGGCCATTTGACAATTGCTCAGATTGCGTTAATGCCGTGCCTCTTCCATAGATGCAGTTTTGTGCTGCGACGTCACAGGCCTAATTCTCCTAGGACTCCAACATGGCCTGTCTGCAGAACAAGGTCACCACGCATCTAGAAATGTATCCTACAGCTACACCTACAGGTGCAAAGGGTTGACTCCTCTGTGAATGCCTCTATCTAACGACTACAACTCAGGGCTCACCCGCTGACACTGCGGACATTGTAGACCAATTAATTTTGTAGGGGCTGCTCCTGTGCATTGTACAGGATATTCAGCAGCCTCTCTGGCCTCAACCCACCAGAAGCAGCAGCATCCACAGTCGTGACAAGTCAGAATGTCGCCAGCGGAGAATCACTGCCTGACTGCTGCTTTACATGACCCTGCAGCTGCAGGGACACAGACACCACAAAGCTTTTCTGATGACAGGAGACACAGCAGACCCGGGCAGGGAGCTAAGAAGGAAACCATTTGCTTTTCTGAGGAGGCTGCCAGGGAGATTCAGTGACGAACAAGTGGTCCCGAGACAGCCAGACATCTACATGCAAAGGAGTGAAGCTGGACACACCTCTTATACTACACACAAAACTGACACAAATGATCACTAACCTAAATGTAAGGGCTAAAACTACAGAACTCTTAGGGGAGATCACAGATCTAAGTATCTGTGACCTTAGAAGGTTTCTCAGATATGAGACCAAAACACACAAGCAACCAAAGAAATAACAGAAAAACTGGACTGCATCAAAACTTAAAGGCACTATCAAGAAACTGAAAAAAACACCCACAGGATGGGAGGATATATTTGCAAATCATACATCTACTACAGGTCTAGTATCCAGAATACACAAAGAATTTGCTAATAAAAAGACAACCCGAACAACAAAAAAAGAATGGGCAAATGATAGTAATAGACAATTCTCCCAAGAAGATATGCAAATGGCTGAAAACACATGAAAAGATGCTCAAACTCAACAGCCAGATGCCCGTCAAAACTACAGTGGATCACCACATCACACCGCTTGGAAGGCCAGACTGTAAAAGAACGTACTAAGCGTCGTCTAGGATGTGGAGAAACCGAACCCCTCAGACGCTGCTGGCGAGAACAGTGCAGCTACTGTGCAACAGCCCGGCTGTTCCTTGAGAGGTTAAAAGGAGTTCCCATCTAACCCAATAATTCTACTGATAGGTATGTCCCCAAGAAAAATTAAAACCGAAGTCTACATAAAAAGTTGTACACAGATGTTCAGGCAAGAGTATTCATAACAGCCACAGAGCGAAACAACCCAATCACCCAATGTCTATCGACTAACAAAACGGTCAATGTGCGACTAAACGTTCCATTTTGGAATACTATGTAGCCTTAAAAACCCACAAAGGCTGACACGGGTTATGGCACGGACGGACCGTGAAAACACTATGCTCCATGAAAGAAGCCAGGCACCAAAGAGCACAGGGTGTGCGGTGCTGTTCATACAAATTGTCCGGAGAAGGCAAATGCATAGAGAAACTAGATGAATGGTTGCTGGGGGCCGTGGGGAGGGAGCGTGGGGGAAACCAGCTGGGGGTGAGGCGTGGCAGCAGGATCACTGTTGGTGGGTGAAGGATTTCTTTCTGGGGTGACAAAAATGTTCTAAAATGGATAGTGGTGATGTCTGGACAACTTTGTGACTAAACAAAAAAATCCCCTGAACTGTACACTTTAGATGGGTGAATCGTACTGTATGTGACTTCTATGTCCATTAAGCTGTTTTCTTCAAATGTATCCTCTTCTGCCTCAGGAACACACTGAGTGGAGACCATCCTGTTTCTTAAGTTTTGCTCTTTGGTGCAACACCGTGACTTGCGGAGAGAAACTCCTGCAAAGACTCCTTAACCCCGGGAGCTATTCCCCACAAGAGAAGAAGACCTCCCAAGTCTGGGGAGCTGGGACCAAGGCCAGGCTCTCATTTAATGGCTGAGGGTCCTGGCACAGAAGGGCCTTCTTAAGGCGGCAAGGGAGGGTGCCCAGGGGTGCCCAGGAGAGCCTGAGGCCTCAAGGTGCTCCTGTAGGAATGGCTCCCCCTCTCCTGTGCACAAGGAGACAAGACCTAGAGGAAGAGGGGGCAGTTTGCACTTTCACAGCCATTTCCTGATGGTGGCGGCAGTGACCTGCACCAGCTCAACCCCTCTTCACCCCCCACACCATCAAGAAACAATGCAGAAGAACAGGGGTGGCAGGAGCTTTGGAGCCAGCCGACCCTCAGACTTGTGGCCCTTTCATGTCACCTCCTGTGTGACCTTATTTCCACCTCCCTGGAAATAAGGTCACCTGCCTACAGAATCGTCAGGATGCTTGAGATTGCATGGGGTAACCTATGTAGAGTGCTGTGGACCGTTTTGGGCACAGAGAAAGCACTCAGTTACAGGCAGCTCTCTCCCTCCTCTTCCCTTTCCTTTCAAGCTCTGAAGGTCAGACACAGTTTTGAAGGGCAAGGAAGGTCAATAGTTCCCTCTAGAAGTAAAGTCTACAGGGAAGCAAGTCAGATGTTGCCCAAACTGTGCCAATATTCCAGAAATGTCATCACTTCACATCTTGTTGGGAGCATGGGCTCTGAAGTCCAACACCCTAGATTCAAATCCCAGCCTTATTGCTGAGCTGTATGACCTTGGCCAAGTCCCCCATCATGGTGGAGCCTCGGTATCCTCATCTGAACAGTGAGAACACCGGTGCCTTCCTCAGTAAGTTGAGGTGTGACCAGCAGTGTGCACAGAAGGTTCAAAGAATGGGGCGCCTGGGTGGCTCAGTGGGTGAAAGCCTCTGCCTTCGGCTCAGGTCATGATCCCAGGGTTCTGGGATAAAACCCCGCATTGGGCTCTCTGCTCAGCAGGGAGCTACATCCCCTCTCCCCCTTCATCTGCCTGCTATTCTGCCTGCTTGTGATCTCTGTCAAATAAAAAAAAAAGGTGCAAAGAAGGAACAACTCAGTATATGCTGGCTCTTATTTCTACTGTTGCTAACTGCACATCATTCTCAGCACTACAACAAAATCCCTACCAGCTCCAGGGCTTCGCACCAAAACCCTCATCTAGAACAGATGCCCCGATTCTGGTTGCTTCAGCAGAGCTGCAGAAAGCACCACTCCGAGCACCTTCCTCCCACTGGGGTGACTGCAGTCTGGCAGCCGTGGGCAGTCAGAGCCCCCAGCAGCCCTCGGTGAACTCTCTCTGGGGATGCTGGGGCCAGTTTCCCAGGTTTCGGGCTGACCAGAGCTCCATCCCCACTGAGCATGTCCTGAGTTCAGAACCACCTTCCTGGGTACTTTGTCCTGGGTGGGACGGGTCTAAGAGAAGGTACTCTGAGTCCTAAGAGTCTGCTCCTGTCAGAAGATGCTAGGGTCCACGGGCATCTGCTGGGCTGGGTGATCTGCTGTGAGACAGAGGAGCCTGTTAGCAGACCTCCCCAGCAGGGGGCGCCATCGGCCCAGGCTGAGCCTTTCATCAACTTCCACACTGAAGCCAGGCCTGACCAAAGCAAGCACAAGTCCAGCAAAGCTACAGGGTCTATGCGACAGGGGTGCCAGGCTCGCGAGGCACCAGGCCACAAACCAGGATTCCAGAGGCTGCCCAGGCAGCCAGCTCCTCTCACCAACGGCTAGCCTGGCCCTGGAGCAAGCTGCCTTCTCCCCAAGAACGCAGAAAACACCTGGGATGATGGTCTTGTCAAGACACCAATACAGGAATTCAGAGTGACTACAAGCTGCTTCCACATGAACTTGAACCATGTAAGCAAATCCTAATTCTGTGCCAGAGCGATCACCTGAGAGGTGAGCTGCCCCTGAGCCAGCAGCACAGCTCTGGAACAATCAACGGAGACAAAGCCCTGTCAAGAGCCAGCTAAAGTCCTGGATACGACCCACCTTCATTCAGAGGCCAGTCTAGGTGAATCAGCAATTTGGGTTCCTAACTTGGTCTGACTCCAGGTCTGTGCTGAGATACCCATGGGCCTTGGGGTCTCTTTCTAGATTCCTACCACCCCTACTGCCGGGAGCACCCCGTGAAGAACAGGGCTCTGTTCTACACTCTCCCTGGCAGGCTTGGAAAGGGCTTCTCGCTACCCCGCTTCATGCCCCAGCACTGTTGGGACCAGGCCCCTGCATTCAAGCAGGAGCACAAAAAATCAGAAGAGCGAGAAAACTACCAAGGACGGGGCCTTCGAGAGCTTGGAAGATAGTGTGTTGTCTGGGGTTCACCTGCTCGTTTGCAGAGTACTCAGGAGAAAAACAATCTCCAGAAAGTCCTCTGACCTTGAGCATCATGCAGGCATGTGCCTTCCAGGCCTCAACATCTACCCTTCCCAAAGGCAGGCCTAAGGGGGGTACTGGTGGGGGAAGGGGCAGGCACCAGTGTGGCTCCAGGAAGGTCTGGGACAGAGAGAAAATCCTGGTTTTGTTATTGCTTTCATTATCAGAAGGCTCCAGGTCCTCAGCCGATCTTTCGAATCAGGAGTTATTCTGCCATTCTGTTTCTTCATCTAAAACACAAAGCCACGAATACTTACCCCCCACAGCTAGTATGAGGATAGAAATTCACATACGTAAGGTCACTCTAGGCCAGCCTGTTGACCTTGCCTTTGCTCATTCCAACGGAATGACCGAATCACACCACACTGTAACCCCAGAAACCATGCAGGAGGCCCTCATATTTAGTTAACAGGTGACTGTTGCCTTTGGTGGCCATGATGGAACGTGGCTGATGCATGAACTGCCTGTGAAGACAAGCCACTTTGGCGGGTTGCTCTCAGAATGAACATGATCTCCCTTCACCTTCATCCTGACTCATGACATTATGGGTTGAAAGTGATCCCAGAGGAAAACATGAATCCAGATGGAAGGCGGAAAAGCCCCACAGCCAGCAGGGAGCCACCCTACCTGATGACACAGTTGCCTCGGTTGGATGCAAAGATGACAATGGGGGCAATAGAAGATTCCAGGGCCCGGTGCAGGTAGGTGAAGCACTCGATGTCCAGCATGTGGACCTCATCAACAAAGAGTACGCCTGGAACCAGCTCGGCGATGCCCTGATCAATGTACTTATTCACCACCTTGTTAATCTCCCCTCGAAGTTTGTCTAGGAGACAGTAAGAAGACATAGGCAAGGTCAGGTGGGGAAGAGGTCACCTCTTCTCCTCTTCCCCCAGCCCAATCTGATCCAAAGCCAAGTGGGGGGCCCACTTTAACTGCTAACTATACGATCCCAGGCAGGTTACATCCCCACTTCAGTGTCATGATCTGAAAATGGGGATAATCACCACGGAGAAGTCACAGAACTGGCAGCCTCCCTTGCCAATAGGTTATTAAGCCCGCAAATGGCTTTTACAGTTTTGCAGAGGCGTGCATCCCCTGGTCACTCTCCACTTTGCCTTATTACTCACACCTGCCCACCCAGGGCCCTGCCACATCCCAGAGACACAGAAGTTGGGGAGCCCTGCGTGAAATGAGTTTTCATATGTAAATTGTCCTATTCTGCACTCAGCAAATGACACTTTCTTTTGGCCCTGTAGGACAAAGCTTAGGTTAATTAACTTTCAATCAAGTGCCTAGATGGAGGAATCAGGTGCGCACAGAATCCTTTCCGGAAAGAAGCCTGTGAGGAATGCAGGTTTTGAGGAAAGGTCCAACTTCAGAGCTCTAGGGGGATGGTTGTCTCAAGAGTTACATGAGGTCAGCTAAGGTCACCTTTCTCGTTCTCCGAGCCGGCCCCTGCACTTCCACGAGGGAGCTGCTCACAAATACAGAGCATGAAGACCTGCTGCTGCATCTCCCACCAAAGCCAGGAGGCTGGGATGCGCAAAAGAGGAGGTCATGGTGGAAACACAGAAACTGCTCTTGGCAACTCTACTAGAAAGGTTTCAGATCACGCCACTGCCTCACACGGAACAGACAACAGAGGCTTTAATGTCTCACATTTTAAAGTGACAGAGCTATAGGTGGGGCTTCGAAAAAAAGACGGATATAGCAGTTGGGAAGAGAAGCAGGGTACACTCAAGGTCCACAAGGAAGCAGCAACATTCCTGCCAGGCTCTGGGAGGTGCCCAAGCAGCTGAGCCGGGCAGGCTGCGAGCGGCCTTGTAGCTACAGGGTGAGGGGACCTGGGACCGAGGCCGTGGGGCCTGCTGTGCTTGGGAGTGCCTGGCAGGAGCCATCCTGCACAGCCGGAGTGATACCATCCCCGTTTCCAGGACCTCAAAGGGACCAGAGATTGCCACAGTCTCCATCTTCAAAGAAGAGAGCGAGGATACTGAATGCACTCAAGAGGGTGTGCCAGCATCCGGGCCAGATGGCATATGCTATGCTCTACTGAGAGCAGCCTAAAGCAGCTGTAGACAGCAAGGGGTAACTCAGGCTCCGAATGACAAGGAAGAAAGAACCGGTCCCAAGGCATTTCCTCAGGTCCAGAAAAGCCTTACACAGTACATCAGAATCCAGGGCCCTAGGTTCTGGTTTTTGCTCACAGGCCTTGCTATTTCTCTTACCTGTGATTTCTGTCTTCTTCGGCTTCATTAGCTGGCCCATCATAGACAGGATGTCTTGTCCCCCCTGCAAAACAGAAGACTCACAGAGTCAGTCCTGCTTTCTGAGGCAGCTGCAGAAGTTTCACTGCCACCATCACCACACTGCTTCCCAATGTCAACCGGACACGGGCTCCTGGGTGTGGAGGCCCCAGACACCCTCACGGCAAAGCGTGAGGAGCTTCTAAACACAGAGGAATTTTTAAGAGGCTCCCCTTGGCCTGCAAGAAGGAGCACAATTTCTTCATGGGAAGTCCCAGCTCTATGAGGCCTGCCCCAATCTCCTTCTCCAGCCCGTATCCTTTTCAGATCCCGAATTCCCTGATTAGCACACAGGACCATACCCTTCTCTGAACACCCGTGCTCTTGTACGATTCAGTGCTTCTGCATTCTAGTCCGCCTGCCAGGAAGCACGGTCTCTCTTCTGGGAAGCTCCAGTCACCCATCAGAGCTCAGGTCAAACACCCTCATGGGGCATCCAACGCCTACCCTCTGCTGATGCTCTGGTTCCCAAGGGGACGAATGGACTGTTGTGGGAAGCAACTCATCTGTGTTCCCACGCCTCCCCTCTCTAGACTCGACTGCACAGTCACGTTCAGTGAGTCCTGGCCTAGAGCTGCGTGGTCGGGAAGCTGACCCCGCAGGACGGCCGGCTGCTAACATGCTCACCACCCACCTCGCCCTCCCACCAGCCCCTCCCAGTGTGGGCCACAAGAAGAGGGGCTGTTCTGTCACCTGCCTAGCATTTCGGCAGCGCATTCTGGCCAGGCTCGGGGACAGAGGTGGAGGTGCTCACTGAACGCTCAGCTATAAATGTAGTGAGTGTTTCCTGAGAACCTGCAACATGTGATGCCGCAGGGTAGGAACCATTAGGCTCGCTTCACAGAGGAGGAGACTCAAAACCAGAGCGCCCTAAATCACAAAAACCCAGGGACACCAGCGAGGTAAACGGCCGAGCTCATTAGCATCGGAGGGACACAATCCCTGAATTCCAACTCTTGGTCTAACCAAGGTGAAGGCTCCCGGGAGACTGGCTTGGGGACAGCAGTTCCACACATGGAGGGACCTGTTGTCTCCAAAATGATTCTTCAGCAATCCACTGGCCAGGGCTCTAAGCAGCTAAACACCCAGGAATCAACTTTTCGGTCAGAAAGCCTATTCCCTGCTAGTGCAGAGATGGACTCTTTAAGGATGAAGAGGAAATCACACTGAAGGACTACCAGCAGAGGAGAGCTGCGGTTTTACAATCATACATCTCGCAGAGACGTCATAGTCATACTGTACTTGCCCCACATTCTACTAGTCAAGGCATAAGGACCCATCCAGTTGGCATGAGGAGCAGACACAACTCCCGCTCTGAGCTAAAACACTGAAGATTTGCTAAGCAGGGGGAAAGACACAGCTTTGTCAGGCTTTCAGAAATCCTGCAAAGGGCTCAAGAACACTCCTGCCCTCCACCATTAACGCCCAGAGAATCGCAGGCATGAGCCCGCTTGCTGGAGGGAAGCCACGGAAGAAGCTGGCTAGCGCCGGGCCAGAGGCTTGGCTGGGACAAGAAACAATACACATGAAATCATCTGTGACTAGAGCATTTGAATTGGAACAAAGGAGTCCCTCGTAGCTCATGTCAATGTTAATTGCTGAACATTACAGATAGAAAAGGACCGTCTGCCCTAAGAAACGGCAGCAAGACTGACAATTCATTCCCAGAGCTTCCACGCGCACACAAAAGGGCTCGTGCGCCAGGTCATGCCGGCCTCAAAGCGGTACCTGCGGCCGTGCGTTGGCCACATCCAAGTCGTGCAAGGTCACATCCTGGATGATTTCTTTCTTCTTGTGCACATCCCCCTTTGGCAAGGGGACATACTCTTCTGCTTCAAGGTCGAATTCGGTGGCGTAGGTATCACACCTGCCCTGCCTCTGCAGAAAGAAAGAAACCTGAGTGCCCGGTGAGTGGTGGCTGCCAAGTCCCCAAATGGCAAAGCACTAAGTGAGATAAAAGTCTCCATTCCCAGCCACGGGCCTGACAGCCTACTTGACAAACTCCAAGTGCACCCCACGCCCCCGCTGCCAAGAGAAGGAAGCTATCTGCTCATCACCGGGCTCCAAAAACCCAGTTGAAAAACACCCGATACTTTCTCCAAGAATCTTTTCCCCCACTCTCTTTCTTTTAACTGTATGCAATTCCTGATAAAGGGCAAATCCAGTAGATTAACTGGAGACAGAGGGAGCCGTTCAGACTCTTTTGTAGGTGGGGATTTATCGTATGATATGAAGTATTATGCTCATCCATTAAACAGTGAGGAACACTGTACAGGACACTGAAAATCAGATATAAAAAGAATGCCAACTAATGCAGCATTCCTTTCCACATGCATATATCTTGAGAAGAAAATACCAAAGAGATAAAAGGAAGATTAAACACACTGCACACTTCAATTTGAAAATGACTACAGTTGTTCTGCTTTCTCAGCCGGTACTCCCCCTCTAAACAGGCTTTAGTATTTTTCGAACAGACTGTCTGTTTTAATCATGAGAAGGTTAAAGAATGAAGATAAAGGGAAAGCAAACTTTATTCAACGTGGAGGGGCAACTGCTGACCTTCCCTCAGCATCCCCACCAGACGCCAGCCCCTCCCCGCACCCCATACCCCCTGAAGACAGCACCCCCACCCCCCCTGCCCCCATCACCTAGGCCTCCTCATGCGAACCAAGAGTGATGTTACCTTCACGGCCCCGCTGTTGGCTTCAATATAGATCACATCTCCAGCCTCTACCCGTTCTTTCTGCAAACTTTCAAAAATGCTGGGGTCCAGCTTAAAAGAAAAAAACAAAACAAACCCAAATACATTTAACTCAGGGAACTGTAATACATACAGTATCTATTTCTGACATGCTGTAAGGCCCCTTTCCACAAGAGACTTGAGGTAGCTGATGACTATGGAGAAAGTGTATCTGTGCAGGGGTTGGGTACGTGTGTGCATCTGTGGATATGTGTGTGTGTGTGTGTGGATGTATGAGACAACTGGCTTTGGGGATGTGTGTCCTAGAGACAGCAGGAGAGTGAGTGCACACAAGGGGAACACGAGGAGAGACCCGTTATCCTCCTTCCTCTTACTCCTGAGGTTGCAAACTGACAAATATGGCTCTGATTGCTTTCGGGTGAGGTCCGCACTGTCTGCGTGATCACAGGCCCTATGACCCCTTTTGAGATTGTGCTCCCTTCAGCTCCTCTCCTCCTCACCTTGGGTGGGGGTAGAACTTCCTGCATGTGAAGCACCTACTGGAACCTGCTTGCTCTTCGTGGCTGGCACTTGGTGGTCCTCTGATTTTGGACAAGGCTCTCTGAGCCTCAGTTTCCTCATGTGTACAACAGCACCCAGGTGTAAACATCCAGAGGGAAACACAAAGCAAACCTTCTGATCCAAATCTCTGTCCGCTCCCCAGGGCCTGCCTGCTTACACCTCCAGGAAAGGAGGAAAGCATATTTTTGACCACAGCTTTTCTTCTGGTTGTCCAAATTCAGGCTATCCTTCATGTTCAATATTCTAAAACAGCATCTTTTGTCAGGACTCAGGATTTGAACATAAGTTTCCATTAAACTTCAAGGAGAGCTGTTTTTCTCAAACTTTATATTTATTTTATAATGTGAAAAAGACTTGGGCTTTGTCTCAAACAAAATTAGAGAGTAAAATTCAGGACTCAGTGAAAGAAGCCAGACACAAAAGAACACATGCTGTATGATTCCATTGATACTGAAATGTTCAGAAAAAACAAATACATACAAACAGAAAGTGATCAGTGGTTGCAGGGCATGTGGGTGGGAATGGGTGCTACTGTCACCGGGCAGGAGGTTTCTTTCAGGGTGATGAAAATGTTCTAAAATTGAAAAAAAAAAAAATAATAATAAAATAAATAAAATAAAATTGGACCGTGGTGCTACCTGTACCATTATGTAAATAGACTAAAATTCCTAGAGTTGTATGCTCAAGATGGGTGAATTTCATTTAAAATTAAAACTCAATAAAGCTGTTAGAGACAGCAATCACAAGAGTAAACCCGGGGCTCTGTGTCATTGGCAGGGTAGGGCCCCGGCAGCCTCCTAGAGCATAAGAACAGTGCTTGGTAAGCCCCTGATGCAGGGCCTGGCACGAGCGAGGCGCACAATAATGATGGCAAGTATGATCATTCTCCTTTGTAATTCAATACCTACACCAAGGATCTGAGCTCCGTTTGTCCAAATACCTTGTACATACACTCAAAGTAACTAGAAGTACTCATTTGGGAAGAAAGAAAAATTTGTTTTCTCCCTTAGGTTATCTTCTTGAAGAAAGTGTGCAAAGCAGCCCGGTGGAGAGCTGGAATGTAAGCTGCGTGCCTTACTTCAGCTCTCCTACACTGGGGAGTATTCCTTTTTTTTTTCCTCAAGCATTTTAATATTGGTTAATTTCCCAAATGAATTGACTGAAGATGTAATTACTGGAGAAGCGGCAGATCCTACCAAGAAATCTAATTAATACAGAATGGGAGAGATGAGGGGGAGGTTTAAAAGAGATATTTGCAGAGGCAAGCTCCTGAGATGGAAACCCTGTTAGGAAAAAGAAAAATGACCCTCTGAAGAAGTGACATTTTTATGATCTCCATAAAGCAGTGACCAAAAAACCACCTTAAAGAATCAAAGAACCATAAAATCCATAAAAAAACATAAAAAAAGGAGAGTGAAGATGGAGAAATTATATGGTCAATCTACCACAGTTCGCAGAGGGGCAAACGGAGGCCCAGAGAGCTCGACTGACTCCCAAAGGTCCCCCAGCAAGTTGGAGGGTGGACAGCATAACAGCTGAGACTCGGACAGTCCGCTCTGCCACTTAAGCAGCTGTGCAAGCCTAGGATAAGCGCTTAACCTCCTGATGAGGCCTCGGTTCCTTCATCTGGAACATGAGGGAAATTACACACACGGCACACATACATGTAGAAAGCTAGACATGACAACAGACGAAATATCTGTTAAAGCACTTAGCCTGGGCCTGGCACACCCAGCAAATAAGAGCTGAGATGCTATTATAATTATTATGATATTGTTTATTATAAATAAGGCAAAGCCTAGGGGTGCCTGGGTGGCTCAGTGGGTTGAACCTCTGCCTTCGGCTCGGGTCATGATCTCAGGGTTCTGGGATCGAGCCCCACATCGTGCTCTCTGCTCAACAGGAAGCCTGCATCCCCCTCTCTCTCTGCCTGCCTCTCTGCCTACTTGTGATCTCTGTCCGTCGAATAAATAAGTAAAATCTTTTAAAAAATAAATAAATAAATAGATAAGGCAAAGCCTACAATCCCAATTGTGGCGTTTCTCTAACTGAAGGCTCTCACAATAACATCAAGAGTTACCACTTCTCAGATAACTAGGCGCTACCCCAAAGCTACAACTTCTATATCCTTCTAAGAACTCTACAAGATAGGCAATCATTATCCCCACTTAATGGATAAAGAAACTACTGCTCAGAGATTAAGTCACTTGCCAAAAGCCACACTGGTGTCAGCAGCACAGCCTGGTCTCCTTTTCAGACTTTGCCGCACACTCCAAACCACACTCCTCCCCTCACTGGGCACCCCTATACCCAAGGCTGACAGGACAAGTGTCCGAGGAGAGTGATGGAGGGCCTCCCACACCGCCACCACTATGGCTTCTCCACAAAGCCCTGGCTGAGCAGAGTCAACTGAGGCCACTAAAGTTTCTAGGCCCTGACACATAAAAGGAACTGCAGTCAGAATTCTGTGTTTGGTCCCTTGGGATGTCCATCCAGCATCTGTTCTACAACTCTTACCAGATGACTCAATGCTGCTTCTTTCTGTGAGCATGAACATTAATCCGCAGGTTCAGAGACAGGGCCAGGGCCTTTGACACATGGTCAGATTATGGAATATAGGATGGCAAAAGGTAGACACGACTAGCCACACAGCTCACGTTTTAACTTACTGCGTCCTAGGAGTCAATGGGAAAAGTAAGAGCTATCCTGACTGGATCTTCTTGTGTACTCACCCTGTTCTAGGTAGTGCTTAATACACATAACATTCCCAAACAGCCCTCTGATATATGATCACCCAGACCATACAGAGAAAAGTGAGACACAGAGAGGTTACATCACTTGAACAAGGCCACACAGTACTGAGAGATTCTGAGGCAAGACAAGAGTCCACACACAGGTACTCACTTTCAACTGTTTGGTTCCTTTGGCTGTTTTAAGTCCTATGATCACATGGCTAATGGTTTTGCCATACCCTCCCATGGGGTTCTCTGTCTCACATGGAGTCAGCTCTGTGACTTCGCCTTCATAAACCTCCTTGGTCTCCTTTATCCGCAGCCCTGGAAGAGATGGCAGGTGAGCCCTGGTGAAGCACAATTCTCTCTCACATATTCACATTCTCTCTCCTTACTCAACAGCCTTTTTAGCCACAAAACTTCCGTGTCACCAAGACCGACAACTCAGCCTTACTAATGCCCACTCAAGGGTATCACTCTGGGTAGAAAAACACTACAGACATAAACGTAACCTGGAGGAGCTCTTCAGAATGTGGAAAAAATTGTATTTCAACTTTCCAAAAGAATTTTCTAGGTTCAAATCTAGAACTACAGAGACAAGCTAGCATTCTCAAAGTTGTTTCTGACATCGGCTACACCTTCACGGGGAGAAATTCAGCTTTCATCTCTAACCCAGTCTCTGAACCCAAACCCTTCTACTCCACTAGAGCAGCAGCCTCCTATGCCCTCGTTTTCTGCCAATTTTGACTCTCGAAAAAAATTTAAAACCAATGGAATAACTACCCACATCCTTGTGACACAATCAGGCCTAAGCTAGGTATAATTAGAGGTCCGTGCCAACAGCGAGTGATATGTGACCTGCCCGGTGCCCCAGGCCTTTGGCTGACCCTCAGGGCACACCCAAAGAAAGACCCAGTTTGTCATTCCATATTTGCAATGGGTTGGTTGTTTTACAAGTTTTCCAAGGCCACAATTTCCAAAGCAAACCCTCAATAATAAAGCACAATTTTCAGATTAGAATATTAACAGCGAAGGCAAATGTCTCTCCTTGTTCTAAACATCAAGCACATTAGCTGTTCGATAAATGTTGTCAGACAAACTAAGAACTATTAGCAAATTGATTTTTAAAAATTTTTTTTATTTATTTGTCAGGGGGAGAGAGAGCGAGAGAGAGAGAGAGAGAGCACGCACAAGCAGGCAGAGAGGCAGGCTGAGGCGGAGAGGGAAGCAGGCTCCCTGCTGAGCAAGGAGCTCCATGTAGGACTCGATCCCAGGATCCTGGGATCATGACCTGAGCCGAAGGCAGTGGCTTAACTGACTAAGCCACCCAGGCGTCCCAGCAAATTAATTTTTAGAACAAGATCTCAGTGCCTTTTTATTAAATGTTTTCACTGCCTGAAGTACTTCCCTCCTTTTTGGCTTTGCCAACTCCCCAGTTCAAATACCTACTCCTTTCTTTCTTTCTTTTTTCTTTCTTTCTTTCTTTCTTTCTTTGACAGACAGAGAAAGCACAAGCAGGGGGAGCAGTAGGCAGAGGGAGAGGGAGAAGCAGTGGGGCTTGATCCCATGACCCCAGAATCATGACCTGAGCCGAAGGCAGACACTTAGACTGTTCCACCCAGGCGCCCCCAAATACCTACTCCTTCTAGAAAGCCTGCCTGACACACCTTCTTCCTTACCCTCCAGATGACTCCCATGGCAACCTGTGCCTCCTACCCAGCACTCATACATGGGACTGCTGGCACTCAGGAAACCCGACTCTCCCTCTGCTAGACTGTCAACAACAGCCACACACATAAGTGAATGAATGGAGGAAGTTACTTGAGGGGGTGGGAGGTGTCATCAGGCAGAACATCTAGTACCCAAGAAATAGGTCTACAGATACTTCCGCACATTCTCTGTAATGAGCTCTCTAAGGAGGTTGCCAGGTGATGCAAGCCCGGGTCCACCATAATACCCCCAACACTAAAACCGAGGTCTAGTCTGGATCAAACCTTTCTGACTCCTCCCAAGTAAACACAGGCATGTCCCTGCTCACTGGTGCAGGGGGACAGGGAGGAGTGACTGGAGGGGGCACAAGAAGCTTCTGGAGTGCTTTTCTAAGGAGCTTCTCAAGTTCTAATGTGTCTCTTGATATCAGTGCTGGTTACATGAGTGTGTTGGCTTTATGAAAACTCATTGAGCTAAACATCTAGGATTGTGGTTTTGTGTGTGTGTGTGTGTGTGTGTGTGTGTGTGTACACACCCATACGTATATATTATGTTTTAATAATATGCTAAAATAACAAAAAGAAGATTGGGTTTGTCTAACAAAGCATGATAATTAACAGTAAGTAAAGGTTTCCTTACAACAAGTAAACAACTGTATACCACTGAACACCGCTTCTCTGAAAACACATGTGCACACACAAGCTCTCCCAAATTCCCAAAGTCTCGGTGTCAAGGGACACAAAATGCTTTTCTCCAAAACCACAGAAGTATTACAGGTAAGTAAGCCAATAAATCTGTTTTCCAAGGATTCTACACCAAAACAAAATCATTTTCTTTTTTTTTAAATATTTTTATTTATTTATTTGACAGCGAGAGAGAGCAGAAGCAGGCAGAGCAGCAGGCAGAGGGAGACGGAGAAGCAGGCTTCCCGCTGAGCAGGGAGCCCAAGACGCAGGGCTCGATCCCAGGATCCTGGGATCATGACCCAAGCCGAAGGCAGAGGCTTAACCCACTGAGCCACCCAGGAGCCCCAAGAAAATCATTTTCAATCACTGTACTTGCCATCAATCCAGAGGCAAGGAGGGAAACATCCTTGAGTCAAACTAGTTGAAGATGCATCCAGAAGGAGTCCCTACATTTAGGGAAAGCTGCAGGCCACACCAGGAGGAGCACGCTATAAACCTCTAACTGTGGCGGCCTGCATAAGTGGCCTTCCCACCCGGTCTACAGAGGGCACACGTGTCACTACCTCATTTCATCCTACACTGGAATCATGAGGACGAGAGGAGGGGCCAGGACATCCCAACCCAGCCCTGTGAAACAACCAGAGTCAGCACTCCAATGTCCTTTTACAGATTTGACAGAGGGAGGTCAGCTCTAAGAGATGGGGTCAAGGGTCCTTTCCTCCCTCACAGTAGACCCCAGACTAGAGTCCAAGTCTTTGGCTCTGACACCAGCTTCTTCCCACCACGCCACACCACACCACACACCACAGGGCCCCAGTGGCTGACAACCTTTCCCACAGCACTCGGCTCTGTCCTTTCCCCTTCAGGTAACATGTGCCCACTGACCTCAGGAGTCCCTTTCTGCCAGCCCCTGGGTGTGAGCCTAGTCTCCATCTAATTTATGCTTTGCCCAAAGGAAAAAACAGAAATGTAAGGGAAACCCATAGTTAAAAAGATATAAAGAGGGCGCCTGGGTGGCTCAGTGGGTTGAGCCTCTGCCTTCGGCTCAGGTCATGATCTCAGGGTCCTGGGATCGAGTCCCGCTTCGGGCTCTCTGCTCAGCGGGGAGCCTGCTTCCGCCTTTCTCTCTCTGCCTGCCTCTCTGCCTGCTTGTGATCTCTGTCAAATAAATAAATAAAAATATAAAATATATATATTAAAAAAAAGATATAAAGACACATATCAACCAAATAAGGGTCTATCATACAGACCCTTATTTGTATCCTGATTCAAATAATAATTCAAAAAATTTTCAAAAAAGGAAAAACACACTAACACGGGACAACTAGAAATCTGAACACTAAGTAGTTATTTGATGACATCAAGGAATATATTGTTCATTTTTTCTAGGCATGACAGTGGTACAGTGGGGTTTTCTTTAAGTCCTCATTTTGTAAAGATGCATGTGGAAATATTTATGGATGAAAAAGTAGGTCTGCAATTAACTTCAAAGGACCTGGGAGGGGAATGATGGGGGCTATAGATCAATCAAGATTAAGTATGAGCTGAAGCCTGGTGATGGGACCAGGAGGGAAGGTCATCACTTGACTCCTTTTTGTACATTTGAAACTTGCCGAACCAGAAGAAAAAAAAGAAAAAAGCAATGAAATACTGTTCTACAACCTACAGTTAAAAGCTAACCATGTGAGCTTATGAGGATTAGAAGAGCAGGAAGATTTCCACTGCAAATAGAGGTGTAAACTGATACAAATACTTTAGACACAACATGGTATCATCTCCTAAAGTTGAAAGCATGGATACCTTATATTCCTGGAACTCCGCCCCTTAAGGTATATACGCACCAGGTATGGGCGTGCTACGTGCAACAATCCTGATGAATCTCACACACCATCCCAGACCACCTAGTACCCAAGTATTTTGGAAAAGTTATTTTATGGAAAAGAAGCCAAGCACAGAATATATACTCCTATACCTCCTGATTACATATATGAGGTTCAGAAACAGGCATGACTACTATAATGTTAGAAGTAAGACAGTCATTAATTTGGAAAAGGAAGGACGGAGATTGGGGGTGGACACAAAGGGTACTTGGGGTATTGGCAATTCTCTTTCCTGAATGGGTGCTGACTGCAGGGGTTTTCAGTTTATGATAATTCACTGAGCTATACACTTATGATCCATGCACTTTTTTGTTATGTACACACAAAATGACCAAGTCACTTTAAAAAAGAAAAATTTAAGTAATACTAGTGAGACCTGGCAAAGGAGGAACACTGATGGCTTGCATTTAGAAAACAGTATTCTACAGCTCAGCTGGAGTCTACATCATCGTTCTCTCACTCTCCAGCATCACGACAGGCCTCTACAATTCTTCAGGCCCTGGCTGGACTCAGACCATTTGCCTCTGAATCTCAGGGGTTGGGACTGCCATCATCATTCATTTCAAGCTCCCCCAGTGATTCTAATGTCCAGCCACAGCTGCAAATCACTCATTTTAGGAGTAAAGAACTCCATCCTACGCACAATGTAGGGCCGTAAACTGCTTCTGATGACAGGAGGCCCAGATACGGTTCAGGTGTGCTCACCACCAAGCCACCTCTGTTCCGATATGGAAACAGCCCAATGGCACAAAGAAACACGGCCAACGGTGTCAGACACTTTCGATCACTTCCCACTTTTAAACGTGCTTGTTATCTTATTACTGGGTCGGTTACCTTCTTTCCCCAGAAACCCAACCAGGACAAAGGCTCTGAGATGTTAAAGTTAAGGAGACGTTCTGCTCTACCTTCATTCAATCTGATAGCCTACAAATGGAAGTTTTGGAATGGCCCCAAAAGAGAGGCTGTGTTTCATTCCTGCCTTTCCAAACTCTTAGTTCCTAAACATCAAGACAAAAATTTTTGAAACCTACATGAATGTATCAGAAGACTGTGACATACTCGGAAAATTCTATACTTTTAAAATGAACATTGATTTTTTTTTTAAATCAAAACTTTTATATCCCACAGAGATAAATGCCTTCCAAAGGAATGCTCCCTCTATTTCCTGTTAATGACCATGACATGAAATTCCTTGAGTGGGGAAGAAAGGCATTCCCGTCTCTCACTAGTCCCCGTATTTGTTTAGAAGTCGCTGTGTGCTGACAAGCAGGCAGGGGATGTGGTTGACGGACAATGAAAGCGGCTGTTAGCCAGGGCAGGGGCCGAGCTGGCGCTATCTCTGGCAACGGCAACACAAATGACACAGGTTTCATCTGCTGGCTCAGGTTTCTAAATCCCTGACAGGGACCTTCATCACGTCAAGGAAACAGCACAGACTCCTTGCTTTTTATTTCTGGTCAGCTTACCGCTTCCTCCCCACCCCTCTGCCAACTTCACAGGAATTCAAAGGCTGAGGAAGATGGGCAGGGTTCCTTTTTGAAGATAGTCAATGGCCTGCCTTTTTATTCTGTGGCAGGATCAAGAAATTCTCTTTACCTCACTGCCATCAAAAGAACTGCACTGCCGCCTCCCCTCAAAAATGGCGGATCACAAAGCAGATGCCCAGGAAATGTACCTCTATTTTTTCCAATTTAAAAGCATTAAAGTTACTTTTAAGTGACCTAAACACATGCACGTATGTAAAAGTCAGTTTTGTCAGATTTTGTTGATGTCAGAAAAATACTTTTCAGTAAATAAAAATACATCTTAGATGTACTCGGATATTTGAGTCAGTTATAGTATCTTACAGTTTATCTCATGAACTAGTAGTTGAACAAAATCTTTGGCACATGTTCCCTGAGGCTTTTGTTTTTTAAGATTTTATTTATTTATTTGACAGACAGAAACACAGCAAGAGAGGGAACACAAACAGGGGGAGCGGGAGAAGGAGAAGCAGGCTTCCCGCTGAGCAGGGAGCCCGATGTGGGGGTCGATCCCACCCTGGGATCATGACCTAAGCCCAAGACGCTTAACCACTGAACCACCCAGGTGCCCTGTTCACTGAGTTTTTAAAAAGGACTCAGAAAGATTTTAAACCCTGAAAAGGGTCTTGCGAGCCATGTCCACTGTTATTGAAGATATGATGCAAAGTTCAAAGACAGCAGGACACGCTAAGAACACCGGCTGAACCTCACAAACATGAACACTGCTCAAAAAGCTACACCTGCAGTAGGTTCCATTTAGATAAAAGGTAAGGGGCAAAATTCAGCCCCACTGCTGTTACCGGCCCTGATGCACACAGAAGCGCAAACACACAGTTCTGGCACCCTGCGGGTTGGCGTGGGAGAGGTGAGGGGCTATGGCCAGCCAGGGCCTGGCAACAGCTGCGTGCTGGCCCTACTCTGTACTGCGAGCTGACTGGTGACTGTGTTTACCTCATAATTAATTGTTAAACTACATGTGCGTTGCACCTACTTTTCTATATGTACATGGTATTTCAGTTTAAAACAGCCACCAAAACAAATGCAGTGTTTCCAGTAACAAAGATTTCCAGCAAGGAATATTTTGCAGTTTAAAAAACCCCATATCTACATAACACAAACCTTAGCCTACAGACACGGCTCACAATCCCTCTGGCTTAGAACAAGAGCCCTACACTGGGGTGCTTGCAGGGACACGGTGAATGTCCAGGAGCAGCGCAGGGCCCCCCGGGGCCAAGCCCACTCTGCCAAGGAGCGCCTCTCAGCCCCAACCTGGCTCAGCCCCAACCTGGCTGTCACTCACTGTGTGGGAATGAATGCTTCTCTCCAAAAGCCAGAAAGGAGGATTTTATAGGACATTCCCCAACTTCTAAACACTGGCAACTAACTCCAACTCTGTGGGGCGCCTGGGTGGCTCAGTCATTAGGTGTCTGTCTTCAGCTCAGGTCATAATCCCAGGGTCCTGGGTTCGAGCCCCACATTGGGTTCCCTGCTCAACAGGGGGCCTCCTTCTCCCTCTCCTGCTCCCCCTGCTTGTGTTCCCTCTCTCTCTCTCTCTCTCTGTCAAATAAATAAATAAATAAATAAAATCTCCAAAAATTAAAAAAAAAATAAAAGCCCTGTGTAAACCAAACAAAGTATATCTATTACCAGAAACACACTGAGGGCTATCTTTAGCTAAAGGCTTCTGTTTTCCACCAGCTTTACAGTCCATCCCCTTTCCTCATTCGGAAAAACTTTACTATGCATCCACTCTGTGCCAGGAACTGGGGCTGCAGTGGCTATTCTATCCACAGCAGACATTTAATAAATACCCAATCTGCTCCTCTCCATTCTTTCCCACCCCCCAACATGGCCACCTCTCTTTCTTACATACCATCTAATCCTTCAGGGAATTCTGTCAGCTCTACAACCCACTACATCCAGAATCTGACCACTTCTTATCACCTCTGCCATCACCACCCTGGCCCAAGCCCCCACCATCTGCTCAGACTCCTCACAGTCACCCTGCTGCCCCCCTCACTCTCCCCACCGTCCACTTTTCCAGCCCCCAGCCAGAGGGATTCTTGGACAACCAAAACTACTCTCCAACTGCTTCTCCTTTCACTCAGCGAAAAATGCAAAGCCCTAATCATGGCCTCAGGCCCTACATGATCATACCCCTGACCTAGACTTTAGCAGTCTCGAGGCAAGGACTGTGGACTAGACAAATCTACTCTTTCTTACTTTCTTCATTTCCTCAAAGTTTTCTAGCAATTTTCCTTCTTAAGAATGTTTACCTTGGGGGCACCTGGCTGGCTCGGTTGGTGAAGTGTTTGCCTTCAGCTCAGGTCATGACTAGGGTCCTAGGATTGAGCCCCGAGTCGGGCTCCCTGCTCAGCAGGAAGTCTGCTGCTCCCCCTACCCACCTCTCAACTTGTGTTCTCTCCCTCACGCTTTCTCTCAAATAACTAAATAAAATCTTAAAAAAAAAAAAAAAGACTATTTACCTTGTTTTGACAACCAAAGGGCCTGGAAAACTGTACAGGCACTCTGACAAGTGTTCATAACCCATGACTCAGCAACTGTATCCTAAAGACAGATGCCCACGTATGCAGACAAACATCAAGTAGTTTCTGATATCTTAAAAGGAATAAGCTATTTCTACACAGATATGAGGGAAGCTGGGATTTTCCCAGAGCTAGTGCAACAAAAATGGGGCAAGGAGACTGACCCAGACATCCTGGCTGACAAGAAGTAAATATTTGGGAATGGCCATTTTCTTTTCACAGCATGGGTTCTAGAACCAGATACAGGTTCAGACTGCAGTCCTGCTACTTACTAGCTGGGTGACTGTAGACAAGTCATTTAACTTTCTGAAACTCTGTTTCATCAGATGCAAAATGAGTCAGAGAACTTTCTCTTAGGAACAAAAGGCTATAATCAATGTTGGAGGAGCCCAGCATAGCACAAGCACTTGATATGGTTGCTCCCAGTCCCACGAGGGTGGTACCATAAGCCTGAAATCTCTGCCTATCCCCACATGGTTTCTGCACTCTCTGACAGGCCACAATTCTGGCTCGATATCCAGGATCAGGGGCATTCCAGCATCACGACACACAAAGCTTTTGGCTTAAGTCCAAGCCTTTTCAGTGGACAGTCATCTCTAAAAGCATAAGGCTGCCAGGAAAATCTGACTTGTTTTCTAAAAAAATCACTTCACAGCCACATGTATTTTGTCAGGTGAGAAACCCCAGCCCCAAGCCAGGGCCCACACATTTGCCAATTGCTAATTGAGTTAGAAAAGTTGGGTTCTTGTTTGGCTTGCAGAGATAACACTAATGATGCCAAAAGAAAAATGGTAGTACAGCAAATAAAAGTCATAAAGGCATTCATACAACAAAGCGGCTTCAGAACACTGGGCAAGTGAGAACTCTTGCCACAGACGCGATACTCACCAATGGCTCTGCGGAAGTTCTCCATTAGCACCTCCGTCTTCTTGATCTCTGTGGAGTAAACTTCACTTCCCACCATCGGGCAGAAAGGGACCTTACTACCCAGCTCCTGAGCAATAGCCAGAGCTAGAGCTGTCTACAGAAAAAGTGGAAATGCACTTGTTTTACATTCTTGAAAATAGAATAATTCAGAAACATATGCTATTAAAAAAAATATGAACCAGGAAAAACTGAAAATCTAGTCCTAGTTGTAACATCATTTGACGTTTTTCACACAATAAATGCTGAAAGACTTCAGTGGACAGGCAATTTATAACCCAAATGGCATCTTTAATCATCCCTGTAATTACAACAGTTAACACTCACTGACACTTACAGCGTGGCCCCAACTCTAAGTGCTTCACGTGACCCTCTACTCACCCTACGAAGTGGACACTAAACTCTCCCCACTTTACAAATGAGGAAACGGAGGCATGGGAGAGATTAAATAACACATCCTGGGAACCATAATCTAGAAAATGGCAGAGTGGGAACTTGAGTCTAGCAGTAGGTTCCAGAGATTGTGTTCCCGTCGTAATCAGTAGTCTTCTAAAACACTTTCCTCAGTATCAAAACAGGGCCCTGTCCTAATTGCTCTAAACACTACTCCAGGGTGGTTGTTTTTTTTTTTTTTTAAAGATTTTATTTATTTATTTGACAGATCACAAGCAGGCAGAGAGGCAGGCAGAGAGAGAGGAGGAAGCAGGCTCCCCGCCGAGCAGAGAGCCCGATGCGGGGCTCGATCCCAGGACTCTGAGATCATGACCTGAGCCGAAGGCAGCGGCTTAACCCACTGAGCCACCCAGGCGCCCCTCCAGGGTGGTTTTTATAGGCACAGGAGGACACCAACCTCCAGCCCATCAGAAAACCACTCATCAAAGAATGAATCACATGGCATTCGCTTTGTATTAAGTGGCCCGCACACGGTGAAGAATGACATGGGAGCTAAGTTCTGAAGTTATGAGCTGGTCCTAGGTTACACTTGAACATGCCCTTGTAAACTACAAACTGACTTTGAGTCAGAGAGCTACAGTGGCAGATGCTAAACACAGGCAGACTTAACAGTTGCACGGTCATGTATCGAGTATGAAAGTCCAAATTACCAGAGCTGGTACAGGACAGGGAAATGCCATGGGGTCTGAATGCCTGTTTTCATCTTTGCTCAACTTTGAAACAAGAGCCTGAGTAAGGTCAGTTTCCAAGGTGTACAGACTAAGCAAGCAAGCAAGCGTGCACTGAACAACAGAGTAAATCTCTGAAACTGTATTTTAAAACTGGCCCAGTATTGGTTCCTCTTAAAAGGAGCCTTTTCAATGCCATTTCAGTGGTAGTTTTAAGACGGTAGAATATGTTAGAGGATCAGCATGTAGCGTAGCACAAAAAGCACTGGCGGGGGTCACCTGGGTGGCTTAGTCAGTTGAGCAGCTGCCTTTGGCTCAGGTCCTTCAGCTCAGGTCGTTGTCCCAGGGGCCTGGGATCGAGCCCCGATGGGCTCCCGACTCAGTGGGGAGCCTGCTTCACTCTTCCTCTGCCCCTCCCCGTGTGTGTGTGTGTGTTCGCTCGCTCTCAAATAAATTTTTAAAAAATTTTTCTAAAAAAGGACTAGCAGGGGCGCCTGGGTGGCTCAGTGGGTTAAAGCCTCTGCCTTCGGCTCAGGTCATCTCAGGGTCCTCGGATCAAGCCCCACATTGGGCTCTCTGCTCAGCAAGGAGCCTGCTTCCTCCTCTCTCTCCGCCTGCCTCTCTGCCTACTTGTGATCCATCAAATAAATAAATAAAATCTTTAAAAAAAAAAAAAAAGGACTAGCAAGGGCGCCTGGGCGGCTCAGTCGTTGGGCAGCTGCCTTGGGCTCAGGTCATGATCTCAGGGTCATGGGCAGGAAGCCTGTTTCTCCCTCTCCCGCTCTCCCTGCTTATGTTCTGTGTCTGTCTCTGCCAAATAAATAGGTTAATAAATCTTAAAAAAAATTAAAAAAAAAGGAAAAAAAGGCATTAGCAGGCAGGGCAAAAACTGGGTTGTAGTCCCCATTCTGCAACTAATTTTCATGGCAAATCTCTGGTGCTCGATTTCCCCACCTGCCAAATCGAAGTCCTAGGTTAAATCCTAAGTCACCAATCAGTCGCCCACAGCCTGGTTCTGTTTCACCCTGCTGAGTCTCATACGTGTTTTTAAACTCAATTTGTTGCCCGGTTTTTAATGTTGGGAAATTTCACATAAAAATCCAGGTATTTGCTTCTTTTGAGGAATGAGGTCTATCCACAGTGAGCTCTCATTACCATGTCATGGCCCCTGGTGTGGGTCTCTGGAACAGCTGCCACCTTGGGTGAGGGCAGGCGACTCTGGCCTCTCTCGTGCTTGTACTCAGGCACTTCCCTCACCCCCATGACCTGAGGGGGCATCTGAGTTTATGCCCTTGGGGCCGACACCTCTAAAACTGTTTTTCTCTTGGACTCTAAAAGCAAAGGGAAAGTCTCTGGAGCGTGACAGGGTACAGTGTGAGAAGCAGACTCTAGTACCACATCTACCTTCTATTCAAACCCACCTCCTTCTCGGCCACTCCTCTCTCACCCAGGTTATCTCCACAGGCCCTGCCTCCACACCTTCAGCTGTGAACTTCAAAGACAGAGACTATATCTAGTTCAATGGCATCCCCCCCATCCTCTACCTAATACAGAAGAGATGATCAGTATCCTCCCACTAAAGTAAGACAACTACTTGGTTAAGAAGTGCTTCAGGTGTGTCTAGTTTCTTCCATTTAATGGTTCCCAGAAGGTAGGTATACAATATAGCTACTACACCCACATCTGTGCTAGATGGTGCTCGATCACTTGCATGAGGTCTCACTGAATCCTCCCAACTAGCCTATGAACTTGATGATCTAGTATTTGATACTGTATTTGATAGATTTAGAAACTGAAACACACAAACAACTCACCCCAGGTCAGTTACCAAGCAGCAAAGCCAAGATGCAAACCCCACACCCCAAGATATGATTTCTTTGTGAGCACCCCGACGTAAGTGGCAAGCGGCACACAAAAAAGAGGCCGTTGCCAAAAGAACTCTGAAGAAACCAATTTTCAATCTGATCTGAACATCTCCTTTCTCCAGGGCCTAAATATAAAGCCCCATTATTAATAACGTGAGGTCCTCAAGAGTGGATTTTCCAGACGAACCATGTATCTGCAGCTCTAGAACAAGCACATTTCTGCCTGCCACTTAGCGAAGCTGCCTGAACCATGGGTCCCACAGTGCACTGTAAAGTAGGAGAGTTACCACACACCTTCATACACGTGGAAAGGGACTACAGTGCTGAGAACTTCTCTTATTTCCTAGGAGGAAAATGCTACCATATTACAAAAGGAACAAAGGAGGCACCTGGGGACTCAGTTAAGCCTCCAACTCTTGATTTTGGCTTAGGTCACGATCTCAGGGTCACGAGATCAAGCCCGGAATCTGCTTGTCCCTTTCCCTCTGACCCTCCCCAGCGCTTGCACTAGCACATGCGCTTTTGCTCTTTCTCTCTCTCAAATAAATAAATAAAAGGAATGAAGAATTTATGCTACCAGGAATATGACACACCAGAAAGAGCCACGAAAAAATCCTTCCTGTTACAAAACACCGAGAAATAAAGAAATAATAATAAAAAATCCAGGGTAGTAAACTACCGTCACCTGGAAAGTTCAGAAGGTTTGACAGAAAGGAGAAGCTTCAGCAAGATATAATGGTAAGAGAAAGCCCTGGATAAAACGGAGGCCCGAGGGACCATGCATGAGTAGAGAAGTTGAGCCGTAACAAAAAACACCCGGACGTACAAGGTATAAACTTATCCATCCTGCCATGGCTCTGGGTGAGGAGAAAAGTCTCCACAGCATGCTTTCAGCCTTCAGATTAGTCTTTACAAGGCTCACCAGAAAACCCATGCCACAAAATTCACTGCAAGTGCCCTGGGTAGGGCAGTCGGGCCCCTCACAAGCACTCTCAGAAGAAGCCTCGCAGACTTGATCAGCCAAACATGAGCTCATAAGCAGACAGAAAAAAATGAAGACACTGAGTCATGAACAAGGAATAAGAGGTTATCAAAAATAGCCAGATTAAAAAAAAAAAAATCCATATTTTGAAGGAAAAAAAAATTCGAACTTAAGAGAGGGATATTCCTTTTTTACCAAAAACAAAACCAAAAGCAAGCTAATACATGTGGAATGACAGATTTGGAAAATCACCGTTTAGCAACCAGCCATGTGGTAACTGATACAGCAATAACCATGAGGGAGGGCTACACCCTTACAGTGAAAGGATATTCGCAACATCTCAGTGCGCCACTTCCGATTACTAATTAATTACAAAGGGAACCACGACCTTCACAGCAGAACTTGGCCTCTGGCCCACCTGTCCTGTCAGCTCCTGCTGGATGCAGTGGGATACAACATCGCCAGTGCAGGGTTCCATTAAGTGTTTAATGTTTCCTACTGATGAAACAATCAGACAATCACTGTAGGCAGCTATAGGACCTTCTTACAAAAGAACTGTCCTGGACTCCTTCAAACTGCCGATGTCAAAAAAGAAAACAAAATGAAGAAAGGCCGGGGAGGGTAACTGCTTAGGTAAAAAGAGACTAAAGACACAATTATATTCTGAATTTAAAATATAAAAAATGAAACAACCCCAACCTGGAATGACTTGGAGAAATTTTAATATACACTAGGGATCAGCTAATCATGTTAGCAACATTAAATTTTCTTAGGCGGACACTGGTACTTTGGTGTCATAGGAGAATGTCTTTGCACTGACTTTCACATGGTTCAGAAATAGCGAAAATGCAAATGTTACAAAATATTTACAATTACTTACTTACATGTGGGGTATAAAGGGGATCATCATCCCATTCTTCCAACTCTGTTTAGGTTTCAAATTTTTCAAAATGAAAAAAAGAAGAATATTCCATGGGTTGAATTAAACAGCAGCTTAGTTATAGCCTACAAAACAATTAGAGTGGAACAGAGGTCTAAAGAATTGCTCAGAATGCAGCAGAGCCAGAAAGAGAGAAAATATGAAAAAGAGGCTGAAAGACAAAGAAGACAAAATTAAGACGCTCTGGCCCAGGGTTTCCCAATGTTGGCACTACTGGAGCTCTGTGCTGGATAATTCCTTCCTGTAAGGTCCATCCTGCGCACTGCACGGTGTTTGGCAGCACTGGTGGTCTCCGCCCATGAGATGCCAACTGCAGTCCCTGCCTAACCAGCTTCTGACAACCAGGACTGTCTTTAGACCTGGCCAATGTCCCTTACAGGGCAAGACTGCCTGGGGCTGAGAACCTCTGCAATTAGACATCATCTGACTGGAGTTCCAGAAGAGCACAAGGAGAAGAAGGAAAGTCAGTGTCTAAAAAGAGGTGAACCTCTTTTTAGAGGGCACCTGGGTGGCTCAGTGGGTTAAGCCGCTCGCTGACTTCGGCTCAGGTCATGATCTCAGGATCCTGGGATTGAGTACCGTATCAGGCTCTCTGCTCAGCAGGGAGCCTGCTTCCCTCTCTCTCTCTGCCTGCCTCTCTGCCTACCTGTGATCTCTCTATCAAATAAATAAATAAAATCTTTAAAAAAATAATATAAAAAAAATAAAAAGAGGTGAAACTGTAATGGTACTGCACCTCACAGTGACGAGGCATCAAGAGACACATCTCATAGTGAGATACCAAAACCAAAAATGTCTCAGAAACAGCCAGGAAGACAAAATCCTCAAAACTAGACTTTCAAAAGCAAAAAGAAAAGCCAACAGGTAGCAAGCATCAAGAGAATACAGAATACAAGAGAAAACAGCTCTCCAAAAAATTATATAGCCAACATAAAGATCTTTCAAAACAAGGGCAATAGGGACACCTGGGTGGTTTAGTCATTGAGCATCTGCCTTTGGCTCAGGTCATCATCCTGGGATCCTAGGATCAAGCCCCGAATTGGGCTCCGTGCTCGGCAGGAAGCCTGCTTCTCCTTCTCCCACTCGCTCTGCTTGTATTCCCTCTCTCGCTGTGTCTCTCTATCAAATAAATAAAATCTTGAAAAAACAAAACAAACAAAAAAACAAGGGCAACAAAATACTTAGGAACCTGAGCTGGCTTCCAACAAACTTCTAGAAGCAATTTCTAAATGATGTACTTTTAAGAAGAAGAAAAATGGAGGGAGAGGGAAGGTCTCAGATATAAGAAGGAACAGTAAGCAAATAAATGGTAAATACATTGAACAACCGGATGTTGCCTGCAGCGAGATCATTAAAGCTCACAATTACATGGCACTTGTTTTTTTTTTTAAACATTTTTTTTTTTAAAAGATTTTATTTATTGACAGAGAGAAATCACAAGTAAGCAGAGAGGCAGGCAGAGAGAGAGGAGGAAGCAGGCTCCCTGCTGAGCAGAAAGCACGATGTGGGGCTCGAACCCAGGACCTGGGATCAGGACCTGAGCCGAAGGCAGCGGCTTAACCCACTGAGCCACCCAGGTGCCCCTAAACATTTTTTTTAAAGATTTTATTATTTATTTGACAGAGAGAGAGATCACAGGTAGGCAGAGAGGCAGGCAGAGAGAGAGGAAGGGAAGCAGGCTCCCTGTTGATGCAGAGAGCCCAATGTGGGGCTCAATCCCAGACCCTGAGATCTTTACCTGAGCCGAATGCAGAGGCTTTAACCCACTGAGCCACCCAGGCACCCCTTACAATGGCACTTTAAAAGCTCCTCACGAATACAGTACTTCCTCCTCTGTTGTAAGAACCAGTATAAGATATACCATCAATTCAATCACATGATTCAAAGTGATAATTCAAGTCATTATCTCACAACTGACCACTGTCTGAAATGAGGCGCATGCTCCTTCCGTAAAGGTGAAGATCCCTCCCTCGGGTCCCCACGGCAAGTCAACACCAGAGCTGGAATTTAAAGCTTATGTCCTTTACAAACACAATTCCAAGCTCCTACATTCCCACAAGTGGCCCTGTTGAGGAACACGCATGACTCGGACTGGGGACTCTGGTCCATTTCGTGTATCTGCCCAGTCCTCTCACAGACCCCCAACAAGCCTACTTGCCTCCTCTGCCTGGAAGCCCCTTCTCTCCCCCTGCAAAGCCAACTCTCTCCCAACCCTGCAGGGCAAATGTCAAGTCTGGACCCTTTCTGCTTTACCAGGCCTCAGTACTACCTCCAGCTCACATCGGCTGCATTTAAGACATTAAATATATAATCGTATATTTATTATGATTACATATTAAAAAGTATAGGTCAGTATCTCACAGCTTAGTGGTCAACTGAAGTATTTTGTGCTGTCATGGTTTCCTCTCTCTGCCCTGGACACTGGAAGCCCCTTAAAGATAAAAAGCATCTAATTCCTTTCTTCTTTCTTTTTTCACTATTCCTCACACAACCTTCAAAAAAGTGGACACTGACTGATTTTCTTTCCCTCTCAAGTAAGATGTCATCCCCAAGATTTAATGAAGTCCTAGGCCAACAGAAATATATTTCCAAGGCAAAGGAGACTGGAAAGAGATAAAGGACAAATTCTAGACACAATGGAGGCCCCTCCAAAGACTTCATCTTCTCTTCTTTGGAGGTCAGCCAGGATAATTTGAATTTTAGGAGCACGGATTTTAGATACTCAATTGTATTATTGCACATTAGTTTTGCAAATATACATATAACCAATTTAGCTAAACAAAGACTAGTTAAGACACGAATTCAATTTGGCTTAAACATTAAGATCATTCTCTTGGGTAGATTTGAAAAATGAAAGAAAATGAGTACCTTGCCATTCCAGGAGGTCCTGCCAACAAGACAGCTCTTCCAGCCATTTTCTTGCTTTTGATTAATTCTAATATCACACCACATGCTAGACACCACAATAGAAAGAAATAATAAATCAGTATTAAATGTTCACATGGGGATAAAGTCCAGTTTCTGGTCCAAACAATTCACATACATTCAGCCAACACCAAGCGCCACTACACTGCAGGCAATGTTCTAGGTATTGGGAGCAGTGGAGGGTGACAGAAAAGCAAGCCTTGTGGGTCTTGCAGCTTATGGTCTAAGTGGAAGGGACACACACAAAAACATGGTAGACAATCACTACTATAGGAAGCATGGGTGGCTCAGTAGGTTAAGCCTCTGTCTTCTGCTCAGGTCATGATCTCAGGGTCCTGGGATCGAGCCCCACATCGGGCTCTCAGTTCAGCAGGGAGCCTGCTTCCTCCTCTCTCTCTGCCTGCCTCTCTGCCTACTCATGATCTCTCTCTCAAATAAATAAATAAAATCTTTTTTTTTTTTAATCACTACTGTTAAAAAAAAAAAAAAAAAAGGCGGGGGGGTGGTAATGATCTGGGAAGGCCTCTCTGAGGACACTGTATTTGATATATGAAGCTCTGGGCAAAGAGGAGGCAGTGTTCCAGACAAAGGAAACCGCAAAATCAAAACGCAGGAATGAGCTTGGCATATCGAAGGGACAGAAAGGCTGCAGCGACCAAAGCATAGATAAAAGGAGAATGGGAAGATGAGGTTCAAGAGGCAGGCAGGGACCGGGACTCACAACAGGATTTCAGTCCATAACAAAGTTTGGATTTTAATCTACATGTAATGGGAAGTCACTGAAATGGTCTTAGGCTCTGCACCCCATGATGATTTCTTTTTAAAAGACCTTGATGGTGCTATGTAGAGAATGGTTGGTAGGAGTATTAGAGGGAGCAGTGATTTCTAGCTTGGGGGCCAAGGATAGACTCCAGGGACCCACACACATCCTGAGATTAGGAATAAAACTGAAAACAAAACTGTGTACATACGTTCCAGGGAGGAGAGTCACAGCTTTCACCAGAGTCCCCAATTAACCCCATTAAGGGTTAAGAATCAAGCATACAGTACTAGTTGGCCATCAGTTAACTCCCAGAATGTTGCAAAGCAAATGCTGCACTGAGGTTAAACTGAGAGCACCCTAAGATTAATCGAATGTCTTTCAAATCCTCAAGAGTAAATTACTTGGGGCACCTGGGTGGCTCAGTCGTTAAGTGTCTGCCTTCAGCTCAGGTCATATCCCTGGGTCCTGGGATGGAGCTCAGCATTGGGGTCCCTGCTCAGCAGGAAGCCTGCTTCTCCCTCTCCCACTCCCCCGCTTGTGTTCTCTCTCTCTCTCGCTTTCTGTCAAATAAATAAAATCTTTTTAAAAAAAAATTTTTTAAGTAAATTACTTGATGATTTGTTGTTAAACCTTAAGTTCATACTAACTCTGAATACTATTAAGCCATTTACAACACATACATACATATACATATATAAATATGTGTGTGTATATGTGCAAAATTCCACAAATGGGTTACTGATTTTTATATATTTAGAATATTTAACTTTATACAAAGAAAGCTGAGAGTCACGCTTACTGAACACATATCTCAGGACTATAAGGTGGTCTTACATTGACTTAATAACCTAATATATGACTTAGGGCAGGCCAGAGCTCTTCTCTCTGGGTGGTGACAGAGTCTTGGTGAACACATCTTATCTCCTCTACCACTGCCTTCCCATGGGGACTATGGAGAAGTACCTTGGTCCCACACTTCCACAGCCATTCCAAAAATGTGGGTTTAAAGAATACGTGTGGACGGCTGTATTCCATTTTGGGCTCAGTTGGAAAAGAACAGCGCCCTGAAGAAAATCCATAAGCTACTTTTCAGCTGCTGCCATTTCTAAGAAGAAAGTAGGCTACCCACTATGGTCCTTTCCCTAGAGCCCTGTGATATTATAATCCTCAGCATTCCTTGGGGAAGAAACTTTCCAAAGCGTGGATGTGTACTCTTACTGAAACTCTAGGACCTCTTCCATTTACTCTCTCTCTCTTTAAGCTCCAAATCCTTTCCAGTGAGATGTGTTCAGTGAATTCTAAAATTTAAAAAGAACTGGAAAGGCCTTTAAAAGATCACCTAGTCTAACTCTCTTCATTTTTCAGATGGGAAGATATTAAAAACCAGGGAGACTGCTGATATGACAAGAGTCATGCCAGGACCCGGAAGCTGCAGTGGGATGCCTATTAATTCAATAATAAATAAATACTGAGTCCTGATAATGGGTAAGATTTGGGTATTAATAATATTTAATCAATTCTCTTGTCAGGAAGCTCATATTCATCATCTCAGATGTTAAGAGCACGGATACTAGAGGGCGCCTGGGTGGCTCAGTCAGTTAAGCATCTGCCCTCTGCTCAGGTCATGATCCTGGGGTCCTGGATGGAGTCCTGCATCAGGCTCCCTGCTTAGCAGGGTGTCTGCTTCTCCCTCGCCCTCTGCTCCGCTGATTTCGCTAATAAATAAAATCTTTTTAAAAAGAGAGAGAGAGAGAGAAAAGAAAAAGAGCATGGATTTTGGAATCAGACAGGCTTGGGTTTAAATCCTGCCTCTATCACTACCCTCTGAATGACCTGAATGACCTACCTACCTAACCTGTGTGAATCAAATCTCCTCCTCTGAAAACAGTTCATAATAGTGGCACACACTAAGGGCTTAAGGGTAAAGTGTACCACTGTCTGCAACTTACTTTGAAATCCAAAAGTAGATTGATGGATGGATAAATGAACAGATGTAGGATAAACCAACAGAGTAAAATGTTCATTCTAGTATTTAGGCCCGTAGGTATTCACTATACAAGTCTTTTTCTTTGTTAATGTCTGAAAAGAGGCAGAGTAAAGTAGGCCACAATTATCAGGGTGGAGGTTGAAAACTGGACAACGGAATAAAGCTGCCTGGTACACAGCAAACATTCAGCCAGCATTAGCTATTTTCAGTAACAGATCCTCAGTAGCAGAAGCTGGTAAACAGAATTTCAAAGTCCCCCTGACCCCAGTCAATGTTTCTTCCTTTTTTTTTTAAAGATTATGCTCAAAGAGAAACCAGAGGCCTTTTCTTTGGCCCTTTCTTCTAGCCCAAACGGGCTAGGGAGGCAACAGTCTTAACCTGGTATTAAGTGCGGATGTCTGTAGCTACTAAACCACAGCAAGGCCAAGGGGCATGGATCTCACCTTAGAGCACAGAAGGCTAAAATGCGGCTGTAATATCATAGGGAGAGCACTGATTTGAGAGCCAGCAATGCCTGTGGATACAAATCCCAGCGCCACCATTACTAAACTGAGTGGCAAATGGGTAGGTGCAGTGACCTCAAATGGGAACCCTCAATTTTTTCATCTGCAATAAAATAATACAAAGAGCTTGAATGGTTTCATGGTTATAATGTAGGTAAAATGACTTGGCATCATTGCCACTTAAGAAAAGTGGATTTGATTGGAATGGTCAAAAAGGACGCTGCAGCGTGGTTGAAGCAGACTGCTCCTCTCCCTAATTCTCATTTCCCTCCTTCAGCCCCCCAAGCCCTGGGAACCAAAGTGAGTTTTCTAAGGTTGATCACTTCCCTACTTTAAAATCCCCATGGCTTCCCAATGCGTTCACAGAAATCCAAATTCCCTACCATGTCCGACAAGGCCCTGCGGGAACTGACCTCCACCAAAACGTAGTAATTATTCTATTTACCGGTTAAACGTTTACCGTCTCAAACCACACTAAAATGTAAGCTCCAAGAGAGCAGGGACCTTAACTAACTTCTTCCCAGCTTATCGCTGCGTCATGAGAGCAAGGCGCAGAGGAGGGGATTCAACAGCGATGTTGTCAGTAAGGTGAACCGCCCGTGAGGGGTCATCACCGGTTCTCCTGGAACTGCCCCTCTCCCAATCCCAGCGCGGACCTCCCTCGTCGTCCCCCGCCCCATAATCCATTCTCACCGCCCTAAGGAAAGGTCGGCGGGACATCGAAGCGCGCCCCCCGCCCTGAGCCCCCACTTCAGCGGCCTCTCAACTCCCCGGCCCGCCACACCTCTCGCGCGTTCTCCTGGCCCACGAGCCCCGAGGCCGCTTGCTTAGCCAGGCCGCTCTCGTCCAGCCCCAGCCCCTTTACGTGGCTGTGGGAGGCGATGCGCTGCGTCTTCGTGGTGCTCTTCACCTCCTCAATCTTCATCTTGCAGACGCAGGGAGCCAAAACCAGCGTGGAAAACCGAGAGGGAGCACCACACGCCCCGCACCTGGGTTACCATGCGGCTGTTACTAGGGCGGTTTGTCAAGGCCCGCCTTACTCGGCGATCCATTGGCGAGGGCGGGAACGCCTCCGCTCTCCATTGGCTCTTGGCTGTGCCCATCGAGGCTGCCGGTAGGGCTCCGCCCACCAACTTCCGGCTGTGTCTCGGGGTTGGCTTCCCCCGCAGCCGGCACTTCCTGCTCTGGTCCTAAGGTGAGAAGGGAAGGGATCTTATCCCGGGTTTGATAGTGCGGCAGTTGAAGTGGGGTCCTGGAGTCGGGTTCCTAATCCTGCCATCCTATCATCGCATTTGAACGTCATACCCTTCAGCTCAAGTTATTACCTCCGATTTGGAGATGAAGAAAACAAGTTTAGAGCTTAAGTTTTGACTTTTGCTTCCTTAACAGTTTTCTGACTCCCAAGCCTTTGCTTTGCCTCCGTCGGGAGGCCCCGCTCAACCAACCCCTCCCACCCTGGCTCTGCTCAGGATCCTCCCTGGAACTGTCTTCCTCAGCTTCTCCTGGCTTCCGTCCTCTCCCTTTATTTAAATGAAGTTGACAGTGAATATCATGTTTCCAAAACTCTACCTCCTTGTGAGGTAGTCCAACTCCTAATACAGATGGAGATGCAGGCTGAAGCACAGTAACTTGCCCCCACGTAATCACATCACTGCACAGCAAATAATCAGAACTGGAGAGCTTGACTGTGGACTTGAGTTTCCACAGCCTGTATCATCCTCATCCCATCCAACAACCTCAGATGATACAGTCAGCAATTGTCAGATTTGACACTCCCTAATGATATTCACACTCCCTACGATGTACTCTCCCCATCCATCCATTCAACAAACATTTGTTAGTACCTGCTATGAGCCAGACGCTGCAATGCACTAGGGATGACAATCTCCAGCATTGACAAGGGAGATTCTTAGGAAACTTGCAACGTGAGATGTGCAGGGACAGGTATATGCACCTGGTGTGCAGCCCCCAGAGCAGGGCCACCAAGAACAGTCTGGAGAGCCAGGGAAGGCATCACCAGGAGAGAGGACCTGTGCCAGATCCTGACCAATGGGAAGATGTCCTCAGGAGTAGTTGGTATGTTACTATTTTACAGATTAGTAAACTCAGGTCCAGAGAAAAGGAGGGACTTGCCTAGAGCTTACGAGAGCTTGAATTAGGTTTGAAACAGACCTGAAGTCAAATCCTACTGTAGTAGTTTCTGACTCTCACATCTTGTATCTATCCATTATTTTTGAATCTAGGTTTCTATTTGCAAGATTATTGGGTCAATGTTTGTCTCTCCCACTAAAGTGGAGGCATTGTGAGAGTGTAGACCACATTCATATTCACCATTTTAACCCAAGTGCCTGGCGCATAGCCTGGCTCATAATTAAGTCTTATGAATTCAAATAAGATTCAATACCAACACATACACTGTTAAGTCATGCAGTTTTGCTGCATGTATTTTAAACACTGGGTTTTGTGGGACTTGGTAATGATTTCTGTCCATGAACAAAAGCTTTTGTCCTTTTCAGAGCACGAAAGAACCAGGCAAAGCCTTGGAAGGCTGAATTTTTTACTGGTGGCCTATGTATGTATGATTTCGTCAACCCTAGGACTCTCAAGAAGGTTGCTTAGCACCTCATTGACTTTTTTCCTAGTCATAACTCATAAATAAGGAGCAATTCTTTTCACACCATAGAGATAAAAAGCTTTCCCCCAATTAGTATTCAAAGTGAAGCATTCTGTAGGACTAACTTCTTTCTTTCTCCTAACTTCACTGTTAGGAGAGAAGACCTTTTCTACATTTAGTATTTTAAGCCCCAGACTTTGGCATGAAGACGATTTCCTTCCAGAGGAAATGGGGAGTGAAGGTTGGGGAATAAGGATTTTGGAGCTCAGGGGAATCACTAGGAACACTTGATCCAGTGATTTTAAACCCACATTCTGTGGGGTTGTAGAATTCCTCTGTGGCCAGTATGTGGGGAGAAAGGGAAAGCTGAGGGAGCCAGATGCCATGCTCATGCCCACCTCCCCTTCCCCTAGAGCTGTTCCATCATGGATCTAGTCCAGCATTCTAATCTTGAAGATGAAGATACTGAGGCCCTCAGAGGAATGGAGTTTGTCCAAGATTACAGATCGAGGAAGTGCCTGACAAAGCCTAGACCCCACATCTTGGTGTAGAAAAAAGCCAGGCCTGGTGGCAGAGCCAGAAAGTCCTTTCATTTCAACAGATGACTGTGCAGCAAGCCAGTGTCCAAGATACACAAGGTGAGTAAAGGACAGGTGAGGCCCACAGTAGTGGACATATTTTAGCTACTCAGCATCCATCCTGCTTCTTCTGGTTACCATCAGTCTAACTTTCTTTAGAGAACAACCAGTCCCTACTTTGAATCCAAGTGGTTTGGATGGGTTGATCCCACCCATAGCTTTGTTTCAGGAATGGATACAGGACCCTGGCCTGGCCTATCAAAGTATCCCAACCCCCCCCCCAATGATGATTGTTTCAGAAAAATGAGCAGGCAGACCAATAACACTTGCGTCCTGGTATTTTTACTGGAAGTATCAAGAAAGAGACTTGAGGGGTGCCGGGGTGGCTTAGTCGGTTAAGTGGCTGCCTTCGGCTTGGGTCGTGATCCCAGGGTCCTGGGATCGAGTCCCACATCGGGCTTCCTGCTCAGTGGAGAGCCTGTTTTTCTCCATGTCCCTCTGCCTGCTGCTCTGTCTACTTGTGCTTTCTCTCTCTCTGTCAAATAAATAAATAAAATCTTAAGAAAGAAAGAAAGAAAGAAAGAGAGAAAGAAAGAAAGAAAGAAAAAGAAACTTGAGTCATGGGTTTCCAGGTCATCTTTGCCACTTTATGGGAAGACTCTGCCTGAGAATGAAGTCACAAAGGAAAAGAAAGCTGGTAGACATTCCTAATGAAATCCTTTATATTCTCAGATTCCGCCTTGCCCTACTTGCAGTGTAAATGACACTGATATTGGGACTTAAAATAGATTGAGTTACGTTTCTATCCGTGGGTACTGAAAATCCTTATCAATGCAATGACATATATACAAGTCATTGTGTGGACTGCTACATTCCAGCACTGGGCTGTGGGACACTCCCAGACCTGCCAGCATTCTCATTCCCTCACTTCCGTGACCCTTGCTCTTTCATCTCCAGTTCTTGACTCCACTCTTCTCCACTCCAAGCTTGATCATCTCAGCTACTTGTTTCTCAACCCCCTTCTGCTTCTTCTTTGCTTTGGCTTCTTTCACACTTGACCTTTGAACCCAGAAGCCCAGGTCAAGCCTGCCCCTGCCTTCACTGCTGCCTCCTGAAGGCAGAATAAAGAACTTGGTAATGAACTCTCACACGTGTGATCAAGGGTACAAAGACCATTCAGTGGGTCAATGGGAAAGGACAGTCTCTTCCACAAACTGTGCTGGGGAAACTGGATATTCAAGTGCAAAAGAAAGAAGTTGGTCCCTTATCCTACAAAATATACAAAAAATTAACTCAAAATAGAGCCCAAACCTGCTCTAAGGAACTTAACCTATAAAACTCTTAGAAGAGGCACACCTGGCAGCTCAGTCAGTTAAGTATCTGCCTTTGGCTCATGTCATGGTCCCAGGTGTCGGGATCAAGCCTGGAGTTGGGCTCTCTGCTTGTGGGAAGCCTGTTTCTCCCTCTCCCTCTGTACCCCCCCACCACCAACCACTGGTGCTCTCTCTCTCTCAAATGAGTAAATAAAATCTTCGAAAAAAAACTCTCAGAAGAAAACATAGTGGTAAATCTTCATAACCTTGTATTTGACAATGGTTTCTCTTTTTTTAAAATTAGATTTATGTATTTATTAGAGAGAGAGAGTGAGAACAGGGGGAAGGGCAAAGGAAGAGGGAAACTCTAAGCAAATTCCATACTGGGCCCATAGCTGGATGTGGGGCTCAATTTCATGACCTGAGCTGAAGCCAGGAGTTGGATGCTCAACTGCCTGCACCACCCAGGTGCCCCAAATTTGGCACCGATTTCTTAAATATGGCACCAAAGGCATAAGAAACTAACAAAAAAATAGAGAAGTTGGACTTAATCAAAATTTGAAACTTTTGTGCATCAAGGACTCTCTCGACAGAAGTGAAAAAATAACCCACAAAATAGGAGAAAATAGTTATTAATCACATTATTAATCACATTATTATATTCTTTATATTATTATATTCTTTATTTATATATTATGTTATATTCTCTTATATTCTTTATATTCTCTCTTTATATATCTCTTTATATTAATCACATTAGTTATTAATCACATTAATCTTCAAAGAAGAAGAAGAACAAGAACACGTATCTGATGAGTGTTTAATATCTAGGAAATAGAAAGGGCTCCTATAAGTCAACACACACAAAAAATGAACAACCCTTTAAAAAGTGAGCAAAGGGGAGCCTGGGTGACTCAGTGGGTTAAAGCCTCTACCTTCGGCTCAGGTCATGATCCCAGGGTCCTGGGATCGAGCCCCGCATCAGGCTTTCTGCTCCTTGGGGAGCCTGCTTCCTCCTCTCTCTGCCTGCCTCTCTGCCTACTTATGATCTTTGTCTGTCAAATAAATAAATAAAATCTTTTAAAAAAAAGTGAGCAAAGGACTTGATAGACATGTCTCTCAAGAAGATACACAGATGTCCAATAAGCACATGAAAAGATGATCCATATCATTGGTCATCAGGGAAGTACAAATCACTGAGATGCTTCTTCACCCCATTAGGGTGGCTATCATGAAGAAGAAGGAGAAGTTGGAGGAGGAGGAGGGAGAGGTGGTGTGGGAGGAGGAGAAGGAGAAGAACAAGAACAAGAAGGGGGGAGGGGAGGAGGAGAAGGAAGGAGGAAAGAAGGGAAGGAAAAGAAAGAAACAAAATAACAAGTATTGGCAAGGATATGGAGATGTTGGAACCCTTGGGGATTGCTGACAGGAGTGCATAATAGCACAGCTGCTATGGAAAACAATTCATTGCTCCTCAAAAAGTTAAACACAAATTTACCGTGCAACCCAGCAATTCCACTCCTAGGTACATATTCCAAAGAACTGAAAACAGTAACTCAGCAGATAGCTGTACACCAATGTTCATAGCAGCATTGTTCACAGAAGCTGTGATATTGTGATTTATAATAAGAAATACATATTTGGTCTGGCAAAAAAGAAACAAGAGACCCAAAATAGAGTCACTTGTGTTAAACCCCATGGCAGCAAACCAAGACTAATACTTAACTTAATTGCAGTTTCAAACCCTTCCAGAAATATGATTTTAACCAGTCAGTCTGGGATTATCTGGTTAACACTACTGAGATAATCTGCGTTATAGACCCCTGTCTTCCCCCACAGGAAGGAGACATGGCCTGAAACAATCCTCTCCTTCCTAGAAACTTTCTTTTTCTGTCCCCTTCTTCCTATAAAAGCCTTTCATTTTGTACAACTCCCTGGAACTCCCTTCTATGTGCTAAGATGGGATGTTGCTCAATTCATGAATCATTAAATGAAGCCAATTAGATCTTCAAATGAATTTTGTTCTTTAACAGGTCTTTGCACTGTTTCTGGCATCAAGCTCCTAAAGCCCTTGGTATTTCCTAAGTTATGAAAGCTCAAATGTCTATTATGTTAATAAGGTGACTTTTGGACTGCACCTTATGATGGGGGCTGGTTACCAGGAGAACCAACCAAGGGATTAAAGGGTCGGCACTTTCAATCCTACCCCCTGGCCTCCAGGGAGATGAGAGGGGCTAGAGGTTAGATCAGTTGCCAATGGCCAATGATTTCATCAATCATGCGTACATAAGCCTCCAGAGAAACCCAAAAGGACAGGGTTCAGAGAGCTTGATGAACACATGGAGATTTGGGGAAGATAATGTGCTTACACGGTGGGAGCTTTCCCCATACCTTGCCCTGTGTGTCTCTCTTCATCATTGATCTGTATCATTTGATATCCTTTGCAGTATTAAAAAACAAAATTCAGGGGCGCCTGGGTGGCTCAGGGGTAAGCACTGCCTTCGGGCTCGGGTCATGATCCCAGGTCCTGGGTTCAAGCCCCCCGTCGGGCTTTCTGCTCGGCGGGGAGCCTGCTTCCTCCTCTCTCTCTTGCCTGCCTCTCTGCCTACTTGTGATTTCTCTCTGTCAAATAAATAAATAAAAATCTTAAAAACAAACAAAACAAAACAAAATTCAACTGAGCACATTTTAAAGATGTTACTGGCTAGATTCAACAATTCATGAATCGGGCAGCGCCCAGTTAACAGAAAGGATCTCTGAGGAGCTGCACAAAATGAAAGACTTTTTAGGCAGAAGGGAGAAGGAATAAGGATGTCCCAGTTTAAAAAAAAAAAAAAACCCCAAAGTGGGTTGGTTATTGCAAGGTTACATGCTTTTAGGGGATGCAGGCTCCAACAGCCAGATTATCTAGCACCGATCAGACGATTCCTGATCATTGGTTTAAAATTCTATTTCTAGGGAACCTGGGTGGCTCAGTCAGTTAAGCGTGCTACCTTCAGCTCAGGTCATGATCTTGGGGTCCTGGAATAGAGTCCCTCGTTGGGCCTCCCTGCTCAGTGGGGAGTCTGCTTCTTCCCTCTCCCTCTGTGCTCTCTCCCTTTGTGTTCTCTCTCTCGTTCTCCGTCAAATAAATAAATAAAATCTTAAAAAAAAAAGAATTCTATTCCTTGGAGGACCAACACTAATTAAGTCTTGGTTTGGTGATGTGGGGCTTGGCATGTGAGTCCACTGGGGGCTTGTTGTCTTTAACAGTTTTCCCCTTTTTGATCAGATTCTCAGCCCACCCAAAGGATGTAATCAAAATGTAAAGCATTAGTGCTACTCCCAGCTACTGCTCTAGAATCCTGTGTTTTGCTGAATCTTGTATGGTATTCACAGGTCACATGTCAGGTTTACATTCTTTAGGTCTGTTGTTCTCTTTGTTCCTTACTGGCAGTGGCTGGGAACTCGCATTTAAAGCTTTGGAGAATATGGCACACCAAGGAGACTACTATGCCTTATTATAAAACAGGATAATTCCCCAATGTGCGGAGTGCTCTTCAGAGCCATGGTACCAAAGATCCCAGCCAATCAGCATCAAATAAGTCAAATACCCAGGTGAAAGAACCACTTTAAAAACTAATCGTCTTGGGACGCCTGGGTGGCTCAGTTGGTTGGACAACTGCCTTCGCTCAGGTCATGATCCCGGAGTCCCGGGATTGAGTCCCGCTTCGGGCTCCCAGCTCCCAGCTCCATGGGGAGTCTGTGTCTCCCTCTGACCTTCTCCTCGCTCATGCTCTCTCTCACTGTCTCTCTCTCAAATAAACAAATAAAATCTTTAAAAAAAAAAAAAAACTAATCGGCTTTGTTCACTGATCTTGCATTCCTACATCCTCACCAGCATTCAGCGTTCGGGAATGATGCCCCTTTCCGGTCATTGCCAGCCTAATTGGGATCCTTGTTATTTCAGCCTGAGGCTGATTTCTGGGGACGGAGCAGACAGATAATTTTGCTTGTAACTTAGAGGTGGTACAAAGACCTAAAATTAAATAATTTTATTGATTTTTATAGTAGGAACATTACTCCCTTTCTAATTCTCTTTCAACAAGTCTTAGGGCAAGAGTATAACTTTAACCCTTTTCTACCACTTGCTCATCTCCCTAAGGACTCTGCAACCAAGGGTTTTGTTCTGCCTACTTATTGCAAGTGATAGTTTTCTGACGTATAGGCAAATCCTTTGATTTAAGTTGAAAAGCAGGTTACTTTAAAGGAACATGTTAAGAGGTAGGTGGTACCTGGATGGGATATAGATTGTGAAGATGGTGCACATCACTGGGGCTGAAGGAAACTAACAGAACAAGGATCAGCTGGCCGGGAACAGAAGGGTCCTGCATTCCTGGCAGCACGGAAGCCTCCTACTCTGGCTTCAAATCCTGATGTTTTCTGAGCAAGTTATCTCTCTAGGTCCACTTCCCTGTGCCATCAGACAGCAGTAACAACACTCACATATAGGATTACTAAGAAAATTAAACAAGATCTTTTACATGGCGCTCTAGTGTCGGGAAGGGCACAGAAAGTAGTATCAGAGCCTTGGAATACAAAGGGATGGACTTTTGTCTCCCCCTTAATATTTTCCTTCTCTGTGTGTGTCCTGGACTTTTTTTGCCATGCTTTTTTAAAATTTTTTTATTTTTTATAAACATATAATGTATTTCTATCCCCAGGGGTACAGGTCTGTGAATCGCCAGGTTTACACACTTCACAGCACTCACCATAGCACATACCCTCCCCAATGTCCATAACCCCACCCTCCTCTCCCAACCCCCCTCCCCCCAGCAACCCTCAGTTTCTTTTGTGAGATTAAGAGTCACTTATGGGGGGCGCCTGGGTGGCTCAGTGGGTTAAGCCACTGCCTTCGGGCTCGGGTCATGATCCCAGGTCCTGGGTTCGAGCCCCACATCGGGCTTTCTGCTCAGCGGGGAGCCTGCTTCCTCCTCTCTCTCTGCCTGCCTCTCTGCCTACTTGTGATTTCTCTCTGTCAAATAAATAAATAAAATCTTAAAAAAAAAAAAAAAGAGTCACTTATGGTTTGTCTCCTTCCCAATCCCATCTTGTTTCATTTATTCTTCTTCTACCCCCTTAACCCCCCCCCCCATTTGCATCTCCACTTCTTCATATCAGGGAGATCATATGATAGTTGTCTTTCTCCGATTGACTTATTTCGCTAAGCATGATACCCTCTAGTTCCATCCACTGTCGTCGCAAATGGCAAGATTTCATTTCTTTTGATGGGTGCATAGTGTTCCATTGTGTATATATACCACATCTTCTTTATCCATTCATCTGTTGATGGACATCTAGGTTCTTTCCATAGTTTGGCTATTGTAGAGACATTGCTGCTATAAACATTCGGGTGCACGTGCCCCTTCGGATCACTACGTTTGTATCTTTAGGGTAAATACCCAGTAGTGCAATTGCTGGGTCATAGGGTAGTTCTATTTTCAACATTTTGAGGAACCTCCATGCTGTTCTCCAGAGTGGTTGCACCAGCTTGCATTCCCACCAACAGTGTAGGAGGGTTCCCCTTTCTCCGCATCCTCGCCAGCATCTGTCATTTCCTGACTTGTTAATTTTAGCCATTCTGACTGGTGTGAGGTGGTATCTCACTGTGGTTTTGATTTGTATTTCCCTGATGCCGAGTGATATGGAGCAGTTTTTCATGTGTCTGTTGGCCATCTGGATGTCTTCTTTGCAGAAATGTCTGTTCACGTCTTCTGCCCATTTCTTGATTGGATTATTTGTTCTTTGGGTATTGAGTTTGCTAAGTTCTTTATAGATTTTGGACACTAGCCCTTTATCTGATATGTTGTTTGCAAATATCTTCTCCCATTCTGTCAGTTGTCTTTTGGTTTTGTTAACTGTTTCCTTTGCTGTGCAAAAGCTTTTGATCTTGATGAAATCCCAATAGTTAATTTTTGCCCTTGCTTCCCCTGCCTTTAGTGATGTTCCTAGGAAGACGTTGCTGCAGCTGAGGTCGAAGAGGTTGCTGCCTGTGTTCTCTTCAAGGATTTTGATGGATTCCTTTCTCACATTGAGGTCCTTCATCCATTTTGAGTCTATTTTCATGTGTGGTGTAAGGAAATGATCCAATTTCATTTTTCTGCATGTGGCTGTCCAATTTTCCCAACACCATTTATTGAAGAGGCTGTCTTTTTTCCATTGGACATTCTTTCCTGCTTAGTCCAAGATGAGTTGACCATAGAGTTGAGGGTCTATTTCTGGGCTCTCTATTCTGTTCCATTGATCTATGTGTCTGTTTTTGTGCCAGTACCATGCTGTCTTGATGATGACAGCTTTGTAATAAAGCTTGAAGTCTAGAATTGTGATGCCACCAACTTTTTTGCCACGCTTTTTTTCAGCAGCAACAGTACCCCAGGGAACCCACAGAAACTTTAGGGAGTAGAGGCGGAAGTCAGGCTGGAGACAGGGTCAGGTTAGCAAGGGCTAGTCCTCTGTATCCTACTGTAACTCTTCTGGGGAACAGGTTTTCCATTTCGGCAGGCATGTCCCACTGCAATGGGGGAAGCTAGTGGCATCTACCGAGTCCCAGTGTCAGCCTACGAAAACAGCCAGAGCCTGCAGCTCCTGAGGGCTTCTAGGGCTCTGTCCTACTGGTGTCAGATGCACATTGCAGTCAGAGGTCAGGGTAGCCTGCATGAAAGCAGCAGGTCTGAGCAGAAGACAGGCACTGAGTTTGTTTATGGTGTAAGTCTTAGTGATCCTTAGGTCTAAGATGTGGAGCAAGCCTGGTAAAAGCCTCTGATCAGTTGGGAGAGAATTAGAAGATACTCATTTGTGTAATAAAGATGAAAATAGACTCAGACCTCCAATTAAATGCTTGCATTCATTTCCTTTTGCTGGGGCAACAAATTAGCACACACTCAGTGGCTTAAAACAACATTCATTCTCTTAGAGGTCCGGAGGTCAGTCTCCAAAATGGGTCTTAGTGGGCTAAAATCAAGGTGTTGGTAGAGCTTCTTTCCTTTCTGGAGGATCCACTGCAAAATCTTTCTGGCAAATCCACTGCCCTGCCTTTTCCAGCCTCTGGAGGCTGCCCACATTCCTGGGCTCGCATCCATCTTCCATCTTCAAAGACAGTTATGGCCAGTGGAGCCTTTCATGACACCATCTCTCTGATTCTGACCCTCCTGCCTCCCTTTGAAAAGGACATTTGTGATTTGAGCAGGCCCACAGGATAATCCAGGATAACCTTTCCTTTTCAAGATCCTTCACTGAGTCACACCCGCAAAGTCCCTTTTACTATGTGGGGTAAAAGATTGTAGGACAGGGATATCTTTGGAGGTCCATTATACTACCCTAGCCAGGCTCCGCTCCTGGGAGCCCACCACAGCCCAGACTGATTTCTACAGGTTGTAGTCCGGTGTCAGGGGACACAATTTTGTATTGCTTGCCCTGGGAAACAATTCCAGGCTTTCCTCCCGTTGTGCCAACTGGATCGCATGCTCCCTACCCAACAGTTGCTACCGCCGGACCTGAGTCTTAGGCTCACGCTGGAAGTAGAGGGGAGGCAGTCTCCACAGTGACCTGGAGAAGAGGCGGTGTGATGCCTCCAAGGAGAATCAAGGAGCCTTTCAGAAAAGGAGGGAGTAGATTCTGGCCAGTATAGACTATAATAATCTTGTAAAACATTATCATGTCCATGCATGGATGGAAGAAATGGTCACACAGCCAGCATGAGCTAGGGCTCTGATCTGAAACTATGTGGGACCAATTCTTGCCAGGACACCCTCTTCCTCACCCTGTGGCTAGTGGCATCAACAGATCTGTTTAGTACTGGGAATGGCATGCAGCACAGCTGATGGCCCAAGTGACAGTCTTATCTGAGGTTAGTACGGGGCATATTGAGGAAGGTACATGGTTAACAGAATCGCTGGCAAGGTAGTTACCCTCAGAGAAAAGGGAAATTTCCATTTCACTCCTAAAAGAATCTTTAGAAGCCAAAACCTAAATCAAAGAGCAAAGTATAATAACTTCCTCTGGGCAAATTTATAATTAATCCTGGATTAATTGGCCTTAATGAAGTTGAATTAATTACTAGCTGCTTGTAAAGAACTTTGAACTACCTTAGTACAAAATGGCATTAAAGAAACAGAAAGGAACCAGCATCGCATTAACATTAAGAACAAATCCCAAATAATCACAATTCTGCAGGCGTTTTCCTGCCAATCACTTCCCAGGGACCGTGCCCAGCCTGTAGAACTGTATGAGACCCAGCAGTCTGCTGCAGAGGGGCTTGTATTTGTGGGCTAGAGGTTTGGGGGGGGGGGTGAGTCCAGTCAAGAAACACTTAGGGAACATTTGCCTGTGTCAGACCCTGGGCAGTCAAAGATGTGTAAGGAACCCTCAGCCAACTAGGATTGGGGGTGGCAGGGGCTGGGAGGACTTCAGAGCACCAGACTGGCCTAAACCAAACTCAACTCAGTGGGATGGATGTCAGGATAGACAACTTTGCAATAGTGAGGCATAGTGTGATTTTTATCTTGCTGGCAACAACATCCCTACTCCCCCCAGCCCCGGCCCTTGGAGTGACCTAATGACTGACACCTGCCTAGCAGAGCATTTTATGTCTGTGCTTGGTGCAGGGACACACAACTTCATCTGGGACACTGAGACTCAATGTGGGGACTTGCGGTTGCTGAGGATATAAGCTTGATGGAGCTGGCAGCTATCCTGTCATGAGGAGAGAGCCTGCCTGCAATGGAAACAACCCAGAGGGGTGAAGAACAAAGCTGGTGGCTTTGTGTCATCGTCTGAGCCCCCAGATGAGGCTGACGTGAAGATGAGCGCTTCCTCTAGACCTTTTAGTTTGGTCGATTTATTGAACTTAGCAAACACTAATACAACAATTACTCTATGCCAGGCGTTGTTCTAGGTTCTACACAAATACCAATTCATCTAATCCTTGCAACCCTGGGAGTTAGGGACTCTTATGTCCTATGTCACACATGACAGAACAGAGGCACAAGAGGTTTTGTAACTTTCCCAAGACTACGCAGCTTTCAGGTGGCAGGGTAGGATTCAAGCATGAGCGGACAGCCCCTGGTGCCTGTGATTTTAGCAATAGTGAATAGCCAGTGAATCTCCTTTTATTGTTTTTCGCTTTTGCTTCAGTCAGTTTCATGGAGGATTTCTGTCATTTACTAAAACTGTGACTAGTGAGGGAGATATGGAGGAAGCTTCCAGAAGGTGTGCCAGGCAAAGGGCATAGCTGGTGAGCGAGTGCAGGGCAAGCTGGATCAGCATTGTCCATTTGCAGGATCGCAGAGGTTCACGATGGCCGGACCAGAAAGGGGTGGGCCTGGGGCAGGTGGTGAGAAGTCCATCCACAGGCAACAGTGCGGAAGCATTTACGACTCTTCCACTGACTAAAAACAAAAGGATCTTAGTCCCACTGGTTCCTTTAGGACATTATTTTTATATTTAAAAAATATTTACTGGGGCACCTGGGTGGGTCAGTCGTTAAGTGTCTGCCTTCGGGTCAGGTCATGATCGCAGGGTCCTGGGATCAAGCCTGGCATTGGGCTTCCTGCTCTGCAGGGAGCCTGCTTCTCCCTCTCCCTCTGCCTGCCATTCTGCCTGCTTGTGCTCACTTGCTCTCTCTCTCTGTCAAATAAACAAATAAAATCTTTTAAAAAATATTTACTTATTTATCAAATAGGTAATACTTTGGTCTAATTTAAAAGTCAAAAATATCGGTGCATTTCTAGTAAAATGTCTTCCTGTCCTTTGACGGATGAACGGGTAAGCAAATGGTGGTCCGTCCACTCAGTGGAACACTGCTTGGCAATGAAAAGGAACTCAGAGTGTGGTTACATGCAGCAACATGGATGAATGTCAAATGATTATACTAAGTGGAAGAAGCTAGACTCAGAGGCTACCTACTGCCTTCTTCTATATATATATTATTCTGTGAAAGGCAAGTCTTATAGGAACAGGGACATAGATCAGTGGCTTCCAGGATTTAAAGGTATGGGAGGGTTTGATCCCAAAGGGGTTACTCAGAGGGTTGTGGAACTCTTTGTATCTTGACTGTAGGGGTGGTTATGAGCCGGCATTTGCCAAAGTTCATAGAACCATCTGCCAAAAAGAGTGAATTTTCCCGTTGCCGTGATCCAGGTAAGAGAAGACCGCTTTAGCCAAGTGCTAACAGGTGGTTGGATTCTAGGCATTAAAGCAGCAGGATGCTTTCATGAATTGGAAGCATCTTGGGTTGAGCCAGGGTTTGCTGCCTGAGCACCTGGGAGGAGGTTAGTCCTCACGAACTGAGATAGGGCTGCTGGTGGGATGGGGAGAAGCGGAGGATGAGACAGTTCATTCCTTATATTCAGTTTGAGGTATCTGTTAGACATTCGGGTTGCATATATAAGCTGTACATTTGAGAGTTGATGGCTCTTAGAGTCATGGCCAGTTCAAATGATTTGGATCACCAGGGAATGAGTGCAGAGAGAGGAAATAAGAGGACTGAGCTCTAGGGACTTCCTGGGTCCATCTTCTGGGATACGCTGGTGTGTATGCCTTGCAGGGCTGTTCTATACTGTTAAGCAAATATAGAGAGGGTGTGCCTTTCTCATAAGAGTAAACATATTATACATATGGGTGTGTACCTTGCTTGTTTTTCAGTTACCAATATGTCTTAGACATGGTTCCCAAGTGGTATAGAAACATTGTTTTTGTTCTTTTTGAGGGCTGCATGATATTCCATTTGGTGGACATGCCATAATCTCTCTCTCTCTTCCTGTTTAACATTTTTACTATGGGGCGCCTGGGTGGCTCAGTGGGTGAAAGCCTCTGCCTTCGGCTCAGGTCATGATCTCAGGGTCCTGGGATCGAGCCCCACATCGGGCTCTCTGCTCAGCAGGGAGCCTGCTTCCCCCTCTCTCTCTGCCTGCCTCCCTGCCTACTTGTGATCTCTCTCTCTCTCTGTTAAATAAAGAAATAAAAAATCTTTAAAAAATAAAATTTTTATTATGGGGGCTCTTGGATGGCTCAGGCAATTAAGTGTCTGTCTTCAGCTCAGGTCATGATCCTGGAGTCCTGGGATGGAGCCCCATGTAGGGTTCCCTGCTCAGCAGGGAAACTGCTTCTGCCCCTCCCCCTGCCCCTTCTTTCCCACCTCCTCTTTCTAATAAATGAATAAACAATATCTTTTAAAAGTAAATAAAATTTTTATTATGGAAAATTTCAAATGTATAAAAAAACTAGACAGAAAAATAGAATGAATCCTCTCCCCACTCTGACCCATTACCCAACTTCAACAGTGATCAATGTGGCTAATTTATTTCATCTGGACCACAATACGCTCACTTTCTTCCAAATTATTGTTTCTTGGTAATTTGTTATTTTGATGTAATTGCAAACTTACCCTAACATCTATTTTTTTTTTAGTATATGTGTTCCAAAGTGAGCACCATAACATCTATTTTTAAGGATATTTCAATTGTGTATAATAATTTATTGCTGTAAACAGTATAGTAAAGAAATACTACAACATGCCTATTCACAAAGAACACATTCCTGGGTGCCCCAATGGACAAAGTTTGGGAACTGGAATGCTTTCAGAGCATCTCTCTTAAGAAATGGGTCCTGAGCACCAAACACAAATCCCAGCATTGCGAAGATCCTTTTGTTGGGAAAGTCTCCTGGCCTTGGCCTCTACATTTCTGTTATGTGTGTCTTCTTTTTTTAAAGACTTATTTATTTATTTATTTGAGAGAGTGAGAGACAGGGAATGAGCAGGAGGGACAGAGGGAGTGGGAAAGAGAATCTGAAGCCGATTCCACACTGACCATAGAGCCCAATGAGGGGCTGGATCTCACGAACCTGAGATCGTGACCTGAGCTGAAATCAGGAGTCGGATGCTTCACCAACTGCCCCACCCAGTGCCCATGCCTTTCCCTTTCTGGCCCCAATTCCAGTGTGTGGGTTTTCCCACATCACCAAGCAATTGTCTAACACCAGCTGGGTGTTGTTAAAAGACAGAAACTTAAACATATTAGCAATTTATAAGAGTTTGAGCAAAAATTGATTAGAAGAAGGCAGCACCCTATCTAGCAGATAGAAAAAAGCACAGAGGAGCTGTATGAAAGACTTGTATAGGCAAAAGGGAGCAGGAACAAGGAAGTCATACTAGGCGAAAAAGATGGTTGGTTATCACAAGGTTGCCAAAGTTACTTTCCTTTAAGAGATGATGAGAATCTAGTAAGCTGATTACCTAACTAGTGCTGATCAGGTGATTTCTCATTGACTGGTTTAAGATTCCACTTCTGGGAGAGCTGAAATTGTAATGAAGTTATTAGTTCTCAGCTCGTTGACATAGGGCTTTGCATAAGTGACTCCATTTTGGGCCAGTCGTCTTCCTTTTACTTGTGTCGTTGGGGTTCAGGGCAGACTGCCCCCATTATGCCAGTTTGACTTTTGGATTATTTTGAATTAAAGTTCCTTAAGAAACAGTGCAATAAGGACATCATGATCCTCTTTTATCTCCCTGAAAGCAAGAAATAAATTTCCCATGTGAAGGGTACCTGGGCAGAAGACATCCTTATCACCAGAGATAGGGAACTGAGGGTCCAGAATGCTGTATATATAAACCTTGCTTACTCCTTCACTACTTTGCTACCCCAAGCTCCAACTTTTTTCTCTTGTCAATTCTTCACAGATTTATTATTTCTTTATCTAAAAGGTAAAAAAAGCTGCCTGCTTTGGTTACTTCTTTGAGTCTTATATTCTTATGAGTTCTCATAGGTACAACACTAAATTTGCTTAGTTAGCCTGTGACTCCCTCTTATGTCAATTCAATGATTAGGCCGGCCACAGAACCTAGGTAGGAGGAAGGGAAAAGTTTTTCCTCCCCTACAGTGTCCTACAATTCAACTCAATTCTGCCACTATTTACCTGGAGATCAGTTCCACATGTTAAGGGTTCAGCCGTATGATACTGCCTCCACCCCTTCAGAACCCAACAGGAAACTCAGGTTGTCACCTGTGCTTCTGAGGACCAGCTAGCTATAGATGGGACGTTCCAATGATCCTCTCCTCAGCTTCAGTTAATTTGCTACAGCAGCTCACAGAACTCAGAGAAACAACTTAATGGATTGCAAGTTCATTACAAGAGGATTTAACCCAGGAACAGCCAGGTGGAAGAGATGCATAGGTCAAGGTATGTGGGAAGGGACATGGAGCTTCCATGCCTTATCTGAGCTACCTACTTTCCTTGAACATCCAAGCTCTCTGCTGAACGCTGTCCTTTTGGGTTTTTAGGGAGGCTTCATGACCCAGGCATGATTGAATAAGTCGTTGGCCATTGACGACTGATTGACTCTCCAGTTCCTCTCTTCTCCCTTCTCCAAAGGTTAGGGGGTAGGACTGAGAGAGTTCCAACTCTAATCACTCAGTTGGCTCCCCTGGTGGCCAGCCCCCAATCTTAGGTGCTTTCCAAAAGTCACCTCAGGAACAAAACAAAAGATGTCTTTCTCACTGTCATCACAGGAAATTCCAAGGGTTTTTGGAGTTCTGTGTCAGGAGCAGGAGGAAGACCAAATAAATATTTCTTACTATAAATCACAATATCACAGCCTATAACTGACTCTCCAGAGCTTTTGCCTGTGATATTTTAGAAGACCACAGGTTGACTAAAACCATACATGGAAAGACATTTTCAGAGTAAGCTTACCATACAGTGTCTTCTCTTTCTGTACTGCTATTTTGTGTGCAGGCACCTAGCAGTAACTTTTCCACAGGTGAGTGCCATGTGCCTGACAAACAGAAGTGGCCCTTCTCTAAACCCCTGCCCTAAGTCTTCACTCTGTGTTGTGCGTGTGTCTCCTAGAGCCGCATTGCATGGTGTTAGCTATCCCAACACGTGTTCTCCTCTTCTCTGGGATGCATGGGGGATTGAACAAACCATGTCTGCTCCTCTCAGGGACTCTGTTGCTAATATAGGGCCTGTACCCCAGGAGGCATCAGGGAGCAGTTACTGCTGAGTATGACTATACCCTGCTCATCACAGAGGGCAAACTGGCCGCTAGGCAGAACTGAATGGATTTTGTGCTTGGCTACCCTTAGTGTTTAAATGAAAAGCTAAATTAGTGGCTGACATGTAAAAGATTGCATATAGAAATTTCATATAGAAACACTCTCTTCTCTTGAAAAATGGGAAGATGGGCCATATTGGGCTAGTGTTCTTGCCATTCCTACCTTGTATCATTTGGCTGGAACTGAGCGGTGGCTTCCTCAAGGCAGGATGCTGTTCTGATCTCCAGTCTCCATACTCAAGGGCATCTTAAGCCCTGCTAATCTCTCTTCTTGAGTCATCAGCCTAGCCAGTGAAGACCCCTGTTGGTGACCCCTGGCTGTCGGCTGTGGCTGACAAACCTTTTTAGTGGCTCCAGACACTTCAATAATCGTGGGAGAGTCCTGTACCCTCTCCAGTAGGAGCACATAGCATAACATTTTACATACTATCGGGGGCTCTGCAGCCCCTCCCAAGGCCAGGCTGCAGACTTGCAGGGCCAGAACTCCAGGGTCAGAGATGACATCTTTTTCTGCCACCTTCCAACAGTCTTTTGCAGAATCCCCCGGCTGGCTCCTGCTCAACATTCCAGCCTCAGCTCTGTCAGCAACTGGAGACAGGCCTTCCTTGGCCATTCATTGTAAAATTAGCTGCCCTCCCTTCTCTTGGCGCGCTAGTCCTTTTAAACTCTGCTTTAATTTTGCCTGGAAGTCTTCCTCTCTGAAATGGTCTGGTTCAGACGTTAGTTCACCTGTTTACTGTCTGACCTTCACCCCCGCCCCAATACAGTGTAACACGGAGAGAGCACCGTCTGTATCCCAGCGCCGTGAATAAGCAGTGCCTGGTACCCACTAGGCACGTAATAACAGCCTTTCGAATGAATGGATGGACGGGACGGATCCCCCCGTTCTCAATTTCCTTGAGGCATCGGGTGGCAGGAGCCAGGTGAGACAACAGCCCAACAGCCGGCGACCTCGGCCAAGTCCCGACCCTGGAGCCCCCTCCTGCTGCGCGGTACCAGGCAGCGCCCGCGGACGGCGAGAGGGCGGAAGCTTCGAGGCCGGAACGGGCGTGCCCGGCGCGCGGGTTGCGGGGGGGCGGCTTAACCGGCCGGACCGCAGCGGCGGCCGCGGGAGGGGAGGGCCTGCGGGCGGCGGCGGCGGCGGCGGCATGGCAGGTCGGCGGGTGAACGTGAACGTGGGCGTGTTGGGCCACATCGATAGCGGCAAGACGGCGCTGGCGCGGGCGCTGAGCACCACGGCCTCCACCGCAGCCTTCGACAAGCAGCCGCAGAGCCGCGAGCGCGGCATCACGCTTGACCTGGGCTTCTCGTGCTTCTCGGTGCCGCTGCCCGCGCGCCTGCGGGCGGCGCTGCCCGCGTCCCCGGCGGCGTCCGGAGCCGAGCCCGAGCCCGGCGAGCCGCAGCTTCAGGTCACGCTGGTCGATTGCCCCGGGCACGCCTCCCTCATCCGGACCATCATTGGCGGTGAGCGCGGGCCGGGGCGGGAGCCGGGCTCGGGGACGCTGGGCGGAGCGGCCGGGCCCCGTGTCCGAGCTCGCCCGAGCCGCTGCCGGGGAAGGGGGACCGTCTCACCTCCCGGCAGGGCCCCGCCCAGGACGCGAGAGGTGGACGGGGCTCGCCCGAGTCCCCGCGGGCAAGCGATCGGGGGTTCTGGGACCCGAACTCGCGGCCGGCTGACGTGGAAGCGCTTCCCACCCAGCACAACCGCGCAGGAAGGTGCTTCCTTAGTGTTGGGTTTATGGTTTTTGGTTTCTGTTTTCAAGAGGAGTTTGTAGTACACGAACAAGTCAGAAAACTCCAAAAGACTGCCAAAAGGGTCTATATGAAAAGTGCCAACAGAAGAAGTCTGCACTCATCCGTTCTTTGGTCTCCTGGTTCCCATTTCTAGTCAACCACAGTCAGCCGCTGTCCCAGTTCCTTGTGTCATTTCAGAAAAACTCCACGTAAAGACAAGCATACCCGTGTTGTACGTAAACCCCCTCTTCTTTCTCTTCACAAAACGGTAACGTCTACACTGTTTTAGTCAACACCAAGGTCTCCATACCTGCACACAAAAGCTATATTATTATTATTTCTTAGAGAGGGAGAGAGAAACCTAAGCAGGCTCCACGCCCAGCACAGAGTCCCGGTGGCGCTCCATCTCAGGACCCTGAGATCATGACCTGAGCAGAAATCGAGTCTTAGCGGACTGAGCCACCCAGGCTCCTCAAAAGCTATATTATTTTTAAGGGTCATGTAAAAATCCCATCGTACAGCTGTGCCAACGTTTTCTTAACTCTTAATGAAGGACACTTAAACATCATTTTCAGTTTTGGCTAATGATGCTTCAGTGAATTTTCTAGAACAAGACTGGTGGGGGTGCTGATCTGGCTGTAGGGTATGCTGCTGGAACTGAAACTGGCTTGGGCAAAGAGCACATGCATTTTCAGTCATGAGAGGTACTGCCAAAATGCCCTCCAAAGATGTTCCATTTAATCAATTTTTAATTACAAGGTAATACATGAATACGTTCTGCTTGTGAAGAAATAGAACTTTTCAGATTAGGTTAAGGTCCGGTAATGGTCCCTCCTCTTTCTCCAGAGGAAGCCACTATTATACCTTTGTAGCTTACTTTTCTGGGTACGTTTTTACTGCAATTAAATCTGTGGACAGGGCTTTAAAACATGCTCTGTTTTTAGAGGAAAATGATAAAATAATAGAAGCGTATGGCACAAAAAGGTAAACAGCTAAAAGAAGTCTCTTCTTCACTGCTGACCCAAGTATTTGGTTACTTTCCTGTTTTCCACTGCCTTGTCTTTCCTTCCAATTCTCTACACCTACAAGCACATACGGGAATATATATTGGGCAGATGGTTTTATTGGCTTGGTGGCAGATGGCCTCATTGGTCGCTGGGCATACTGGGTCCCAACTGTAGTGATGAGTGTATTAAGTACTTTAATCTTTGTTACCTCCCGGCTGTTCCATGTTGTAGGCAGTCAGGTCATTTCCCCATTTACAGTAGAGGAAGTGGAGGCTCAAAGGAACCTGCCCAAGGTCACACGGCCTAAAGTCTTCTACTCAAGTTGTGTGTCTGTCATCAGATGAATGTTAAGGGTCCTGTGATCCTCTCTACTCTTTTCCCCTTTCCTTAACAATTCTGTTTAGTCGAGTCCAGGTACATCTTCAGACATATACTCTGAGCCAGTCTGGGTTGGAGATGGAAGAGCCAGGTTAAAGTAAAATAAGAAGTCACTTTTAGGGTTTTTTTGTTGTTTGCTTTTTTAGTAAATAGTGTAGGTGAATAGTAAAGGGCATGCTTTTGAAGTAAGAACTGGGCAGGAGACCTAGCTTTTCCCTATACTAACTGTGCCCTTTGAACGTGATTTTGGGCCTTCCAAACACTGGCAGATAGCAACCACACAGCTCTTTATTGGCTTTGCTTTTCTGCCATGTTTGCCACTTCCCCGGGCAGACTCTGCAAGGAGTGCAGTGGTTACCATTTAATAGTTGAAGAAATTGGGATATAGGGAGGCTGCTGGTAAGTGGCACACCAGGTCCCCCTAGTCCCAAAGCTGGAGCTCTTTGCCATGCTTCCTCAGATCACTTTGTACTTCCCCTGCACCCCTTCTAATATATCCATTTATAGAGAAGCACTTTGTAGGACAAAATGTTTCAGGTGCCAGCCTTATCCTATATAACCAAATTTTAATGACTCTTAAGAACTTGGCAAGTCCTTAGTTTAGACGGCAAAACTGTAAAAGAAGAGGAATATTTTCTCTTCTTATAGGTACATCGTGGCTCTTCTTTTCTCTCATCTCCTGAGTGAGGAGACTTTCTGTACCTTCTTTTCTTTTTTTTTTTTTTAAAGATTTTATTTATTTATTTGATAGAGAGACACAGCGAGAGAAGGAGCACAAGCAAGGGGAGTGGGAGAGGGAGAAGCAGGCTTCCTGTGGAGCAGGGAGCCCCATGCGGGCCTGGATCACCAGGACCCTGGGACCATGACCTGAGCTGAAGGCAGATGCTTAACAACTGAGCCAACCGGGCATCTCTTTCCTTACCTTCTTACAGGCTTTAAAATGCAACCTGAACACAGTGGGATGGTGAGACCACGGCTGCCACTGTCCTTCTTTCCATAGATCAGATTCTCACCCTTTTCAGAGAAATGAGAAAAAATGAGGGAAAGGGTGCCCACATTTGAGTACCTGTTCTGGCCCACGCCTATTGCTAAGAACTTGCATTTGTGCAGTAGCCCCAAGTGGTGGGAGTGTTAGGCCTATTTTTCTGATAAAGGAACTGAAGCTTGGAAAGTATAAAGTACCCTGGGCTGGTGTTTACCTAACTCTGCCTCCCCTAACCTGGGTCTGGTTAACACCTTTAGTTATCCTCGTGGCTCATAGATCCATAGCCGTCTTTGCCTTTTTGAGATGGCCCCAGAGGCCAAATCCCTGCCTCTGACAGCTGCTCTCCTACAATGCTGGACCTTCTCAGGGACTGCCTGCCCTCCTCTTCCTGCTCCTCCATTTCCATACAGCAGGCCGAGAACTCTCATGTCAGCCCTCAGCTTCAACACTTCCCAGCGGCTCCTCTTTGTGCTTAAAATGCCAGCCTCTTCTCTGTGGGCTGCAGAACCCACGATCTGGCCTCCGTCTTCCTCTGAGCTCATCCCTTGCTCCCGACCTTCAGTCTCACTGCCCTCGTTTTTACTTATTGAATGGGCTAGTTTTGCACCTGCTGTTCCCTCTCTTTGGTACATCCAGCTCCTCCTTCATATCTCAGCTCGAGTGTCCTGTCGAGAGGGCTCTTCTGAGCTGCCCAGCCAAAGTATCCTCAACTCTCTGCCCCATGTGCTTTCTCATGTCCCTATTTTACTGCCTTACAACCCTTTTCAGTATCTGATAACTCTCTGTGTGTTTCCTTGTTGACTGTCTCTGTCCTCCATGAGAGCAGAGTAGGAATCATGCCTGGCTTATTTACCAGCATATTCTCAGCGTTTGGGCCAGAGCCAGGTGTGTGGTAGGCATTTGGTAAGTCTGAATGGGGGAAGCTGTGTCCCACTTCCTGGGCTGGATGGTAAAAGTGAGCAAAGAACTTTCTTCATGGGTTAGTGGACAGAAAGCAATCAGCATGGGGCCTGGCTTATAATCGATACATTATGCATGTTTCTTATTTCTCTAGTCTAGGAGCTAATGGCAGAGCTAGGGAGAGGGCACTGTCCAATGTGCCGAGTGACCTATCAGAGCTTTTAGCATACAGGATAAAAGCAGGAATAACTCAGCTTTGCTGGGCAGTGGGGTATAGGGCATGATGGGGGGAAAGAAAAGCTTTCCTGGCGGAGGAAACGCTTGTTCAGGGCTCTGTAGCTTAAACCTTCCTTTTTGTCTGTTCAGACTTAGAGGTAATGACCAGCATTTAGTTGTGGCTAGAAATCAGCATGGGGTGTGGGGAGGTGTGATGAAGATGAAGGTAGAAGGGCTGGTGGGCCAGAGCCTCTAGAGTGCTGAGTGTTGTTGAACTTAGATTAGGTTAGGCCCTTAGCATAGATTTCTTTCTTTCTTTCTTTCTTTCTTTTTTTTTTAAAGATTTTATTTATTTATTTGACAGAGATAGATCACAAGTAGGCAGAGAGGCAGGCAGAGAGAGGAGGAGGAAGCAGGCTCCCTGCTGAGCAGAAAGCCCGACGCGGGGCTCGATCCCAGAACCCTGGGATCATGACCAGAGCCGAAAGCAGAGGCTTTAACCCACTGAGCCACCCAGGCGCCCCTCTTTTTTTTTTTTTTTTTAAGGTTTAATTTATTTGACAGAGATCACAAGTAGGCAGGGAGGCAGGCATTGGGTGGGGGAAGCAGGCTCCCTGCTGAGCAGAGAGCCTGAAGCGGGCTCGATCCCAGGATCATGACCTGAGCTGAAGGCAGAGGCTTAACCCACTCAGCCACCCAGGAGCCGTATCTTAGCATAGCTTTCTTCTAAGGGCCTTGGCGGCGTTTTAAAGCAGGGTTGTGACAAGATCAGGCCTGAGCTTTAGGATGATGCAAGAGTCCCAGGCAGGCAATGCACCTGCACTTGGAATTGCTGGAAGACTGGGGTCTTGTTAGAATTCCTGGCTTGTTGTGAGTGATTTAGACCCCTTGCTGAATACATTAGCCCTAGTAGAAGGAAATGAGAATGATTGTCTCAGTTCTATGATGATATCTCTGAAGTTTAATATATCTTATATTAAAGCCAGTTCTCGTTGATTCTCTTGCTACCCCCCCCAAAGTATTTTCGCTACCCAAAAGATTCCTTTCTTAGCTTAGAGAAAATTGGGCTTTATCTGCTTGATCCATGTGGCCATAGAGAAAACTCCGTGGTACCAGGGGGAGGTTAATAGTGACAGTAGTACTTAGCTTTTATTTAGTGCTGCCCTTAAGCTGTTTTTTCCCCCCATTTAACACTCAAAGCAATCTGGTGAAGTAAGAGGTGATATTCCCATTTTACAGGTGAAAAAGCAGGCTCAGAGAGGTCAGGTGGGGAGCACAGTTCCTAAGTGTCAGGGCTGGGTTTGAACCTGTGTTGATCTGACCACACAGCTCCTCCTCAGGCATTCTCAATGGGAATGAAAAAGTGTATCCGTCCACTCAGGCCCCCTATAGTAGTGTTTCAGGGCAGTATTTTTCTCTAATCCATTTTGGAGTATAAATCTTTCAGGGCTAGAACTTCAAAAAGATTCAGTAATGTATGTTTTAAAGACTTGGGTGGGGGTGAGGGACTTGGACCCATCCTCAATCTAACTCTGGCAGGAAAGAGGAGAGCTGAAAAATGCTGGTATCTTGGCTTGGCAATTTATAGTCCTCTTGTGGCTGCTAGGATTAACAGTGTATTGTCTCCTGGTCTTTTGTTCCAGTTGTTAATGAACAACAGCTCTTCTGCCACGACTTGTCGCCCTGATCCCTTCCCTCCTCTGCCCACCATTTAAGTGGTGCTTCCTGCCTGGCTTGGACCCTCTCTGGGTCCCTAGGTCTTTCCCTAGCTGAAGCTGATGAGAGCTGCCACAGCCTTGTAAGTCTGACTCAGTTACTCTCTTTGGAGGGAAAACATTCAGCAAACCCCCCTGGGGATATTAGTCTCTGCAGCCTGGGAGGAGACCCTCTTTGTAAAACTTAAGCTACTTTGCCTTCTGTTTTTCCAGCTCTCTGCGCTCTTGGTGCCGATGCAGAGAAAGTGCTTGTCCCTTTGGCTTGTTTTATTAAGTCAAGCAGGTTTTTTACATTCCCGTTTGGGCACCTGCACGTAATGCCCAGAAAGCAGTGCAGTAGTCACAGAAGCCGAGACAGCAAGGGGCCTGGTGGTACACGGAATTTGGGCATTATGCTAGTGTAAAACCAGCCAGCCACACAAAAAAACCGATTTTGGTCTTCTTTACCTCAGTCTTTTTATGAATCTGCACAGCAATACATTGTTATGGTCTGGTGTTCATATATATGTGCCCTAAAATATTGGGACGTATTTAAAGGAGTTGATACAACTGGAAATGCTTCTTTAACCTAAACTTCTTTAGCTCCTAGAATCTTCCAGGCCTTGCTTCCCTGTATCTTCATGCTCACTCCAGGAGCGCTGCCTTTGATTTTTTCTTCTTTGTTAAAAGGTGATGTTACCGTAACAGAAGATTCTTGTCTGCGATGCCAATTCTGGGATGCCTTCAACCCCTGAGTGAAGTGAACCCTGACACTGGTGTCTCTTGTGTTAACGTGCTGACAGCCTCTCTGTCCAGTAGGGAGTTGGCTGCATGCAGTGCCCAGTGTGCCTGTTTTCAAACACAAGTTTTCTGTTCTGTCTGCTACCTTGTCACTCTCTGACCCCTCCCGGTCTCCTTCCAAGTTGGAGCGCCTTTTGCTGTCTCTAGGAGACTCTCAAGTTCAGCTTTGTCTGTAGCCGTGCGCCTGGTGCTGGATGGCAGGTGACTTTGCTTTGGTTTGGGTGACAGTGTGGAGGTAACATAACATCGGAGATGCAGCTTGAGTTTAAATTAATGCAGAATATTCGAGCAGGAACCAACAGGAAAGAAAAATGGAAGCAGGTAGTCATATTTCATTCTGTGGGGTACATTTTTCTTCTCATGGGGCTTGCCCTTGAGAACAAAACATATCAAATGTTAAATCAAAGAATATTTTTGTAGTCATGCTAGGAATAGAAAATAATGCAAAGACTTTGCCTTCTGGAGGGAAATATTTTGCTGGAAGGTTATAATCAAAGTCAGAAGGAAATCATGGCTACAGCTTTTGGTAAAGCTGTAATCATTTAAAATTAATTGCTTTTAAGCAATTTTTACTTAGCATCTCCTTTGTTTTCTATCTTCTTTGTCTCCTGGGTTTTTCTTCAAAAATCACTTCATCCAGGTTGGAATAAGATTTGGGCAGGCATCCCAGGAAACAACCCTTAAATTAATCCCTGAGACATATTCCCTGCTCAGTCGTTTTTTTTGTTGGCTAGAGCCTCAGACAGGCTAGGAGTGAGGCACCCTTGTCTTGGAGCGTGGGTCCGTTCCCTTTGACCAGCAGGCCTTTCAACTTGTGCTCAAGGTGACAGTGTCTGTAGCACTGGTGCTGGGTGATCCGGCAGCCCTTGTCCTGGTGAGGTGGAGCCTGACATTTCTGAGATGACCTCAGGGTGGGGCGAGGAGCAGGAATGAACCCTCCTAGGGTCAGATGGCACCTTGTGTCTTTCCTGCTCTGCTGTAGTGGCTGGCTTCTCCTTATTCAAGTATTCCTTTTAGTCTAGAAGTATCTAAGGGACAGAGACAACATCTGAATTATGTCAGTAGCTCTAGGGCCAATCCAGGGCCTAGCACATAGTAGATACCCAATAATGCCTGTAAACATTTTTATTGAGATATAATTCACATACCATAAAATGAACCCATTTAAGTGTATACTTTGGTGGTGTTTAGTATGTTCCCAGAGTTGCATAGAGCCTTTGCCACAAACCAAGTTGAGAATATTTTCATCAGTACAAAAAGAAGCCCCAGGGCGCCTGGGTGGCTCAGTGGGTTAAGCCTCTGCCTTCGGCTCAGGGTCCTGGGATCGAGCCCCGCATCGGACTCTCTGCTCAGCAGGGAGCCTGCTTTCCCCTTCTCTCTCTGCCTGCCTCTCTGCCTACTTGTGATCTCTGTCTGTCAAATAAATAAATAAATAAAGTCTTAAAAAAAAAGAAGAAGAAAAAACCCCAGGCTTATTAACAGTCACTCTCCATTCTCCCCTCCCCTAGGCCCATGCAACCACTGATTTACTTCATGTGCACAGATTTGTGTTTACTGGACATTTCATAAAAATGGAATCATCCAGCATATGGCCTTTTGCATCTGGCTTCTTTTGATTGGTGTGATGCTTTCAAGGTTTTCCATGTTGTAGCATGGAGTAGATACACGTCATTCCTTTTTTAGAGAAATTTTAAAAAAAATTTATTTTTAATTCTGATAAAGTAAATATTACATAAAATTTGCCATCTAACCATTTTTTTTAAGGGGAGGAGAGAAAGAAAGGGAGAGAGAAAGGAGCAGGGAGGGGTAGAGGGAGAGGGAGAGAGAGAATCTCAAGCAGACTCTATGCTCAGCAGGTAGCCCATCACGGAGCTCGATCCCAACACCCTGAGATCATGACCTGAGCCGAAATCAAGAGTCGGATGCTTAACTGACTGAGCCTTTTGTGCGTTCCAACTGTTTAACAATTTTTAAGTTTACAGTCCAGTGACATCCATCTCCAGAACTCTTGATCTTAAAAAACTGAAACTTTAGGGGCGCCTGGGTGGCTCAGTCGGTTAAGTGTCAGCCTTTGGCTCAGGTCACGATCCCTGGTTCCTGGGATCAAGCCCCGCATTGGGCTCCTTGCTCCACAGGGAGCCTGCTTCTCCTGCTTCCCCTGCTTGTGCGCATGTGTGCACTCTCTCTGTTAAATAAGTTAAAATCTTAAAAAAAAAAAAAACCAAAACTGAAACTCCGTAGCCATTAAACAGTGACTTTCCCTTCTACCTCCCCAGCTGTATTCATCCCTTTTTACAGCTGAGTAGTATTCTAGTATGTGTGTATACTGTTTTTTAACCTGTTCATCTTCTGAAGGACATTTGGATGGTTTCCACTTCTTGGTGATTATGCCTAATCCTGCTGTGAGCATTTGTGTACAAATCTTTGTGTGGACACATGTTTTTATTCCTTGGCATATACCTAGGAATGGAATTACTGGGTCACAGGGTAGCTGCTTCTACTTTTCTACATATATTGTACACTCTGTTTGGATGTGAAGGCAGATACAGACGTGCCTGTCTTCAGGGAACTCAACGGTCCAGAAGACCAGGGAGGAGCAGGAGGCAGTGCCAACAGCCAGTTAAGATGGAGAGTCATAAGGGCTTCATAAAGAGGAGCTTAGGATATGAGTGCCTCTGCCTGGGACAGGCAGGAAGGGCATCCCTCAGGAGGGGACCCTGGGCAGGGCCTGGAAGGATGACCTAGAGGTTTCCAGGCAGAGGACAAGAGAGGGCAGAGCAGACCCAGGGTGCAGCCTGAGCAGTCGGAGGTATGAGAGCAGATCTGGCTCAAGAAGCAGGCAGGCAGTCAGTGGGGGAAGTGGGAGGAGGTAAGGCCAGGGCATAAGGGTCATGGGCAAGTTAGGAGGAGGGGCTGTCTTGTCAGAGCTTTGAAGGATGGCTGGGATTTTCCCAGTGGGAATAGGAGAGGCTTTCCCGCTAGAGGACTCAGAGTGAACAGGGACATAGGGGCAAAGGGAGGGCAAGAGTGTGGAGCTCACAGGGAGGCAGCAGGATATGAGGCCGAGCTGCAGAGACCCTGGGGCCCCAGAGCTCAGGAGCTTGGAGAGCCTGTAGTTGGAGGCAGGTGGATGGTTTTTTTGTTTTTTTTTTTTAAAGATTTTATTTATTTATTTGACAGAGAGAGATCACAAGTAGACAGAGAGACAAGCAGAGAGAGAGAGGGAAGCAGGCTTCTTGCTGAGCAGAGAGCCCGATGCGGGACTCGATCCCAGGACCCTGAGATCATGACCTGAGCCGAAGGCAGCGGCTTAACCCACTGAGCCACCCAGGCGCCCGAGGTGGATGGTTTTTAAGCTGGGAGATCCTGCTGGCTTTTGAAGAGTCGGAGGAGAGGGCTTGTGCCAAGTGCTCTGGGGCCATGCATCCCTCTCCTTATTCTGACGGAGGCTTCCAGAGCCAGCTAGAAGAGGGAGGGAGAGCAACCACAGGCAGAATGGACACTGTGAAGAGGGATGGTGTGGCTCTGGGGGTGCAGACATGGCAGTGCAGACTGGGGGCTGAGGCAGGTCTGCCTCTCTCAGGGAGAGAGGGGGAATGGACACTTTGGGAACTTCTGCTGTCTCACTGGCCACAGTTCTAGGCCCTTTATTATCTCACTCCACCCTGCCAGCCAGGGGTGGGAGAGTTTCCCTCTCCATTGTACAGCCCACACAGGCGAGAGTCCAGAGGTCAGTAACTGGCTCAGCAGGGGTCTAATCCAATTTGATTTCAGAAAACCTGGGTTGCTGGGAAGCTGCTCTCAGACCTTAGTTCACGCCTACTTTGGAAGGAACTATGGCTCCTGAGGAGCGGTTTATATACAAGTCAATTTGTCAAAAATAGAGATTTCAGCTTCCATTCTCCCCTGGATTATTTGAGTTTTGTTTTTTTGTTAATTGGGTCTTTTATTTTCTTGTGCTGTGCGATTAGGCTCCTGCTGCTTTGAAGTGGCCTTGGTTGGGTGGGGAGAGAGTGGAGAGGACTTAGTTAATGTGGTGATCCTCTCTTGGCAGGAGAAGAAACAAGTTTTGCTGTTAAGAGAGAAGTTGACTTTCCCTCTTTCCCTATCTCCTGTGTTGTGATGATGCCTCTCTTGTCTTGGGGCCTTCAGGAAGACTAAGATAATTTCCTTTGTCTCTAACCTACTTCCTGAGGATATTTATTTGGTGGCATACACAGGTGCTACCTAAAGATAAACCTGACTTTTTTCTTTTAAAATTAGTGCTTGAAATTGCTAGCATTGACCTGCGTGGCCTCAGGAACCTGCTCTAGCTGGCCTCCTGGCTTCATCCTTTATCATAGATTTATTGGGGTTGCTTAAAGCTCAGCGAGGGTCAGTGGCTTGACCTTGGTCATCTGACACAGGGACTAGAGCTCTGCCTTCCCAGTTACATTGCAGTGTGGCACTTAAGAAAATAGCTCTGCTTGTGGTCATTTCTAGGTGATTTTCAGGGCCTTATGCCATAAGCACCAAAGACCCTCGTGTGTGTGTGCACATGTGTCTGCTCAGTGTTCCTTAGTCTCTGAAATGATGACCCAGGGCATGTTCAGAGATATTCCTCAGAACTTATGCTCTAGAGAAAAAAAGACTACAGAAGAAGACCTCCATTTCTTGAGCATTTGCACAGGCAAGTAGGTAAAGACCAGGAAGGGAAGCTGGTGTTCGCCAGCACAGACCTTGTGCCCATCAGCCATCAGCGTGGCTAAGAGAAGCCTGATGGACACTTTGACTGCGAGGGACAGTTTTTCCAGAAATCTCTGCAGGGCCTTGCTCAGCACTGTCCGACAGAGGGGATGTGATGATGGGAACGTTCAGCATGGCGGCTCTGGGCACGTGAGGCCAATGAGTACTCGCGCTGTGGCTAGTGCAACTGAGCAACTGGACGTCTTAATTAAATTTCATTGGAAAGTTCTAGACCTGTGGATCCATCTGCTTATTGGGCCAGTTTCCTCATCAGTGAATATCACAGGCCTCAGACCCCACATCTTCAAGACCTCCCTCTTTACTTCCTTACCTTCCTGGGGAATGATACCTCCACTCTCCTGAGGCACGACCGTTTCTTTTCCTCTCTTCTCTTCTCTCTTCCTCCCTTCCATCTTTGCTTTTTCCCTTCCTTTTTTCTTTTCTGTTTTTTTCTCTTCTTTCTTTCTTTCTTTTAAAGATTTACTTATTTATTTTAGAGAGAATGTAAGTGGAGGGGGCGCAGAGAGTATCCCAAGCAGACTCTAAGCTGAGCATGGAACCCCGTGTGGGCTGGGGGGTTGGGCAGTGGCGATCCCATGACCCTGAGATCATGACCTGACCCAAAACTGAGAGTCAGATGCTTAACCGACTGAGCCACGTAGACGCCTCAGGGTATGACCTTTGAAATTATCCTCAGTGTGTCCTCCTTCATATGAGTTGGTGACCAAGTCTTGTCGCTCCTGCATGTCCTCTGACCTGTGTGTCCTTGCCATCACTGCAGCTGCTCCCTTAGGACAGGCCTCCATTGGTGCCCAGCTGGATGAGTACAGTGTTCCTTCACGGTCTCTCTGATTCCAGCCCCCCCCTTAAAACTATCCTCCCCTCTGTAGCCAAGAACTTTTTCTAAATTGCTAATGTAGTTATTTTACCTCCCTGTTTTAAAAGTCTTGCATTGCCCTCCATTGGCAGAAAGGCCAAATTCCTCAGCATGTCTGATATCAGCCCTTCATGATGGCTCCGTGTCTCTCTGTCTCTCTTTGTCTCTCTCAGGACTCCTGGCTTAACGAACTACTTGCAGGTCTCTGGACAGATCACACTCTCTTGATGGCTGTGTCATCAGGCAACATGCCCTTCTCAGGGAAACCTCAGTGTTGGCTTTCCCCAGCCTCTATTAGGTGACCATTATTCGAGGGCCTCTGACATCCTATATATACCCTAGGATCTCATTTTCTCCCCATTGGTTGTCATTTTCTGTTTACCGGGTTATGTTTTCCACTGGACTTGATCCCCTTTGAGGGCAGGAGCCTGTTATCATTCACCTTCGTGTGCAGGGGCCCAGGACCTGGCCTGGCCCCGAGTCAACCTTTGGTGCATGCAGATACGAGTGAATGAACGAACGGCTGGATAAGGGGTCATTTCCCACTGCCTGCAGCACTGACCCACCCTCTTGGGGGGCCTGGAACCAGTGGCCACACAGAGTTCACAGTGGAGGAAGCCTGCCTTGAGGTTAGACAAGTTCATCCTTCAGTGGAAATTCAGTCCTCGTATTTCATTTTCAGGCCACTTTGCGTAGCAAAGTAGTTTAACTCGGAGCAGATTTCTGCCGTGCTGATGGTTAATTTCATGGCCCACAGAGGGTCAGCACACTAATGCCGGGAACACGGTGACCTCAGTGCAGCTCACCGCACACGGTGAGGGCCCGGCAGCCCTGTTGTTTTAGAAGCAGTTTTCAAACATCCTTCAACGGGCTGATTCTGAGTTAACAGGGGTGACCTTTTCAAGACCATTTTTAAAAGCTGTAACATAGATCCCTCCCAGACCGTATATTTTCCTTTCTCCACGCAGTTCAAAGGGGCTGGGTTGTCTCATAGGTTTTTGCCAGCAATCTTCAGCTTGACCCTGGTTGTTTAAGTCTGCCGGAGGAAATTTGAACAAACTTGTACTTTGGTAATTCTTCTGCCTCTGTGAACCTTTAACCTTAAGGTTTCTTTCAGAGCCGGGGGCTGCATTGTCACCAGTCGTCCCTGCTGGGGCTTTCAAAGGGCATTGTCTAGTGCGTCTGTTTTCACTTTGCTACTGGAGTTCTTTTGAGGAAGGGTATTAATTCAGACCTGATTCTGAGACAGGACGAGGACTTTTAAACTTGCCCCAGAGCTTGGATATGGGGAAATGAGCATAATGCAAGCCTGTGGCCCGTGCCAGTGATGTTCTGCAGATAGGCTTCGAAGGTGAAGGGAGAAGAGGCCCTCCAGAGGTGGATTGGGCACGTTAGCTGTCCAGTGGGTGACCCTGGCTCTGCCTGGTCTGGCTTGACAACCTGACAGAAAGAGGTTCCTCTCTCTGATGGTCAAGCTTTGGGCCCAGAATTCCTCCTGAATGTATGCCTCCTGGAGCACCAGTTCTTATGAACCTGGGAGGGCAGATGTGAACTTGGGGTTCACATACTATTACAGAATACTTGAAGGATATGACACTTATGGGGAAAGAGAAGAGGGCTCCCTGAGGCAGGAGGGTAGGGATGTGGTGGTGCTGTTCCCGCTGGCTGCCCCCAAGACTCCTGAGTCACCTTCAACAGATAGCTGATCTCACCGTTTAGTTCTTCATGTGTTCTCTTGAGGGAAAGCCCAAAAGACACCTGAAAATGTGCAACATCACAGTCCTAGGCCCCTGTGGCCTTCGGGGGCTGGTGTCTGGGCTGTTGCACTGTCAGAGACCTGACGTTCCTGGTCTCTACCCGGGCAGCAACTTGTTTGTTCTGTCACCTACTCTTGCAATAGGCTGGGGGCTGTCTGAGCACCTGGCCTGGTCCCTCAGCTTTCTTTCATTTCTTTCCCCAAGATTCTAGTGTCCTAGGGGGCCCCTCTCCGTCAGATCAGACACTGTAGAAGGAAAGTTGTGTCATTCCATCGATCAGTTCATTCAGCAGGTCCAGAGTAATCTAGAGCTGGGAGTTGGGTTTGGTTTCCATTGGTGGGCAGGGAAGAAGGCTGAGCACCTGGGAGTGGGGGAGGCAGGTGCCACGGAAGTAAGCGGGATCGCGCAGCCCTGGACATTGGGACACTGCTACGAAGGACAGTGCACAATGCCCAGAGACGACAGGTGGATGTGCGGGGCCTCTTTTATCTGGAGGCTGGGGAAGGCCTTTCTGAGGAAGTTATGTTTGAACAAAAATCGGAAGGTTGGACAGGAGCCGTGGCAGCCCCTGGAGTGCTGGGAAGGAGTGGCACGCGTGAGGGTTTTGAGACGGGAGGAAGGTGGGGACTGTGGTACAAGTGAGCGGGTCACTCTGGCTGACTGTACGGAGCTGTTTTCCACAGCAGACCCCCAGTGTGGGGCTGGTGTGTTGGACGAATGCGTATACTTGAGCCGCAGGCAGCTTCACCGTGGCTGGAGGATAAAGGATCTGCATGTCTTGTCATTCTGAGGTGAGGGCCAAGAGCAAGGAGGAGGGACACCACCAGCCTTCTGGAGGTGAATGGTCTCCGTGTGGCTGACCTTTGGCTTTTACCCACCCTCAGAACTGTCCGTTTCTGGTGCCCCTCATTTTCTTCCCATGGTAGAGGGAGGGGCCGAAGTGGGCATAGGAGTTGGCAGATAATCATGGCATAAAGTGAACCAGTCTTCCCTTCTCTTTGCTTGTGTTTGGCCATTTTACATTGACTGCTTATGAACTATAAGCCCGGTGAAGGTTAAGGATACATTCCTAAAGCACTAAACCAAGCACTGGACATCAGAGACGGTTAAGTGAAGTAGCTGAAGTCGCCGGTACCCAGCCCACCTTCTGAGACCTGGTCACAGCCCATGGAACACATGCCCCTAAATCTTTATCTCCATCCCGTTTCCTTTGGGGTACCTGTTGGATTAAAGGTAGTGCATTGGGGGCAGATTTTTGCCTTCTCTTTCTCCACCAGAAATGAGTTGAGCAGGAGATCTGGCCCATCCTGGATTGTGCCTAGAAGGGTACAGGGGTGGTTTCAACATTTTGATGGTTTGTGGTTCAGAACTGAAACTGGAGACCCATTTAGAGAAGACCAGGACCTTTCCCTGGAGGTTCCTGCCAAGGAGGCCTGGCCTGGCCCCAGACTTGAGTGGGTATTTTTCTGCCTTTGATTTTTCTCAAGTTGTTTAATAAGGGACAGTAGTAGTTCATGTCCTTTAAAGCTCTCTTGAGATACCAATTTGGTCTTCTGGGGATAGCCATGTCCCCAGGTTGGAGGAGAATGTTTCCAGGTGACTCTAACAGGTTGGGGTTTGTCAGAAAGAAGCAGACCATATCACTGAACCTTGGGGGAGTCCTTTGAGAAAGAGCAACCTGGGTTCTTCTTGCCTATTTTCCCCCCTCTGGAATCAAATGGAATCTCTTTGCCTGGCAGATAATTCCCAGATTAAAAAAACAAAACAAAACAAAACAAAAAACACTGTATACTTGTTATTGTAGATTCATTATCTGTTCCTAAAAGTTTTTAGAAGTACATAATGAGAAAACTTGTCACAGTAACCAATAGTTTCTTTTCGAGGAATGAATATTTTCTAGGAAAGATAAGAGGCAGTTATTTTTGGTTTGATTTCTTCAGCTGAATCTTTCTCTCTTCCTCTTTATCTCAAAATCTGTCTCAGAAGGCAATCTGGGGACATTTTAGCAAGCGCCCTGGTAACAGATGTGTGTCATCCTTTTCCTGACACATCTGCAGGCCCCGAGAGGCAGCTGTACAGTTGCAAGCCGGCCCCAGGGCGGTAGGTGGAACCCATCTCCACACCGACTCCGGGACTGTTCGGTGCACAAGAGGGCAGTGTTTGCTTACGGTCCTGGATGGAGATGATCAGTGTGTAGGTTAGCAGGTCAACATAGTTAGAATGACCTCGGACTTTTTCAAGACAAAATAAACCGTAAGCCACAGCCATGATGGCTTCCCATAGATGCCTTTCAGCGCCCGACCCTTCCGAAAAATAGCTGCTTGCTATCTTTTCTTTCCCTAAAAAGAAAAATATTTTTACTTTCAGCGTTTATTTTTTATTTTTTTTTAATCAAACGAAAGTACGGTTTGCAGCCTTGTACCTACAATGGCAGAGGTTAAAGAGTGTTGCGAAAGCAAAACCACTGCTTTCTAATTAAAAACCATATGGAAAGGTTTTTGTTTGAAGCAAGGGGTCAAATGTATATTCTGCCCCCTTCACATCAGTGTAAAGATTATCTGACTTAACTTTGAAAACATTTGAAGACGTGGGCTTCAGTTATCAACCTTTCTCTGCAAGTTCATGGTATTAACCAGAGCAAGGCATTTCCAGGAGAGAAAAAAGGTGATCTCCCTGCCTCCCGGGGGCACAATCTACTATTTGAAATAGGCCATGTCCGCTTTTGTATAAGGATTGGCCTGCGTTCAACTCTCCCGTGCTCTTCGGTACAGGCTTTCAGGCCAGAAAGATGTGTATTAATGGGCAGCCCCTGTCCCGCTGGATTGCATTCTGTGCCAGAGTTGGGGGCTCGCACCTCTTCTGTTCCCCCCATCCTGGAACCGCGGGTCCCAGGTACCTGCCACACGTTAACACTCGTAAAAGCTTAGCGTATAGCAACAGTGGCCGCCAGGGCCAGTGCCCTGAGGAAATGCCAGAGATGATGGCGGGCAGGATGGTGAGGTGGAAGGGACTGTGCATTCCAGTGGCAGTGCCCCTTCACCTCTCTGAGCCCGTTTGTGGACCCAGAATGCAGGTGGTTATCTTGCTTGGGGTGGTTGTAGCTGAAAAATGGCCGTAAAGCTTGTGGCACGTAGTAGGGAGCAGTTACTGTGATGTTGATGCCTCTGGCTCTCACCCGTTTATAAGCCCGTGGGCATGGGGGATTGTTGGACATGACGCTAGGGACACAGGCACGGACGGTCGTCCTTTTATTTGATTCACTAAGCGTGTCTGTTGCTCAGCCCCTCTTAGCATCTGCAACAAGACAAAATGAAATCTAGGTGGGTGGGGGGAGTGCTGCGCTGCCGCCTCAATCCTCTGATAGCCATCAAGAAAAGCTGGGTTCCCAAGCTTAGCCCTATATGAAATCAGATGTCTTCTTCTAATCTTTTCTAATCGCAACATAAATCTTCCAAAGTGAGTGTGTCTATAAGATAGATGCCGTGTACCCTACGGAATATATTAGTATTTGTGACATCCTCACGGTCGTTAATTGATCAGTGGGATTTCATACAGAATTTGAATTTGACAGCACGGAGGGAGGAGAACCATGGGTGGCCTTCTTGTTTGCTTCCCCATGAAGCTCCTGTCCTGGCTTTTATTAGAAGGGTCTGGGTAGGAAGGGAAGGTTTTTGAGCTGCAGGCTTTCAAAAGAGGCTCACGCCATGTTTTTCCAGGAACATAATTTCTGAAAAATGCCGGGGCCCTCAATTTCCAAAGCAGCCTAGTTTGTAAGGGGAATGAAAAGTTGTTTCTGTGTGTGGATTCTGGGTTGTTTTCCATCTTCACTCCCTAAGGCAGGGTTGGCAAGCGGGGAATGGGACAGATGTTCCTTGGTAGTAATTTCCAGTCAGATTCTTGAATGCCTTGTATACTCTGGGTCACCGTCAGCTCATAATGGAGCAAAATTGAGTGAGAATTCCTGCAATGAAAGACGTGAACGGCACACCGGCGAGATATGATGGTAGAGATAGAATGCATTCTGTGAGAAAATATTTCCAGTGCTATCTGTAAAATTCAGATTGAATAACCATTCTGAAGTGCTCCCTTTTAAAAGAGTTTCCTTCCACAAGCATTGCAGGCTGAGTAAATACCAATAATTTTTATTTCCCTTCTCCTTATCGTTCCCCCTACTGAAATGTTCCTGCACAGCCTATCTGGTCTTTTCAAGTGAGCATCAAATGATTAGTGTCAGCTTCCAATTTGAATTATGATCTGCATTTCAGAACACAAACTGCTTCGCGTTTGCATTTGGAGGTAATTATCAATATTTACCAATACCGTGGAAGAGTTGGAAGTAGAGGAAGTGCCTCTGGAAATGGAGTCCCCAGATGAAGATAGCGCCGGGGGTGGTTTGTGCCCGTGTGTGGAGGATGGCAAATGGGCTCAGAGGCCTTTCTCGCTCCAGCCTGATCCACAGTCTCTCGGTTGGATGAGGGTTGCCACGCGCATCCAACTGCACAGCGGTCTTTTGGGGTTGGGAGCTCTGAAGAGGGTGGGAAAGCTGTTCCTGCCTCCTGTAGAAAATGCTTGCTGTGACCTCTGCTGTCAGAAGCGGTCCCCTCTCTTGTTTCCTCAGGGGCTGCCCATTGGCCTGGTGGGAGTGCCCTCTGGTGAGAAGGTCCAGAGAAACTGGAAGGCTGCTTTGAGACCTTTGTGGCCTGAGCCCCCCGCCCCCCCCAGCAGCCTAGAAAGCAGATGAACATGAGTAAAATATGCTGACATCCCGCATAAAATACAGTTTATACATACGGCTGTCTGCATTGACTCCTCAGTGTACCGCTGGCATCTTCTGTCGTAGCAGACATCTAATTCAGCTTGGAGTAATTCTAGTTTTTACCATTTGCTTTCTGTATTTTGGAGCCAGGAAACGTTTTTAAGTTTGCAAACACTGTAAACTTTGGTCCGTTGCTTGTCATGCCTAATTAATAGCTGCCTTTGGGAAATCCAGAAGGAGGTTTCAGACTTCGTCTCACGGAACTTCCCGGAGTGAAGAGGCTGCAGTGCAAAGGCCTGTGCTCCAGACTCAGAGAGGCAAGATTTAAATGGGGGATTTTGGCCCTTCTACTAGCTTACTGTGTGACTGTGGACATTTTGCTTTTCTGAACCTTAGTTTCTTTGCCCATTTGAAAAGAATAATGCCTACCTCTGGAGTTTGCTATGGAGCTTAGCAGTAGCAACTGTGATGCAGTTAGCCTCCTGGGTGCCTGGTAGAGGTGCAGGGAATGGAAGCCGCGCTCACTCGCTCACTGCCACTGTGGCCTGTGGACCGGCACTGGGAGGCTTGGCACTGGAGCGCCTCTGCTTCTGAGTTCGCTGGGGAGAGTCAAACACCCTCAGCATTGCAGACAGCAGGAAAGAGCACTGGAATTATGCAAGAGCTATGTTTCAAAGAAGGAAATGAAATTCTTGAATTTTTTAAGGCAAAGAAGAGGAGGGAAAAAAATAGATTCATTGTTTTACTTGGCTTTTCAACAGGATGCAGGACAAAGCTGGCCTCTCTCCTGTCTAATGTCATCATCGGCATTCTTTCTTTCTCTTTTTCTTTCTTTTTCTTCTTCCCCTCCTCCTCCCCCTCCCCTTCCTCCTCTCCTCTCCTCCCCTTCCTCTTCCCTCCTCCCACTTCCCTCTCCCTCCCCCTTTCCCCCCACTTCTCCTCCTCTTCCCCCTCCTCTCTCAACTTGTACTGCAACAAAACCCCCTTTTCTCCCAAGTCATTTTGAGGTTCCGAGCCTGGGATTAAATCTCATGCTGTGGAGATGCTCTATTGCTAGGAATAGTTCCTCTTTCGTGGTCTCTAGTCTTAAATTCTTCACTATTTCCTGTTGTTTTTTCCCCCCCCCTCCAACGAAGGTGCCAGGTGCCAGCCCCATGGCTAGTTTCAGAGTACAGGCTGTACAGACGGGCAAGCAGGAGCTCTCGGCAGTGTGCTCTCATGGTCCCACTGCTGTGCAGCCAGGGTCGTAGGTGATGGGGCAATACGGTGAGCAAGGTTTGAAGGAAGATGGGCACGGGGATGGAAAGTGGGACTGACCTCTGGTGAAGCTGGACTGGTGTCAGGCCAGGTGGAAGCTGACAGATGCTAGAGTTGAGGGGGGAAGCTCTTTGGGAGGGCTGATAAATTCAACAGCTGCTCACCGTTTAATGAGTACCAGCAATGTGGGCTCTGCCATCCTGACACAGTGCAGGCTTTGGAAAGCCCTAGGAAAAGACATGGTTCCTGCTTTGGGGAATCTCAGTGCTGGGAGAAGCTTGCTCAGCTTGTTTTCACAACTTGAGAGAATGTGGGTTCAGCGGTGAGCCCCGGAGGAGGCCCACGGTTACTCCTCTAGCACCAGTCATGTGCTCATTGCAAGGGCCTGGATTTGCACCGCGTCCTTCTTTCCTTAACAGTGCCTTGTGACACCTGTAGCCGTGCTTATTTATAAGGAGTAGCAGAAGGAGCTGGGTTCAACGTGCCAGCCTGGGTTTAAAGCCCAGCTCTGCGCTTAGCTTGTGATGATGCACTACTCTGAACCTCTGTTTTCTCATCTTCACAATGGAGAGAATCATCTCGCGGGTTTTTTGTGAGAATCCCGGGAGGTCAGCTGTGTATAGAGCTTACCTCTGTGCCCGCAACCTATAAAGTACTCAACAAATGGTGTTAGCTCTGGGATCGTAACTATGATTTGATTTTTTAATCTTTAAAAGAGTGCTCATATAAAAATAAATTGTCTGTCAGAAGTCTCACTTATTTTTGGTTGGGAAGGCAGACTAGATGGATGGCATCTGATACCCTAGATAATGTATGATTTTTGTCTTGTTTTTAAATTGGCGAGGATGTAGCTGGGGTGAAACTAAATGAACACACTTGAAGTCATCAGAGTATCAGTACTTAGCTATGCCGATATGGCTGTAACATCGTGAGTGCGGTTGGAGTTGAGAGGAGGAAGGCCCTCGATGGGGAAAAGACAGGACGGAAACCAGAATAGAAATGTGGATGGTATATTAGAAAGCAGTGTGTTTTGTCTGCCGGGAGAGATCAGTCTGCAGGAAGCCTTGGCTTGTTTGTGCGTGGAAGCGGATGGGTGCCGATCACTGCTGCATGCAGTTGTGGCCCCGAGTATGTGACTCAGCTTTCCTTGAAATAATTGGTGTGTCAGTATTAAGGGGGAAAAAAAACCCCCACAGAATAGCACAGCATGAGTGCAAACATGATATAATTTTTAAAGCTTGAGGTTTAAAGGCTGAGAAACTGAATTTGAATCCTGGCTTCTGCATTTCTTAGCTGTCTCATCTTGGGCAGGTTACTTCACTTCTCTGTGCCCTAACTTCCTGCAGAATAGAAAAGAACCATTTTAAGGATTAGAAGAAATATATCTGGTCCTTGATAAGCCTTTAATAAATATGGTTATTGTTATCACTGTTACTCTTCCCACTGATAATAAAGGCTCTTAGTCCCTTGTGGCTCTACGTTGCCAACTATAAATGTGGGCTTCCCTGAAATGCTGTAATTTTTTTCTTTAGTGTAAATGAACATACTAGAGTGTTGATTCAGTGTTGCAGAGAGGTTTGTAAAGGAATTTATATGACCACATTTTGGAAGGCTCTTTTTCGTTAACTCCTTCTTCTAAAACTGGGACCAAATAAAAAAAAAAAAGCCCTTACTAGTATAACATATTTAGAACCTGAGCTAGACCTATGTGTACACCCAGGGACAAATTCAGAAAACCTTAGTTTTTCTAAAGACTTGTTAGGAGTGCCCACCTTTCAATTCGAGGAAACAATTTTTCTTTCCGAGTTTACTGTTTATTTTTGGGGTATGCACATTTCCAAATATATCAAATATAAGTGATACATTTTTTAAGTTTTTAAACTAACAATAAAACATTAGACCTTTGCAGGGAATTTAAAAAGGTCTTGTTGACTTTCAGTTTCCCTCAGATTTGCATGACTCTGAAATTCCTGGAAGTTTCACATCTCTAGCTAATCCAGCAAACACTCTGTTTAGGGTGGTAAAGAACTCCCTATCAACCCAAATCTTACCACATCAAACTGGAAAGAGCCTCCCAAATTCTTTCATTTTGTGTTTTACTGTAACACGGATTGCTTAAACTAAGTGGGAAATTGGCTGTGAATTTTTAAAAATATGGAGATACTCATTTTTGTCAAATTTGTCTTAGAGGAGCAGGCTCAAGTTTGTTTTTATAAATGGGAAAATTGATTTGCAAAAAGATGAATGAAGAGTAATACACAGGAGATGACACGTGGCCCGTTTAGAATTTGATTGGAGAAATCACAGCCATAAAAAACGGGTTGACTTTCTTTATGTAAATGATAGGCCATCTGGTTCCCAAAATCATGCTTATTGACGTAAACACCCTGGACTTCAAGGTGAATTTCAAACTATTGGATTAGTTTATCTGCGTACTGGTACTTTTGTAGAACCCATGGCAAAATAGTATACCATAATAAATGCATGTACAGCAAATAAAACGGGAGTTCAGAATCACGAGTCATATAGTAAAAATGTGTGGTCTAAGTCATGTTCAGTGAAGGTTTTATTATTTTGGAACGAGGTCTTTTCAGTTGTCTTAAAGGAATGTCTCTTTTTGGGCAGATTTGAAATATGAAAACCATTTATTTTCTTACAAGTGAAACATTCAAATACCATGTTTTCCTATGCACTTTTCAGCATGTAAAGCGAAAATGGAAGTAGTTTTGCTAGGTAACTTGTATTTTGGGGGCTGAGGAGAAGCACTAGAAAATTTAGCTCCTGAGTATCCGTTCTTCATAAGAAGGCAGTAGCATCCAGACAGATTATCATGTCAGTATTTGCTGAGCCATAACCAGATTTTGCTGCTGTTGTATTCAGACTCAAACTTAGTCTAAAAGTGAAATTTCTAAATGAAACTTTTTAAAGGTGGGTTCAATTTGGGGTAGGCAAATCGGTAGAAATAGTACATAACTCCAAGGACAAAATGGCACTTTGCTTTTTCCTGTTAAACTCCTTTACTTGTTGACATTGCAGAATTCGTAGTGAATCTTTACAATGGGACATTTGTGATTCCAGAAGCCCAGAACCCTGAATGAATTCAGATGGACTTACTGTTCTTTTCCTGTGAGTCTCGGAACCTTTTTGCTTTAACACAGACCAAAAGACTGCCTTTACTGTTCGTACTTCCTTACTCAGTTAAATCTCCAAATCCCTGTTATTATTATTGTAATTGTTATTGTATTGTAATAATTATTGTTACGATTATTGAACAAGCTCTGGATGTTTGGTTTGAAAAGATTCCACCGAGCATTTTGATTATGGTGATTAGTGTGTGGCGTGAGGCCGAGCAGTGGAGCAGTGCAAGGATTTCGTGTATGTTTCTGGGGCATTTTCACCGCTGATACCCGGGAGTAAGATTTTTGTTTTTACAAGCCAGAAGGGTTGCTGTGAATTTTAACATTTGGGAATCACAGCTTTAATTCTGACTTATTCTGGTGAAATAAAAACAAGCCCTTGATACTGTTTTCATCTCTTGAATGAATGAGACCTATTTCTGATTCCAAGTTTACTGAAGCAGTCTCTCCGTTTCCCCAAGTGCCACTTCCCAAGGTGGACAAAACGCGTTCTGTGCACAAGAAATGTGAGATGCTGGCTGCTTGGGGGAGGAAGGGGGAGAGGAAGCTGTTTGCAAAACTACTTAAAATAAATTTGAGGGGTCAAACATGGAACACAGTTGCAAAAGAGAAAGGAAAAAAATGCCTTAGGTCAGTTCAGCTAAAATAGCGTAGGCATTCACATTGGCTGGAGGGTTGTGTATTTCTTGCTAATCAGATACAATCGGTACAGATAATGCTGGAGTATCTGAGGCTAGATCTCCTAGCCTCTATATCAGGGAAATTAACCTCAAGGGGCATGTTTTAAAGGGTTGATTTGGGGGAACAGATACCATTTGGAAGAGAGATGCAAGCTGTGTTTACCTTGTCCGAAGAGTACGCAGACTTGAGTCTCGCTCCCTGACTTGGAGCTTGTCTGTCAGGGACAGCCCTGCTTTGGGCCGAGCTAGACGGGCTTGCGCTAGCACTTCATTTAAAAGCGATCGGTACTTTTAAATTAAACATGCAAAGTTATCTTGTTGAGGCATTGAATGGAAGGTTGCTGGATTATTGAATTTGGCCCACAATTTAGCCAGTTCAGCAGGGATTTTGGGGTCTGAAGCAATTAATATGCAAGTACATTTGAGTCAGCAAGGTAAGAGATTACTGTCTTATCAGGGTAAGAAAAATTTCTCTTCCCAAGATCCATACTTTTTAGGCGGTAGATAAAACTCATTGTTTGAGGTTCATGTTTGAGAGTGACCACCTCATACTGCTAGATTTTAACCACCAAACCACACAAGAGGGAATACTTGCCTTATGCTCAGCATAGAGGAGACCCCAGTTTCCTTTCTCATGATCTCGTGTTCTTTCTTTCTTTCTTTCTCTTTTTCTTCCCCCTCATATAGATTGGAAGAAAACTTCATTTTCTTTGTTGAAAAAATCATTCATGGAACTGATCAAAGCACATAAAATGTTTTTGTCCTGTCAGGCTGAATACTTAAAAAGACAAAAATAAAAAGGATTTCAATATGTGGCTAAACCCTTGTCTGTCCTATAAATCCAGATGTGCTCCAGCCAAATTCTCGTGCGCTCTCCTGACCATAAGGACCGACTCGGGGTAACAGCTATTTCTTTGATAAACCCCTTCTTCTTCTTCTTCTACAGGGCCAGAGCCCTTGTACCTGTTCCTTCCCACCTGGCAAGCAGCATGACTTTTTTGTTGTGTGACACTCAGCTTTGCACACGGTGCCTGTGCAGTCTTGGGGTGGAGGGGCGGTGATTAATACTGTTTGCTTGTCTTTAAAATGGGGAAAGTAAAACCTGAAAGGATGGTGAGGCTGGCATGAGAAGACACATGTGAGGAGCAGACACAGTGAGTGACAAGCCTGCGGCGCCAGCTCTGGGCGTGCCCCTTCTTCTGCTGCTGCTGTACTCAGTGCGGGACACCAAGCCCTGCAGGAAGCGGGGGCATGGCAGGCCTGTGATAGAAGCAGCGGGAGCGCTGGGTCCAGGAACTGGCAGGCACTGGGAGCCATGGGTAACCTTGGCTTAGAAATTGTTGCTTTATTCCAGACGACGGGGACACCTGGGTGGAGCAGGAAAGTTTGTTCAGCCTTTGAAAAGCACATGTGATGTAAAAAAATGAAAACTAGCAAAAGAATGGCTCATGGAGTGGCGAAGTCCTTTATTTCCGTGTTTTCTGTGGAGATCCTTTCCTTCTGGAAGCGTTGACTTGACTATGTGCCTTACTTCAGGAATTTGGGGACCTCAGCAATTTGAGGGCAGATCATTCATTCCTGGGTAGCAGGGCCTGGACTTCCCTTCAGAGGGTATGGCCTTGAGTGGTTGAGGGGCACTTCAGGACATGGCCCTGGCACGCCTGGCTGATTGACCATGTCTTTTGGGCAGGTGACATGGGAACCCAGCCTGGGCGTGAGTGGGTGTGTGGCCTGGCTCCCTGGTAAAGGGCCCTCATGGTTTCCTATGAGGCCCTGCCTCTTCCATCCAGTGTAACTGCCTTTCTATTGCAGATGAAGGATAAAATACTTGGGAGAATAACTTTCATTGTTTCCATTCCCAAATCCTTCTCTGTGTGTGGAGAGCATTCTGAGCTTGTCTATTTGTTTACTGTCCTCCCATCAAGACCCATAGCCTGTGCCGACATTCTTCAGAGCAGATCACATGCGCTTGGCAAACGGGTGGGTCTTCTGCACACTTTTTTTGTGTTTTCAGCCATGGTCCTTAGTTCTTGAGGGATATTGCCAGCCTCCATCCTGATTCCAGATTTAGAAGGAAAAAAAAAAGATGCAAAACAAAACAAAAAAGAAGCCTTGATATAAAATGGAAGTGGAACTTGGCAGCGGCTAGTGGAGATTGTGATAAGGAGTTTTGAAGTGTCTCTCCTTTGAAAAGTCTTTCTTGTCAGAGAAGTACTTCTCTCCCAGCGTGTCTGACCCTTACCGATGCCCCAGCTGGGCTGATAGGGGTGGGCTTCTCCTTACTCTGAGCCTAGGTGTCTGTAATTTCAGAAAAGTCCTGAGGAGTATTTAATGAAACAGGAACAATGCAGGGATAATGTTGTAAAATCCCTTTTTCTTTGTTTTGTTTTGTTTTTTTTTTTTTCTTAATGGGAGAAACTGCCCAGACTACATTTATGGATGGTAGCTTAGGATAGGCTCTGTGCCTGTTACTCTAAATTATCTCATTTAATCCCAACAAGAATTCTGGGAGGAAAGTTGGTTTGTTTGCTTTTTAAATATATGAGTAACTACCCAAAACTATACAGTAGGAAAGTAAATGATCCAGGATTTTTTGAAAAAGTATTTATTGTGTTTTTGATTAGGTAATACATGCAGTGGCAGAAAATTCAAACAGTGCTAAGAGATACACAGTGAAGAGTATTTCTTTCTCCTGTTTCAGTGCCCAGTCTCTAGTTCTCCTCCCCGACAACATACCAGTTTGCATTTATGAATATATTCTGGAGATGGATTTGTAGCAGTGTGTAATACTTTACTTTACTGTTTCTGATGGCAGCATACTGCCTCACCCCTCAGGCTAAGCCTGTGCTATCTCAAGCAATGCTGAATGGCCTGGGCTATTTTATCTTCTACATTTGTGGGCACAGACGCTGGGATGGATTCCCAGAGACACAGCCCTGCCTGGAACCTGGGTTTCCTTACTCCCTTATTTCCTTACTCTCTGTGCAGACACCATTGACCACTCTCTTCTCAGTTGGGGTTAGCGTTGTTGTCCTTGCGCAGAGGACTCCCACCAGCCCAGCTGCCATCAGAGCTGTGGCGCCAACTTCCACTTTGGCGCTGCACCTGCCTCCAGCCAGCCCCTGTGAGGGCTGTGGTCTCCAGGAGGTACCATTGCCAGAGAGAAGGAGCAGCGAGAGGACTTCTTAAAAATTTCCCCTCTGTTTCATCCTCTGTAATCTTGTCGTTTGGAATCTCACTGGCCCAGGCTCGAATTCTAGTTTTATTCAATTAGCTGAGTGACCTTCGGCAACTTCCTTAAATTAACCCTTCAGGTTTGTAAGAAGTAGAATTGGTGCTCCTTATACCTGCCTGAGAGTTGCTGTGAGACAGTAAATAAACACTCCTGCTGGTGGGTAGTGGTGAACATTACTGAGCTCTGTTGTAAATTGTTTCACCTGTGTTGTCCCATCTAATCCTGATGAGCCCCCAGTAAGGTAGACACAGTTGCAGTCTTGTAAGAGACTGAAGGTAGAGCCCTTTCTGAGAGCCATTCACGTAACAGTGGCAGAGTAGACATTTGATGCCTAGCTTTTGCTCCAGAGCCCACGATCCCCACCACGAGACTGTGTGGGCCTGCCATGAATGTGGCCAGTTCACTGTTTGGTTATGGTTCTCTACTCATTGCATTGTGCTCCTAGCAAAGCTTAAGCTCTTCTCTTCCACTTTTATTGCCAGAGATGATCATTTCATCCCAGAACTCTTGGAGTTTTGCTTCTTACCATGCTTATCAGGAATGTGACAGGGAACGAGTTACATCATCTCTTCACATCTCGTTTTCCATCTGTAGAATCTTCTCGTGTCATGGTGAGGACCCATGCATACATAGCGGCCCAGACAGTGCCAGGCATGGGGTAGGTCCTTGGTTAATAATGGGTTGGTTCCTTTTTTTTTTCTTTCTTCATTTGGCTGATTCATAGACTACCAGAGAGAAATGTGAGTGTTCCTCAGATGTTCGTAGAAGGACCTGCCATTAAGTTGCTTCCTGTTCCTTGTCCCCGTGGGAAGCAATTGCATGGAGTGGTAACTTCAGGAGTGGGGGTGCTGTTGGGATTGTGAGGTTGAAGAGTGCCTGACTGTGAAGACAGGCCTTCTGTAGTGCCTGAGAGGATGCCGAGGACTGCTGGCAGGGGCAGCTGTGCAGAGCACCAGGCCTGTCTCTGTAGTAGCTTAGCACGCCTTTGTTGCTCCCCAGGGAGGTGGAGGGCTAACTGGAGAGGCAGCACAGCATGAAAAAGGGGTATTTGATTGGTCTGGCCTTCCAGATGCCCTCGAGTCCCACCAACAACTACTTTCATGTTTTCTTGGATTTTCTTCCAGGCTTTTTTTTTTTTTAAATGGTGATAAACTATATATAACATAAAATTTACTTTCTAAACCATTTTTTAAAGACTTATTTATTTATTTATTTATTAGTCAGAAAGAGAGTGAGCACAAGCAGGGCCTATGCGGGACTTGATCCCAAGACCCTGGGATCATGACCTGAGCTGAAGGCAGATGCTTAACTGACCGAGCCACCCAGGTGCCCCTCTAAACCATTTTTAAGTGCACAGTTCATTGGCGTTAAGTACACTCACATTGTTGGGCAACCATCCTTAACATCTGTCTCCAGAACTTCTTCATCTTCCCAAACTGACACTCTGTCCCTGTTAAGCACTAAGCTCCCATTTCTGGCACCCACAATCCTACTTTCTATCTTTGTGAATTTGACTACCCTAGAGACCTCATGTAAAGTGGAAAGTTACAGTATTGGTCTTTGGGTGACTGGCTTATTTCACTGAGCACAGGTTTATCCACATTGTAGCCTGTGTCAGAATTTTTTTTTCCTTTTTAAGGCTAAATAATACTCCATTGTATGAATATTCTTCCAAGTTTTTAAAGCAAGGTTAGATATATAAACATACATATATACTAACCAGTATATTTATTTATAGTAGTCACATTTTGTATTTTGCTTTGTCTCACAACATTATGATTTCTACATTATTACTTCATTTTTGTGAGTATTGTTAGTGACAACAGGCTATTTTGAATCTCCTTAAAATGAAGGGGATCTACTTCCTTTCCTTTTATAGAATTAGTTATGTTAACTAAGCTCTGTATTTCTAAAATGAACATTTCTCAGGGATACCAGGAAGTTTGTGGTCTGCTCTGTCTTACTTTCCTTCTGAGATACCTGGTTGCCCTGTAAGCTCTTGAGAATGGGTTAGCAGCAATGGCTGTGTTTTGTGTCTTACCTAGACCTGGTAAGAAATACAGGTCCACCATACCTTGCTTATAACTCTAAAACTCAAAAAACTCTAAACATAGAAAGTGTTTTGGGGGGGAGTTTGGATGCATGCCTCGTCTGACCTGAGGCCATTTATGGCTTCTATTTTTCCCATCAAGTGTGAATATTTAAATGTTTGATTCTAGAGAATGGCCCCATCCCTGTTAGGATATTACATAATATATGATATATTCTTATATGCACTGGATCTTTAGGGGTAATGTATTTAAAGTACTTTATATGCAGATTTTTAGTTAATGGTATAACGTGGACATCTTTTATGACGTTAGTGTATAGACCATTCCATATCTGTGCTAAAAACTTTTTATAATAGCTTTACTGAGATATAATTCACATATTATACACTTCAGCCATTTAAAGTGCCAATTCACTGGCTTTTAATGTTCACAGAGTTGAGTAACCATCAGCACAATCAATTTTAGAGCATTTTAATCACCCTCAAAAGAAACACCATCCCACAACAGTCACTGCCCATTTCCTGCTTCTCCCTGCCTTGCAACCACTAGTCTACTTTCTGTGTCTATAGGTGCATCTATTTTGGATGTTTCCTGTAAATGGAGTCATATCAGTATATGGCTTCTTTTCACTTATAATGTGAATAATGCTTACCTGTGTTTTGGTATGAAGCTATACTTCATTCCTTTTTATGGTCAAGTAATACTCCATTGTATGGATAGACCACATTTTGTTGACTCATCAGTTGATGGACATTGGGCTTGTCTTTACTTTTTGGCTATTACAAATAATACTGCTGCAAACATTCATGTACAAATCTTTGTACGGGCATACCTTTTGGGTATATACCTATCTAGGAGTAGAATTACTGGGTCATAGTCTAATTATGTTTACTTTTTGAGGAGCTTCCAGACTATTTTCCACAGCAGCTGCATGTTTTATGTTCCCACCAGTAAGGTGTCAGGGTTGTAATTTCTCTACTTCCTCACCAACACTTGTTATTGTCTATCTTTTTTTTTTTTAAGATTTTATTTATTTGACAGAGAGAGAGATCACAAGTAGGCAGAGAGGCAGGCAGAGAGAGAGGGAGAAGCAGACTCCCCGCCGAGCAGAGAGCCCGATGTGGGGCTCGATCCCAGGACTCTGGGATCATGACCTGAGCTGAGGGCAGAGGCTCTAACCCACTGAGCCACCCAGGTGCCCCTTGTTTGTCTTTTTTGATTATACCTATTCGGAAGGGTGTAAAGTGGTAGCTCACCGTGGTTTTGATTTGCATTTCCCTGATGACTTGTGATGTTGAGCATCTCTTCAGATGGCCATTAATGTATCTTGTTTGGAGAAAGGTTTGTTCAGCTCTTTGCTCATTTAAAAAAATTTATTTGAGAGAGAGAGAGTGCGTCATGGGAAGAGGCAGAGGGAGAGGAAGAGAGAATCCTAAGCAGACTCGGCGCTGAGCATGGAGCCTGACATGGGGCTCGATCCCACGACTGTGAGATCATGACCCAAGATGAAACCAAGAGTTGGACGCTCGACTGACTGTGCCACCCAGATGCCCCTCTTTACTCATTTTTAAATTGGATAATTTGTTTTTTTAATGTTGAGTTGTGTTTTTAATATATTCTAAATAATCAAGTGTATTATTTCCAAATATTTTCTCTCATTCTGTGGGTTGTCTTCCCACCTTCTTCATAGTGGCCTTTGAAGCACAAAAGTTTTTAATTTTGATGGGAGTCCAATTTTTTTTTTCTTTCTTTCCTTTTTTTTTTTTTTTTTGTGCTAAGAAACTACTGCTTAATTTGAGGTCACAAAAATGTATGCTTATATTTTAAGCCTATCATATAGTTTTAGTTCTTACATATAAGTCTTTGATTTATTTTAGGTTAACTTGTGTATGCGTTGTGGGGTCAGGGTCCTGCTTCATTGTTTTGCATGCAGATTTCCAATTGTCCCAGTAACATTTGTTGAAAACACTATTCTTTGCCCCAGAGAATGTGTTGGCACTGTTCAAGGACCAGTTGACTGTAAATGTGAGACTTCCATGTACTCTCAGTTCTGTTTCACTGATCTGTCTCTCCTTATTCAAACTACTTTTTAAAAAATTCTGAATTCTGGGGGCGCCTGGGTGGCTCAGTCGTTAAGTGTCTGCCTTCAGCTCAGGTCATGATCACAGGGTCCTGAGATCAAGCCCCGCATGAGCCTGCTTCTCCCTTTCCCCCTGCTTGTGTTCCCTCTCTCACTCTCTCTCTGTCAAATAAATAAATAAAAATAAATTCTTAAAAAAAAAAAAAGTTCTGAATTGTGAAACACATTTGCCCCCAGAATTTTGGAGACTAGATAATAATAGATTGCTTTTGCCCCATGGGGAGGGCCCTGTTTTCCAGCTTCTCAGACATCACTATATTTACCGTCCTTGCCTTTCTTACAATGTGTTCTCCATAGCACACCTGAGAAAAGCCTGGGAACAGAGCTGAGGCTCATTATAGATTTTCTGACATCCACACTATCAGTGTTTCAGCATGATAATGCCATTACTTTTAGAATCCGAACCTTGAACGTGGATATAAGGTGTTGTAGGTACCAGCTGGAAGGTGGAAGCCCTCAACAAGTCCCCTATCTTTGAACACCCCATAATGCAATTGTGGGCATGCAGGGACCATATCTGAGCTTAGTAACCTTGACCACCCCCAGCTCTATCCATGTTTAATTGGTCCAGGGGTATATACTTTTACCAAGCTGGAATAAAAAGATGTTCTTACCTGTGAATTTGTTTTTTTAAAAAAATATTTTATTTATTTGTTTGAGAGAGAGAGCGAGCAGAAAACACAGTGGGGAGGAGGGGCAGAGGGAGAGGAAGGAGCAGACTCCCTGCTAAGTGGGGGAGTCTTATGTAGGGTTTGATCCCAGGACATGAGCCACCCAGGCGCCCCTCCCCTGTGAATTTGAAACATGGGAAGAAGAGGCAGAGCAGCTAGGAGTCCTGGGAAATGAGCGTGTTAGTAGAAATAGTTTACTAGACCACAGAGAAGGCTGTTGAGGTCCTGAGAGCTTTTCTGCTTCTGGGCTTCTCCAGAGGTAGCCAGGATCCTTCTCATAAATCCCCCTCTTTGCTTAAAATTAGTCAGTCTGTTTCTGTTACTCATGAGGGAAAACAAAACAAAACAAAACAAAACATCAGTACCTCAGTGAATGGGCCATGTAGTGAAGAGTGATGCCACCCATCACCAGATACTCATTTAGCTCCTGCTGAGAGTGGAACATTTTAATGCTTAGGCACTGAGGGCACCCTGCCAGATAAAGGATGGCCTTGCCCTTTGCCTCACACTGGGTTGGAGAATAGAGGATAGACTTGTAAAGCAAATGTGCTAAGTATCACATAGATCTGTCTAATCGAGAACCCAAAAAGTGCTATGGGAGTTCCCAGGTAGGAGAGTCAAGGAAGGCTTCCCAGAGGAGGTGGCATGGGTGATCTGGAGTCTGCCCAGTGGCAATGGGAGAAGGGTCCTGTCTGTGTAGGGGCTCAGGAACAGGAAGGATGAGGTGGGTTGGGCTCCTCAGAGATTTCTGTGATTGAGGTTCAGGTGTGAGCAGCCAGTGGTGAGCTGTTGAAGCAGCTTGGGAGTGGATGATTAAGGTTCTTGTATCTTGGGTCGAGACATCTAGACTTAAGTCTGGAGGCGGCAGGACCTCTTATGGGGTTTTAAGCAGGGAGGGGAAGATCGGTGGTTTACAGAATTCGCAGCGGTGTGGGTGGGGTGCAAGGGAGAGAGGCCAGGAGACCGTTTTGGAGGCACGGCTGTAGATCAGGGTGTTGGGGCAGGGATGGAAGGGAAGGGAGGAGGAAACCCAGGTTAGGAAGTGGACTGATGGAGGGACAGTGCAGTTTGAAGCAGGGGAGGGGAGAAGGAATGGTGCTTAGGGTGCTTAGGGACCGAATGGGTGTGAGTTGGGAAGGGGAAGAATTCTGCTGCAGGATGATGAGGCCTGGCTGGCAGGCGGGACTGGGGGCGCAGGCCACGGCAGCCAGCCTCCGGCCCCTCTTTTGTGGGCTAGATGAAAGGGGCTCCATTTGACTTTGTTTTATGCCTATCAGGTGCAGCTTTGGGTTTCCTGGCTAGCTGCCATGCGGCCCCCAGGCAATAGCTTGGCGGCCTTGGTATTGTTGACCCTTTGTACTGGATGGTGAAAGTATCTGCCTTGCAGACCAGGCCCTGGAATCAGGTATTTGGAATGCATAGCTAATGCGTTCCACTCCGGACCTTTGGTATTATTATTCCACAGTATCACATCTAATTGACTATTTCCAAGCGTCCTTGTATATTTTGACTGTACAAGCAAGGAAGGTTGCCAGCAAGCCCCTCTTTGCTCAGGCTGCCTCATCTGCAAAGTTTGCTGGCACCACCCCTCTTCACAGGCTGCTGCTTTGTTCTTCTAAGCGCTTATCCATTCCTCAGCCTGCCCCACCTGTTGTCCTTCTGGCCCTCCTCACCTCGGGGTTGGATGTGGGGCAGTTGTGTGCAAAGGACCGCCTCAGCCCTAGGACTGCGCACTATCTCCCCCATGTGTGGGTCTGTGTGGAGCTGGACGGTGAATGGGGTGAGGCCCACAGGCACCAACGGAGCCTAGGCCTAGTGCCCAATGCCTTGGCACGGGGATGGCAATGAGCAGGGCTCCCAAAGTTGGGGTACCCCCACCAAAACGGGGCCAGCGATGGTATTTGGGGCTGCCCAGATCAGGTGACCCTGAATCTAGTGAATGACAACGATGTCAGGGAGAGAGGACCGTAGTGCAGACTCTGTGAGCACCACCCGTCTCCTTCCCTGACCAGGAATTAGTGGCTCACAGAAAGCAAAAGCATAGCAGCATCATTGAATTTATTTTTTCTAGGTGCCTTCTTATTTTGGCATGCCATTGTTTTCCATTTGTGGCAGTGTGTAAAGACCTATACAAACCATTTTTCGAGTTTTTTTTTTTTTATTGTGGTAACATATACATAACATAAAATTTACTGTTTCACCTATTTTAAGTGGATAAGTCAGTAGCACTAAGTCCATCCCCAGGGTGGTGCAACCATCACCACCATCTAGTTTCAGAATTTTTCTGTGTCCTCACAGTGAGACTCCATGCTCATTAAGCAATAACTCCTCATTCCTCCCCGCCCCAGCCCCGAGAAACTACTGATCTACGTTCTGTCTCTACGAATTTGTCTCTGTAGGTCCTTCAAATGAGCGGAGTCATGGCCTCTTGGGACTGGCTTATTTCACCGAGCATAAAGTTTTCAAGATTCATTCACGTTCTAGTGTGTGTCAGAATTTCCTTCCTTTTTAAAAAAAATTTTTTTAAAGACTTTACTTACTTATTTAAGATTTTCTTATTCTTAAGTAATCCCTACACCCAACCTGGGGCCCAAACTCAACAACCCCAAGATCAAGAGTTGCCTGTTCTTGACTGAGCCAGGCACCCCTGAATTTCCTTCCTCTTTAAGGCCAAATAATATTTCATCATATGCAGAGACCAAGTTCATTTTACCGTCTTCAGTTAATGGACGTTGGGTTGCTTCTACCTTTTGCCTGTCGTGAATCATGCTGTGATGAACATGGGCATGTAAGTGTCTGTTTGAGTCCTTGCTTTCAATTCCCTTGCCTACCTACCTAAGCGTGGCATTACTGGGTAAAATGATGACCTTTGCTTTTAATGGAAAAAAAAGTGGGTTTTAAAAAAGCATGGCAAAATTAATTGTTTAAAGAAAAATATCAGGAACAGCATGGGAGTCCTTATGACACAGTGGAGAAGGTGGACCTGGCCTGGGGGATGGCAGGTGCAGTAGGGTGTCTCAATAGCTTGCGTAGAACTTTGGCTGCTCTAGCTATCATCCATGTGGCCTTGGGCCTCTTGCATCCCCTCTCAGCCTTAGTCTGTCCATCTGTAAAATGGGGATGATGCTTCATTCCTATCCAGGTTGCTGTGTGAGTCTGACCTGTGTGTGTGTGTGAGAAGCTTGGCACATTGCACTGTGGTGCCCCTTACTCCATGCTCTCCCTGTGCTGGAGACCCCAGCGGCTGCTGCTGGCGCGGACCTGCTCTTCGGCAGACTCAGGAAAGGACACACATGCCGTGTTCTGAGCTGGAGCCTCCCTAATCACGGTCTTCCACTTGCTGCCTACTCCTCCCTAGAACCGAACCCAAAGCAGTCAGGGATGGGATCTTCCCAACCTTTACAAATGTGTTTTTGTAGTGCTTATATACCGTTAAGCCAATTTTATCTGGGGCTTGTTTTTTTTCTTCTCCCTCTTTAGTTCCCTTGTCTTTGGACTCATTTAATTAATGGATTAATGCTTTCCACAGTATTTATTGAGCACCGTGATGTTGGAAGGAGGAGCTTTTGTTTGATGGGGGGCAGGGCACCTGAGATGTGGAAGCCACCCCCCACTCCCCACCCCCAGAACTCTTTTCCTGCTTGGGTACAAAAGAAAGGAAGTGTTGAAACTGTCAGGGGGTAGTAATAATGGAGACATTTTTCCTTCTTGCAGAGCCTTCTCACTTACCCAAGCTCCCGTGCTTGCTTGTTTGGTTGCATGAGTGCGTGCGGCACTGTGGAAAGGAAAAGATGGGTCTTCGTCTAGACTTAGATTTTGGCATCACCCCTTACCAGCCACGTGATCTTACAGCAGTGTGGGAAGGATGTCACCTGCCTTCCAAAGGCCATGGTGTGGGTTACATGGGGTGGTGTGTGTGACGTGCCCAGCAGGGTGACCGTACTCGGGAGGCCCTTGCTGATGGGGACATACCGTGTCTTCTTCCTCGGCGCCTCATTCTGTCTTCCTTCGGTGTCACTGCAATAACTCCCCAGTCAGATTTGGGGAAATCAGTAGAGGTTGTAATCCTCGTGGCCCCTGCTTTGCCCCCCCCAAGGTCGTGTTGCACTGTCCGATGGTCGTCTCCAGATAAGCTGCTGAAATACAAGCAGCGCATGCCGGCGATTCAGTTACCGTTGCCAGCTGGGTCCACCCAGCAGATTCGGTGGGGGGTTCCTGGGCCTGGGACAGAGTTAACGGGCTGGTGCTTCGGGAGGGGTCTGCTGTGTGTGACCCCTAGCATGGGTGTTGGCAAGGGGCCATTTTCCTGAATTTCTTCATTTCTTTAGGTATTTACTTATGTTTCTTGCAGATGATCATTCATCTGATCATCGGGATAATAGTAATGATTTAAAGACACTTTTTTATGAAGTGAATTAACTTCACTGCTTTTCCCCCGGTCACCATACCCATGTGTTTTATACATGTCACCATGTAGGACTCCCTATTACTCAGTCACAGCAAGAGGAAGCCACTTGCCTGAGGTCACACACGAGTTCACAGGCCGGGATTGGAACACAGCCTGTCTGACTCAGCCATTTCTCCAAAGGAAGAAGAGATTTGGTGTCAGTGGGTAGGTTTTCCTTCTGGAATGGGAGGGCCGAAGGGAAGGCAGATACGCCTTTACCTGAGACTGAGTGAGACTGAGCCGGAAACACTAAGCAGCTGAGTTCTGTTTATATGTCACGTCCCTCTGAGGAGGTCTCCAGGAGACTGATTCCTTCCGGGGCTTGAGTGAAGAAGAAAACAGTGCAGCCAAAAACTGCTCATGAGTTTAGGCCTCTGCAAGGCTGCCCTGATCTCGTATCCCTCATGCTGGAGTCGACGGTTCACATTCCCTCTTTTCCCCGTCTTCCTTTTTAGGATGTGAAATCTTTCCAGTTTGTAAAACACTCAGGGCACCTGCATCGTGTGTTTGATGGAAACCACCAGTCGGAGCCTCTCCGGGCATCCTCCTGCCTCATTCAGGACCTATCCTGTCCTGTGGGGACAGGGACGGCCTCTTGAGGAAACACCTATGGTTCAGATGCCTTTGTGGGCAGCAGGGGCCCGCAGGGGCTAGTTGGGAATGTGACGGTTGTTTTAGAAACAGGTTGCTAGAAAGCTCTGGCTTGGCCCAGCCTTTTTGGAGACTAATTGTGGAAAATCTATCCAGAGCCTTAAATAAATTCCACTTTGTGAGTTTGTAATTCATCTTCTAGGACATAATCTGAAATTGGCCTGAGCTTTATGCTCAAAGATGTTCTTCCCAGCATTACATATAAGAGCAAGAAATTGGAAGCCACCCAAATAAAGCACATTAAGGTATTTGTATAGCCCATCCTTAAAACAATATTTCTGAGGAAATTTTAAAAACATGAAAAATCACATAAATATAATGCTAAATGAAAAAATGGGGAAAATACTAGGAAGACAAAAATTTAATGTTAACAGCGGCTAACTTTAGGGGATGGGAATGTAGGTCACTTTCCGTTTCCTTTTATAGAGAAGGTGTTTTTCCCAAGGTTTTTTTCTTTCCCAATGTTATTTTCCAAAATAATGTCATGAACGTTAATAGTTTCCTCCACCCACCCCCCTGCAGTTACATAACAATCAAAACACATCTCCAGCAAGGAAGTTCTCACTCCTCATTTGGGGAGCTGGCTGCCCAGCTGAGGCATGAAGATGTGGTCAGCTCATGCTGCTTGCTCCCTGAGCTCCTTCTCTCGGCACCGGGGGCTGCTTCCCAGGAGCCAGCATTATGATTAGTATTTCACACAATCTTCATGTCTGTTGCCAGTTTGGGGTACTTCCTTCCACCCAAACTCATTTTAAAGTTTAGGGGCCAGGCTATTCTGTGACTTCGGGAGTTGAGGAAACATGAAAGAAATCTGCCTTCTTTCTATTTGTTTAAATATTAAAACATTCAAAATATTTTTCCCCTTCTTTCAGATAACCAGAACACAACAGACTCTCTATTGGTGTGCTTCATGCTAATGGACAGGGCAGATTTTTTTTAAAGGTTTTATTTATTTAAAATATAAATAGAGAGAGGGATCACAAGTAAGCAGAGAGGCAGGCAGAGAGAGAGGGAGAAGCAGGCTCTCCGCTGAGCAGAGAGCCCAATACAGGGCTCGAGCCCAGGACCCTGAGATCGTGACCTGAGCTGAAGGCAGAGGCTTAACCCACTGAGCCACCCACGTGCCTCTGGACAGGGCAGATTTTAAAGAAGTATTTAAATAGCTCTTGGAAAATGGTTATTCATTTGTTTTATAGTAGAAAACCAAGCCTGTGTCTTGTGGCTGAGCATAGCATTTGATGACCAGCAGAAAAAAGAACATTCCAAAGTCAAACTTGGAAGTGCTGTCATCTGCAAGTTCTGTTTCATTTGGTGGGGTGTGTGTGGCCTCATAGATACAGGTGGATCCTGGTTGGGTTACTCTCCTCTGAGTCTCAGTCTACTTGTCTTCACGAAGGGCTTAGGAGTGCCTCTCATTCACATAAGTAGTTGCTACATGAGTGCTTCCCTCTGTCAGTTGTGAAGATGGCTGAACCTTCCCCGTACCCTTAGAAGATAGTTTGGGGTTAGGGCATGGGGCCTGGGCATGGGGTCCAGACTGTAAAGCTGAGGGACTGGCCATGAAGACTTTCCATGAAGTCTGGGACTGGCGTGTCAAGATTAGTGGTGAGAGAGCCCTTTGAGAAACTGGGAAAGCTCTGGCCCTTTTCCCCAGCAAAATGTACATGACGGTTTCACCAGACCTTCAAGAAGCAACAGTGGCCTGGCTAGGCATGGGTGATGGGCCGATCTGTGTGGCCTCATCGCTTTTCTGGGAGGGCTTGAAATGTGGGGCTCTGATATCCATGTGGGTAGGTCTGTGCCGTATCCAGGAGAACGACTGAGAAAGTTTGTCTCTGCCTCTGCTTGTTGGTGTGAGAGTCTGTATCTAAGGGAAAAATAAAAGGGAAGCTAAACTCATTTATAGTTCATTGTCTTCGAGCGCCCGTGTGCGTGCACGCACACACACACACGATCCCAGATCATTTGTAAAGGTTCTGAGCAAAATGAAATTGTTTATTTTTGATTAACAGAATGATGGACATAAATACAAGATTTTTCTTGGCTTAGGTCTCAACATGCATATTTTCTGATTCTACTACATATGTAGAATTTTTGTGTAAAACAAAAGTGAGTTGGTATGTATATGGGTGGGATGTGAGCTGTGATACAAGAACACAGTGGCCCTTTGTATAGTTTTTAAATACAAAGTTTTTTTTTTTTCTTTTTCCTGATCATAAAACTATTATAGATCTATTTCGGAAAATTTGAATAATAGGCAAAACCATAAGAACAAAAATGGTCATCTGGTTTACGTGGCTGAAATTACACATTGCCTGTAATTTTTTTCTGCTGTTTTATAAATTTAACATTATATCCAAAGCATTTTCCCCATACCATTAATCACTTTATGTAAACACTGTTTTTTTTCAAGCCTGTAGGAGTGCCATTTATGAATATAGTTTCTTTAGGCTTGTGGGTGTTGCCACAGGCATATAAGCTTTGACTCAGAAAAAACCTGCCTTCAAAACCTGTGTCTGTTGTTTCCTGACCTGGTTGACCTCTGGAGCCTAGGTTTCCTTATCTGTGAAATGGGGACAGAATGAGTCCCTTGTGGGGTTGCCGAGTGGCCTCAGTGAGAGTGGAGTAAAGAGCCTTGCACACTGGCAGGTTCCAACTAATGGTAGCTGCTGTTCATTATTGGTGGTGACGGGGGTGCTATCTTACAGCTCCCCGGGAAGAGTTCAGAACAAGCAGCCCAGCTCTGGTCTCATTTTTTTTAAACAAACTCTTTTTTTCTGTAGCTATGATGCCTTCTCTTGCATTTTCCCCCTTTGTGTTGGGTGTTTATGGAAGCTGCTTTACATCCTTTTTGCAGTAAGGCAGATATAAATAAATAAACACTTAACCATTCCCTCTAGTGTCGGACATTTAGCTTGGTCTGATTACTTGCTGTCGTAAATAACATTGCACAGAATATCTCTGTGCATCACAGTCTGTCCCCAGCTGGGCTATTTCCCGGGGCTAGAATCCTGGCAGTGGTATTTCAGGCTAGAGGACGTACACATTTTGACACCTCTGATCCAGATGGTCAGGTAGCTTCTTAGCAGTCTTGACCACAGAACACTCCCAAGAGCCATCATAGGAGAGAGGACCCACGTCCCCGGCTCCTTGACGTCCCGGGAGCTGTAGCTTTCTTTTCAAGCCCCTCCCCGCCGAGGCCCAGGAGAGCAGCCACCTGATGCTCACCTGGCTGCTGGGCTGTGTGTCATGATGGGTAAATGGAGCTCTGGCCTGAGGTTGGCTCTGGCCTCCCCCGCCCTTTTGGTAAATCTTATTTCTGATGGGAAGGCAGTCCTGTCGCCAGCCAGTCCTGCCTGCCTCGGCTGCCCCCTCTGCTAAACAATGAGCACATTCAGACCCAACTCGTGTTTTCAGTTATTAAAAAACGGAGCCGTCTGTCTCTGCCTGTGACTTTAATCTTTAAGCCTTTATTCCCTCTCCCCCATCCCCCTTCCCCTAACCTTTTGTTTGTGCAGTTCCGAGCTCCGGGATATGTGGGTCCAAGAGTTTCTGAATGTATTGTGCCCTGCCCTGGCAGCTACAGATGGTTGTAGCCCTGAGCGATGTTATTTCAGAGTAGGCAGGAGGGGGAGGACTGCGGACCAGAGGGAAGGAGAAACTGAGAGGCCGGTTCCCCTTGCCTCCAGCAGTCATTTGGACTTCACAAAAATGATTTATTTTTATATCGCTCTGGAGTGAGTGCCGCAACTCCCTTCTTTCCCCATTTCCAAGTTTGGTAGACACCAGTTGTCTTGGAGTTGCTTAGTCTTAAACTTTATGTCTTCCTGTGGCCTCTTAGCATTTCCTCCTGGGAAGTAGTTCTTACGGGTGAATTATATATATGTATATTTCAAAAAAAAAAAAAAAAGCACAAATCCCAAGGAAGGATCTTTAGTGATAATCTCAAGTCCCCTAAACATAATCAGAAAGTACAGAACACAAAAGGTCTTCAAGAAAGGACACTCTTCTGGCAGCATTTGGGTCGGGAGTGTCTTCTAGCACAGGGCCGGCCAGAAAGTTGGATGTGAAAAACCAGCAGAGGGGCGGAGGACCTGGCTGGCAGAGAACACGGATGCCAGGTCTCTTGTGGAAAGACACTGGAGCCTGAAACGACCTGGGGTAAGGCTGTGCTGAGGGCACTCGTGCCTAAAGAAGGCTCTTTCTCGCAAATGCAGCACTCCTCCTTCTCAGCCTGCCTTTGCCGCTTCCTCCCAAGGGTCCCACCAAGGCCAGTGGGTGCACTTAGAACCTGGGCGTGGAGGGGCAGGCCTTAAGGGAAGCTCAGAGGAAGGAGACCTTTTCTTAGGCTTTTTTTTTTCTTTTTACATATGCATTTTTACACGGGAACACACCCTGTTTGTTTTTAAACTTTTTTTTCCTGACTACAAAGTTCCTGTAACATTCTAGCATTTCATAAATGCTTTCAGACAGAAAGCCTCCCCAACCCAACAGATGGGTTGGTGCATATTGGCTTTTTTCATACAGACCTGTATTTACCTCATATTAATGTGTTAATATTATCATTTTTAAGCATATTTTTAGATTTTACAGAGGGGCTATCTGTACTACACCTGCTCTCTTGCACTTTGCTATTTCACTGCCTAACAATATCGTAGACATCTTCCCACAGGCGTTCAGATAGTTTAGATTCAGTCTGTTTTAGTGGCTACAGGATATTCCCTTGGGTGCATGTACCATTCAGCCACACTTAAGGGGCGACCACTTAGGGTGTCTCTTACCTTTTGCTAGTGAACATACCTTTTTGCACCCTGGTGGGAATATTTCTGAGGGTTTCTGTCTTATAAGTGGAAATTGCTCGGGTAATTACATTAAAAAAATTTTTTTAAAAGATTTTATTTATTTATTTGACAGACAGAGATACAAGTAGGCAGAGAGGCAGGTAGAGAGAGAGGAGGGAAGCAGGCTCCCTGCTGAGCAGAGAACCCGATGCGGAGGCTCGATCCCAGGACCCTGGGATCATGACCTGAGCTGAAGGCAGAAGCTTTAACCCACTGAGCCACCCAGGCTCCCCTGGGGTAATTACATTTTAACAGATATTGCCAACCACCCCCACAGCTCCTCAAAGGTCGAACTCTTTATATTTGTTTTATAAAAATAATATTTTAAGTGAGTTGCCTTCAGGGAAAAGGAAGGCTTTGTCTAAAATCTCAGAGCTTCATTTATCTTATGATTCTCTGTGTGCCCTGACACACCGTCACACACACCTGGGTTTGCAAACTTGAATTGAAAAGCCCAGCGTGCAAGGTGAGTGACCTTTTATGTATTCATCCTATATTTATTGTGTGTCTGCTGTGTGGCAAACTTCAATTCTGTGGTGACAAACAAGAGGGGAAAAAATTGGTGTGATCACTGGGCTTTGGGCATGTGCAGTGGAACTTTTCGAAGCTCGCCAGGGGATTCTGATGTGTGCACAGGCTTGGGAACCACTGCTGTAAAAAGTTCTCTTTGCCCCTTCCCCACTCCCCAAGACAATCACTCTTGTGATTTTTGCCACTGTAGAGTAGTTTTTCCTGTTCTAGGAGTTGGTTAGTGGAATCATAGGGTATGTACTCTTTTACTCATAATGAGATTCATGCATGTTGTTATGGGTATATAGTTTGTTCCTTTGTAATGCCAATCCATTTGATGAATATCCTACCATTTGTTTCTCCTTTCTCCTATTGGTAGATACCTGGGTTGTTTGCACTTTTGTGCTGCTGCGGATATGCTTGTTCATCTCTTTTTGTAGATACCTGTTTTTAGTTCTATTTGGTAAATTCCTGGGAGTGGAATTACTGGGGCAGAGGGTGGGTATATGTTTCATTTCATAAGAAGCTGCCAGAGTTTTTCCCTAAGTGGTTGTGCCATTTTACACTCCTTCCAGTGGTATGAGAGTTACTGTGTACTGCATCCTTGACAATTTTGTATTCTGGTCTTTAGAGTTTAAAATTCTGGAAGGTATGTGGTGGTACCTCCCTGTGTTTTAAATTTGTATTTCCCTGATGACTAGTAATATTGAATACTTTTCAATATGTTTATTGGCTATCTGTGTATGTTCTTTTATGAAGCATCTTTTAAATCTTTTGCCCATTTTAAATTGGGTTAAAAGGTTTTTTTTAAATTATTGAGTTAGGGGTTTCTAGGTGGCTTAGTTGGTTAAATGTTTCTGCCTTCGGCTCAGGTCATGATCCCAGGATCCTGGGAGTCCTGTATTGGGCTCTCTGCTTAGTGGGGAGTCTGCTTTTCCCTCTCCCTCTGCCCCCACCATGCCCTCTCTCTCTCTCTCTTAAAGAAATAAAATCTTTTTTTTTTTTTTTAAAGATCTTATTTATTTATTTGACAGAGATCACAAGCAGGCAGAAAGGCAGGCAGAGAGAGAGGGGGAAGCAGGCTCCCTGCTGAGCAGAGAACCCGATGCGGGGCTCGATCCCAGGACCCTGGGATCATGACCTGAGCCGAAGGCAGAGGCCTAACCCACTGAGCCACCCAGGTGCCCCAAGAAATAAAATCTTTAAAAAAATTCTTCCATTATAGGAGTTCTTTATTTAACATGTTTACCAGTCCTTTGTCAGATATATATTTTGTAATGATCTGTGGCTTGCCTGTTTGTCTTCTTGATGTCTTTTAATAAGCAAAAGTTATAAATTTTGATTCATTCTAATCATTTCTTTTTCTTTTATGGCTATCACTTTCTGTGTCCTGTTTAAGAAATCTTTGCTATTGCTGTGAAGGCATTCTACTCTTTTTCTTTTTTCTTTTTTTTTTTTTAATTTTATTTTTTATAAACACATATTTTTATCCCCAGGGGTATAGGTCTGCGAATCGCCAGGTTTACACACTTCACAGCACTCACCATAGCACATACCCTCCCCAATGTCCATAACCCCACCCTCCTCTCCCAACCCCCCTCCCCCTAGCAACCCTCAGTTTCTTTTGTGAGATTAAGAGTCACTTATGGTTTGTCTCCCTCCCAATCCCATCTTGTTTCATTTACTCTTCTCCTACCCCCTTAACCCCCCCATGTTGCATCTCCTCTCCCTCATATCAGGGAGATCATATGATAGTTGTCTTTCTCCGATTGACTTATTTCGCTAAGCATGATACCCTCTAGTTCCATCCACGTCGTCGCAAATGGCAAGATTTCATTTCTTTTGATGGCTGCATAGTATTCCATTGTGTATATATACCACATCTTCTTTATCCATTCGTCTGTTGATGGACATCTAGGTTCTTTCCATAGTTTGGCTATTGTAGACATTGCTGCTATAAACATTCGGGTGCACGTGCCCCTTCGGATCACTACGTTTGTATCTTTAGGGTAAATACCCAGCAGTGCAATTGCTGGGTCATAGGGTAGTTCTATTTTCAACATTTTGAGGTACCTCCATGCTGTTTTCCAGAGTGGTTGCACCAGCTTGCATTCCCACCAACAGTGTAGGAGGGTTCCCCTTTCTCCGCATCCTCGCCAGCATCTGTCATTTCCTGACTTGTTAATTTTAGCCATTCTGACTGGTGAGGTGATATCTCATTGTGGTTTTGATTTGTATTTCCCTGATGCCGAATGATGTGGAGCACTTTTTCATGTGTCTGTTGGCCATCTGGATGTCTTCTTTGCAGAAATGTCTGTTCATGTCCTCTGCCCATTTCTTGATTGGATTATTTGTTCTTTGGGTGTTGAGTTTGCTAAGTTCTTTATAGATTTTGGACACTAGCCCTTTATCTGATATGTCATTTGCAAATATCTTCTCCCATTCTGTCAGTTGTCTTTTGGTTTTGTTAACTGTTTCCTTTGCTGTGCAAAAGCTTTTGATCTTGATAAAATCCCAATAGTTCATTTTTGCCCTTGCTTCCCTTGCCTTTGGTGATGTTCCTAGGAAGATGTTGCTGCGGCTGAGGTCGAAGAGGTTGCTGCCTGTGTTCTCCTCAAGGATTTTGATGGATTCCTTTCTCACATTGAGATCCTTCATCCATTTTGAGTTTATTTTCGTGTGTGGTGTAAGGAAATGATCCAATTTCATTTTTCTGCATGTGGCCGTCCAATTTTCCCAACACCATTTATTGAAGAGGCTGTCTTTTTTCCATTGGACATTCTTTCCTGCTTTGTTGAAGATGAGTTGACCATAGAGTTGAGGGTCCATTTCTGGGCTCTCTATTCTGTTCCATTGATCTATGTGTCTGTTTTTGTGCCAGTACCATGCTGTCTTGATGATGACAGCTTTGTAATAGAGCTTGAAGTCCGGAATTGTGATGCCACCAACTTTGGCTTTCTTTTTCAATATTCCTTTGGCTATTCGAGGTCTTTTCTGGTTCCATATAAATTTTAGGATTATTTGTTCCATTTCTTTGAAAAAAATGGGTGGTACTTTGACAGGAATTGCATTAAATGTGTAGATTGCTTTAGGTAGCATAGACATTTTCACAATATTTATTCTTCCAATCCAGGAGCATGGAACATTTTTCCATTTCTTTGTGTCTTCCTCAATTTCTTTCATGAGTATTTTATAGTTTTCTGTGAATAGATTCTTAGTCTCTTTGGTTAGGTTTATTCCTAGGTATCTTATAGTTTTGGGTGCAATTGTAAATGGGATGGACTCCTTAATTTCTCTTTCTTCTGTCTTGTTGTTGGTGTAGAGAAATGCAACTGATTTCTGTGCATTGATTTTATATCCTGACACTTTACTGAATTCCTGTACAAGTTCTAGCAGTTTTGGAGTGGAGTCTTTTGGGTTTTCCACATATAGTATCATATCATCTGCAAAGAGTGATAGTTTGACTTCTTCTTTGCCAATTTGGATGCCTTTAATTTCCTTTTGTTGTCTAATTGCTGAGGCTAGGACTTCTAGTACTATGTTGAATAGCAGTGGTGATAACGGACATCCCTGCCGTGTTCCTGACCTTAGCGGAAAAGCTTTCAGTTTTTCTCCATTGAGAATGATATTTGCAGTGGGTTTTTCATAGATGGCTTTGATAATATTGAGGTATGTGCCGTCTATCCCTACACTTTGAAGAGTTTTGATCAGGAAGGGATGCTGTACTTTTTCAAATGCTTTTTCAGCATCTATGGAGAGTATCATATGGTTCTTGTTCTTTCTTTTATTAATGTGTTGTATCACATTGGTTGATTTGCGGATGTTGAACCAGCCTTGCAGCCCTGGAATAAATCCCACTTGGTCGTGGTGAATAATCCTTTTAATGTACTGTTGAATCCTATTGGCTAGTATTTTGGCGAGAATTTTTGCATCTGTGTTCATCAAGGATATTGGTCTGTAGTTCTCTTTTTTGATGGGATCCTTGTCTGGTTTTGGGATCAAGGTGATGCTGGCCTCATAGAATGAGTTTGGAAGTTTTCCTTCCATTTCTATTTTTTGGAACAGTTTCAGGAGAATAGGAATTAGTTCTTCTTTAAATGTTTGGTAGAATTCCCCCGGGAAGCCATCTGGCCCTGCGCTTTTGTTTGTTTGGAGATTTTTGATGACTGTTTCAATCTCCTTACTGGTTATGGGTCTGTTCAGGCTTTCTATTTCTTCCTGGTTCAGTTGTGGTAGTTTATATGTCTCTAGGAATGCATCCATTTCTTCCAGATTGTCAAATTTGTTGGCGTAGAGTTGCTCATAGTATGTTCTTATAATTGTCTGTATTTCTTTGGTGTTTGTTGTGATCTCTCCTCTTTCATTCATGTTTTTATTTATTTGGGTCCTTTCTCTTTTCCTTTTGTAAGTCTGGCCAGGGGTTTATCAATCTTATTAATTCTTTCAAAGAACCAGCTCCTAGTTTCGTTGATTTGTTCTATTGTTTTTTTGGTTTCTATTTCATTGATTTCTGCTCTGATCTTTATGATTTCTCTTCTCCTGCTGGGTTTAGGGTTTCTTTCTTGTTCTTTCTCCAGCTCCTTTAGGTGTAGGGTTAGGTTGTGTACCTGAGACCTTTCTTGTTTCTTGAGAAAGGCTTGTACCGCTATATATTTCCTCTCAGGACTGCCTTTGTTGTGTCCCACAGATTCTGAACCGTTGTGTTTTCATTATCATTTGTTTCCATGAATTTTTTCAATTCTTCTTTAATTTCCTGGTTGACCCATTCATTCTTTAGAAGGATGCTGTTTAGTCTCCATGTATTTGGGTTCTTTCCAAATTTCCTCTTGTTATTGAGTTCTAGTTTCAGACCATTGTGGTCTGAAAATATGCAGGGAATGATCCCAATCTTTTGATACCAGTTGAGACTTGATTTAGGACCAAGAATGTGATCTATTCTGGAGAATGTTCCATGTGCACTAGAGAAGAATGTGTATTCTGTTGCTTTGGGATGAAATGTTCTGAATATATCTGTGATGTCCATCTGGTCCAGTGTGTCATTTAAGGCCTTGATTTCCTTGTTGATCTTTTGCTTGGATGATCTGTCCATTTCAGTGAGGGGAGTGTTAAAATCCCCTACTATTATTGTATTATTGTCTATGTGTTTCTTTGATTTTGTTATTAATTGGTTTATATAGTTGGCTGCTCCCACATTAGGGGCATAGATATTTAAAATTGTTAGATCTTCTTGTTGGATAGTTCCTTTGAATATGATATAGTGTCCTTCCTCATCTCTTATTATAGTCTTTGGCTTAAAATCTAATTGATCTGATATAAGGATTGCCACTCCTGCTTTCTTCTGATGTCCATTAGCATGGTAAATTCTTTTCCACCCCCTCACTTTAAACCTGGAGGTGTCTTCGGGTTTAAGATGAGTTTCTTGTAGGCAACATATAGATGGGTTTTGTTTTTTGATCCATTCTGATACCCTGTGTCTTTTGATTGGGGCATTTAGCCCATTAACATTCAGGGTAAGTATTGAGAGATATGAATTTAGTGCCATTGTATTGCCTGTAAGGTGACTGTTATTGTATATTGTCTCTGTTTCTTTCTGATCTACTACTTTTAGGGTCTCTCTTTGCTTAGAGGACCCCTTTCAATATTTCCTGTAGAGCTGGTTTGGTATTTGCAAATTCTTTCAGTTTTTGTTTGTCCTGGAAGCTTTTAATCTCTCCTTCTATTTTCAATGATAGCCTAGCTGGATATAGTATTCTTGGCTGCATGTTTTTCTCATTTAGTACTCTGAATATATCATGCCAGCTCTTTCTGGCCGGCCAGGTCTCTGTGGATAAGTCTGCTGCCAATCTAATATTTTTACCATTGTACGTTACAGACTTCTTTTCCCGGGCTGCTTTCAGGATCTTTTCTTTGTCACTAAGACTTGTAAATTTTACTATTAGGTGACGGGGTGTGGACCTATTCTTATTGATTTTGAGGGGGGTTCTCTGAACCTCCTGGATTTTGATGCTTGTTCCCTTTGCCATATTGGGGAAATTCTCTCCAATAATTCTCTCCAATATACCTTCTGCTCCCCTCTCCGTTTCTTCTTCTTCTGGAATCCCAGTTATTCTAATGTTGTTTCGTCTTATGGTGTCACTTATCTCTCGAATTCTCCCCTCGTGGTCCAGTAGCTGTTTGTCCCTCTTTTGCTCAGCTTCTTTATTCTCTGTCATTTGGTCTTCTATATCGCTAATTCTTTCTTCTGCCTCATTTATCCTAGCAGTGAGAGCCTCCATTTTTGATTGCACCTCATTAATAGCTTTTTTGATTTCAACTTGGTTAGATTTTAGTTCTTTTATTTCTCCAGAAAGGGTTTTTATATCTCCCGAGAGGGTTGCTTTAATATCTTCCATGCCTTTTTCAAGCCCGGCTAGAACCTTGAGAATCGTCATTCTGAACTCTATATCTGACATATTACCAATGTCTGTATTGATTAGGTCCCTAGCCTTTGGTACTGCTTCTTGTTCTTTTTTTTGTTGTGAATTTTTCCGCCTTGTCATTTTGTCCAGATAAGAGTATATGAAGGAGCAAGTAAAATACCAAAAGGGTGGCAACAACCCCAGGAAAATATGCTTTCAGATAGTGGTTGATTTTCTGTTTCTAGAATTGCTGTTCTTCTTCTCTTCAATCTCCCATTGGATTTGTAGGTGTTTGCAATCTTTAGATAAGCTATTTAGCTGATCTCCCGCTACCTGAAGTAGTCTCAGCTGCTACTTCTCCGCCATCTTGACTCCTCCTCCTCCTACTCTTTTTCTTTCTGAAGGGTTTATGGCTTTAGCTTTTACATTTAGGTCTATATCCACCTTGAAATAATTTTTGTATATAATATGGGGGGGGAGCAAAGTTGATTTTTTTTCATACGGCTCTCCAGTTGTTCCAGTTCATGAAAGTCTTTCCTTTTTTCATTGACTAGTTTTCTTATTGAACAGTTTTGTTGCTTTTGTTGAAAAGCAACATTTTAAGTGTGGGTCTATTTCTGGACTCTGTTCTGTTTCATTGATCTGTTTGTCTATCCTTGTACCAATACCACACTGTCTTTGCTGTAAGCAGCTTTATAAAGTTAGTTTTGAAGCCTAGTAGTGAAAGTCCTCCAATTTCGTTCTTTTTAAAGATTGTTTTAAATGTTCTAGGTCCTTTGCATTTTCATATAAATATTAGAAGTAGATTTTCAGTTTCTGCACACACCCACACACCCACCCTGGGTTTATTATTAGAATTACATTGACTTTATAGCTCAGGCTGGGAGGAATTGATTCATAGCAATATTGAATTTTCCAGTCTATGAAATTTATTTAGGTTTTCTTCTTTCTTTCTTTTTTTTTTTAAAGATTTGATTTATTTATTTAACAGAGAGAGACACAGCGAGAGAGGGAACAGAAGCAGGGGGAGTGGGAGAGTGAGAGGCAAGCTCCCTGCTAAGCAGGGCGCCTGATGTGGGGTTCAATCCCAGGACCCTGGGATCATGACCTGAGCAGAAAGCAGACGCTTAATGACTAAGCCACCCAGGAGCCCCTAGGTTTTCTGTAAGCATAGTTTTGTAGTTGTTAGTACAGAGATCGTATACATATTTTGTTGAATTTATTCCGAAGTGTCTTACATTTTTTGATGCTCTTGTAAATTATTTTTATTTGTTGCTAACGTGTTATCATAATTAGTTTATGTATATTGATTTTGTTTCTTGAAACGTTGCCAAATGCTATTAGTCCTACTAGTTATGTAGACTTTTTAGATTTTCAAGATAAATAACCAACCATGTCACCTGTGGATAAGATAGTTTTGCATCTTCCTTTCTAATCTTTGTGTTTTTTAATTCTTTTTCTTGCCTTATTGCACGGTCTAGAACTTCCAGTAAAATGTTGAATAGAAGTGATGACAGTGGACTTCTTGGCCTTGTTTGGATCATGGAAGAGAAAGTACTCCATATTTCTCTGTGAAATATGATGTCAACCATGAATTTGTCATAGATGTCCTTTATTGTGTTGAGGAAGTTCCTTTCTATTCCTAGTTTGCCGAACATTTATCTTGTATAGTTGTTGAATTTTGTCAACTGTTCTTTCTGTGTGTTTTGAAATGATCATAATTTTCCTTCTATTAATATAGTGAATTACAGTGACTGATTTTTTTTATATTAAACATAAGAAGCTGTAAGTTTCCCTTGAAGTATTGCTCTGTAGCATGGTTTTAATGGGTTGATCTAGATTTTTATTTTTCAGGAGTGGATTATTTTGCCCATGGATTAGCCAATAGGTGGATTACAGATTGTAGCCGGTCAGAATGCACGGTTATGCCCGAAAAGTGGAAGTTTGAGATAGGAAAACAGCAGGAATGGCAGGGCTTTTGTTTGTTCCATCTCTGACATTCTAGTGGAATTTGTTGGCGAAGTATGATCTGATTTTATTTTTAGCCATTTAGTAAAGCTTACCTTATGGGGAAGACCATGTCATCCACATTTGTCTTTAGGTATGCCCTAATTCATGGTCTTGGATTATGGTAGGCTATTTCTTTAAAGCGATGACATTGTTTCCAGTTGGGCAGAGGAAGGTTGAGTGCTGGAAGATACCATAGGAAGGGGATGGACACCGGTCCAGGGACTAAGGGAAATGAAGGTCAGCCAGCATTATCACCATCACTTCTTGTGTTCTAGGCACTGACCAGATGCTGTGCACTATTAACATGTAATCCTCTCATCGGCTCGTGATTCAGTTACAGCTGAGGAAATATAGGCCCCTGGGGATTAGATTATCCATCAGAGGTGACATAGTGACCAAAATGGGTCTAGAGCCCAGGTCTGCCAGACTTCAAAGCTGTTGGACTTTTCCCAGGTAACATCTACCCTTTCATATTGTGGAATATCAGAACATCTGAATTTTGGAGAGAATCTTTGAGCTTTAAGGATAAAGTTGTAGCAGAGTTCCCAAGATAATCCATTAGTTGATACCATCTATCTTAGTGATTTAATAATAGAGCTGCTGTTACACTTGGCCTGTTGAATGCCAAGCTTGGTGCTCCATAAGATAGGAGAAAACCTAGTTTTTAGAATAAGTCAGTAATCGCAGGAATTCTTAGCATGAAATGTGGTTGCCAAATGTAAATGAGACCCCAGAATTATTTACTTGTGGGATATGGTTCTTTAAGCAGGCCATAAAGCAGATCTGTGAGGTGAGGCCTATTTTCTCGACGACTTCCATATTGCAGAATCGGGTGATACATTCTCAAGGAACAAATCCTTCGTTGAGTGTGGTTAACTTTGATAAGGAAAGAATGTGGAAGATTCCACAGGATAGTGGGATAGGAGTGTTAGGAGGACCGGCTCTACCCTGTACCATACTGCCTGGGTTTGCACCATCACTTGCTTTGTTCTGTGATCTTGGCCCGGTGACGTAAAAATTTGTGCTTTAGTTTTACTGTCTGTAAAATAGGGAGAAAAATGTTTACCTATTTAGAATAATCATTGTGAGGATTAATGAATTAGCATGTATGTAAAGTGCTTAAAGCCTGGTGCATAGTCCACTCTCTCCCTGAACATTAGTTATTATTATTGTTATGTATACTACTATTTCTGTAAGTATAATTGTGACACTTAACTTCTTAATCTTCAGCAGGATCTCCTTGCCCGCTTTAGTTTGGTCAGCCCAACCAAGAATTGCCCCAAGCTAGGTGTTCCCCTCCTTCTCCTTGTGTAAGGCAGGGCAGGACTCTATTCAGAATTTTTCCCAGTACCAAACAGTGCCACATGCTTAGGTGGCCTCCCTGGAGTTGCTTTGCTGAATCATTATCTGTTGTTAAAGAATAAACTGCTCTTTGCCACCTCCTCCCCTGGGAGCATCTGTGCAGCCACGCGTGTGTTAGAAACAGGGTTGGACAGCCCCTCCACCCCCTAGCAGTGGGAGATGAGTGGCTGGCCCCATCTGGAGGTACCCCTGCCCTCCAAGTGCATTTTAAGTGTGCCAAACAGTCTGCATGTGATGAAGACTTTCCCAGGCTCTGGAGAAATCCACCTGGTGAGTTTTGCCTGACCAGGTAACAGATCAAAACTTAATTATAAAAGGCAGGTTTAATCTAGATGATCATGAAAGGAAAAGAGCACACACAGTTGTCCCACTTCCCTAGAAGGTACTATTGTTCCATGATAGCCTTTCCCTGGAAGACCTTTTCAGTTTGAAGCTGTAGGTTGTCCAGCAGGTTGGATTTGTTGCTTGCTAATTTTGTATGATTTGACACATAGTTGGTACCGAAGAAGAGTTGGTTGCAAGAATAACTTAAAATTCATTAAAATAAGGGATGCGGCCCCTTCCTCCCTTCGTTTATCCCTCTGTTTAGTCACTTACTAATGCATTCATGGGTTTGTGTGTTCATCTGTTCCCCCCGCATTTCTTACTCCCCTCCCTCCTCTGAGCCAGATAGGACCTAAGCAGAGCTCAGGGACTCAGATGTATGTAACAAGACCCCAGCCCTGGTGGAGATTTTCCAGTGCTGCTGAGCAGCCTGTCAGCAGAGGGGAGAGCCCCGGGCAGGGAGGAGCAGGGGCTGAACCCCTGCAGATCTGGGATGATGGAGGGGTGCCTTCCAGCAGCACATTTAATGCCAGCCTAGTGAAATCTGCCTAATAAAAGAGTCCCCAAACCCTAGCAGGTGGTCTGCTGATTTGGGGCAATATTCGTCTGTAAGGAGCTTTGTCCTGTAAACATTTTATTAGACCATAAAGTTGCCTTTACCCTCTCCCACATTTACTAATGCCAAAGAAGGCTGAGCATACGCTTCCATTTTTATGAAACTCTTGCTTTTCCAGAGGCTTATTCTTCCACCTAATTTATTCTGTGTCCTCATCCCACAGATCTGGTTTAATTTGCTTGACTGGGATAACTGTCTGCAAGGGAGGGTTTTCCTGGACTAGGGAGATGAGCTTGATAACTTCCGGAGGCCCCTGCCCGCTGAGGAATTTGGGAGTACAGTACAATTATATGCCTCTTAAAAATGATTCTTCTTGTAAAAAAAATTACTGATAGCACAGCATTTTGGGAGTGGAGTGGGGTGTCCCCAAGTGTACCAGCCCATTTGGAACATGTCTTTGTCTTTGTTCTCCTTTTTCAAGTAGACATAATGACTCTGAGTATTTTACAATGCAGCATAATGCTGGTTTTCGGAATCCCTGCTAAAGATGTAGGGGGATAAATGCGAAGCTTAAATCACCCTAGTATTTAGTTTTGCATCTCTAGTGTTTCTTTAAGGAATATGGAACTGGACAAAGGAGTTGGGTTATATGAGACATTCTGGGGCACCTTTCTGGGAGGGATTGCCTGCAGAAATTAGGCAGAATCTTCCTTTCTTTTTGGCTTCCTAGTAGTGTTTATGAAGCCTGTGTTAGAATCCTCCTAGGTCTCCAGGAGGAGGCAGGAGTTCCTCAGTGTCGTTGGCTTGCTTGGAGGTATTGACCAGCCGTTAACCTTGAAAAATTATCCTTGTTTTTATCAGGCACGTTTTGAATCCGAGCATTAGAGGAGGGGGTGATGGGATATTCCCGTCTCTGCTGTGGGAATTAACTTGGCTTGGAGCATACCAGTCACTTCTGTCCACGTATGCATAGAACAGGAGTCTATGTGGAAAACTGAACCTCTTGAGAAAGGACGTGATGAGGGTTTGACATTAACAGCTGTGTAAAACAGGACTGCTACCGATAGTTTCTCTAGTGAGAAGACCTTTGGAGATGAGGGGCGGATGTAGATAAAGGTGGTTGCTTGGCTGGTGTTCTTTCTGATCCTCACGATGACGAGCAAGGTAGGTAGTTTTGGCTCCGTGTCGCCGATGAGCAAACAGGCGCAGAAAGTGCGGCACTGGAGTTGGAACACCATCTTCCTCCCTCTGCTTATCTCAGGGCTGGTCAGGAGACAGAATGGAGTAGGATCTAGACAAGGCTTTCCCCGCCCACTCAGAAGTCCACCTGCAAGGGGGCAGCTGGTCTGCTAGGAAGAGTGGTGGTGGGCAGGAGCCCGCACTAGGCTCAGGCTTGGCTCTCTGCACTTACACTGCCCCACATTTGAATGGGCCCCTCCACAGCCTGAGTTTAAGAAAATTGAATCTTTGAACATCCGAACAAGAAAAGAGTGCATTTATTACTATAATTCAGGACTTTTTGCTTAATTTTAAAACTCACCTTGAGTAAGAGCCTTATACAACCATGTTTAAAAATGGTGGGCCCTCCCTCCCTTGGTTTTCCTTCCCCTCTCTCTCTCCCTTCCTTTCAATTTATGAATCAGTTGTCATTTGACCTCAACTTCCCTTGAAAATGAGTGGGAGCTTGGGGAAGGTTCTGTGGAAGCAAGTCTCTGGAGTGCGTCACCTTTTTCTGTTGCCCCCCACGAAGTTTATTTTAACTGGGAACTGTGGAGAGGAGCCAACCTTGTTTGATTGTAGTGTCAAATGAACTCAAGTTTCCAGGGAGCCTGGGACTCTTGGGTGCCAAGTTAAGGGGTCCAGGACTTTTGGATCTGTAAAATCATAATCTCACAGAATCCTTTCCAAAACTACCTACCTCTCTCCTACAGACACATTCTTTACGCAAACATACACACGTGGATTTAAGCAAAATAAAGATAAAGTAAATTGGACCTTTGACTCAATGTGTCTATTGGCGTTTAAAGATAGAATGCAGGGCGCTGGCTAACAAAGCCTTTTTTCTTTGTTGTTGACAATTTGTGCTGAGCATTCCCCAGTTAGACCTGATAGTGCATGGATCGCTCAGTAAAGTTCTAGAGGAGGAGGTCCCTTTTAATGATCATTAAACCGTTCCCCGAGTATTTTTGACAGGTGCTGCAGACAGTTTCAATACTCTTCTGGCTGCTGAATGAGCTTATGGTCGGACTTCCAGGCCTACTATTTCTGGCACCCCATATCTCAGTTGTGACAAGGGTGCCAGGCTGATGGCAGCCACAGATCATCTGGGAAGTCAGCCTGCCTGTTCATCTCTTTTTCCTTTTTGGTAAACAATAGATTTCTTGTCTCAAGAGCCTGAATTGGCAGCACTGGGAAGACTCCAGGCAGTTGGGTTTTGGCTAAGTAGGAGAAAGTCATTTCAACAAGGCAGCTGTGACACCTGGGACTGCCTCACCCCTTTCTCTGTCACGCAGGTGTTCCAGCAAAAGCTCATATCCCCTTTGGAGACTCAACCACTGGTTGGTTGGACAGGTGGCCTTTTTGCCCCATTAGCACCCAGGTGTCGTGCTTGCAGATTTCACTCTAATAGAAACCAAAGTTCCTTGACCTCACTGAGCCTCACTGTTTCACTCTGTCCTCCCCCCTGCTTCCTTTTCTTCATCTGTCCATGTTCTCATGTGTTTTGGATGCCGCTAACTCAGGAGCAGAAAGGATGACTAAGATGGTCCCACTTTCAAGGGGCTCCCAGTCTGGAGGGAGAGGGACTTGCAGCCAGATAAGCTGTTTACTGAGTGCTGTGGGGGAGCGTCACCTTTACCTTGAGATATGTCAGGTCTAGTGCCTGTGCCCAAGGCGGTGTGTTGTCTGGATTGCCCTTGAAAATCCTTTTGGAAGGGGCCATGTTGAAGGTGAATCTCTTGTTTCTCAGCTCTGTGTGGGCCAGTTTTCCCCCAGTGTTGGAGTGGATTGCTCTGGCTGTGGTTGAGCATAGATGAAGTGGTTGGCTAATGGCTGAGAGCCATGCGAGAAATATCTGCCTTTTAAACACTAGAGTCTCAGCTCACCCAGTAAGATGGCCACCCTGTGAAAGGCCTGTGAGACCAGAGACAACTCAGGGATCACTTGGCACATCACCTTATTGAAGGGGGAAGGACACAAGTCCCGGTGCTTTCTCTCTCCCTTTCTTTCCTCATTGAATTCTTACAGTTACATTCCTGTGAGTTAAATACAAATGTGATGTGACTTCACTAAGTCTTTTAGTAGCATGAGAGGAACAACTTATTTCATGTAGGGAGGATGGGAAGAGTTCTTAAAGAAATGACATTTGAATAAATTTTTGAAGGATGAGGCAGGAGTAGAATTTGAGTAGATGGGGAAGAGGAGAACATTCTGGGCCAGTGTTTCCCAGAGCACACTTCATAGAACATTCATGACATGGGATGATATGTGTTATGGAAAAAGAAGAGAATTGGTCTGAGAAGTGCTGGTTAAACAAGGCTCAGTGACCTTCCCCTTCCCTCACGGGACTTCTCAGAGCCTTTGATTATTAACACTGTAGTGTGTTATGAATCTTAAAGAGCAGGATATGGTATTTGGTGTTTCTCAAACTCACCTTGGAGGCCTGGTTTAGGCAGGGTAGACAGCACATGCAGAGTCATGTAGGTTTGAAAGACCATGATCAACTCAGGCAAATGTGAATTTAGGTGTCTGAGTAGAGAACATGTGGGAGGGAAAGGCATTAAAGAGATTCAGGGGGCTTGGAGAGAAAGGATCAGCTTCCAGATAATTGCTTTGGATGCTGTGTCAGTCTTTCTCAAACTATAGTCCTTTTATTTTATTATTTTTTAAACTATAGTCTTTTAGAACCATCTTCATTATCTCTTATCTCAATGCCATGTACATTCTGATTTAATATTTTTCTTTGAATCAATTCAGTTTTTAGATTTTAAATAATCATATGGAAATTAATATCACCAAGACAACTGGAAACCTGTGTCGTTCCCACAAATAGAGTAAACATACATGTGGGCACATGTGCACACGCATGTGCGCGTACACACACACACACACACACACACACACACAAACAGTTGTCAAACTCTAGCCTGACACAGGCTGTGAACTTGAGCCATGATTTGCTTTTGTGAAACGGGAGGTTAGGACATTTTAGAAAGGTGTCACATAGATCTTGTCCCCATTTGAGACTTGCTCACTGTTCCATTAGAAAGTTTGAAAGAGGACCAAAAAATTCATAATTTTCTTACAGTATAATGCCAGATCAATCTGTCACTCAAAGAATCTCCCACTTGGGGATATATTGCTCTAGGCAGTGGGGGACTGCTGAACAGTTCTATAAATGAGTACCTATTCATGCTTTAGAAAGACGGTTTGTGCAGTTCTGTGGGTGGTGGTTGGCATGGGTAGTGCTGGAAGCAGGAAGGCTACAGCTTAAGAAAAAAAGAAGTCCAAGAGAGATGGAGAGGTCTAGGCTTTGGGGCTATTCTGTAGCAGGGGAGGAGGGACTGTTTCATTGTTTAGCAGAAAAAATGGGCAGGACTTGGGGATGAACGATGGAGAAAGGGGGTCCCAGAGATGGCTTGGTTTCCTAGGTAGGGCATAGTGGCCTGAATTGGGGCTGGGACTTAGTGGAGAGGCAGGTTTGGGGGATCAAGGAAGCATATTGACTTCAGGGCTTCTGGGGGAAGTCTCCATGGAGATGTTCCGAGATGTCCACCTTGAAATCTCTGGTGGTAGAAAGAACAACAGATTTTAGATTTTAAGATAAATCTGGGTTTGACTCCTGGCCCCACCCCAGCATCTCTTGGGGCCTTAGTTTTCCCTTTGGACAGTGAAATTACAAAACCCAACCTTAAGGATTGCCGGCAGGGTTACTGGAAGGGAGGGTGCCTGGGACAGCACGTGGCACAGAGCAGACGCCCAGAAATCAGGAATGATGATTTATGGTTCCTTCCGGCTTCACAATCACTTTTCTGAGTTTTTAGAAAAAGCTAGCTTCAAAACCAACAGATTGTTATATGTTTTCTCTGGAGTGGAAGAAGCAATGAGTCCACATGTGTGAGGATGCTGGGCATTATTGTGGTAAGTGCACAGTTTAGTGTAGAAGGCACAGGTTGCTGACCTTCATCCTCTGATGAGTTGCTCATTGTGTTGCTGGGGTTCAGAGGCTCGGTTCCACCAGGCCTCACTGACATTCTTCCTTGTCCATTTCGGTTTGCTGCTGCTCTTACATTAGCAAAAACAAAAGGGCCTTGCCAGTCTGCTTATTGGCTTCACTAACTGCCCAGTGGCCTAAGACAGGTATAGTGGGGAAGGTGTGATTTGCAGTCAGATGGCCTCTGTCACTTACTGGCTGTGTGAGCCTGGGCAGTAGTACCTCCTTAAGTGTCTGTGTTTCATTCGCAAAAAATTACTAATGCCCACTTTGCAGAGTGGTTGGTACGTTTTGAGATAATATATGCAGAGAGCCTGTTTAGTCCTATGTGTAGCTGTGTTATATACTTCCAGTACAGGTATTACTGTTCTTAGTTATCTGTCATCTGTGAATCTGCTCATGATAGACAACTTCTCACCTCTGTAGGGATGTGGGGAGGTGGGTAGTAGTATGAAAGCCTTGGTCCAGAGATAATGCTCTCTCCCTTGATAATGTAACATATAAAAATCCAGGCTGGCCAAAAATAAAGTTACATATACTGCTTCTCACTAGGAGGATGTTGGTGTAGAATGGGACTTTAGAAGACACTTCCAATTTTCTTTTGAGGTTGTGGAAGGGTCAGGAGGTCAGGGGATTGGCCCAGCTTAGATCTGAACAGGGGCTGGTCCTGACTTCTTCGTAGGTATTCCTGCCACTGTCACTCAGTAGCTGAGTCATCTTTCTCTTTTGCTCTGTCTGCTTCTCCCTGTGTTGGTCAGAGACTGGCTCCCGTGCCTCCCAAGAGCTTTGTGGGCCTTCAGGTCCTCCGCTTTTCAGGAGAGGCCCCGTAGAGCTCTCGCTGCACCTGGAGCTCTGCCTCTTGCTGATACTGAGTGCATAAGGTAATGACATGAGGCTGCCCCAGAGACGGATTCAAAACTCATTGAGAATCCCATCCCTAGAACAGTGGTTAAAAACTGTGTCAGCTTAGGGAACAGTTGGTTTAAAGACATAGGAATTTTGCTTTGTCCTTCTCCTGTTTGGTGTTTGTAGAAAGGCTTGTAAGGAAAATAGAAGCGTGTTTAGAGGTATACTTTCTATCCTAGTTGAGACAGTGGAATCAAGAGCCAGGTCGTCTCTGTGGACTTTGGATGTTGAGCCAAAGCCAATACGATGAATGAGACAGGAGTGAGTGGAGGGAGTGTTGGGAGTTCCATCTGGCTCCCAGCCTCCCCAAGCAGGCCAGACTGGTGCTGCCATGTCCGCGAGCTCCCTCCAGGTCTGCTGTCCTGTGAGCACGGCATCCACGTGCGAGGGAGCAACGTGCAGCCTGCACACACCAAGAACACCGGCATCTGTCCTTGAGCTGGTGTTTTAGGAGGAACTCTGGCAACCTTCACTGACCCCTGGAGAGGTCTGGCCGTCATACCACACCTTCTGCACCCGGATTGCCTTGAGGGAAGGCCTTGGCTAGGCAGAGTGACTGGAGACCGAGGAGCAGGAATCAGAGACGCCAGTTGGGATAGCTGTTACTCATTGGTTGTGTGGCTTGGGCACACCTCTTCACCTGCCACATGGAGTTGGGGATTCCTCTAGTGAAGGGTCTGGGAGCCTGGTAGCAGGACAAGGGGAGAGGGCTTGGCATGTCGTGGCATGAGGTGGTATAGTGGAAAGTGCTTTTGCAGTCTAGCTGATTTAGAGGATTTGGGCAGGCATCATCATCTCTAGAAACATCAGTTTTCTTATCTGTACAGTGGGAGTGTGGCATTTACCTCAGAGTAGACCCCTAGCCCAGTGCCATCTGGGACTTGGCAGAGGTCACTGACAGGGAGGTCTTGATTCCTCCTGAGGAAGGAGGAGCTCTGGAACTGTGGGTAGAGCGGCTCCATGCAGTGGCGGGGGCCCTTGGGTTGCTGAGCTGGGGGGTGGGGGGAGTCAGACCAAGCCTGGGTGAGGACCAGGCTGGACTGAAGTGGCTTCTCATAGGCAACGCACAGAATAAATCTTAAATTCTGAGGACCATCAGACAGACACTTTCAGTCTTTTTTTTTTTTTTTTAAAGATTTTACTTATTTATTTGACAGACAGAGATCACAGGTAGGCAGAGAGGCAGGCAGAGAGTTGGGGGGGAAGCAGGCTCTCTGCTGAGCAGAGAGCCCGATGTGGTGCTCGATCCCAGGACCCTGGGATCATGACCTGAGCCAAAGGCAGAGGCTTTAACCTGCTGAGCCACCCAGGTGCCCCAGACACTTTCAGTCTTGAAAGTTACATTCTTATTTTAATGTATATTAGGAAAAAACCCCCAAATACCTGTAATTTTCATGGAAGGTTTGGTTTTCTTTAGCTTTATTTTTTCAGTGTAAAAAAAAAAAAAGTGTGTCAATTTAAAGAAAAATATTAATAAACCAGGCAAGATTCTTCTTCAAGAATGTAAAATTTGTGAAAGGAACTCTCCCCACCCCACCCCGCCGCCCCCCTCCAGAAAGGGCAGGCGACCATTCTAGACTAAAGGAAACTAAAGAAACCAGATCTGGAAAAAAATAAAGAACATTTGTGATAGACACTATGGGGACAATTTGGGTAAGTTTGAATATTGGTGGTAAGTTAGGTAATATTATGTCACCAGGGGTAAATTTCTTGATTCCCAATTCTTGGAAGATAGATGTTAAGGATTTAGTATCACAGTGTCTATAACCTACTAAAAAAATGGTTAGGGAAATATTTATGTTATATAAGTTATATTTATAATATATATTATTATCTATTACATAATTACTTATCTACTGTATTTGTGTCACAGATGTGCACATATGTATGTGGAGAGAGAGAAAGCAAATGTAGCAAACTGTTAACTGTTGGTGGCAACTTGGTGAGGGGTACACAGTGTTTCTTATTCTGTTCTCTCAGACTTTGTATACGTTTGAAATTTCTCAGAATACAAAGTTGGGAAATTAAACAACTAAAAGTAGCAATAAAGATGTCCCCCAGGAGGAAACCCTCCTGTTGTTTGGCATTGTACTCTGCGTCAGGCTGAGCCCCTTGTGGGGACAGATGGCTGGTTGTCTTCTCCTCTCTCCTTCAGCCACACAGGCCAGGGTTGCTTGCATCTCAGGGACTTCACACTTGCTGTTTCACTGGCTCACACCACTGTGCCTGTTTTGCCATTTTGATCTCAGCTCTAATGTGACTCTCTGAGTGAGGGGCCCCCAAACTTGCTTTCTAATAATGTTGCCGGTCCCCACGTCACTGTCACAACATCAGACTTCAATTTCTTCATGGCATTTGTCCCCACATGAAATGACCTTTGTAATTATGTGGTATTGTTTACTGTTCTCTCACTAGAATATAAGCTCTTTGAGCACAGAATCCTTAAAGAAGAAAACAAGACCAGGACATACATGGCGGCTAGAGCAGAATTTGTGGTGGTGGCACAGGAGTGACTAATATTTGAGAACCATGGTGCTCCAGACTTTCCTTTAAGTCCTTTTGGAGTCCTTGCTGACTTTTCATTTCTAGAACATATCTTGAATATTATATTATGATTTGATAAGAAAAAATTTTGACCTAAGAAAAATCATTCAGTGACATATCACTAATATAATGTAAGCTGGTTAGAAAATATGATAGGAGATTTAAAAAAATCAGGTTTCTCAGTTACATAAAATGAGATGGCTGAATTAAAAATTTTGTCTCAATCAGTGAGGCAGAATTCATTTAGTAACTATTTGCAGCCATCAGTTAACATATGTACTCAATAGACAATGACCTAGTGCAGACCCAGAGGCCGTCAGTTGACACTAGAATATTAATGATGTAATGTAGAATTACAGAAATACCTGAGGTGTCTTTATTCCCAGGAGGGAGACTGGAAGTTATTGTGCTCTGTGTCACCTGAAAGCTATAATTAAGGGGCTCTTAAAGAAGCTGGTGGGCCACAGTTAATGGCTGTGTATAACTCTTAGGGCATAGTTATGATGGAATGATTTCACAGTCTGGGGAGGGAGGGCAGCGGCAGAATTGCATAACAGAGGAAACCTTAGTTGAATGTGGGTATGGAGGAGATGAGGTAGCCAGTGAAGAACCGAATTAGAAGATGCAGCGTTTCATTACTGAGGTTGTAATAATGTTGGTGATATTCTGTACCAACAACCAGCCTTGAAATGTAGCTTATTCTCCACCTCACCTTCTTGCCATGTGAATAGTACTCGGACCACACATTTGGACTCTAAATTATATTAGGGTTTTTAACATCCCTAGTTGGTTCATGGACGTATGTCTAGTTTCAAGGTGAATGCAAGCCCTTGGATGTTTGGGGATGAGGCATATGCTCCTTTTTTACATCTGCAATGGGATTGTGCACACAGAGGCAGCGGGGCCTTCCTTGGGGGAAAGGACATGGGTTTTGGAGTCAGAGAATTTGGGTCTGGATCCAGATTCTACTACCTAGTATCTGTGGGACTTTGGGTAAAATGGTGATGATTGTCACAGTGATGGCAGAAGTTAACTAATGCACTGGTCCTGGTCTCTGAAGTCAGGGTAGCCATAATGGGCGCTGTTCCTCATTGGTGGGTCAGATGAGAGAATGCATATACATGGTTTGATGGCATGGAAATTGCTTTGAAGGTATTAAAATCACAATAGTCAAGTTGAATTGGGTTGTCAAAGCAGAGATTAATACAATGAATTTGTCTAAATCATCTTGGGTTGTAAAAGACAGAAATTCAACCCAAACTTCTTCTTAAAACCAGGAGGGTCATAAAGGCCAGTTTTAGGTACAGCACACGACCTCAAATGATGGGGTCAGGACCCTGCCTCTGTTTCCTGGGTGTCCTTCTCTCATGTCAGCTGATTTCTCAGGCCCACTGGCTCCCATGAGATCGTGGAATGGCCATGGCTCTCCAGGTTGACTTTTGTGCTGCCACGTCAGCTCCTCTGGCAGAGAGAGAGATCTCTTTCCGGGAGTCCCAGCAGAAGATGTGGGAGAAACTGAGTGGCTGGATCTGGGTCCTGTTTACACCTGAAGCTGGGACTGGAGTTCCCACCCACTGAACAGTAGGGACTGAGATGAGGAAAGGGGTGACCCCAAGGGAAGAGAGACTCTGACCAGTCAGTTGAAGGAGTGCTGGGTCTCCACCGCAACAGGAGATACACAGCTCCTCTATGGCTTTCTGCATCTCTCAAAGTAGGAGCTTTTCTCATGCATCACACAACCTAAAAGATCTACTAGTCCCCATTGCACATCAAGCATTCTGCTATTTTTTTTTGCTCTGGAAATGTTGATAAAAACTGTCCTGTTTAGTTGAAACATTGCAAAAGTTATATGGGAAAAATAAACAAGTCTGAGACTCTGACCAGTTGTGGAATGGAGGAACATCAAAGCTTGGCCTGTCACCAAATTCAGCTTCCATTGGGGTGGCTTCATGTCCACTAATAGGTCTGTAGACCTGGGGTTTTAGTTTGGGCTTGATTGGTTGCAGGAAGCAGAAACCAGCTCAGTGTGGGTCTGGGAAAAGGGTGAGTTCAGGAGAAGCAGAGCAGTGCCTGGTCTGGACATGCCAAACCCAAGTTGGAGCAGGTGGCTGTCCATACCGGATGGTCACAGCGATGTAGCTCGGCCCTCTGCCTGCCCCAGCCTGGACACCTGCCCACCCATTCGCTACTCCACCCCTTGACTGGCCCACTTGGACCTGCCCAGGGCCTCTGACAGCTGTTGGTCCATGAGATCTGCCTCACAGCCTTCACCCGTGTTCAGCTCACCAGCCCCATCTCCCAGGAAATCCCTCACAGGGTCCTGCAGAGGTACGGAGCTCGCAGAAACCATAAGTCACTGGCCAGTTTCTGGGAGGCCACTCTCAGGGCTGCATGCGGTCCCGTTCACTGTGACTGATTTAGGGCAGAGGGACTAGAGGAAGCTTGGACTCCTTTGGCAGCAGAGGCGGGCTTGACAGTGGTCCTGAAAACTGGTTCAGATGCCTGTGAGCAGATGGAAACCTCTGGCCCCCGGGATGGAAGTTTACCATATACATAACTCCAGCATTTTACTCTACTGTTTTAGTAGGTAATGAGTGCTATTATGAAGTATTTATATGTATTGTGAAATAAATTTCCTTATCCCAACCTTGGAAAGCAGCAGAGGAAGAAGAAAATAAAAATTCCCCATCAGTCCCCCTCCAGAGATGTTAATAATGATAGCAACTAACGTTTTTATGGCTTTTGCTTGGTGCCAGTCAGCACTGTAAGGGCTTTTTATATGTACTCCTTGAATTCTCACAGCAGAAATAAGAGGTTGGAGGACATGCTGTTATGCCCATCCCTAGTTCTGGAACAGAAGTCAGGTCTGTGGTGGTGAGGGGGTGTGAAAAGGACACCCAGCCTCCAGGGGCACTGATGGAAAGCCCCGGTCTAAATGTCACCCAGGGGCTGACTGAGTGTTCAGCGGGTGCTTGTGTGGATATCGTTCCAGGTGGAGCACGGGTGGGGTGGAGGTGGTGTGCCGTCCGCCCATTGAAAGCGGTCATGGCGTAGCCCAGCACAGGGTCCTGCCTCCCTCACCTCCCCCTGCCCCCCACCAGCCCCCAGCAGAAGGTGCTTAGAGGATTACTTGGTGAGACAGTTAGATACATGCCTTGGTCCTCCAGTCTGGCTCCTTAGGCCCCTCTGCCTTGATGCCCTCTGGGCCTGCTCACCTGCCCTCAGGACCTGTGCAGATTAAATGAGTGTCTTGGAGTCTGGGAGCCAGTGGCACTGTGCCAGCTCCCCTCCCCCACCTCCCACTTGCACAACTGCAGTCTTAGCCATAGGCTTCTTTCCACTCTGACCATGATCACTGTCTCAGAGGCAGGCTTCGGGGGAAATGTCCACGTAGTAGGGAGAGGGGGAGTATGAGTGATGAGGATGAATCAAGTTATTAGTTATTATCCCATTTATTGAGCACCCTCCATATTTCAGGCTCTGTGCTTGGCACTAGGAAATCATTTCCACTGCTCACAACTCTCTCACATTGTACAGATGAGGAAACTGGGGTTCAGAGTTGGGGAGGGAGGCTTGCTCAAGGCCAGGCAGCAGGCCAATGAGAGCTGGTGTTGGAATCCAGATCCCAGTAAGGGGCAAAGACCAAGAGTCAGGACCACAGTGCACACATGTTTCTTTTAAGCCAAGTCTCCTTTTAAGGTTTTTTTGTTTTGTTTTGTTTTTTGGTTTTTTTTTTTTTGCAAATAGCAGTGACAGCACAGAACTCCCAGGGGTTGTACTTTGCGTGCTTCAAGGAACTGAAATGCAAGAGGGAAAAATGACAGGAAAAAAAAAAAGACCAACCACAACAAGCGTCACGTATAGGCCTCTTTAGTTGTCTCTGGCCCCGACACAGACATAGATTGTAAGAGCCGCTCCGGAAACAGCTGGTAACAGGACACCGTACTTTCAGCCTTTCTTCTTTCATTGTTGCCAGAAAAATAATCAGCTCTATATCTTAAGTGCTTGATAAAGTGGTCCAGACACCAGCTGTAACTTAAAACAATTTTTGTTTTAGTTGCTTTTAACAAACAGATGCGCTGGCTTTCTGGCCCAAGCTCCGTGTCCCGGTCTTAGAGTGGGCTTCTTAAAGCTGCTCCACTGTCTTGATTTGTGTCTAAGCCTTTCCTTAGAAGTATTCATTCAGTCATTCTTTTGGTACGTTTCCAGAGGCTTGGGTTTGGGTTTTAAAAGCGTGATTGTGGACTGGACGTTCATTGGTGCAGCAGTTACTGACTGTGTCCTATGTGCCAGGCTCTGTGCAGGGGCAGCGGGCAGACGGGGTCCGGGTCCCAGTCCTCCCAGAGCAGAGAGCCAGAGGAGAAGCCAGTCATGGGAGTAAGTAAGCACCGAGCCCCTCCTCTCTCCAAAGGTGACCATTCCAGCTCTTTCACTTGATTGTTTTTCTACAATCTTTAAAACATGTTCATTGTGCTACTCTTTGTTTTCCTTGGTTTTAGATACTGTCCGTAGACTTCCTCCTAAGGAAGACCAGAATTCTTCCCCTTTCCATCTGCCCTTTTCATATGACTTCAAAAAGCTCAGGGATCCCTGTGCACTGGGAATACTTTGCAGCCCAGTAGAACCTACCACTTGCTACCAGGAAGCTCACAGACCAGCAGGGAGATGGACCTGTGAATAGGCCGTGATGAGAGGCGGGGAAGGCCCCATCTAAGGAACAGGTGTTCTGTATTAGATCTGAGGAAAGGGTGGGCGCTGAGATCTTCGGTCAGCTCAGCCACCTTGAGTGTCCTCCTGCTTCAGTCTGGCCATGTGCTTCGGAGTAGGGCACCACCCCCCAACCCTAGTGCCATCAGGCCTGCCACCATCCTTTACCATCGCATGCAGCAGCAGCTCCCCACCTGGCCTCCCTGTTCCTACCCTAGCCTTTGATAACCCACCATCCCCACGGGACCACAGTGGACTTTAAAAAAAGGCTCATCACTCTTCCCCTTAAAAAACTGCCATGGGCCTTCTGTTGTAAATAAAATAAAATCCAAGCTCCTGCTTTGCGTTAAGGACCCACATGACTCAGCCCCATCCCGTCACCCTCCATTTTGTTCACTTTGTCCAGCCACTCAGAGCTATTCTCCCACGAGGGCCGTCTCATGTGCTCTCTCCTCTGTGGAGAGCGCTCTTCACATTATCTTCCAAGAGAACCTTCCTGACTGTTCTTTTTAGAATACTGCCGCATTGCACCCTGCTGCTCTATATACCATTGTACTCTTGTATTTTCTGCATAGCTTTGATCTCTTTGTAAAAGTATCTGCAACTCACACTAGAATGCAGACTCTGTGAGGATAGGGACCTGGTTCATTTTGTTAAACTGCTGCAGTGCCTGGTCCGCAGTAGACACTAAACTGAGATTACTCATGAAATGGGTCTTGAAGGGGTGCTCTTTCAGTGTGGCCCGTGACCTAGCACCAGCCTACCATCGGAGCTCATTCGGGAAAACACTGGCCTAGGTATACTTCTAGAGTTGTGTGCTTGGAGTTCGGGATTTCTGCTAAATAGCACTTTGAGCAAAAAGTGCCATTAATAATGGCAAACCCCCCTATAATACCTGCTGTGGGCACTTCGTCACGGTTATGTGTATTTGTCGTTACTACCCAATGGGATAGGTACTGTTCCATCCACATTTTGCAGATAAGGAAACCAAGGACAGAGAGTAATTTCACAGGGTCACTAAACGATAAGCCGTGGCCCTGAGATTTGAAGGCAGACGTTGTGGCTCCAGAGTCTCTGGTCTCACCCAGAGGTGCCCGAGTTGCTTTTGGGCGTTATCTTTGGAGTGGAGTGAACTGGATGCATTACCGCTCTAGCGGAAGAACCGGGCATAGTGGTGGTAACTCCCACTGACCAAGCTCTCTCTGTTAGGGTGTTTCTGTGGCTGTTGCTCTGTGGCCAGTGATGTTATTGGTGCAAAGGCATCCACAGACATAGAGGACATAAGTGTCTTCCATAAAAAGGGCACTGCAGGAAGCAGGAGACACCACAGCCTGCTCTCAGATAGAGGCGTGACTGGCCTGATTCTCCTGTGTTCCCGTGGGGACATGTGGCTCCACCTGCTGCTAGCCACACAGTTGAGGACCCCCCGGGTGTGAGAAGCCCCCTCCCTTAGCCATTCTCCTTGGGACTTCTGTGCTCTACTGGTGCCCACTTCTACTTTGTTTCATGCAGCTCTGACCTTGTGCCTGCCCAGAGTAGCCGGTAGAAGCAAGCCCAGCCAATGGATGAATGCGTACTGTTGACACTGGGCAGAGCAAAGGTTGGTTGGCCGGCAGCAGACCAGGCTTTGGGCCTGCGTTCCCTCTGCGGCACATGGTGCCTTAGTGCCAGTTCTCCCCATATCCCAGTGGGTGGGTGTTGCGCCAGAGGAGTGGCCCTAGACTGCAGAGCTGGTGGAAGCCAGGTTCAAGTCCAGGTCTTTGTGGCTTGGAGACTTTAGCCCAACTTCAGTTATAGTTCTCTGCTCACCAGAATGACTTCTAATTACTTTGTAAATTTAGTTTCCATCAGTGTTTTCCAGTGGTAAGAATGGCATGATGTCAGGTCACCCCACAGTGTGCCACACCTGACCCCCTACACTTACCACATTCCTTCGGACTTCCTGTAACATGGGAGGCCATGCTGCAGAGATCCTTGTGTCCCAGACTCACTGACATGCTGGGTGAAGGGAAGACACTCTAAGAGAAGCAGACATGGACAGCTAGGTTCAGAAGCTGGAAAGGAACATCTTCTGGGCTGGGTGCAAAAAGGAAGTCAGATTCACAGCCATGAATAGGACTGGAAGCCAGTGTTTCACAGGGGTATCCAAACTGCAGATGTGAAGGGTCACCTCGTAAATTAAGAAAAGGAACCAGGAAAGTTCTCCTCCAACAGGTCAAGATTAAATTGCTCACCCTGGAAGGTGAGCTCAGGAAGAGCTCCTGTCATCCAGGAGGGGACAGAACTCCCGACTGCGTGCACCTGGATGCAGGGTTCATATTCACATCATTGGTGCTTCTAGAAACGCTGAGCCAAGAAATTAATGTCAACACTGGTGAAGCCATATAGCTCTGGCCACCAGAGCTTCTGAACCCACAGGGCACCTTAGTCACACACATACAGGACTTCTCACAGAAAACAGTGCTTGCTGGGGATGAATTTACAGACAAATCACAAGACATACAAGGAGAATTACCACCATGAAAAAGACATTCTATAGACACAAGTGTGAAAATTCATATCCTACAAACTAGAAACCATAAACCAAAGGGGCTTTAAAATAAATGTTTGAAATGTAAATGAAATAATAGAATCCATAGTGAGATTAGGACATTATGAAAAAAGAACAGACAGATTTGAAAAAGAGCCAAAAAGAAATTCTAAATATTGGAAATGCAGTCATTGCTCTATACTTCCAGATTAATTAGCTTATTAATACTTCATGGGAGCCAGTGTATTTAGTTTTATTCTTCATGTGTTATTTTTTAAAAGGCTTTTCCTCCTTAATATGGAAGTAATTTATGCATATTGAAAATCTGGAAAATAGAAGGAAAAATAAGGAAAAAATAAGAATGTAGTTACTCAGGATAATTCCTATTAATACTTTGACATGTTCTTTTTTCTAGTAGGAATCCCACTGAATATAACATTTTAGACACTGATTTCAAAAGTTTTTTGAACTATGAGCCTTATTCTATATCATTCGCTATTCTTTGACAACATACTTAATGGCTCCATAGTATTGCATTGTCTCGTTCTGCTGTGTTTATTCACTCTTCTTGATGGATATATGCATTGTGTATAGTATTTCCTAGTCTAATAACACTATGATGAGCATTTGTTGGTATTTCAGATTATTCCTTAGAACACATTATGAGAAATGAGGTTCATTAATAGGTAGGGACTTGTATTGTGCAGTGGGGCACGGGGGGCATGGAGGGCAGTGATATGTGAACATACTTTAGCCATATTGTTATATAATAAAGAATGTAGTATTTGTCCTGCGTTCCTGGGATGGAGCTTCTAAAACCACTGAGATTTCCCCAGGGACTGGAGCATCCTTGATGTTCATGGTGGTCCTTTGACCACACCCGACCTCATGTGAAAGGGAAGACTCAGGATGGGCTGGTCATGCCTGAAAGATCATCTGTGTGATTAGACGGTTGGGGCTTTGGATCCAGATACCATCTTGACCTCTTGACCTCTGGGGAGGGGAGAGGGGCTCGAGATTGAGTTCATCTCATGGCTAATGATTCAATCACTCACACCTATGTTAATGAAACCCCAATAAAAACTCTGGGTACTAAGGTTCGGTGGACCTTCCTGGTTGGTGAACAAACTGATGTGCTAAGAGGATGACATGTCCTGATTCTGTGGAGAGAGACACCTTCCTAGATCTTCCTTCTGTGTTTTTTCATTTGGCTAGTCCTGATATGTATATAAATCCCTTCATTTTAGAGCTGTAATTGTAAGTATAGTGGGTTCCTCAGTTCTGTGAGTTGTTTTAGTGAAATATCTAATTTGAGGGGTGTTGTGAGAACCACCCAGATTTGCAGCTGGTGGATCCAGAGTTCATATGGCCTTGGGACCCCTGAACTTGTGGCTCGTGTCTAAAGTGAGGGCAGTCTTGTTGGGGACCTTTCCCTTAACTTGTGCAACTCACATGTATGACATATATATTTCCAGTTACTTTCCAGAGTTCATGTACAAAGATACACTTTTATTAGCTAAGAGAATGAAAGGTTGATCTCTGTGTCTCAGTATTCTCATCTGTAAAATGGAAAATTTAACAACATTGGGTTGTTATGTGATAATCTTTGTACAGTGTCTAGACCAGTGCCTGGCCTATTCAAAGCAATCATGAAATTATGTACTCATTGTGGGAAGATCAGCAAATACAGCTGAGAAAAAAATGAGAAAGAAGAAATCATTTCAAATGCTGCCACCCAACCAAAGACATCAATCAAAATAGGGTTATATCTTGTATTTTGAAAATTCTGTTCTTTTAATAGGTTAGTATATCCCTTTTACATTTATTATTATATTTTTGGTCTTTTGTCATCATGTTCAATTTTTAAAAACTATTTTCTATGCTTCCTTGCTCTATTCTTTTTTTCTCTTACTTTCTTTGTGATTTTCTCTAATTTTTAAAATTTGCATAGATTTGCAGCTTATTTTATTTGCTTCAGAGGTAGTAATGGTTTGACCAGTAGTGACTTCACATCTCTAATAATCATAGTGGAGCTTGGATTTCTCAAGCTTCCAACTTATAGAACGAAGCCTTACTCTGAGATGTCTTCCTGGGTTTGGTTTTGTTCTGCTGCACTTATTTTTTCCTTAGTTTTAGTGAAATCATTTGTAGTATGTATCTCTTCCTTCAAGAATTATAAGCAATACAGTCAGTATGTAATAGGCACATAATTTTAATGAATGGATAAATATCACAGTTCTTTAAACTCCATTCTATATTTAAATGGTTTCCACAGCTATCCCCAGCCCTTTTGTGCATGCTTCCTCATTCTCAAGTTCTTATTTGGATTCATCTCTTCGTTTCTAGAGTCTGTCTTTAGGAAGGTTTTTTGATTGTTTACTGGCTTATTTTTTTTTTAATTGTATACTTGTTTAAAAAGTTTATTTTGTTTTTAATAATCTCTGTACCCAATGTGGGGCTCAAATTCACGACCCCGAGATCAACAGTCGTGTGCTCTACCAACTGAGCCAGCCAGGCACCCTGATTATTTACTGATTTTAATGAAAAATTGCATACGTACCCAAGGTAGAGTGAATTCCTGTATACTCTTTGTGCAGATTTAACAGTTACTAAGATTTTGTCATGATTGTTTCAGCTATTCTTGTTTTCCCTGAAAAACAAATTTTAAAACAAATTCACAAGATCTCAAGTTATGTTACTCCTAATACTTGTATCTCTCTCTAAAAATACAGGTATCTCCTTGCATAACTCAATGTCGTTATCATAGCTAATGATAGTAACAGTTCCTTGGTATCATACTCCATTCATATGCCAATCTTCCCAGTTTTTTCAAAAAATACTTTTAAAGTATACCAACCCCCAAATAAAAGGGATAGAGACCCATGTATCCCCAGGTCCTGATGTTGGTGAGGAACCTGAGGTTCAGAGAGGTAAATTGGCCTCCTCAGGTCATCCGCTTGTGTTGGGACTCGAGTTCGTGCCTGTTTGTGAATTTTGTATTTTGTGCACCATGCCTGGCTGCCTGGGCCTTCTTGCCCCTAATGGGGTGAAGCATCTAGCCTCAGCCTAAAGCCTCAGCCCACAGGTTTAGGGCCTAACGCTGGAAGAGGCTGATGTGAAGGCGAGCACCACCCAGGAAGCCTCACACCAGCACAGGGCAGTTCCTAAGCTGGGAGATGGCATGGGTGCCATGGGGAGGCCGTTCCAGCCCCAGTCTGGCCAGTGTGATTTCTTCTTTGGTTCTGTGTCTACTCTTGAGGACCCCATCCTAGGGCAGGGGCAATGGCAAGGTCCCCTGAAATGAGGACACGTGGCTACAAAGTGCTCTGAAGGGTTATGGAGGAGCATGGCCTCTGGGATCTTGGCTTTGTTGCTCATTCAGTGTGTGCTGGGCATGTTCATTGACCTCTCTGATCCAGTTTCTGCCTTTGGAAGATGGGATTACAGTGCTCACCTTTGCAGGATTGTTGGGAAGACTACGTGAGCGTAGTTGAAAGCTTCCCCAGCACGTGCCAGGCAGAGTGGTTGTTTATAGATGTGAGCATAATTCCATTTCTCTCTGCCAGGAAGGATGACAGAGCATTGCGTCAGCACTAGCCATTGGCCGCGCCCCTGCTGCCGAATACCTCCCACAACCCTTTCCTCACTCCCTTGCTATGGTACAAGGTGGTCTGGTAGTCAGGGGCCCAGCTTTTATGGGGTGTCGGAGAGAAGAAGGGAAGGACAGTGCAGAGTGCTCCATACTTGTCCTGCGTGCTTTCACTCCTCTCCCACTGGTCTGGCATGAGGCCGTTTCATGGACAGGGTGCTCGACTAGTCTGGGAATTGCCTCGTTTTCTTCTCAGAGTGTTAATGGATTATTTCTAGTTTCAAATCGAGAGCCCCAGTCCATTGACGCAAGAGATTGGCAGAGGTTGTTCTGTTAGGCTGTGTGGGGGGCAGAGCCCTGCTCAGAGTTGGGGCAGGAGCTCAGGGGCTATGGAAATGCTCTTCACCAGTGAGTTCGCGGAGAACACAAAGGAAATGTTTGTGGTCCTTTTGGAGTGACTGGAGTAAACATGTACCTCACCTAGAAGGGAACTGGGGGCCCAGGAGCTTGACAAAGCTAGAGGGCCCATGCAGTGAGCCACATAAAGGAGGACATCAGAACCAATTGGGCTCGAGAGGGCCTAATAAATTGTGTCCCTCACAAGGACCCAGCCTTTTCTGTTCCCTGGGTGGGCCACATGTGCTGCGCTCTGGAGAAGATTGGGAACAGCTGTTGCCGTTGAGTCATATCTGGTCCATGGGCCAGCGGCTGGCGCCTCTGGTCATTCCGTCCTTTTTCACAGAGCTCTAGGTGATTTGGCCCTCTCCCCAAAGATCCTGGGGAACTGCGTACTCAGCATCCTCCTTGAGGCGCTGGCAGCTGGGGCTTCCGTAGCCTCCTGCTGTGTCCTCTGCCCGGAACGGCCTCTTCTCTGGGCTTTCCGGCCTCCTCCCTCCCTCCCGTTGATAAATTCCCCTCTTCTGTGCTTGCTTAGCAGGAACTGCTAGTCTTACTTTGATGTGCTTCCCTGTGTTGCTATTTCGGGCGCGCGCATGTGGGCGTGTGTGTGTGTGTGTGTGTGTGTGTGTGTGTGTCGCCCCCATCAGACTGGGAGCTCCTTGAGGGCAGGGACTGGGACCCTCCCAGAGGACCGCATATAAATGTGTGGCCTGGACCGGAAGTGAACTTTGATTTCAGTTCCTGGGTAGCTTGGCTTGCAGTTAGGTCCTGTAGGAGGGGTCCTGGGAAATTGGGACTGGGGAGGGAGAGCCGACAGCCTCTCTCCTGTCCTGCCTGCCGCTCCACTGTGGCATATTCAGTAAACTTCTGTCTCCTTCGGTTAAAAAATAGTGGGGAGGCTGAGCCCCCCAGTAGGGCCTGGTCTGCCCTCTGGGCCCAGTCCCTGTGGCCGCTGGCGCCAGGCCCTCACACGGTGGGTTCTGCAGGCCACTCTGTGGTGAAATGTGTTCCTCCTGCTCCATCTGAAATGTGACCTGCCATGCCTTCTTCAGTCCCCTCCGTCTCCGTCCAGAAAAATGTCTAATTGTATCTTGAACTCATTTACATTGCTTGCTTCAATGGTCTCACTTGGCAGCTGAGGCCATATGCTAATTCCACCCTTTTCATGAAGGAATTTTGCTGATTTTACTTACTTTTTATGGTAGATTTCCCCCCTTCTTTTCTTTCTCTCTCTCTTTTTTTTTTTCCTCCTGCTTCCCCAGTAAACAGTTTCCCAAGTCCACTCTCTGAGGCTCAGTGACTCCTCAGTCTCAGTGTGTCACTCAGCAGAGCTCCAGGGCCTTTCCCTTCCAGCATCTTCAGCTTGGGACTAGTCCCGAATGCCCTGCCTTGGTTTCTGTGCTTCAGAGGAGGGGCTCTCTGGGGCCTGGGGACCCATTTCTACAAGGGCCTGTTTGTCTGAGGCCACAGCAACAACCATTGTTTCTCGGAACAACCAGAATGCGAGTCCAGAGAGTGCCCTGCCTGGTTGCCCTGCCGTGTGAGGGATGGTCCCCACTTGAACAACGGTGGAAAGGGTCTGAGGCCCAGCTCTGCCTTTGTAGCAGCGGACGAGTTTGCTTACCACCCTGAGTTCCGTCTCTTCATTCATGAGGTGGACATGTGAGGACCCATCCCCCCACTAGGGGTTTGCTTGGCATCTTCTCCAAGTGAACGCAGCCCTCAGCAACCCTCAGGCCCCCTTTCTGCAGGTCCCGGACCACCTGATCTTCAGGCCTGTGGTCCTGGCCTTGGCACAGTTGCTTCAGTTGCTCAGGTTTTCTTCCTTTTCTTTCTGTTTCTGAGCAAGCACACATATGTTTTTGGAGTGCACTAGAATGTCACCACTGAAGAGTAGAAGAGAGTCTCTGAATTGCTAATAAAGAGGACATTCTGCATAATTTAAAGGCTTAATCCTCCTGGCCTCACAGTTCTTTTTACTCTATAAATATTTAGTGACAACCTACTCTGTATTGCTGGGTGTGAGGGATTCTGTGGGGGAGAAGCCAGCCTGGTCCCTTTCCTGGTGGGTGAGGCTTTGGGGAAGCCAGTGAATTGCAAGACAGGACTCTTCTGGGCAGTGTGGGCACTATGGGACCCAGGACCACCTCGTCCAGACCAGTGAGAGTTGGGGAAATACCTGGGAGTGACATCTGAGCTGAAATGGGAAGGCTGAAGTGCCAGAAGGAGGGACAGGATGAAAAGAGTGCTTTAGGCTCCTGTCTTTGTGCCAAGGCCAAATCTTGGGGTGGGCAAGAACGTGGCTGGAGCAGGGAGCGTGAGGAGGCATGAGAGTGGTGGATGGGGCTGGGAGGTACACTGGTTGGGTTGGGGGGACAACCCACTGCCCTCCTCTGTGTTCCTCGTGGGAGCCCTGGTCTTCCCACTGCTTTCTCCACACAGGGTAACACGGTGCCTTTATTTTTTTTATTTTTTATTTTTTTAAGATTTTATTTATTTATTTGACAGAGAGATCACAAGTAGGCAGAGAGGCAGAAAGAGAGAGAGAGAAGCAGGCTCCCTGCTGAGCAGAGAGCCCGATGTGGGGCTCTATCCCAGGATCCTGAGATCATGACCTTGGCCGAAGGCAGAGGCTTAACCCACTGAGCCACCCAGGGGCCCCAACATAGTGCCTTTAGAAACTAGGGCTCTGGGAGCAGAGTTCCTGTCCCTGCCACTGACTAGCTCTTTGATTTGGGGCAAGTGATTTAAACTCTGTGCTTTGATGTATTCGTCTGCAAAAAGGGGGTGTTGATAATTCTACCTACATGCTAAGAGGACTGAATTAAATGAGCTAATGTGTACATAGCACTTACAACAGTGTCTGGCTCATAGGAGCATCCCATTAAATGTTGGCTCTGAGGACAACGCTCATTTCTCATGGAAAGGGCTTCTACCAAAGACTGAGTAAGGACAACTTCTGCCCTACAGGAAATTCCAACTAGTGTCTCTGAGGTTTTCCTGCTTCATTCTTCCAGGAAAATCATTGTCTTAAGTTATTTTCGGACTTTCTATGCACTGGGAGTATTTTGAGACTCAGTATGGAAACCTGTGCTTGAAACTGTAGAAAGAAACTCCACCAGTGAGAAAATAACACATCAGGCAGCATTTGCAGCATTTACTGCATGAACTGCTTCAATGCCAAGGTGGGCACTTTTCTGTCGTCCCCGTATAAACGTATGATGTTGCTGGACTGTGACAGCTGTACCAGGCAAGGGCCTCAGTCCAGAATGTTGGAGCTTGGGGGCCCAGCACCCTCTCTCATCTGGCCTGGAGGAGGCTGAGGCCAGGGAGGGACCATGCTCGCCCTGTGGCCCAGCAGGTACAGGTCCAAGCTGAGGTTTGTCTGACCCCAAGTTTGTGGCCTCTTGTCCCCCTGTTCTGGTCCTCTGGGGCCTGATGACAGCAGAGGGAATGCCACCCTTTTCTTCCAGGATGAACCCTTCGTGGCATCCGCCTTCCCTACCCCATCGAGACCAAATGTGGGACATAGGAGCCGTTGGCCATGGGGCTGTCAAACCTCCCAGCTCTGCCGACTGATCTTGAGTGCTTTTCTGATTCAGACAGGTAACAGCCAAAGAAGCTGGATGTTTATTCTGTTTCTTCCAACTTTCCTTTCTAGAGAAAATTCCCTGCACAGATCTCACACTGGGGATCTGTGGGCCAGTTTTGGCCCATAGATATGTTTTGTTTGGGCCATATAGTTTAAACATTTTTTTGAATTGGTTGTCAACATTTAAAAATTGGCAAATTTCATACAATAGTCCAGATTTTTGGCTTGTCTTAAAAAATCAGAAGATTTGGCAACTCCAGGCCCACATTCCTGTCTGGCCATATGGGCTGGAGCTGAGGAGCAACTGTCCTTCCTAGCCGGGGCACTGGCATTTCAGTTCCCTCTAGACTCACACCTTGTCTTGTTCCTAGCCCACGTCACTCACTTGAGGTGCCTCCCCCAGGCCGTCAGGCTTTGACGTTTGGGAACGCGGCCACTCACAGTCTCCGTTCCAGGATGGTCCTTTGTCCAGTGCTAGAATTGGTCAGAATGAGAACTCACGTCCAAGAACACTGGTAATTATCACTTCATGGTTAAGCATCTGCTGTGTGCTAGGCCCTGGGTTATGAGGTTTGCACTCATGATCTGTGAGGCCCCACACTGCCCTATAAATAATATATGATTCCCCATGCTGCAGATGGGAAAGACTGAGGCTCAGAGAAGTAAAGGCCCTTGGACAAGTCTCATTAGGCATGCAGACAGGGGAGGCTGACGTGGGATCCAGGATGTTCCCTGCAGAGCCTGTGTATGTCTCCCGCTCGTACATCTGGCCCTCATTCTCACTGTGAGCTGCACACCTGCCCTTGTTTGTCCTCACATCTCTCCATAGGAAAAGAAGATGTGTGTACCCTGAAACGCAGGGCCTGCCTGCTCCTAGAGATGGAAAGACTCCTGGTTAAACTTCCTATAGAGTTTCCCTTCGGGATTACAGGGTGCTGTCTTCCAAGAGGAATTCTCTTGGGTGCCACTTCAAGGGGGAGGCCTGGTGGACCACAAGCAGCCTCAGATCAGGCAGACCCAGGTTTGGCTGTAACTCTACCGTGACCTAGCCATAGGAGTGGAGCCATCTGGCTCGAACTGTCTCTGCACCCCTCACCCCACTGGCCGCTTTCGTTTTTTGCCTCCCTCCCATCTTCCCTCTCCTGCTCCATGCCCTCCTCCCTCACACTTAGTGAGCACTTTCTTTACTCTTCTGAGCCTCCACTTTTTCATATGTAGATGACTAGTGCCTGGAACTGTGACCAGCAAGGTTTAGACCCTCAATAACTTTTAGCCAGCATGACTGAACCGTGAGCCTCTTGCTCATTTTCACATTGGAAAGCACACTGACAGGGCAGAGCCCTAGGGTTATGGAGTTTTAGTGAAAATATTGACTTAAAACGTAGCATTTTCCCCCTGGGCACCTTGGCCAAAGCATTGGGAAAACCTGGGATACACTGAATTACCCAGGTCCCCGTAACGCTGGGTCCTCCTGTTCTTGTGGACCGGGTACCTTCTTTGTTGTGAGCATTGTGTGAGGCGCCTAACTTCCTCAAAGGTCAGCAGTGGTTTTATCTTCATTTCACAGGTGAAGAAACAGGCCGAGAGAGTTTAAGTATTATGTGAGAGACACAGCAGCTGGTAAGTGGAGCTTAGATTCAGACTTAAATCCAAGCTGACCCTCCCCAAAGTTTGTGCTCTTCACCCTCCACTGGGGGGCCTGACTGTAACCTCTGCCCCCACACCTGAGCGAACCCAGAGTGCCAAGTGACCACGTAACAGAGATTGAGGAATTCTCTGTCCCTCGTAAGGTTTCGATGTTTCTGGCTGATCACCAAGTCTCAATATTGATTCGTACTACTTAGGTGGGTGGCGGTGGTTGGGGGGAATGCTCCCTGGTTTAATTCTGAAATTCTGAGCCGCCTTCCTGTGCTCACCCTGCTCACCCCTAAGAGAGACTGGCTGACCCACGGGGCGGGGTCTCGTTCTTAGGGGAGGTTTGTGCTGTGAAGTTTGCCTCGGCCGCTCTAGGACGGTTTTTCCTTATAATTTACATTCCCATGTCCACCTCTTGCTGTTTTGTCCAGAAGAAGTTCTTGCATCCATATTTGGTGATTTGTCTCTCGGTTTCCCTCCCCCCACTCCAAGGTGTCTGCCAAAATCCTGTATAATTCGTATCATCTCCCAAGCTGTTATAGTATATGAGGGCAGAGGATAATTTCGTTATTTTTGAAAAAAGATTCTCAGCACAAGTAAGAAAGGAGGGGGGAAGTTTTCATACTCACCGCATGAAATAGACAATATTTCCTGAAACAGGAGATACGAACCTCAAAGAATTTAAAATAAAACATTCATTTTATTATTTTTTTAAAGAAGGAAAACGAGGGGGGAAAAGAAGTAGAATAGTCAGTCTTTTTATCCTAAGTACAGATGAAATTGATTAAACCTTAAAGACTGGCCTCCGCACACCCGGTTTATTAATTGAAGAATTTCCTCTTACCCAGAATGGGAAGTTCACATTAAAATCGAGCTTGCCCCTGAGTGGCAGTGACACTTGAGAACTGAACATTTTCCACAATCCTATTTTCTCTTCGGTGCTAGAGGAAATCCTAAAATGGTTAAAATGTGGGGGGAGGGGGCTTACAGGGGAGAAGGAGCAGAAACCGTACATTTTAAGGAAGCCTTCTTTCATTTCCTTGTAAAGCATGAAATCAAATTATAGCTCATGGCCCACAATTATTTTATTTCTACATTTCAAATTCCATTTTCTGCTGCTTTTCACTGCTCTAGAACAGGAGTTGTACTGTTGTGCAAAGTCAGCTAAAAAGATTACCCTAGATAGACTACAACACAGTAGCTTAAAGAAGCAAACAGGCAAAACTCCGTTAAGTGGGGAGTCATGGCCCTGCAGAACCTGTGCGCCAGCCTCCATCCAGAGAGGGGGTGGCAGAGGCCAGCGCTCTTTTTGGCCCTTTGGTCCGAGGGAACCTCTGCTCTTGTTGCCTCTGCTCCTCCTGAGTGGGGGCAGTGTGACTGGTGTTTACTCCGGAGCCTCCTAAAGGTGGGCCACAGGCCTGGTGATGAGGAGCTGGTTGATGCCTGGCCCGTGATCAGTACTGCCGCTTGCCAGGGTTGGAAGCTCATGTCTGTTCCAGTTGTCATCTTGTCCCTCCCATTTTGTCGGAGGGAGACTCGCTTTAGTGCTAGGATGTCTCACGAGCTCTTGCTGGTCCCTTTTCGGTGATGAGCAGGCCTCTGATTCAGAGCTGGGGCAACCAGCATTACCTAGTTGGCGTTCAATAGCATCGCACCCCATTGCTTTGTGTTCTCGGTCTATTCATCTTCATGCTTAACTTCTACTTATGGCGAGTTTCGCGCATTTATTGTCATGTAAAGTCCTTTTAAATATAAATGCATTTGAGTTCAAAAAAACGACTTAGCCCACATAAGTAAATAACCGTAGGCATGGCAGAGATCAGTGGTGGTGCGTGGACAGGGAACCCTGGTGTAAGCCGTACTCCCTCCCTGCAGCCCGCCAGCACTGTTCTGAACATTTCTGGCAAAGAGCCCTTTGACTGTGAAAAGATGTCATCTGCATCTTTACTCACCCTGCCTCTCAGGAAGTTCTTATAGATCTCTCTGAGTTCCTTAACGCTTCCCTTCAAGATCACCTCCTTTGTATTTCCTTCCAATGAGGAGCATGGGGTCTCAACCTCCGAACTTGGCACCTCCTGGTTTCCTCTTCCCTTGGCCTTGTGGTGGGCACATGCTGTGTGGTAGCATACTGCTCTGCGTTGGACTTCGGGCCTCCAGTTTGCTAGCTGAGCAACTGTGGGAGGGTCACTTCAGATCTCTCCAAGCCTCAGTTTCCCCGTTTGTAGAAAGTGTTCATTAATAATAATAAGTTCCTCCTTCTGCACTGTTGTGTGGATTGATTGAAATCGTGTGCATGGGGTAGTCTTGGGGATTCAATGGCTCTTCATTTTCTTTCTCCATTTCCCCAACTTCCTGACACTCCAGTAATTGTTTTATTTATTTTTTCATTTTGAAATAATTTCAAACTTACAGAAGACCTAAAATAGTACAGAAAACTCCCACATGCCCTCCACTCTTTAGTTATGCTCAGGACCGTCTCTGAACATGTTGTCTGGTTTTGGTGCACCCGGGTGTGGGGGTTGCTCTCCAGCAAGCCTGAAAACCGCTGACTGGGGAGTGAGGACAAGTCTCTGGTTCCTGCATCGATCTTGCAGAAGGACAGAATGTCATTAACGGAACATCGTTATGACCCCTAGACAGACATAATGGGGTCTGCCTCTATCTCTCTTCTGCCCCCATCCCCCAACATGGCATTGCTATAACTTGTAGAATCCAGTCCGGTCCTTTAAGGAGAGAGAGTTTCCTAGCAGGAGAGATGCATGCCAAGAATGGTGTCTGAGATGCTTTTATGTGTACATAGGTATTGCATTAAGAGACATTAAGCACTGCAAGAGAGTTATTCTGTTTTCGGGGTTCTTTAAATCCTCTGAGTCCATTAAGGAAAAGGTGTCTCTCTGATCGGTGTCTGGAGCTTTAACACCAACATTGTGAGCTCCATACCTATGGCAGCAACTGCGTCTGCCTAGAATTTAATAGTGTTTTATTTTTCATGTGCTTGTTTTTGGTCCTTTTACTTAGCTTAGGTAAGTAATTGTTTTTAATTTTTAATTTTTAAAACAAATTGATTTTGAATCAGTATTATATGTGAGAAGTTTGAAATTTAAAAGGTACAAAAGCAAAGGCAGTAAGAAGTAGATCGCACATGCACCCCAGTCCCTGCTTACCTGGTTTACTTCGCCAGAGAGAAATAACTGTGATAAGTTTCTTCTAAAAATTCCAAGGACAGTGACTTCAGGCAGATACTTTCTCATGCACAACCTGTAGAAATGGCAGTATACTGGGTACGCCCTGTTGGCAAGACTTCCACTCAGGGAATAGAACTGCTCTGTGCTTTTTAGTAGCTGTGTAATATTCTGTTATGTGGTCATGCTGTAATGTAGGTAACAGCCTCCCTCCTAATGGGCAGCTAGGCTGGCTCCATGTTTGGGCTACTGCAGACAGGTTGCAACAATGGCCTTGACTGTGCCTCATTTGCATGTGGGGTGTTGCCAGATCACAATACACACTTTCAATGGCTGTTGCCAGCATGGCCTCCAAAGAGGTTTTGTCAGCACATGTCCCAAATGGACAGAATTGTCTGTCTCTCCACATTCTTAGTGGCAGGGTGTCGTCAGTGTTTGGAGGGATGACTCCAAACACTGGACCGGAAGAGCTTGACTTTGAATTCTAGCCCTTTCTTCCCAGTCCTGTGGCCTAATCTCATCTCTGAATAGGGGTAGCGAGGCAAGGTTGTGTGGAGGTTGCTAGGTGTCAGTGTATGTAGTCAGCAGCACCTGGCAGGGCAAGGACTTATTACTCGTCTGGCCCTTTGACTGTGGGATTATTTTGTCAACCCACCAGGTGAAAAAACTAGAACCTTAGCGTCATTTCTGTTTGCATTTTTCTTGTTATTGGTGAGGTAGGACATCTTATTATATGTCTGAGCTCTGTGTATTTCTTTTCTTTGCCCTTGCTTCTTGTCTGACTTCCCTCCAGCTGACCCAGTCTCCTTGCTGGTGCTTGGACACCTGGACTCCCTGACACCCCATAGGGTCTTTGCACCACTCCCTCCCCCTGCCTGGAATGTTCTTCCCCTGGTGAACTGCCAGGTCCTCTCCTCCAAGTCCTGGCTCAGATATCTCCTTCTCAGTGAGGCCCATCCTGACAGCCTGAATTAAAATTGTAACTCTCCTGCCTCCTGTGCATTCCTGAGCCATTTTTTTTCTGCTCTCCTTTCCCCAGGACTCTTAACCATCCTCCCCTCTCCTGTGAGACTCACGTATTATATGTGTTGTTGGCTTTTAGCCCTACTTCACTGGCTGGCGAGTCCCTCTTGTAAGACTGTCCTATGTCCTGATCTCTGGTGTGCCAAGCATCAGTCTACGGGCCGGCAAGTAGGAGGTGCTCAGTGAATACCCTTAGTGTGAGCTCTCTGTAGAGATTGCTGCCATTTTGGATTGGGTCATTGCTCTTTTTTTTATCAGTTTGAAGGAGACTAGTCCTTAGTGGCTAGTGTGTCCCTAGTCCTGTTGGCCTTTATCATACTTTTGTCTATGCAGAAATGTTTGATTTTTATGTTGTTGAATTTGTCAGTCTTTCATTTTTGTTTTGTTTTGTTTCTTTTCTATCTTTCTGGGTTTTGTGTCTTTCCTAGATAGGTTTTGTTTTGTTTTAATATCATAAAATTTTTTTTCACATGTTTTCTTCCAGGACTTTTATGGTTTTATATTTTTATTTTTAAAGCTTTGGTCCTTGGAAATTTATTTTGGTGTGATGTGTGAGGTAGATCCTCAACTTTAGTTTTCTCTAGACGACTGCCTGCTGTCCCCGTGTCCCAGGTGAGTACTTCTCCCTGCCCCCCCCCACCCCCTGGTTGACACATGTGAACAGGGAGGCCCAGAGAAGGAAGGCTACTCACCCTGATCTCAATCTCATGGGATAGCCCGTGAGTCTATCCGCACCATTGCCCTCCCTCAGCTCTGTGGGGCTTTTGCCACCAGTCGCCAGCGTTCATTGTTTTTTGGCTTTTCCTCCTTTTGGCGGGGGCCCAGCACCTCTATTTGTCTGCTGTCTTGTCCGCAGCTGTGTATTTGTTTCCTTGGCCTCTTACATGGGCTCTCTTTGTTGTTTCCCCTGTTCTTCCACTGCTAACATCGCTCCCATTGTTCTCCTCCCGGGCTTCTTTAGGTGCTGATGAATGCCTCCTTTCGCTGCCTCCTGGAGGACCATGCCTCTGGTTTGGGATGCGTCCGCGAGGACAAGGACGCTGGCGGCTTGCCTTTACACCTTTTTAGCTCTCCTTCCTCCTCCCATCCTTAGGGCCTTTCCCGCTTGCTCTTCATGATGCTGGAGAGTTCCCAGGAGATGCAGCAATGGCTGAGAGGCAGCTGGCAGTAGAAAAGGAAGACATTTTTAAGTTAGTCAGCCCTGGGTTCTAGCCCTGCCTCTCCTGTTTACTGTGATGTGATGAGACCTCAGGTTTCTCTGTATTAAAATGGGAGAGTCTCCTCCTTGTGGGCTTTGGTTAGGGCAGAGCAAACACACATCAAGTGGGGCTTGTGAGCCCGTGTGCCTGTTAGGAGCTTGCAGGTGGCATAAATGCCAGGGTATGAGGCAGTAGGGAGTTTGGGGACAGGGAGGGTTGTTAATGTGCTGTGGGACTTTGATGACTTATTGAAGATGTCCAGTCCTGCCTGCTCAGGTTCTACTGCTTGGGTGTCTCCTTGCTGGTCTGGTGGAATTTGGCAGGATGTTCGTGGAGGACCCTACCTTTGCAGGCTGGGTTAGAACAATAAGGACTTTCTGCCCACTGAGGGGCACAGGGCTTGCAGCTATTGGCTGGCACTCACCAGTGCCCCTTGTGAGACTGCTGGATTGGGGCAGGTATTGGTAGTGTTTGTTCCATGCTGCTGTTAATATTCTCTGTTCTTCTCAGCCTTTAAAGGGCATGGGGCCTTTGCAGGAAGGAGATGGTCCCTTTGGAGCTTTTATGGTGCCAGGAATCATGATACAAGTACTGATATGATAGCAGCTTGTGTTTACTGAGCACTTAGTATGTGCCACGTGCTTTGCAGGCCCTTGCCTCTTAAGATGCTGGTCTCTGGGTTGGCAGGCTACAGGGGAGGAATCCCAGACTCAGAGAAGTCAGGAGGTCTGTCTGCCTGAGGCTGCGAAGCTGGCCGGGGGGAAGTGGTGCCTGCGCTTGGGGGCTGGCCGCTCAGACTCCCTGCCTCCCTGCCCTGCATCTCTCCCGTGCCTGCCAGGGCACTGCAGGTGGGCTTTCAGGCTGCTGCTGCTTTCCTCCCACTAAAGGGCAGCACCCCCCACTAAGGATTATTTTGCTCACGTGTCCCACTTGCAAGTATGCCATCCCTCTGGGCTGCCTCCGACCTCCATGTCAGATTTTCCACCAGGTCCATAGGAATCAAAGTGGACGTATGGTCCCTGTTTTACAGTTGAGGAACTAGAGCTCAGAGAGGGTAAATAGTGTTAAGAAACTTCCCTTTGTCTGAAGATGTTCATGAAAACGATCATCTGGGAGGAACAAGGGTCATGGGCATTGGAGCCTCTTCCTGTGACTGGGACCTCCTTGGGCTTTGTGGTCCCGCACAGGAGGGGCTGGGCCTGGCCAGCGCCTCCAGTCTGTTGGACACCTGGCATGACCTACAGTGGGCGGAGTGACCATGGCAATTGTGTAGTGGCATGGAACATTGCCAATGTGTGACTACAGTGAGGGAGGCAGGTCCTGGAGAGAGGTAGGGAGGGCGAGGAGAGGGGCTGGCAGACAGTGTGTGTAAGTCAGACATGCCGCCTAGGCCCATGGAGGCCAGGGGGGCCCCACACCTGACCACTCGGCAGGCTCTTCCTTCTCCATACCCCACATCGGTCGGTAACCTCACTCCTTTGCCCACATGTGTTTGCCGGGGAGTGGGGGGCTCCTGGACAGGTGGGAGCAGTGTGACTCTGAATGTGAGGCTGGGCTGAGAGCTTGGCTCAGCACTGACAGCCCTAAATGCAGCTCCGCTTTGTGAGGACTCTGCTGGCCTTACCCCTTTGAGTTCCCTGCCAGCCTCTTGCAGTGGGCATCTTTGTTTAGATTCTGATTTATGGATGAGGAAGCGGAGGCCGCCAGTGGGGCTGTGGTTTGAATGTCTGGTTGGGTGCCTCCAAGTCCTGCTCTCACCTCTTCCTCCCACATGTGGCCCTTGGCTCCCCACCTGGACACTGATCTTCTTTGCTCAGCTCCCTCCACTTCCAGACCCTCTGATTCTGTGCTGAGGAGGGCAGGACAGACATCCCCAGTATACTGATGTACACTCTATTGTGCCAGTAGGAATCTGAGAGGGGGGAAACCAGGTCACTGTACTTTGGGGACAGTATGCAAAGGGAGGAAAACTGAGATGCACAAAAGGGACACACACCTGAGTGGACTCTCCATAAGGGGGCCAAGTGACCGCCATGTGTTGGAAGTCTTGACCCCTCCTGGCAGAACCTCAGGGCCAGGGCAGGTGAGCCTGTATTGGTGTCAATCCAATCGTGGGTTTTCCTCATAGCTGGACAGCTTGGGGCAAGTTATTTAACCTGTCTGAGCCTCAGTCTTCTTGCCCATGAAATGGAGAAACAAGTAATACGTTGAATAAATGAATTCAAACAACAGCAATAATGACAATTTGGATTGTAGAGCTGCAGCTCCTCCTCCAGCCCTGGGCCCCGAGGGGCACTTCAGACCCCTGCTCTGCTGTTCTCCTACACCCAAGGGGCATGCACGTGTGTCCCCAACCACGTACAGAGTGTGGACACGGGATCGCTCAGGGCCACAGGATGCTCTGGTAGAAAGAAGTTGGTGGGCCAAGTTCACATTGCTCTGAGTCCTTGCTCCTGACCTTGACTTGGTCACTTCACCTCTCTGGGCCTTTGTTTTCTCATCTGTGATAACCACACGGCAAAGTTGAGGTGCAGTGAAGAGAAGCAAATCTGTAGACTACCATGTGCATGCCACAGTGGAGTTGTAGAAGGAAAAACAATCAGCTGTTCACGTTATTGAAGATTTCCTATGGCCTAGGTGCTGTTCTGAGCCCTCCCCACGTGACGTGTCCTTTAGTCTTCACTGCGGCCCACTGGCTGGGCTCGTTCCCGTCCTCATGCTCACAAAGCTCGCAAGGACACTGAGGCACATGGAGTTCTGATGCATTCGGCACGTGGGTCATAATAATAAGATAGACATGGCCACTCGAGTTGTATATCGTTGATGACAATATACTTACGTTGTTTATTGAACATTTAGTAAGTCACCAGTTAAAAATACATTTCTCTTCATTTTAGGTTTAATATTATTTTCTCCTTTTTGGGGTGTTCATAGCTTTTGATGAAAAAAATCAAATTTTATGGTTAAAGATGTGATTTTGAGCTTGCTAAAATGTTTCTAGTTTTATGTTCTGTTTCTCTAGCTGAAACATTTTTCTCTGAACACACATTTTTTTTCTGGAGTCTTAGAAGGAAAATTACATTTCACAGATAACTTACACTTTGTTAAATGCTGACCTTTGTAAGTTTTTCTTTATTTTTTATTTTTGAGATGATTAAGATGTATAATCTACAGAATTGGAAATTACAACTTTTTAAAGTACTGAGAAACTTTAACCCTGTTATAATTATTCTGCAAACCTTTAAAGGGATCTATAGTCAGAACAACTAGATGAAAAGGCCTGATAGTCAGAAAAATATAGAGGATCATTTGTAAGCTGCAAGTTCCTGACTTGTGTTTCCCGCCCACTCGCTCGCTGTGCCCCTCTCCTCTCAGAATGGTTTCCTACTTCGGGTTCGTGGGAATTGGGAACGACACTGTTTGATTCATTTTGTGGCAATACTGGGGATTTTGAAAAAGACAAGACGGGCCAGTTATGTCACTTCCTGTCGTCTGATCAAAAGTTTGATGAAGAAGCGGGAGTGACTGAGAGCTGCTGCTGGGCAGTGGGCAGAGTTGCCTGCTGCTGACCCCTGGTTCTCAGTGGGGCCTGTCAAGTCGCCGTGACCTCTGGTCTCCTTAGAAGTGCCTGATGTTGGCTGTGCTGCAACAGGTCTGCTGGAGAGCCTGGCCTTTTGGAGCAGAGCTGTGTGCCTCTCGCAACAAAGGCGGCTTGTAGATGCTGGAGTAAGGCCACAGAGGAAATCCTGACCAGCCTGAGTGTTTGGGGCCTGGCTACACTTGTCTTCCTGGGTCTGTCAGGCCAGTTTCATTTCTGTCCCCAGGAGCCCAACAGGCATCATCAGTGAGCTTGGCTAAATGCCGGGAATTCATGAGTCCTTCCCTTTCCAGCCACTGGGCCCAGACAAAGGCATTCCTGGATAGTGTTATATACCAACAGGGAACTGAATCTCCGAGAAAGAACAGAGTCGGGACATGGGGGGAGCTATCATTCGCTCAGTTCAGCCCAATAAAGATTGCCCAGGCTGTGCCTGAGCTGGGTCTTGTGCTGGGTGCTGCAAATCCAGACCGACAGCCCAGGCTGCGGTCTGTAAGCTCTGAGCATTGGTGTCAGCAGGGAGGAAGGGCCGGGGGCAGGTGAAGTCTGAGTAGGGGAGCAGGAGCAAAAGCAGGGCAGGGAAGGGTGAGAATAATAGTGGGGTGTGCCTTGATGCTTAGTATAAAGCAGGGAGTAGGTGAGGACTGTGGGAGAAGAGGCTGGAGAGGGGCTGGGTCCCCATGCGGAAGGAGAGGCCATGTGGCACGTAGGTGGGAACAGGTGTCAGTGTTCAAATTGCTCCTCTAGCACCTACTTGCCAAGGGACCAAGGGCAGTCACCGAACTCCTCGTCTGTATAGTGGGGTCGGTGATAGTCTGCGTTAGGTAGGGAATGATGTTTAGGTTCTAGAGGGAGACCAGGCAGTTGGAATTATTCTTGAAAAGTCCTTATGTCATCCGTGGGATAGAGTAGCCTTGGCTTTGTAGGCACCGCTTTGCCCACTAGAGTTGGGGGGTCAGCTGGTCGGGTGCTGCGACCGTTTTGTGTGAAGGTGGCTCTCCCATCTTCCCAGAGAATGGCTCACAGGCTGGGAACCCAGGGCTTTCCTTCTCCCACTCACCTGCATGCTTTGTCCCACCCTCCCTCAATACCTGGCCACACATCCTTGTGACTGGTGACAGATTTGCTTTTGGTGGGAGGACGTGAGGAAAGGTCACATCTTCTGGGGTGGGCTAGGCTCGCTTGCTCTCTCTCTCTCTCTCTCTCTCTCTGTGTATTCACATGTGTATGCATATGCCCCTGGGGCAGGGCAGGGAGCACCAGGAAGGCCTCTATGAGGTGCACCATGGTGCTCAGTGCAGGGAGAGTGTACCTGGACTGCGAGTTCGAATGGGGGCCCAAAGTCACACCACACGTTCCCTTTCAGTAAGAGGACAGCGAGGGCTCTTAGCAGGGGAAAAGCACAGATCAGTGTTTTATTTCTTTCTTTAGTTGTGTACTTACATAATTTTGTTTATTTCTGAGTGGATTGTACATGCCTCTATTTAAAATTTAAAGGTATATGGGGCTCCTGGGTGGCTTAGTCGGTTGGGTGTCTGACTTCGGCTCAGGTCACGATCTCAGGGTCCTGGGATTGAGGTCCCACATTGGGCTTCCCGCTCAGTGGGAAGCCTGCTTCTCCCTCTACCCCTCCTCCCTGCTTGTGTTCCCTCTCTTGCTGTCTCTTTCTCTTTCAAATAAATAATAAACTTAAAAAAAAAATTAAAGGTATGGAAGAGGGTACCTAGGTGGCTCGGTCATTTAAGCGTCTGGTTCTGGATATCAACTCAGGTCATGATCTCAGGGTTGTGAGATCGAATCCTGAGTCAGGCTCCATGCTCTTTGGGGAGTCTGCTTGAGATTCTCTCTCTGTCCTTCTGCCCCTCCCCCCCCTCATGTGCATGCACACTCTTGCTCTCAAAAAGATCTTCAAAAAAAGGTGCAGAACAACATGAAAAAGTGCTCCATATCACTCAACATCAGGGAAGTACAAATGAAAACCACAATGAGATACCACCTCACGCCGGTCAGAATGGCCAAAATTAACAAGTCAGGAAATGACAGATGCTGGCGAGGATGCGGAGAAAGGGGAACCCTCCTACACTGTTGGTGGGAATGCAAGCTGGTGCAACCACTCTGGAAAACAGCATGGAGGTTCCTCAAAAAGTTGAAAATAGAGCTACCCTGTGACTCAGCAATCACACTACTGGGTATTTATCCTAAAGATACAAATGTAGTGATCTGAAGGGGCACATGCACCCGAATGTTTATAGCAGCAATGTCCACAATAGCCAAACTATGGAAAGAACCTAGATGTCCATCAACAGATGAATGGATAAAGAAGATGTGGTGTGTATATATACAATGGAATACTATGCAGCCATCAAAAGAAATGAAATCTTGCCATTTGCGACGACCGTGGATGGAACTAGAGGGTATTATTGTGAGCGAAGTAAGTCAGTCAGAGAAAGATAATTATCATATGCTCTCCCTGATATGAGGAAGTGGAGAGGCAAAGTGGGGGTTTTGGGGTAGGGAAGGAAAAAATGAAACAAGATGAGATCGGGAGGGAGACAAACCAGAAGAGACTCTTAATCTCACAAAACAAACAGGGTTGCGGTGGGGAGGGGGGTAGGGAGGGGGTGGTTGGGTTATGGACATGGGGGAAGGTATGTGCTATTGTGAGTGCTGTGAAGTGTGTTAATCTGGCGATTCACAGACCTGTACCCCTGGGGCTAATAATACATTGTATGTTGATAAAAAATAAAAAATTATTAAAAAAAATAAATGACGAACATGAAAAAAAAAAGGTGCAGAAGAACATGAAGTCAGGTCTCCTTCTAACTCCATGCCATCTCTGTCACCTAGCTCTTCTCCCAACAGACAACCAAAAGTTAGTTGTTTCTTTTGCATTCCTTCAGACATGTTTTATGCATATGGAAGCAATCACTCACAGCACACATACACACCTTTCCCCACCTTTTGACACAGATGACATTGTTCTGCTGTTTGTTCTTGTCACTCACTTCCCCTTTGAGACTGTTCTGTAGTAGTAAATAAAGAGCTTCTCCATTCCTTTTCATGGCCGGATAGTATTCTACCGCATGGAGGTAACAGTATTTTTTTTTTTTTTTTACACGTCCCCTGCTGATGGACATTTGCCTGTTTCCCAGCTGTACCTACAATAAGCACGAACATGTATGTGGTGTTGGCTGGGTCAAAGACCATGTGAATATTGATGGCTCTTTCCGAATTGACTTTCGTAGAGGTGGTACTGACTGAACCTGGCTCAGTGTTATGAATCAGCCATATAGTTGTAGAAAGTTCCTTCTGGGAGGCTGTTTGGATTTCACAGGGACAAGTCCCAGGGGAAGGACAAGTTTTTCCCATTAGGGGGTGGTTGATGCAGGCCTGATGTGTGCATTATGGGGTTTGGGGTCACAATAGAGATGGAACCCAGAGATTTGGTAGATATGAATGGGGGTCTTATCAGGTGAGGTTTTTAGGCCTCAGTGGTTGAAAAGGTATAGGTAATGGAACCAGTATATCTCCCTGTCCCCCCTCGTGGCTGTAGCAAGGTCTAGGCCCTACTGCCTGGTAGGATAAGGGAGATGCCAGTGCTGGCTTCTGTGAGCACTGGCCTGCCCCGCCAGGCCCCTTTGACCACAGCTCCGCTCTGTCCCTGGGACAGGGTGAGGTAGAGAAGGGGCTGGTGAGGGCAGAGCAAGGGGTGGGAAGGATAGCTGGGACACTCTGAGGCCTGCCTAGAGCCGAGACACCTATTCTTTCTCCCGGGAGATGCTGGAGGAACAGTACAGGTCAGAGGTGACCAGGAAAGAGTGCTTTAGTAGCGGAGCTAGGCTCCCTAGTGTCTGGTGGCCTTTGGTGCCCGTTGGTCTAGAGCAAGGCGCCCCGGGATTCTGAGTCCCACCTGCATCTGAAACACTGGTTGTGGAGACTCGGTGGTTGACGAGCGCACACCGTAAATGTGCCAACAGGAAAGACTGCTTCTCCTCACCTTCCCTCCTTTCCCAGGGGTGAGCTTGGGTCATGGGTCACCCATAGAGCAGGCTTCCTCGGTATCACCATGATGATAATTGTGTCCTGAAAATCCCTTCTGGGGCGAAGGGGGAAATATCTGCATATTCCTGTGTACCCAAAATAGCACCTTTTTTTTTTGGTAAAACGACTTCACATCCTATTTAAAAGGACACATCCCCTTCATTAGTCTCCCCAACGTGGGTCAGGACAGTTTCCCTTCATGGACTCCTCTGGAATTTGTCCCTCTGCTGTTGTTCAGCTCAGGTGTGGCTGTGTATTTAGGGGATGCTCACAACCAGGCATGCATACGTCAGGTAGAATGCACACACACTACACACACACACACACACACACACACACACACATGCATGCACACACATATGTATAGACAGACACACACACACACACACGCTCACATACATGGTATTCACTGTTGAGGTAGCTGAACCTTGGCTTGCCCCTACCCTCCCTGAAAGAGCAGGAGCTTCCCACCCAGAACAGAAAGGACAAAAGAAGTGAGTAGCTATAACGGAGCCATGGGTGGGAGGATCACAACTAAACCCAACTCCCGTGTGCGGAAGACCCAGGAGCCACAGAGGAGACAAACCCCATGCCTCCCCGTGAGTTTTCCAGTCTTTCTATCTGCTGTCTTGGCAAGGCAGATTTCTAGGCATTTGCCAAGTCTACAGCTGAGATTTTTCCTGCTTGGACATTTTTTCCTTGGTAGGATGGAATGAAAATGAGAAGATTGAGGCAGTAAAATGGGTGGGTTTGGGAGTTCCCTAGCCCTGCTGCATGTTGGCTGTGGGGCTCTGGGTGAGCTGTCTGTGTCTCATGGACCTCAGTTTCCTCCTCTCCAGATGAGGTGAGACGCCCATCCCTCATGGTGGTTTGTCATGAGGACTCCGTGAAATCAGGTGGTCAGAGTCCCTCCCCTGCAGCCGGGGCTGGGAGCTATGTGGTGGTCGTTCCTTTCCCACCCCACCCACTTTTGTCTTAATACTTTAATTTGGCTGATTTTGCTTAACCTCAAACATCAGGCCACTTTCTGGAGAGTCCTCTCCCCCATTTCCCTTTCTAACCTTGTTTTCTCTTTCTCCTTGCAGGGGCCCAGATCATTGATCTGATGATGCTGGTCATCGATGTGACCAAAGGGATGCAGACCCAGTCAGCAGAGTGCCTTGTGATTGGGCAGATTGCCTGCCAGAAGCTGATCGTGGTGCTGAACAAAACAGACCTCTTAGCTGACGGGAAGAGACAGGCAGTGATTGATAAAATGACCAAGAAAATGCAGAAGACCCTGGAGAACACCAAGTAGGTTTGTTACTGGATGGAGCGTCCGCTTGTATAATCTGGCTCTGGGGCACACTTTATCTCATTAACACAGATTGGGCACACAGGTGCCAGCTGTGGGTCCTAGTGAGTGGGATCTTGCCTGGCACTTACTCTCATCAAGGGCAAAGGTGAAGATGCCGTTGCAAGAGACCGAAAAATACAGAAGCATAAGGAAATTTAGAAGTTGATTTTCTAGGTAATTTCCTAACGAGACCTGTTGGGGGGGTTCTTCTCTGCACAGCATTCAGAAACCCAGGCAGGCTCCTTGCATCTTTCTGCCTTTCCAGTGTGGGGTGGCGTAGTCAGGCTGTAGCCAGGCTCAGGCACTACTGTGTTCACGTTTGCCGGAGGGTCCAGAGTGTCAGGAATTCCCGGACCTAGAAGAGGCACACACCCTTTCCACAGATTCTGTGGGTGAGGGAGGACTCAGTCCTATCTGCTTATGTCACCCATGCCTTGGTGTCAGAGAGGCCAGGAAACAGATCCCCTCACCATCTGCTTAGCTACAGCTGGGTTATCAAAGGGGGCCATTGGAAACTGGGAAAGGCAAATCACAAAGGACCTTCGTAGTATTTCTGGCAATGGCTTTAGGATTTCGTGTTGTAGAAGGTAGGGAGTCCTTTTTTTTTTTTTTTAATTTAAAGATTTTATTTATTTATTTGACAGAGAGAGATCACAAGTAGATGGAGAGGCAGGCAGAGAGAGAGAGAGAGGGAAGCAGGATCTCTGCCGAGCAGAGAACCTGATGCGGAACTCGATCCCAGGACCCTGAGATCATGACCTGAGCCGAAGGCAGCGGCTTAACCCACTGAGCCACCCAGGCGCCCAGAAGGTAGGGAGTCCTTAAAGAGTTTGTGCAAGGAAGTGGCTGAAAGGTTCTCCCATCCAGAGATGGCTGGCAGCAGGCGGAAGGATGGCGTGGTGACAAGGATCCGGGGGAGCGGAGAACAGACAGGGAGAGGCAGTATGGTGGTGTTCCCAGGGAGAGAAGTGTGGTCTGCGTTCAGGCTGTGGAGGGAGGAGAGGCTGACTGGGGAGACCTTTAGCAGGAGAAGCAACAGGCCTTGTCGAGTGATTGACTCTGCTTATGGTCCATGGGGGTGGCAAGGTAGCAGTGCTGCTGGGCACTGTTGCGGGGGAGTGGGAGGGTGTGGGGACTGTGGGACAGAGAGCCGCCTGCTCGTTCAGGCGGCCGCAGGAGTGACTTACTCTGATGTGGTCAAGAAAATGAGAAAATGTCCTTGTTGAGCACAGAGTGTTGGCAAACCTCATTGTTTTATCAATTCCTCTCTTCCTCTGCGGGCCAGCGCCTTTTGATCAATACTAAATAGCGGTCACTGGGAGACAGCGAAGCTTCCTCTTTGCTATGCAGCCCGAGACAATATCCTGCTCCTTCCACCTCTCCTTCTCCTGCCTGTGGAGGGCAAGCAAGTAGAGAGTGTTTTTGTTTCCCCGTCATAAAGATTGATATGCCTTCCCATTTATGATTTTTTTTTCAGATCTAACACCTGCAGCTCTCCCTCAGAATTCTCAAGTTGGTTAAATTAAAGCTCCAGGCCTGTGAATGGGCCAAATATGTCATAAAAGATTTCCTAGCGCTGCCTTTTGTTAGCAAAATTCATCAATCCGATAAAATCGACACATTTAGATAAGTGTTGCATAAGAATTCAGACTTTGTTATTCCCAACGGAAGTGGATATGAGACTGTAAAAAGGAAGATAAAAAATTATATCTTCTTTTTAGTGAGTTATTTGATCTCCCTGCCGTTTTATTTACTTGTCAGAAAGGGGAGAACAGGTCCTTTGGACTCCTGCATAAAAACCCAATACAATGTCAGTATCATTTGCTGTATAAACGGGACCTTCTGCGAAGGGATTGGGATACTATTAAGGGTGAATTAATATTAACTGTTTCGATTGGTTAAATTTAAGGCAAATTCTGACTTGCATTTTAAATTACTATTCCTATTTTAATTTATTGCTTAAAGGTCAAATTATGAACTTAGTCACACATCCAGGGGAAATTATCCCCCTGAAACCTCTTCTGTCCTCATTCAGTGCCCAGAGGGCAGGGAGAACAACTCCTACTGGAAAGGATTTGCCCCCCTGCCAGGTTGTAACCAGTAGGTTCAGGATCCTTGGGGCCAGCCGAGTTGTAAGAGAACATTAGCTTTCACCTACGTGCAGCAGAGAACTTCAGATTATTTTAAATGACCATTTCCTTTACTTATGGTCCCTTATGAAGTAAATCCTTTGTAAACGCTGCTCCAAAAGCAAAGAAACTTTCTACCTAAAAAAGAAAAAATCTAGACTGATGAATTATGTACGTATCAAAACCTGAAAACATGAAACCTGTTAAAAACACAATTTTTTTTCCCATCCAAAGAGCAATTGAAAGAAAGTTGGAAAATAGAGAAAAATGATTAAAAGAAAGAGGAAACCACCCAAAGATGTCTTTTCTCAGAATAGCTGCTGACATTTGGGTTTATTTCATTCCTATCTTTTCACTGTATATTTATATTGACCCCTCTTTTTTCTCCACATTACGTAGATTATAGTAAAATCTGCATAACATAATATTTATTATTTTACCCATTTGCAAATATACAGATTCATTGGCGTTAAATACATTCACAGAGCTGTGTGCCTATCAGCACTGTCTATGCCGAAAACTTTTTCAGAATCCCCGGCATAAACTCTGAACCCATTAAATAAGAACTGTTCCTTTCCTCCTACCCCTCTCTGCCCTCCACCCCGAGCAGCCTTTATTCTGCTTTCTGTTTCTTTGACTTTGCTTATCCTAGGTACCTTACAGAAGTGGAATCCTGTATTTGGCTTTCTGCGTCTGGCTTATTTCCCTTAGCGTAATGCTTTCGGGGCCCATCCTTGTAGCCGGTATCAGAATGTCATTCCTTCTTAGTGCATAGTATTCTACAAAGAATACAAATAGTATTCTACAAACAAAATAAGGTTTGTCTATTCGTGTATGGATAAACGCTTGGCTTGTTTCCTTTTGGTTATTGTGAATAATGCTGTCTGAAATTGGTGTATAAATAGCTATTCAGGTCCCTGCTTTTTCCCTTCCTTTGGGTCTATACCTAGGAGCGGAATTGCTGGGTCATGTGGTAGTTCTGTGTTTAACTTTTTTGAGGAGCCACCAAACTGTTTTCCACAGTGGCTGCACCATTAAACATTCCCACCAGCAGTGTGTGAGGGTTTCCATTTTTCCACATCTTGCCAACACTTGTCATCCCCCCCTCCTTTTTTTAAATAGTTATCCTATAGGGTATGGAGTGGTATCTGTTTCCCCGACCCCCTTTTTGCTGTCCCCCCCCAGTTTTATTGAGAAATAATTGACATACATGAATATATGTTTAAGCCATGACACCGTGATGGTTTGATTTACATATGTTGTGCAATGATTATCACAGTAGGTTTAGCTAACATCCATCTTCTCATAAAAATACAATAAATAGAAAAGAAGGGGGAAAAAAGGGAAAAAAATGTTTCTGTGACAAGAACTCCTAGAACCTCCTCTCTTAGCACATCTCCTGTATATCACGTGGGAGTGTTAGCTCTAGTCATCACATTGTACCTGGGACAGGTTTATCTTAAAACTGCAAGTGTGTATATTTTGACCACCTTCTCCAGTTTCCTCTCCCCTGCCCCCCCCCCGCCCCCAGCCTCTGCTTCTGGTGACCACAAATCTGCTCTCTTTCTGGGTTTTGCTTTTTTGTGGTTTTGTTTTTGTGTTTTTAGATTCTTCAGATAAGTTGAAATCGCACACTATTTGTCTTTCTCTATCTGACTTATTTCACTTAACATAGTGCCTTTGAGGTTCATCCGTGTTGTAGCAAGTGGTGGGATGTCCTTGTTTTTTTTACGGATGAATGATATTCCATTCTATATTTACAGATACCACAACTTCTTTATCCATTCATCTGTCGACAGACACTCAGGTTGTTTCTATGTCTTGGCTATTGTAAATAATGCTGCAATGAACATGAGGGTGCAGATATCTTTCCAAATTGGTGTTTTCATTTCCTTTGGATATATTCCCAGAAGTGGATCATATGGCAGTTCTATTTTTAATTTTCTGATGTTCCTCCATACTATTTTCCATAATAGCTGCCACAATTTACACTCCCATCCACAGTGCCAATGGGTTCCCCTTTCTCCACATCCACACCAGCATTCGTTAATCCCTTGTCTTTTTGGCAGTGGCCATTCTAACACATGTATGAAGTGATATCTCATTGTGGTTTTAACTTGCATTTTCTTAGTGACTAGTGATGTTGAACATCTTTCCATATACCAGTTGGCCTTTCAGATATCTTCTTTGGAGAAATGTCTGTTTAGATTCTTTGCCCATTTTTCAATTGTGTTTTTGTTGTTGTTTGTTTTGTTGTTGTTGTTGAATTGTAGGGGATCTTTATATATTCTGGATATCAATCCCTTGTCAAATATATAATTTGCAAATGTTTTCTTCTATTCTGTAAGTTGACTTTTTACTTTCCTTATAGTGTCCTTGGAGGCACAAAAGTTTTTGCCTTTGATAAATCCAATATATTTATTTTTTCCTTTGTTGCCTGTATTTTTGGTGTCCTATCCATGAAATTGTTGCCAAATCCAGTGTCATGAAGATTTTCCCCAGTGTTTTTTCTAAGACCTTTATAGTATTAGCTCTTAAGTTTAGGTCTTTCATCTATCTATTTCTATATGTGGTAATTTTAATATATGGCATAAGTTTATATGTAGTATAAGTTAAGGGCCGAACTTCGTTATTTACATCTGGCTATCCAGTTTTCCCAGCACCGTTGAAAGGATTGCCCTTTCCCCTTTTACTCTTGTCGAAAATCAATTGATTATACATGTGTGAGTTTATTTCTGGCTTCTCTGTTCTGTGCCATTGGTCTATGTGTCTGTCCTTTTGCCAGTACCACACTACTTTGTGTGAGTTTCAAAGTCAGAATGTTGAGTCCTCCAGCTTTCTGCTTCTTCTCCAATATTATTTTGGCTATTTGAGGCCCCTTGCAATTCCTATATGAATTGGAGAATCTGTTTTTCCATTTTCTGCAAAAAATGGTTGTTGGAATTTTCATAGGGATCTCACTGAATCTGTAGATCCCTTTGGGTGGTACGAACATCTAAATAGTGTTAGGTCTTCCAATCCATGAACATGATGCCTTTCCATTTGTTTAGATATTCTTTAATTTTCCTAATCAGCATTTTGTAGTTTTCATTATGTAGGTCTTTCACATCCTTGGTTAGGTGTATTCCCAAGTATTTAATTCTTTTAGATGCCATTATAAATGGAGCTGTCTTCTCAGTTTCCTTTTCAGATTGTTTTTAGCTGGAGTTCAGAAACAACTGATTTTTGTGTGTTGATCTTGGGCCCTGCGACTTCGCTGAATTCAGTTCTTCCTTTTAAACATGTAGTTGTGGGGCGCCTGGGTGGCTCAGTGGGTTAAAGCCTCTGCCTTCAGCTCAGATCATGATCCCAGGGTCCTGGGATTGAGCCCCGCGTCGGGATCTCTGCTCAGTGGGGAGCCTGTTTCCCGCCCCCCTCTCTCTGCCTGCCTCTCTGCCTACTTGTGATGTCTGTCTGTCAAATAAATAAAATCTTTAAAAAAAAACCATATAGTTTTAATCATGAGCTATTTGCATTTTTGATTTCAGCTTTCATTACTTAACATTTTGTATAGCCCTTCCTCATGTAAGCATCACTCCACTGTAGGCCCTTTAGATTGGTGTAAGTTTTCCTTCTTATAAATAAACAACCCTGGGGTGAACATCTTTGACCATCCTTAAATATTTTCGGGTTTTTTCCTTCTGAGACATTGAAGGTGTGAGATTACTGGACTGAAGGGCACGAGTCCTTTCAGACCTGTGATTGTGCACTCCCCTATTCTTTTCCAAAAGGGTTTGCACTTTTTACACAGATGTATTCACAGCTACCTTTGGCTTCTAATTTTAAAATATATTTGAAACTTAGTTGGGTAGAAATGGTATGTTACTCTTGTTTTAATATGTAATTCTGTAATTGAGGGGGACGTTAAACATTTTTCCTTAAGTGTTTTAAATAGTTGTGCTTTTGTGTGTTTGAATTAGGCCTATACATTTTGTCTGTTTGCCTCTTGTGATTTTAATGCTTTCCTTTTGATTTTTAAGAGTGTTTGAGATTAACAAAGATGTTGTTATTAATTAACCCTTTGCCTGTCATGTTTGCTACAAATAAGTCTTCAGCATTTGTTGGTTGTCTTTCCATTTTAGTTGTTTTTTTTTTTTTTTTTTGACATGCAGAAGTTTCTAATTTTTGTGTAGTCAAACTCTTTGATTGTTTTTCTTTGTGATTTCTTTATCTCTGAAAGCATTTAAAATTACTCTTGCATAAGCATTTATCAATGTTAACAGAAATAAAAATAGAAGATAAAAATGTACCCACAATCTCCCCGGTGCATCAAATTAAAGTGTTCTTTCCCCAGGATCCCTGTCAGTCTTTCCCACATGTACATAATTTGAGGTAGTTGTTATCACAACATTGACACTGTTCTGTGTTCTAGGCTTTTCTGTTTATTTTCCCACTAAATGTTATCATCTGACAGCATCCTTGATGCATCTTTCTCCCAGACTCCCTCTGTTTCCTCCTGCTTTTTAAACACTTTCTGTTTCCTTATTTCTGTTTTAGGCAAGGCCATCTGCTGAGAGCCCACCCGGGGCTCCCTTGGCCCTGCCTCCCTCCCTGGAGTTGAGTGGAATGCCAAATCTCAAGTGATTGGGCGGCTGCCCAGCTGACTTACAAGGTGTGTGTTTCCTACTGGCTCTGTGGCTGACTAGCTGTGTGGTCTTGGGCAACTCGCTTTATCTTTCTGAGTTGGTTTCTCTTCTTTTGAGCTGATTAAGTTTTAGCCTCACAACATTATGTTCTGAGGGAGCGTTCGATGGCACACAGTAGGTACTCAGCCATCACAGCTGTAAGGTGTGGAGCACCTACTGTGTGCTTAGTGCCCTACCAGGGATTTCCCATAGTAACGGGGAGGGGGGGAAAGGCTTTGTGTCTGGGTTGACAGGTTAGAATACTAAAGTATAAATACCAGCCATTTTGAATTTCACTATTCCAAACCGACAACTTACACAAGTGTCCCCTGCTTTTCGAAGTTTGCATTACACCACTTGGCTTTCATGCAAGACCTACCTTATTAGTACGTGCTTTTGCTAACTGAGGGAAATCCGAAGAGGATTTTTGTTTTTATGAGAAAAGACAAAAAGCAACGATAGTTTACAGCGTCTGCTTCGCAGCTTGTCCTTAGAGTGGTGCTGCCAGGCCCCTTCCCTGGGAGCTACACTCAACATCTCAGCCTCCAGCTGCCGTCGCTTTGAACTGTGTCTCTGAGCATCTGTGCCTTATGTCGATTTATTTTGTACATCTGTAAGTAGATGTGTCCTAACGTATCAGAAGAACCTAGGAGAGGTTATGTTTTGGGTCTGGGAACGCTCATTTTTCTATATAAACGAATGGTAATTGCTTCTTTACTTTATGCCATTTTGCCTTACAGAAGGTTTCAGAGGAATGGCCTACTTTCAGAGACTGGGGAAACCTGTGCTTTATTTCTTTTTTGTCTTTTACATGAGTTACACAGACATGCACGCACACACACATGCACGCACACTTTTTTTTTTTTTTTAACTTATCTTAGATCGTTTTTCTGTGTTGTCGAAGGTCAGCCTGCATGCACAGTCAGCATGTCTGAGCTTGGTTGGAACTGTGATGTCCCACAGCTGTGCGGGGAGCCTGGGGGAGGTGGTGGGTGCTGGGAACAGGAGGAGCATTTGAATGTGCTCCAGGTCCTGCCTGCACTGCTGAGCTGTGGGGCTAGGCCCAGGGCTCTTCCTGACATCTCTGGTTGGAGCCTCTTGTGCTCCTAGAACACAGACACCAGTCTGGATCTGAAACTCAGGCAAGAGGGGCCTCTTGTCCCCTTAGGGGCTGCTGAACTTTACTTCTGCTTCTAGAAGCCAGGATCTCCAGTGTGTGGCGTATTCAGGAAATCAGCAAGGCCAGCTTCTCTTGAGCCTGGGAAAGGGCCAGCTACTCAGCCCAACACGCCGTTATGTTTTGTTACAATACATTGCCCAAAAGGGTTTGGATAAAAAATAATTGAATTTCCGAAAGCTTTATGGTTAATCGCTGGAATTCTTAGTGCATGCTTTTAGCCTTCTCTGTCCCTCTGGGCCTCAGGCTCATGGAGTGTAAGCAGAGATGATGCACATGTACTGGGCCCTGCCTTGTGGTTGGGTCCTGGTTCACTGACTGCCGTGGCTGAAGTCCTCCCTCTGGACTGAGAATGGACTCTTCCTCTCCTCCGTCATGGGAGAGGCCTGGACTCTGGACTCCTACAGACCAGCCACTTACTCCCTGGGACCCCTGGCAGCCCCCAGCAAGTCCCTTGGCTTCTCTGAAAATAGGGGTCAGAGCCCCTGTTCATGGGGTGCTGAGATCACATGAGAGCACGTAGCACGGAGCTAGCACAGAGCAGGCTGTCCACTCCTTTCCTCTCCGTTTCTTTCTTTTTCTCTTGTGTTTCTTACCTTCTTTGTCTCTCTTCCTTGGCGTTTTTATTTCTTCCCTCACTATTTCTTTCTTTATCATTCTTTTTCCTCCCTCCTTCCCTCTCCAAAGTGTCTCCTTTCTGTCTGGGCAAATATCTCAGTTCTGCCACTTCTGTGAGGGCAGCATGCTCTGTCTGGGCTGCTCTGGAGTTGAGTGGTGAGTGGGTCACAGGTCCTGTTTGGAATCTCTCCTCTGAACTTGCCTCATTTTGTCACACTGACCTCTGGACAGCCAGTGGCCCCTGAGAACTTGCTCTTTAGGGAGCTCCAGCGTGTCACAGTTACTTCCTTTCTTCTTCTAAAAAAAAGCCTGATTTTTTTTTTTTAAAGGACATGGAGTCAAAGACCAACTGAACCAAGCCCCCCATGTTCTAAAGAGTGTACTTCCCATGCACTCGGGCAGGAAAGACCAAGGGTTGGAGGAGGTAAGAGCAGGAGATTTGCTGAGCAGTTCAAGAGGAGAGCTGAGTTAGTTTCCTCAGAGTAGCATGGGGGCTTCTGAGAAGGTGAATTGGCTTCTGGTCTGGGAGTCAGGAATTGGAATTGGTGTTACATTACGTTATGTTACGTTATGTTACGTTATGTTACATTACGTTACGTTACTTACTACTTATTTTATGTTGTATTATGTTATGTTATTATTTGTTTAGAGAGCGAGGAAAGTGCGTGTGCGTGCACAAGTGGCAAGGAACTGAGGAAGAGGGAGAGACAGAATTTTAAGCCGGCCCTGTACCCAGTGGGGAGCCTGACCCTGAGAGTATGATCTGAGCTGAAATCAAGAGTTGGGTGCTTAACTGACTGAGCCACCCAGGTACCACTTGAATTGGTTTCCAAAAGTCAAGTGATAACCAAGCAGGGGCAAGTTCAGAATACATGATGCAGGTCAGGGCACAGACCACTCAGGAGGGATGCTGGCAACTAGTGGCTGCCCTGGTTCTAAGGACTGTTACAAGATTCCCTACTGTGCTTTCCACACTTTAGCTTATTTTGGGGTGGGAGACAGCCCTGCAGTGTAGGTCATGCTGTTTTCTGTAGGACAGGGAAATAGAGGCTGAGTGAGGTGGAGTGACAACTCAGCTGTGCGTTGGAAATTAGTTCTATGGTCCTAGGCTTCTTGCTTACAATCCCATTCTTTCTGCCTTGCCTCAAGTCGTCTGTCACCAGGGTTAGCTTTGGATAGGCAGAGGAAGGAAGGGGAGTGGGGGCAGCAGTAGAATAGAGTTTGGCACTAGGCAAAGACTTGGGTTTTTACCTGTGTTTCCAGGGGGTTTGGTGAGTTGAGTCAGTGTGAGGAGGCTGGGGCAGACCATAGAGGGGCCTTGTGGACCAGCCTGGATGCTGGGTTTCATCTGGGACAGTCATGGAGTCCCTGAAAGTGTATAGAGGAAAAGGCTGATACCTCAGAGGTCATCACAGGTCATGACAGGAAGGTCATTGCAGCCATGGTCAGTGCCTGGTTTAGGGCCATACACTGACTTTGGAGAGTAGTTGGCCTGGGATGGTAAGGGCCTGACCCAGGGTGGAACTTGTTGAGAATGAAAATCAGGGGATGGATTGGACCCAGATCCCAAGAGAAGAGCTGATCAAATGCAGTGACGGAGGAACACAGTGATGACCAGGTAGCCGGTGATGGCTTTAAAGACCAGAGAAAGGTTGTTCCTTGATCAGAAACCAATGAGGTAGGGTTGGGAAAGTGCTTGCTGGCAGAGAATAGGACATGACTACAGTGCTGGAAAGGGTCCTTTCCTGCAGACACAAATATATGAACCATCCACAGAGGAGCCTTGACACAGGTCATCAGAGTGTGGGGAGCTCCTGGAGGACAGCAGTCTTGGGGGAAAAGAGCTGGACTCCCAGGGTGCTCTTGGGAGAGACTTGGCAGTGAATAGGGAAGGAAGAGCGGCTTCTCGAGGAGGCAGAGGCCCTGATGGAGGACCATGGGAATAAAGACTTGGGGTTGTAGGTGAAGAGGTTGGGGAGCCAGCTGACTGATGGTCACAGATGAGGAGAATCTGAGGAAAGAACATTGACCTGACCACTGGAGAGTTGCTATTGACCTTTAGGAATTTAGTTCTCTTTTGTGACCCTTCCCCCATTCCTCTTAACAGTTAAAGATAGTACTCTCAGTTGGTGCCCCAGACCCTCTTGCTGCATTGCTTTGGGAGCCTTTTATTTGTTGGGCAACCTTCACGGAGGCCAGTACAGAGGAGATGACTTAGTATATATCCCCTAGCTTGAATGGGGAGACAGAGTGATATTGTAAGGAAATCAAGCATGAGCTCCTGGTGAGTAAACAGAACTGATAGTGATTTTGAAATGTGAGTGGGGAGAGTATTGGGTATTGGGTATTGATTGAAAGTGGCTGGGGGTGGATGGTGTCAAACAGCAGGGTTTCTCTCCACCCCAAGAGAAGAAAAATGTGTAATGCAGAAAGGCAGCAGGTATGAGTCTAGAGACAGTAATGGAGGGGTTGGTAAAGGGAGGCCAGAGGATAGGGGTCAGATAGGGGTTTCCTTTAGACATGGTAGGGAGACCAGGGAAATAATGGCAGAGTTTTTCTTGGACTCTTGCCTTCTGTTACCTCTTGTTGGACTGGGTCCTTTGTCCTCCTTCCCATTGGGTGTCAGGGTGGGGAAATGTAAAGGAATGGCTAAGGGTCTTGAAGAAGCTTAAGAAAGTGTTATTATTCACAATGAGGGATTTACATTATACGTCAGACAAAAGAAGTCTGAAGTTGTACTTGGATGTGGCAGAAATTCATGGAGAGAATTTTGGGAAGATGACAGAAAGTAGAAGCATAAGGAATCTCTTTCCCTATCTGCATAAAAATTGTGACGGCAGAATATGTCTGATATAATTATTTTGGAACATTGGAGTCTTGAAGACTTGCAAGGAGAAGGCTTAGACAATAAATTGCAATTATTACAATCAGTTTTAGCTCTTGGAACAATAGCAGCTATCCATTCCCCGTCCCTCAGTCTCATGACAGGCACCTGTGCAGGTGTTCCCAGAGCAGCTTGTACACAGCTCGCAGGAACCAGAGTGGGCAAAAATGCCTCTGTTCTGCAAATATCAGAGCTCTGTGCTCTGATCACATTGCTACTTCTGATCACAGAGGTGCACACAGATAGGCAGTCATTATTCTTATATATCCCTCCATTTTTACAACCCCCCCCCCTCGAGCTGAAGTGATTTCTGAAGGATTTGAAGGACCAGTGCCTTTTTTCTGGTACCCCCTTCATTTTTCAGAAGTCAGACATTAAACACTAAGACATTCAGAAACAATTGCAAACATATAGGGGGGATTACAAAGTAACCATGCACACCCAGGGAGAGGCTCAGATAAGACTTGAGAAGACTTTATACTTCAGGCTGAGACATCCTGCAATAATAAAAAGAAAAAATAAAGCAAAACTCCAAGAGCAACCACAAAAAAACAGAAAGAATCTGATTTCCAGAGTTACCATATTATTTGACTCAAATGCCCAGTTTCTAACAAAAAATCAGAAGGCATGTAAAGAAGCAGGAAAGTATGACCCAGTCAAAGGAAAAAGAATTGACAGAAAATGTCCTCGAGAAAGATCTGATGGTAGATATACTACACAAAGACTTTAAAATAAGTATCTTAAAACCATTCAACTGAAGAAAATGTGGAGAAAATCAAGAAAGCAAATGTATAAACAAAATGGAAATATCAATAAAGAGATAAACTAAAAAGAAACTGAAGAAATTCTGGAGCTGAAAAATATAATAACCAGAAAAAAATATCAGTAGAGGGATTTAAAAATGGATTTGAGCAGGCAGAAGAAAGTATTGACAAACTTGAAGATAGCACAGTGGAAATTATCAGGTGTGAGGAACAGAAGAAAAATTGAAGAAAAGTGAACAGAGGCTGAGGGACCTACGGAACACCATCAGGTGGGCCAACATACACATTGTGGGAGTCGTAGGAAGAGAGAAAGAAAGGGGGCAGGGAGAATATTTGAAGAAATGATGGCTGAAAACTTCCCAAGTTTTATGAAGGACATTAATATAAACATCCAAGAAGCTCAGTGAACTCCAAGTAAAATGAACTTGGAGACTTACACTGAGACATATTATCCCAAAACTTTCAAAAGTCAAAGGCAAAGAGAAAATCTTGAAAACAACAAGAAGTGACTTGTCACACACAAAAGATCCTCAATAAGATAATCAGCAGATTTCTCGTCAGAAACTATGGAGGCCAGAAAGTAGTAGGCACACTATATACAAAGTACTAAAGGTGGGGGAGGAAACCTGGCAATCAAGAATCCTATATCTAGCAAAACCATCCTTGAAAAGTGAGGGAGAAATGAAGGCATTCCTGGATAAAGAAAAGCTGAGGGAGTTTGTTACCACTAGACCTGCCATGCAGAAATGCTCAAGAGTTCTGCACAGTGAAATGAAAAGAAACTAGATAGTAACTTGAAGCTCTATGATGAAATAATGATTTCGCATGGACAACTGTAAAAGTTGTCATTATGGTGGTGGTGTGTGATTCCATGTGTTTTTTTCTACATGACTTAATAGACTAATACATATAAAAAACAAAGCAATGATTTGTCTGAAAGCTAGTAGTATTGTAACTTTGGTCTGTAACTCTACATTTTGTTTTCTATGTGATTTAAGAGATTAATATATTTAAAAGAATAATTAGTTTTATGGTTTTGAAAAGATGTAATTTTTTGACATGAACAAAAGAAAAGGATGGGGTCAGAGCTGTATAGAAACAGGTTTCTTTTATGTTACTGAAGTTAAGCTGGTATAAATTCATATTAGAATGTTGTAACTTTAGGATGCTAAATGTAGTCTCCATGTTAGCCACAAGGAAAATAGCAACAGAATATACACCAAAAAAAAAAAAAAAAAAGAGAGAGAGAGAGAGAGAGAGAGAAAGTTAAATATTTCACTACATAAAAAAACAACTAAACACCAAAAAAGACAATAATGCAAGAAATAAGAGACAAAAAAGCTATAAAGCATATCAAAAACAAATAGCATAATAGCAGAAGTCCTTCCTTATTAGTAATTTCTTTAAATGTAAATGGTTTAAGCTCACCAATTAAAGGACAGAGATTAGCAGAATAGACAAAAACACATGGTCCAACTAAATGTGCTCTACCAGAGGCTCACTTTAGAGCTAAAGACACAAATAGATGGAAAGTGAAAGGATGGAAAAGGATACTCCATGCAAATTATGATGAGAAGAGAACAGGGGCACTAATATTAGGCAAAATAGACTTTAAGTCAAAAAAGATTGTAGGAGACAAGGAAGGACATTATGTATTAATAAAAGGTCCAATACAGCAAGAAGATGTAGCAGTTATAAACATTTACATCCCTAATGACAGACCATCAAAATATGTGAAGCAAAAACTGACAGAATTGAAGTTAGAAATAGTTCCAGAACAGTAGTCAGAGATTTCAAAATCACAGATTAACCAGACAGAAGATAAGAAAATAGAGGACTTAACACAATAACCCAGCTAGCCTAACAGGCATATACACTTGATCCAACAACTATAGCATACATGTTCTTCCCACATGCACATGGGACATTTTCTAGGATAGGCCATTTGTTAAGCCACAAATTAAGTCTCAATAGATTTAAAAAGGTAGATATCATACAAAATGCCTTTTTTGACCACAGCAGGATGAAGTAAAAAATCAGTAACAGAAGTCAGATGGGAAAATTCACAAATCTGTGGAAATTAACCCACTTAAACAACCCATGGATCAAGGAAGAAATCATAAGGGAAATTAGAAATACTTAAAGACGAATAATAACCAAAACATAATATACTAAATTTATGATATACCATGAAAACAGTGTTATGGGGAAAATTTATAGTTATAAATTATTATGTTAAAAAATAAGGATGACTTGAAAGCAACAATCTAACTTTACAACTTACAGAACTAGAAAAAGAAGAACAGACTAAACTTAAATATAACGTAAGGAAATTATTAATAAAGATTAGAGAAGAGAAAAATGAAACAGAGAAAGAAAAGCGATAGAGAAGATCACAGAAACCAGAAGTTGGTTTTGAAAAGAGTTAGCTAGATGGACTAAGAAGAGAGAAGACTCAAATTATTAAAATCAGAAATAAAAGTGATGACATTACTACTAATTCTATAGAAATTAAAAGGATTATGAGAAAGTACTATGAACAGCCAGACAAATTGGGTAACCTAGATGAAATGAACAAAGTCGTAGAAAAACAAAACCTATGAAGACTAAATCATAAATACATCAACAATCCGAATACACTTATAACTACTAAGGAGATTAAATCATTATTCAAAAATCTCTTAACAAAGAGAAGCTCTTGACCTGATTCATTGGCAACTTCTAACATTCAAAGAAGGAGTAACCCATTTTTCCTAAGATTTTCCAAACAAACTGAAGAATACTTTTTGACTCATTCTGTGAGGTCAGCATCACCTTGACACCAAAGCCAGAAAAAGATACCACAAGAATACTGAAGACCCAAATCCCTTATGAACATTCATGTAAATATCTTCAGTGAATGTTAGCAAACTGAATTTAGCAGCATACTAAAACAATTATACACCACAACTAAATGGAATTTATTCCTGGAATGCAAAGATGGTTCAACATACAAAAAATTATTTAATGCAATATACCATATGATCATTTCAATTGATGCAGAAAAAACATTTTACAAAATTCAACACCTTTTCATCAGACTAGGAAGGGAAGGAAAGTATAATCGGTGTAATAAAAGCCTACATGAGGGGTGCCTGGGTGGCTCAGTGGGTTGAGCCTCTGCCTTCAGCTTAGGTCATGATCTCATGGTCCTGGGATTGAGCTCCACATCGGGCTCTCTGCTCAGCGGGGAGCCAGCTTCCCTCTGCCCCTGCCTCTCTGCCTACTTGCGATCTCTGTCTGTCAAATAAATAAAATCTTTAAAAGAAAAAAAGCCTACATGAAAAACCCATAACAAACATCATATGCAATAGTGAAAGAGTAAGGTTTTTCCTTTAAGATCAGGAACAAGACAAAATTACCACTTTTTGCCACATGCAAGATAGTACTGGAAGTTCTAGCCAGAGTAATTAGGCAAGAAAAGGAAATAAAAGCACCCAGTTGGAAAGGAAGAAGTAAAATGATCTCTTCACAGATGATATGATCTTACATGTAGAAAACCGCATATATTCCACAAAAACCTATTAGAGCTTATGAATGAATTCAGCAAAGTTGCAAGATATAAGACCAACATGCAAAAATCTGTTGCATTCTTATACTTTAACAATGAATAGTCTGAAAAGTAAATTATGAAAAGAATTCCATTTGTAGTAGCATCAAAAAGAGTAAAATACTTAGGAGTAACCAAGGAGGTAAAAGGCTTGTATAATGAAGGCTATAAAACATTGGTGAAAGAAATTTTAAAAATCGTAAATAAATAAAAACACATCTCTTGCTCATGGATTGGAAGACTTAATACTGTTAACATGTCAGTTCTACCCCAAGCAATTTATAGATTGAACATAATCCCTATCAAAATCCCAATCACTTCTTTTTTTTTGCAAAAATAGAAAAACCCATACTGAAATTCATACAGAGTCTGAATGTTCCCCAAGTAGCTGAAACATTCTTGAAAAAGATGAACAAAATTGGGGAGTTTATACTTCATGATTTCAAATTTTACTACAAAGCTACAGTAATCAAAGCAGTATGGGCACTAGCATAGAGATGGACAAAAACAGCAATGGAATAGAATAGAGAGCCCAGAAATAAACCCTTGCATATATGTTCGGGTGAGTTTTGACAAGGGGGCCAAGACCATTCAGTGAGGGAAGGACAATCTTTCTACAAATGCTGCTGGGAAAACTGGATAGATAGCCACAAATAAAATAATGAGGACGGACATCATATCAAACATTAGCTCAAAGGGGATTGAAGAACTAAATGTAAGACCTAAAACTCTCAGAAGGAAATTTTTTAAATTTGTACATCAAAATTTATCAACAGAATAGAAAGGCAACCTACAGAGTGGAGAAAATATTTGTGAATCTATATATCTGAAAGTAAGAATATGTAGGTAGAACTGTCTCCTAAGAACAAAAACCAAGTGACCTGATTCAAAAATGGGAAAGATTTGAATAGACATTTTTCCAAAGAAGATGTGTGAATAGCCAATAAGTACATGAAAAAATGCTGCATCACCAGTCATTAGGGAAATGCAAATAAAAACTGTAATGAGATACCACCTCGTATCCATTTGGATGGCTGGGGTAAAAAAACAACAACAAAAAAAAGTATTGGCGAAATGGGGAGAATTGGAGCTTTTTTGCAGTATTAATGAGATGTAAAATGGTTCAGCTGACATGGATAATAGTATGGGGGTTCCTCAAAAAATTAAGAATAGTTATGTTAACTAAAGTGGAATTTAGATAAGAACTTATAAAATTTAAAAATAGAATTACCATGCAACAGTTCTGCTTCTGGGTATATATCCAAAGAATTGAAAGCAAGAGTCCCCAAGAGATATTTGTACGCTCATGTTCATAACAACATTATTCATGATAGCCAAAAGGTGGAAGCAGTCCAGGTGTCCATTGATGGATGAATGAATAAGCAAAGTGTGATACATACATAAGTACGTTCCCCATAGAATATTATTTACCCTTAAAAATTAAGGAAATTTTGATACATGTTACAACATAGATGAACCTCAAAGACATTCTGCTGAGTGAAATAAGGCAACAAGAAGGCAAGTATTGTATGATTCCATTTATGTGAGATAGTGTAGAGTAGTCAGAATCATAGAGCCAGAGTAGTGTTGCCAGGAGCTAAGAGACGGGGGAATGGGCAGTTGCTGTTTAATGGGTATGGAGTTTTTATAAGAAAAAAGAACTCTGGGGGCACCTGGGCGGCTCATTTGGTTAAACGTCCCACTCTTGATTTCAGCTCAGGTTATTATCTCAGGTTCATGAGATTGAGCCCTGCATCAAGCTCTGTACTCAGTAGGGAGCCTGCTTGAGATTCTCTCTCTCCCTCTGACCCCTGCTGTGCTCTCTCTCTCTCTCAAATAAATAAATCTTTAAAAAAAAAAAAAGAGCCCTGGAATTGGATGGTGATGATCACCGCACAACATTATGAATGTATTTTATACCTCTGAACTATACACTTACATATGGTTAAGACAGTAATTTTTTTATCATGTGTATTTTACCACTATAAAAATTTGGGGGGAAATGCATGGAGTTGTCTGAGAAAGTCAATTCTTTTTCAGTTATCTTTAAATCTCTTCTGTTGAATTCAGGAAACCGTCTGCGCCTAGTCCCACTATGTCTTCAGCAGTTCCCTAACTTTTTAACAAGGCTCAGAGCCTTCAGCAGGAAGTAGTATCTAACTAGGATTTAATCGCTTTCTTTTGCTTTCTCTGTGTTTATTTTTGTAGCTACAGTAGTAGATTTCTTGTCCTCTGTAGGGAACTGTAGTTGATAAATCAAAAGTTGCTTAAAGCAGAGAATTAGGAAAGATGACACAGTCAAACCTTACATAATATTTTAACTTCCAACACATGCATTAATAACATCAAGAATGTAAGTTGCTCCGGGGGAACTTACAAGGTTCTGAGCATCGTGCCTCCCCTTCCTCATGAGCACTACGCTGGGGGCAGTTAATCCAGGCTCGTCTAAGCCGTCTTGGCCATGTGAGTGGTTTTGCATTCCGAATTCAGGCTTGTCTCCTCTTCTTCTTGCTGTTTTGTTTGGGCATTTTGTTTGTGATTTCTGTGTCACCTATAATTTCAATTTTACACAAATTAGCCCTCCTAATTCGTATGTTATCATTAATTCTTTTGGTCTGAATTCAGTAAAGCAAGCTATATTCTGGATGTTCTTGGTCAGAACTTGTGTTTTTAAAAGCTCTAGGCTTTGTTGCTTTGCCAGTTTTAAAAAAGTCGTAATTTGCAAGTTCCATCTGCAAGACCTTAGGCAGCTGCGGTCATCATTTTGGCTTTTTTTCCTCTCCAGGTTCGGCATGCACATGTGTGCGTGTGTGCGTGTGTATGTGTGTGTTTGTGCATGATTGCTTCTCTTGATAGCATCTTACAAGTTAGAATAGTCCCACCAGTGTGTTAGACTTGTTCTCCAGTTGAGTTTCCTGGAGAAGGCCTCAGCAAATAGCTTTCGTTCTGTTATGTCGGAGCATCAGACAGCTTCTTGCAGCCAAGGCACTTGCTGCAGGAGCTAATGGCCTTATTACATCTGTCACTTGCTGGAAAATCTTCTACCCGGCCCATCTTTTCTTCCAGTTTGAGCCCACTGACTGGTGCTCTGAGTTCTTTTACATATAAACCATACCCAAATGCACTGTCTTACTATTTTGGTCTGCTTAATGGGAAGCACAGTGTGCTCAGCAGTGTGAGTGGAGAACTTTCCTGTGTTTGAACAACCTCCTCTGAAGTCTTTTTTTTTTTTTTAAGATTTATTTGTTTATTTATTTATTTGGAGAGAGAAAAAGAGTATGGAGAAGGGGAGAGGGAGAGAATCTCAAGCAGACTTCCTCCTGAGTGTGGAGCTGGACACGGCTCCATCTCATGACCCTGAGATCATGACCTGAGCACAAACCAGGAGTTGGAGGCTTACTGGACTGAGCCACCCAGGCGCCCCACCCCCTGAAGTCTTTTATGATTTTCTTATTCACATCTAATTTATCACCAGAGTTTAAAGAGATTTATCTGTGTTGCCTCTTTCTAGATAATTCAACTTAGTTCTCATAGAAATAGCTATTATGGGACTGTTTTAGGATACTAAATTGAATTAAAGTAACACAACTGGCATTAGCAAGTTTATGCCGTAACTGTTGTGCCTCCTGTTCAGCTTAAAAGTCAGCTGGTGAAGGCAAATACGTGGGGTGTCCTAGACTCTCAAGCATGGCTGTGAGCCTCACGCCGTCTGCTGGGCGTGGACGTTGAACATACACCAGGCTTTCTTTCTTTCTTTTTTAAAAGATTTTATCTATTTATTTGACAGAGAGAGAGAGATCACAAGTAGGCAGAGCAGCAGGCAGAGAGAGGGGGGAAAGCAGGCTTCCCGCTGAGCAGAGAGCCCAATCTGGGGCTCGATCCTAGGACCCTGAGATCATGACCTGAGCCAGAGGCAGAGAGGCTTAACCCACTGAGCCACCCAGGCGCCCCTACACCAGACTTTCTTTAGGCACAGGTTTTATGGAGCAGACGGAGTGGCTGTCCTTGCAGGGGCTGGTGATGGGAGGGTCTCTTCTGTACCTTTTCTTTGTGGCAAATGATACCAGTCTGCCTTTTAGATAATGCAAAATTATGTTTTTCAGTAAGTGGTTTTAAGTAAGAATGTAAATTGTTTTAAAAGAAAAGCCTTGAGAAATAATAGCTTACTTAGGTGGTGTACCATTTTGACAAAACTTGAGAAGAGGGTATGGGACCAGTGAGCTGTGTGAAGGTCACACTGAAATAGAGGCAGGAGGGAATGGAGCAGAGCAATCCAGCCCTGTCCTGGTGGGTGGGAGCACTGGGCTCCATCTTCTCTTCTTATGTTTCAAAGGAGCCGTGGTGACATCTGACACAGCAGCCATTCCCCGAGGAGGGAACCCTTTGGCTTTTGTGGAGGTCGTCCTGGGGATGTCCAGCATGGTGGGAAGGACGGAGCTCTGGAATAGAGCTCCTTAATTCTGCCCTTTAGAAGCCTTTTAACCTCTCTGTGCCTTAGTTTCCCCATCTCTAAAATGCCAGTTTTATCCCTCACATCATTACCATGAGGATCAAATGGGGTGATAGAAGCATTTAACTAAGTGCCATTCACATCATGTTCAACTAATGTTGTGGAAATGTTAACAATTGTTCTTCCTACCTCCAAGGCTTGTTTGAAGGATGCAGTAAATTTATGTCTTTATTTGAAAGTGATAGCAAACTATGAGAATATTGAATACTGTCATTATAGCTATCACCTTTCTTTCATTGGTTTGATAACTAAAATTACTAAAGGGCAAGGATATTGTTTATAGGACTGTTTATAGGACTTAAATATGTTATGTTGCCTGATCTTTGAAGATCAGCCACTTTCCAAATTCCCATGGATTCGAGAAGAGGCATACGACCCTGACTCTAACTCTCTTGATATTCTCAGGTGGGTGGTAAACCCAGAGTTGGTTTTAATCACAGCCCCCCACTCATTAGCTATGTGACCTGGAGCAAATGACAGACTCTAGCCAACTTAGGACTCCCTTCTGTAAACCCGGAGGAGCAGTAATAACAGCCACCTTGTGGGGTTGTTGAAATGAGGAGTGCAAGGCCCCTCAGCACAGGTGCTGGTACCATTGGCCCTTGACCTCGTCCCTTTCCCTCACTCCCACTGTGTTGGGACAGTGGACTGTCCCAGAATTTTTAGAGTCTGGAGAAGGTAAGGGTACACCTACTGGAGGAAGCAAAGACCAGAACGTAAAGTGGTGTGGAAGCATTCACTAAAAGCACACTTAGTAAATAAACAGATGGAAGATGTTCAACATTGTATGGCTTATTAAGGAAATACAAATTAAAATGAGGTATGTATAAAAAATAAGGAGCTTTTGGTGTACGTTTAGAGAAATAGACATTGCAGATAATCACTGTGTAAAAAAGGTAGCAAACCTTTCAAGGTATGTTCTTTTCTTTTTAATGGAGATAAAATTCACATACCGTAAAATTCACCCTTTTAATGTGTACAGAATTATGCCAGCATCACCACTATCTGATTTCAAAAACCCTGTACCCATTTAGCAGCTGTTTCTCTCAGCCCTGGGAACCACCAGTCTGTTTTATGTCTCTATGGATTTGCCTATTCTGGATATTTCATATAAATCACACAATAGGTGATCTCTTATGTCTGGCTTTTTCACTTATGGCGTTGATGGACATTTGGGCTGTTTCCAGCTTTTGGCTTTTGTGGATAGTGCTGTTGTAAACATACATGTACATGTATTTGTTTGAGTACCTATTTTCCATTCTTTGGATTTATACTCAGGAAATTTCTGGACCATATGGTAACTCTACATTCCTCTTCATTTTTGAAGCTTTTTTTTGCGGGCGGTGGGGGGGGCGCGCAGAAACAGAAGTCTTGGTTGACAACGACTACTACTACTACTACGACTTCTTCTTCTTTTAAATTCTCAGAACTTTGAATATGTCATCCCATTACCTTCTAGCTGCCATGGTTTCTTTTTTTCTTTTCTTTTTTTAACTTGTTCATTTATTCGTTTATTTAATAAATACCTATCAAGTATCTGCTATATGATAGGGTTTTTTTGCTTTTGTTTTTGTTTTGTTTTGTTTTTAGGTATTTGGTATTGGCTCCATGGTTTCTGAAGAGATCAGCTGTTACTCTACTTGAGAATGCCTTGTGCTAAACGAGCCACTTCTCTCTTGTTGCTTTCTCCTTGTCTTTGGCCATTGACAGTTTGATTATGATGTGCCTGGGTCACATCTCTGAGTTTTTCTTACTTGGAATTTGCTAAGCTTTTTAGATGTCCTTCAGAAACTTTGGAAGTTTTTGAAGCTTATTCGGATCATGCCGCCCTATCTTGTCTTTGTTTCTGGACATCTCAATATGCACCTGTTGATGTACTTGATGTTTCACATATCTTTGAGGTTGTGTTCGTTTCTCTTCTCTCATTTTTCTTGAATTTCCTTAGGTTACATAAACCAAATTGTTCTATTTTTAAGTTTGTTGATTCTTCTGCCTGCTCAAATCTGCTATTAAGCTCCTCTAGCAGATTTCTCATTTTAGTTATTGTATTTTTCAAATCCAAAATTTCTAATTTTTTTATAATTTCTTACTTTTTTGTTATTTCCTCTTTGGTGACACATTATATTCATTCTTTCCTTTAGCTCTTTAGACATGGTTTATTTCTCGAACAAATTTAAAATAGCTGATTTAAGACTTTTGTCTAGTAGGGATTTCTCAGGAACAATTTTTATTACACTCCAATTTTTTCTTGTGTATGGACTATACTTTTGTTTCTTTGTTGTATTCTTATTCCTTGTTGAAAACTGTACTTACACAAGAATATAGTGTGGCCATTCTGGCCATCGGATTCTCTTCTTTACCCGTACTTTCATAGTTTGTTGTTAATTTGGTTAGTATTACACAAATTACTTTTGTGAGGTAATTTTGAAAGTCATGTGTGACCACTGAAGTCTCTGCTCAGTTTAGTGGTCAGCTAATGATTAGAGCTTTTCTTAAATGCCTAGAATCTAAGTCTCCCAATCTTTGACAAGGATCTCTTTGTGCATATTGGGGCATGCTTTCAGTGCTCAGGCAGGCAGTTGGCAACTCTGCCTTGGCCTTCACTTCCTGTTTGCATCGAATCTCAAGGTCAGCCAGAGGTAAGAACTTAGGGCCTTCTCATGTCTTTCCTAACCATGTACCATGCTTTTGCCCATAAATAGCCTTCTAGTTTCCCAGGAAACCTCCAAACCTCTCATGGAAGGTTTTCCAAAGCTCCCATGGAAGCTCCTAGCTTTTCGTTCTAAGCTGTTTGGTCCACCGATTTACCCAAACTGTTATCCTCCCTCAGGCAGCAGTGGTATTAAACAATTGCCTCTGATTGTTTTCAACAAATGCCCTTAAGGAAAAATAAAGATAACTTTGCAAGTAGAGTCTTCCAAGAAGGAAGGAAAGGAAAAATAATGGCAATTCTCTATGAAAAGGGCTTTGATGGAACTCAGACCTATTCTGCCCCCTCAGTGGCTGTCAGGCTGCTGGCTTCCATTCTGATTGCAGATGCTGGTTATTAGGGCTGCTGCAGAGTTGGGGAAGAATGGATAGGAATAAGGCAAGTTAAAATGCCACAAAGCTCTTTTATTCTTACCAAGATTCAGCCATTTTTCTTGAATAAACATTCCACAGATTGCTGCAAACCTTTAGTTAATTTCTAGAGTTCTGAAATAGTTGCTTCTGATGATTTTTTGCCCATGTTCTTTATTTTACAGAGGAGAGTCTGATTGTCCTTAATCCACCATTTTGCTGATTTCTCAATGTATGTTGAGTCTTAGGCTTATACCCCATGAATTAATCCCAAAGCAAGGGAAGAAAAAGCCAGTCATGTCCACCATCATGTTTACCAGTGTTATTTGTGATAGTGAGAAATTCAAAATGTTCTAAATGAGTAACATTAGTGGGGAAAAGCATATATATTCTGGGTCACGCTGTAATGCAGCTGTATAAAAGAAAGAGGAGGCCTGGGCAGTAGGATTAAAACATGGAAGCTGTGACCCTTGGTTCTAGAGTCAGATGGGCTGGGTTAGAGTTTGGCTCTGAGATTATAATAAATGACTTGTAGCAAATTAATTCATCTCTCTAAGCCTCAATTTCTCATCTGTTAAATGGTGGCAGTTCTGTAACAGTGCTGAGAACTTTCACAGAAGGTGTCCAGGTGATATGCTTGGCTCAGCCATTCCTAGCACCTAGAGGATGAATATACAATGCATATTCCTGCCATCGTAGTGCCCTTTTTTCTAACCTTGGTTTTTCCATGCATTGCCAAGGGATCTTTTTTTATTTTGGTTATCGCATATGTGAAATTTCACATCCTTATAGTTTATTTGCCATTATATCACTGTTGTTGCTATCATTCAATAGAAAATTCTTTATAATACATGATAGAATTATGGGTTGTATATTTTCTCTTTTCCATTTTATTTTATTTTTTTAATCAATGGAAAAGATAAAAGTATACTTATAGTAAGAATCTCTTCTTAGGGCACTTGGGTGGCTCAGTTGGCTAAGTGACTGACTCGGTTTCAGCTCAGGTCATGATCTCAGGGTCCTGGAACCCCGGGATCCTGCATCTGGCTCCGTGATCAGTGGGGAGTCTGCTTGAGGATTCTCTCTCCCTCTGCCCCTCCTCTTGCTTGTGCTCTCTCAAAAAAATAAGTAAATCTCAAAAAAAAAAAAAAAAAAAGGAGGAGGAGCTCTTCAGGAGGGTCGGGGCAGGATTACCTGCCATTAGACGCTGGTATGATAGAAGTATGTTTTCCAGGTGCGTTTTCAGGGACTTGAATTTTTTTTCCCCCAAGATTTATTTATTTGATGGGGAGAGAGGGAGCACAATCAGGGGGAGCAGCAGGCAGAGGGAGAGGGATAAGTGGACTTCCCGCTAAGCAGAGAGCCCAATGTGGGGCTCGATCCCGGGATCCTGGGATCATGACCTGAGCTGAAGGCAGACACTTAAAAACTGAGCCACCCAAGTGCCCTTTCAGAGATTTTTTGATAAACCAGTATTTCCTGAGTCTCTGCAGGAGGCTGGGATGTACTTACTGGTCTTCTTCAAGGGGGTCTTTTATTCAGAGTCCTGGGGGCTAGGGTTCACTGCTGCCTCCTCAGAGTGGGTTGTGAAAGTGGAGGTTAAAACCTAGGAGCACCCTCTTAAATTTTATCATTCATCCTTAGGATTTCCCTGTGGGGCCTCCATTTCCTCATCTGCTGCTCATCTGTGCTGATGATCTCTGTAACTCGGCAGGGCTTGTTTTTCCATTTCAGGTTCCGAGGTGCACCGATTATACCCGTGGCGGCCAAGCCTGGGGGGCCAGAGGCCCCTGAAACGGAAGCTCCACAGGGCATCTCAGAGCTCATTGAGGTACTGTCAGCTTGAATCCAGGCTGGCCTGGGGCCCCAGCCCCACTCAGGCCCCTTGTGTCCTGCTAAGTGTGAAACGGAGAGAAGGGGGAGGCACCCCAGCAAGAAGACTCTGAGCTGTTCCTTTAAGTCCCACCACACCTCCCCCAGGCACCTACATACCTTAGCAGACCCTCCCTCACCCCCATCCTAGAGTGAAACCAGAATAGAAGCAGAGGCCTCACTCTCTAGCCCAAGGTCCTGCTGAGCTATCCACACCCTTATAAGTCCTTCAAAAGAACGTGTCAAACACCCCTACTCAGACAGAGCAGCTCCTGCCTCCTGGGGCTTTGGGCCCTGTCTTCCGTTCCAGGCCTTCAGACTGGGCCAGTGCCTCATTGTGTCCCACTGGCTGGTGGAGACGGGCCCAGCAGCAGAGCAGCGAGGCCCAGGGCCTTGTGGGCTCCCTGAAATAACGGCGCTTCTGAGGCACAGGCTTCCTCCAGGCTCAGTGGTGATAGGTACGGCCGGGAGCCCAGCCAGCACAGGGTGCCCAGGGCAGCCAGAAGACGGGGCAGGGGTGGGGGTGGGGTGATGCTGCTGTGAGGCCGTGACAATGGAGACCAGTGTCCCTCGCTGAGAAGGGTGGCATGGCGACTGTGGGCTGGATCCTCGGCCCACCACCTGCTCTTTGTGTGGCTCTAAGCATGTGACCTGCTCTCTCTCACCTAGCACATGACCTGCTCTCTCTCACCTCTGTCCTCTCAGTTGTAAAGTCAGGAAAAGAGCACTAGCTGTGGAGTTGGCGTGCAGGTTAGATGAGGTTAGTAGGTGTCCTGTGCTCAGAACGGTGCCGTATCAGAGTTTGCTCTGATAGTGATCTTTACATGCCTTTCACAAGGACCATGAACTTTCACAGTGGTGCTGGGAGGCTAACATTGTTTATCCCCATTTTACCAAGGAGGCGTCTGAGGTCCAGAGAAGTTAAGTAACTTGCCCAAGGTCTCACAGCAAGTGTGGTGGAGCTGGCATTCAGCCCCAGATCAGTTGCTGGGTGTCTTTGGGGTCCCCTGACACCTGGACCCACAGAGCTGAGAACAGATGAAATCGTGTGCACTGCGACTGATTCTGTGATTACACGGTGCTGCTCTGACCGACTTAGTAGAACAGGCCTTTCTTGGCTGAGGCTTTTGCTACTTTTTCCTCTCCTTCTGAGAGCTCTTGATCAAGGAGCCTTGGACAGTTGTTTTTACTAAAGCAAAATTCACAAACACTGCTATGGAAGATGTTTGTGTATTCCTTTAAGAAGCCTCTGCATAAATCCCAGGCCAAGCCTGTTTTGAAACTGTAGTTTTTTTCCCAGAAGAATTGTTATCACAAGGCTGAGAGTTTGGAACATTCACTGCCAAATACTTTTTGACAGCTTCTTTCCGAACGAAATCTGAAAGCCTCAATAAAAGGAATAATGTGGTCTTTATTTTCATTTGTTTATTGGGAATTAGCTCTGACATCTAAGAGCACATAGTCCGCATGAGGAAAATGGGCTGGCTGTGGTGGAAGCGCGTGGAAGGAGAAGGAGCAGCAGCCCCAGACTGAGAGGGCAACACTGGCCCTTGGCAGACATCAGGTGGTCCCCCATCTCTGCCTCGGCCTGGAGCTGTGGCCTCCCCCCTCCTGCCCTGCCCAGGTGGCAGCCCTGCTCACCCGGGTCATTTGGTTGCTTGTCTTTCTCTCAGGCACCATGCCAGCTGCTGGAGATCCTTGGAAGGACTCATGGCCCTAGGAGAGAGACAAATAAACAAAAGCTCACAACAGTGTGTTAACGGGTGATGGGGGCGGGGAGCACAGCCGTACAGAAGGGGCAGAAAAACCTTCCCAGAGGCGGTGTCTCTCCGGAGAAGGGGAGGCAAAGCTGGCTGGGGAGCTTCCAGGGCCTGCCAGTGGCTGGTTCCTGCTGTGAGAGGCCACGTGGTGGGGGATGAGGCCTCCACGGTACCTAGGGGCTAGCCAATGACACATCTTAAATCCTGCAGGCTCAGAAGGCTGGGAAGGCATGTGAGGTCAGATGGATGTGCCTCAGGCTGTCCTGCAGCGGGCTGCCGCTGCTGCTGAAGTGCAGAGGAGGGTCCCGAGGCCGGCCTTTTGGGAGCCTGTTGGTTATCCCAACGAGAGCAGAGAGGAGGTTTCTCCAGATGCCCTTGTCCTTCGTACCCAGAGGAGCCAAGGGCACGATGAAAGTCTGGAGTGCCACCAGGGACCCGTCCACTTCCGAGCGGGGCCAGCTTACCCAAGGACTACCCTCACCCTCAGCCCTGCTCTGCCCCACCCTGTTCAGCTCCCCTCCCTGGCAGCACATGGCACCAGCACTCGACGTCTCTTTTCTAGCTCCTGACGTCGCAGATTTCCATCCCGAGAAGAGACCCCTCAGGGCCGCTGCTCATGTCTGTGGACCACTGTTTCTCCATCAAAGGCCAAGGCACTGTGATGACAGGGACCATCCTCTCAGGCTCCATCAGCCTTGGTGACAGTGTGGAGATTCCTGCCCTCAAGGTCAGTCTTACCTTGTCCTTCCTTTTCATTTGTCTCTCTAGTGGCGAGCAAGAGGGTCGGCCCCTTTGCCTCTCCAGTGGCTGAGCTACTGGGCCAGGTCCCCAGGGCTGGCCCTCTGGCTCTGCTCTGCTCCATCTTCTCTCCTACCTTTCCTGAATTCTAGAACCACCACTCTCCCTAGTTCTCATAACAATACCCACATGGGGAGGCCTGTGACATGCCATGGTGAGCCTGCCAAGTAGGTGTTCTTTGTAGATGAAGTGGAAGCTCTAGAAGGTGTTGTGGGCTCAGGATCACGTGATCAACAAGTGAGGGCACAAGGTGTGCGCCTGCCCTTTCTACAAGCTCCGTACGGCAAGCTGGCAAGTATGCGCGGACTTCTCTCTGGGTTCTTTTTGCCTCGCCACAGCAGTTTCAAATTAAACATAGTTACAGTCTTGTGTCGCTCAGACTCCTACATTCTGGAGTCTATCCAGAAGAGTTTTATACTCGTAGTGACCACTGGTAGATACCATGTTATCCCCTGGAAGACCTGTGGGCAGCTGCGTGTCTCCCTGTTGCCTCCGCCTCTGGCAACTACCAGCCTGGCTCTGATCTCAGTGCTGTTCAATGGCCTTGATGGTTCCCATCTGTAGTGGGCTTTTCTTGTGGTTTTAGTTTACTGGAGAAGAAGCACTTAGAGCCTCCTTGACCACCCTTCTCTTCAGGGGGAATAAAGGGTGGGGAACAAGGGCTAGTTAGAGCCAGGCAGATCCTATGAAGACATCTGGGGTCCAGGGTGGTTGTCTAGTTCTCAAAGGAACCTGGAGTGCAGGGACATGGAGGCGTGAACTTGGCCCTCTATACTGCGCCAGGGACAGCACCAACTGCTGGATGCACTCACAGCCCTGGGTCAGTGGATTCAGTTTGCCTGCTAACTGGGAGTTCCCCCTGGAGGGCTGTCTTGAGACAGATTCTAAGGTTGTCTGGCTTACTAGATGTATTAGAGTCCTCCTCAAAAACAGAGTGTGTGTGTGTATGCATGTGTGTGTGTGTATATGTGGGTATATTTTAAGGAATTGGCTCACGTGATTATGAGGCCCAGCAGGTCTGAAATCCACTGGATAGACCAACAAGATAGAGACCCAGGGAAGTAGTTCAAATCTGAAGGCTATTGGCTGGCAGAATTTCTTCCTCTTCCAAGGAGGTCAGTCTTCCTGTTCAGGCCTTTAACTGATTGGATGGAGTCCACCCACATTATGGAGGGTTAATCTGCTTTCCTCAGAGTTTACTCCTCTTAATGTTAATTTCATCCAAAAAATAGCCTCACAGAAATATCCAGAATAATGCTCGACCAAACATGTACATACAGTGGCTTAGCCTAGTTGACACATAAAATACCCCACCACCCTGTGGGGGAGAACCACAATGACAGTGGCTGCCCTGAAGAAGGGGAGGCCAAGGGGCACCCATACCTTGTGTTGGCCATTCCTGGTCTAGGGTAGCCTGGGAGGATGTAGGAAAGGGGCATTTCATGGCTGAGAGGAATGACCAGGGCTTCCCCAGGTAAAGGAGACCTCAGGTTTAAATCACCCCACTCTACTCATTTTATGGTGGTGTGGCTGTTGCTTCCTTCTGCAGGGCTGGAGTTATTCGGGAAGAGTCTCCTGACCAGGGAAGACCAACCTCAAGAAAAGCTTCCCAGATAGCCCTGAGACTGGCCAGGTTCCAGGGCTCCCTGGGGTGGCAGCAGGAGCTGAGGGACAATGACCCTGCCCTTCAGAGTCCCAGGGCTTCCCCTGACATAGGCCCCGAGTTCTAGGGTCATAATCCCCTCCTCTGCTGGCTCTCATTGATCCTCCTCTGAAGACCGTTAGTCCTGGATAAACACACCACTTAAATAATCAAATCCGTGTTGTGCCAGGGACTAAAAGTGTAAATCTTAAAAAAAATAAAGCACAAAATTATGAAAATAAACCAAACTTATATTTAACAAAGTTAAGATTACTGTAGTGCTGTGTGTTAATTCTTAGCTGGAACAGAGAATGAATCAAATGTAAATTTCTTTGCCTTCTGGGTGTTCCCTGAGGCAGATGCTGAGGAGCCACCCTTGTCCAGTGTCCCTTCTGCGCTGGGAGGAGACATGTTTGCAGCCTGGGAGAGCAGCCAGGAACAGGAAGGTGGTGTCAGGAGAGGTTGCCGTGGGACATAGACTTGGAAGCACAGTACCTGAGGGACTGGTGTTGGATGATAAGATCAGTGGCCACTATGCTGGACCAAAGCATGGGATGAGGGAGGGCCGAGGCAGAAAGAAGCAGCCACATTAACCTGACAGGAATGTTTGAGTGGCGACATGTTCTGAGGTCTTTGGCCACTCTTTTCATCCTTATGAAGATGGAACTTGTCTATTAGGGTCCCATTACTGATATGTAGTCCTAGGGCACATGGAAGGTGCTTGGCAAGTATGAATTTAATTCTCCTCTTGCTTCTGTTCACCCGTTTCCCCTAGCCTACCTTTTAACTCTCAAATGCTGTGCTATTCTCTAATTTACTGGTCAGGGAAAGCATGACTTATAAGTAGCAAACTTGAATATGTGAATATTTCCAGTCAAAGTGAAGAAAGTGTAGCCTGGTTTCTCCTTTGCTGCTTCAAGTAAAATGTGAGAGGAAAGGAGGGAACTGAAGGTGGAACTGTTAGCAAAAAGATACCTGCACTTGACAATTTGGGAGATTCTCGGCCTTTCCAGATTCCAAACGGTGCTAAAAGTAGGGAATGCACTTTGAAAAAGCATGCTCTGGAGCAGGGCCTTCAGTGAAGCTGGACAGCCTCTGCTGTGGAGAATAGGGATGTGACTTGTGGATCCATTCAGACATCTTAGCAGAAGCCAGGACTAGAGATGGGCTTCTCCAGGAAGGATCTGTGGAGAACTCTCTTTTTTATTGGTGGGGATCCCCTTGACATACATGAGAGACCCACGAGGTTTTTGAGAATGTTGTATCCAGCAAAAACACTGCCAGCCTGGACTGAAAGAGACAGACCTGACGAAATATTAAAAAAAAAAAAAAAAGGCAGTTGGACTTCTGGTATTCTAATTGTAGGAAATAAACTGATAGAATTACTCAGCTCTAACTCATGTTCTCTTTCAAGAAAAAGGAAGAATGACTCCAGGGCCAGAGCCGTGGACACAAAGGCAGAAGCCAGAGAGGGGAGCCCAAAGGCCAGGGCCGGGGAAGCCTGTGGGCCCAGAGCGTGGAGGACCAAGCCACAGAGGGTCATTTTCAGTCCAGGAAGGCTAACAGAAGTTGCTCTGTTGGATTTCAAATTTGCTTGGGTCCAGTGATCTCTGTGTTCCCTTCATTTTTCCCCCTGTACCTATATTCTATTATATTTTGTGATTTTTAAAAATTATTTTTTAATTAACATATAATGTATTATTTGCTTCATGGGTACAGGTCTGTGAATCATCAGTCTTACACAATTCACAGCACTCACCATAGCCCATACCCTCCCCAATGTCCATCACCCAGCCACCCTATCCCTCCCCCACAACCACCCAGCAACCCTCAGTTTGTTTCCTGAGATTAAGAGTCTCTTATGGTTAGTCTCCCTCTCCCATCCCATCTTGTTTCATTTTTTCCATCCCTACCCTCCATGACCCCCCCACCCTGTCTCTCAAATTCTCATATCAGAGAGATTATATGATAATTGTCTTTCTCTGACTTATTTCACTTAGCATAATACCCTCTAGCTCTGCCTATATTTTAAAGCAAAAAGTCTGTCTTTTAGTTTCACACATCCACAGATAGAGAGGCATTTGGCCCCAGGATGGGTCATATCTGTGCCTGATTAGGTGGGTTTGATGATATTTTTGAGCTGATGATATTTAGATGAGATTTTAGACTTAGAGTATGCTATAACAGGGGTGAGAAATTGGCGATGTTGGGGGAAAGTATTTTGCACATGGGATGGATGTGAATGAAGGTTTGGGGACTCGAGGATGGACTGTAGTGGGTAGAATTGTGGCCTACAAAAGCTGTGTTCCCCTAGATGCTCAGAAATGACCTTCTTTGGACTATGAGTCTTTGTAGATGTAATTAAGGTAACAGAGGGGACCAACCCCGCTGACATGTGGATTTTGGACTTCTGGCCATCAGGACTGCGAGAGAACACATTTCTGTTGTTTCACGCTACCAGCTTTGGTCATTGGTTTAGGGCAGCCCTAGGAAATGAACATGGATTTTGGATGGAAAGGACTGAAGTCAGAACACACCTCACGTCCTTTGCAGTTGTGGGCAGGTCTCGTCACTCCTCTGAGCTTTGACTTGGTCGCGGGGGACGACCGGGGTGCTGTGGGGGGTGACACAAGGTGTACACACACGGGTGGTACAGGTTAGTGGTGGAGTCAGGACTGCTGCGTACAGATGGCCAGCTCTGTTCCTTCCTTCCTTTCCTGTAACTCCCCCGCAGCAGGTGAGAAAACCTAGGCCCAGGTCTGTTAAGCAACCAGACAGCAGAGCCAGCATCTGAAGTCATTCCTCTGGCTCCAAAGACCCGGCTGTATCTACTATATCCACTGCCCCTGGGGCCCCAAAGAGACGCCAGGGCCGGTGGCATTTCCTCTCTGGGGCCAGACCCTCCCACCTCCAGAGCAGCTTCGTAGGTGAGCCTGGCGCCCCACTGAGGCCTCTCCTGGGCCACAGAGCCTATAAAAACACATTTCAGAAGCTCCTGAGGTCCAGAGCTCCTGACCTCCTCTTGCCCCCACTTTCCAGTAACTATAATTGGTGGCCGGTGCCTTTCGGGCACTGGGGACATTGCAGGGTGGGGGCTTTAAACTAGATGGCCCTCCTCCCCAAACCTGGTGACATCCCCGTCAGATTTCACTAATCAACTTGGACACATCTGACCGCTTGAACTCCCTCAGAGGCAGGGCACAGCCATTCCAAATAAACAGTCACATTCCCCTCCTGGCCAGGGCTGGCCCGCCGGAGCCAGTCAGACCCTGGCCCCTGTCTCTGCTGCCTGCGTCCATTCCCAGCTGGGGCCCATTAGCCGATAGAGGGAATGTTGGGGGAATGGGAGTGGAGGAGAAAAACCAAATCCCACTTAGATCCCCAAATGGCGTGAACACCAGACATCCCAAAATTCGCCAGCCTCTTTCTCAGGCTTTTGGTTCTCCCGATCCCTCAGCCCGCGAAATCCGTTTGGTCACATCTGATCTGGGGATTTCAGGCTAGTGATGTTTCCAATAGCAATTGGCTACCGGGGTTGACATGTCCGAAACTCTCAGAGCCACAGACCGCAGGGGAAGAGAAAGACAGTTCTGGGAGTTGAGAGGCAAATGCTCGGCTTCTCTGTATCTCACTAATTTATCCCAAACTGAAGTCTCACCTTGGTCCAGGGCCTCTGGAAGAGGGGCTCTGTGGTGTGCTGACAGTAGGGATGGCAGGCAGGAGGTGCCTGGCGCCATGGAGGTAACTCTGGTAACTCTTGTCTACTATATCGTTGCCATTCAGGATTCCTTTCCTGTGGAATGTCTCTTGTGGGGTACAGTTGCAGTAAATGGCAGGACAGCTCCCAGGTTATAAGGAAACTGTTCTTTTCAGGGCTGCTGAGTGCGTTCTTGAAATGAAAATACACTTCACAGCCCACACTGTCCACCGTGAGTCCATGTTCATTTTCCAATGATGGTAACAAACATCTAAATAGATACCTATTTACTTGGCAGAACTGTTTGAGAAAAGTTCAGAATTCGACAGCATATTCCTCCAAATCAGGTCCATATTCAGACTTTTTTTTTCTTTATAAAAACCTCCAGAAAGGGAAAAAAAAATTCTTAAGTACCACTAGGCCTTGTTACTCTTACCTTTGCCTCCACCCTTGGGCACTGATCACAGGAGAGAGAAAGCTATGACGTCTGAAAAGATGTATTTTCTCACCCCAGCAAGCCCATGGCTGTACCTCTGCCTTCCCTTACTGCTTTCCCCAACTCCTAGCAACCCTCCTTCCCTTATCCTTGTTTTTCACCTGGAAGCCTTGGTGGTGGGCCATGCCCCTAACCTGGAGCACGTGACCTCTTTCCTCATGAATCCCTTCATGCCTTCCTTGGATAGTTAGCTGCTCCCTCGCATGGGTGCTCTGGGTCCGCATTTAGGCGCTTCCTGGCACTATGTCTGTCTCTGTGTCTGTTTCTGCCTGTGTCTCCTGCCATACTCATCTCCTGGAGGGCAGAGGCTGGGTCTTCTCTGTCTCTGTGCCCTTTGCGCTCATCCTAGGGCTAGGCCCAGAGGAGACCCCAGAAACTGTTTGATGCACAAAACAGTAGGGAAAACCCGATAAGGCAAATGAAACTCTTTGTTTTGTAGCAGAATTTTGATTCCAAGTAGATAGTGAACGACCAGAGGACTGGGTTTGGAGCAGCTGCTCCCCCTGCCTCATGGGTCTAGATGGAGAAACCTGGAGCCGGGCAGCTGGCAGCTTCCTGCTCTGGCTGTCTTCTCTTCGAGGCTTGCATCTTGATGCTTCCCTGGTGAGCAGTGCCAGAGATACTTCTGGGTCCCAGCGTCGGCATTTTCTGGGAATATATACCAGGAGCCCAGGGCTACAGACCTGGATTCCTGAGCCACCTGTGCAGATCAGCTGTCAAGACTGAGCTCCCTCTGCTTTTATGTCTTTTATCAAAAATGTAAAGCCTGGTCTTCATCCTTCCTCATTTCCTGTTTCAGAAGATCTATAAGGAAGGAAGGCTTTCTCTGAATTCGCTGTTTTCACGGTAGTTGGCTTTGGTGTGGAAACTCCTGGGAGTTCATTCTCTGGACCTGGAAGTCACATGTGCCAGGGGTGTGGAGCTGACGAAGCAGAGGGGGATAGAGAAGGAGAGAGGGGAGTGAAGGAAATGAGGAGCGTTTTGGAAAAGCCAGTGCAAGGAGGGCAGAGGCAGGCGTTGATCAGGAGGTACCTATGATCCGATCCCCTTTCACTTGGTGTCCTGCCTCAGGAGGATCTCTGTCATCAAGTCCTTGCCCTCCACCCAGTCCCACTGGGACTGTGACCCTCCCTGGCTCAGGTGCCCGCCCCCACCCACTGATGGAAGGACAGACAGCAAGGGCTTTGCAGAGCCATGCTGTGTCCTACTTCTCCGCTGGTGGGGCCCTCATCTCCGGGATGAGATCTGAAGTGCCCTGTGTGGCAGAGAGCCAACTGTAGTCTCACCGTTGTCACCTCCAGCCCCAGTTGCTTTCTGGTTTTTTTGCCGCCTCCCCTACCCAAAGCACCAGTTTGTTCTCTGTATTTATTTATTTTTCCTAAGAATTTCTTAAGAATTTTTTTTTTATTATTATTTGAGAGAGAAGCAGACTTCCCGCTGAGCAGGAAGCCCGATGCAGGACTCCATCCCAGGACCCTGGGATCACGACCCGAACCGAAGGCAGACGCTTAACCAACTGAGCCGCCCTGACAGCCCTTTCATGAGTCTACTTCTTGTTGCGTGTTTGTTTGTTCATTCATTTCTTAGAGTCCACACATGAGTGACATCAAGGTATTTGCCTTTCTGGGTATGACCTCACCTCTCTCACTCCAACCTCAGTTTCTCATCCTAGAGCCACACCAGATCTCTCATGCTTGTCATGTCTTTGGCAGGGCTCTGGTGGCAAGTGATGGAAATATACAACCCACACACTCCTGGTGGGACAGGAAAGGGGCAGGCTGGCTTCCTTACTGAGAAGCTGGGTGGGGCTGATGCCTCCCTCCAGACTTGTTCTATGTGGACCACTCTCCCAGGCCTTGTCCCCAAGTCCGTTCTACCCAAGTGCAGCCCCTCCCTTGCCAGTGACGGGTGACCCAGATCTGGACAGTGAGATGTGAAGGGAGATTTCTGGGGGAAGGGGGGGTTCTCCTGCAGGGAGGGTTGTGACATTTGAACCCTCCAGGAGGAGTGCCACAATCTGACTGGGAGGGCTGGATTCCACATCCACCCCTGGAGCGGGGGTGGGGGCTCCTGGGAAGAATGGGCCCCCAAGGAAGTTGGGGTAATGATGCTAGGAAGTAAGCATCAAGGAGGCAAAGCTGAGGAACTTGGTGTTCGTTCTTACCTCCTGCTGCCTCGACAGCCCGCTTCTGGTCACAGAGGGGCTGAGCTGGAGTCCCTCCCCCTCACTCACTCCTGGGGCAGTTACATCACCTCCTGGGGCCCGTTTTTTTGTGAGCTACTCATGAAGATTCAAGGACAGTCCCATACTGTGCTTGTAACAGGGCCTGCATACGGGGATAGCTGTCTTTATTATTATCACATGCCACTCTGAATCTTGTCTTTCCCCCATTCACTGTGCCTTTTTATGTAGCCCCCAGAGCTCAGTACTCAGGGGTTGGATGACCTAAGGTCAGCATACCCTGCCTCTGCTCGCCGCCCCCCCCAACCCTAAACACCACAGCTCTGCGAGACCTTTGCCTCTGCCCCACGTTCCTTCTGGCTTGGGGATCAGAATCACCATCTACAGCCAAGTTGTAATATCCTGTTGTCTCCCTAACGAGGCCCTGAGGAGGAAGGACAGGCGACAGTCGAGGACAGAGATTGATCTCAGAGCAGGCGGGGAGCTCAGGAAGGTTTCTCTGTGTAGGTGCTGTTGTCAGAGACGTGTGCCCAGCATCCTAAAGACGTAGCAGGCTGGAGGAGGCTGCCTCGTTCAGAGACTCTGTCCAGCTGGTCCTCACCCCTCAGTCACAAGTGACTCATGTGCCATTCTACATCAGCCCTTGGAGAAGACTGCAACTTCCACTCCCAGAAGCCCTGTCTCTCTTTTGTTCGTGTGTGTGTGTGTGTGTGTGTGTGTGTGTGTGTCTTCCTTTATATTCTGAGAGTGGTTTTCGTCATGCCGATGTGTCCCTCTCCAGAGAGGGTGCTGACACTGGCCACCCACACCGGGGCCTGATTGCTCGGATGCTGGTGGCTGGATGAGGAAGGCTGGCGCGTCCGGCCTCACTGGGGTCCAGCTTCTCTTAGTTTAGCCTCAGATGGTTTCTGGAAGTATGAGTTCCGAAACCCAGCACGCTATTGGGCCAGCATGGGGAAGGAGCGCGAGAGCAGGTTGTGGCTGTAGGATTGTTTGTTGGCTATCATGGAGTGGGACTGTGTCCCAGGCTCAGATGTAAACCCTTTTTATGTATTCTTCCTGTGCTTCCAGCAGCTCTGTGGGAGGTGCTGTTGTCCTCTGTTTTATAGGGCATGCAACGGAGACACAAAGATGTAAAAATCTTGTATAAGCTGGGGCGCCTGGGTGGCTCTGTTGAGTAAGCATTTGTCTTCGGCTTGGGTTGTGATCCCAGGATCCTGGGATTGAACCTCACATTGGGCTCGGAGCCTGCTTCTCCTTCTGCCCCATGCTTGCTCTCTCTCTCTCTCTCTCAAATAAATAAATAAAATCTTAAAAGTCTTCTATAAGCCAATCAGTGGAGGACTCTGGAGTGAAAGAAACTCTGTCAGCCAGCATCTAAGATGTATGCCCACCCCAGCTCTCTGGGCAGGCATGAGGAGGCCACTGAACCCCATAACCCTGTCTCTCTCACATCAAATGAAGTCACTGTGGTGATGAACCAGGGACCCTTGGAGAAGAAGATCCCGGAGCCAGGACCCTCAGATCATGACCCTGAGCTGAGGGCAGACGCTTCATCGACTGAGCCACCCCAGCGCCCCCAGCTTATAGATGTTTACGTCTTTGTGTCTCTAGCCTGTGCCCTCTAATTTGGAGGCCAGCTTTAATAAAGATTTTATTTATTTATTTGACAGACAGAGATCACAAGTAGGCAGAGAGGAGGAAGCAGGCTCCCTGCTGAGCAGAGAGCCTGATGTGGGGCTCGATCCCAGGACCCTGGGATCATGACCCAAGCCGAAGGCAGAGGCTTTAACCCACTGAGCCACCCGGGTGCCCCTGGAGGCCAGCTTTAGAGGCACTGCTTCATTCTGCCTGACCTTGTTCCTGGCTCCACGGGACCCTCCATTAGGGAGCTGGAAGTGCTGGGGCCGTCCTGAGGGCGGTTGTGCAGGTGGAGGGCACAGCTAGCTTCCAGGACCTGGAAGGTCCTAAACCTGTGACAGCGGCTGTGTCTGATCCCGAGCAGCCTCAGCATTCCCCACAGTCCTCTGCAGAGAGGATGCTGGCGCTCTTATGCCTCAGTTGGAGCAAGGGAGAAATGGCTGCTACAGCCCCAGTGCTGTCCTCTGCAGAAAGGGTGACAGCCTGTGGCGGCTGTGCAACCCCACTCCAGCTTCGCTCTGCCCCCCTACAGAGGCAGGTCCCCTCGGTAAAGCTGCCAACTCATCTGGTTATACCTGATGTATGTTTCAAGTCTTGTGGTCAGGACCTTGAGGGCAGGTAGAGCCCCAATTGGGCCTGGGCTGACCTGCAGCCCTCCTAGCCCTTCTTGGGGATTCTGGTGCCTGAGGCCACATAGAAAACCCTGGCCCCATCTGACCAGCTGCTTCCCCTGATGGCAGGACTGAGCACTGGCCCTCTGAAGCTTCCTGCTAACTAGCATTCTTGTTAGGCTAGATGTACATCTTGGGATCCAGCCTTCTCTCCGGCCCACCTAGAAGCCTGAATGCGGGCACCCCCACCGCCTGGCTGTGCCCTGGCCTTCACAGCTGAGGGCAGTATGGCGGGGAAGTGAGGAGCAGGGTGCGGAGCACCACTCTGCCTTGGTTTATGTCCCGCACACCAGCTCTATGACCACATGAAAGCTACTTCAGCTCTGTGCTTCAGTTTCCCCCTCTGTAAGGTGTGGGGATAATGTTACCTTCGGCGGGGAGTTAGCGTGAGGATTAAACGGGTTCCATAGTGTCTTTCCAAGTGCCTAGGTTCCAAGGTGTGCTTGGTAATCATCGCCTGTTGTTAGCACTGCAGGAAGCCTCAAGGCCCTCGTGCCCTGGCTGGTGCCCTCCAGGTGGAACCTTGGTGATCAGATGGCACCTGCTGGTGGCCAGGTGGGGAGCAGACCCAGAAGGGGTAGCTGTGGGGTAGGAGGGGAGTGTGGCCGGCTTACAGACCTCTCCTGAGGAAAGTGTGGGTCCCAGCCCACAGTGGCCTCACAAGACCCACAGAGCAGCTGTGGCACACTGCTGTCCCCTGCAAGTCGTTGTGTGAAAACTCCTCCATTGTATAAAAGCTTCTGAGTAAAATTAAATCCATTTATTGTTTCAGGGAAGAGACTGTGATTCAATTAGAACACTCACGAGTGCTGTGTTGTGGCCTAGGCACCGTGCCAGGCAGTCCCTGCCCACACGCCAGCCAGGAGACCAGGGTCTGGGGTCCTGGGTATGAACGCTCAGTTCTGTGACCATGGGCAGGGCATTCCCCCCTCTCCTGCCAGGCCACCTTCTCGAAGTAAGAATCTTCCTCATACAGCCATAATTGCTCCTGAGGGCCTCAGGCAGCTGATTTCCCAGTGCTATTGGCCCCACCACAGTCAGGTGAGCACCACGGGGAAGTGCTCACTCGGCCAGGGTTGCTGGCATAGGTTCTGGAACGAGGGTACGTAGATGAATGCGGGCTTACCAAGACTTCGGGGGTGCTGTGGTTCCCTCCTTGACTGAGGGCTATAGCCAGTGTGACGTGCAGACATGTCCCTGAGGGCGGTGGAAAATGTGAGCTGGCAGCAAGACTGAGAAGGCAAGACCTAGAACACTGGGGGCCCAAAGGGGCTTCCTCTGTCAGGAAGTGGGCACCCAGCCAGACTTAGAGCACCAGCTGGAAGCGGTCTTGCTGCAGAAAACGCTCAGTCAGCAGACAGTTGACTAGTGCTAGGCCGTGCCCAGTGCAAACATGGGTGCCACCTGACCCACAGAGGAGTGTTTGATCTTCAGCCTCAGGTCCACTGCCTTCTCTCTCCTAGGAAGCAAATTCTGGTTCCCGCAGAAAGTGTGGCCATGCAGACCCTGTTTGACCACGGAGACTGTGCCCCCATGAAGCTAGCCCTGCCTAAACTGCCTGCCCTCAGTGCCGCTGGCCCACCTCCTGTGAGGTCAGGTGCTGAAAGCTAGCAAAGCCCGGGCTGACCCTTGGGGAACCTGCTCAGGGGGTGGGTGGCATCAGGGTGGTGGGTGGGCAGGTGGCTGTCCCCTCATGTGAGAAGGGTGCCGAGTGAGAATGGTTTCTAGAACATGGAGCAAACAGTCCAGGAGAGCTTCTAGCCCTGCTTCCCTGATAGGGTGTGTTGAAGCTGAGCCTCAAGGGACAGGGCTTTGCCAGGCCATTCCAAGCAAAAGAGTAGCACGTGGTGAAGCCCAGAGATGAGAGCATGCCTGGTACATCTGAGGGAAACATGACGTTCATTGTGGCAGAGTCTGGGAAGAGGAATGCCCAGCACGTGGTTTTGGTGATCTTCAGAAGATCACCAGAGCTGGGCTTTGGGCCTAAGGAGGGTGTTCCAAAGGCCACATCTCGAAGAGGAGGCTGTGACAGAGTCGTTTCCTGTGGTAATGTCCCATGTGTCTCCAGAGTATGCCTTGTCCTGTTGGGGAGGCACTACGACACCTAGAAAGTGAGCTTGAGAGAGGTCATCTGGGTGTTCTGGTGCCCTGCTCCTCTGCTCTGGGGCCTGTGCTCTGGCTCGTCTCGGGCCCCTTCTTGCCCTCCACATACTCCTGGTTTGGGACCTCAGGCTTGGTCCCAGGCCCTTGCTCAGTGGTTGGAATAAATCCCTCACATAGCCTCTGCTCCTGGCCTTCCTCCCCTTGACAGGAGTTCAGGGCCTGGCAGGGGTCTAATCCATTATTTCTCACACTCAGTTGGGGTGAGGGTGGGCCATTCAGAATCGCTGAGGATGCTTGTTAGAAAATCTTGTCATCTCCCTCCCCACCACCACGGGAACCAGGGAATGAATGTTTGCGCTGATCACCTGAGGTTATTCTTATTATTAGGCAGTTTGGGAAAACTGTGGGCCAGGGTTTGGGCTCTGGAGTTGGACAGACCTGGCTCACGTCCCTGATTTGCCTCCTCATCTATACAGGGAGGAGGTGTGGGTTATAGTGCCTGCTTTCTAGGGTCGCTGTGGTAAGTAGGAGATAAAGACCTCACATAGAGTGGCCAGCATGTTCATTCAGCCCTTCTATTCAGTACCTACTGTGTGCCAGGTGTAAGGCTAGGTCATAGGAATAGAGTGTGGATAAGGCAGGTCACATTTCTGTTCACACAGAATTTACCTTCTAACAGTAGGGGGTATGGGCACATAAATGGCCTGTTAGACCTTATGGTGAAGAGGTTGAGAACAACAGGGGTTGGGGGCAGGGCACAGCTGCTGTGAGGGAGAGGAGGGAGGAAGGGAGGGGAGAAGATGGAGAGATCATCGAGGGCCTTGGAGGCCATGGCCAGGGTTTGGATTTGACTGTGAACAAAGAGTTTACCAGGCTTCCTTTGCTCTTGGTGGAAGGAAGCAGGGCCAGGCTGGCCAGGGCACCTGTCCCTGCCCCCTGCCAGCCTCTCTGACTTGGCACCTCAGGGAAAGACAGGGCAACCTGCAGCCCATGGTGAGCATTATGCTGAGCCCCTAACCATGCTGGCAGTCTTCTGGGACCCTTTCATTTTTATTTTTCTTGTTAAAGGAAAGTTGAGTGTTTCCTGAATGTGCGTAAAGCCAATGCACCACTTAAATTGAATATTTATAATTCCTTTCTTTTAAAAAACAAAACAATAATAAAAATACCATAAACAGTTGCTTTAATTGTTCACAGGCCTCAACTTGTAATAATCGTGGGGAAAGGGCAAGTGAGATGTCTTATTAAAATAAAGGCACTTGTCTGCTTTTGTTTGAAGTTTTGCTAAAATGCTTTATTATAACATGTTCATATTTAAAAATAAATTCTACCCATTCAGAGATTTTTTTTCTTTCTTTTTTTTTTTTTTTTTTTGTCTTTCCAAAAGTATTTAAATGAGATGATTCTGGGTGGGTAATTCGGAGAGTCAGTGCCAGCCTTCGTGGGACGGAGCAGACTGTGGCACAGCTATGGCCCCTGCCCCCTGTCAGACCGCATGGCCACCTCCTTGGCTGCCTGTTAGTGACCAGTGTCTGTGAAGACATAAGGGCGGGTAGAGATGAGGATGAGTCCCCGGTCTGTAGCACTGCCTCTGCCAGCCCCATTCCCAGCGTGTACTCCTTCCCGACACACTCACACATGGGTCATGCGTGCCCTTCGGGGTCTTCGCAGGACACAGTAGAGAGAGCTCTCTGAGGGCAGAGAGCAGAAGACCCCACCTAGGCTGAAGGTCAGAGCAAACTTCCAGGATCTGAAGGAGGAGGAGCACTGCTCGAGGAGAAGAGCGGAGGCGTGGGCATACAGAGTGTCCCAGGTGGCAGGAACAGCAAGGGTAAAGCCATCTCCTGTGGTGGGAGACCACTCAGTGAATTGGAAGGCCTGCAAAAAAGATATTTCCGCTGGAGCTCAGAAAACAGAGCCCAGGAACAAAAGGTGCTGTAGGGGTGGGGGAACAGACCCCGCAGGCTCTAGAGATGGTAGTGTCTTCAGTAATGCAGACAGTTTTGAAGGGTGGACTGTGTACGCGTCCTCTGTGTACACACGTGTTTATTGTGTGTTGGAGAGACAGCCAGCATGGAGGGTGGCTTCCAGGGGCCCAAGAGGCCCCGTCAGGAGCCTGTTGTAGTGGTACAAGCCAACTGAGGTCACCTGGGCCAACTTGGTGGCAGTACAGCAGGTTCTAAGGTGGAATCCACGAGACTGGGCAGTGGAGTAGCTGTGGGGTAGGCGGAGGGGAGAGGCCTGTCCAAGACATCTCCCAGACCTCTGGCTGCAGCGGCAGGCTGGGCAGTGATGCCGTTACTGACCGGGGAGCCCTGGAAGGTCTGGGGGCAAGGGTGGAGGCGGAGATGGGAGTGTGGGCTGGGCTTTACTAAGTTTGAGGTGTTTGGGGGCCTCCAGTTGGAGCAGTGGTCTAGGAAGCACACTGCTACCCGGGGCCCCAGCTCAGAGAAGTTTGGGAGCAGACATGAGTTCGTGAGCGGTTGGTGTACCCGACCTTTGCGGCTGGGGCCTCTGGTGAAGAAAGATAAGAGAAGTTAAAAAGCAAGCTTTCGCTGTTTCTTCTAAGGTTTTATTTCTGATGCTTAAATGCTCCCAACCCTGCTCTTGTTCTCGGCTTGGGAGCCTTCCGGGTTCTGAAAGGTGAGGGGTCTGAGTAGCTGAGGCTTTGGCATTTGGGGACAGAAGGGAGGGTATTTGTGGGGACAGTTGCCTTTTATCAGATCACAGACACCAGGGCCAGCCTCCAGAGGAGCTGCCCCCGGTCCCCCGCAACCTGTGCCAGCCCAGTGTGCAAAGCACCCCGCAGTAGGGAGGGCCACACCATGCCCCCCCCAGCCTCCAAGATGCTGCCGCCGCGAAACAAACGGGGTGACTGGGCGGAAGGTCAGGAGTTTAAGAGCTTGTTTTATTCAAGACGGGGTAAGAGACAGGCGGGGAGCGCGCGGGTTTTATATGTGGATCCTGGTATTTTCTTTTGAGTCGGGGCGGAGAGTGGTTGGGGCAGGGAGGGAAGGCAGCCCGCCAGAGGGAACGTTGCCAAGCAGAGCGCCGCTAATGCGAACCAGAAGGCAGCAGCCCATCTCCTGGCCGGGCTTAATGCAGTCCTTGCCGGCAGGCGGTCGGGCAGGCAGGAAGGCAGCCTGGGCAGTGGGCTGCTTAACCCTTTGGCTGCTGGGCCGCCGGTAGGCTCCCCACCTCAGCGCATGGACGTTGGCGCCCTGTGATTCTCGGTCCAGCATGTTATAAGATGTTGAGTGACATTGCTGGCCTCTTCCCAGCAGATGACAGTCGTACCTCCTCCTCCAGCATTGACCCAAAGTGTCTCCAGACATGCTCCATGTCCCCTGGCCCTGGTCTGCACCCCTTAGGGGGTCGTCCCTGAATGCGCCACTTCCTTCTGTGGGGGCACTGATCCTGGCGAGTGTGTGGGGGACATTTTCGCAGGAAAGAAGTGGCCACAGGGTCCCAGGGGAGGTGGGTCTTGCCCAGGCTTGCATGGCTAGTAGGCACTGGGATGCAAACTCCTGTATTCCCGGGGTGGAGAGCTGGTCGTGTACCCCCTCTCTCCAGTCCCCAGGCACAGTCGGCTGGGGTGCCAGAGGACCCCATAACAGGATCTCTGATTGTGAGTGGGGAGTGATGAAGCATCCTCCCTCCTTGCTTCCTGGGAGGACCGATGACTGAGTCTGTTCTCTCTGCCTGCTCTGAGTGCATCCGCCCAAGGAGATGTGCATGGGGTGTCTGCCCCGCAGAACGGCTTGTGCCGAGAGCGGATGGAGCCGCACTCCGTGTGCCTGGGCCCGTGGGCTCGTCCAGCCATGCCACACCACGCCACCGCAGAGGACATGACCTCAGCATAGGTGGAAGACTACCGCTAGAACCACCACATCCACGGTGGCAGAGATTTTTGTCCGTCTGTTCCTCCGCCCTTAATATTTGGTAAATAAGTAGGATACATGTATTGTTAAGTGAAAAGCACGTCTCGGAACCATGTGTCTGATTGGTTCCGTTTATGTAGGAAAACTGTGTACATGTGTTTGTATATAGATGCGTCAGAAGACCTGAAAGGAGACACAGCCAGCTGTGAATAGTGGTTACATCTCGGGGGAGTGAGGGAAGGCGGAATTTAGGGGCTGCAAGAGAGCTTTCATGTCGTAGCCTATGCAGTTAGTGTTCAGATCTTTCACAATGAGCTTATAGTCATCTGTCTCATTTGTGGCTTTTAGGAAAGAAAAAGTACAAAGAAGCAGAGAAAGAGCAATTTGCTCTACCCATCCCTGCTTCTCTCTCGCTTCCCTTGCGCCCTCACCCCGCTTGGTCCTGGGATAGCCATCCCCCCCCCACCCCACCCCCGTGGACTAGCTCTGCTACTGGGAAGACCGCCTCTGCCGCAGGCAGCTGTAGCGAACAAACAGAATGAAAGGGCCCCTGCTTCCTGGCCTGCAGCAGGACGGGCAGTCACCTGGGTCCCCCCCATGGATGACCTCCGCCCAGCTCCCAGAGCCCTGCCCCTGGCCTCCTGTGTCTGCCTAATGTGCTCCACAGGGGCCACAATCCCCACCTCCAACCCTCTCTGGCTGTTTTAGCCCCTTTCTCCTGGCCTTCGGCCCTTCCTCCTCCCCGCACCTCTCTGCTCTCCCCACACTCCCCTGTCAGAGGTGCACAAAAGGCCTTGCTTTACGACCTTTTTTTCCTGCTGCCTTATTGCCTCCTGCACTTCAGCATATACAGATACTCTTGTCCCTTTCACAGCCATGGCCGGCCTTCCTGACAGTACCCAGGAAGACCAGATCACCGTTCACCTGCTCGGCCTCAGCCTCGGCAGACTGGCTTTCGAGGTGGTAACAGCGATAAGCTTCTACTTATCAAAAGCCTCCTCTCTCTCAGGTACCATAGCAGATTCTTTCCTCTCACTTCTCCACGACCCCACGAAAGATGGATTTAAACCCCCATGTAACAGGTGAGGGCAGACCAAGACCCAAAGGAGTTAGGTCATTTGTCCAGGCTCACATATCTCTGACATAGGTCTGGCTCCAGAACGTACACAGTCCCCTTTGGGCCTGCAGGCCTCTACTGTGAGCCCGTAACCATTTATAGCATCTTTGGATTGGAGCCCCCTGATTTGAGCCCTCCCTGTCCTAGCTTTCACTGGCTCCCATGGGGGTCCCTGGAAGTGTCCTTGCCCCTTCCAGCCATGCTTGGCCTCAGGCTCCACAGATTTCCTGGGTCATCCTTTGTCTTGGCTGAGCCTGTGGCACCTGAAGAGAGGAAGGGTTTGGTGTGACGTGGTGTGGGTTCTGTGGCCAACTCCAGCCCAGCCGATGTAACAACGGTGCCCCAGAAATGTGCTTTGTGGGCAGATGTAAGCCATGTACTTTGGGTGGGGGGGAGCAATGAGACAGTGACGAGAACGGCCCCTTTGGAGGTTCTAGAACCTCAGGGAGCCAGGCAGCGGAAGGGTTTGGACCTGACATCAGGAAGCTCTGGGGGCATTTTCCCTGTGGCAACAAGAGGATGGAGAGGAGTGTGCAGATGTGCTCTGTGTCTTGCTGAGCTGGTGGTGCAGAGTCTGGGGCTAGCATCATGGGGCTCTCTGCCCTTGGAGGGCTTGGTGGCCCAGCTTGTGAAACTGTGCGTTCACCTGCTCGGTGAAGTACCTGCTGTGAAAGGTGACTGGGTGTTCTTCTGTGGGCCCAGCACCATGCTTTGGGCCTTAGCCCTTGCAATGGGGCCCTGAGTTGGCAACTCCAGCTCTGTGGTCCTCAGTGTTTCATAGTTCAGGGTGGGTGGGAAGCCATGAGTCCTGTTGAATGAGTGGTAGAGTGGGGTCCGAAGCAGGCAGTTGCAGACCTGGCTCTGTCTCGGCCCTTGGGTCTAAATGGATTTCAATAGCAAATGCCGTGGGAACTTGGCCATCTCACCCAGTGAGGACTCGGACTCTCCAGTGGTGCTGCCCCCTTGCTCTCACCATCACCTGCCCTGCTGGGCCCACTGGGCCTGGCTGGCTGGAGCAAGGGCGCCTGGCTGGAGCGAAGGGAGGGGACTCTGCCCTTTCCTGCGAGCAGAGTCCCAGCCTCCTGTCCCTGACTTGTGGTCTGAGCCAATGACCTAAATGAAATGCCAGTAACCAATGGCGGGAAGTGGGTGGCCTGTCCCGTTCCAGGCCATAAGTGCATCAGTTCCAGCCTCCTTCCCGGCTGCCGGCCTCGGTTCACAGGGAGCCCTCTGAGGGGCTTTTTGATGTGCACCGTGGATGTTTGGCTTGACCAAGTTTGTTTGCTTAAGCATTACTCCTGCCAGTTCATTCGGACCTTCTCTTTCTTTTAAAAATATGCTGCTTGCCAAAGGTTATTTTGGATCTGTTTTTGTTTATCAGGTAGAATTGTTCCAGCACAATTGAAAGCAGACCCGCATGTTGACACGCGCTCGAGCAGCTCTCCAGGGCACGTGCATACAGGCTCACACAGGATCTGTGGAGAACAGTCCGGGGCCCCAGAATATGCATGACTCCTGAGCGGGGTAAGGGGAGGTCCCCTCTCACACTGGGGACTCGTAGCTAGAAGGTGTTCATCCTCTAGGTGGTATAGCAATGGCAAGATTTTAGGCACAGAGAAACTAGGGTCTCTCACCTCTTGGGAGAGGCAGCCTGGTAGATTTGATGTGGCTGGCTTGAGTGGACCCTTGTCTCTGCCATGGCTATCTGTGGACCTACCTGCTCCAGGCCAAGGCTTCCTACTCTGGGGCCAACTCACTCCACCTCGCAAGCCCTCTGTGAGGACTGTGCCGGGTGTTGGTGATGGCTCCAGGAAGTAAGCAGGGCTGTCTGCAGTTGGCAAGGGTGAGGGAGTGGGGTGTGGAGCTCTGTCCTTGTGGTTCCAGTGTGAGTGAGTGGCCTTCTCTTGTGGATGCAGGTGGATGTTTCCTGCCGGAAGACGTGCCGTGAATTTCTTCCAAAAACCCGTCTGTCTCCATTGGGACCTGCTGTGTGTACGCAGGGCTACTCAGAAAGCCCTTTGTGGTGCTCACTCTTCCTTGCTCCCTGGGCCCCATCGTACCTGGGAGGCAAACAGAGGAACAGTGGTTAAGGTTACCCTCTTTTCTACCCCAGGCTGGTGGCTCAGCATGTCCCTGGAAGGGGGCATTGTGCCCAGAGGAGTGGGCATGTTAGCTCATGGGTGTTTGGTTCCTGGTGATAGAGGCCAACTCAGGTGAGAAGAGAATCCACCTGTCTATATCACTGATAGGTCAGGGTCCTCCTGCTTTTAAGCACAACTAATCTAGAACTTGAAGGCTTTCATCTTCTCCCATTTCTTGACTTAGCTCTGCTCTGTAAGGCTTTGCCCTTAGGCCGACTCTCCTTGTAGGAGCTGCAATTCCACTTTCTCTGACCTTATGTCTGGCCTCTCTTTCCTGGTGATGCCACCAGAGTGTGGGATCCCCAGGACTCAGGGACCACCACTATGAACCACCGACAGGGCAGTGGGGGCCCTGCTGCCCATGGGCAGTCTGCCCTGGGCTGGCGACAGCTCTGTGATACTGCCATCACCCCTGGCCAGCAGGAGTCCCTGTTCCATTTCTAGTCTTAGACTAACCAAGGTACTCATATTGGGAGTGGGGAGAAAGCTTCAGTCCCCCCAAACGGTAGAATGAAACTCACATTGTAACATTTTTTCAGATTAAAAAATATATAAATAAACACTTAGCATTCAACATTGAACACTATTGAAAAGGATATTAAATGACCTGTGGTCCCAGCCCCTGGAGAGAAGCCTTGATGCCCTTTGTCAGCAGCCCTCCGGAAGTTCTGCCGAGTCCACAGACACGTGGACCCAGTGTGACATGACTGGCCTCTTATTAACATGCTGCCTTATGTCCTCTGTCCCCTCTACTCCCGCACGACCTGGACATCATCCCTTTTCAGTAAATAGAGATCATACAGTCATGAAGCTGACTGTAAAGCACAAAAGTAATTAGGTTTTATCTGAGTTTGGGAATCTTTCTAAAATGTATTTTATGCTCCCCTCTTTCCTCGAACTACACAATTCTTCCTAGAATACCGCGTCTAATTTCATCTCTTCTTGATGACTCTGCTCCTTTTGATGAGCCAGTCGATAGGACAGGATCGGAGCCATTGAAACGTATGGGCTGTTTGTTCCTCTTGACGGCTCCGTGCAAGTGGGCCCTGGACCTTGTGGTGGCCTGTCCAGTAGCCGCACGGCATGGCTGCCCTATTCCAGGAGCCTCGTGGAGGCTGAGGTGCGAGCGTGGCGTCCGAATAGGGCTTCTGGTGCTCTTCAGGTTGCCTAATGATGAGGCAACCTTTCCCATTTTAGATGCACCCAACCTATGGTAAGACTTTGTGATATAGTGGGTACAGGGCAGGAGGAAGGGGGAGACCTGAAGGCGACTCGGTGGTGAGGTCGATGGTGGCACTGATGGTGTGGGAAGACCAGGTGTGGGGGGAAGAAGGAGCCCTCTTTGTGCCGGCCGTGGTGCCCGAGGGACACAGATGAGAACATGGTGCTCGGTAAGTGCTGTCCTAAGCAGGAGTCATCCTTGTTGGCTGGTCACCAGAGTGATGGGCAGGGTCATATTAGCAGGAGAATTTAAGGGGAGAAGGCCTGGCATTTTGAAGGACTGTGACACGTAGTGACTGGGTAGAAGGGGACGAGCCTGTAGAGAGAAGACCTGGCCCAGGAGGCGTGAGGAGAGAGAGAAAGCAAGGATTTGGAGGCTCTTTTGTCCCTAACCCCTCATCCCATTATACGTCCCCTCCTCCCCCTGTCCTCCCCCTCCTCTTCCTCTCCCTTCAACCCTTTCTTCCTCTCCTCCCCTCATCCATCACCATGCCCCCTTCCTCCTTGTCTGCCTGCAGGGTCATCTGTGCTGGTCCATCCTCTCCTCACTCGGGGCACTCACCTGCTCCCTCTGAACCTATAGTTCATTCTCAACAGCTTCGAGGTGGTTTTCTTTCTCATACAAGCATGTGGACGCCAACCCAGCTCTCCCAGCACACACACACACTTAGGAGGCTCCTGTCTGGCCTCAGGGCTGGTTCACATGATCCTGGAAAGTACCTGGCACCCGGCCACTTGCCACCCTTTTCCAGACTGTTCCCAAATCTGCATATTACCTGTACTGTCATGTATTTCCTGTTAGTTTAGCCAACACGCTTTAAAGATTTTTAATTGATTTAAAAAGGGAACTTAAGAGTAGCCATGAGTTCATGAGTCTGCTCTGCCAGTTATAGTCTTTATTATCTGGAATTTGGTACAAATACTTCTCTCACATGTTTGTATTCACAAACAACATAGAACATTGTTTAATTCGTTTTAAAGCTATGTACAAATGGTAAGGCCCTCTACGCGTCCCATTTCAGGCTTACCTTCCTGTTCATCACATGATGTTAAGCTTTGTATTTGCTGATAGATATGGTTTTGGCGTGTGAATTTCTACTGCCATGCAGCGTTCCGTTATGACTCGACTATAGTTCATTTATCTGCTCTTTTGCTTGATGGACATTCCAGAGCATTTTGTAGCCTTCTCTTACAGCTCCTGCACACACACTCTCTCTCTTGTCTTTTTGGGGCCCGTCTCCAACCTCATTTCCCCATTGGAAGCTCTTTCCAGGCAGAGTGGGTGTCTTTATCATAAAGGTTGGGTGGGGACGTGAGCCTTACCTCCATGAGGGTGAGATCTATGCAGCTCATTTAGAATTCTTTATGGGAGATTTACCTCTTATCTCTGCTTATGTGTTCGGTATTTATTTTTATCTCTGGGCCATGGGTATGTCTTTTATGCTGTGGGTTATAATCCAGTACTATATTCTTTTGCTACTGGAATTGTCCCAGCCTTGGCCACTGGGAGCTCCTCCAGGCTGGCTCCTTTGGCCCTTGCCCTGGTCCCATCCTTTTGTCTTTGGAGCATTTCCTGATTTTCTGGAACCACAAAATATTCCAGGCTGCTCTCGTATGACCCCTGTCACAGCGTTGGAACCTGCCATTTCTCTGAAGGGGTCCCATTCCTTTTGCCGGAGAATGGTATCAGAGACCAAGGTCTGGAGCCAGCTGGTAGTTGCTATGAGGGTATCGTCGTTTCTAGGGCCTCTCAGCAGAGAGTGGAGATGTATGTGTGTAGCTAACCCATACATGCGTGTCTACAATTATAGACGCAGATGTCGCTCTCTGCCCAGATCTGTGTCAAGCTACACACGAGTTCATTCTGGTATCTCTGCCGATAATCAAGTACACAGCGACCGTTCTAGCCTTCCCTCACTTGCCTGTACCTCCCTGCTCCATGGTGACGAGCCTGATACCCACCGACCACTGTCCATTTCTATGTTCGGCCTCTCTACCCTGGGCAACTTTTATTAGAGCATGAGTCCCTGCCCCAGGGCTTGTATTGACCACAGTCACCCACGGGTTCCTGAGCCCCATGGCAGCAGGAACATTGCTATTCACGTAGACATTTTAAGGAGCAAACCCTGAAAGCTGATTTGGCAGATAAAATGATGAAACATCCACCTTTACCCTGGAGCCTGAACTGCCAGCAGGCTGAGGAGGAGATCAGGTTGGGAGTGATGCAAAGGAGAGCAGGTGGGTGGGCCTGCTCGGCCTGTTGCTGCCAGGGGCTGCCGTCGAGGGCCCAGAGGCTGCCGTCGAGGGCCCAGAGGCAGGGCACAGGATGAGGAAGGACCGAGACCAGGAGTGGAATCAGGGAGCCCTGGGAAGCCTAGGTCCTAGCAGACAAATTGCATTTACTAGGAGAGATCGAGGGGGCTGGGGAATAGAAGCCGGTTAAAAGGTGCACAGCCCTCCGTACTAGCTTTGGCTTCCTTAAGGCCTCAGCACACCCTGGAGTGATTGCTGTGGGAAATGGGGCTAGTTGTAGACAGAAGGAAGAAGGGATGGTGTGGAGGGCTGAGGAAGAGGGCTCCAGAGCTTGGCCTGCCTGGGGGAAAGTCAGCCCACAGGACAGAGGCATCCAGGGGTCAGTGAGGACAGGTTCCCTCTTGGGTTACAGCCAGGTGGAGATTCAATAATTACAGCATTTAACTTAATGTTTTATTGTTTAAAAGAAAATAGGTATAAATAAATAAATAATGGTATAACGTTCTCACAACAGGAAAAAATCCAAACTATACAAAAGACGTAAGGAATGTTTTTCACCCTTGTACCATTTCTAGTTTCTTTCCAGAAATACTGCATGCACATTCAAGCATATCCATGTACATTCCCTACCCCCTATTTTTTCTTTATAGTAATGATACCATAATACACATTGTTTTGTACCTTGCTTTCCCCACCACCACAAAAAGTCTGTCTTGGAAGATAATTCCATGTGAAAACAGATGGATTTCCTTTTTCTTTTCTTTTCTTTTCTTTTTTTTTTTTTTTTTTTTTTAAAGATTTTATTTATTTATTACAGAGAGAAATCACAAGTAGGCAGAGAAGCAGGCAGAGAGAGAGAGAGAGGAGGAAGCAGGCTCCCTGCTGAGCAGAAAGCCCGATGTGGGGCTCGAACCCAGGACCTGGGATCATGACCTGAGCCGAAGGCAGCGGCTTAACCCACTGAGCCACCCAGGCGCCCCTCTTTTTTTTTTTTTTAACCACCATCATAGCAATAGTATGTCCAGATGCCCCTTCATTGATACTGGTGTTCTACTGATGGTCACATCTGTTGTTTCAGACCTTCTATTAGACTTCTCTATTTCTTGTCTTAATGTGTACACTTATGGCACACGTGTGTGTTGTGGTTACTTTGGGTGAGAGGTTTTTGGTTTATAAAACATTTTCACAGGACCCCTGCGGGGCAGCTTTGGCAGATACTCCAAAGACAAAAATTGAGACCCTGACGAATGATGTTTTGTTCAAGGTCAATGGGAACTTGAGCCTGGGTCTCCTAACTCTACCTCCAGTGGCCTTTACACTATCTTCTAGAGCTGAGGGAGAAAGAATGTGTAAATTCGTATGAAAGTCATATATGCATAGCAAAAGACTGAGTCCTGTCTCTGTCAACAGTGATCTGGAAATTAGGGGTCTGTGCCTCAGGGCTGTTGCTGAGGTGACTCATCCCTGGGATGCTAGCACAGGGCCAGGCCCAGAGCAGGGCTCAGGAATCCCTTGTTGAACACATGTGCACCCCTGGGTCCTGGTATTTGGGGCCCACTGTGGCCATTGGCTTCGGGAAGTACCAGCCTATTGGTATGTTGGGGTTAAATGGGGGACCTCTACGTTATCCTTCTCAGGGGCAAGTGTTTATTTCACCGGAAGTGTCCACATGGAAGTGTTCTGGCCCATCATTGTTGTAAACTGGGTTGCTGTCAGGAGACCCAAAGATCTGCCCTGTCGGACGAGGCTAGCACAGATAGCTCAGGCATCTGCCAGAGGCTTAGTAAGTTATATGTAGCCAAGGGACCCCTATTTGGAAACTTGCAGCTCCTCTTGGCTTCTTTTGTGCCTCAGTGCATGGGACTATCAAGGGAAGGTGATGGTGATTGTCCCTTGGTAGCCTTCTCAGCCGGAGTAGTGACCTACAGAGATGAGAGGTCAGAGTATGACAGTGGAAAGGGGTGAAGGGGATATGCGCCAGCTTCCTTACCAGTGCAGGGTAAGTACTCCTCAGTCCACGCCCCACATATTTTCCCTCCTCAGGCAGCTGCGTCTTAGCCATTTGGGCCTAAGAAATGCTGCCATTTTCTCTTGATGCCACCAGTTAGCCTCTTAGAAATTTCTCTAATGGCCCGAATGCTGGCCCCTGGATGTTCCAAGTGTGGATGTCCCCTCTGTATAAGAACCAGTTTACAAACACCTGGAGGCTCTGTCACACCTTTCTTTCCACATCCTGCACATTTTCAGTGCCTTCCAGAGTCTTTCCAAGATAAAGGTTCTGGAGTTGGGTCCCACCCTCGGGTGCCCTCTGGGGCCTGGCAGGGGCTAGATGGAGGGAAACAGCACACCGAAGACAGGCATTTCTATGCTCTATGTAAGGAACCTCAGTGCACCCAGGAGCCACTGCTCACCGTTCAGCTACAGGGGAATGTAGCACTGGCATAGCCATAGCTTGCCGTTTCTAGCTGAAGTCTAGATCTTCATGTGAGGTCTCCTGTTTTTAAATGTCAGCTCAAGGGGTTTTTGGTGACACAGTGTGCAGCAGACTGTCCACAGCCTGGATCCTGCCTTTGGGCTATGTTTGGGAACCTTTGCTCACCCCTCTGCACCACCCTTTCGTCCATTTTGAGGACAAATGTCCCCACATTACTGGGGGCCACCAATATGGTAGAATAAACTGTTGTTCATCTGTTACTATGCTCATTGGTCCTTCGATTATCTCTTTGAAGTCACTGCTTAGTTCCTTGACACATTTTTATACTGGGCTGTTTCCCTTAGAGTTGATTTGTAGGGGTTCTTGTAAATTTGGATATCTGTCCTTTGTCAGATAATGTAAGATTATTTCTCCCAGTCTGCAGCTTACTTTTCCATTTTCTTTTTTTTTTTTTTTTAAGATTTTTATTTATTTGACAGACAGAGATCACAATTAGGCAGAGAGGCAGGCAGAGAGAGAGGAAGGGAAGCAGGCTCCCTGCTGAGCAGAGAGCCCGATGCGGGGCTCCAATCCCAGCACCCTGGGATCCCGACCTGAGCCGAAGGCAGAGGCTTTAACCCACTGAGCCACCCAGTCGCCCCTACTTTTCCATTTTCTTAATGCCATCTTTTGAAGGTTTCGATTTTGATGAACTTAAATTTATCAGTATGTAATTAACGGCTTGTGCCTTTTTTTTTTCTCTCTCTCTACGCAATCTTTGTCTTTGCGCACCCCAAGGTTAGGAAGATATTTTCCTGTGTTTTCTTCTAGAAGCTTTATAGTTGTAGCTTTTATGTTTAGATCTGTGTTCCAACCCATATTAATTTTTTTTATTGTGTGAAAAAGGGATTTTTTAAAATGTTTAATTATTTTAGCATTTATTGAAAAGATTTACCTTTTCCATTGACTTGCGTTGGCATCTTTGTTGAAAAAAAAAAATCAAGTGCTGAATTTGTGTGGATCTGTTTCTGGACTCTGTTCTATACTCTTGAACTGTCTACTTTTATTCCAGTCTTATGCTGTCTTGATTACTGTAGCTTTACAGTGAATTTTGAAATCATATAGTCTGAGTCTTTCTTTTGTTCTTTAAAAATATTGTTTTAGGGGCGCCTGGGTGGCTCAGTGGGTTAAGGCCTCTGCCTTTGGCTCGGGTCATGATACCAGGGTCCTGGGATCGAGCCCCACATGGGGATCTCTGCTCAGCAGGGAGCCTGCTTCCTCCTCTCTCTCTGCCTGCTTCTCTGCCTACTTGTGATCTCCATCTGTCAAATAAATAAATAAAATATTTTTTTTAAATATTGTTTTAATTCTTCTAGGTCCTTTGTATCCATATAAATCTTCAAATTAACTTAATTTCCTTTTTTAAAAAATGCGTATTGGAGTTTTGATGGTCATTGTTTGGAGCCTATGGAACACTTTAGGGACAGTAGTCCAATCCATGAACATAGTGTATCTTTTCATTAATTTAGGTGTTTCGTTTCTCTCAGCAACTTTTTTAGGGTCAGGTGCAAAGTCGTGCACATCTTTTATTAAACTTATTACTAAGTATTTTATTTGATGCTATTGAAAATGATTATTTTTGCCTGGTTGGCTCAGTTGGTTAAGCGTCTGCCTTCGACTCAGGTCATGATCTCAGGGTTAGGCTCCCTACTCAGCAAGGAGTGTGCTTCTCCCTCTCCCTCTGCCCTCTCTCCTCACCACCCCCAACTTGTGGGCTGTCTCTCTCAAATAAATAAATAAAACCTTTTTTTAAAAAAGTTGTATTTTCTTATTTTCTAATTCTTTGCTGCTAGAATACAGACATAAAGTAGATTTATGTATTTTGATGATAAGTTCTTGCAACCTTGCTAAGTCACTAGATCTAATACTAGTTTTGTGGAATCCTTAGGATTTTCTTTGTAAACGACTATGTCATCTAGAAATACAGTTTTCCTATCCTTTTTGCCTTTTTTTTTCTTAACTTACTTGCTAGGAACTCCAGTACAATGTTCAATAGAAGTGGAGAGAACAGATTATCTTTGTCTTCTTCCTGATAGTAGGAGAAGTGTTTACTCTTCCCCCAGTAAATATTATGTTAGCCATGGGTTTCTTCATGTATATTCTTTGTCAGATTGAGGGAGTTTCTTCCTATTCCTACTTTGCTGAAGTTTTTTTTTTTTTTTATGACAAATCGATGTTGAAGTTTATAAAATGGTCTTTCTGCTTCTACTGAGATGATTATATGATTTTTCTCTTTTATTCTGTTAAGGTGGTGAGTTAACATTTATTGATTTTTAAATATCAGACCCACCTTGCATTCCTAGAATTAATCCTAATTGATTGTGAATATTATTCTTTTTATATATTGCTGGGTTTTTTTTTTTTTAGCATTTTTGTGTTCATTAAATATATTACCCCATAATTTATCCTTTCTTAAATTGTCTATGTCATGTTTTAGCATCAACATTATTCTGGGCTTATAAAAGAGTTGTAAAGTGTCTACTCTTCTTACATTCTCTGGAAGAATTTGTATAAAGTTGTTATTTCTTGCTTAAAAGTTTAGAACAGTTCACCAGAGGAGCTATGAGGATCTGTGGATTTGTTTTTTTTTTTTTTAATTAGAAGTCTTTTAAATATGAATTTATTTACTTCAATATGTATATGACTGTTCTGATTTTTATTTCTTTGTGTATCAGTTTTGTTGTTATGTTTTTATAAGGAATTAACCTATTTTTGTCTATTTATTGAAAGCTTAAAATGAATCATAAAATCCTCTTATTGTCCTTTTATATTTTTTGGAATCTGTTTATTAAATCTGTTTGAGAGAGAGAGAGATGGAGAGCATGAGCAACAGAAGAGGTAGAGGAAGAGGGTGACAAGCAGACTCTTGCTGAGTAGGGAGCCCCATGCTGGGCTTGATCCCAGGACCCCGAGATCACAACCTGAGCCGAAATCAAGAGTCAGCTGCTCAACCAACTGGGCTACCCAGGTGCTCCTTGATGTCCCCAGTTTATTTCTGATACCGATGATTTGTGGGTTTTTTCCCCCTCTCTCTTTTTTGATCAGTTTTGTTAGGTATTGATAAATTTTATTAATATTTTAAAATAACCAATTTTTGGCTATGTTGGTTTTCTTTATTGTTCATTTGCTTCTATCCATTGATTTCTCTTCTATCTTATTTTCTTTTTTCTACTTTCTTTGGGTTTACTGTGCTGTTCTTTAGCTTCTTGAGATGAAAGCTTAGGTCCTTGATTATCAACCTTTTTAAAAATATGTAATTTAGAACTATAAATTTTCCTATAAATACTACTTTAGTTTCATCCCGATATGTCATATTTTTAGTTAATCATTTGGTTAAAACTATTTCAAAATTTTTATTGTAGTTCCTTGTTTGACCCATGAGTTATTTATAAATGTGTTGCTTAATTTCCAAACATTTGGGGATTTTCTAATTAACTTTTGTTGTTGACTTATGCTTTTATTCTGCTGTGGTGAGAGGGCAAATGTTTGGCAAAACGGTCTTTTGAAGTTTGTTGATAATTCCTTCATGGCCTATATGATGACTCTGGGAATGTGGATTAATCTGGTAGGTGAGGCAGGTGCTGGGGTCCTAGGAGAGGAGGGTTGTGGATCATAGGGGACCAGCTCAGAGTAGAAAGGGTTCCTGTGGGGCCATCTCTCGTTCCTCCTCTAGTTCTGTGTGTATCTGCTTCTACTAGACATCCATATTTGCTGCTGCCTTTTCAGACTTCCCTTATAGTATCACAGGGCTTCAGTAAGGATCCAAGCTTTAGGATCAGAAAGTGCTGCCTTAGAATGACTTCTGTCCCTTTCTGGCTAGGTGACCTTGGAGTAAATGACTTTACCTTTCTGAACCTCAGTTACTCTTCCTAAAACCATAATGGGAATACCTTCCCTATGGGCTTGTTAGGAGGATTAAACGAGATACCTGTTAATGCCTTTCATAGCTGTTGGTTTTATAAATGGCAGATAGTTTTAGTAGTAGCAGTACTCAGAGAATGTAGGAAAGCTTATGTGCATAGATAGCTGTTCTCCGATTTGGGCTATAGACAGAAGTGTCTCTTCTACTATTGGTGAGAAGGCTGCTCCCTGCCTGTGGCTGTGGCCTTGGCCCAGGGATTCAGAAGGGACAGGCAGCATAGAGCCAGGGCTCCTGTAAACTGGCTGGCTGGTGCTCGCAGGGCTGTTGGGATGGAGAGCCATTCACTGTCTTGCTGGGGTGCCTTCACCCTGATGTTTGGTGAGCAGACAGCCCTCCTTCATATGGGGTCCCCCCAGGCCTAGGTAGGAGGACATTCTCTCCATCCCCCCATGAAGATTACCAGGAATAGAGTTGGCCGACGCCCTTGGAACCTGGCATTTGAAGTGCATACAGGAAGACCTCTGTCTTCCTGAAAGTTTGTTCTAGGCAGGGGAACCTAGAAGGGAAAAGTGAATTCAGACTTGCCATGTCTGAACCTTTAAAAAAAAAGGGGGGGGGGGGGTCAAGTGTTAGGCCTCTAATAATGGTAGGTCAGTGCTCTGCTAGGCACAGAAGGTGAGAGTCTTTAGCAGGTCCCCTGGGCCCAGTGGCAGGGACCCAGACCCAAGGTAGATACTGGCTCAGTTGTCAGAGCTCACAACCTTATGGAAGGGAGAGTGCCAAGAGAGTACAGCCTCTGAACATTGGGAGTGCACTCTGAGTGGGGGATGCCAAGGGAAGAACTGGTTGGCTTTCCTGGAAATGTAGAGGGCGCTCAGAGGAAAGTGACAGGTGACTTCCACCTGAAAGACCAACAGGAGCTTGCTAGGTGGAAAAACAAGGGAAGGGCATTCCATCAGAGGGAACAGCATGTGCAGAGACCCAGAAGAATGTGTGTAATAGCAAAGACCGTGTTCGGACATTTGACCTTTTGTCTGAATCATAACTGTTACAAAACAAAAACAGAAACAGTCCCTCCACTCACGTTGCTGCCATTCTGACCAGGACTTGGCCTCTCGCATGTACCTCCAGGCCTGTGCTGGGTTCGCAGGGAGGGCTGGTCCTGGAATGCCTGGGAGGGCGGCTGTGGTCAGGCCAGCAGCAAACCGGCATTGGGCATGTTGCTGGCTACAGGGTGCATGTTGTTGGTCCAGTGCTAGAATGTGCTCAGTTGAGGGTAACTGTCTCATTTGGTCATCCAGACTCAAAGGAAACAAAAGGAGGCCCATTCAAAAGGCTGCAACTAGCTCCAGGCACCCTGAGCTGCTTTCTGAGGCAGCCCCTCAGTGCCGCCCTTGGGGACGGCGAGGCTCTTGCCAGCTCCAGGGGCTGGGGTGACTCCCAGGCTGCCTCCTAGGGTCCAGGCAATGGAGGAAGCAAGTTCACATCTGTCACCTGTTTGTAGTTTTCATAATTTTCGATTTGGCATTTTGATCAGTCTGGTTTTGGTCAGGGAAATGCATCCGTATCTCATAACAGGAAACCCCTTTTGTGATCTTTACTTCAAGGCATTTTTCTCTCTCTACTTCCCCCTACCTTTTTTTTTTTCTTTTCTGGCAAAAATACAGACCTAATATGATGTGCATCTTATTAAAAGTTCAGCATAATTTTATTGCCATTGGTTTGTTTACAAAGTAAACAATTCCAAACTGCGTAACATGGCCTTCCTACAGTCCCTGGTCTTTTTTTTTCCCCCCCTTAATCTTCCTTGGGGCTGGGGTTGGGGTGGGAAGATGGAGAAGGCTCTGAGCTTGGGAGAAGTCATGTGGCTCCCGGCTGCTTCCTGTCCAGAGTCACAGTGTTAACCAGCAGAGTCCCAGTAACTGATTCTGATCCAGCAGACACCCCAGGTTGTAGTGGGAACCACTATGAACTGGACCCTGCCTTCCCTGTCAATATGAGATTCTCAGTGAAGGGTAGGAACCCAGAAGTTCTCAAACCTTCCTAGCCCAGCCACTCTCCTGCCCACAGAGTGTGCCCATGGAAGGATGGGAGTGGGGAATAGGGGAAAACAAGCCAAAAGGATGGCTTGGGTCCAGCCCAAGTATGTGCCAGTCCCCTCTCTTGAGTACATCAGCCTATGGGGGAGGCCTAGCCTTTCCCCCTTGATGGAGCACACCCCATCAGCCGCCAAGAGGAAGAGGAACAGATGGGGAGAGGTGAGATTGGCCCTGGTCCCTAGAACTGAATTAGTAGCCTGGCAGCCTCTGGAGGAGAGGGGGCAAAGCATGAGACGGTTGGGTCCCCTCTGATAGTCCCATCATACCTTCTCACCTTCACCTGAGGCCTAGTGGCACACTTGGATATGCTGACTCAGGAGCGCGCGCGCGCACACACACACACACACACGCCAAAAGTCCCAACCCTGGAAGGTATAGTCCATATAGGATCCTAGAATTCAACCCACAGGATTAGACCTCCTGCCCTCAGTAGGGAGAAACGTGGGACAGAGGCAAGAGGAAGGTGGGAGTGTGAGTTGACCATTCTGTGCAGCCAACACTATAATACACCCCTTTGACCCTGACCTGACCATCGTAAACCTTCCCTCCCCCCAAAGTCCAGTGTTCAAGGCCGTCTCGTCTGCTCCCCACCTCCACGCACCTTCCTTCCTTACAGAAGGCCTATGTTCCTTCTCCCAGTTTGTACTCCCTCTCCCACGGAGGACCTTCAGTGAGCAGCTTCGGGTTCTCCTCCTCCACTTCCTGCTCCCTCCACCCACACACTTCCACCTCTGTGTTCTTCTGGCATCTACTGCTATCTTGCTGCAGTGACCCATTGGTCTTTGTGGCCCTGGGAGATGTGAAAGACCACCTGACTCCCAGGCAGCACTCTGTTAAGTACGTATTGGCCAGAAGGCCTCCAGTGGGGTGAGGGAAATGTTACCTCTCCAGTGCCTCCCATCCTCCAAGCTGGACTTCATGCTCCGTAATCAGCCAGGTGAAGGATCTCTCAGAGCCCAGAGGTTTGGCAAAGCTTCTGCAGCCTTTTCTCTTAGAGGGAAATACAAATGGGAGATGGGAGGTATTGGTGGCCCACTGGTGAGTTAGCAGCTTGGTGCTGGCCATTGTCCTTCATGAGCACCCTCCTCCTGGAAGACCCAGAAGCAGCATGTAGGCATAAGGGCATGCCAACTCGGGCCTGATTGTTGGCAGCAGGGTCTGGGAGGGGTGGTTAGGGAGGTGTGAGGGGAACACCCAGTGAAGGCCCTCAGTTGCTCAAGGGAGGAAGGCTTGTGAGGGCTCACTGAGATAAAAAATTGAAAGTCTAGTACAGGGCGCCTGGGTGGCTCAGTGGGTTAAGCCTCTGCCTTCAGCTTGGGTCATGATCTCAGGGTCCTGGAATCGAGCCCTGCGTCGGGCTTCTGCTCAGCAGGGAGCCTGCTTCCCCCACCCCTCTCTGCTTGCCTCTCTGCCTACTTGTGATCTCTCTCTCTCTGTCAAATAAATAAATAAAATCTTAAAAAAAAAAGTCTAGTACAAAGTAGTTGTTCAGGAGCTTTCCCTTTCCCAATTGCCATTAGGTTTTTTCTAAAAAATTTTTTATTAACATATAATGTATTATTTGCCCCAGGGGTATAGGTCTGTGAATCGTCAGGCTTACATACTTCGCAGCACTCACCATAGCCCGCAGTCCCCAGTGTCCATAACCCAACCACCCTCTTCCTACCCTCCACCCCGCAGCAACCATCAGTTTGTTTCCTGAGATTAAGAGTGTCTTAGTTTGTCTCCCTCCCGATCCCATCTTTTTTCAATTTTTTTTCTTCCCTACCCCCCACACCCTCCACCCTGCCTCTCAAATTCCTCCTGTCAGAGAGATCATATGATAATTCTTTCTCTGATTGACTTATTTCACTCAGTATAATACCCTCTAGTTCCATCCACGTCATTGCAAATAGCAAGATTTCTTTTGATGGCTGCATAGTATTCCATTTTGTGTGTGTGTGTGTGTGTGTGTGTGTGTGTGTGTGTGTGTGTGTGTGTGTGTGTGTGTACCACATCTTCTTTATCCGTTCATCTGTTGATGGACATCTAGGTGCCATAAGGTTTGATGATAACTTTCTTGAGAATGATTTTAGGGGGAAAAACCTCTCATGGAGCTCCTTTCTGGCTTGGTTCCAGAATAAGCTCTCTGCTCTGGCTTCCTTAGTGGGAGGAGAGATTGAAGAGCCTTCCAAGCTTTGAGTGGCTAGCAGCTGCCACGGAGAAAAGCAGCTCCTTGCATAGTGTCGCATAGTGGGCATAACTCCCCAAGACGGTCTTGAGTTTATAGTTAGTTTTACTCCATGTACCACAGCGCTTCTGGCCTCACTCGCATTGTTCAAACATCCTTGTCAGAGGACTTCGTAGGACTGCCCTAGATCCGGTTGTGAGCCTTGTTTCTTTTGACTCTCCCATGCTGTAAAGTAATGCATTTTTGAATCACTGAAAATACCAACACATAAACACATGAGGTTATAAAATTAGGTTTTTGCCAGCTGGTTCTATGAAGCTAGTCCCTTTGCTTTCCCAAATGTTGGGTGGGTTCAAAGCAGGTTCTTATCTCAGTTCTGCTCGGAACTCTAGCCTATTAGCTCCCAGATGACCCTGCTAATTTCTCCCAGTGCTTGCTGGGTGTTGAAGGGGTATGCCTCACTGGAATCCAGGAGCTGGAGTGGGTTGAGAGCCCTGGGGCAGGAGGGGAGGACACCCTTGTGCAGGGAGTGGGCATCCTCCAGTTTTTGGCAGTGTTTGGCCAGATGTACTTGCAAAAGCTTCTGGAAATCACCTTACCCTTGGGACAGAGGGGGCACATGCCTGGATCAGCTCCTCTTGCTCCCTGTGCCAACATAGGTCACCTGTTCTCTGGCATACCATATCACTCAGGAACTCTTTAGTTGGTGCTCTAAGAACACCTGTTCATGAACACTCAACACACCTGGTGGGCTTAGAGAAAGGTAATGGGAAGCCAGTAGCACAGACCTAGATTCCAGTTGAGACCCGGCTGCTGGGTCACTCTGTGGTGCGGTCCTTTCACTTTTGTGACCGTCACTTTCCTCAGCTCCAAGAGGCAGCTGATAACGCCTGCCTGCTCCACAGACATGATCTGACCTCCCATCTTTTTCATACAGTTACTGTGAGGATTGAATCCGAAGAGACGTAAATATCAGGGCACACTGGATGCTGGAGATGTGGCCTGTGGTTCCTGTGAGCCCTATGCCTTGGGGCCTGGACCATGGGTCTGCACCATTTCCCACCATGCAAGCTCCATAGCTTGCCGTGGTTTGGAGTCAGGGCCAGGGCAGGGGGGTGTCCTCCCTAGTGATGCTCTCTGGTGGGGATCAGCTCCCCAAAAGAGCTGACCCCAGCTCGTTGTTGTCTCCTGAGTCTGGGTGTATGCTAGAGCTAGCCCAGAGACCCCTGGTGGGACAGTTCTTCTGGCCACTTCCACAGCTGCCTTTCTTCCTGTCCCAGAATTTTCCCCATTCTTGACTTTCTGGGTTTTTTTTATCTCCTATTCTTGACTCCAACACTGTGTGCAGGTTGGCTTTTTATAATCTCACTCCTGGATCTTGATAGGCTGGGATGGTGATAAAAAGCTATTAGAAGGAACTATGTTATTAATATATTTTTAATGGCAGTTATGTAAGTTTCCTATCCCTGTTCCTATTGCTACTGTAACAAATTACTACTAGGTTCATGCTACCATTGATTTAGTAGCTTAAAACAACATGGGTGTTTTTGCCTACACTTCTCGAGGTCAGAGTTCTGAAATGGGCTAAAATCAGGATGGCAGGGCTGTATTCCCTTCTGGGAGCTCTGAGGGAGAATTAGTTTTCCTGCCTTTTCCAGCTTCTCAAGGCCACCCACATTCCTTGGCTGGCAGCCCCCTCCTTCTGCAAAGCCATTTCTCTCTCCGTGAATTGGGTTTGAGTCTCTCTCCCAATGCTGTCTCTGGTTCTGACTGTTCCACCCCTCTCTTCCCTATTTAAGAACCTTGTGGTCACAAGGGCCCACCCGGGTAATCAAGGATAATCTCCCCATTTTAAGGTCAGGTGATTAGCAGCTTTAATGCTGCCTACAGCCTTAATTCCCCGGTGTCATGTACTGTAACATACCCCAGGTCCCAGGGATTAGGAGCTGGACACCAGGGGGCCATTACTCTGCCAGCCACAGCGGTAGTATTACTTGTCACAGAACCAGCTGTCATTTCTGGAGTGCCAGCTCCGTATGAGGCAATGGACATAAATTCCCGCTAATTCGTTCAACCGCCTCGTAAGGAACTGACAAAAGTCCTGTTTAATGCAAGAAGAAATATTTCATAGTGCTGGCCCAAAGTTTCAACTAGTAAATGGAAGGATCAAGGGATTCAGACCTGTGTGCTGTGCTGTCCGAAAGCTGTATGCATGTGTGTACACATGTGCCTGCCCATAAGTACACAGACATCCTGTATTGACTAATCCTAATGCTGTAGGAAAAGTGAAAGTCCCTTTTCATACCTTTTCCAAAGTTTGGTAATTTGAAAATTCACTCTTGCAGATATTTTCTATGCACATATAAACAAATATATAATTTAAAAAAAATAAGTAGACTGGGACAACTGGGTGGCTCAGTTGGTTACGTGTCTGACTCTGGATTTCAGCTCAAGTCATGATCTTAGTTAGGGTCATGAGATCGAGCCCCGCACGATCTATGCTCAGTGCGGAGTCTGCTTGGGATTCTCTCTCTCCCTCTCTCTCTGCCCCTCCCCTCCACTCACACACACTCTCTCGCTCTCAAATAAATAAATACACCTTTAAAAAAAAAAAAGCAAAGACTGTACTGCATTTACTGTTCTATGCTGAGACATTTTTTTCTGTAACTTCTTAAAAGCCGTGAAATACTGCATGCACCTTAAATTATTTTCTGTTGTTGGATATTTAAGCCGATTCCAAGTTTTTGCACTTAATCGTTGTAGTTAAATAGGGATTAATGTAAAATTCTGTACCTGGTTCTCCCAAACCCAATTCACGGAGAGAGAAACAGCTTGCAATCAGCACAGGTGGGAGTGTGATTGATGTGTCCTAGGAGCCTAGCTTCTGGCCACCAGGCTAGACCATGTGACATGTGTGGTGTCCCATCCAGGGGCCATGCCTTGAAACAGACTTGGCTGAGTTGCAATAGCCAGAGGAAGCTTGGAGTAGAGGGTGGAAGGGTGTGCACCGGGGGGGCCTCCAGCTCCCTCTGTGTTGGGTGCCCTGGCTTCCAGCTGTGCCGGGCAAGCACCATTGTCCTGGCCCTTCTGTCTGCCTGCTGAGTTCCCACTTGACAGTGAGGGCTTGGTACACCTCGTGCTTCTTCTGTGGAACTCTGTCCTGCCTTGGCAGTGAGCTTCTCCTAGCCTTGGGCTCAGCACAGCCGAAATGTGAGGGGATGGAGTGGTCAGACTTTGCAGCTGCCTGTCACAGGAAGCCCCACTCTGGCCCTGGGGAACTCATTCCCAGCAGTCATCAAAATGGAAAGCGGGGTGGGAGGTGGGGAAGGTGTTGGATTCCAGACCTGTGAACTCAGACTCCCCACTTCTGTTCATGACACTGATTCAGTGTCCTCTTGGGCCCCTTTCTTTCTCTTCTTGTCCTTCGTTTCCTTCGAGGCAGCCTGCTTCTCTCCGCGAGCTGTGGTAGCATCACTTACTTCACTTCACAAGCCAGAGAGCAGCAGAACTCGGTGGGTTGAGAGTAGGGCAGCAGGAGGGTCTGGTGCCTGGAGGGACTTCAGATTCTGTCCTTTTGTGAGGAAAGGGTGGGTGGAGAGGCTACCATGGTCCCAGGAAAGAGGCCCACGGGGGAAGGGGACTCAGCAGAGGTCCCCGCTGGGAAGGTGGGCCTGTGGGCCTGTGTGGGAACAGGCTGTGACAGGGGCCCCGGGTAGCTGCTAACGTTTATGAAATGGAGTGAAGATGAATTTTTCTCATCGAAGTGGAAAAAGTGCCCGATTTTTATCAGCCCAAGTTGGTTAGAGTGTTAGTTAAGTCATTTGTCAAAGCTCATTTAGTTGTCAAAATTAAAATCATTTCCCTCCATTTCCTAGTGGATTGGTTATAATGATAACTTTCTTGGCACGACATTTATCATCCTGGACCAAAGGCAGGGGGTTGGGGGGTGGGGACGGAAGGTATACGTGGGGTGATAGGACTCTGTTCCTTTTGTGGTAGAAAGATGCTATTTTAATAATATTTTATTTTTGCTATCGCTTGTAACATTAGTGTTCATTTAGCTCTAAATGTGGGCCTGCTTTTAAAGCAGAACAAAACCGGTGGTCATAGGAGGGAGAAGGGATGAGGTTGGTAATTGCCCCCCATCTGGGAACGCTGATAGCAGGAGAAGTTGACCATACAGGCAGACTGATTTAGTACCCTGATTTCCAGCCATGAAATTTTTGAAAAAATAGAAAGTCCTGATATAATTATTTTAAGAAGGTTTGGCTTATAAGCAAAATATCTAAAAATATTTTATGCAGAGGAGAAATGGTCCAGTATCACGTTCCTCATAATCCTTGATTTTTCTAGAAGGCAAATCACGTATATGGTTAGAACTTCGAACAGCACGAAAGTTACAAGTGAAGGGTGAAGGCCTCTTCACACCACTGCAGACCCGTTCCTGTAACCAGTATCAACATTTTTCTAAATTTTTCCTAGAAAAAATTGTATGCACAAACCGGTACATACATAGCTCTGTGTGTGTGTGTCTGTGTGTGTGTGTGTGTGTGTGTGTAAAATTTCCTTACGAATTATACTCAGGAAAAAAACGCTTGCTTCTAATTTATTGTAATCTTAGAGATATTTTTCGGCATGTGTATTCACGTTTCTCCCTCTTAAACGTTTCATGCATGTTGTGTTATGTGGATATACTATATTTTATTTAACCACTATTTAGCCCTGTTGATGGACTATTGCCTTTTTCAAAAATTACAACTGATGCTTCATAGACATTCTATTTTATATATCTTGAGGGACTTGTGTGAGTATATCCATGGATAAATCCTTAGCAAGAGGATTGCTGGATCAAATGATCTAGGACTCTGCATTTTAGTTTTAATAAATATTGCCTAATTTCCTTTCCTAAAGTAATGTGCCATATCTCCAGACTTCTGCCCAGATGAAGCATCATCAGTCACTTTATTGCCTGACCTGCTAAGGTGGTAGTATTTCCTTACGGCTTGATTTTTTGTTTCTTTCATTTATGAATGAGGCTATTTTCACATATGTTTATTGGCTACTTGTGGGCCATTGTCCATAAGTTACCTGTTTCTGGGCTTGCCCATTTTTGTAGTGGGCTGTCATTTTTATATTTATTTGTATAAATTCTATAAAATGAAGAAATTAGCCCCATGTCAGTTGTGTTATAAATAACAGTCCTCCCCTGCCTTCTGTTTTGCTAATCTTTTGTTTGGCTTTTTTTTCCACTTAGAAGTTTTACATATTTATGTGGTCTGATTCATCAGTCTTTCATGACTTCTTTGTTTTCTATCCTGCCTAGATGGCCTCCAAGGTTATGATTCACCCATGCTTTCTTCTGAAATTTTTCTCATCCATCCATTTGATTGTGCTTAATCTTTTACTTTATTTTGGTACAAGGGGAAATGTGGTATCTCACTTTACTTTTCCCCACCAGTCATCAGATAACACCACCACCATTTCTTGGTAATTTCCTCTTTTACCTACCCCCAATTTGAAATGTTACTGTTGTTACCAACTATTTAAATCCATCTCAGTATTGCTGTTGTTGTTATTTTTCTTGTTGTTCCATTGATTTGTTCACTTTTTCCACCTGTGCCAAACTGTTTCTTTCTTTCTGAATATTATAGCTTCATATTAATGTATTTTTAGCTGGTAAGGCTAGCTTTTGCCTCACCCTGCTCCCATTTCCCCTGTTGCTTTTTCTTAATATCTTTGTAGTTATTATTTCATGTTTATTTTTCAGACAAACTTTAATAAAATTTTTAATTGCCAAAAGTAATTTTTGATATTGTAATTGGAATTGAATTGAATATAGATTAATTCAAAGAGAGTTTACATCTTTATGATCTTGAGTCTTCCTATCTGAGAGCACTGTGTATCTTTCCATTTACTAAGAGTTTTTTAGTTTTCTTCAAATAGATCCAGCACATTTCTTCAGTTTCTACCTAGGCATTTCATCTCTTTGGTTGCTATTATCAATGGGATCTTTTCTTATTGTAATTGTAATTTGTCTGTGTATAGAAAGGCTGTTGTTGTTGGGTTTTTTTTAACATTAATGCTGTAGCCCACCACTTTACTGAAACAGACTTCAGTGTTTCCCTTATTTTATTCCATTGGCTCTCCTGAGTTTTCTAGCTTTATAATTCTATCCTTTGCAAACAGTGACAATTCCATTTTTTCCTTTTCAATATTTAGACCACCAATTTCCTTCTCTTGTCCTACTACATTGCTTTGTATTTCCAGTGTCATGTTAAATGGTAGACATCCTTTTGTTTATAAATCTTTTAAAAGATTTATTTTAGAGAGGGGGAGGGGAAGAGGGGGAGAGAAATTCAAGCAGACTCACTGCTGAGCGTGGAGCCTGAGGCAGGGCTCCATCTCAAAACCCTGAGATCATGACCTGAGCCAAAATGAAGAGTCAGACGCTTAACCAACTGAGCCACCCAGGTGCCCTGTTTATAATTTTAATGAAAATGTGGCTAATATTATATCATTAACCAAAATGCTAGCTTGCAGTCTCATGTATCTTTGTTCTCATGATAAAGAAAATTTCCATTCTTGTTTTTTTTAAGTCAAGAATTGCTCTTGAATTTTGTCCAAGTCCTTTTCAACATCTTTTGGAATGATTCAGGGTTCTTGTCTTTGACCTAGAAACGTGCTGCTTTACATTCACAGGTGTTCTAGTCTTGAATTCCAGGACGTATCCTCCTGAGTTGTATTGTAGGATTCTTTCACTCCACCACTGAATTATATGTGCAAGCATTTCAGTCATCATGTTTACATTAATATTCATGACTGAAATGTCTAGTTGACTGTTTTTTGTCCTGTCAAGTTTTGTTGCCGGTCCGAAAGGATTCGGAAGCTCTCCTTCTTTCTTCTTTTTAAACAGCTTAAATAGTTACCTGTACCTTGAAAAATTTGGAATCAAATTGCAGTTTAAGAATTTGTCCCTGGGGTTGCCTGGGTGGCTCAGGGGGTTAAGCCTCTGCCTTTAGTTCAGGTCATAATCTCAGGGTCCTGGGATGGAGACCCGCATCGGGTTCTTTGCTCGGTGGAAAGCCTGCTTCCCCCTCTCTCCCTGCCTGCCTCTCTGTCTGCCTGTGATCTCTCTCTCTGTGTCAAATAAATAAATAAATCTTAAAAAAAAAAAAAAAGGAATTTGTCCCTGAGGGGGACGGGGGGCACCTGGGTGGCTCAGAGGGTTAAGCCTCTGTCTTCAGCTCAGGTTATGGTCTCAGGGTCCTGGGATCGAGTTCCGCATCAGGCTCTCTGCTCAGCAGGGAGCCTGCTTCCCCCTCTCTCTCTGCCTGCCTCTCTGCTTGCTTGTGATCTCTGTCTGTCAAATAAATAAATAAAATCTTAAAAGAAAAAAAGAATTTGCCTCTGGGGGCACCTGGGTGGCTCAGTCGGTTAAGCATCTGCCTTCGGCTCAGGTCATGATCCCAGAGTTCCAGGATCAAGCCCTGCATCAAGCTCCCTATTCATCCTCTCCCACTCTCCCTGCCTTGCCCCTTCTCTTGCTGTGTCTCTGTCAAATAAATAAATAAAATCTTTAAAAAAAAAAAAGAATTTGTCTTTGAAACTATCTGAACTTGATGCCATTTGGGGATTAAGCATTTTGATAACTTTAAGGTGTTTTCTTCATGTTCTTCTTTCCAATCTCCACCTCCTCTAGGGATAATTTTGGAAAACGTGCTTTCCTAGAGAATTATCTATTTAAGTTATATCTTCAAATTTATTTGCATTGAGTGTTGCAAGTAAACTTCATTTTATTTTTTATGTAGAATCATTGGCTATTTTTTATTTCTAATTTTGTGTATTTTTTACCATTTTTTAAGAACTTGCTTTTGCATTTCTCAGTTCTACTATTCTCTTTTTTAACTGAATAATTTTTATGATAATTTTTTTAAAGATTTACCTATTTATTTTAGAGTTGGGAACAGAGGAAGAGTTGGTTTTTTGTTTTGTTTTGGTTTTGGAATCACACACCTTCAAAATATGAAGCACAAAATATTCAAGAAAATGACAATATACAGTATATGAAACAGCACTGAGTTAGACTGAAAAAATAAATGCCACTAGGGTTTTTAAGCCCTTACTACAAAAAAGCATCTTTTTTCTTTAAAGAAGCATCTTTTATACTTTTAAACAAGTTGAAAATATGGTTAGTAATGGTCTGTTATAATTTTTGATAGCTGTCGCCTTTAAAGCTTTGAGTTCTTAGTATTTTGGTCTATCCACTTTATTTTTTTTTAAATTTTCTTAATTTAAATTCAATGAATTAACATAATGTATTAGTTTCAGAGGTAGAGGTCAGTGCTCCATCAGTGTTATATTGAATAATTTGTGCTCTTATGTTTGCTCTGTGACACTCTCCCTGGATTAACGGTTCTTCTAGCTTTCTGACTCGCAGCTACATGTCTTGATCTCGCGTGGTTCTCTAGCCATGGAAGCCTGCGAATGTCCTCCCAGCACAGCGTTTGTCACGTTCCACTATATATTGGGTTGTTACTTTCTAGATAGTCTGCACCTTCCATTTTAAGTCCTCCTTTGACTCAGGAGTTGTGTAATGGCAAAATCCTCTTCATTTCCAAGTTGGTTTTTTTGCCTATTAGTTTTGTTATGCATTTAGAGTTTTTATTGCACCGTCGGGGGAGAATGTGGCCTGTATCATGTCAGCTGTTTGGAGTTTATTGAGTTTTCCTTCTGGCTTAATATAGGATTTTGTAAATGTTCCAGGGGCTTTTAAAAAGACTTACTCTGTTACCAGGATATAAAGTTTGAGGTGAACACACACACACACACACACACACACCCCTTATGTATCATCTGTATATGGATCTTAATTCAAGCTAATATCTTACTTGGTTCAGATCCTTCAATATTCACAGGGGTGAATTGGTTGTTTTTTGGGTTTTCTTTCCTTGCAGTTCACACTTTATGTATTTTGCTCCTCTGCTTTTTGGTATGTGAATATTTATGACTCATATCCTCATTGTGAATTAAACCTTCATTAATCATCAGTGGCCCCTTTGACTCATTTAACCTTTTCAGCCTAGAATTCAGGCTTGCTAGATTTAAAGTAGGCAATCCAGTTTTTCTTTTCGTTAGCATCTTTATCTTTTATCACTTTTAACCTTCTGGGTCATTATGGTTTATTTTATTTTTTTTTTTTTTTAAAGATTTTATTTATTTATTTGACAGAGAGAGATCACAAGTAGATGGAGAGGCAGGCAGAGAGAGAGAGAGAGGGAAGCAGGCTTCTCGCTGAGCAGAGAGCCCGATGTGGGACTCGATCCCAGGACCCTGAGATCATGACCTGAGCCGAAGGCAGCGGCTTAACCCACTGAGCCACCCAGGCGCCCTCATTATGGTTTAGATGTGATTCTTTTTTTTATAATACATAGTGACCTTTTGAAAACCAAAATGAAATTGTAAAGACATACAAAGCTCTTTGAACCTCAGTACCCCCATCTGGAAAATGGGTAGTTTTTGTAGCTGCAAAAGATTTCACCAAGATAAGGTTCATGCTACTTAGTCTATATACATTATGTCACTTAATTGGCCTAATGCTATCCTTTAGAGATTACTTCTTATTCCTTTAGACAGATAAGAGTAAGACCCAGGAAGGTGAAGTTTCCAAAGCTGCACAACTGATGGTTTTTGAACTATGATTCATCCCCAGTCCAGGGCTCTGTAATTCCAAAGTCCACATTCTTTCTGCTCAGCCTGTATAGCCACTGTAGCGCCGTGGATGAAACCCCAGGTCACCCTGTGTGACATGATTTCTGGCTTTTCAGACGAGTTGTGGCAAGTAGGGTAACCTAGTAACTAGGCTCATTTTTGTACTTAATTGAAACCAGACTGCAGTGGGCTCAAGGGTCAAGCAAACAGTCTTCTCGCCAGCACCCTCCTACCCCACCCCATCCTCTGAGAGCGAGGCCAGTCTCATGCTGGGTGTGGGGGCCTGGCTGCACGCAGGGCCATTTTGCCCTTACCCTTGGCCCTCCCCAAGCCTTCCTCGAGGCTCACAAGCACCCTCCGGACACTTTTTCCAGCCTCAGCTCCTTGTGACATTCAGAGACAGCAGATGGAGCCAGAGACTTGGAGAAAAAGGACACCCAGTTCAGAGTCCATGTTTCCTGGGGCCAAGGCCACTGTGCTGAATGTGGAGGAAAGAGCTTGGTTCATGGGAGGGGGGTGGGATGAGGGGGGCTCTGTTTGGATCTTGTTGTGGCAGGTGATATCTCAGACTGTCAGTGAGGAGGAGGTGTTCAGGGGGCGTGGTTAGAGTGAGAACCTCCTGGGAAGTAAGACCTAGCTCCCGCAAGCCCAGCTTGGCGTCTGAAAGGCCCTTACAAAGCACCCTGAGGCCTGGCCTACGTTCACTTTGTCTCTGTTCCTCTGTGGCCTGGCTCCAAGCAGCATTCGGTGAGTGTTGGCTGGATGAACGGGGAAGGAACTCCCTGAGCTGCCTTATTTGAAGCAGGGATAGACCAGGAGGTGTGTTTAGACTGAACCCTGGAGCATCAGCCCTCAGATCTAAGACGGGCACTAGGCTCACCACTTCCAGCGCTGTGAATGTGGCCATCACTGGGTCTCTTCGGGCATTCTCTGTGAAGCAGAGATGATGCTGTTCACGGGGTGGGGCCCAGCTTGTTCCATTTGGGGGGATGATGGGGATGTTTTCAGTTGTGCTCTCTCTATGGCAGGGAGGAGGAGTACTAACCCACTGGTTCTTTGTAAGATCAGCATTTCTCCTTAGTCCCTAAATGGTGAGGCCCAGGCTGTGTGTGGTCCCACCGGTACCTGGAACTCACCAGTAGTCTGTCTCGCCACTTGAGCTGTGTGGCTAAGAGTAAATGGCCCAAGGAGTTGGAACTTACAGCAATTTGCGGACATGCTCTGCACATGCTGATAAGTACAGTTGGAGAAGTGAAGCTGTCTGTAGCGTGTCCAGGTCTCTGCCATTCAGACCCTGGGCTGGCCTCAGAGAAGGGGCCAGATGCCAAACTCAGGCACAACTCTGCCCGTGTTGCATGGTGCCCGGTGGCTCAGCTTCATGCCCACTCAGGCTGCAAGAGCCAGGCCATCTATCCAGGAGGGGGCCAAGCCAGGTTCACTCTGGCCTTAGTGTGTGCACCAGACTGGATTAGGTAAGTATGGGGGAGGTATAGGGGTTGTGAGTCAGGAAAAGACATAGCTTTTATTGAGTTCCTACTGTGTGCCATGTGGTGAACTAGGCTTTCTATATACTAATCCTCAAAAGAATCTTCCAAAGCTGGTATTCTTATCCTCTCCCTGCAGATGAAGCAACTGGAGCTATTGCCATTACATTGCCCAGCATGGGGGTGTCAGGGCCAGTAGGACTAGTCTTGTCAAAGCCCAGGCTTTCCCCCGCATGCCAGTGGTTCTGTTCTTTGGAGCTGGAAAGTGAAGTATTTCAACTGGCATTGGTTAAGGACCTACTGTGTGCTGAATAGCCAACTGGAAGCCTGCACACAGTATCTCATTTGAATAGACTGGCTTTGACCATGAGTAAGAGGATGAAATTGAACATTTATTTGTTCCCTCATTAATTCTCCGTAACTGCTCACCGGGGATTGAGGTGGACTGGTCTCAGGTGGACAGTGGAGCAGTCTCCTGCTTACTGTTCGGTGTTTCTGGCACAAGACTTGGAGAAATCAGAGTTCCGGGATGGAGCAGGAGTTAGGGGTCAGTCAAAAAGAGGTCACAGAATTTGGTGGAATTGTCTTTGTTCCTGAAAAAATCTGGGACCTTTGAGGGCAGATGAATGTGTTTGGGTGAGTTTCTTTTTCAGGGATCAGGATCCATCTGGGTGCAGGTGTATGAAGAAAGGGTGAGAACCAGTCTGGGGACAGGGACAGGGCACTGTAGCAGGGCTAGCGGGGGGCAGTTCTGAGCCACAGGTCCTTGCAGGAAAGACAGCCCAGGGGGCTGCCGCCTAACACTGGGTCATTTAGAGAAGGGATGGGGTTGGGGTGATAAAGAAAGCCTCAAAGCAGGAAGTCAAGGGTCAGGACCTTCCTGGAGGAGAGAGGGTCAACACACATTGGTGAGGAGAGGAGGCAGGCAGTTGTCCTTTGCTGAGAGCTTGCTGGGTCCACGCAGATGACAAACAGGCTCACTGAGCAGACCCTCAGCTGCTCTTCCAGAGGCACCTTCTCTGCTTTTCACCTGGGGAAACAGAGGTTCAAGGAAGAAACTTGTCCAGGATCTCACAGCTAGTTAAGTGGCAGAACCAGGATTCAAACTGCATTTTTTACTTGTCAAAAGACCATCAGTTCTGTCCCTAAATCATTGTGATTTTAGATGTAAAGATTCCAAGCAGCTACTTGAGGATCTGTGGCAGAGGTTAGGATAAAAAACAAAAACTGGGAAAGACACATTGCCTGAGGAGTGAGGTATAAATTCGAATCATCTGAGGGTGCTCTTCCTGGCCAGAGCTGCTTGGCCCCCTCCACCTGGAGAGCTTCTGGGACACCCTCTTTCCACTTGAGGAGAGCAGAGATGCTTCCTTGGAGGCCCCCGGGCATATGGCACCTCCTCCAGGGTCACTCACCTGTTCTGGATCTCCCGGCCGAGCCTGGCTTGGCCTGCAGAGACGCTGGATGCCACATTCGGGATATTATTCAAATGCCATCTTTTCCTAGCTGTGACACCCATTGACCCATTTAAAATAGACACACTGAGAGAAGGAAACTGAAAAGCAACACAAAGGACCAGTTGTTTTCCCAGCCACGTACACTTCGTGCAGCTTAATGAAGTCGTAGCAGAACCAAAGGCAGTGTGCGGTATCTGCGCTTTCCAGGAAGAAAAACAGGTGTCACCGTTATCATCAGGATGCCCTTTGGCCACAACGTTTTGAGGCCATCTGAGGCTCCGTTGAGAACATTCCCATGGCATGGTCTTTGATGAGCCTTTCGGCAAGGTTAGGAAATTAGGACTCAGCAGAGTTGTGCGTTTAATTAAAGACGGGAGAAAGTTGCAGACTTCCTATGTTTTCTCTTCCTTCCCCTTGCAAGAGAGGGGCCATACAGAATTGCTTCCTGCCATCCCTTGGCTCTAGAAGCCTCCCCCTACTCTCACCCTGGGAGACGCAGGGTTGAACTGGAGGCCACCAACAGGGATGCTGCTGCCATTCACCTCGATTCCAATGGGGTTGTGGATTTCCCCTTGACCTTGTAGTTTGACTCATTAAGAGGTCCCCAGATTCTACAAGGTCAGAGCTGGTAGACTGCCTCTTAGCACGCTTGCGCCAGTGACCTGGCCCCTACCCCTGATGCCCCCACTCCCACATCTGCAGATAGGGAACTGAATCCAGAGGGCGAGGGCTGTCGCTCATTTCCTTGTAAGCACACGGCCATGCAGCGTCGGCCCACTTGACTTCCCGTCACCCACAGCAGAGGTCGGTTTCATATCCTGACGCAGCACACATCCAGTGGAGAGCATGGAAGTCTTACAAAGCAACATATTTGCCTCCCGGTTTCTTTCACATTGTGCTCTACTCCATTCTGTTTTCTTCCTTTTTCAAGAAAGAACAGCTGGTTTTGACCCTCTGAATTCTCAACTCGTAGTCTGAAAATGTGCGGCCAGGAGGAGGCACGTGGGCTCTGCGCATCCCTGCTGCTGCACGGATGGGGTCTGAGGGTCGGGACCCCACGGCCACCTTCAGCCGCGCCCTTCCACTTGGGCCGTCAGCCGTCCCAGCTTGGTGGTGCCCTGGGGAGGCCTTGTGTGGCAGCAACACTCTTCATGGGGAAGAACCCACTCAGTGAAGCTTTTGTGTTTTTTTTTAAAGAGTCTAGGTAAGGCTGTAAACTACACAATAATGTGAACTAACTGGAGAAATAAGTTAACAAAGATTATGTATAATGTAGGAGATCTTTCTCTAAGAAAATGCTAAAATTTAAAATTTGGATTCACACTGAAGTCTTGTGAGAGGATAGTAATGTGTTTTAGAGAAGGATTAACAGCGAGATTCTCTTTAATTGTATGGTCCCTTCGTTCGTTAACACTGTACTTATTTCTATAGAAATTTGACCTTTTGGGGCGCCTGGGTGGCTCGGTGGGTTAAAGCCTCTGCCTTCGGCTCGGGTCATGGTCCCAGGGTCCTGGGATCGAGCCCCACATTGGGCTCTCTGCTCCTCGGGGACGCTGCCTCCTCCTCTCTCTGCCTGCCTCTCTGCCTACTTGTGATCTCTGTCTGTCAAATAAATAAATTTTAAAAATAAATAAACAAAAAAAAAAAAAAAGAAGAAAAGAAATTTGATCTTTTGCTGTTCACAAAAGTGGGCCCGTGGGCAGCACCCGGCCCACAGGGAATGCCGCATGTTCACCCTGCACGGCGTCCACGGTAGTCGGGGTTCCTGCTGGTCGCCCCGGCCCACTCCTGGGGCTGCGGCTGTGCTGCAAAGCGGAGAGTCCAAAAGGCAGAAGAGGAGCGGAGTGCTCTCCCCTCAGAAGAGGGGAAGAACCACCCCCACACCAGTACGTGGCCGATCCAGACCCATTTTTGCCTCTTTCCTTCTGCTTTCACACCACAAAACCCCGTGAAAGAGGTGCCATCACAGGCCTTCTCCCTCTGAGATGGAGGCCTTACGGCGCGAGGAGCTGGCCCTGGGCCTGAGTTTCACGTCCGCCGTGCCTGCTCTCCAGGCCCAGAGCCCCTTCCCGGGCCAGGCCCTTTTGTCTGTCCATCTGCTGGCCGCTCCCACATGCGGAGGGTGGGGTAGAGAGATCCTGCTGCCTCCGTGTCACCAGACTGCTCTGGGATAGGGAAGCTTTTGTTTGGTGAGCACCCACCGGGAGAAATACTGGTGTTCGGAAGAGGGTCTGCCCTCACCCTCTAAGGAAGGACAGAGGCGTCCTTGGTTGTTGAAAAGTGGAATGCTCCAGCTAATGAGGAACAGTTGAGAGATGGGTGGGCCACCATCCTTGCGGCAGGCCGCCGCCTCACCTCAAGTCCTGACCTGGTGCAGACGACAGGCAGGGCTGCTGGTGGGCGAGGCTTCATCTCCCAGCACCTCCTGGTTGCAGGACAGGCCCATGGGAAGGGCCCTCTTGACTCTCTCTTCCCTTCCCCTTTCTCCTCACCATTTAGCTGTATCTTTTTATAAACAAAGACTCAGAAGACAATTTTCTTGCTCTGCCGTATATTCTAAGATTTCTAAGCCCCTCTACAAAGAGGTAGTTCCCCGGGCAGACGGCATACTTGGGGCGAGCATCAGCTTTGGATTCACAGCTCTTGGTCGAAATCTCGGGTTTACCATTTCTTGGCTGCGTGGGCATGGTCCAGTCACATAGAGCCCATAGTTCTCGTGCCCCACCCGGACATCACTTCTTCATCACAGCATTGCCGTGAGAATGCCCACTTTAAGCACCTGGCATATCGTAGATTCTGGATAAAAGGCAGTCCCTCCCTAGCTTTGTGACTTGGGATAGGATGTGTATTGGCAGTCACTGTTCTCAGCTGTCGAACATCGAAAATAACAGTACCTACCTCACTGGTGCGGGTTGTGATGCATTACTGCCTGTAGAGCACTCCCTTAGCCCAAGGCCGAGTGCGTGGTACGTGCTTCATGCACATCACTCTTACTGTCTACAGAAAAAACAAGTGTGTAGCTTTATCCACGTGCCAGGATCTTCTAGTTGAGGATGGCAATTAAATTCGTCCGTGGTCATGGGGAGATGGGACCTTCTTATAGTTTACATTCGGGAAACAGGGCCCCTTGCTCCGGGTCCTGTGGCTGGCAAGTTGTAGGACATGGAGCCAGGGCTGAGGGCCAAGCTCTGGCTGCTGCAGCCTCTGCTTTGTGCTTCCAGGAGGCAGGACGTGGGCTCTGAAGGAGGAGGAGAGTCAGTCTGCCAATGGTACCATGTGTTGTAGCCAATCAATCATTTGGCAGAAGTCCTCCTTGGCCCAAGGTCCCTGCATAGTGTTAGTGCTCTGAAGGGCGAGGATCCATTTCTAGGAGCCCATACACTTACCTGTGCCTCTAGGGCCACCTCTACTGCCAGGGCAGCTGAAACTGTGGGCCCTGGCTCAGACATACTTTTCAGCATCTTTTCTTCTTCTTAGTTGATGACCTCTTTTTTTCTGATTATAAAAGCAATGCATGCCTATGGGGAGAATGCAGAGAAGAATAAGGGGAAAAAGTTGACCATAATTCTAGTGATCATTTTTATATGAATTTCCTTTAATTCACTTTCCTATGATTATATGCTCTATATTTGCATAGCGGAGATCACGATATTTAATTTTTACTTAATATCATGTCACTGTTTCTGATGCATTTTAACACCACTGTTTCACAAATATGTCTCATATTTTTCAAAGCCTGGTTCATTGCTGTTTTTATTGGTTGCATAATGCTATGTTTATGTTAAATGTTTTCTTTCTTAAATTGTTCTAAATTAATTTTCCTTATGCAAGTAATCCATGAAGTACATCTTTTATGATACTGCTTCTTGCCTTGCTGGGAAAGGAAAGCCCTTCTCAATCACCCTCTTAACTCTATAGTCTCTGGCACAGAGGTATTGCTGCGTGTATGTGGTTTTATTTTTTGAAGAATGATGTTTATTTGTTGCTTTATTCAATTATAATAGAAATGCATACTTGTGCAGAGTTAATACACCATCACCTCCTGTTGAAAGTTATAGTTTCCTAAAATTCTCTTCCCCAGAAAAGACCAATGTCAACAGCATGCTCCCCTACCCTTTTTTTTTTTTTTTAAAGATTTTATTTATTTGACAGACAGAGATCACAAGTAGGCAGAGAGGAAGGCAGAGACAGAGGAGGAAGCAGGCTCCCCGCTGAGCAGAGAGCCCGATGTGGGACTCGATCCCAGGACACTGGGATCATGACCTGAGCTGAAGGCAGAGGCTTTAACCCGCTGAGCCACCCAGGCGCCCCACCCCCTACCCTTTTTTATCTACATACAGCATACACACGTGCACACACACAAACACACATGCTCATACACATATTTAGGAATAAAAGGCCAAAATTGGCTTTTCTTACATGCACTCTTATGTTCATTTAACATGCAGTGGCATCTTCACCTGTGGCTTCTGTCTTCATGCACTGCTTTGTGATCCACAAAAAGGAGGTGCCATTGCTCTTTTGCTATCCTGCACGATTGTCTTGCAGACTGTTCCAGGTGTTTCCGGCCCTGGGGAATGCTGCACAGCCCCTCCATGTGGGCAGTGTCATTAGGGCTATCTCTGACTGTCGGGGCGGCTGTTGGCTTGGCCAGTCGACCTGCAGGCACACTGCCATGTAGGCCTGAAGGGTGTGGGACCTAGGGGACGTGGGGCGGGGATGAGTGAGCACTGTGTGCGCCCAAGGGCCGGGTGCCGAGGAGCCGGGGCTGGGAGCCAGAAGGCTGGGGCCCTCCACCCACCGCCCGGCTCAGTGCCGCCAGTATCCGTGAACCAGGGCACGGCCCTCCCTCAGCGCTGCTCGGTGCCATCATTTTCCCCTCCCGTGACATACGACAGCGGGGAGTTGAGTGGTTTGTTTCATCTCTTCTTAAGAAAAAGTTAAATTTATAATCCCAGCCTCGACCTTCCTTGTAACTCATGTGCTCATCCTGTTAACTGGTTTAATATATGGCACCACTATTTCATTAAACAACATACAGGAATAATTAGTTCAGCAACGATGCCTCAGAACAAAAGCCCTTGATTTAGTTTAACTTTATAAGTTGCTCTCTTTTGATGTGCAAGAACACATCTGGGGTCTTAAAGAAAGCAGAAAGAAAAATAGAAGACGTTTAGTCAGGCTGGGGGTTAGGGTTTTCCAAGTGCGCAAGTAACCCTTTGGTCCCAGGCCTCGCTAGCACAGCGGGAGCCCTGTCATCGGCGCGCGCCACTGGTGTCGGGGACGAGGCCGGCCACAGTGGCCATCGCCAGCCCCGAGGAGGCAGTGCACCTTGCTCGCTCCCACACACACTCTGCTAGGTGTGCTCCCCCGGCCCAGGCCTGTGCCCCGTGCTCTCTGGGTGACTTCAGACCCTCATTCTGTTCTTTCGTTCACTCGGCCGACATTGACTTGACATCTGTTGTATGCCAGACACATGGCAGGCTCTCTGGATATAACTGGTGAACAGGACAAAGTCCCACCCCTGGAGCCGGCCTTCTGTCTGCCCGTCACAGTTCCTCCGTCTGCTCCACTTGCCCTCGTTATTTTCCCCTCCAGCCCTTTCTCCACATGTGCTACCTCGGGGGCCTTTCTGACTTTTATACTCCGTTACGTCCCACCTCTGCATGACAGCGTCTCGTGGCCGCCTCCTGCCACAGCCGAAAGAGCTGTGGGGCGTTGCCCTGCCTGCCGCAGCCTCAGCGGCAGCCGCTCTTCCCCAAATGCTCTCTCCCTGCCTCCTGATCCGTGTGCGTCCTGCCCTCTTCATCCTCAGGGCCCCCGTACAAATGTCACTTTCTCCCTGCATTTCCGCTCCAGGTTCCCTACCAAATGGTAGCCATGGCTCCTTCCTTGCCACCCTGGGACAGTCCCCGCCACGGTGCACAGCAGCAGGTTGTCAGGTGTAGGGAAGCTCAGGCAGCTGGAGGGTTCTGTCCTGTTAGTCCTCGTGTCCTTAGACCTGGCATAGTATAAGGCCTACAGCAGCCTCCTCCTCAGACGGGGCTGTGTGGCCTGGTGTGCCCAGTCTGGCCCCGGCACTTTCTGGTGGTTTGACTACCTGTGAGAGTCTGTGAGCCCTTGGCTCCTTGGCCCTAAAAGCTGCCTGGCAATCCCTCCCCCACGGACTGTTGGGAGTCAAGGGCATGCTTGGGAAGGGCCTCGTTGGATACCCGAAACACAATAGGTGCTTAAGAAGTGGTAGTGCTGTCCTTTGCAAAGGTTTTCTGGACTGAATTTCACACAGATTTTGTTCCAGTTGGGTTTTCAGAGCCCTGAGATTAGCTGAGTCAGATTAAGTGACTCTATCTCTGGCTTTTGGTTTCCAGGGAACCAGGTTTTGTGGCGGGCAGGCAGGTGTCCCGTGTCTGTAGGAGGCCAGCAGTTTCCCTGAGCTCCCTGTCACAGCACCCCCACCCCTGCCCTGCCACTTGATTTCCTCCCCACCCACCCCTCCTGCCCCACCTCACCCAGGACAGCGAAAGGCACAGGACACTATTCTCGCCCCCTCTACCAGCAAGGCCTGGTGGGAGGTGTTGGACCCTTCTTCGCCAGCCTCGCTGCAGGCATTTACTTAGCCTGGCTGGACCACAGCCAGTCTGTGGGTCAGCCCCTGTGCCAGGACCACCCTAGGCAAGATAGGCGAGAGCAGCCGCCATTCTGCAAGTCAACATCACCTCTTTGGCCAGCATCCCCGCCCCTGCCGAGCCGTTCCAGTCTTCGCCCATGAGGTTGTGGGCTATCTCCCGTGTGCTGTCCTCCTGTACAGCGCGTGTTCTGACAGGCACCACATGCATGGGCTGTCCGTTTGTGGCCACTGAGTGAGCCCTCTGGGCCAGGCACCTGGCAGCTACATCCGGGTTCTCACAGCGGCCGTGAGAGGAAGGTGGCATTTAACGCCTTTGTAGAGATGCTGAGGCCAGAGAGGCCAAATGACACGCCCCAGGTTCAACTCCGCGAGACGGGTTTGAAGCCAGGTCTGTCTGGTTATGAAGTTACCACTCTCAAGCCTACTCGGAAACTCTCTTCAGCCATCAAAAAGAAAAGCCTGGGGTATTTTCCCACCTTCCCACCTGGAACGTGTTTCCGTTCTAAATGCTGTTCCTGTTCCCGCTCTGTGTATTTTCCTAGGTCCGGGCCCCACCCCCCCACCCCTCAGCCCATTTTCTGTGGCTCCTGACCCTCAAGGCAGAAGCATCAGGCCAGCGGACAGGAGCCTGCTTACCCTGCCCGGCTCCCTCACCGGGGACAGCAGGCTTCGGGAGGCTCTCCTGTAATCTCTCTATCCACACAGCCCTCATTTTAATTTGCAAAATTGAACCCAGATCGAGAGCAGTAAAGCCAGAGGACGGTAAATATTCATGCCTCAGTGAGCGAGGGTGGCTCCATTACCGTTGTGAGATTGGGAGAATTACCTTGGGGATTATGTATATTCATGGGCCGATTTTTATTTGCGATAGAACATGACTCGCATTGGCCTGTGTGTTACCCGTTCTACCCCAAACAGACTTTGCACAAAGCTTATGCCCTTAAGCTTCTGAAAGTCATCTCAAGTGGATTGCCCTCTCCTCCAGCTTCCTAGGAGATGGGTGAGAATAATAATCACTCCAGCACCCAACCAGGGGCTTCCCGTTTTTCTCTTGCTGCTATAAGACATGGTATTATTCTTGTGTCCGGGTTGCAGATGAGGAGACTGAAGCCAAGTCTCGTGCCGTGTGTTGTTTGTATGGCCGTCTCCCCACACCGGGCTGTTACCCGCTACCGCAGGCACTGTGTCCCGTTCTGTCCTGTGTGCCTGGAGCAGAGTGGGTGCTCAGAAAGTGCCTGCCGAGTCCATGCCCATCCTGTGGGCCTGCTCTGCCACTCGCACCCGGACTTCGGACCATCTCTCTGGTGCCTAGTGGCACGGGTCTGGCTGCTGCAGGCACAGGGCTGGGTCTCCGTGCTTGGGGGCGTAGCTCACAATACCCGGGCCTCAGCACGAAGCAGGCTCAGCGGACCACAGCCTGCCACCTGTTTTTATAAGTAAAGTTTTTTGCTGATGGCTGCTTTTGTCCCAGAATGGCAGACTTGAGTGGTTTGCAGCAGAGGTGATCAGGGCAGGCAGAGCCTGAAATATTTACTGTCTGGCCTTTTACAGAAAAGTATGCGAGTCGTGGTGCACAGGCCTCGAGGGAGGTGAGCAAACAGCTGCGTTCATGTGGCTCTTTCGAATCCTCTCTTTGATTTCATGCTCATGTCAGTGAAGTCGGGGGGCTTATCCTCACTTACCAAGGATGAAATAGTCTAGTAGTAGTAGTGTGAGCGACTGAGCTTTACTGAGCAGTGTCTGCCCCTTACGATGCCACACTCATCGTTTCATGCGGGCTGTCTCCGTGTGACCCTCGCGCTGACAGAGCAGAGTTGGTTGCAGTGCGTCGCCTTGCCCCGGCCCTTAAGGTGGGTGGTTTGGAGCCGCGACCCAGGCACCGAGCTCAGGAGGAGCGGGGGTGGTGGGGAGCTCAGGTCTGGAGCTGGCAGAGCAAGAGTGACTTGGATTCCCTTTCTGCCCTGCATGCCCCCTCCGCCTGTGCAGTTCCTCTTGTCCGTCTTTGCTGGCCTACACCTGTCACCTTGTGGGAGCTCTGACTCTCCAGGCTGGGAGGGTGCCGCTTTTCCATCCCACCCTGGGACAGCTTATTCCCTGACATTTTCCCATAGTTCTCACTTACACGTTTAAACTGATTTTCGTTAACCTTAACAACAGCCCCTAAACTTGTCAGATAATGGTTAATGTCGTTATCCTCCCCCGAACCTGCTTTCTGGGCGAGCACTTACAAATTCATAATAGCGTTTGGAGAAGAGCTTCTCTCAGCTCCGCATGAAAGGTATATATTGTTGGAGTCTGCACTTAGGAGTAGTGCGTGTGAGGTAAATCTCTCCAGATACCCAGGAAAACACTTGTCAGCCCCTAGCTTGGCCTTTGGAGTGATCCCTGGCATATGGAAACTGAAACTGCTGCCAGCCACCACACCTGCTCTGAGTCCCTTGGGCCACCCAGCTTCTTGGGGAGCTCCTCCCCAGGATGGCGTCTTAAGGGCCAGGTGCAGCAGCACTGAGGGCCTTCCACGTGCCTCGGCTGAGACCATTGGCTATCTGGCTCTGGCTGGAGTTCTTTGTGCAACGGCTGCTGGTGACTTGGTGATTGTAGCGCCTGGCCTGAGTATAAGAGCATTTGACCTTTGTTACCTGAAGTGCCGGAGCAATCGAACCTTCCAGATGCCATTTTCTGCAGCTCCCCCCACACTGACTCCCCCCATGCCGGGTCTTTTAATTTTCCTCTTTGAATCGTAACAGCTCTTTCCTGAGTTATAGGGACTGTGCTTGGGCTTCACTCTCGTCGTTTTGAGTTCTTGCCGGAGCCTTGCAGGCACTGTCATCTTCACTTCACAAACAAGGAAGCCGGGGCCCAGCGGTAAAGGGGCCAGGCTCTCCCCTAGCTGGGAAGTGGCAGATCTGGCCAGCATGGTTCCCTGCGAAGCTGGAGCGCTTCCTGCCGCACTGGGAGCCACATAGGACTACCTTCCGAGGCCGGCCCCTGGGACAAATGCCTGGAGACAGGCATTCCCCTCAAAAATCCCTTGGATGATTGCCAGGTGGGATGCCAGCCCACCCCTCAGTAGGGTCGACCAGGGTTGGGATGGTCACGTTCCTTCCGTGCAGTAGAAGGTGGGGGCTTGGACAGCAGGTGCATATCTCCAGATGCTGGCACCTCCCTCGGCAGCGTGCAGGTGCTCGCGGGGGCTCACGGGGCAGGGGCTCCTGCCGCAGCTCCATGCGCTCTGGGGCCGGCGGTCAGCCAGTGAGTGCCTGAGCCTCTCGCCACCCCTTTGAGCCTTTCCCGAGGCCCTCAAGCGCTCGCATCCCTTCAGTTGAGTGCCTCCCTCCCTTGTGCCTTGTTTGCTCCAGGGCCAGGGTGCTGGGACAAATGCCACTGTGTGCCACGGCCAGCGAGTGTGTTTCCATAAGGGCAGTTAATTCCAAACTTTATTTTTATATTTAAAACAAAAGTGGATCAGGTGCCTGGGTGGCTCAGTTGGTTAAAAGAAACATGGATCTTTTACATCCAGAACACAAAAATTTCCATGAATCTTAATGTATAAAATTTTAGGACTTCCAAGAGATTCTGTGCATCTAGCAGACAATTTTCAGGCAGTGCCCTCCATTTGCTCTCTGCAGTTAGGAAAGACAGAAGCAGTCATGTTGTCTTCAGGGAATTGTGGGCACCTTGGCCTGCTGGCATCTCAGCAAGTGGTCCCCCCGCCTAAGGAATGGGGATTATCCTCGAGGCTCCAGGTCCTGTGGAAAATGCAGGCTTCCTATGCGTCAGTGGGCTCCTTACTCCATTGTGGAACTGAGAGCTTTCCCTAGGAGATCCCAAGGAGGAGGAAAGAAGGATCCAGAGGGGGAAAGTTGCTCCTCTATTTTTGGACACCCACCTCCTGGCCCATTCCATCCTGCTCTGCCTGACGGTGAGCTCCAGGGCCTGCTTGCTCATAAGCAGTACAAGGCTGTAGGCCCAGTGCCTTGGTCGGCCTGGCACACAGCAGAGCCTTCATCATTGTTGGTGGAATTAATTCTAGGTGATGTATTTAAGTTGAAAAATGGGATATTTGATGTTTGCCTTCAAAGTCTTTTTTCTTTTTCTTCATTCTACTACTGAAGACTAAAGACAAATTTGGAAAGCACAGAATAGTATACAGAAAACAGAAAGGAAGAAAAAATCTTTGGTATGGGATACCCTTCCCATTACTGTTTTAAGATTTCCAAACGTGAGTCTGCCTCTCCTCCTTGGACTGACCTTATTTTGATTTTGTTTTGTCATTAGAAGGTGGCTTCATGACAGAAAGTGACAGAGGCCAGTCAGACAGTTTTCCCTGTCACAGGCAAGGCCCAACCCCAGACCTTCCCCACCTTCCCTGCTCTCTGTCTGAAGGTGGCCTTCTTCTGTCCTCCAAGGGGACCTGGGCTCCACTGCCACTACTGCCGCCCCTACGCAGTAGCCTCTGCCGACACCAAGGCATGCCATGAGCACTTACCAGGGCCGGGCCTCTGTGCTCTGCACTCGGTTGTAGCCTGAGCTGTAGGCCACCGAGCTTGCCCTTCATAGTCAGGCCTTGCTGGGTTTGCATCCTCGTTTCCCCATTTGCCACCGAGTGGCCTTCAGCAGGTTACCGACTCTGTGTTCTCATCTGTCCAATGGCTGTGACGGCACCACCGAGCTGGCGGGGTGGTCGTGAGGTTGGGTGAGAACACACAGAGCGGCCGTGGGATGCCTCCTGATGCAGTCCAGGCCAGGGCGTGTGGCTGGGGAAGAAACCTGATGGTCTTTCTGCAGAGATGACACCTCGCTGCAGCCTGGTGGGATGGAGCCTTCCTTTTTCCTTCAACTGAGGTTTTTTAAAGCCTTTCCTCCTAAATCAAAGCAGCATGTAGTCACTCTGGGAATCTCTGTGCAGTATGAAGAAACTGGAAAACAAAACTCACCGAGAGGCCTATCACCCAGAGGCAACTGCTATTTACAGTTAAGGTTATATTTGAAGTATTTTTTATGCCTTGATTAGTTATCCAGTATTAGAGAGAGAGCATATTTCCGTGCTGATAAAATTGCCTCATGTATTTGATTACTTACATGACGTCTCATCCTCTATTCATTTAGCCATTTGTCTACTGTTGGGCAGCTGGGTCGTCACCGTCTTGTGGTTATCCTGAAGAAAAGTGAAGGGAATATTTTAGGGACCCATCTTTGCCTTCCAGAGAGTTTCCTAGGGGTGGGATTCTTAGATGTAAAACGGAGAAACAGCCCTTTTAGAAAGGTCTGGACCGGGTGATCTCGGGTGGCCACGAGGGTTGTGGTCATGAGCAGCGTGTCTTGGTCCCCAGGCCACTTCCTGAAGAGCAGGCACTTCCCTTTGGGCACCTGGGTAGAGCGAAGGTGGGTTGGCTCAGGTTGAGGACCAAACAGTTCAGTGTCTTCAGAGTGCCTATCTCTCAGGCCCAGCCTGGGGTCACCCCACTCCCCACCCCCACCAGCTGGCTCTTGGTCTGGGTGCAGCACAGAGCTGGGGTTGTTCGGAGCGGTCTCATCCCCCTTTGTGCCACTTTTCCCTTTTATTTTGTAGGAGCTTAGAACCTTGTATCATCTCTTTTTGCCCTCCCCCTCCTGGCAGGTGGCGTGAGTATTTCCATAGGTTTTAGGAGAAATGAGAGTCTCCCATTCTGGGCCAGTTGCCTCAGCCAGAGTCCCCCGTGTCTCCTCATGTGGAGAAGGGAGGTTGGGCCAGGTTTAGTTAGGGGACCTGTTGGCTTTGTGTCCTGCCGCTGTGGCTTCAGGCTGTGGCTAGGGAAGGTGAGACTCAAGTCTGGGGTTACAGAGCTCAGCGGGGAGACCCGGGAGTGTGTCTCTCATTCTCCTGCTGCCCCTCCTGCCCTGCCCACTTCTCCTTACTGCTCCTCCCAGCCCTGCGCCCTCACAGAGTCTGGCTCAGAGCACACTGTCAGTCTTAGTTGAGTGAATTGATTGGAATCTGATTGTATTAAATTTAATTGACTAGAACGTCTGTCTTTTATTTTTGAAGAATTAATTTTTAATTATATAACCAGTTTATGAATGCCTGCATGTCCCAAAAGTGAAACTTTCCGCTTAAGGGGAAAGGGCCCATTCTGTCAGACCCATCCTGGCCTCCAGTGTAGAGGAGCCCCCTGCTACTTCTTCTGAGTGTATCCTAAACCCTTCTTTATGCAATACAGATAGTTACGTGAAAGTACATGATACCATTTTGTAAATGTAACATGCCGTGTGGTTTTTGCACCTTTTCTGTTTCTGCCCAGTATTGGCCTCCCTGTCACTACAGACAGCCTGGCCAATGTACGCATTTGTGAGTATGGATATTTCATGTTGGCTGGTGCCATGTACCATGTGCCGTGGATGGGCTCTGGCCCACTGCCCAGTCTACATGGAGGTCTCGTGCTCACGTGCATAGGTTTCTTCCCTGGGAGGCATCCGCAAGTGAGAACCCCAGCCTTGCTTTTCCTGGAACTCCATTGCACGGCCTATTCCCGAATCCCTTCTGTATTGGCAGGCGCTGCCTCATCAGGACAAGCTGCACAGATGGGAAGAAGGGGCCCCTGCCCCCTCAGAGCCCTGCCCCAGCATCAGCTTCATCTTGTTTTGAACCCCACCCTGTAGAATTCTGCCCACACCTCCCGGCACCTCCTTGTACTTTCCTCACAACCCCTTCCCCATGCCATTCCCTCTCCTAATCTCGCTTGCACGGCATCATCCCTCAAAATCCGACCCAGACATCACCCCTCTCTGCCGGCCCCCTGAGACCCTCTCGTGGCACTCAACACACTGTGTTCGAAGTAGTGCTTTATATACCTGCTCCCCACAGTGAGTGTGGCATCCTAGAGGGCAAAGACCGTGGCTTCCCGCATGTCCCTGTTGTCAAGCACGGGGCCTGCCTGCCAGCAGGGGCTACTAGTACGTGTGTTGCGGGAATGCAGGTGGCAACGTTGGCAGACCCGGAAGGGTGCCACTGTGAAAGGTGCATTAAGTAAGCAGGAGCAGAGGCTCAGAGTGAGCTGGCGCATAGACGCGGAAGGAGGCCAGGCTGGAGTGGAGGGCTGGGCTGAGTGCCAGCCAGAGGGACGTGACACCTAGAGCCTGGGCAGGCTTAAGCAAGGGCATTGTAGGACCCAGGCTCTCTACCAGGGGGCTGGCCTGGCAGACACATGGGGAAGGTTGACTGTTGGAGGAGTCTGTGTTGGAAATGGGGACCAGGAATGGGAAGAAACTGTAGGTATGGGGCAGGAATATTCTAGGATTTGCTACTTATGGGCAATGGGAACTTTTAAAGGATGAGGAAGAAGCCAGAGTCTGAAGTTTGGACCATGAGTTGGGGCTGGGGCCACCACATTCACTGAGGACTTGGCACTCTCCAGCTGCTCCATTAGATAGCGGGTGCATGCCACCTCCTTAAAGCTTTCACAGAAGCCCCGTGGCCTAGGATGTATTAGCTCCGTTTTACTGATGAAGAAACTGAGACTTGGAAAGGTCATGAAACTTGCCCAAAGCTCAAAGCTAGAACATAGGGCCTGGTGTACTCACCAGGAACAGGGGTCATGGGGCAGGGAGAGTACTCACAGAGGGCTGAAGGAAAGGGGAGCCTTGGGACCCACCCCTTTGAGACCCAAGCCTGTCTGGTTCTCTGTGCAGGCCCACACGCACAGGTGCGGTCACGCTTAGTTCTCCGCAGACGGCTTTTCTGAGCCCTGCCCTGAAGACAGAGCTGGCTCCCTTGGCTTGCCTCCCAAGGATTCCTTACCCCCCAAAAAGCCCAGGGATGTCATTAAAAACAATTAAAGCCCCAGTTGTATGGAAAACAGAAGACTCAAACATTGGTGTAATTCAATTTAAAGTTTTATGGGATGACAAATGCGTGGAGGGTGGCTGGGAGGAGGAGCATAAAGCTTCCTGGCAGGCCCCTTGTCACTTTTACGGTTCTCCATTGTTGCAGCGACTGGGAGGTTCATAACTGGGGTTTGTTGGCGAGGTTGCTGTGGAGGAGCAGGGGCCTTTGCTGGGCCATGTGGTAGGAAACCAAATCCGTTCCCTTCCTCCCTGGCTGCCCTCCATGTGGTAGGCACCCTGTGGGGGACCAGAGGTAAGCAGAATAAACCCAGCCTATGCACGGGCAGCTGTCTGTGTGGCACAGGGACCCCGTGGAAAACAACAGAACACACAGGCACATGGTGGCAATGACCATAAGGTGCTGCGAGTGCCATGAGGAACAGTGTAGGGCACTCCAAGCCCCTGAGCGGGCGACCCAAGCTGGTCTGGGTGGGAGAGATGTGCAGGTGGGGAAGGTGCACGTGGGCCCTGCTGGGGGTGGGAACTTGACCTGAGCACCCCGGGGCCAGGAGGAGAGCCGGAGTGGGCAGACATGCACACAGCAAAAAGCCCCATTCCAACTCTGACCCTAGAATTGGGTCTTTGCAGGGGGTTAGTTCTGTGGCCCCTCAGGCTCCTGAGATCCTCTTTTCCTTTTCATATAGGGCATTCCTTATTTCTTAGCAGGGATCTCGGAAAGGAAGTTCTCCTTGGCTCCCTCCCCTCTTTCACCAGGGGACAGCTGGTCTCTTGTTGAGGCCCCAGTGGCATTTTTTTTTTTTTTAAGATTTTATTTGTTTATTTGACAGAGAGATCACAAGTAGACAGAGAGGCAGGCAGAGGGAGAGAGAGAGAGAAGCAGGCTCCCTGCTGAGCAGAGAGCCCGATGTGGGACTCGATCCTAGGACCCTGAGATCATGACCTGAGCTGAAGGCAGCGGCTTAACCCACTGAGCCACCCAGGCGCCCCCCCAGTGGCATTTTTGCGCAGAACAGATCCCACCTCCGGTCAGCCAGGTGGGAGACACCGCCAGGTGGGAGGGGAAGTGTGTCGAGTACTGCCAGGACTACGTTTCCTGGCACCCGTGCTCAGGGGGCAGGGAGCCCAGGAGGAGAGAGCCAGCATGGTGAGGAGGGGCCTCCCCAGATCTCCTGCCCCTCATCTCTTCCCCGCCCCTCCTCCAAGAGCCATGTGGGCTCAGGAGCATGTCCATGAAGCCCCTGGGGCCTGGCAGGGTCTCAGTAGACAAGGGGCTTTCACAGTTTATCTCAGGTGAACTAGAAGCAGCAGAGACTCTGAGGAAGCCTGGCCCTAGAAATGCACATAAAGACAGCAGTGGGACACCATGCCTAATCCAGCAGCCTGGCAACAGTTAAAAGCCCACGGCACCAAGTGCTGGCAAGGGTCTGCACTGCCCGTGTGGGTAGAAGCTGCCCACTTCAGAAAGCAGTCAGTGAGACCTGCTGACACTGGACTGTGGTCCGCACGCCAGCCTTCCACCCAGATAGCCATGCTAGAAAAATGCTGCGCGTGTGGAAAGGACCACATGTACAGGAGGTTACTCAACATCATCTCTTGCAGCAAAAACAGCAACTCGTGTCCATCAGTGAGGGCATGGGTAAAAGGTGGGAGCTTTCCTAGAAGAAATACTGCACAGTAGTCAAAAAGACATGTACAGAGATAGCAGCATCTCTAGCTAGATAGATACATGCTAAATAGATACAGAGATGGGGGTCTCTCTTTCCCAGGATGACTGGATATCAGAAACATAATACAGAAGGAAGGAGACAAGTGGGAGTGAAGCAGTAATTTGGGACAATTAGTATAAACTAACAAATATACAGTTCAGGAACACACGCATGGGACAAAGTGTATAAAATAGAAGGATGAAAGTAAGTGCAGGGAGTCGAGGAGGAAAATGGGACTAGAGGTCTTCAACTCGCTGTCAACGTGAAGCCCGAGAGACAGGATCTTAGCAGTCAGTCTCAGGTGGTGGGAACACAGGTGGTTCTGATGTCATCTGATTCTCCGTACCTTTTGGGATGGTTTCCATTTCTCTAAAAAACAAGTGGGTGAGAATGGAGTCCCCAGGATGCCTGTGGTGCTGTCTTCTCGCAGTCCCAGAGGTGGTGCCGGGGGAGCTGGGGTCGGTCCCAGCAGGGGAGGCACTGGCAGCCCCCGGGGGCCCACACCGCCCTCTCCTTGTGCAGAGGCCAGAGTTTGGCTTTTTGTACGAGATGCAATTAATGCATTAGGCAGGGGTGGGATGAGGGGGATGCCTTATCTGTCCCCAGCCTAGCTCGAAGAAGAGGGAGAAATAAGAGCAGCCAAATTGAAACCTTATTAAACAAAATTGGTTAGGTCTGATGGAGCCAAACCTAGACTGATCTTTAAAAGCTTATTTCATTTTTCCCCCTCCGGTCTGAACCTCTTTGAATTGAAGTAACTGATCCTGCTGTAAGCTTATTAGTGTCAAACCTTGTGTGTTTCTTTTCCTCTCCGATTTACATTTTATTAAGTAATGATGAAGTTGCAAGGCCCCGACCCTCGCCTTTGGCACAGCCAGGAGCTTCCAGGCTCATTAGTGGAACAAAAATGGATAATAGAGGTCCAATCTCATTACAGCCAGGACCATTATTATAAAAATCTCTGCACATCAGAAAAACTGCTAAGCACAGGCTATTGTCCACTCCTGTCAAGCATCTGTTGATTCCGTAGAACGCTGAGCGGGCCCTAAACACTGCTGTTCCTCTGCAGTGTATTCTGATGTCGTCGGGCCCCTCCATTTCTTACCCCGCACAAGGAATGCTGCCAGAGAACTCCCTGCATGTGAGGGAACCTCAGTGCAGTGACTGTAACTCATTTGGACTTCCATGGTGGTTTTTCTGGCAAGATCTAGTGAAAGAACTTGGGTTTTCCTGGCAGGTAGATCTGGATGCTGTGGATGAATGTCTTAACCTCTAGGACCTCAGTTACCTTGTCTCTAAAATGAGATCGTTGTTAGCCACCAAAAAGGCTGCTCAGGTCTGTAGAGCATCACGTGTAGGTATCCAGCCAATGTCAAGTGTCTCTCTGTGCACCTTCTGTACAGCTCATGGGGTAAAATCGTGAAGTCCAGCATTAGCTGGGTACCACTCTTCCATGCAGGGTGCCATGAAGAGCAGAGATAAACGCTCTGTGCCTCCCACCTTGAGTAATTTCTTTGGGAGGTTTTCAGTAGGCTCCAAGACAGAGACCAGGTCCTTCTGAGTATAGCACCCCACAGAGTCCTCAGGATGCTGGGTAACTGCGCTTCAGATGCTCAGGAGACCAGGAGGGGTAACTGAGCGTGTCAGGCCTGGGAACACACAGAGGGTTTCTTTGCCCTCCCATCGGCAGACAGTTACGTAGTATCTGTCCCCTGCCGAGCACCGTGCTACCCAAACCTAGACACACCGGTGGCTAGGAGGGAGCAGAGCAGTTGAAAAGTCAGGTCTGAGACTGTCTGCCATGCTTGGCCAGGAGGAGGCTGTTGCTGACTGTGGCCAGGGCAGTCATAGTAGCCTGGGCAGGGGGAGGGAGGGACTGAGCTGCCCCTGTCCCCACCACTCCCAAGTCTCAGGGCAGGCTGACTTCTCCTCACCTTCCCTCCACCCTGAGCAGGGTCCTCTCACGGTGGATTCTTCCCTCTGTCCCTTCCCTGGAGCCATCCTTCTGGTTCTCACCACATGGGCATCCCCATCGTGGGTACTCCAGACCTGAAGCAGCCTGACAGGGTAGGGCTGCTCTGCCCCCAACGCCAGCTGCCCAGGCATGGTTTCTGCTCAGCTGGTCCAGGCACCGGGCTGCAGGATGTCAGGCCTTCCTTGCAGTCCCCGCATTCATTGTCCCAAGTCTCAGCCTCTTTGCTCTGTGACCTTGGAGACATCCAAAACCTCTGTCTCTTCATCCATAAAATTGAATGTAAAAATATTGACCTGCCTCATAGAGTTTTCATGAAGAATAACTGACCCAGATGATGGTAAAGCCTCTTTGTTAGTCAGAAAAGGCCAAACTGCTTAGCAAGCATGAACTTGAGTTTTAAAAATTGTTTGCTTGCTTGATGTATTCCTTCCTCCCTCTCTCCATGGGTCCATCCTCCCTTCCCCAGAAGTACTTGGTGCCAGAACGTGGGGAAGGGCAAGAGGAAGAGACGCGGCAGCCACCGTCCCCTGTCTGAGCTGAGCTCAGGGAATGGGCTGGCCTGGTGGTCCCACACACAGACGCCTCCCTGCTCTGCCACCTGCCTTCTTCGCGGCTGTCCTAACTGTGCCCCACCAGAGTGACCTGAGTCCCTTGAAGAGGCTTGGAGGGCTCCTTCCCCTGGGTGATCTGGAATATCCCAACCCCTAGCTAGCCTTGGTGCCAGCCCTGCTCCCATAGCATGGCTGTGTACCTCCGTGCGCCTTTTTGGAGCTATGCATCCCAGACCCAGACTGGAACTCCCTCGAGGGCAGGGACAGTGCTGCACCCATCCGTGGCTGCTCTCATTCATTCCACAAATGGGTGTTGAGGGTGTCCATATGTCTGGCACTGTGCTGGGCACTGAAGATAGACACAGAAGTTAAAATAAAAACAAAGCCCTCACCCTCGCCCTCATGGAGGTTAGAGTCCAGTGTGGGATAGACAGTCAGTAAACAAATATGTGATACGTCACATAGCGACGAGTGCTATGAAGAAAAGTGAAACAAAGAAAAGAAGACAGGGATGGGGAGCTCTTATCACGGAGTGAAGGATGGGCTCTGAGAAGGAAACATTTGAGCGGACAAGGAGACAAGGAAAAGAGAAATAGGGCATCTGAGGGAGGAGCATCCCGGTCAAAGTCACTGGCATGTGTCAAGACCCTGAGGTACGAGCACACTTGGCATGTTTCAGGAGCAAGAAGTAAGAAGGCTCATGTGACTGAAGTGACGTGAATGGAGGCTGCAGAGGAACTGTAGCAAATAAAGTCAAGAGAAATGACAGGGCCCGACTGTAGGACCTTGGGGTCCTAGCAAGGACATTAATTATACAGAGGGAGATGGGAAGCCAGTAAAGGGCTTAGAGGCGAAAGTGCAGAGTCCTGTCTTAGGTTTAAGCTGCTCTGTGGGGAACAGGCTGCCGGGGAAGGGGCAGTTATCAAAGCCAGGTGGGCCTGGGACGAGTATGGGCAGGGGTTGCAGAGAACCAGGCTTGGGCACTGGCCCTATTTGGAAGGTGAAGCCTGTTAGAGCACCCGATGGCTGGGTATGTGTACGAGTCAAGGTGGACCCCAAATTTTCACACAAGCAGCTGGAAACACAACAGCTACTGTTTCTGAGACAGAAGGAAGGAGAGGAGTCTTAGATGTGGGAGGCTGGAGGTACCTACCAGACCTCCAGGTGGAAAGGCTAGAGGCAGGTGTGTGAGTCTTCCTTTCCCAGCCCCTGACATCCCCCTCCAGCCTCCACCTCTCCTGCAGCTCCGACCTCTGTGCTCACCTCCTGCCAGCTGCCTCGCAGGCCTCTCCCAGGCCCGGATCTCTCAGCCACCCCTCCTCACCGCAGCACAGGCTGTTCCTCCAGCTGGGTCCGGGGAGTCCTCATGTGCCCGTGTTTCTGTCGTCCCCACATCCGGTCTGTCAGCACACCCCAGCATGGTACTGCATGGTCCCTTCCTTGCTTTCCCTCTTTCCTTTCTTATTTCTCCACACCGTGTAGCCACCTTGTCAAAGTGCATGAGAGCACATGTCATTCCTCTGCTCAACCCCAGGCCCCCACTACCACTGGGGGGCTTCTAGTGTCCTCCTGGTGAAGGTGGTGGGCCCATGTCTCCAACCAGATGCCACCGCCCCCGGCCTCCACCCCTCCAGCCAGCCCACTGCCTTTCAGTCCCACCCCCCCACCCCACCACAGCTCATGTTCTTTCCTACCTCAGAGCCTCACACCTGCTCTGCTCTTCTCTCTGCCCGAAGCCCCTGTAGCTGGTTTCTTCTACTCCTCTGGTCTCCTCTTTAGTGCCACCTCCTCTGGGGAGCCCTCCCCGTTGACACAAAGGATTGCATCACCCAGTTACTCTCTCCCATAGGACCTCGCCCGTGGTTTTGTAATCTGCACTTCAGTTGATGACTTTATAAGCTGCCCCACACATACCTCTTCCCCGACCCCCAGTGGTAGACTCCAGAGTCGGTTCTGCTCACCCTATATCACTGCAGGGCCTACACCTGGTCCGTGAGAGGCTTGATAAACATGTGTTGAGTGAATGCCCTCTGCCACTCAACTTGAATATCAGTAAATCCGAGTGAGCTGTTGAGTAAATGGATGGACTCTCTCAAAGTTGGCCCATAAATGAAAGGAAAGCCTGTTTTTTGTTTTTTTTTCCCCCGTTCTGGAGTTGGCAAAACTTCTTCCCCGTATTTTTGGTGTCCTCCATGGTCTCTTACATTCTTGAAGTCTGTCTTGTAGAACGGAGGCTTGTCGGCGAGTCCGTGTGCTGATGCGGCTGCACGCCCCCACCAGAGCCCACAGTCGTGCCTCGCCGCCCTGTCCCCATCTTTATCTGTTTCACAATTTCCTGTCTGGGCCCTTGAAATCTTGATTTGCACAGTTATTTGTCTTTCTGCTCTTCACGGTGCCCTCTTAAGGCATTCTTTATTATTTCAGTCCTAAGAACGCGAGCCCCGTTGAAAAGAACATGCTTTTAATGAAGCCTGCTTGGAGATGGACTTGCTAGTGGGGGTGGGGGTGGGGGCCGACAGTCGGGGATGGGGGGGCTGCGATCCCGGGGAGCATCTGAAACCAAGAGCTCACTCAGGCCCTGGCGCTCTGGAATCTCTGCTCCATGCTTTCTTTGCCATGGGGGGCATTTCTCTTCCAGAATGAGATGCAGCCATTCTCTTTGGATGGCCTGGGGATTTCACTGGGTCTCCATAAGCAGCGTCTGTCAGCCGCCCTTTACATTAGGCCCCAAGATGCAGCCATAGGAACCTGGATTTAAAAGGGGGGAATAAGCAAGTCTGATAGGCAAATATTAAGAAATCTGGCCATGACAGATGTTGGAGAAGACACGGATCCATCAAGAGTCTCTGGCCTGTAGCTGGATGAGTATACTGGTACTTTCTTTATTTAGAAGACATGAGCCCTCACTCACCCCTGACCCAGAAGTTCTGGCCCAGGGCCCCCGTCTTCCAGAACCCTCCCTGTGCTGTGCATCAGGCAGGATTCTGGTTTGAGAGGGAATTCATTGCATCATTTTCCAGCAAAAAAAACTGGACTTGACCCAGGTGCGCATCCACAAGAGGCCAAATGGGTGGGGGGTCTGTGTGTGCTGTGTGACATACAGCATCAGCAGCAAATGAGCTGCAGGTGTAGGCGGCACGGGCACAAACTCCCAAGTTCAAACACTCAGAAAACAAATCGAAGTATTGATTAGGCATATGTACTACATATGTAGTGAGCCTCCGCACAACCGTGTACACATATATCTAAAAAGAAAGGAATGCCATACACCAATTCAAGAGAGTGGTTGCCTCCAGCTGGGAGGCGGGCAGGAGACCTAGGTGGGGGAGGAGCACAGAAGGACAGTGAAGTTATGGGTGATGTTTTAGTTCTCAGGGTGGACGATGGGGCCCTGGATATTTACTCTATCGTAATTTAAGAATGTGGAGGCACAGACTGTAGAACCATGAAGCAGCGAAGGCAACACAGGAATTCAGCTTCAGAGCAAGCCAAGCAGAGTAACCAGCTCGGTCTGGAGTGAGCAGGGAAGCTGTTCCAGGAGGTCTCCTGAGATGAACAGGAATTTCAGGTGGAAGAAGTCCCGAGGAGAAGGGTCCTCACAGGCAAAATACACATGTGGTTCTGTATGTAGGGAATTGTTCAAGCTGCCCCTGGTTGTGGCTTCGGGTGTTGGGAGAATGTGGAGAAGGCCATGCGGAGAAGCCAGGCAAGCAGAAGTCCTTGATGGGGCAGCCAAGGGGGCGTTAAGAGCCCCTGACCTTCCCTGAGCAGCTTCCCCAGTGTGGGGGGTGGGAGGGCGGCAGCCAGGGGGCCGATTCCCTATAGAATTTCACATGACCGGAGGCTCTGCCTGCTCACAACAGCTACGCCCAAAAGGTTTGAAAGTAGTGATGTGATGAGGGGACCCCGTGTAGTGGTCAGTGCCAAGGGAATTGCATCATCCGACATGTTTTAGAAAGCTGGCCTGGAGAAGGGAGACGGGTGGGATGGGGGCCAGAGGACAGCTCACCGGGCAGCTACAGGCTTGGGGTGGGTGGCGGGGGGGAAGAGCTGTGATTTGGGGCCTGCCTCGCTGGACAGACGCTTAGTGTAAGATAATATTCTCCGGTTACTCTGAGGTGCATTCCTGAAAATCTTAGTTTCCCGTTGCCCTTGTAGACCATTTCAGAGATGTTTTATGTTTCTCTTTGATTGATCTTGGCTGTGGCTTTTGACACCACACTTCTCACTTTCTCTGCCCCCTGACCTCTTGGTTAGGTAGTTAATGATCTTTAAACAAACACTTGAGTATTATGGCTCTCCAGGAAAGGGCCTGGCCTCCTGCGCCCAGAGCAGCTCAGCATTCTCCCTTTATCCAAGGAGAAAACGAGTGCTCCACACACCCGGGCTTTGCAGATGGGGGTGCTCGACAACCTAAAAGCCAGAGTGTCTTTAACTGAGCCAGTTTCAATGGCAGGTACTCTGAAATACATTACCCATTCCTTTGCTGTGCTAAGCGTGATCTCATCTCTCCGACAGTGGATCTTAGTAGGAATGTTCATTGATTTACGCAAACATTTATTAGAGCCTTTCCTATGTCTGTTCCTGATTTACGAACTGTGGGTGCAGAAATCTGCCTGGTGTAGTAGTTGGTGTGGTGGTTTCCAGAGATAAGATCAGGTTACTCCTTTGCCTAAACTCCTCTGCCACTTCCAACTTGCCCTCTCCTCCCTGCCCTCCCTGCCCTCCCTGCCCTCCCTGCTGCAGCCCTCCCGCCTCTTTGTTTATTTCTCAGACCCACAGAACCTCCATCCTGGGCCTGTACATTCATTAGTTTCCCCGTTCAGAACTCTCTTTTTCTGGACCTTCACATAACTTCTTATAATCGGGTCTTAGCTGAGTCATCACCTCTATAGACGTCTTCCCTGGCCACCGCTCTGAAAAGCCAGATCTCCCCTTACACACTAGCCCTTCTCTATATATTTTATATATGTATACATATTATATGTAATATAGTACTCTATTATATGTATAGAATTATGTTAGTTATATATTGACACACAAAGCTTCATAATTGTATCAGCACAAACTTAATATTAATGTATTTGTAGTTCTGTTGCTGTTTCTCACTCTGTTCCCACCACCAGAACAGTCCCTGTCACACTGTAGTCCCTCATTGTGACCTGCCTGGAGAAGCGCACAGGCTCGTGGGCAGATCGGTACAGAATAGGCAGTGACAGCAGAGCAGGCTGTGTATGACTCAGAGGAGCTTGGAGTCGCACCAAAGAGAGAGGGACAGACCCTACCCACTGTGGGTCAGGGTAGACTTTCTAGAGCAATGGGGTTTGGCCTGGGCTTTCAAGGACAAATGGCCATAGTTTGGCAGGCTGAGAACCTGGGGGAGCCATTCTGCATGTGGTGACAAGCCTCTACAGAGGGCTGAAGGCAAGAAAGTCCTGGAATGGGGTCTGGGGTGGAGCAGCGACTAGAGGGACAGAGGGAGCTAAGGTAGCTGAGGATTTGGCTGCCGTGACCACCACCCGCATCCTGGACCAGGGGACCCCACGAGCCTCATGTTTGCAGGGTGGAGCTTGTTCTGGCCAGGGGGAGTCTGAGCTCCCCAGAACTCTTCTGGGGTGCCATGCCCGGGGCCAGGTTGGTGTTGGCAGTCCTGGGATGGGGACTTCTCCAGCTGGAGGCCCTCCCCACCAGCCTCAAGGCTCTTCGTTTCCTGAGTTTTCTCTTTTGCTGCCCCCCCAGGTGGTGAAGAAGGTGAAGTCCATGCAGATGTTTCACATGCCTGTCACCTCAGCCATGCAGGGAGACCGCCTGGGCATTTGCGTCACCCAGTTTGACCCCAAGCTGCTGGAGCGTGGCCTGGTGTGTGCCCCCGAGTCCCTGCACACTGTCCACGCAGCCATCATCTCTGTGGAGAAGATCCCATATTTCCGGGCGCCCCTGCAGACCAAAGCCAAGTTCCACATCACTGTGGGCCATGAGACGGTCATGGGCCGGTTGATGTTCTTCAGCCCTGCCCCCGACAGCTTTGACCACGAGCCTGTGCTGGACTCCTTCGACTTCTCTCGAGAATACCTCTTCCAGGAGCAGTACCTAGAGAGGGATTTGGCACCAGTGGGGACGGACAGTGATGAGACTGACAAGAAGACGGGCCAGGCCGCCGAAGGCCGCTGCCCACGGCAGCAGTGGGCCCTTGTGGAATTTGAGAAGCCTGTCACCTGCCCTCGGCTGTGCCTGGTGATTGGCTCCAGGCTAGATGCGGACATTCATGCCAACATGTGCCGGCTGGCCTTCCACGGCGTCCTGCTGCACGGCCTGGAAGACAAGGACTATGCCGAGAGCTTCTTGCCCAGGCTGAAAGTGTATAAGCTGAAGCACAAACATGGCCTTGTAGAACGGGTAAGCAGTCCCTCCGCCCATCATCCTGACTTGTCGGGCCCGGGTGGCCGGGATGGACATGTTTGGGGTCCATGATGAGAGCCAGGAAGACCTCAGAGGTCTCTGGTCCCAACTTCTGAGGTTTTAAAACAAGGAAACTGAGGCCCAGAGTGGCTGAGTGGCCTCCATTCTCCTAGCCCTCAGTCATAGAGCCAGGGCCTGCACCAAGGCAGGGGAGCCCCACGGCACCTGCTCCTTTCTCCTTCAGGGGTGGAGGTGGCTGTGTAGGGCAGAGCAGCCCGGGCCCTCACGCTAACTGTTGCGACAGCAGCATTTCGCCTGGGCCGGAAGCCAGTGTTGTCAGTGGCCTCCTTGAGTTCCAGGTAAGAGGCCGGGCCTCGCCCCTCCCAGTCTGATGACCAGGCCCTTGCTCTCGTGTCCTCAGTAGGAGCTGAACCTTCATCAGGCAGGGTGGCTGCTGGGTCACATCAACAGAGGGAGCATGGCTGGTCCTTGTAGGGCAGGCCTGGGCAAGTGGGTCCTTAGCCTATGGGGTGGGGCCTGGCCAAGCAGGTCCTCAGCCTGTGGGGTGGGGAGTGTGGGGAATGATGGTGGCAAGGAGTGTCAGAGGGCAAGAGGTGGGAAGGTACAGGAAGGGGACACAGTGGAAAGGGGACACAGTGGGAGGCCTGGGCTGCTGGCTTCCTAAGGTTTCAAGGTGTCAATACTGGATACAGGTCTCTAGCCATGGGTGAGCCAGTCTGGTTCACAGGCCTTTCACGAGAGGGGGCAAATGCAGTAGCCTAGACCCAAAGGAGGTCCTGAAGTCCTGGGATTGCCTTCTGTCAGGTGGGCCCCATCCCCCCGCTTGTCTCTCACTGTAGGTCTCAGTGGGAATCCCTGCCTCCTGGGCTTTAAAGAGATGGGGAGAGAATGTCCAAACCTCACTCCTCCCCGGCTGTGGGCCCCTGCAGGGCAGGCCAGGCTGTGGGTGCTCCTGGGACTCCTGTCCAAGCTGGGTGAGCACGGCTGTGCTGAGACCCCAGTGTTGGGAGGCCCTCAGCAAGGCTGCAGTTCCGTTCCTTAAACGGCAGGATGAGGGTTACCCCTCTGGGTGCAGGGCCCTGCCCACATCAGCATGGGCCCCAGCGTGGGGTCTGACCCTCACCAAAAAGGCACTCAGGAGAAAGTGTCAGGGCCTTGGGGACCAGCCGGGGTCGGGGCTTCCAGTGCACCCCCGACCCTGTCTCTTTCCCCTCTCTCGGATCCCCACGTTTCTCCTCTGGAACTCTCACTGCAGAGGCTCCTACTCACTCCCTCCTTCTCTCAGGATTCTTCCTAGGACTCAGGCCCGATTCCCTTCCTCTTTTGCCTGTGTCTAGACCTGCCCTCTGATGGGAGAATCGGTAGAAGTTGCTTACTTACCTACTTACAGTCCATCTGAAACTCAGGATCCTTAGCTCTGTAATCTCAGGCCTCCCACTTTGAGGCCAGCCTCACCTGCTCAGGCGGACAGGCTTGGTCACCCTGTGCTGCTGCTGGAGTCCTGGAGCTGGAGCCATGACTGCCCCCACCCCTCCCCCCTCCACCCCATCCACCGCTGTTGCTGTCTGTCCCTCCATGAAGGTTGGCTTCCTCATCTGCGGAGCAGCAGCCTAAACTCCCAGGGCTGCCAGGAGGGGTCAAGGGCCGACCACGGGGGCCACTCAAAGGCTCCCTCAGCCGCGGGCCAGCCCTGAGATGCTGATTGAGGACGAAGGTGATAAAGTGCACGTTGCTCGTTTGTCTCGCTTGATTTATTAGCAGTCTTATGAAGTATAATTATTCTCTGGTGAAATATCTGTCATGGAGTAATGTCCCACTGGTGAGTTCATAGATCTAATTGCCCCACACAGGCCTGCTGGTGGTGGAGCAGCAGTGACTTCCTTCGAGAATGAGGAGTGTGGTTTGTGAGGAGCAAGGAAACATACCATCGAATGCCTCTTGCCTCCTAAGGGGCCATGGGGGGGGGTGGTCCAGGAGACGTGCTGAGCCAGAGCCAGCCCCTACCACCAGGCTGGGGTGTCCCTGGGGCCACTGGCCTTATCCTCCTCAGTCCGGAGAGGCCAGAAGTGGAGGCAGAAGAGCCCCAGACTTGCAGGCAACAGACCCCGCGCAGACAGTCTGAGCAGAAAGCCTCCCTCTCATCAGGGACTGCTTCAGGCAGGGCTATGGCTGTGTGTGGAGGAGTCTGAGACTGGGGTCCTGCAAGGAAGGAAAGAGCACAGCACCTGAGTACCCCCTACCAGCCCCTTAAGGCTCTAGCTGAATGGACACCTGTCCTGTGTCACAGGTTTGCTTCTGGGCCCAGGAGCAGGAATACACCTGCCTCCCGCCCCCCTCCAGCTGATCCCTACTCTTTTTACTTAGCACCTACTGTGTGCCATTACGGGCTCTATACCTTATTTTGAAGCCTTATAAAAATTCAAGGAGGAGGTTATTATTTTCCTATGCACTTTTTTTTGAAATTATTAAGTAGATCACTTTCTTCCTCCTAAAATTATGTGTAAATATTTGGGAGAGGTAATATATACACATGTTAAAAAAATAATTCAAACAACATGAAAAGTTACTCCAAAAAAAAAGCTTGTTTTCTTCCTGCTCTGAACTTAGGGCCCCTAAGGGCCCCTTTGCAAAGGCAGCCATGCTGGAGACCAGCTCAAGACATGTGAAGCAACCTGCCTAAGGTCACAGGATGATCAATTCAGAATTTGAACCCAGCACTGACTGGCCTCTGAGCCCTTATCTCTCCAGCATGTCTGTTAAATTCTTGCCCAGTGAGCTGAGAGGCTAGTGTGCTCTCAAGAAGCTGGAGTCTCCTTGGCAAGAGACTTTTCTTCTTGGTCAGGTTGGTATGCATTGAACTTCTGGGATCACACAGCCTGGACTCAACCCTTAGCAGTACCATGTAACAACTGTATGCCTTGGGCAGCCATTTTACATCAACAGGCTCATTCATTTGAGGAGAAGACTGTCTCCACCTCACGGTGAAGTGGCTTCATATCTAAGAGTTAAGTCTAGCTCAGGGGAAACAGGAAGGAGGTTTCCTAGTACAGCTCACAAGTAGAAGGCTGGACTTACTCCAAAAGGCAGCCCCATTTGCTTTGAGCAGGACCCAGAGTACACAGAGATTTTCAGATCACTTAGTTGGCCACAGTCTTTGCCATGTGTCAGACTGGTCAAACGTGGAGGCCTGGGCTTCAGTCCCAGCCTGACCCACTCCTAGTTGGAAACATGGGCAGGACCAGGGAATTTTGCAGAGCTGCCCCATGGGGTGGGATGTCTACAACATCCTCCATTTATAAACGAGGAAGGCCCAGCCCTATACGGATATATGTTGAATGGATACTTTCCATCTGGACAGACTTAAGGCATATAGTCCTTCTGAGCCCATTGCCTAAAAGACATTCATGCATATGTCCAGATGTTTACTTAGCTCCTATGTGTGTGAGGCACTGGGGAGACAGCAAGGCAGGCAGAATTCTTGTTCGCACAGGGGAGACTGGCAAGGAATAGTACCTTAGATGTTTTCAGGTAGTGGTAAGTTCTAGAAAGAATGTAACAGTGAGATAAATACAAAATGCTGAGGACAGTGCTTGGCACATGAAGAGGCCAACTGTTAACCCTCCCCAGGTCTTCTCTTACTTCTGTGCTCTGCTTCACTTGCTCACACTAGGGGATGGGTCCAACTCTGCAGATGTGGCTTTACACGGTGGTGTCACCTACAGTATCTGTGGCCCTTGGGCCACATCCAAGCAGTTGCCCTTGCCCCAAATCTGATCATCTTTAACAAGCTTCTTTTCTCTGGATACTTTATACACTCAAACACGATTTAATTAACTTACCACCAGCAAATGGCTTTCCTCACTTGGCTAGCAAATGAACCACTTGGAAACTTACTTTGATTGTAGCCTATTCTCTCTCTCTCTCTCTCTCTCTCTCTCTGTCTTTTTGTTTTGTGAAGAAATGCTGCTGTGATGAGATGTATTGCTTGAAATTGTCTCATTTTTTTTTCTGTGAGCTAGGATTATTGTGATGTCAGTATATGCTGTATTTTATTAACACAGTCCATAAAAAACACAGAGCTCTGCCATGTAATTCGATAAAATAATAATCTGCACCTCACCAGGCATTAAAAGTGTGACATTTGAAGTCCACTTTTCCTGTTTTGACATGGTGCCTGTGCACTGATAATAGAAATGAATAAATAAAACATATGGCTGGGTGAGCTGCTGTGAAGCCATCCCAGAGTCATGGCACCCAGGACCTCCTAGGTCTCTGTCACAACTGCTCAACTCTGACACTGGGGCACAAAAGCAGCCATAGACAAGGTAGAATTAAGTATGTGTGGTGGGGTGCCAGTAAGACTTTATTGATGGCACTGAAATTTGGATTTCTCATAGTTTTCCTGTGTCGGGAAATATCCTTCTTTTGATGTTTTTCAAGCTATTGGAAAATTGAAGAACCATTCCTAGCTTGAAGGCCATACAGAAACAGATACTGGGCAGCATTGGGGCCTCTAGCAATAGTGTGTCCACTTCTGATCTAAATGATAAATAGAGGACTTTTGAAACACATTGAGCATCCTGCAAGGAAAAGTCTAATCACCATCTACAACCACAGGTACTCAACTCTGTCTACAGTCCTCAGGAATTAGGTCCTGAGAATGGAGCTCAGGTTAACAGAAATGCTCCAGAGGTCTCACCTGAGGGAGAGAAGAAGGGAAGTGAAGGTGTTCTAAGGGTTAGTCTTTCTAGGGAGAGGGATTGGGAAAGGGGGTTAGAGCCTGTGGTGGTGAGGGAGATGCTTACTATCCCATTTTCAAGTGAAAATATAGAAAGATGTGTCAGATTATAAACACAAAGAGGAAGAAACTATGAATGGAACTGGAAAGTATAGCACTTCCACACACACAAAGGAAAAACTGGAATGTATTTGATTGAATCAACAAAAATGAGGGAAACAAAAACATAAATAATGACAAAAAACAGAAGGAAGTCATTATATCTGTCATTATACTAAACATGAATGGCCAAATTCTCCTATTAATACAGAGATCAGTAGTTTGGATTAAAACAAATATGCCATTTATAGGGAACACACAGTGGTAAATGAAGGCTACGAATAAAAGGATAGAGAAACGTCAGGTTACTGAACAAAAAGTATGGGTGGTAATTTCCGACAAGTTAATTTCAGACAAGCTAGAATTTCAGACAAAAATACAAAGATAAGGGGAGACATTGTGTAATGATAAAGGGCATGGTTACAAACTTGCACCTACTAAACATGTAGAAATAAAATCTGTTAGAAATCCAAGGAGAACTTGGTAAAAAATGGAGTCATAATTATACTGGGGCACTTTAGAATGCAGATTCTGAAATTAGACAGGCCCACTGAACAACAGATAAGGACACCAAGTCATAACATGATTGCTATGCTTGATTTCTAGATAGAAATTTTAAAAATACACTTCTCTTTTTTTCCATGGAACATTACAAAACTGGACTTTCAGTAATAGTCATTCAAAAAAATATTTGTGGAACACCTGTGTGCTATTTTCAGGGCCTGGGATATAGCATGAGTAAGAGAACAAAATCCCTGTCCTTGTGGAACTTAGGTTCTGGTTGTACCTGTGGCCACAGAGGAAAACCCTAGTAGACTTTTAAAAGTAGAAAACATGAGCCATTAAATTAGAAATGAAGATTGGATATAGGCACACTGATGTTGTGTGTGTCTGTGCATTTGTTCATTGTTTCATGTGTTTGCAACTTGGAAATTTGCAGGCAGCAAGTTGCTTTTCGTTTGGCTTTTAAAAGGCTTTTCCTCCTACTGTTACATAATGTAGAACCCCCCCCCCCCCCCCCCGTAATAACTTTTTCTCTTTTTTCAGGTTTTTTTTTCTTTTCTTTTTTACTTCCTTTGATCCTTTAATTACATCACAAAGAAAGTCTTAGATTCCCTTGAAGGTGATTTTAACACTCCTGTGTTCCATGTTAATCTGCCTTTTGAACAGGTAGGAAAACAGGACCAAGATACATCCTTCCAGTAGCCAACAGTCTGTGACTAGGATCCAATTCACTTTTTTAATCATATTTACTTTACCATCAGGTTCCTGTTTATGGTGACTTTTGTTTTCTCTCTAGGGTACGAAGTGAAGTTTCCCTTTAAGCAGAGGTATTTAAAGAGAACAATTAGGTAAAGGCTCTTTCTTCGCAGGTGTGCAAAGACCTGGTGAAAGTGAAGGGGGGTGGAGAGTGTTTCTCAGCTGGAATGGAGCTGCTAGGCCATGCTCCAGAGGTCCTTACCTCGTAGCCACATGAAGGGTCACACCCGCTGCCCCCCTCTGAGTGGGCCAGAGTCACAGGAAATGTGTCCTTCCTACGAGGACAGAATGCCTGGGGCATTCAGAGGGGCTGCAGGGAGCAGGAGAGGAGCAGGGTCTCCGCTGGTGGGAGGGAGGTGATCTGGTAAGGGAAAAGTACAAAGAGCTGGTGACTTTGACCTGGGCCTTGTGACTGGTCAGACTGGCAGGACTTGGGGGTCCAGGGCCAGGCACTGTTTCTGCAGGGGCCCAGAGGTCTGGCCCTGGGTGTTTGGAAAAGGGCCCTCAGCCCAGGGCACCCAGCAGCTGGAGGATGGGAAGGGAGCTCCAAGGGGCAGGTGGGCTGACAATTGAAGCCACCAGCAGGGCCAGCGATGCAAGCTGGGGGCTGGAGAAGGCTGGGACTTCATTCAGATTGTGCTGGAGAAGTTTTCTGAGTGGGGTCAACCGGGGCAGCCTGCAGAGTGGGTATCCACTCAAGGTCCCCAGACTTGTCCCCTTACCTGACCTGCATACCCAAGGCTCCCTCTGAGCCTGGGTACCCCAGCTTGAGTCGAGTGGTCTGGCCTGACTGAAGCCACTTACTCTCTGGGGCCCTGTTTCCTCATTTGTAACAATTGCCTGGGCAAAGGTGGGGCCTCTGAGGGCGCCGTGCCGAGGACACAGAGTGCTGGGCGCTGCAAGCCTTGCCGTGGTCCACTTCACACCTCTGACTGCTCGCACACCCCAGGGGCCCTCCTCACCTCCCTCCCTGCCTCAGAAGCTTGCATGGCTCCACCCATATAGTTTTTCTCCTGAACAAAGGTGGTCGTGCCAGCTCTTACTGAAAAATCCCTTCAGGCCCTCCTCATGGCCAAGGCAAAGACAATACTCACTCCTTAGCTACCACGGCTGGCCTGCCACGAATTGGGAAGTTGGGTCTCAGGGTGCGGCAGGCCAGGGAGGCAGGCATGCAGGACCACTGGGATGCCTCTTTGCGACCAGGGCTGGAAAAGAGCAGAGGAGGAGACCAGGTGTGGCAGGGTCTGCAGGCCGAGGCCATGAAGGCCCAGGGAATTCAGGCTCCAGCCAGGGCCCCAGGGGGATGTTGGATGGCCCCCATTGTGAGACTTTGGGGGAGTCTCTTCCACACAGTGTCCTTACTGGAAAAACAGGGCTTATACTCCCTACTCCATGGGCTGGTGTAAGGCAGGAAGATGAGTACATATAAAATGCTGAGCTCTGTCCCTGGCATGGTGGGCCATTGTTAAGCAGTGACTCTCCTCATTGCTATTTGTTTGGACTTCCCTGAGGGCACAGATGCCTGGGTTCCCAGCTGTGGTGGTGGCAAGACGCTGGTGCCCACGCCCCTCCTGTGGTGGGATCACACCAGGCATGCCGACCGTCCTGGCTCTGGCACCCTGGCGCCGGATGGGGCAGGCCTTAGGGCTGGGCCGAGGAGCCTGCGGCATCGGCCCGACCAAGTGGAAACACGCAGACGCCACCGGGAGCTCTGGCCGGCTTTGAAGTCTAAAGCGGTGCTGCCTCCCAGCTCTTGGCTCACCCCGCTCCACTGCTGATGGCTTGTTAAATGTGCCCAGGGCCCTGGAGAGCATGTGGCCAGGGTGCAGTCCGGCCCTGGCTCCCTGCAGCCCTTTCTGAGTGGGGGGCCATCTGACAGACCCCTGCCTGGGGGGAATCGAGCACGGCCATCCACCTGGCCCCTTAGGCCACTTGGCTAACCCCTGCTGTCCCGGGCCCTTGTCTAGCAGGCCAAGGGCCATGTCAGTTCCCAGGCCACTCGAGAAAACAGAGGTACCCCCTGAAGCCAGGGGAGATCAGACGGCTGTTCTAGTGCTCTGGCCCTGGCCCAAGCCCTCGGCCCCTCGCCTCCCTCCAAGTGTCAGCGTCTGAGACCGGAAAGTCTTGCTTCAGCCACTGAAGGGCAGTGAGCTTCATATAGATAGATAGATAGATTGCTTGATTGATTGATTGATTTATATATATTTCCTCCACAAAAATGCAGCTGCCTTGATGAGCTGTGCTTTGATACCTCCTTAGGCACTCCAGACAGACAGCTTTACCTGCATTGCTGCCCGGGGGTTGCTGGACAGAGCCAGGGAGGGAGGCTGGGGGGATGGGGGTGGGGCGCTGGGAGGCGCAGCGTGCTACAGACAAGTGGGGGCCTGCCCTTCGCTGGGACTGAGGAAGCCAGCCCCACTGGCTGGAGAGGTGGGACAGAGGTAGATACCTCCTCGGCTGGGCACCTTCTGTGATGCCCAGAGCCTTCTCATTGGGCCTTTGCAACTCACTTTATCAAACGAGACGAACTGAAGGCTGCTTTCCTTTTGCGGGTTGACACTATGGGATGGCAGTGAGGTTGGTTGTCATTCACAGCAGTCTTTCACATTGGCACGCTTGCCTCTTCTCACAGCAGCCTTGAAGGTGGACACATTCTCCCTGTTTCCACTAGAGAAAACACTGAGGCTCAGAGAAGTGACATGGCCTGCCCTAGGTCACCAGCCACCCTAGCTTGCAGGCCGCTCCAGGGCTCCCTGCTCCCTGCCATGGCCCTGTACTGGCAGGGAAGAAAAGGCAGCCTCTGGGCTAGATACCAGAACAACAGCGTCGCTGTTCCCCCCTGGGGAAATTGTCAGTCCTGGTGGCCATCAAGTGCTCTAGCAGAATTATCACCCTCTGCAGGAACCTTGTCGGGTTACCTTGGTGATCCAGGCAACTTCTGAGCTCTTCCATCGCAGATCCCTTCCCTGGCTGCTGTCCTCCGCAAGGACCTCACTGTGTACGAGGGAGAGAACCAGAGTCCCAAGAGCGGCCACTGGCATGTAGTCTCTGTGGAAGTAAATGTCCACATCCTTGCTTTTCTTCAATGAGCTAACTCTCCATCTTGTGGTTTCTGAGTATGTCTTAGTTCTTGCCAACACCAACACCCCTAATCCCGAAAACAGAGGAAGAAACTGAGGGTCAGGGAAGTCCCTTGCCCAAGGTCATATTGCTGGAAGAGGCAATCCAGACTCAAACCTTCCCAGTCCTCCCCACAGCCAGCGGAGCGAGCATCTCAGGGCCCCACCGCACAGCTGGCTGTCCCTCTTTCCTTGGTGCCACTTCTCCAACTTGAATTCAAATAGCCACTTCAGGACTTGGGTACTTCCCAAGCCTCATCATGGGAGCCGGGCCCCAAGAGAGACACACACATGTAATGACATAATTATGTGCACTGGCAGCCAGGTTCCCACTTGGAGGCTGCGGACAGTAGGGACTCGCCTGGCGTGGAAGCGAGAGCCTGGGCTTCCATGCACAACCAGTGACTGCTCTTTGGGAACTCGCCCTCCGGTGACTGAAGGCTCATAAGCGAAGCAAAGTATTCATGCAAACAGTGAAAGTCCCCACTTAGAGCTATTGTTGTAACTGCGCTGGCCCAGGTTCAGCATTGTTCCCGAGGAGCAGGGCTTGCTGAGTAAGTCCCACATGCATTGCCTGTGGTTGACGTCACAGTGATTGATTCAACATGAAAAAACCTCCAACGGTCCTCTGAAGGTTTTTCCTCATTGGATGTGCTGGTGTCTGATCTCTGAGGTCTCTCTCCTTTAGCTGGAAGAGTCTATAGTTTGGAGACGAGCCCAGCCACTGGGCAAGCACACATGTTCTAGAAATGGATAGGGCCAAGAAAATGCATTATCTCCAGCCCTCTGCCCTCTAACGCCCAGGACAAATGATGACCCCTGGTCTTCCAGAAGCTCCCCAGAAATGCTGTTCTCAGTGCCTCCAGCAGGAAGGGCTACCATCCCTTGCCGTAGCCAGACTTTTAATGAGGTTTCTCTCAGCGATCATTTGTGTGTCCCCTCTTTGCACCACACCCCTGGTAATATCTGGAGGGTTCATGTTCTGGGAATGCAGAAGTGCACTTAGGCCAACGCCTGCCTTCCAAGACCACCCTTCTTCCAACTGGGGCGGCCCGTGCCGACAAGCTGTGGCTGGGCCGAGACCCACACATAGGCTTTGTCCTGCCTGTTCCGATACAGCCCTCTGCCGGGGGCTCCGCTGCCCACAGGGGGCTATGGAAGAGTACCGTGGTCTGTTGGCAATGTCTGCTCTGCTCACGTCTGTGTGTGGCAGCCAGTGGGGCGGGGGACGCAGGACCTACCCTGCCCACCCCCACCCCCACCCACCTTCCTGTGTATGGTGCAGCGGGGTGGGTCCTGAGGGAGAAAGACACTCTGCCCAGGGAGCACAGGCCAGGCCAATGACAACTGTGTGTGAACCTGCTGTAACTCTCTTAACTCACTTTGTGGGTGGGGAGCTAAGGCCCACAGGGGTTAGGCCATGGGCCAGAGTCTCCAAGACCACAAGACCAAGACTTAGAGCCCAAGTAGCCTGGCTCCAGAGCCCAGGCTCTGGCCCACGGCATAAGCAGGAGCTTAGCATTCCCTCTGGACTTGGCCCTTTTGTGTGAAACCTTAAGAGCCATGTTGGACGACAGCATTCAAGTCTGTTCTTAGCTGCTGCTTCTGGCTAAACACCCCCTCTCCTTCCACCGTCCCTCATGCCTGGTTCCCCATCCCCTTAGCCTTCTTTCTTTCTTATTTCCAGTATGCCCATATCTCCCAGGTTGTACTAGAATTCACCAGAAAGGTAACTTGCCTCTTGGCCCCATAACCATAGGTGGAGGAAAGCTTACCCTCCTTCCAACCTCATTTTGTGGATGAGGAAACTGGGGAGACCCTGGGGGGTCTGCAGCTTGCCTCACTGGTCTTCAGTGCATTCTGGGCCTGGCAGCCTCCACCCTGGGTAACCCCGGAACAGACCAGAAGCACTTCAACAGCCACGAAGCCAGCCCCCTTCCTGTTGCATCGTGCCCACTGGGCTGGCAGGTCATCCTTGGCTGGGTGGTTGGGCTGCACCTCACTTCCTTCTGTGTAGCGGCCAGACTCCATCTGTCTTCCTTCTCTGCTGGTGGCTCCTCCAGTGGCTTGGTGTTTTCAGGAGCTGGGACTGGCAGGAACGGGGCTGGATTTGCAAGCCAGTTTGGGTCCAGCGGGTCTTGGCATGGCTCAGGGGAGCCCAGAGGGTGGGGAGTGCCCTGGCTGGGCTTGTTCATTGCCGCCACACCTCCTTCTCCTCTGCTCTCATGCCATGGGGGTGAGTGTAGGGAAAGCTGGAATGTGTGACTCTGGGTAAGTCATTTCACTTTGCTGAAATCCTATAGGACTTTTCTGAAGATTCACTAATTCTGTGGAGGTGCCTCTCCCGGAGCATGGCCGAGGACAAATTGTGGCTCTCGTCTGCTTCGGGGGGGGATGGGAGAGGCGGTGCTGAGAGCTGGATAGTCTGAGGGAGGAGTTTGCTGCCAGCTTCTCTCACTGTCCTGGCAGCTCATGTCCATACTGCCCATCTAAGCCATCTTCAGGCTCCTGGAAGGATCCTCCTAGGCTGCTGGAAATGACAGCACAGACCATCAGCAGGCAGAGGGTGGGGGTGCCAGCGTTCCCAAGACCACCCTGGGTTCCTGACAGTGCACCGAAGGCCAGCCTTCTCACCTACGTTGCCTGACCCTATAAGTGGAATTGAAGACACAGAAGTTACCAGGAGGGGACATTCCACCACAGTGCCATTAGGCCTTCTGGCCAAGTATAAAGAGGAGCGACATGGGCACTCCCTTTGAACTTGAATCCTTTCTAAACCACCATTCCAGCCCCAGGGAGGCCACGAAGTGACAAGCAAGAGGGAGCCTCCTCGGACCCCTCCTCGAGGGTCAGCAAAAGCTCATTTGCTCCTCACCTTATCCCGGATGCTTAAAAAAATATTGTGGTAATGTAGGTCAGTGAACTGACCAGCCCCACACACCGGCAGGACTGCAGGGCCCACCAGCCCGCACACTGGCCCCACTTGGTCAGATGAGAACATAAGAAGTGCCGGGAGCCCCCGCTTCCCCAGCCCTAGGCTTTTGTTTATGTAGCACTTAAACCAACTTTGGGGTCGTTGCTGTCTGCCTTTAAAGCCCTGAAGCTTTTTGAAGTTCCCCTGTAGTTAATAAAATTAGTCTGCCCTCCTTGCAAGTCCTTGGCTTGGGGGAAGATGGATCCTTCTCTCTGTCTGTGGCATTTTGCTTTTTAAGTTAATATTCCATAACCAAAAGGAAGAGGGAGGGCAGGGGAGAAGATGCAGTAGGAAGTCTTCTGAAATGCCCTCTTGCTAATAGGTAGCATGCCTGCCCCCCACCTCATGGCCCCAGTCACGATGAAGCCCAACTTCCAGACCCATTGGAAGGCCAAGAGATGGCCCACTGTGCTCCAGGAATGGCCGGAACTGGGGCATGCGGGGAAACTAGGTGCAAGACGAGGCTGTTGGCTCCCTCTCAGATGAAACGTACCACCCCACCACAAGTCCACTCAAGTGATTTTCTTTGGCCCCAAAGAGCCGAGAGTCACCTTCTGTCACCAGCGTCTCCCTCCCCATCCGTGTATCATGTGCATATGTACTGGGACCTGTCGTGGTTCAGGGCCACATGAGAGAGAACTCCTGGTCCGTCCAGTGAGGGACACAGGCCAACTACCTGTGATGAGACAGAGCGGTCAGGCCTTGGGACAGAAGGTGGCTGCCGTGTGGGGAGGCTGTCTGAGAAGAGCTCATCCAAGCTGAGCCTGGAAAAACTGCTTGGGGTCTGGGGCAGGTATAGAGTTGGGAAGGGGGTGGGGGAATGTAAACGTGTTCTTTAGGTTCACCGCCTTGATGATGGTCATGGTTTCATGGGTAGCTGTGTATCTCAAATTATCAAGTTTTACCTAAAATGTGCACATGCTGTTATGTATCAATTATGCCTCAATGAAGTGTTAAAAATGAAAGCCCACAGGCAGGACTGAGCATTGCACATGTGCCGACGATCACAGTTAAGCATGTGTTCAACTTTGACTTAGACATTCAAGGAGTGCACAGAGAGTAAGTGCTGTTTACATGCGGGAAATGCGGCTGTGGAGAGCAGAGACCTGTCTCTGCTTTCACAGAGCTGGGTCCTGTTTGGGAAGAATAAACGAGTAACAGATAAAGCTCTGGTGTCATCTCAGGGAACGATCTGTGCTCTGAAGACAGACAGGACCAGGACATGCCAAGGAGCGAGGGCCAGGGTGCAGGGGGACACAGGCATGAAGGCCTTGACTGGGGCCCTTGCTGGGCTCCAGGGGCCTGCCCAAGATGGGGACCCCCTGTCTGCCAGTGAGCAGTCCAAAGGCAGTGGGGTGGAGGGAGAATATAACTACCTCCAGAAGGAGATGCACGAGCCCCTTGAGGCAGGAGCTTTGATTTGTCCTCGGTGACATAGCTGGGTGCAGGGTAGGCTCTCCATAAGTATTTGTAGGGAGAAAGGAAGGAAGGACATTCTGAATTTGGGGTGAATTCTCTGCCTGGATTGCCCATTGGGTCCCTCGGGTGCCTTTTATGAGATGATTCTCTAGGTAGGTCTTAAGCTCCTCGTGCAAGGACTGTGTCTTTTGTCACTTCTCAGCCAGCCATGATGCTGGGGACAGGGCTTGTGTCTCAGCTGGCTCTGTCTCATGGGCCAGCAAAGGCCTGGAACCCACCCATCCTGCCCAGAGTGCCCTGGGGCATCCCAGCAGCCCCAGACCTGCCTGCTTCTCCAGCTTGGGGAGGGGGCGGTGGTCGGTGCAGCCTCACTCTTCCTGAATGCTGCAGCACAGGCTTTGCAGAAGCCCGCCGCGCTTGGCTTTGCGCTTCCGCTGCGCCGCCGGCCCTGGCAACTACAGTTCTCTCAGGTCTCGCCTTGAACCGCCCTGAAGTAGTAATGAAAACCCCTTGTAGACAGGAGTGCTCGAGGGCTCAGTGGGGTCCTCCCTAAATGCCTCTGTCTTAGGCTGGGGTGCCCCGAGGCAGTCTCTTTCTCCTAAAGACAGGCGGCCTCTCTGCAGCACAGGCTAAGCTTGGGACAGGAAGTGGCCCTGAGCTGCTCTGGCCACGGGGAGCATGGAATGGCTAGGCCGGAGCCATCGGGTCTGTTCAGCTAAACATCCTGGGCCCCTGCAGTAACCCGGGCTAGGCTGCCAAAGGTGAGAGGCAGCCCTGCCTCCCGGCCTCCGGCCAGGCTGGGAATGGAGCTCCACGTGCAGGCCACTCTGGTGGGTGTGGAGACAGGACTCCTGGGAGCCGGGAAGCCCGGGAAAGCATTTGGGGCTGGTGACATCTGCTTGCCCTCGCTCCCCGTGGCCTGCAGGTCACGGCTTCCTTCATTTCACCCAGCAGCGCCCATAGATGGGGCAGAGCCCACAGCAAGCCAGCCCAGAGGGGAGCTCTGCTGGATCCGAGTCCTGAAGGACGAGGAGGAGTTCATGTGTGGGAAGGAGATTGGTGAATTATAAAGGGCTGTGCGAGTGGAAATGATTATTCTTATCGTTATTTGTATCCGATTCATCCATCACCGGGGAGAGGAGGAATGCAAGTACCTTTTATCTGGTGCTATGAATCAAATAGAATAGGATATGTTTTTCTAAAAGGGTTTTAGGGTAAATGGGACAGTTTCTGCCTTTCAAAACAATCCATCTGGGGCCCTTGGCCAAACCTTGGTGTCTTGGGCTGAAGTGAGATGTTTCCGAGGTGGAGGAAGCCCAGCCCACGGGGGTCCCCCATGAGCCTCAGCCTCAGGAGGAAAGCATGTGGAGACAGCAGGTCCCACCGCCGGCAGCACTTCTGGTCTCCATGCTGCTCCCCAGGCTAGTGCCTGCTTAGGCTCAGCCCTGGTCCCCAGAAGTGCCCACGCTGGTGCACAGGGCCTGGAGAGCAGGAGGAAGCCACCCCCATTTCCCAGGGGCAGCCGTGTGGGAGCCAGCATGCCAGATGCCAGGTGGAGCATGGGTCCGCTCCAGAGTAGAAGCAAATCTCAGGATGGAGCTCTGTGTTAGCCCTTCTGAGGTCATCTGGGAGAGGAGCTAGTCTTTAATACCTAAGAGCATGTGTGCGCGCGCACACACATGCACACGCTCCCTTTCTCTCTCTTTTATGCAGAGGCCTGGCCCCTTCCTGGCACAGGCTCTGGAAAGGAGCCAGGCAGGGAAGGGGAGGCCAGCCACCTGGTTGCGGGGGGGCGGTCTTCAGGCCATGCCATCTACTATCAGGGGAGAGTGACACTTTAGCCTTCCCCATGCTCGGTGCCTGGGGAGAGGTTCAAGGGTGAGAGTCAGGTGCAGGCAGGACCATTGTGGATTCTGAGCTCCCTCTGCCCTGGGAGCTCTGTGACCTTGGATGGATGGCTGAAGTCTGCCATGCGGCAATTTTGCATCTGTAAAGTGAGGAAAGAGTGCCTCCCTCCCATTGCTGTGATGCTAAGTGTGATCCACATAATGTTTTCGGCCTGGCAGCAGCCAAGGCTCAGTGGAGGTCAGCGGCGGTGGTGATGGGGGCTGGTCACTGCATGGCTCCAGTGCGTTCCATCATCCAGGAGATGGGCAGATCACCCTCGGTGGGGTTGGGGGGTAGGGGGGTAGCAGCAGTGGACCTGGCCTCCTCCAGCACACACTGATGCTCTCTCTGGGGCCGGGTGTGTGGGGACAGGTGATGGATGACCACAGCGTGATTGGCCGCTCCCTGTTTAAAAAGGAGACCAACATCCAGCTCTTCGTGGGCCTCAAGGTGAACCTGTCCACTGGGGAGCTGGGAGTCATTGACAGCGCCTTCGGCCAGAGTGGCAAGTTCAAGATCCACATCCCTGGTGAGTGCAGTCCCTTCCTTCCACTGGCAGGTGCTGTGTGGGCAGGGAGAGATGGTGAAGACCATGCACAGACAGTGCCTCTTGACTTAGGATGCTCAGTTCGCCTGAGCTGATGCACAGGGCCCAGCCCTCTCAACATCATGGTCTCTGGTCTCAGGCTTGTGGCTAGAGAGCCAGGGCAGGTCCTGGGGGTGGGGGTAGGGGTCTGGTGTAGAGTCAGCCTCTGGTCTGAGCCAGGGTCAAGGTGTGAGTCTGAGCTCCTGCTCCATTGTAAACCATACAGGGGTGACCTTGGATGAGTGACCTGGCTTGTCTGTGAAAGGCAATACTGATCCTGATCCGGGAGGCGCTTTGGAGGGAGAGTTGGTGAGAGAGTCTGCTGGGGCCTGGCATGCTGCCCAATAGCCAGTACGGTTTCCCAGAATATGAGTTGCCACCTACTTTTTTGCCCGGTGGAGAACAATAGGAGCTGAGCCTCTATGCGATCTGACTTGGGGACTTGTCGGTGGTGGGGTCAAAGGTGTGCTTTTGCTCTTGGAAATAGAGCCCTGGGATCCCTTTAGTCCCTCCCTCCCTTCCATCACTACTGCACTCACCCCACACCCATCTTCTGGGGGTCCTGCCGCTCCAGGCAGGCTGCCACGGTTGTGGGAGGGGACAGGTGGGGACACATTCCGTGAATATCTACTGTACATTGCAGAAAAATAAAGCAGGGAGAGGGTGAGAAGCACTGCGTGTGCACCTCTGGACAGGGGCAATCAGGGAAGACCTCTCTGAGGAGATAACAGTTGAATAGGGCCCTGACCAAGGGGAAGGAACACGCCATAGAAGAGGCAACAAGTGCCAAGGCCCTGGGTTAAGAGTGAGTTTGGGTGTGCGTTTGAGGAACGGTTGTTTGGCACGAACTGGAAGGCGTGCGGGATGCCACTTTCCTTCACCAGCATCGTGTTAGGCCACTTCTCAAACACAGCAGAATTGAAGTCTACGGAGAAACTCTGACTTCACATCAGCATGTGGCCGTACTTTGCTTGTCTGCGGGACTCTGGGTTTTAGTCTGTGAGGGTTAGAAAGCCACGGGGAGGTTCAGATCAGGTCAGCAACATGCTGTGGGTGTGTAGCTCCTTGAGTGAAATCTCCAGGTCGGGTCGTGCCCTGGAATGCCGAGTCCTTCCGCAAGCCCAGAGTGTCATGTGTGGCAGTTGCTCTCTTGTGAGGAAGCGTAGCAGGCACCGGAAGCTTGTTTCCCCGCGACACTCAGATCTACTTTGACTGTACCCTGAGGCCTCTGTCAGGGTGGAGTTCAGCTCTGTCAAGATTGGAGATACTCCTTGCGGAAGGCAGAGTGGCCCACCCACAGGCTTCAGGCTCCTGTCCTTTCTTCTCCACTGCTCTGGTCATTACCTCAGCCAGACCAGGGTCCACAGTGCCCTGCTCTGGGTTCCAACGAGCACACACAAGGCATGAGCCCAGTGGGCCAAGGTCCTGGCCTCAGTTCCCAGGGTCCTGGGCCTGTACCTGTGGGGGCTTACTGAGAAGGAGGGGTACAGGACACTGGGAAGGCAGGAGGGGAGCTCCCTGGAGTTGGTGGGGGGCATGCCCCAGAATTTGCATCCCTCCCCCAGCTGGGGGAGCCTGCTGGTCCAGACAAGGGAACAAGAGCACTGTCTGTTGCCTTTTTGGGGGGTGCGTAGGATCATGCTGACATTGCCCTCAGCTCCCCTTCCTTTAGCCCAAGGCAAGCTCAGAGTTGAGGTGTCCCCAGAACAGGCCAGAGTACAAGAGGAGGCTTGTCTGGGGGCCCTGGGTGCTGGGGTAGGAGTGCGGGGAGGGAGACACAGTGCCGCTGCTTCAGTCAACTCAAGTTCACATTCCTTTGTTAGGTCAGTGTTGCCTTTTTAATAGGTCTGCTTCCTGTTTGTGGCTTTTAAGCTTTTTATTAAATATAACTGGTCAGATTCCTTCATCCCACCCACCCACTCCTCACCCCCTCCTGCTTGTCTTTTCCTGCCGATTCCTCCCGTGAAGAATTACTTTTAACCTTTTTGAAGTGCATTAATTGTGAGAGAATCTTCCGTGAACCTGAGACGCCCAGTGCCAGGGGGAGGAGGAAGAGCACTGCTGGCCGCAGGCTGGAAGGGCCAGGCCGAGGCCTGGGGCTTTGGCCCTGCAGGATCTAAGGCTCCCGGAGCAGGAGCAGCTCAGGGGAGCCTTCCCAGCCCACAGACTGTGGGTGGGGCTGGGGTCAAATGTGCCCTCTGGGCCTCAGTGCTAGCCCTATAGGACAGCACAGTGGGCAAGGCAGACTAAAGGTCATCTGGGTGTCCTCCTACCTGCCCTTACCCCCCAGGCCGCGGTTGCTCCCTGGGACCTCTCACTTCCAGGGACATGGTCACATGCCAACAGGGCCAAGCAGGTGTGGAAGAGACCCTGTTGAGCGAGTGGTGGGGACCGTGGTGGCCGGCTACTCAGGTCTCTTGCTGTAGGCCAAGAAATCTAATTTTATCTGATTTTATTTTCACGTAAACTTCCTGATTAAAAATGTAAAATCATCCAAACTAAACGACACATAACTTTGGGCTGGGTTTGGCCCATGCCGACTTGTAACTCATACTTGCATTTCAGGACCAACACTTACTTCCTCAGGTTCACGAGTCAAAGATGAACCATAAAATGGAAATGGCCACGGAGACAAGGGTCCTGACACTAAGCCCATGGCTGCCACCAGAAGATAGTGTCTGAAATCAGAGGGGCTAAAGGAATAGCCCCATCCTGATACCCAAGGAGCTGACCCAGAAAGTCTTGGTGGGGGTGGGGCTCAAGGTTAGGAAGCCCCGCATTTACACAGCTGCTCCCGTCAGGAAAGCGGCCTCTGCTTGTAAGTCCTGGGGGCGCTGGGCGGCCTTGCAAGATGAACTAGGAGCCCATTGCGTGCCTTGCTACAGAGAAAGAGTGGCTGGAGGACTTTGCAGGCAGAGCTGAGGTTCCTCCCTAGGATCCCGCCCAGGGCACAGTGTCTCTGCTTCCCAAGTGCTGGGCGCCACATTGTGGAGCCAGGTCTGGTGGCCTCCATCTTCTGGCCTCCATCCCAAGTGGGCCTGGGGACCAGAGGGGCTGAGCAGCTGGCCCTTCCCTGCCTGCCCGGCCAGCCCCAAGAAAGGGGTCAGGGCTTCAGGGAGCTGGACGCCATGGGGTCCATGTGGGGGTGGAGAACCCTCCCCCAATGTGGGGTGGCTTAGCCTGGGCTGCCATTGCTCACCCTGGCGAGTGCTTTCCTGCAGTTCCCATCCTCCACTCCACACCAGCATCCCAGCCCCACATGCCCCACTCTGCAAGGGAAATGAGCTCCTTGATGACTTCCTGCCAGAGAAGACTCGAGGGCAGGAAGGCACTCGTCCCTCATAACAGCCACGAGCCACTTCTTGCCAACTCTAGGGGAGAAGTGAACATGCGCCTGCAATTTTGTCTTCCAGAACGATGCCTCAGAAACCTAGAGTCACCAAGTAGTTTGATATGTGTACCCTGGTTGGACGTAGCAAGCTTTTTGAGTGACCCATCTCCCATCAGGGGCTCCTAGGCCTGCCAGCTGCGGGGGGCAGATTGGATGTAGTCTGGCCTAGTAGCACAGGTGGGGATGGCCTGCAGTGTCCGTGTCACTGGAAAGCCCTAGGCCCCAAGAACCACTGGTGTGACGTGTGCATCACTGCCTCGAGTCAGGTGACCGCACAAATCCCCGGTGAAACTGACCGAGTCACGGAGCTCCAAACAGACGCACCTTGGAAAAGCCTGAGCTGCGGTTACTGAGAACCACAGCTGCTGGTGGCCACGGCGAGGACCTCGTCCTCTCCCTGGGCCTGTCCTGCCCGCCGCATCCCACACTCCTCGTACCAGTCAAGAAATTGACCTTGCTGTGAGGCAGCCAGGCCCTTAGTCAAGCCCAGGAACAGAGGTCTTGGACCCCACCAGCTGGCACTCAGGATTCTCAGATTTGGTGATCTTTAACACCCTTCCTACTTCTACTAATCACAACTGAACAGACTCTACAGATAGAAGAGGAAAAGAAAAAAAAGAAATGTACGGAGTTGTACTCGTGGTAAGAACCCAGCAGGAGCTTCTGCATACTGCCCTTCAGGAGGAACACCGCTCAGGAGCCATGACAGCTGTCTGAGGGGGGCCCTGTGAAGCCCCAGGAAGCCTGGCACCCATGGCACTGGAGGATCGCCATTTCACAGATGAGGACACTGAGGCCTGGAGGTTAAGCAATGAACTTACCCAGCGTTACATAGCAGGATGAGTCAATGGGATTGAACCCAGATTGCCCCACTGCCGACCACTCTGCCCACGACTCTCCCTAAGCCCTGGCTCCTCACCTGCAAGGCTGGTGGGGAGGTAAGAATGCAGCTGGGTTCCTCAGGCTGTGTGGGAGGAGGGAACTGTTGTAGCCATTCTGCTGGGTGGGGCCTCTAGCAGAGGGTCTGAGAGATGCGACGGGCAGGCTGCCCTGTGGCCCCGTGGCAGAGCAGTTGCATGTCTGGAGAACCATGGCCTGTTTGCCTCCAACTGGTGTTCTGAGGAGGGTCCCTAGGCCATCCGGGCTTCAGCTTCTGCCCCCTGAAACCACTTCCAGGTGTTCACGGCTTTCGGTGTCCCATCCCAGTCCAAACCAAAGGGGATCGTTTTCCATACTGCTTGCACACATGAATAAATGAAGTGTATTCAGGGGAATGGGCTGGACTGGAATGAACAAACAAGTGAACTCAGACCTTTGGGGGCCAAGGAGCCTGGTGCCTGGTGTGCTGTGGGCCTCCCCAGAAACATCTCCGAAGCAGGCAGGTGCTAGCGTCGTCAGACCCCTTCAGCACGGCCATCTCCTTGTGAAATGGCTTTGGGCATTCTAGGTTCTTCAAAACAACTTGAAAGGGAGGGTGCCAGTCCGTCCAGCTCTGCAGACTCCAGTGGATGCTCAGGGCTGGGGAGGCAGAGACCATCTCCCCTATGAGAGAGACAAAGGCACAGACCAACAGTTTGTAGTCAGCATGGTGGGTGTCCGTAGGGGCACGGGGCCAGGAACAGGGTTGGGAGAATGGCCGTCCCAAGAGAGAGAAAGGGCAGACTTCCCAGAGGAGTTGCTGTCCAAGCAGGGATTGGGAGGAAAGAGGAGAAGGAGGTGTGTGGAAAGAGCTGGAATCAGATATGTATTCTCTGGAATCCTGTGGCCAGTGGGAGAAGCCATCCATGGGTGGGGAGGGCAGGCCCCAGCCCTGGCTGCCTGCTCTGGGCTCCATTTTCTATGCCTCTACTATGGCTGTGGGAATGCTCCCCTCACCTCCGAGGGCCTCATTCCTCCCTCCCTGCCCGGACCACTCTGCAGGCCCGAAGGTACACCTGATTCCAGACCCCACTTCGTGCCCCTCTCTGGCACTGCCCAGGGTACTCGTGCAGGAGGAGGCCAGGGCCGAAAGGACAGATCCTCTCCATTTAACCTGGCTCTAACCCCATTCTGCGGATGGGGAAACTGAGGCCCCTTGCTCACAGCAACACAACTAGAAAGAGCCCTGAGTCACTGCCTGCCTCTTCAGTCCCCGGGGAGACTCACAGTGGCTACCAGGAACCAGGGGTGCAGAGGCCCTACCGGCTCTTTTCTCAGAAGCTCCTCCCCAGCACTCCGTTCAGGCAGACCGCCCTAGCGCCCGTGTGCTGAAACAGCCTCCCCTTTGTGTCCCCAGGCTCCGGGGACAGCCCCGCACCTCTGTTCGTCTGTCTCTCATCAGCTGTTTATCAGGCTCTTCAGGTGCCCAGCCCACTCCACGTCCCGGAATGTGGCAGAGGGCAAGGAGGTTCTGAGCACTGGCTGGGGAGGGAGAGTCATGAGGTACTCCATCTCGGCCTGGGCACCCCACGGGGCAGCACCACATCTTCCTCCACACAGACTCTCAGCATCCAGCTCCGCCCAAGAGGGTGGGTGGACCAGGCCAGGGCTGGAAGGGTCCCTTGGTACAGCACAGGGCCTGGCCTGCAGAGACAGGCAGCCCCTGGGGGGGGAAGGGGCAGGCCATCCCTACCTAGAGCTTCAGCTCCCGGTGCCAACACCACGAGTGATTCTGATTTCCAAACAGGCAGTGGGGATTAGATCACTAAACTCGGCCTGCAGTATCTGGCCAGTGACAGGGGCTTTGTGAATGGTAGCTGGGGTTGTGTGTTGCTTTCACCCACCAGGCACCTGCCCTTACCTGGGTTCCCACATGCCCACCGAGGGGTCCCTGACCCCACAGCAGAACAGGGAGAGTTACCATCTTTCAAGCTGAGATTGGCTCGACTGCCAGGACCCCTCCCATTTATTGACCCTGGAATGCACTTTGCATTTGGTCAAAAGCAAGGATTATACATTTCCCTTCCGATTGAATGCAGAATCCCAGGTGTCCCCCTTGGCCTGATCAGGTGATTGGTGAAACACTAGACACATGGCTTCTAAGAGCTGTCTAGGGTGTTGTCTGAAGCTGGATGGGCCAGCAGCCAGAGGGAGTGGGGCTGCCTGGGGATGCTGTAGCCTGAGGACCCGCAGCAGGGATAGTAGCCATCCAGGCAGACGGCGGGTAGGCTGCACGGTGGGGAAGATGCCGGCAGTGGCACAGACAGTGGCTGGTCTGGAGCCTGTCACTCTGCACCGGGAAGCGCCCCACGTCGATAGACTGCCCCATCCTCTGCTGGCTGCTGAGCCCAGGGAGGCAGGCCCGGCTGCACCTGCATTTTACGAAGGAGGGACCCAGACCAGTATGGAGCCCACGCGGCTTGCCTGAGGTCGGATGGCAGGAGGAGGAGGCCTGGGGCCGAGTGCACCAGTGGCCAGAGCACACACTGAGCCACAGCACACCTCACCAGCCAAGCTAGAGATGGCTGGCCAGGCGGGATGCGCAGTCACCTGGCATGAGTGCACACCTCCTCTGTCTGGTTCTTTACTCTTACCTTCTCTGCCCCAGCAGCAGTTCTGGGCTCTGGGCACACAGGCTCCGAGAAGACACGGACCTGCTCTGGGAGCTCACAGTTGATCGTTCATCTATTCAGCGATGAGTGTTTGAGTCCCTCTTATGTGTCATCCCTGTGCCAGGCTCTCGAAGGACCCCAGTGAGCAAAAAGCCCGCGTGACCCCTTTCTCATGAGGTCTGCGGTGTGGTTAGGTGTGGGAGCCTTATGGGCTGCTATCCTAAATACCACAGGCTGGGCGGCTTAAATTAAGAACACTGAGTGTCTCGGTTCTCGAGGCTAGAAGTCTGGGATCAAGGTGTTGGAGGGGCTGATTTCTTCAGCGGCTCTGCGTCTTGGCTCGCTGATGGCGGTCTTCTCCCTGTCTCTTCACCTGGCTGCATATCTCTATCCTAATTCCCTTTTCTCATAAGGACACTGATCAGATTGGATTAGGACATACCCTTATGACCTCATTTTACCTTAATCACCCCTTTAAAGCCCCTGTCTCCAAATACAGTCAAATCCTGAGGTGCATGGGGTTAGGACCTCAAGGTGTGATTCTGGGGGACATAATGCAGCCCATTACATTTGGGAGACGAATGGGTCTCCCAAACATTTGTAATTTGGCAGCCGTCCCCAAGCTGTGCAAGGAAGGGGTATGGTGCTGGGAAAGCATAGAGCAACACTGATGAAGTCTGGGGTCACGAAGGCTTCCTGTGGTGGTCGTACGGTATGGGGCCCCAGAGGGTGAGTGGGAGCCCTTTGAGCTGTGTGGGGCAGTATCCCCAGCAAGGAGGGGCCCAAGTGGAGCTCTGAGGCAGAAGATATCAGCATCTTCAAGGATAACTGGGCCCAGGAAACTGGCAAGGGATGGGAGGTGGGGGCATGGGCAGGCAGGGGCCACCACGTGGGGTCTGGCAAACCCCACAAGGCTGTTCATCTCTACCCTAAGGCAGAGAGGAGTTGTTAGAGGGCCCATGGTGGGATGTAATGTCAGATTTCCATTGCCAGAGATCCCTTGATGCGGCATATGAAAGGTCATCTTCCTGCCAACCCTAGGAAGGAGTACCCCCATGTCACAGCTGAGGCTCGAAGAGCCATGCCCCACCCCACTCCACTCCCACCCACACACATGCTCTTCCCAGGCCCCAGGCTGCATGCACAAATGTGTGTTAGAAGCCTGGACAGCAGGCAAGCAGAAGGGACCCTGCGGTGATGCTGAGGCTTGCCTGTCCTAGGCAGATGCAAAGGGGCATGGGGCCGTGGGGGGTCTGCCCCCGAAGGGCATGAGCAAGCTGAGCAGATGCAGGGAGATGGCATCAGAGATATGGCCAGGCACCATGGGAGGAGGAATTCGGGTCTACGGGAAGCCACCAGAGGCGGGTCTCAAGTGAAAGTCTGACTTGATTCGATTTGCATGTTTAAGTGATGCCTCTGGCTACCCTCAAGAGAATAGTTCAAGGAGGGCCACGGGGAAAGCAGCGAGGCAGAAGTCTGTAGCGGTACACAGTGATGGTAAGGCCTGTGTCACATGCATGGGAATCCAGAAAGGCTTCCCAGAGGAGGAGATACTGGAGCAGAAGGTAGACCCCATCAGTGGACTTCCCCAGGCCAACCACAAGGAAAGGGGAAGGCGGTGCTCAGAAGCCTGAGTGTTCAGGTGCCTTTGAGGATTGTAGCAGGAAGGGCCACAAGCCAGCGCCACCGAGGGCCTCATAGGCCAGCCCTGGCTTGTGGAGTGAGCCCTGCTGTGCTCACTCCAAGCCATTCCTGCCTCCCCTAGAGAGGAACCTTGGGACCATACAGGGTCCCCACTAAGTGCCTCACCTGCAGGCTTGACTCCACAGCTCTTGGCATGCCCCCCCACCTCAACTCAGGATGTCACAGAGGTGTTCTCACCACATCCAGAAGGATGGGCACAGGTCTGCATGCAGCAGAAAGGTAGCTCTCCAGCCCCGCTGCCCAGGCATTCCTGCTGGCCTTGAGTGTAGGCACAGGCATGTACCTGGACCCCCAGCGTGCATTCTTACCCCGCAAGACAGAGCCCTGACCTCTTCCCACGGGCCCAGCTCACAGACATTGCAAGACGGTGGCGCCCCAGGCCAGTCCTCAGCCCTGAGTCCAGGAGCTGGGACCAGCTGCTTGCTTATGTCCCTGCTGAACGATATGGAAAGAGAGGCAAAGCCTTGGAAACGAGGCCCCAAGACAAGCTCAGCAGCAGGGCTGGAACTGTGCCCGTCACCTGCCCAGCCATACCCCTGGCTCTATCAGGCACTCAACAAAGCCAGTGTGACGGGAAGACTCCCTTGTCCAGCGCCTCACCCGGTCAGGAAGGCAGGCGGCCCAGCACCGGCTGCTCTCCCACGGGCCCACCCTGCTGGAGCTGGCTGGCACTTCAGGTGAGCTCTGGAAACAGGGGAGTTAGAGCTGGGCCTCCAGTGGCCTGCATCTGTGGGCCTGGTGGCCCCTCATCACTCTATTAGCTGGGAGAGTGGGGCCTCCAGGACTGGCCTCGGCTCAGGTTTCATGCAATTTAAAGTGTGTGCGTAGGGCCTTGCTGCCCTTGGGCCGGGCCAGGACAGTGCCACCACTCAGCCCAGCCCCTGCTCCCATCTCCAGCTATAGCGGGTTATGGCAGATGGTGCCAGAAGTGCCTCCTGTATGAATGAGAATTGATGAAGTTTTCCACCTTGTGTTTTTAAGAAAGAAGCGTTTAAGCATCAGCCATCCATGTTCTAGATACAGGAGCCCCGGAGGGGAAGTTATTTGGGGCAGCCACTGTTTGCCCTGGATGAATGCGGCTCTAGTGATCCAATCTTGGGGTGCCATGAGACTTAGGCCAGTGTACAGAGATGCCCGGATCTGCCTGCCATTGCTGGCACCCAGGCCTGGAAACGCAGGCCCTTCCAGGTGGGGGCTGTGAGGCTGACACTGCCCCATCGCAGGGACGGACACCACTCGACTCCATGTCAATGTTGCTGGACTGCAGCACAGCCACAGAGTGATCAGATCTTCCCAGATTCCCAGAGTTTGCAAGAGAGACTGAGGATCTGGGTTTTACATGGGGCCATCATTTCTAGCCTCTGTTGGGGCCAGGTCCCTGATGTGCTGCCTCTCCTTCCTCCCGCAGCCCCCACCCCTTTCCCTGAAGGGTCCAGTGAGCTCAGAGGAGCTAGATGACCCGCCCAGCAGACCCTGGAGTCCCCAGACAGAAGTGGGCATGTCTCATGGTCACCGTTCCGTGCAGAGGCATCTGGAAACCCAGCAAAGAGAAAAAGCGAAAACTCGTCTTGGTGCCAAAGGGAGGGGCCCTGAGAAGGTCTGAGGTTGTGGGTATTGTTGCGTTCCCATAAATAGGCCCTCGCACAATAGGCCATTAGTTGTGTGTTCCCTCTGGGGTTTGAAATGAAACTGGTTTTCTTTTCCTTTAAAATGTGCTCTCCCCACCCACCCACCCGGTGGCAACTGTAGACTCTGGCACAGATTCCTGGGCAACCTCAGTGACCTGTCCTTGGGGCTTCATCAGTGTACTCAGCTGCTGCCTCCAGAGCGACCCCTGCCAGGTCCAGATTGGCTTTTGCTGAAAGATGCTGGCAGGGCTCAGGCTGGTGTGCGCTTGGCATTTCCTGCCCCCTCTAGGAGGCGGGAGCAGGGGACCTTCAAAGAGCAAGAGCTCTGGAGATGGCCAGACCTGAGTTGGAACCCTGGCTAGAATATTACTGACCTTTCGGGGCCTCGGTGTCTTCATCTGTAAGGTGGGTTATTTTGAGGGTTTCCCTACCCAACCTTTCAAATACTTCTAAGTGTATGGAGAAGTTGGAAGAATAGTTCGTTGAATACGCATACTCCCTTGGATTTCACGCTTGTTGACGTGTTATCAACTTGGTTTTCTGTGTGTGTACTGAACCATTGGAATATTAGCCGTGGAACGCCTATGGCACCGGCGTACGTCAGCGCGTGCCCCCGGGAACAAAGGCATCCTAGACAACCACAGTATGATTCCCTCTCGAGAAACTCAAAGTCTGTCTAAGACACAGCCCACTTCCAGATTCCCCCAGTTGTCCCAATAATATCTTTTAAAACTTTTCCCTGCCAGAGGATCCTGGGGAGGCTCCCACCCTGCATTTGGTTGTCGTATCTCCTAGGGCTTTTCAGAGAGTCCAGCTGACCTGTCGGCCACGTGCGCTTTGGGTCAGTCTGGTATTTTTCTTCATGACTAGGTTCAGGTGGTGTGTTTTGGGAAGGAACCCTACAGAGGCGCTCTCCTGTTCTTCTTAGTGCATCCCCTGGGACGCAGGTGACGTCAGCCATCATGGGGGACAGACCTGTGATGGCTGGTGACAGTGGTTGTTAGCAGGAGCAAGGAAGAGACAGAGACAGCCCACAGCCCAGAGATAGCTGGTGTGAAGGGGGCTCAGAGCTACACAGCTGCTGAGCTGTGTCCTGCATGGAGGAAGGGCACTAGGAAGTCCCTGGAAGTCAGGGTTAAGGTCCTGGTCTGGCAGCAGTGAGGCTGGCTCTGTGGGGCCCAATGCAGGAGTGTCCTGCCCCTTTCCCACAGCCCTGTGCAGGCTAAGCCAGGGCCTGTGTGGGGAGGAGCTGCTGTTTCCCAACGCCCATATAGTCCTCTGTCTTTGTCTATCTGTCTCTGTCTGTCTCTCTGTCTCCCTCCCACCTTTGCTCCAGCCGTGGCCCTCTCCTGTGACTAGCAGCAGCCCTGGACACAGGGAACTGGTTTCTGCCCCTCCCTAGGAGGGCACTATGGCAGAGGTGACCACCACCAAGAAGCGTGACAGGGGCCCTACCTGCCATGGGGAAGGCAGGATGGGGTGACCACTCCTTTCCAGAGTGGGCTGGGAGTTTCCACAGATACAGTGAATCTTGAGCTGGCTTGATGGTGCAGGAATCTTCCCAGGTAGAGAAAAGGAGGAAAGGCATTCAGGACACAGGGAACAGAGTACGCTAATGCCCAGAGGCTAGAAGGAGTATGGCATACTCACTTCTTCTAATGTGTGGGACGTTGTTCTAAGTGCATTATATGTTACTCATTCATTTAGTTTGGTGTGTTTAAAATGGTGATTTTGGAATGGTTTTTTAAAGCAGTGGATTTTTTTTCCCTCAAAGTCTTGCACGTCGCCAACCACAGTTGAGCCCCTGGAGATCCCTTCTTGCTCCTCACTTTCAGTCCCCAGACCTGAGGCCCAGAAGCCTATGCTTGGCATCTGGCCTTTGTCAGGGCAGGCCTCCTCGGTGTCAGCACTGCAGACATTTGGGGCTGGGTTGTTCCCTGTAGTGGGGGCTGGCCTGTACGTGTAGGATGTTCAGTGGCATCCCTGACCTCTGCTCACTGGGGGCCACTAGCACACCATGCTACCCCGCCCCGCGTGTCTCCTGCAGGGCAGAATCACCCTCCACCCCCTTTAAGAACCACTGATCTAAATAGATGGTAGAAGCCACAGCAGCTGGTATACAGGCAGGGACCTGGGAAAGCTCTCCCAGGCAGCTGGTTGGACAGTGAGAGACAGAAGACCCCAAGCCTGGGGCAGTGAGGATCCGGAGAACAGGGCAGGGCGCAGGGCAGACAGGCTGCGGTGACTCTGCACCTGCTGGGTTCAGAGTAAGGATGAGTGAGCAGGGGGCATCCCAAACAGACTCCACCTAGGCCTCCCACAGGAGAGGCTTTCTCTAGCCTGACATGTGCCAGGAGTACAGCACCTTTACCTGGATTCTTACAAGTTGAGTGTTTAGCACTCTCTAAAACTCCAATTTTTTACTAGTTTGTGAGGTTTGCAGGAAATTTGTATTTTTCCGTACGAATTTATGCTGCCTAAGTAAAATCATCAGAGTCAACAGATTATTTACTGTCATGTTTCAGGCAGTGCTCAGGGGAACTTTTGTGACTGGCTAATAAGTACTATCACCCCCAGAAAGCCTTAATATAACAAAGAACCAGAAGTCTTAAATACCCAAAAGAAAGTCCCAGAAATCAGAAGCCAGCTCCACATCCTATCATAGAACAATCTTGGCTCAGGCAGTTCTGCCCGATCTCATGTCTTAATCCCCAGTGCCCTGGACTGCCGTGACAGCTGGTCATGTGCCCCAAACCTTGAGACCTTGAAGGACTCCTGAGTGACAGGAACCTCCCTGTGCACCAGTGCTCCCGTATTCCGAATCTGCCACCTTAACCGAAACACTTCATACATATTCAGAGCGCCTTGGTAATCATTGTTATTAACGAAGGGGTGCGGCTGGCCTTCCCAGCCAAATGCTAGAGCACTGAAAAGCCTGCGACCAGAGGGCCAGGCATAGCGCAGACCGGTACAGCCTCGGCCCTTGCTGTGTGCCAGACTGTAAGGTCCTCGATGCTTTCCGTAAACTGTGCAATTGTGGTTTTTGCAACAGTCCTTGGAGTTGGGAACTACTCATAGGTTAAATTGCTTGCCCTGGGTCTTACACTTAGATGACCCTCTGACTTCGGGGGCCATACTCGGCACAGCCCTCCTGGGAGAGACTGCAGTCAGGACAGAAGGGAGCCAGCCCGGCTCACGCTTCTGTAAGTGATCCACACGGACTCTCAGCAGTGTGCCTGTGAGGTCCGCGCTCACCCAGGGCTTGCTGCCACTGCTGTGACTGCTACTCCAGCAAATGCTGAGCTTTCCCCGGGCTCCTTCCACTCAGCAGGTGTGCCTGGGGAGGGCAGGGAGAAGAGCAACCACGACACTGGTCACCGCACCAGTATGGGCCATTGCCATCCCAAGGCTGGGAATTTGGTCGCCACTGTCTTGCTTGGTCTCTGTGGTATAGGTGTCTCCATGAGGCCCTGCAAGGTCACAGAGCTGGGCACCGGAAGGGTAGCTAGATCTGGACCCCACATTGTCTGACCGCAAAGCCCAGTCTTGATGCTCAGAGAGAACTGGGAGACAGCAAGGTGTAGAGCCAGGCCAGCCAGAGCACGGACAGAACCTGGCACCCAAGTTGCTTTTCATTTGGGGCTCATCTCGCTTTTGCCCTCATTCTTCCCTGGGGCCCTCTCTCCAGGCCACACAACCACTTGAGTCCAATGCACTTGGTGAGCTGTAGGTGGCCATTGGCTTACTTAGGCAGCTTCTGTCCTCATGGGTGGCTCACACAGGGCCCAGCCCTGGGCCAGAGGGGGCCGCTGCTGCCTGCTAGTGACTCAGGGACTTGCGGCTGCTAGCTGAGGCTCCTGTGGCCTCATGTTTGTTTAATTATGGCTCAAAGGTTGAAGTCACTGCCGGCCCATCTCCAGAAAGTTCTTCTGGCAGAAGCTGGGTCTCTTCCAGATGGGAGCAACCAGAAAGACCCAGATGCCATGTGTTAATCCTAATCACTCGTTTATGAAAGTTGCGTGGTCTCAGAGAGAAAGCTTAAGAATCTGGAGGAAAAAAAAATGCCACCTAAAGTCTGCTCACCCAGTGGCATCCCAGGAGACTCCTGGTTACCTCTCCATCTAGGACTTCTTCAGGTGTCATTTGGTGTGGGCAGAAAGAGCCCAGGGTCAAGAATGAGAGTTTAAGCACCACCTGTAGAGACCTCGGAGTCGCTCCTCTGCCTCCCTGGGCTTGTGTCTCCTCTGTGGAGGAGGGCCACTGAGAGCACAGCATAGAGCCGTGTGTGTCAAGAACCGGCTCAGAGTTTGCTGTGGAAGAGAGATCCAGTCAGGGCTAGTGCTGCTGCTTGTGGTACCGCACGGCTCAGGCGGCTTGTGGTGGTCTTCCCTTGGGGCCATCTGTCGTAAGAAGCCCTTCATGTCGGTGCATAAGCCACCCTAGGCCTCACTCCTGAAGGCTGTGTGCTGCTGTGCTGTGTAACTGGCCCACAGTTACTTCCCCCTCTCCCTCCTGTTAGGACCTACGTGTTCTTTGATTTCTCCCATTGTAGCTAACATCTGGAGTCATCTTTGAACTTTCGCATTTTCAGGCACTGGGCTTCAAATTTAGGCCATTCTGTCTGTGGACACTTCCTCCCTCTCCCCTAGATTAGTTTGCATGAGCAGATGAGGGGCGACTCAGGGAGATCCCATCACAGTGCCTGGCGGGAGTAGGGGCCCAGTATAGACAAGGCAAACAGGGGCGTGACGGAAGTCGGCCAAAATATGCAAGTTCCTTTGGTGTTTCTGATTTAGTATAAGAATTTTTAAATGCATGCATGGAAAACACTTAAATATAGTTATTACTGTGTGCCATGCATGTTCTATGTTTTGCTTATAACAATGTCATTTAATCTTCACCACAAATCTGAAGGGAGATCCTATGATAAAATTAACAGTTACTTAAGTTTTAATTTTACCAGCGAGGAACAGAAGCTCACAGAGGTGCAGGAACGTGCCCAAAATCACACAGCCATGGAATTCCAACACCGGGATTGGAATCCAGGCTGTCCGGCTCCAGGGCTTTTGCTCTTCCCTCTCTACTCTCCACCTCTGACAGTTCCCCCTCTCATCCACCCACTCCATATGGCCTGATTTCAGGGCCCAGGTGAATTCCAGAAGTTTCAGTTTTGGCTTGACCCCTCTGGGGCAGCTAAAGGAATGCCCTGGGTCTCAGTTTTTCTATATAAAAATGGGGAGCGTTCCCCACCTTCAGGGTTGTAATGGGTAAGTTGAGAAAATGTGTATGACGTGCCTGGATCCCGTTAAAGGCCAGTGAATCTGAGTTTCATTTCCTCTGCACAGGGGCAAAGAGACAGTCCCTTGGGGAGTCAAGCATAGAATACGATCTTTAGTATTTGTGTTCAGTGAAGTTTAGTATTTGTGATTCCCAGGAGATTAGTAAATGTACTAACTCTTCAGACAACATCTTCTGGCATCTGGCTGTTGGATGAGTGCTCACTTCTGTGGCTTCCGTCACCGCTGCTCACTGGCCCCCGACCTGTAGTCCCCTGACTTGTCATGGGAGTACATCAGGCACTGGCACATGGAAAGCGGCTGTGCCCGCAGAGTCCAGGCTCTTCGCATGGCATTTGCTTCTCCCCGCTCTGCCTCCTGCCAGCTTCCTCCTCCGCTCCTGCCCTGTCTTGGCCATAGGCTGCCCTCCAGCCTTTCATTGGACCTGCAGTGGCTGTCCCTCATTCTGCTGTCTGCGCAGGGTCCCCTGGGCTCAGCTCAGATGCCACTTCCAGTCCTCCATCCCTGCCATCCTCCTGCAGTGCCACAGTCCCCTCACCTCACAGACAGCTCTGGATCCTAGCTGTGTCCACCCCCGGCGCCCTGCTGTACAGGGAGCAGGTCAAGGGGGAGGTCTTTATCTTGCCTGTCTTTGTCCGTGGGGCGAGTGAGCAGGCTCGTGGTACTCCAGGCAGTCACCTGGACGGAACTGAGAAATGGACTGGCTGAAGTCTCCGTTGCAGGTAACAGGACCTTAATTCATTGACCCACGTGCCTGAAAAAGTCCAGTGGTGGTGCCGTGCCCCAGGCATGGCTTAGCTCCCCGGGCTCAGCCCTGCGCTCCCTCAGATGGCTGCCCCCAGGTAGGTTCTCCCATGGGTGCTCTTCCCAGCTGCAAGGCTAGTGGGGAGAGAGACAGATTCTCTTCCTGGTAGTCCCACCAAAGTAGAGCCCCATGGCCATCCCCAAACCAGCACCCTGGCTGGAGGCCTGCACACGCCCACTGGCCAGCCTGCGTCATGGCCCCTCCTGGTCTCAGGGTGGCCCCGGCTTCCCCAAGGAAGACCAGGGGCTGCTGCAAAAAGCAGCAGAAACAAGTATTGGCTGCGGGCGGGTGTGCCAGGTGACAGTGCCAGGCTGTCCTCGTGCTGGAGCAGCCTTCCCTCGCCCCTGACCTCTGCTCAGCCTCGGGAGAGTGAAAGGTACCCTTCACAGGGCCCTTTTAGCTTTCCCTGGGCCCCTGGGCTGCTGTGGCCTCTTGCCTGTCTTCCTGGGTGCCTCCCCCAGGCTGAGGGCCCCAGCTGAGTCCCTGTGTCCCCAGTGCCCCGTCCAGGAAGCTCCAACTAAGCTCTGTTTTGTCACGTCCATGCACAGTGGGCTTTGAAAGAACCATGTCCCCTCAGCTTTTGCAAACCTTCCCTCTTCCTATCGCAGTGACCGGCCCGATTGCAAGGATAATGTCCTTTATTCTCATCAGCCCTGGCACGCTGACTTGTGAGGTGGAGAAGCCATGAGGCTATCACAGTCTGTCAGTTTGCCTAATCTTAGGGTTTCAGAAGTCTTCAGCAGACCAGGCAATATTTGTGACTCTTGAGAAACAGGACAGAATTTCCCCCTTAGAACCCATAGTGGGTATAGGAGATTGTTCTGGCCCTAGACCACCCTGCAGGCCTCCTCCTGTCCCAGCAGAGACACGCCCTCCCACACACAGTGTTTCCAAATGAGATGTTTTAGGTGGTTTGAAACAAAATCACGGCCTATTTTTTTTTTTTAAACTTAAAAGTTATAGTGCTATTCATCAAGGGAAGTCATGTTTAAAGAAAATTAAAAAGAAGGGAAACAGGTCTCCCATAGTCCCATCATTAATATTTTCACTTGGTTTCCTCTGCCTTTACTCTGCAAAGGCTGCTTTTTATGTAGTCGAGATGATACAGTGTCTACAATTTTGTATTCCTGTTCTTTCCAATCAATACTCTTATGCAAGCTTTATTCCTTGTTGTTGTGTTTTACTCTGTAATCTGCAGGGGGTTGAGCAGTGCATTGGCCAAGAGCCTGGGTCCTGGCCTCAGACCAAAGCTTGGGCCACAATCCAGCACCTTCACTTACCACGTCTGTAACCTCAGGGAAGTGACTGGACATCTCCGGGCGTTGGTTCCCTCCTCCAGAGACTCGGGATAGCAGGTGTGCCCAGTGTGGGATGCACCAGGATCTAAGTGCACAGTAAAACGTACAAGCATATATCATGCTCAGTGCCACCTCCCCGCCCTGAGCAGGACCTCAGGTTACCCACACATCTGTCACACATTTGGGTGTTGACAGCTGCTTGACCATAAGCATTGCTGGCCACACCTTTGTAAATCTGTCTTTAAATATAGGGTGTTTCTCTTAAGATGGATTCTCAGAAGTTCTGATTTTAAAAAGAAAATACTGTCCGTAAACCTTTAAAATGTTCTGGAAAGTTCCTGGCAGAGTGATTTTCAAAAATCACTTTGATTTCAAATTCAAATTTTGAATTTTCAAAAGTGGCCCAGAGTGATTTTCAAAAGTGGTCATGTTATACTCCTGTCGGCCCCGTGTGAAGGCGTCCCCTCTGTTCTTCACCACCTGCGCCAGCACAGCCTGCCCCGCAGGTTATTTATCCTTGCTATTTTAACACATGGAAAATGGCATCTCAGTGTTTTCATTTACATTTCTTTGGTAACTATTTTGCCGTATCTAAGTTTCTTTAAAGAGATCTAGAAAAGAAGGTAGAGGAGAAGCAGGTGCAATTTACAGCCTGGCGTGCTTACTAAGATCTGCCAGAGTTCTCTACTTTAGCCTCCTACCCTGGGGTCTGAGTACCTCTTAGATTCTGACCTTCAGATCCCCAGAGTGTTGACTCTGTCCCTGCAGGGGTCTGTACAACCATCTGCCCGACAGACAGCCCTTCTTCCACCACGGCACCCACATCTCTGGTCCAGAGGTCTCTCTCACCCAAGGCAAATCCTTGGGTGCCAGGTGCTGAGTCCTGAACCCAGAGCTCAGGCTCTCTTCTCAGCTGCTCAGCGCCCAGGAAGGCCAGCTGCGTCATGGACAGGCGGCTTCATTACCCTTCTGGCCAGGGCCCTGAAGGAGATCAGTCTGAGACAGTGCAGGAGGCAGCCAAGGACTTGGGGCTGGCGGCTTCCCTGAGCCCTTCAAGGATGAATCACCCTTTGCTAGACTCTGGGACCACCTGTGAACCCCCTGAGGGCAGGGTCTGTGTTAGATCTCTGCATCTGTACATCCCAGAGTCCTGCACCACCTGAGGAAAGCAGGCAGGCTGGCATACCCAGCCAGCTGGGAGGCACAGAGGTAGGCAAGGGGGCTTGGTGTGAGGCTGGAAGGGGGTGGGATGCCTGGGGCTCACTGCCAGGCACTAGAAAGTCACTGAGGTTGTTGGGCAAGGATGATGGTGGTTGCTGCTCCTCCAAGGGGGCTAGCAGACTTCCAATGGGAGCCCCGAGAGTGCACAGCAAGCATGGCAAAGCAGGCACAGGGCAAGAGGTTCAGGCAGCCCCCTGTATCCCGAGCTTCATCCAGGCCAGCTGCTGGTCCAAATGATAGCTGACTCCCCCATAGACTGGACTGACCCCAGCTCTCCCCACTTCAGCCCCACGGAGGGGGGGCCCAAGGCCAACTTCATCAGGGCAGCTGTGGACAGCCCCCAGTGACCCTGAGGGGAGGGTGGGCTCTGCCCCAGTCTCAGGCACTCCACCAGGTCGTGCTTCACACAGCAGGCCTACCGGCTAGGGACACTCTGGAAAGCAATGGGCTGAGAGAAGAGAGACTTGAGGAGAGGTGAGGGGTGAGAGCGGAGGCTTCAGAAACTCCCTATAAAAATGAAAACAAGCCATCCATCTTCCTCACTGGCGTCTTAGCCCGACGGTGGCCTTTGTGGATCTTGCCCCATGACTGTGGGGAAGCTGAAACCCAAGCCCTGCAGCAAGCTAGCTGCTGCCAGCCCCCCACTTTCTAAGCGGGACCGCCCCTGACGAGGGCCAGCCTCTCCTGGAAGCCATCCTGACGGAGGAGCACCTTTTACCAAGAGTAGAGAGCACTTTGGGGTGTCTTTTTTCCCCCCAAACCAGTGACCAACCTTCTCCCCCTTTGGCCATTGAAGCATTTCAAAGCAATTGTAAAAATTATATGAACCCCATCGAAGAACTGTTACAACAATGTTTATACCCAGTGTTTGAAACAAAGACAATGATATTATAAATAATTGTAGATGATGAAGATAGGCAAGGAAAAATAACATCATGAAAAGAATTTTACAAGACGGACCGTTCACAAAGATGGATGGAGTAACACAATACGTTAAAAATATCTGCAATTAACATAAACACAGCGTAGTGGACAGGAACCATCTGCTGGCCAGCCTTGCCCTGGGCATGGTCCCATGTCCTCCCCATGGGGTGCTACCCGGGGCTTCTCACTGTGGCCACAGTAAGAATGGGGCTCCCAGGAAGAGGTCCCTCTGGGTTACGTGCCCCGGCCGCACACAGAGGCCCGTGGCTGGGGACCCATTTAGAAGGGTGTTCACGAACAAAAGGGAAACTGAGGACTGAGACAGTCTCTTGGGGTCCTAGAGCTTCCTCCAGGAACCCTGCCCTGACCGCAGGTGAGGTGGAGCGTCGCCAGCTGTTCCCAGGGCACCCACGGCTGCAACACTGCCCCGTTTCCCCAGGATGAGAACAGGTCTCGTGGCCACTGGCGCTCCTCGGGCCCGGTGTGTAGGGAGCCAGGGGGGAATGGCACGTGCGGCAGCCAGTGCCAAACACTCGGCTTGACTCGCTCACAGTCGCTTCACACCGCTCACCTATGCCCGGTCGGTTCTGGGGACAGCTCTGAGGCTGGCCTCACTCTACCCAGTGGACACATGAAGAAGGTGAGGTCCGAGGAGCAAGTGGCTGGGCAGGGGTGGCCCAGAGCACAGCCCGGGACCTCATAGCTCACATCCCTGAGTCTTTCCTCCTTTTCATCAGTATTCGATTTTCTTTAAAAGAAAAAAAAAAATTGTAACCCTGAAAAGCTTGGGCCATACGGAATAAAATGGAGAGCCCTGAAACCAGCAAGATCAAACAGATGTGAGTGTCTATCCCATGCTTCAAATCTCTCACAGTCCCCCCCCTCTTTAAGAACTAGAACAGTTCCGGGGCGCCTGGGTGGCTCAGTGGGTTAAGCCACTGCCTTCGGCTCAGGTCATGATCTCAAGGTCCTGGGATCGAGCCCCGCATCGGGCTCTCTGCTTGGCAGGGAGCCTGCTTCCTCCTCTCTCTCTGCCTGCCTCTCTGCCTGCTTGTGATCTCTCTCTGTCAAATAAATAAATAAAATCTTTAAAAAAAAAAAAAAAAAAAGAACTAGAACAGTTCCACTAAAGCGAAAGCCTTCACACCCCCCTCAGATGGGGACCTCATGCCCACATGCATCTTCGTGGTCTGCCTCCACATGATTGCGTCCAAACAGCGTCCACGGTTTCTGGGTGTTTAAAGTTCTCACCTGCGTGGTCTCGCACTGAACCGAGCGTTGACAGAGTCCGCAGTTCTCGGGGACTTGTCCGACTGCTCTGTGTTATCCCGCAGTCGGAATGCATGGCAGGGGGTGCACCTGTCACCCGTCTGGGAGAGATGGGCCATTTCCATCTTCCCCACTGCTGAGTAGCATCAGAGCTTATCTGTAGGGAGGCCCAGGGAAGTGCGGTTGTCTGGTCCTGGAACACATGCGGCCTGCCGGCCTCCCCTCTGCCCTCACTCCACCAGCCCTTGCCCTACCCCGCTTGCCACTTCTTGCCACTGAAGGAGGCAGTCACTGGGTTCTTGGAGCAGCTTTCTCCCCACACGGTCAGTTGGCCTAGTTTCTTGGAAGCCCACGGTTGGCCCTAAATATCAGGCTTTTGTGGGAATCCCTCCAGCCCCCGCAGGAGAGCAGAACTGGGAGCTCTCATCAGCTCTTAGAGGTGAAGGGAAACCTGGGCATGCAGTTGGAGATTGGGCCCCTGGTTTGCTCCATCTGATTTCAGCCAAAGGCCATTTCCCATCTGTAACTTGAGGTCAGATCTCTGTGGGTTCCTAAGCCTTCTGGGTGGCCGCTTTGTAGAGCTGGAACCCATCGCATTACCTAAAGGAAGGGAAGTGTGTGCCAATGAGGTGAGCTGGGGTCTGGAAGCACCTGTCTGAGCCAGGCCTGTAGCTGGCCCTCCATGAGCACTCATCTTCATTGCTGTTGGGAAGGGCATTACTGGTGGCTGCAGACTGGACACAGGAGCCAGGCCCTACAGTTTCCCTGAGGCAAGAGCTGGTTTGGGCAAGGCGAGGCTCTGACCTGAGGCCTAAGCCATGTCGGACATGGCCTCTAGCAGCCCATCCAGGACCAGTGGGTCCCTCGGGGGAGCCACGTGCACTGCCCCTCCAGGCTCTAGAGTCCCAAGGCTTGCTCATTCAGTGTTGTTCACCTCTTTTGTGCTACACCTTTGGCTCAAGCTGGGGACTCAATGGCAAGAGAAATCACTCTGTGCCTGCCTTTCCAGAGCTCAAAGGGATGGCCAGATGGCCCTGAGGTAGCCCATGCTCCTGGACAGATGGGCACCACAGAGGAAGAGAGCAGGTCTGACAGGAAAAGGGCAATTTCACGAGGCTTCGATGAAACCCAGAGGACTTTAGCTGTAGCGTTATAGCAAGCGGGTCTATGCAAAGGCCCTGAGGTAGGAAAGGCAATGAACAGCAGAGCGAAAAGGCCCAGTCGGCTGGGCCCAGGAGGAGGAGTGAGCTGTGGGAGATGCAGGGAGAGTGGTTGGCCCACTAAACTCACGCCAGGGCCTGGTGTGGACCTGGTCCACAGCGTCAGGATGGGAGAAACCATTAGAGATAGGCCTGAGCATTTGTCTCTGTGGGGCCACTTCCCAGGGGTACTAACACTCATGCCCCCAGATTGTTATGAAGAATAAAGCCCCTGGCAGTCTTTGGCCTCCCGGTAAGCCCTCTGGGTTGCTGTGGGAAAGAAATCTAAGGCCTCAAAGCAGGAAGCTCCCTTCAAACTCTCAGACCTTGAGGTGCCTCTCCCGGGGAAACAAGGTGCCAGCTGGAGGCTAGACCTGAGGCCTTGCACCTGCCGAGGGTAAACACTGTAGCCGGGAGCCAGAACACACAGCTGAAGGGGAGGCAGCGCACCCAGAGCTGAGATGCGTGCCCAGAGCTGAGATGCCGGCAGCTGTGATCAGGCCACGCTCGTACCGGCTGGTGAGCGCTGGTACCTGCTGTGACTGGTACGGGCTCCGAGGGAGACAGTACTATCTGCCCCCCACTCCCATGCCCCATTCCCACCCGAGGGAACATGGAGCAGCAGGGCCTTGTGTGGGCCGTGCACATGTGCAGACATGTCTGGTTCTGCGTGCCCACAGGTGTGAGCGCGCATCTGTGCCCGTGAGCGTGTATCTGTGCCCGTGAGCATGTGTGAGCATGGTTTTTTTTCATGGAAGGGAGGTGAGTGAGAGGCCAGCTTCCTGACAGGGCAGTTATAAAACATTCATAAAACTTTTATTGGACTTGCCACCCTTCCAGATAAATATTTTTCGATTTTATGGGCTTGTTTTAGGGCCCTGAGCTTAATCATGGCTTTGTAGAGGCCTTTTAAAAAAATTAAATATTGTTTTGGCAAAAGGAGCCCCCTTCCCCCCCACCCCTACCAAAGGCAGCCTGCACTCTGAGCTCATAAATTCCTGCCACTCTCAACTCTTGCCCTTTCTCCCTCCATGTCCTCACAGCTGTACTAGGATGAACCTAACAAAAAAAGAGCAAAGAGGGGAGAAAGAGTGAAGAAAAAATAACTCCTCCTCCCTCTCCCCCCACACCATCTCCTGCCCCACACTCCTCCCCAGCCTCGTGCTAGGGGGGCACCGGGCCCAGCTCATGGCCGCCGGCAGAGGGGGCAGGTGGACCCCGCCTGCTTCCACCCTCAGAGGGGCAGCTGCCGTGGCTGGTGAGGATGCTCTGTGCCCAGCCCCCAGCCCCCAGCCCCCACCTCCTCACAGCCCCCTCCTCCCACCATACCAGCCTCCTTCCTGCCCCACAAGGTCCTTAGCGAAGCCCCCACTAGCTCCCCCGTCCAGTGTTTGCAGCCAGCTCCTCCTGGTCCTCTGGGCCTCAGACCAGCCTTCCCAAGCACCCATCCAGGACAGCACCCCCACCCGGCACCCGGGCCGTGCCTCTCTGCCTTGGTGCGCTTGCTTCACAGCGCTGTCTGAAATGTGCTCCTTCGTTTATGTGTTGGTTGCACAAGCCTGTCCCCCTCATGAACGTAGGCTATTCACTGCTGTGTCCCCCACACCTGGAACAGAGTCTGGGGAGTAGTAAGTACTCAAAAGAGATTTGTGCCCTGGACGGCATCTACATGGTAGATGCCAGGGTGGTCGTGTTTGAGGTGTAAGAATAAAAATTATGACTATTGTTCAGACCTCATTTTGTGCTGGACGCCATCTGAGTGCTTTACATTCTAGTAACTCGCCTAGCCTCACAGCCACCCTGGAGTGTAAGTTCTGGTACTGTCCCCACTTTTCAGATGAGGACACTGAGGCGTAGAGAGAGTCCAGTGTCTTGCATGAAGCCACACAGCTAATCTGAGCCCGCACTGGGACATGGGTCCTGGCAGCCCGAGTGTACAGCCTGAGATCCGGCCATCACACGCGGTTGCTGGGGGAGAACAAGAATGGGAGAGCCAGCGAAGGCCTTTCACACCACCGCAGCCTGTCCTGAGCCCTGTCCAGCTGGCGTTAGCCAGAACTTGGGCCAGAAGTGCTGGGGCTGCAGGTCAAGGGTGGGGGAGCTCAGGCTCAGAGGCTTATCCTGCCGGATCGCCAGTTCGGGGGCCTCCAGGGCACAGAAATAAGGGGAGCCAGTCTCAGGTGAAGGAAGCAGTGCTGGGCAGGGAGACAGAGTAGCTAGGGGGCCCCCAGTGCAGGCAGGCCTGCCGTGCCCCACTGCTGCAGGGTGGCAACAGGAGGACAGGTCCTCTGGCGTTTCCAGACAAACTAGAAATTCAGAGTTGCATGTCAGGTGTCCCAAGTTTGAAGGTGAGGGGGTCATTCAAATATTTCAGAAATCTGTGGAGGCTGGTTTCTGCTCTCAGGCTGGCATTTTTCCCTGTGATCTCTGATGAGAGTGTGAGCCCCAGGAAGCAGGGCCCAGGGGCCTCTGTGTGCGGGCATAGAGAGAAGCAGTAGCTGGGCTAGCTCAAGGGGAAGCCTTCTTGGAGGAGGTGACACTAAGCTCAGCCTTGAAGGAGGGTGGGAGTGGACAGGGGACAACTCTGGGGAAGGAAGTTCCAGGCAGAAAGAGCCATGGCTGTGTTCTGGAGAAAGGACACTCTTGTTGCCCAAAGCACATGGACTGTGGAGTAGGGGCTGGACGGGGCATGGGATGCCTCGATACCGGAAGAAGTCAGGGATCCCCCTGATGGATGGTGGGTCCGTGAAGAGGCTTTGACAGGAGGCTGAAGAAGCCTCACGTGCACGCACACACACACACGCATACCAGTTGCTCGCTGGGAAAGAGTCGAGGGTCTAGGACCCAAGGCAGCTGGAGGCCCCTGTGCCTGCAGCTGATGCCGGAGAGGGGCTGTGTCCAAGGTTAAGAATTCGTCGAGGGGCAGTGTCTGGAGAATAGAGCTTCCACTCCTTCCCTCGGCGGCCACTCCCCCAGCAGCGGTTGGTCTGAGTGCACCTGGGATTTTCTTACCCTTCCCATAGTCTGGTGAGGAAGGCAGTGTTATCCCATTTCACAGAGGAAACAACTGAGGGTGGTGCAGGGCACACAGTAGCATCAATGCCAAGGCAAGGTCCTAGGCCTCCCAACACCCCCATGCTGCCTCCCCACTCCCACGCTCCCTGGCAGCCCATCTGGGGTCTTGTTTGAATGTGACAGATCTCCCTACCATTGTGACTTCTGCAAACCCCACAGTGCTCAGAGATCAGAGAAAGGGGCACTGGGTGGCAAAGGCACAGCTTCTGCTGTCTCTGCCCCACTCCAGCTCACTCCCTCCAGCATCTCCCCAGGCCACCTCGAGGCATGGTGGGAAGTCTGGATTCCTCCAAGCTTTCCAGACAGCCCCTGGAGTTCACCATCCAAGAGTGCTGTAGCTCAGCCTTGAGCTAAGACCCAGTTCTAGAGCTGGTGAGGACTGGCTGGGCAGTGGTTGCTGGGTTGGGGGGCCCTTACCCTGTCTGAAGGGGCAGCCCATGCTCGCCCAGGCCACTTGCTACCCTGGGAATATGGGCCCACTTTTTAAAATATTGGCAGCCTACCCACAATTTTGAAAGGACCTCTAGGGGCCACACTAGACCCCCAGAAAGCCAAATGTGACTTCAGACATAGAAGTGTATGGGACATCCTCAACACAAGAAGGCTCAGTGCACCCTGCCACGTGCCAGTCCCCCTATGGTATGGCCCGTGTCCCCCACACAGGCTGCCAGTTTCACAGGCACTGCCTTGGTAGCTTTGAGTCCCTTTTTGCCAAAGTCATCGGCCAATCTTGGAAGTCAGGAGAGTCTCAAGCAGGGTCACAGCCAAGCTCCAAGTCTGGCCTTGAACCCAGGGCTCCCAACCCCCAGGCCACGGCTAGACAGAGGGCCAAGAGACAAGAAGGCTGAGGCCTGGGGCCATGGCCCCGGCAGACATGTCAGTCCAAGGAAGGAACGCCCAGGAGACAATTCAGGCAGTGGTACCCCTAGCCTGCGGCGCAGGTCCTCCCTGGGGTGTGCAAGAGGATTCAAGATGGCATGCAAACAAGTTGACAAAGAGTGTCGCTCGTCATGTGTCTGCTTTCACCTGTGTTCCACGGGGACAAGGGATACTGGGTTTCCACTGATGGTAGCCTATAACGTTTTGTGATTGAATTAATGAGTTGATTTAAAGAAGTATTAAGTTAAAGAAGGGGGTTTTGATGGTGACAAGGGGCTCAGGTGGCCTTTACAGAGCAGGTGAAATTTACAGCAGGGAGAGAAGGAGTGCAGATGAGCCAGAAGGCAGGGTGCTCTGTCCCTTCTGCACATGTCCCCATGAATGAATGAGCCATCAGACACGCCCGCCTGTCCCCTGCAGCCCCCAGCCCACTTCTCTTCCCCTAGCCACATAGGCAGCTGAATGTGGGACCTGGTGACCGCTGAGACTCCCAGGAAGAGCTGTGTGATGGCATGTGGCACCATGATTTCAGAGGGCGGCAGGCTCTGTGGGGGCTGTGAGCAGAGGCCAGGCCATGGGTGTTCTTTCTGCAGCCGTCGGCAGCCCTGACAGCAGCGGGTAGCAGGCCCAGCCCAGGCCGTCAGATACTGCCTTCTTCATGAGGGCACGGGTGCCTGGTCCAAAGGGGCCACACCTCTCTTCTGGGCACCCTTTACCCTTCCCTCTGCCACTGGACCTTGCCCTAGGGCCATGGGAACTGTGGATGGTTTGGTTCAGATCTGGTTCCGCCTAGGAAAGAGGCAGCAGCTCTGACCCCCCCTCCCCATATCCTGGCAGTTCTCACTGTTGCAGCTATCTTTAAGAAAAGGAAGTAAGTGGCTCAAAGGGGATGCCTCGGTGGCTCAGTCATTCGGCGTCTGCGTTCGGCTCAGGTCATGATCCCAGGGTCCTGGGATCAAGCCCCGAATCGGGCTTTCCCTCTCCATTCACCATTCACCCTGCTTGTGTTCCCTCTTTCACTGTCTCTTTTTCTCTGTCTAATAAATAAATTTTTTTTTTAAGTGACTGAAAAGAAGGTGCTGTGTCACCAGACGTGTGACCGTGTCTGTCCCAGCTGGCGTTTGAGACAGTCATTGGTCTTCTCCTTGTTTCATCTCCAGGGTGGGAATGGAGGGCAGTTCTGAATCACTTCTGCGTGGTCCAGGCCAGATGGGGCCCTGCCTATACCACTGAAACCTTCTCTGTCAGCTGAGTGGAGCAGAGAGGGAAGCCCTTGCTCAGTGCTACCTTTCCACGGCCCACACAGGGAGGACCATGGCTCTCATTCCGTAGACATGGCCGTGAAGGCTCCGAGAGTCATGAAGCTGGCGTGAGGCCACCCTCCACCTCCTCCCATCCCTGTCCAGGGCTCTGGTAGTCCTGCTTGTAGGACTCGTCCACACAGCACAGAGGACTCCCTGGAAGAAATGGTCTTGGCTGGCCTTTGCCAGCTGTGGGGTCAGGGGAGGCACCGAGCTAACTGTCTGGATCTAAAGAAGGTCAGGGGCAGAGACCTGGGGCTCAAGTACAGTGTGTGGGTCAGGCGGCTGGGAGGTAGGCGGGAATGTGCTAGATCTGGGAGGCAGGAGGCTCTGCATCAACCCAGCCTAAGAGGACAGAGCCCCCCCCAACTATTTCCCCAGGACCTGGGCCCCCCTCAGACTGCCCAAAGTCATTTGAGTGGACACTCCCACATTCTCCCCTCCCTGTTCCGCTCAGCCCTAGAAATTGCTAGCACAGGGGGTCACCCGGGGGCAATGAGCAAAGCGCTGGTCCTTTGTCTTGGACAGAATTCCTCTACGTTCCCCCCTCCGCTCCTCATCTGGAGCCCCTTCAAAGCCTCAGTGGGACCCTGCACTCCCAGCCTCTGCACCACATCCGTCGGTCTGACCCACGGGGCAGAGGGACACTTCTCGGGTGGCTGCCTGCCAGGTCTGGAAGCCTACCGCTTTCCCAGCTCCTGCTGCCCATGCCTGGGCCTGGCTGCCCTCAGGGTCTCAGCCACAGTCCACCCACCCACATGTGGCGTGGTAGTTATACTCCCTGGAGTTGGGGTAAGTTCACAGTGACCTTCAATGGCGACAGCCAGAGTGGTCGTTGTCCCCAAGAAGGGATCTGGGAGAGAATGTTGTGACCCCTTGTTTCCACAGCTCTCTCCCTGACTTGCTATAAGTGTTTATTCACTCCCATCATTCATTCATTCATTCATTCAGAATCCACACAGGCCCATGTTGACCCCCATGGCTTCTTGTGGCCGGCCCTACTAGGCTTCTCACTCTCCCCGTGCCACCACACCAGCCTTAAGTCACTTCCTCCCAAGCTTTAGCCTCTTCCCTTCTCTGGGCCTTTCCACACACCATTCCCTCTGCCCACAGTGCTGTACCCCTTCCTTCCCATGGCTTCCTTGTGTACCTCCTTCAGGTCAGCTTAAAACGCCACCCAGAGGCCCCTCCTTGGCTGGGTCAGTCAGTACCTCACAGTCCTTGCACTCAAGGCACGCTGCTCTTTCTTTCTGGGCACGTGAGAGGTGCACTGTTGCCAAATGGTGAGAACACACGTTCTCAAGCCTAAGCCCATCAGGAGTCCAGCTCCTCCACTTACTTAGCTGTATGTTCTTGGGCAGATGACTTCATTTCTCTAGGCCTCAGTTTCCTCATTTCTAAACGGAGCAATGAAGGACTTTTGCATAGAGTTGCTGCGGCTAGAGGGCCTAATGTGAGTGCATGTTTAGACGAGAACAGACACCGAGCTAAGCCAAAGCACTTGTTAACTTCTGATGTTCTGGTCCATTCTCCTGGTAATTAGTGGGTGTGAGCCCTGTGAGGATAGGGACCGAACCAACAGGCTCTGGTAAAGGTTGAGGAAATACATGCGCCAGACCCTGCTCGGGCCTGAGGCTGGGTGGTGAGTGCCTTACAGCTCCCCTCCCCGCAAGGAACTCACAGCCTGGAGAGAAAGCCCTGCAAAGGCAAGCAGGCAAATGCAGACTGGGGGCCTTTCCAGAAGGCATCCAGAGGAGCAGCCCTCACAGCTTAGCAGGAGAAGGCAACAGAGTGGTACAGGGCGCCCTGGGTGGGTTGCAGTGGTGTAGCTGAAGCTAGGGACTGTAGTCTTTCCTGAGACCCTGGGGGTTGGCAGTGAGGCAGGGTAAGGGTAGGCCCAAGAGCCTAGAATTCATCCAGAGGTGAGAGGGGTCAGCAGGAACATCCACCACGGACTCTCCTGTTTCCAGTAAGGGACCAGACTGGCCTGGGCCTCCCTGGTGCCGTCTGTCCCAGTCCAGACCTCTCTTCCGAGACCGTGTATTTTCACGTGGTGTGGCTAGACTGTCTGGCAGAGGGAGGCCAGCCCTGCCCTCTTGAGGTGCTCATGCCCTTTAAGCAGGTGTTCTCTGAAACCTAGTCTACAAGACAAAGTAGAAAAGTGAGGGGGTAATCCGATCTGCTTTTCTGATACAAGGCAGAAGGTTCCCTCAGGCTCTCAATCTTCAGACCTCCCCAGTCCATCTGAGACCGCCCCTTTTCTGTATTGTAGGATCAGAACCCTCAGGATCCTGGGAGTCTAGCATGCACAGCAGGACCCATCCCAGGGCAGGTGGCACTAGGAAGACAATGAGCTTGAGCTAGCCACTTAAAGGACAACTTAGCTGGGCAGAGGCACTGGGGAAAGACTTCCGGGTAGGGGGTCAGCGGGAGCTGGGGGCTGAGGCCATTCGCCGTGTCCATTGACCGAGTCAGAGTCATGGGAAGAGGGGCAGGAGAGGTGGGCCACTGGGGAGGAGCTCCATACTGGGGTCGTTTATAACCCGAACTGCAGAGGGAGTACAGGGGTTCGGGTGGCAAGGGGGCTTAGTACCCCCTGATGATTGGTACTCATCCAACAGGGACATGGAGGGCATCGAACCCTTACACAGCCTCCACCATCAGCTCCTACTTGGCACCCTCCCAGCCGTCTAGGACACAAATACTCTGTTCAGCCCTAGTTACCAGATGGTGGGCCAGCCCACAGAGCTCCCGTGGCCATCCTGAGCCACAGAGTGGTCAGTGGCAAAGCCATCCCTCTGGGGAGGACCCACTCGGGCTCTTGGGAACCCACCCCACCCTCCCGGAAGGCGTTGGCTGCCTGCTCACAGGAGGCCCCAGCTTATAAACGTGGTCCAGTTACAGGAACATCGGGAGGGCATTTGGTTTTCATTCAACACAGTGATTTCACAGGCCCTCCCTGACAGGGAGCAGGCTATGGCCGACCTCAGGAGAAGGGAGTGTTGGAGTGACTCCAAGAATCCCATCTCCCGCTGACTGTCTGACATGGTCCGGGCCAGGCCTTGGGCCCGGTGCTTGTCTGGGTTAAATCCCTCCTCGGAATCTGGAGCCCAGTTGATCTGAGCTGGGGTGGCCGTGAGCTGACAGAACAAGCAGGGACAGCGCACAGGGACATTATAGCTGCCGTCCTACACCATAATGACAGCCACCAGTGTCTGGGGAGGGCTCGATGAGCTCTGCCAGCACCCTGACAACTCAGAACCGCCTTGGTAAGCGGGGCCACCAGTGCAGAGAGAAAGCCAGGCACCTCTGGAGCTCCTCCTACGTGCCACCATCCTCCTCTTGCATTAATCCACGTATCGACCATGGGTGATAGGGACTGTGCCCATTTTACAGATGAGGGAACAGGCCCACTGCCTACCTTGAGAGTAAGCACACAGTGTACTCGTGCTCAGCCCTCCGCCCATGCGGATCCGATCCCACCCTCTTTTCCACGTTGCTGGCCTGCTGCTCAGACAGCCAAAGCTGGGAGTCAGGCGGGTGAGGTGGCTCAGTGTGTGGGCACAAGCGAGGCGCTGAACACCTAGATTTTAGTCCTACAGGCAGAGAAGCCAGGCACAATAGGCATTTTAAAATAGAAGGCACTGGGCCTAGATTTTCTTTGTATTGTCGCAGCTACCCGTGTGTTGTGAGAGTGAGTTCCCTCCTGAAAGTGCGGGGCGGGGGATCTCCTGCCTCCTCAGAGAACTCGGGTATGATTTACTTTGCTCTGGCAAGTCAAGGTCTTGATGAAGACAAATGCGTGGGGCTTGTTCAGAGCAGGGGCCTGAACCTCTGCCCAGTGAAAGAGCTGGGCGGGCTGTTCCAGCCTCAGGGGTGCAAACAAACGGGCTAGTGTGTGGAGGCCTGTAGCTTGCCTTCATTCCGTCTCCCACCCTCCCTCGTTCTGTGGAGGAGGTGTAGGAGGTGTGAGGCGGGAAATGGGGAGAGAGGGGAGAAGGGACGGTCTAGGATCAAGCACCGCGGAGCCCATGGCCCGTGTCCATGTGTGCATGTGGAACACTGCTGCTGGGCTGGGTCCGGAGGAGAGGAGCCCGTGGAGCCCATGGGAGCCCGTGCAATTTTGATTTGATTTTACCCCGAGGCGGGGTGGGGGCAGCCATGGGCAGGAGCAGCAAGATTGACTCGGTGGCACAGAGACTTCCGGGTCACTCATTTCAGACGCAGAGGGGCCTCGGGGAACTTTTCCTCCCTTGTCTCTGTGTTTGGGGACCTTAGAAGGGTTAGAACTTTGACTACCAGAGAAGCAAGAGTGGCATGCGCAGACCTTTGTCAGATTCAGAAACCTGACCAGAATGTTCATTCATTTGGCTCCGGTGCCTGGTCCCTAGAGAGACAGCTGGCCCCAGTCTGTAGAGCCGCAGAGCTCCCTGCCCTCCTGCCAAGCACCATCAGCACCGTGGCCAGCCATTTTCATGGGGTCGAGTGGCGTGTCTCCCCACTGGAAAGTAAGCTGTGCCAGGCCCAGTACCCAGTACAGTGCCTGACACGAGGTAGGCACTCCATAAATACAATCGAGTAAATGCATGAACAGACTGCATACCTTGTGCAGACTCCTGAGCTTCATTTCATCTCTGAAGACTGTGGCCGCTGATGTGCTCATTGCTTCCAAAGGGTCAGAAATGAAGTTGTCTCCAGCCCCAAGTTCTGCCCATCTCACGGCACCGTCTTCCTCCATCTGCCCAAGAGGCAGAAGGGCCCCCACCCCTTCTGGGTTGGCCTGACCTCCTCAGGTGACCCTCAGAAGTGCCTCCATCCTTGAGACACTAGGCCGTATGCCCGCTGCCCTGCGACCTTGCCCAGCTCTGTGCCCCGGCCAGCATGGCTATGGGCTTTGGGCAGAGCCAGGCCGCATAATGGAGGCCCTCTCACTCTCTGAGTGCCCGGGCCCTTCTGCTCAACTGTTATGCCCCCAGCCACACCAATGACCACACCTGTGCCCCACCCACTTATTGGAGGGTGACACAAGATGCTGGGGGGACCTGGCCCAGGCTTGCTATCTACAGGGCACTGAGTGCCCCTGGCTGGTGTGGGGGTGCTGGGACCCAAGAAGGGGGTGGTGAGTCTCACCAGCGCTCTCCATCTCCTGGTGCCCTGGGTTTCTCCTGGTCCATCAGGTCTTCAGAGAAGAGGAGCTTCCTCAGAGCCAACCTCAGGCCACCTCGGCTCCTGCCATCACACCCACACAGGTGCACGTGTGTGGTGGACACGCACCCATGTGCCCAGAGCGGTGTGTGGCAGCTCGCTCCCCAGCACCAATAGCCCCGGCACCTGATACTTAAGGCCCCCACAGACTTTCTCTGAAAAAACAAAGCAGATGAAGGTGTCATTCCCAAGGCTGGGAAAGGCACGGCCTCATCGGCAGGGCCCCTTCCTGTGCCCGGCTCTCTGGGGCTCTGAGCCACATCTGCTCACAGCCTCTCTGAGGGGCTCTTCCCTGCTCCCTGCTAGAGCAGGGGGGTCACTTGGCCCATTTCACATCGTGGAAACTGAGGTTTATGGGGCCATCTCCCAAGTACCCTGCAGAGCCCAGAGCTCCTAGCCCAGGGACCTTCCGATGGCTGGCTGTGGTATAGGGCCATGCCTGGGAAATGGACCATGGTGACAGCTGTTCTGTGATACACATGCTCCCCTTCCCAGGCGGAACCCCTCACGTGTTCCTACTGGCACAGAGACCCACCACGGATACGAGCTCAGATCCATCAGTGCTGTGCCCAACCTCAGGCCCCCCAGGCTCCTGAGGATGGAGGAACACTTGGTTGGAGGTACCCCAAGCCAGAGCCAGACTCAGGAGAGGGGAGGCCTCCTGGATGGAACATAACCTCCCCCCAGGCTCTGATGAAGGATCTGAGCCCCGTGGCCTCCGGGTGATTAAATCCTGCCCAGGGCAGAGCCAGAGACGCTTTTTGGGAAGAAGGAGAACACACAGCAGCAGACGAGGGTCCACACCAGCCCGTTAGCAGGTGCGTGGGGTTGCACAGAGCCGCAGGAGGGCACCCCATCCCTGTCGTGCCTGCCGAGAACCCCTGGGCCAGTAGTGATGGCCAGCAATCCAGAGACGGCTGTGGTATAAAATGCAGGGGAAAAGGACCAGGACAAGGTGGGACTAAGGCCGCAATGCCAGTTGTGGGCGCCTGTTCCATGCCAGGTCCTGCACAAGGCACTGGGGACCCACAGTCATGTGGGCACGAGGGTGGAAGGGGTGTGAGCTGGCCCAGGTTCTGGTGCCCACTGTACACAGCAGAGAGCCACCAACTGGCCACCATGTGCACGTACTAAGGGTCTAGCCGGCCTTTGAGGGCACACTAGGTATTGGTGTGGCAGGTGGGTGGTCAGGCAGCCAAGTCTGGGACCCAGCCGCAAGGGGACATGCGTGTGCTCACAGCCCTGTGTGCCCGTGTGGGAGCATGGGCACGCCTGTGCTCACCCCGGCTCTAGTCTTCACAGGTCGAGGAGGGGGTGAATCCTCGGAGCTCACAGCTGTCAAATCAAGAGTGTGGATAGGGACGCCCAAAGCTCCCTACCCACCCTTGCCTGTCAGCCAGAGAGGACAGCCAGCCCCGGCGCCCGCCCGCCTCTCTCTCTGCTCTGGAAACAGGGCTGATACAGTAATCAGGACGCCGCATATGGGCCCTAGAAGATGACTGCTCCCCGGGCCTTTGTTCGCCTTCATTATTCTGGATGAGGTTTTTTTTTTTCCCCAAGTCATAAAAATGACATTTTTAATATGTGGAATTTTTTTTTAAAGAAAAGCAATACGAAGAAGACTTTTATTGTCAATAAGCTCTACCTTTTAAACCAGTTATCTTAGTTTCTGCTCTAGGTATTTTAATTGAAGATTAACTGCTGTTAAAGAGTGTACACATTTAGGGAGTGAGTGTTTGGAGTATTAAAATTCAGCTCCCTTGGTGGTGGCGACCGTCTCCATGAGGGCCTCTGGGAACCGTGCCCCTCCCCCACGGCCGGCCTCAAGGGGCCATCCATGGAGAAGGGCATCTGCACGAGGGGCAAATCCAGGTCTCCATGGAGGGATAGGTTGGACAGAGTCCAGGAGCAGCCGCTGGTCTCCTGGAGGCAGCTCCCGCCGTCGGCCATACTTGGGTCATTCCTCATCCTGACCGAGGAGGACACTGACACTCAGAGCAGGGCAGTAAGGCCACCATGTCCCATGGCCTGGTGTCCAGACCTGGGCCATCTCCCCTGCCTGCCCCATTCTCACTAAAGCCTGTCTCTAGGAAAGCTGCTGGCCCTGATCACGGTCCTCTGACAATTACCTAGACTGACTAGGTGGCCATTGTGTTCCAGGAGCTAAACAGAACCCACCAGAGGAACAGATCCCACCCTCCAGGACGTCTCTCAGTCCAGAGGCTTGTGTGTGTGTTCACACATGTGTGCATGCTTGTGCGTGCGTGGGTGTGTGCGTATGCGTGTGCACATCACTGACAAAGTCAGGCTCATCGTACCAGCAGGAGGGTGACATTCTGGAGCGCCGTCTGGAAGAAGGGGGACCCATCTCCTCCGGCTACCTTTGTAAAAGAGCTCAGGATCCAAGTAGTAATGACAGTGTGTGATCACTTGTTTGCCACTAGCTCTGTGACCTTGGGTGAATCATTCTGGATCCCTGGGCCTCAGCTTCTTGGGAGTAGATACTGTGTCCTCTTTGCACAGGTTAAGGTATGGAAAAGTGCTTTTCTGATCCTTCCCTGGCCAGGCACCGTGCCAGGCTCTGGGATCTAATCTCTGTCCTCAGAGAGAGTCATAGTCAGGGAAGTGAGCTCATGGACAACCATGACAGAGGCCATGTGGCGGCAGGCCCAGGACCTGAGGGTGGTCCCAGGGGCACCAGCACTTGGTGCAACAGGGCCTGAAGCTGGACTGAAAGCTTGAGCTCAGCCTGCCACGTCTTTGCTGTGTGATGTTGGACTCGTACTGACTCTCTCTGTGCCTCTGTTTCTGTGTGTATAAATGGAGTCAGCACCCAGAGAGCAGTTGAGAAGTGGAGGAGCAGCATGTACAGAAGCACTCTGAGTGGGGCCTGGCACGTGATAAAGGCAGAGTGAGTGCTAGCTAGGCTTACCACTGTTGTTCCCTTCATGATTATTGAGAACTGACTGGTGCCCGTTTTGGGGGCCAGTTGGGCTAGGCCGGCCTCACACAAGATGGTCTTTCTGCTTCAGATCCCCTCTCTGCCATCTAGGCCACCCTCAGAATCTGTCAAGGCAGTGGGCCAAGTTCCAGCAGTCCCCGCTGTTGGAACCCAGAACAGACAGGCATGTAAGGCGTCATCCCTGGAAGTCTCTGGAGAGAAGGTCCCCACCTGGCCCCGCCCACATTGCCCCAGGCTGGGAGGTGCCTACTGCCCAAGTCAGAGTGGTTCCCAGTCATGCCAGTGCCCTTGCCTTTTGCCATCTCCTCCCCACACTCAGTGGCAGTAGCCTCAGCTCCCTGTGCCCCACCCCCACCCATGGCATGGCCGTCCCTGTTCCTTTGTTGCCAGTGAGAAACAGCAGGGCCCTGGGGTGGCTAGGCCCATGGCTAGACTCTCAGGCCAGCAGCAGGTGGACAGCTTTGTAAAGCCACAGGCTTGAATGCGAAGTCCTACTCCCCATTTGCCAGCTGTGTGACCTTGGGCAGTCAGCTCCCCTGCCTAGAAAATGACTTACAGGATGTCTGGAAGCTTGAGTGAGATGCCATCTGAACCCACCTGGCTGGGTGGTGTGTTGAGGAGGACACTAGTGTCCTGTGACAATGGTGACAGAGGTGGAGGCAGATGACCTAGCCCGTCCCCTACCCAGCCACTGACCTGTGAAGCCTGCCTCACTCCTGCTTCCCCACCTAGAAGCTTTGTCAGACAGCCTAGAGGGCCAGCCAGGAGTCCCTGTGGACACTACTGTCCAAGATCTCCTCCCAGAAACTGCCATTCAGAGACAGCTCACCCCAGGCTGCAGTCACCAGCACCACACCCCGCCCCTGCCCCCCATGTCTGGCACACCCCCACTCATGGAGCACTTGGCACATTCCCTTTGAACAGTCAGGTCCCCACCCACGTGGTTATACCCCCTGTGCTGATGGGGAGTGTGAGCGTAGGGCTTGGGACTAGGGTCCAGGTCCCCTGGGTGCTGAGGCGCAGGCCTCTAGATCTAGGCAGATGTGACACGTTCGGAAGGAAAGGGCCAGCGCATTCCTGCCTCCTCGAGCAGCCCGGCTGGCGGTTGGCCAACCTCCCGTTCCCCAAGCCTCCTGCAGATTGACAGGGCCTGACTCAGTTGCCCAGCAGTGGGTGGGTGATTAGGAGCCAGACGGACAGGGGGGTGAACTCTGACTCTCGGTGGGTGGGGGGGGGGGTCACCCTTGGGAGAGAGGCAGCTGTCAGGGCCCAGCGCACTGATAGATGAGGCAGAGTGCAGGCGGGCTCGGGTCCCCTTCCTGGGACCCCTTCCTGGGGTAGCACCCCTTCCTGGAACTGCCAGCCACTGCTGTAGGCTGCACCTGTCTCCTGAGGACACAGGGTCTGGACTTGAAGCCGTGTGGAAGGCTGTGGTCTTCTTGGAGGAGAGAGATCTGGAACACATCACAGGAGGCCGAGCCAAGATGCTAACTAAGCCTTTGGCCGAGAAACCAAAGGAGTGAGGTTTGCCAGGCAGACAAGTGTTGCAGCTCACCCCAAGATGAGAGAGCACCGGGAAGAGCCAGGGCAGGGTAAATGGGGAGCCCTATGTATGGGTGAGTGATGGAGGTGAGGACACACTGTGTCTGCAGGAGGTAGTTTGGGAGGAGCTGGGCTAGAGGAATTTGGACCCTTGCCTGAGGAATGGCTGAAGATTTTGAACTGGGAGGGGTGATCAGGTTTTCTTTTTTTATTATTAAAGATTTTATTTATTTATTTGACAGAGAGAGATCACAAGTAGGCAGAGAGGCAGGCAGAGAGAGGAGGGGAAGCAGGCTCCCTGCTGAGCAGAGAGCCCGATGTGGGGCTCAATCCCAGGACCCTGAGATTATGACCTGAGCCGAAGGCAGAGGCTTAACCCATTGAGCCACCCAGGCGCCCTGATGATCAGGTTTTGTTCCAGAAAGATCTCTTCAGCAGGAGACCCACAAGCAGATCAGAAGGTGGCACTGGCAGGAGAGCAGCGTGGCAACTCATGCCAGGAGGCCAGCACCCAGGCCCCAGTGGCAGCATCCTGCTCCTGCAGGGCCTGGGGATCCCTGAGGGAAGGGGTTCTCGTGGAGTGCCACGCCAGCCAGCGCTGTGCAGACTCAAGCAAGGGTTTGAGCCCTGCCTGAGCTTCTGGGCTGCACATGAGGAATGCCCTAGGTGGGATATAGAGTCCATCCTGGGCGGCAGGCACGACAAGCCTCGGTGACCACACCCACAGTCACTTCAGGGGGATGAGACCATACCCCAAGTGAGCAGGAATCATGCCGGGGCTGGGCTGCCCCTGGAAGGAACAAGTGGGAGCCAACATCACATGGTGTTGAGTAGTTTAGAATGCCCCCCAGCCGCCCCCTCACTTTCCCCCTGTGTGACAGCAGACTTTCCTCCACCTGGACTGCCCATCTAATCATGGAGCCTCTGATCCTCGAGACCAAGTCATTTCCTTTCTCAGGCTGGTTTTGTTTTTGCCTTAAAACAAAATCCTTCCTTCCCCCATAATGCTCTGGGTTTCCCTCCCCATGCACCCCCAATCTCCAAAGGCTTGACTGCATTATAATTTCAATTTACATGGTGTGGGAAAGATTTGTGCAAAGGGTCCTTTTTTGTTTTTGAAGAATTCATCATTGCTGCTAAGAAGCTTAATATAAATTAAAGGAGGAATTAGGCAACATTAAGACATCAAAATGGGGGTGCGGGCGCCCGTTGCCTCGCCTCCGCCCAATCAAAGGGGCCGCGAGGAGCCCATCGAGTGTGCGCTCGAGAGCCTTGGAAAGAGCGCGATTCCAATAAAGGGCCTGTTCAGTCGCCCGCCTTCCCCTAATTCCCTTTGTTGTTGGGACAGCGGAATACATGTCTGATAAAAACTTAATCACCTTATCTTTTTAAAGCAAATTGCATCTTTGTTTACATATGGGATCCATAGCAGGAAGAGAAAGGAGAGAAAAACAGGCAGCTTTCCCAGCCCCAACCTGCGCGTTCAAGGCTTGCACTCCCCTGGATAAATGCGGGAAAACCAGGGCTGGCGAAGAGAGGTGGGAAGGTTCCGTTAGCCACTAGGCAAAAAGGTGTCACTAGCACCTCTCACAGATGAGATCAGGGACCTGTGCAAAGGGAGCCCGCTGACTGGTGTCCCCAAGGGCTGCCCTCCCGGCCATTCTCCCCTCTGTAGGCCCTCTGAGTGCCAGCTTGCCTCTGGGCCTTGTGCCAAAAACCAGGTTCCTTGTCCTCCTTGGGCCTCTCCTCTCCCCTGGCATGGTCGGAACCAAGCTGGTACAGGGCCCGTGCCACTCTAGGCCACTGGCTTATGGAGGGATCTGGGTTCAAATCTCAGCACCACCACCAACTGCTGTGGGGCTGTGGGCAAGTGCAGCCACAACAGCCCTGTGTGAGGCAGACACAAAGGGGCCCTACTGCCCAGCCTCCCCCTCAGGCATCCATCCTGCCCAATGAGACCTCTGAAGCGCCGTGCCGCCCATACCTCCCGTGACCACTTGTGACCTCTCCGGGGCAACTTCGTGAACAGGGCAGGCAGGCAGAGACCCCTGTTCCTTCGGGTGAAGTTTGACCCTGCAGCCCACTGGGTGATGGAACAGCCGTGCTGTTTGAGGAAGCTCAGCCTCGCTGATGGGTTCCCTCCTTCGGGCAGCCCATCCCTCCTACTCACAGGCCGAGCACCCAGTCTGGACTCTGGGACTGGCTGGATTCGAGGCCCTCCACAGCCATCCATCCCAGCCACCCGCAGAGTCAGCCCAGCCCAGCTGCCAGGCATGTCCCTCTGAGCTCCCCAGGCCATCCGTCATCACCAGGATGCTGACCCCAGAAAGGACCCCCCCGCCCCTTGCCCCCGCTCTCTTTCCACCCTGTCATCTCGGCTCTTTCCAAAGCTGCTTGTTCCAGGAGGGGAAGCCGGAGTGGCTGGACTTGGCTACAACCCCATGGGGCCACCAAGGGGGCCCATGACCCCAAGCTGCTTGCAAGGGCTCCGTTCCCACTGGGGGGTGCAAGCCGCCCACCAGCGTGGAGGCCCCTCTTCCAGTCTGGCCCCCGACATGAAAGCGACGCCAGCAATTGGAGGCAATTTGCCGGCCTTTGATGGCCATGTCGGGGCGGCACCCGCGGCCAGGCCTTGGGAAACAGTTGTGCTTCCCGCATTCTTCCCTGATTACCCCTGGCCCAAGCCAAGACCCAGCAGCCTCCAGCCCACTGTGCCTTTGTGTGGAGCTGGCGCTTGGTGAGAAAGGCCAGCCCGGCCCTGGGAGAGTGTTCTCAAGGAAAGCCACGACCAGCAGCGTCACCCCGGGGGTCATGCCGGCCCACCCCCACTGCATCCTGGCCCCGGGCTTGCTGGGGAATGGAGCAGGGCAGCCCAGCTCCAAGAATCCTGAAGTTTGGGGAGAAAGAGCCAGAGACGTGTGCTGAGGGCCTCTGAAGTAAGGGCCACGGTGTGAACTTCACACACATAGCTCGTTTCACTCCATGCGCACCCCGCCAGGTATGGAGCCAGGCTCCGGGTCACAGGGGGCAGGGCGCCCATCGTCTGAGCCTGGGCGTCTCCTTGGGCCACCAGCTCACAGACAGGTATTTCCTAGTCTCGGAGGCACGGGCTCTGCAGGAGTGTTTTTACTTCTGCTGCCCTGCACCCCTGAGCCAGCGCTTTCCCTTTGCCTTCATCCATTCAACACTCCCTGAGCCTGTCTGCCAGGCCCTGTGCCAGGCACTGCAGGGGCCATCTCCTCCCAATCCCCCTTACAGGCCACGAGGGAGAGGGATGCAAAAAACATGCCAAGTAGGGTTCCAAGAGGGATCCTGCTCAGCCCAGGCAGGTGAGGAAAGCCTTCCCACGGGGGTAGTGGCAGAGCAGGCATTAGCCAGACAGGAAGGGCAGGGAAGGGCGTTTCACACAAAGGGAGGTAGTTGGAGGCCCTGCTTGATTTCTCCTGGCAGAATGGGAGTGGGAGTGGGAGTCAGAAGAGCGTGAGGGGCAGAAGGAGGCACACACACTATATGACCCAGGGTCTTGGATGTCGAGTAAGAAGACAGACTTTATCCTTTTGGTGGAACCCAGTCCAGAGCTGCGCATGAGCCTTCGAGCAACTCCTCCACGGCCGGGGGCGGGGGGCAGGACGACAGAGAAGGGCCCCCTGGGGAGTGCCCCAGAGGCCTCCTACGCCAGGACAGGGCAGCAAGGGTGGGGAGTGGGGGGTGGACCCTCAGTAGGTTGTGGAAGGCGATGCTCTAAGCTGGTGCCCTCTCCCCTCCCCTCCCCGCACCGGCGTCAGAAACCAAGGGCTTCTGGCGGCCGTGGAGGAGCCATGAGCATGGCCCCAGGTTGTGCTCAGCCCGCCCTTCAGCAGGCAGGGCCAGATTGCTACAGAGATGACCCCTCTGGCCTAAAGATGGCAGTGAGCTTCCTGGCCCACAGCAGCAGCTCTGAGAGCCTTAACCAGGACATGCAGGCAGACCTGGTTGAGGGGGACGCCCCCTCCCCTGCCCACCCTCCTGGAGCCGTGTGACCCTCCCCGCAGCCTCCCCATGTGCCCACGCATCCGGCAGCCAGACTGCGCGGGGCGGCACTGTGGTTCCTCTGGGCTCCGGCCTGGGTGCAGGAGAGTTAGAGCAGAAATCTTCCAACAGTTTGTATTCCTGTGGGGTCTTTTCCCCAATTAACTCGTACATTTGTCTTTATGACTTTAAACTCTTCTCAGGGGTCAGTTCATCTCCTAGACTATCTTGCCCCAGCAAACACACGCCAGTCCTATCCTGACTGCCCTGCTGTGGGTCTCAGCGCCCCTGGAACTTCACAGGCCTCCACGGTGCACCCAGACCTCAGCACCAGGTCACCTCACCGAGCCCAGCTCTGCCTCTCCAGACCTGTGTGACTGGGGGGCCGGTTACTGGCCTGGACCTCAGTGTCTTCCACACTGTGCTGTGAGGGCTAAGTGCCTGCATACCTGGGGACATCTATGTGTACAAATCTCAGGTCCTCGGTAGGACTGAATGCCTGGAATGGGTTGCTGGGTCCATGCGGAGACCACTGTGAGAGCTTCGTAGCCACTGTTTGTTCCTCGGTGGTATTCTTTGAGGCCCTCCTCTGAGCCAAGGATCCTTCTCGATGTTGGGCTTCCAGCTATGCACAGAGAGACAAAATCCCTGCGGTGGTAGAACTCATGTTTGGGTGGGCCAGACGACCGACATCAGAATGAGGAACTTGCAGCGGTATGTTGGAAGGTGATCTTAGCTATTGGAAAAACAGAGCTGGGTGGAAGGGGTCAGGGCAGCTGGAGTGAGGTGGTCAGGAAGGCCACGCTGGGAGGTGACATTTGCACAGCAATTAGAATGAGGTGGGCCTGGGAGCCAGTGGAACTGCTGGGGCCGATCTTCCAGCAGAGGAACCCGTGAATGCCAAGGCCCTGCGATGGGAATGCAGCTGGTGTGTTGGGGTGAAGGGAATGAACGGTTCGGGGACACATACAGGCCAGGTCACATCCGAGCAGAGGTGTGCAGAAGCCAGGAGCTCCAAACATGCTCCCCACGTTGGGGGCCATTCCAGGAGGGGCCACACATAGCTCTCAGACCTAAGTGCCTACCAGGGGGTGCTTCAAAGGGAGGTCCCTAAAAGAGGACGATAGCTCTGTGAGAGCAGGATGGTCCTGCTTGCCCCTGTGTCCCTCAGCCTATAGGAAGTTGCAGGAGCCCTGAGGGATGCCAGGCAGGTAGACAGTTGGCATTTGGCCGCCTCCCTCCCCACTCTGAGCCCCCCAACAAGGTCTCTGGGACCCTCCCTGGTTTGGGTGCCTGAGGTGTCTGGCACACAGGGTGTGTTACATGGACATGGTAAGCTGGGGTCCCCCTGCAGCCCCACTGGCCTGCAGCCACACGTCCTCATCTGTCCTCAGGCATCATGCTCATTACCCTGCCAGTACTGGGGACTCAGACTCCCTCTGCCTGCAGACCCTTGCCCAGGATCTCCGTGCAGCCAGTCCCTGTCACCTCCACCCACCCAGTCCCCCATCCCCCCAAGCCCCCCCCCCCCATTCAGAGCTCTTCCTCAGAAAAGTTAGCCCTGGGCCCATATGACCTGGCCACCCTCCCCTCCCAGTGACAAGGCACTTTTGCTTCCTTGACCACCTTGGTGGCTGTCTTGCTGGCTTGTTTCCTCTCTGTCCCTTCTGAGACTTGTAAACTCCGTGGGGGCCAGGCCCTGGTCTGTGTGCTCACCACCCTTGTCTCCTGTCCTGGAGCACTGTGTGAATGTTTCCCTGGGAAAGATGCAGGCCCAGGTTGGGGGAAGCTCGGTGAGGGCAGCAGTTCTGACCCCCCCCATATCCCGACCTGCCCTTCGCTTCCCTCCATTGGCTGTCTGGCTAAGGGGGAGAAAGGCCAGCAGAAAACAGAGTGGCTCCTGGGGACATTTGCTCCAAATCCACAGTTGTGTCCAGGCCACCCCAAAATGGAGCAGAGGCAAATGAGCCTGACCATCTCAGAAGAGCAGTTCGATGGCCACATCTTCGCCAGTGCCAGAGAGATTTTCTGGGTCTGCCTGCTTTGGGCCATGTGAGGTATACCCGGTGTGTAACGAGAGCCAGCGCGGGCGAGATGGACCGCCGATTGGGCCACGCCTGTCTCCCCAGCCCCGCGCAGACGCCGGGGAGCCCCGTGCCTCTTCAGCCATCAGACCTCCTGGCACCAGAGGGAGACAGGCTGCCCATGCCATTTGTCAGGGTCTGGTGCCAGCCACCTTCTCTGTTTGCAGAAGGAAGGCTGGGGCTCCAATCTGGGGAGGCAGATACCTGCAGGCCTGGCGCTAGCTTGGGGGTCTGGCCCGGGGCCATTCCCACACCCCATTCCAGAGGTGCGCTATCCCGCTGGGTGTGGAGCCTGCGATCAGACACCGTGCTGCCCAGCCAGAGGACGGCTCCACTTGGTCCAGGTCCCGCAGGCCCCCAGCATCCCAGAGCTCCATCCACATCAGCCACGAGTCCCGGCCTTCCTGGGGGTGCAGGCTTTGAGAGACCAGCAGTCTCATCTTTGCCTCTAGAAGGGAGACCAAGTCCCCTTCCAGGAGGTAGAGCTACCCCTGGCTGACTCTCTAGTGTCCCTCAAGGGAGCCTTCTGGTCACCTTTCTAAACCTCCATGGTACCCTCACAGCAGGTATTCCCCTGCCAAAGGTGGACCCGCACTGAGTGATGGGCTGGGGAGCAGTGACCCGCATTGGCCAGCAGCTGCAAGTCCAGAGTTCAGATTCCTCACTGTGGGGCCTGGAGGCAGTCCGTGCCCTTCTGGGGGCTCTGTTTTTGCCTCTGTACGAAAAAGGGGTTGCTTCAGCAAACATGCATGAGTGCTTCGCCTAAACGGAGTAATCCACATACCCCAGCCACCAAGAGCTCCCCACCTGGTGGGGACAGGATAAGCAAAGGCACTGAAGCCTGACACCAGAGTACCACTTCTGGCTTCCTGGGGAGACCACAAACACCCGGCCAACACTGGGCCGAAGGACAAGGCCCTTCAGGCGCTGACAGACAGATCGGGTACAGCAGGGCACGCAGGGAAGGGAGCCCTCTGCCTGGTGCCCAGCCCCCGCTTCCCACCAGCTTTGGACTCAGCCTCTGGGTCCACTGGCCAAAACAGCCCCTCTGTGCATATTAGAAGGAAGTGGGGGGACACAGGCCTGCCAGGACCCCTCTTGGCAAGCACAGTGTGGGCTGGGTTCCACCTCACTTGCCCCTTGCCAGGAATGAAGGTTATGTACCCAGGTCTTCCAGTAGTCGCTCCCGGAGCCACCGCCCCCTGGGCCTCCTTGCCCCATGCCAGTCTCACAGCGCCCCCTCCGCTCACCCCCGCCACAGCCCTGCCAACTTGCTCCCACCGGCTTCCCTCAGCAGGGTTGTGAGCAGCCAGCTCCAGAGCGCTCTGCTTTTACAAAGCTGGTCTGAGGCCTTGGTCACAGCCTTGGAGCCAGAGCCTCTCCGCCTGTGCTCAAAGCAGCCGACTCTCACCTTGGCCAGCAGCCCACAAAGACGCTGGGCCATGCTGCTACCGAGCAGTTTCCTCAAAAAGACAAGCCCCAGAGAAAGCCTAGTGTTCCAGGAGTGCAGCCAGGTGCACAGAGATGAGCGAGCCTTCTTCTGTCGCCAAGGTGGGGAACCGTGTTCCAGGCAGAGGGAACAGCCTGTGCAGAGGCTTGTAAGCCTGACTGCAGGGAGCCCAGGAATGGTCACGTGTTCCTTGGGGCGTTAGGGAATGCACAAAATCAATGGGTGAAGCAGCTAGAAGAGCTGGGGCTGGCTTTAGGGTGTTAGCAGGGGTCTGATTTCCACTCCGTCATTTGGCTGAAGAGAATGAACATAAAGTCTGTATACTGTACATAGTGGAGGGAGTGACGAGAGGGCACTGGTTTAAAGGAGCCTGTAAAATGTGATGGAAACCGGTGGGGGCTGCTCCCACCCCTGCATGGAGAGACAGTGTATGCGAAAGCCCAGGGAGAAGGCTCCCCAGCAGGAGTGCCGGCTTTAGGGAACAGGAATCAACACCCCAGCTGCTCTCTCCTCCCACCCTCTGATCTGTTGGGACTCCCACTGGCTGAACCTAACCTGCAGCCAGAGGGCACAGGAGCCTATATGCTGTCTGCAGAGGTCCGCCTCCCAGGCACACAGAGGAGCAGAGAATGGATCTCCAGGGACAGTTGGAGAACACCTAGCCCAGGGAAACTCAAAAGTCAGTTTCAGTGTACGTGTTTTAGCGTGAGTGTCCTGGGAAACAGTAGGACCATTTAGAGCAGGAGAAGGACGTGGCCAGTAAGTGTGAGGCTAATCCGCATAGAGCCTGAGTGCAGAGTGGGTGGGTGGGCAGGGGACTGGGACACGGAGGTGGGGAGCCCTGCTGAGCTCCAAGCTGGACAGGCCCCTGATGTGGACCAGCATGGTGGGGGAGGGGCTGGAATGTGGGATTTAGGTGGCAGAGTGGACCCTAGGACTTGGGGGTCCATTGGCTGGGCAAAGAGGCAGAAGGGAGTGAGCCCAGAGTGGCACCGGGGTCCTGGCCTGGCCTAGGAGAGAGTGAGGGTATCACTGAGTTGGGGGAAGGAGATTTGAAGATGCGCCAGCATGAGCGGGTGCCCATCTAGGGCAGAGAGCAGCAGGCTGGGAGTGGCAGAGTAACGGGCTCTCTTTCCGTGCCTTGCAGGTGGCCTCAGCCCGGAGTCCAAGAAGATGCTGACGCCCACCCTCAAGAAGCGGGGCCGAGCCAGCCGAGGAGAAGCAGCCAAGCCGGAGGAGGGGGCCGAGCGGCCCGAGCCTGCACAGCACGTGACTGTCAGCCTGTCTTTCAAGCGCTACGTCTTTGACACTCACAAGCGCATGGTCCAGTCTCCCTGAATGTTCCTGTGACCTTGCCCAGGCCCCCGGGCTGGGCTGCAGTGCCAAGCATCAGACCAGATGTGCCTCGCCCTCCTTTCGTGTATCCCTCCCCATGACACTGCAGATGCGGGCCCTGGGCCTGCACTATGCCCCGGTGAGAAGCCTGGGGAGTGAGGCAGCAGCGGCTTCAGGGCCGAGGCTCAGAGGGTCTGTCCTGGTGCCCTCCGAGCTTCTGGGGGCCAGCGTTTCCCAGGTCGCCCCGCAGGCAGCCGTGGGAGGGCTAATCCACACCCTGCCATAGATGGCCTGGCACTTGCCGGCTACAAATAAATGCCCCAGGGCGTCTGCCCGCTCTGCTGGTCTCTGTGATTTCACCTGGAAGGGCACCCCATGCCCGTTCCTGAGGGGGAATATCAAGGGAGTTAAGCAGTTTCCCACCCAGAGAAGAGCTGGAGGAACCAGAACTCAAAGCCCAGTGGGAGTGGGCTGAGGAGTTCACAGGGTGTCAGGCCCCTAGGCCAGGCTGGGTGGCCCCGGGGGTGTCTCCTGGGCCTTAAGGGACACGGGTTCTCTGGACCGCCAAGTCCGGAAAGGGCTCTGCCAGGAAGGGCCCCCGTGGAGTGCTGGGGAGCCACGAGGTATCGGGCGAGGGCATCAGGTCAGAGGCTGGCTGGAGGGATTGCTCCCCCGTCTAGCAGGCATAGAGGGAGCACCAAACAGGAACTAATTCTGGGGGCAGATCCACAGTGGCGGGGGGGGGTGGTGGTAGATGGGGGCGCTCAGCCATTGCCTGGTTCATTCTGGCTCCTCTGCTTGTGTGATCTTGGCCCAGTCCCCTGACCTCTGTGCCTCGGCACCCCCATGTATAAAATGGCTACAGAAGCAGCTGCTTCATGGGGTCGTTCGGGTACTGGGTGCCCTGCTGCCTGCTGCATTACCCACAGCCCTGGCAGTAGGACCAGCACGCAAGGCCTCACTGCTGGGAGGAGAGGGGCCTATGAACTCCTCGTAGTGGGGCAGGCAGCTCCAGGGCCCCGCTCTGCTCTGAACTGGCCATTTTTCTAGGACCTCTGTCACAGTGCCCATGCCCACCCACACCTTTTTCCCTGCCTCCCACATGTCCCGCAGACAGCACCCCTCAACACCCAGGGGAGGAGGCTGACTCAAGTGGAGGACACGGAGACACAGAGAAGAGGAGGAGCTGGCCAGTGTGACTCCTAGAAGCCTTGGACACCCCCCCCCCCACCAGAGAGTGCGGGCCGGCAGCCTGCTCAGGGAGAGGCCTCTATCAGGCCTGGCATCAGAAGAAACCCGAGTGCCCGGGTTGGGCCAGGACACAGCCTTTGAAGGAGAAGCGCAGCCAGGGTGGGGGGGGCAGGGGCAGGGGCCAGCAGTGTCCAGGGGCATTCCCACAGCCGTGTCCCCCTGCCCCTGGCTCCCCAGCCAGCTCTATGTGCTGTAAAAGAGAGGGCAAGCCCCCTACAGCCTTTCGCAAACACATAAACTCGCTAAATTGGCGCTTCTACCCATAGGGGTGTCTGGGAAACATCACCTTAGTTGTAGGTGTTGAGGGTGGCGGGGACTGGGGCTCAGCTGACCGTAGCCTCAGGTAGAGCTGGGACTCAAATCCAGGCTCTGGAGGATTCCAGACATCCCCACGCCCCTTGCCTCAAGGCCTTGGGTGTATCCTTGGAAAAAGGCGCCTTCTGGGGCCCTGCTTTGGGCAGGGGGGGGGGCAAGGGGCAGTGCCCCCCCTGCTCCTCCCCCCACCTGCCCATACAGAATGAAGTCATGGGTAGGCGTCCTGCCACGGGCTGGGGCAGGAGGGGTGGCCGTGATTGGCAGGCCCCCAGACCAGCAAGGCTAATGCACCAGCAATGAGATAAGGCTTATCTGGAAATGTCCCTGGAATCGAGACTCTGATGGAAACAGGCTTCTGGGTTAATATATTTTTGATAGATAAAGTCTCGTAAACGGGAAGCCCTGGGGGCCCAGGGCAGGAGAAGGGGCAGCTTCTGTTCTCCCAGGCCTCCTGCCCTGCCCGTGCATATGTGCGTGTGTGTTTGGGCATGGGTCTGTGTTCTGGGGGTCTGTGGCTGTCAACAGCCGGGTGTGTGGGTCTTAGTGTCTTGGGTGTGTGCATATGTCCTCGTGTGCTCAGGGAAGGCAGTCTGTCAGGCTGTGGCTCTCTGGTGTGTCTGTGCGGGAGTGGGGTGAAGAAGAGGGTATTGGGAACAGTGTGCACAGGGTGGTGATGTGTGTGGGGGGCCAGTTTGTCCCTTGGGCCCCAGGGGCCTGCAGGTGGGTAGGGCCTGGTTCCCGGAACCTGGTGGGATGGGAAGGGGGAGCATGGCCCCCATTCTGGGGACCCAGAGCCCCCCTCAGGTTGAGCCAGGACCTCTCAGTGCCAACTCACCCTCAGGATTGATCCAGGCCTCGGGCCTTCCCCACCTCCTCTGCCTTTAGCTGGGCTTTAGCCTTTCCAGCTCCCCTTCAGGAGACCAAGGCCAGTCCTGCTCACAGCTTCTCTGCTCCTAGGTTAGCCATGTCTGTCCTCCATAGCCTTGACAAGTGAGACGAGGCCTCTCGGTGAGGGACCACTGGGACAAGGCCTTGAAGAGAGAGTAGGAGTTTGCCAGGAGGAGAGGTGCCATCCAGCAGAGGGCACAAAAGGCGTAAGGCCTCAAGGAGAGCACTGCAACAGGCCTGCATGAGGAGGGATGAGGTCATGGCTCCCAGGCTCCCCCCAGCGCGTGCCGGGCCTCCAGAAGCCTCCACACAGGCAGCCCTGATTAAAAAGAGTAATTAGCGCTCAGCTGATAACAGAGTGGTACCATTAATTAGCGGAGCTCAGCCAGCAGTGGCGCTTGATTGCAGGGAGGCAGCGGCCAGCAGCTAGAAGACGGTGGGGGGTGCGTTGTGTTCCCTCGGGGAGAAGCTGACCCCAAACCCGGGCTCCTCTGTCTGTCCCAGCCCCATTCCCTTGCTGAGAGCCAGCGGTGTGGGCAGAGAAAGTAAAGACGGCAGCTGGGTGGGGCCGGAGGCCTCAAAGGCTGCTCCAGTCGTCTTGAAGGTTGTAAGCAGGTCAAGTGCATCAGATCAGAATTTCAAGAGACCTCTCTGGCCCCAACTCCATGCCAGTTCTGAATGTCCAAGGCCTGAGGTCAGGACCCCCTCACCCAAGAGGCACAGAGACCACAGGGGTGGAGGAGGGCTCCCAGGATTGGTTTTGGTGGTCAGTTGGCCAAGGAGCAGGGGAGGGGTGAGGCTGAGCCCTGGGAGGAGGAAAAGGGCTTGGAAAGTTTTGGGGATTCAGTGTAGGTGGATGGAAACTGGAAGCAGGGATAGTTTTGGAAAGAGGCCCGAAGGTCGTTCTTCCGCATTTATTAAGCACCTCCTGTGTGCTGGGCCCTGGGGTCACAGCCCGGTGCTCCCTGGATGCGGTGGGGCGGGGGCAACCTGGAGCCCACGCGGTGTGGCTGTGACCCCTGCCCTCACCGTACTCCCGTGTGCGGCTCAGCCATCAGGCGGGACAGGCTGCCCTGCGCCCCACCCCTACCTGGGCCAGCAGGTCAGAGGTCAGGCGTCCCAGAGCCTCCCCGTGTGCCCCACCACGAGGTATTTATTGCTCAATCCCCTCCCCACGCCCTCCCATGTTATCACCATCACTGGGGCTGGTGGGGAGACAGCACAGCAGAGAAACGGCCACTTCCCGTGGCCACAGCTGGGCCTCTAGATAAAGGCCAGCTGGGAGCCCAGACAGACCTGGGGAGGCTGGGTAAGGGGCCAGGTTCAGCCACCTGCCTGGCCCCTCAAGGGACATCGCAGAGACTCGGCCCTGAGCCTCCAGGCTTCCAGCACCATCCCAACCAGACAGGGCTAACTGCCCCCCTGTTCTGTGGGGGCCAAGCCTCTGCTCCCCTGACCTGCACAGCCCTACTCCCTCCCCACTTGGGCCCTGTCAGCTTTCCTGGGCCCACTGAGCCCCACCGAGCTAAGGAAGGTGGCCGGGCCATTTGGGTTGGTGAAGGCCGATGGCCTCCCCGCCGGTCTCCCTTTGCTCCCTCCAGCACCACCTCTGTCTCCCCGGGTGTCCACATCCCTCTCCCTCCAGCCCAGTGTACTTTTCTCACCTGCCACACCCTGAGGCCGGGGCTGGGCCCTGAGCCGTGGGCAGCCTGCTGAGGTGGGTGCAGGTGGGAGGGGCAGGCTGGGAAGCGCAGCTCGGTGGACCGGTCCCTGTAAAGGGCACCGGGGAGTTCAGGTCACCCTCTCCTCGAATCCTTTCTCCCTGCCTTGTCCACCTCAGTGTATGCCCCCAAGCTGTGACCTCATTCTCCTCCCCACCTCACCCTTCAGCCTCTGAGGCCCCCCTCACCTCACCCCACCTCTCAAGTTCCCTCCAAGGCTGAGAGGGCCCTGAGGGGCTCCTTTCTTGGAAACAGAAAGGCAGGTGGGGGTCAAGCCAGGTGGGGTGCAGAAGCCAGGCCTCCCCCCGGTGCTCCAGGGGGAGGCCTCGGAAACCCAGATTTCCCAAGGGTTCCAGAGCCAGAGTCTAGGCTAGGCCACAGAAGCCAGACCTGACCCATTCTGTGTCCTCCCAGTTCACTACCCAAGCAGGACCTCCCATACCAGTTCCTTATGCTGCCCCTAGACTGTCATTGTATGACTACTAACCTCACCCCCACCCAAGATCACCACCCCCTCACCTCCTCCACCAGCATCACAAGGGACCAGCTCAGATCCATGTGGGGGAGACCTACATCCAGGGGGAGGACGCATGAGGTCACTGGCCAGGAAGGGGAGCCATACGAGGCCAGGGGAGGGAAGGCGGAGGCAGGTTAGGGATGATCAGGAGATCAAGTTCTCTGCTGGCCTTGGCACTGTTTGGCTGCAGGAGGGAGCCGGGAGGGAGAGGACCTAGGGTGCCTGGGCAGCCTCTGAGGGGTCACTGAGCCCACTGTGGGCCAACCAAGCAGGGGGGCTGGGTTTGAGCGAGTCCCCTTGATGAGCTTGGTGTGGACCCCTGAGTCTGCCCTCCACAGCCCTTGCGGGGGTGGGGGGTGCATCAAAGGCTCAGGCAGTGGCAGGGGAGCCCAGAAAGAAGGCAGAGGAGCAGCTGGAGAGGGAGAAGGAAAGGCAGGTGGGGGTCAACCGGGGAGGGGCTGCAGGCAGGGTCCCACCAGAAGCAGACCAGAAACCTCTGGCGGGGGGGGGACAGGTGGGCGTGGGCGTGAGGCAGGACTGTTGCACAATGAATGTGCTGTGAGATGAAGCAATTCAGTCCCTCATCAGATGTGGGGCCGGATGATGGGGCAGGTGATAGCCCTCAATCAGCCGCATCTCTCTAGTTCTCGGTATTCAGCAGGGTGGAGGGAAATGCACCCATGCTGACCCCCCCCCAGGCCCTTGGGGTATCCCCAGCAGCCTGACTTCAGAGCCTCCCTGCTGGGCTGAGTCCAAACTCATCAAGGCCCAGCTAGGGTCCCCTCCTCCATCTCCCCTGAGGGAGATGGCCTTTGCCCTCGGTGCTCCTTCTGCCCACCAGGGCCTGGTTTCAGGTCTGTCTCCTGTGGGGCATCAAACAAGCTCTCCTCACTCACTCAGTGCCTCAGGGATCCCCTCACGGATGGCCGCCAATGGCCAGAGTAGGAGGAAGAGGCTCAAAGGATGGTGGTGCTGACACAGGAGGCCAGAGCTCAGAGGCTGGTGGCCTGGCCCTCCTGGCAGGGCCACCCCCTGGCTCAGGGATGGGCTGGAAAGCAAGGAACCACTCTGGGGACCCCTGCTCCCTGGACTTGCTTCACAAAGGGGACACTGAGACAGGGGCAGCTTTGGTCCTCTGCCTCAGTCCCCCAGCACCAGGAACCCTGTGGGGGACATGGCCGCTGCCAACTCCCAGCCCTGGGCACAGTGACATGCCCAGCCCGGGTCCCAGTGCATGGCTGGTCCTGGTGCAGTTCCCAGGGGTCTGGGTGTGGACACGCTGGCTAGCGGACACCCATCACCCCATGGACAGCCGGGTGGGCTGCTGATAAGGAGAGACGGTTGTCAGAGTCACGGGATGCCACTGATAAAACAGACAAGCATCTCCCAGTGACCGGAAGGTAGTGGAAAGAGGCCCAGTTCTGGGGATGCCCACATCTTGGGTGGAAACACTGAGGCTGCTGGTTCTGGACAGGGACACTCCCCCCACACAACCGTCCTTCCAGCCAGCAGCCCTCACCAAAGGCTGCTTAGTGTAGCCGGGGGACCCTGACCTGGAGAGGGCGGGCCAGGCCTTGAGGTCTTGTAGGACCTTCTGCCAGGCCAGTGGCCCCACCCTGCCCCCGCCTCCCCTGCCCCCACCTTCCCTGCCCACCCACCAGGCCCACTACAGCCCCAGAACGCTCCAAACAACCTTCTTGGGACTCCCTAGCCTGACAACCTCTTCCCACCCCTGCACGTGTGCTCACACTGTGCACCTGCCCAGAGCACCCTTCCCACCATGCTCCTCTCCTGCTCGTTCTTCCAGGCACAGCTTGACCCTCAAACGATCCAGCCAAGAAGAGAGGATTCTGGGAAGCTGCGGCTGTTACAGAGTGGGGTGGGCGTGGCACACTCTCTCTCCCGAGACACGCTACAAGGTGTGAATCGTCACCCTCATTTCCCCTGGGTGACTGAGGCCCAGACAAGCCAAGTGACAAGTCCAAGGTGAAACAGCCTGCAGGGGGAGGTGGTTGGGCCGTTGGAGACTGAGGCCTGGCTCAGGGGTGCTCAGGTGGGAGTTTAGTCAGGCCCTGTGGGGAGGCAAGCACCAGCCACAGGAGTGCACTCCGCCAGCTGCCGGTGATCTGCAGCCCCACACGCAGCTCCCCTTCTGGCTCTGGCAGGGAGGGGCTCTGTTGTTCCAAGGACTTGCACAGGGTCCCCTGGGAGTCGGTGGGGGATGGGGATTGACACCAGGTCTGAGGGGGTCCAGAGCCCACGTCCTGCCCAGATGGTGCCACGGCCTCCCAGGACAATTCCTGTATCTTGTTGTCCTCGTTCTCTGTACACAACGGCTGTTTCCACTTCACAGGTGTCAGGGAGGGGACGGTCCCTCAGCAGGTCACAGGCACAGAAGCCCAGGTCTCACTGGTTCTAGGATCCCAGCAGGCTTCCTCCACACCTCCAAAATGTGGGGGTGGCAGGGGCTGGGCACGTCACTGGGTTCTTTTTCTGGAGCCCTCGGGAACAAGGCCCTGTCTTCCAGCTGGGGTTGCTGAGTTGGTTATTAACTTGAAGCTGCTATGATCATCCTGTCACTCTGAAGGCAGTGAAGTTCACACCACAAAAGAGGGACATCTACACTGAAGAAGACTGACAGAGAAATGAAGAGAAACAGGTTCCTGAAGGCATCAGCTGAGCACCTGGATCCAGCTATGTCTGAAGCCCATCCTCTCGTTATGTGAGGCCATAAATTCCCTTTGATGCTGAAGCCTGTTGCAGTTGAGTTGCTGTTTAGGACTCATTAAGTGCACATGGGCAGGATCAGTCCGCAATGACTCTTGCCCATCTGGGACATGCCCTGGGTCCTGGGCTCAGCTGCAGATATGCAGGAGCCCATGTATCCCCATGTGTACCTGTGGATCCCAGTCCTGGCCCCCTGGGAGTCTTTTCCCATAGCCAATACTCGCATCTCAGCTGTGGGACCTTTGGCAGTTCCCTCCTCCCAACTGTACTTCCTCGATGCATCCCCTTTCATCCCCTCCCAACACAATTACCTCCTGTCCTGGGATGCTCTACCGGCCTCCTCTGCCCGCCCTCCTCAGCAGCCCAGCAGGGTGCAGCACGAATCAGCACCCTGGACCTGGATGAATTCGAACAGCTGCCCACCTGCTGTGCTTCCTGAGACCTAGCTTGTTCAGTGAGCACACCACTGAGATGGCTGGGGGTGGGCTCTTATCTGTTCCACGCGGCCCTTACATTTGTAACATTTTTACTGCCAGCATTTTCAAATGGCAGATTTCATATAAAAATACCGATTTTCACCACTTACTAACCTTGACCTTAAGCTACTTACTTGTGCCTGTGTTCCCATCCGAAAGCAATAGCGTCCCCTCTATCTCACACCCTCCTTGGCAAGTCCCACAGAGTTAGCCTCAGCACCTACCCAGACTCGGTCCCTCCTTACCCTGTGCCAGTGGTTCAGACCGATGCCAGCACCTCTCACTGGTCCCTTGCTCCGCCCTCGCTCCTGTGGTCTGCTTTCACATCAGCCAGAGGACGGCTGTTCACACCTGTCATAAGCCTTTCTCCTGTGAAAACCCTTCCAGGGCCCCCACCTCCCTCAGGGTAAAGCCTACACACCTGTCCTGTGGCCTCCTGGACTTCCTGTCCCACTGCCCTCCCTACCCCCACTGCTCCAGCTCCACTGGCCTCCCACCACAGGGCCTTTGCACCTGCCATTCCCTTTGACACCAGTCAGCCTGCTCCCTCCCCCTGCTAAGTGAAGTTCTGTATGGGTACCTCTGTAAAGTTTACCTCCTAGACTCCCCATCCCTCCTTTAGTGTTCTCACTAATGATTACTCCCTTCTAACACACCGAATGTCTTGCTTATTGACCTCACTTGTTGTCAGTGTCCCCCACATGAACATTAGGTCCAGGGACAGAAGTTTCAGTGCATTTGTTCACTGCCATCCCCAGTGCTTGGTGTAGCACCTAGCGTACCTGCCAGGTGCCCACCCTCGTGCATTTGTGGCCTCCGGGGATTGGACAGCTTAGTCCATGTCAAAGTCCTGTGGGTCCCGGCCATGAAGCACATCCCCGGCAATGGAGCTGGTTCTGTCACTGGTGTTTTTGCTGGCCTGGCCTCTATGCCTCCGGCAACCTTGACCTTCAGGGGTGGGTCATGTGGGGATGGTCCCAAGAAACACCAGCAGGACAGGGAGTGAGTAAGGAAAGGGCAGAGACCCATAGGCTCTGAAAGTGGGGAGCTCCTCCTGAGGGGTTGCTCCCCTAGAACCAGGGAACCAGAGCATGAACCCCTAGGGCCAGCCACTGCCCATCAGGGCTGCTCCCCTTTCCAGCACTGCCACCCTGCAGGAAGTGGGGCAGTGGCCCTCCCACCTGGTCCCCTCCTCCCCCTCCTTAACTCCCCATGGCCCCTTCCCTGCCACTGTCACCCACACAGGCCTCTCCTGCCTTAGGACCCACTGTTCTTTCTGCCAGGGGCGCCCCTTCTGCCCAACCTTGCCCTGCTGGCTCCTTCTCTCCACTCAGGTGTCATCTCAGAAGGGACCACTGCCCACCCAGTGGGAAGTGCTCCCGTCCTTCTCATCCACAGCCCCTGGTTTAGTTAACTGTAGCACTATTTCACATTGGTCCCCTGGTTGTCGTAGGGCTTCCCCACAAGAGCACGAGGCTCCTGGCAGCACAGGCCTGTCTCTGCTTCACTGCTATGTCCAGCAAACAGAGCCCAGAACAGAGCCTAGCACACAGCAAGTGCCCCGTAAGTGTAGGCTGAATGTCGGGAGAATGTATGAGTCCAGCCTTCGCAGCAACTCATTGGGGGGGCGGCATCTCCTCCAGGGGGTCTGCCCTTGACTGATTCAGGCCTTGCCTAGGGGCTCAGTGCACTCAGAATGGGTCCTTGGGCCTTCTTGAGGGGACGGGAGCCTTCAGATCACAGAGGAAGGTCCTCAAGTTGGAGAAGACAGAAATGGACACCCACATCCGCAACTGGCACCCAACTGGGCCTCAGCCCCCTCCCTTCCCTCTCCCCTCTCCCACCCAGGCAAACCTGCTAAGGGCAGTTCCGAAGCTGCTAGCTGAGACCACAGCTCCCTGAGCATGTCTGTTAATTGCTGTCCTGGAGGCTGAGCTACGAAGGAGGGCGGGCCAACCTGGGAGGGTACATGAGCAGGGCAGTCTGCAAGGGTCCGCTGCAAGTGGGGCTTAGTCTGATCACCGGCGGCGTCCTGAATGGGCCAGGGTTTGTAGGGGGGCTCCGCACCAATGAGTGTGTGCAAGGCTGGGGCACCCGTGAAGAAGCCTGCACACCTGGCTCGCCTGCTCAGGTAGGTCTGATCCTGTCCCTGGGCCAGGCCGCATGCACACATCTGTACAGAGGCACAGGTAGGTGCCCTCTGGTACACGCTGGGGGATCCTGGAGCACACAGGAGTGCAGGTGACTCTTGCGAAGCCTGACAATGTGTTTGGTGAGTCTGTGTGCAGGTGTGTGGTGCACGTGTGTGAGGCTGTGCACGCGTGTCCCTCACATGCAGCCTGAATGAGGCCTGGAGGGCTTTAGAGCCAGCCGGACGTGGTTCCCTACCCTGCCCACTCCAACCATCATCCTCTCCCCCAACTTTCCTGAAACACAAGCTCTTACCATCCCAGCCTCATAGTTGCTGCCAGAATGGGGAAGGCCACGTGCGCAGGCACTGAGTCGAGGGTCACTTCATAGTCTTTGTCACCCCCTCCCTTTACCTGTTGCCATTCCCCACTCCATATCTGGGCCCCAAGACCAAGCGACCCCAGTGACCCTCCCCCAGGACGTCCCAGGCCGCCCGTTGGCTTCACCCGGTACAAATTGAAGCTACAAGAAAATGCCATTTTGCATTGGTCAAACTGGTAAAAACGGAAAAGTGTGATGATAGCACGTGTGGGTGAAGAAGTGGGGGGACGGGAACGCTTACCCATGTTCCTAGGAGAGGACATCCGCGTCGCCGCTCCGGAGAGCATGCTGCCGCGACCAGTGACTGTAACACACTAGGGCCCGGCGGGCGGGACCACTCACGCGTGCGCATGCGCAAGGAGGCAGCGCGGGGACCGCAAACAACCTACTCATCCGCGTGGAGTGGCCCCCAGACAGCGGTGGGTGGCATAGGGTGGAATGAGCTCCGAGAAACGCATGGCTCAATCCCCAAACACGTGAAAAGTTGCAAAAGGATACCTGCGGAATGAACCGTTTCCTGCTTAAAAGAAAAGCCATAAAGCAATACACCGTGCACCCTGTGAACACAGGTCTACGTATTTAAGTGCATGGGGAAAGGCGAGCCAGGACGCTCTCCAAACCCGCAACCGGTAGCTGTCCCTAAGAAGCCACAGGAAAGGGCGCTTACCTTTTAGGTTTTCATTTTGCTCAAAGAGGCCAGGTGGCGTATTAGTCATGAATTAAAGATGAACGAGGGACAGGGCCTTGGGAGGCACAGAAGCGTGGCGGTCAGGGAAGTTACACAGAATCTTTGCCACACACACCTTGTGACCCTGTTTTCTTGAAGACCAGCTCTCCGGGCAGTCCTGAGTCTGAAGGGTGAGGCCCCAACATTCCTCTAGGGCTTCTCCCACTCCCTGCTGGACCCCGCCCCCAGGTTCCCCTGCCCTGAAGGCCCAGGCATTTCCCAGGACCCAGATCTTTGAGATCCCGCTGCTCCCACCCCATTTTGAGACACCCCCCACCCACCCAAATCCCTAGCAAACGTGACTCTGGCCTGAAAGAGTGGCCTGGGATATTGTGACCTGTGGGGCCAGGGATGGTCACTCTGGGTGAGTGTGGGAGTGAGTCTGAGGTCACCTAGGGACCCGGGGCCAGGCCAGTAACTCACCCAACCCTCACGCTCCTCCCTCAAAGCTGCTGCTCCAGGGCCAGGGACTGATCACAGGAGGAGCCCCCCCCCCCGCGCCCCCAGGAGCCAGCCAGCCAGCCCCCATAGGGCTTGTCAGACCTGGGGGTTCTTGCCTCTGCCCCATGCTGGGGGTTGGGGGTAGACAGTTGAGACCCGGAGACAGAGACAGCAAGAGACACACAGAGGAAAAGAGGGAGGCAGACACGAAGAGAGACAGAAAGGAGAGAGAGTGAGAGAGACAAAGAGATAGAGTCCTAGAGGCTCCGAGCACCTGGAGGGGGGCTACCGCCACAGAGACCAGCTCTGGGAGGAGAGGGAGGAGCGGGTGGGGCGGCCCTGCTCTGATTGGCTAGGACTAGCCGCAATTAAAGCCCATAATTGATTCCCTGGGATGACGAGGATCATTTCAATGCGGAGAATTAAGGTTTTCTTCCAAGATGGAAATAAAGATTAATTTGCAATTTCCTTCCTCACTGCACACAGGAGAACAGCCCCTGCTGGGAAGAAATCTCAGCCCTGGCAGGTGGGCTGGGGGTGGGGTGGCCTCTGGGGCCTGGACCTGTGCACAGCCTCCACTGGTGGGGAGAGGGGCTGTGCAGCCCTGAGACGGCAGCCTCCAGGCCTCTGTGCGCCCAGCCCTGGACCAGGAGTGGCCCAACCGGCCTTTCTTGGACTCGGGGCCTCACTGAACCTCGGGCTTCTGGCTCTTCAGTGGTGCTCTGGTGCCTGGAGGGCCTTAGCCCCCCTTTGGAGAGCGCCTCCGCTCCCTGATTCAAAGCACAGAGGGTGGGCACTAGGACTCATCATCCCCCAGTGTGGTCTGGTGTCCAGAGAGCCACGGTTGGAGAGTCCCTGAGAGGGGACATGGGAAGCCCCCATACGTCCTGTCTCCCTGGTGGCTCCTTCTTCAGAGCTGCTGGCCTCCTCCAGCCACCCCAGGCAGCAAAGCTAACTGAGCCCCCAAATCTAAAACAGCCCCCCTTCCCTGAGGAAGTTATACATGCTGGGGCCCAGAAGAGTTTCCTGTCCTCTTCAGCCTGGGCCCCCACAGACCCCCCCCCACCCCTCACCCTTCCCTGGGGATACTCCCAAACACAGCCACATATGAAAGGTCCAGAAGGCAGGGGCCCCCAGAGCCTCCACAGGCCCAGCTGCCCTGGGACCACCCCTCAGAGAGCCCCCCCCCCCATTCTGGGAGGGTCAGAATACCAGCCGGAGCCAGAGGAGGGTAGCAAGTGGGCCTACGTCCACGTGTGCCCCCCGGAGCCAGTAAGGCGTCCTCAGGCCTTATCCCCACCCAGGTGCACTGGAGTGGGGGGAGCTGTTGCTGGGTCTGCCCTCTCCATGCCCACACCCTGCTCATGCGGGTGACAGATTTTGTCTCCGAGTCCTGGCCAGTGCAACCTCAGAGCAAACACAGCCTGTCCTACAGGCTTGCCTTCCTTCCAGGGCCACCCCTGACTCCTAGGGCCCCACATGAACAGCCCACAGCAGAGCTGGGAGGAAGCCTGCCGTCTCTGCCTCTGGTCTTCTGAGATCTTGTCTTCGCAAGTTCTCCGGGGCTGTGCTCTGTACCCCCTGAGCGGGGCCTCCAGGATCCCTGAGCATGTGGACAAGGCTCCCGGCTGTGCTGTGCTGTGCTGTGGGCCCTACTCTGAGAAACCCCACAGTGCCCGGCGTCTGTGCCCTGCCCCGCTCTGCCCAAGTCAGCCAAGGGCCGGCCCCAGCCCGTTGGTGACAGGCGAATGGACTGAATCTGGCCATCGTGCCTCTCGTGCCAACTTTTCCCGAGGGTGACCTCTGGATGACCTCCGGCTCACACAGGGAAGAGGAAGAGGATGTTCCTCTTGGGCTGCCTGGTGGCCTAGGCCTCTCTCACCATCTCCACGGGAGACTCGAACCCCCCTCCCAGCCCACCTGCACACCCCACATGCTCAGGACCCCAGATGGCATCGCGTCTCCGAGCCCAGAGTCACTTGGAGCGGGCCAGGTCCCACTGGTGGGGCATCCCTCCGAGTCTGGCTTCCCTTGACACACCTCCAGGCACAGGGCGCTCCCTCCACATCACCCCAGCCAACTGAGAGCTGAGAGAAAACAGCAACTCTGCAGAGTCACAAAGACTAGATGCCCAGCTCTGTGCCAAGCACCTGGGGCCACGATTGTCTCTCTGAGATGCTCTGGTGGCTTTCGGTTCTACCCTCTGGACCTGCAGCTCCACTTGTCCCCCATGGCCCTGGGACCATGCCCCAAGGCCAGCATCTCACCCCCACCCCCACTGACTCCCCAGAACTCTGAGCAGAACCATGCAGAACAGGACTGTCACCTCCAAAATGCTAAGCCTTCAGGTCCCTTGCCTTCGCCCTGCACACCCTCAAATGCCTCTGGCTGCTGTTGGTTGCTGGCTTTTGTTCATTTGTTCATTCATTCCTTTGACCAAAAACTGGACCGAAGTTTCCTGAACCCTTGCCGGGGACCTGGGGCAGCTTAGAACACCCTATCCCGTGACGAGGGGTGCCCAGGAAGGCTGGGAGAGTTGCCATCCTGGCCAGAGGCCCACAGATCCTTGCCCAACCTCTACCTTTGCCCACCCTCTACACCATCATGTCTGGAGTCTTGGGCCCGCCTCCGGGGAGACCACGCCCAGCGCTAGCCCAGGACAGATGCCCAGATCCTTCCTATAGTTTCTTCTTTCCGTACCTGCCAGATCTGCCAGGGGCACTGGGTAATCAAAGAAATCACAGGGCACCCACTGCAGGCCACCTGCACCCCAGTGGTCGTGTGAGTGAGGGGTTGGTCCCCAGAGCCCACACCAACCACAGCAGCCCTGCCTTTAACAGCACAGACAGCTCTGGGATCCAGTGAAGTCTGAAGCAAGTGTCTCACCCTCTCTGTGCCTCAACAAAATGAAATGAATATTGGGAGCCGCCTCACTGGGTAGGGGTGAGCTCGTAAAAGGGGTACACAGCCAGTACTCACTAAATGCTCTACGGCCACCACTTGGGAAACCAGTTTGGGTGTTTCTTAAACAAATTAAACAGTGTTACCGCCAAAACGTGGAAGGGACCCAAATGTTTATGAATAAACAAAACATGGCATACGGTATACCCGTGTACCCCTGGGTAATTAACTAGAAGAGTATTCAGCAATAATCTGGTCATACAGCAGAATGAGACGCTGGTACATGGGGAAACCTGAAAAACACCGTGCTAAGGTGAAGAAGCCAGGCACAGAGATCACATAGTGTGTGCTGCTTTTTTATGAACTGCCCAGAAAAGGCCAACCCACAGAGACAGGAAGTGGCTGAGTGTGTGCCTACGGCAGAAAGAGGATGGGATGGAGGAGGTATAGGTTTTCCTTTTGGGGTCATGAAAGTTTTCTAAATTTGATCATGCTGTTGGATGTCTAACTCCCTGAATATATGAAAAGCCATTGAGTTCTACACCTGAAATGAGTGACTAGCACGTTATGTGACTTATATCTCAATAAAGCTATTTAAAAAAAAAAAAAACAAGTTACTTTATGGCCCAGGAATCCACTCCTAGATATTTATTTACACAAGAGAATTGGAAACATCCGTCCACACAAAAACATCCGCACCATGATTCAGAACAAAACTTGGGAATAAGCCAAGGGTCCATCACCTGATGGATGGATAAATGTGGTCTCTCTATACAGTGGAATATTATTCAGCCCTGAAAAGGAGGGGAGTGCTGACTCATTCTACACGGCTGAACCTTGAAAATATCATGCCGAGTGAAAGAAGCTAGACCCAGGGGCGCCTGGGTGGCTCAGTCGGTTAAGTGTCTGCCTTCAGCTCAGGTCATGGTCCCAGGGCCCTGGAATCGAGCCCCACATCGGGTTCCCTGCTCAGCGGGGAGTCTGCTTCTCCCTGTCCCTCTGCCTGCCGCTCCCCGTGCTTGTGCTGTCTCTCCCACGGATAAATAAATAAAATCTTAAAAAAAAAAAAAAAAAGGAAGCCAGACATAACAGACCACAGATTATATGATTTCATTTATCTGAAATGCCCAGAATAGGCAAAAGTATTAAAAAAGAAAAAAAGATGGAATATTATGTAGCGGTAAGAAGGAATGGAGTGGAACCTCGAGGACATCGCGCTCAGTGAAAGAAGCTAGACACCAAAGGTCAAGTACTATATGATTCCATTTACACAAAATGTCCACAACAGGTAAATCAATAGATGCAGAAAGTTTCTAGGTGGTTGCCAGGGTTGGGGGGATCGGGAGCAGGGGGTGGGACGGGAGTGACTGCAGGTACATATGTTGTCCCTCTGGGGGCACGCGGAAGTGTTCTAAACCTAGTGGGGATGGTTGCACACTTTGTAAATATACTTAAGACACAGCATCATATACTTTAAGCGGGGAGCTTCATGACATGTAAATTTTATCCCAATAAAACTGTTTTAAAACAGAAACAGGACTCTGGGGAAACCCCTGCATGGTTTGGTGCTGGGCCAGAGCCTGCCCGGGCGGGGCACCAGTGCACATTCCCTGGAGGATGAGGGGGCAGAACTGGACGGTGGTCAGGGGAAGCCGCGGCGCCCAGCATCCACAGACGCTCACACAGGCCCCCGGCCTCTGTCCCTGGTGGCCCCCTGTGCCGGCCAAGCCTCCGTCTCTGCTTCTGTCCAGTGGGTGGACCCACGCGTCCTCCCAGGGCTGCAGGAGGGGCCGGCGAGACCCTGCCGTGGAAATGATTTTGTTCTCTTTTTTATTCTTTTAATTTTTTTATGATTTTATTTATTTATTTGACAGAGAGAGAGAGAGAGAGATCACAAGTAGGCAGAGAGGCAGGCAGAGAGAGAGAAAGGGAAGCAGGCTTCCCTCTGAACAGAGAGCCTGATGTGGGGCTCGATCCCAGGACCCTGAGATCATGACCTGAGCTGAAGACAGATACCTAACCGACTGAGCCACCCAGGTGCCCCTTGTTCTCATTTTTAAATGAGCTTACGGTTTGCTGTGTTTATTAAGGAAACAGTTCAAACAAGCAAAAAATGCACAGCACATAAAGCAATGAGCTCCCATCCCCCCACACCAGCTCAAGAAATAAGAGGTGATGGGGGTGGCTGGACCCTCGGGCTCCATGGTCCTGGCCCATCCTGCCCGTCCACGTGACACACACCAAGTTTCGCTTTGGGGCTTAGGGCTCGGGGGGGCTCACTGAGGAGATGACCTTGCTCGGAGGTGGGGTCCCAGCTTGATGGAGATGGAAACTTGGTCCCTAACAGGACTCACCTGCTCCTTTTTCCCCCCAGAAGGCATGTGGGACCCGAGGGCTCCATGACTCTGATCAGTCTACCACTCTGGGTTTCAAAACATGCTGTTTTGAAATACACGGTAAAAATCACCTTCTAAAAGTACAGTTCTGTGAGTTTTGAAAAACATGAAGAGTTGTGCAAACCACCCCCCCCCCCCAGTCAAAATACACAGCAGCTGCCCACCATCCTCCAGGCGCTGCTGGACCCCACCCCTGCTCCTGGTGGTTGCTGGGCTGGCTCCTGTCCCCACATTCGTATCGTCACTGGGCTGTTTTCTGTCCCGACTTACATCACCTAGAATGTCCCATAAACAGAATCCTGTCATGTGTAGCTTTCTGAGCAAGGCTCCTTTTGCCTGGCAGTTGGGGTCCTTGCCGGGTGCTGTGTGTGTCCACATTGTCTCCTGTGGTGGCTGCGTGGTATCCCAGCTCGTGGGTGCATCCTGGTCCATTCGTCTGCTCACAAGCTGAGTGACATGTGGCTAGTTTCCAGTTTGCGGTGATTATGAAAAGGCTTATGGACAGATTCATTTATAGATTTCTGTGCTAACCTGAGTTTTGACTTCTCTTGAGGAAATGTTTGGGCTGTAGGGTTAAGATACTTTCTAAGTATCTGCCTGTTTTCCAGTGGGCTTGTCCCAGTTTACCTTCCCACCTGACTTGACACTTGTAGTCTGTCAATCAACATATTCTTTTTTTTTTAAAGATTTTATTTATTTATTTGACAGAAAAATCACAAGTAGACAGAGAGGCAGGCAGAGAGAGAGAGAGAGAGAGAGGGAAGCAGGCTCCCCGCTGAGCAGAGAGCCCGATGCGGGGCTCGATCCCAGGACCCTGAGACCATGACCCGAGCCGAAGGCAGCGGCTTAACCCACTGAGCGACCCAGGCGCCCCTATTCTTTTTTTTTTTTTTTTAAGATTTATTTATTTATTTTAGAGAGAGAGAGAATGAGACAAGAGAGCACGAGTGGAAGGGACAGAGGGAGAGAGAAACCCCGCTGAGCACGAAGCCTTATATGGGACTTGATCTCACAACCCCAAGATCACGACCTGAGCCGAAACCAAGAGTCGGACACTTATCAGATACCCACTTATGGCCAGGCACTGAGCTAGGCCAGGGATGCAAGCGGTCAGGATGGGCAAGGCCCTGCCATCCCAGGCCTGCCAGCTAGTCCAGTGGGGAAAGCAGAGAAGATACAAGAAAACTCATGAACCCGGAAGATCGTGTCGGGTGGTAAAGGCTCTGAGGATGCAAAGGAGGAGGGGATGATCTGGGAGGGCATGCCCCAGGAGGTGACTTTGAACTGAGGCTAGGGATGAGGAAGACCCGTCCAGCCCAAGATCCCGGGCAAAGGGTTCCTGGTAGGGGACTGAGCAGGTGTAAAAGGCCCTGAGGCAGGCATGTCAGGATGCTGGGACTATGACGTATTTACTGGAACTCATTGTGTGCCGAGAATGTGCTAAAAACCTTAGATACACCTTCCTATTCAATCCTGATGGCCGCCCAGAGTCGAGGGACCACTGTCATCCCCAGCTTACAGCCAAGAGACTGTGAGGTTCGGAGACCTGTCACCTGCCTCAGGACCATGAGGGGCACAGCCAGGATTCGAACCCAGTGGGACTCCCAGAAGTGTACCTAACACCGGCCTTCGGACCTTCCCTGGAGTCCCTCCCTGCCATCCTGCTGTGTGACCCCAATGGGACACTGGCCCTCTCTGAGCCTCAACCTTCTGATTTGCAAAACTGAGCAGGGTTGCCTGCCATGAAGCCTGCCATGGGAAATGTCTTGGCACGGTAGTGCTGGCGGTGGGCAGCGGGTACACGGCTGTTGCCCCATCGTGGTGACAGTCGTCTGGCCCCTGCGGTGGGGGAGCATTGCGCTGCTGCCCGGTGCCGACAGAGGGCAGGAGCGGCCCGCGCCTCCACGACTCGGCTGGAAGCGCACAGTGGCGTGGCCGGGCGCAGCATTGGTCTGGGGACTGGGACCAGCGCCTTTGGACGCTGCACTGGGTCATGCCCCAATGTACCCACAGGACGCGGGCACCCCTGTTAAGCATTCCTGTGTGTGGGTGTAAGATGGGGACGACCCAAGGACAGGCCCCCAGTTAAGGATAGGGTTAGGGGCCCAGAAGGCGTTAACGGCGCCAGTGTTCCAGGCCTGAAAGCCTCTGCTCTCAGACCCACCCAGCGCTGGGCCACCCCCACTTCTGCAGCTGAGTCCCGGAGAGGGGACCTCACCGCAGCTGCCCCCCCTCCCCCGACCGTTCCAGCTCTCCCTGCATGGGACGAAGGGGAGGCTTCCTCCAGGAAAGCCGCCTGCGGAACCCGGGAAGACTGGCCTCCGGTTGCAGGGCTCTCAGCAGGTTCAAAGCCTGTGAAGTGCACTTGAAACGTGGCCAGCTGAACTGAGATGAGCTGAATGTCTGACACACCGCGGACTTCAAAGCCAGAGTATGAAACACGGAGGCTGAGCTATCACATTCATCGTTTTTTTTTTTTATATTGATCCCATGTTGAAATGGCAGTAAGTGGGATATACTGGGCTGAATAAAAGATTAAAAATGAATTTCACTTGTATTTTTTCAAACGTAGCAGCTGAAAATTGAAAACTGCGTGTGTGGCTTTCGTTCATGGTTTGTGTTCCATTCATCTAGGACAGGCTTGTCAAAATGTTTTACATCTGTGAGCCCATCTAATACTCATCTCGTCCTCCCTGTGAGGACTATACTCTTCTTATCCCCATTTTACAGATGGAGAAACTGAGGGGCCAAGAGGTAACACGACTGGCCCCAGGCTGATCATGAGGGGCACAGTCCACAGGGGCCCCAGCTGCCCCACGCCCAGAGATGCCCATGCACACGCATAACACACACAAGTGCCCAAATGTGCATCACGTGTGCACGGGTATACGTGTAACAGATGGGCCAGGGCACAAACACATGCCACCTATGTCCCAGCTCATGTGCATGCTAACGGTACCATGTGTATCCAGTCCCGAGACAGCCTCACGAGCACACATGTCCCCGTGCCTGTGCGCGGCCCCCTGCTCACACACACACACACACCTGCATGCCCCAAGTGCCATCTGGAGGACTTTGGGGGTCCTGCTGCCGGGCCTGGTGGTCTCCCTGCTCCCCCAGGCGTGGACGCGGGGGGCCCGGCTGGGACTCCGTCTGTGTCCACAAGAGCCAGAGAGGAGGTGAGCCTGCCCAGCACCCTGCCCTCTGCTGCCTGCCCTGCCCTGCCTGCCACCAGGCCGCTGGAGGCCCTTCTTCCCGGCTGCAGAGCATTTGCATAAAGCTCCCCAAGCCCGAGGATCGCATTACATGGAGGCCCGATGATAATCTTTGTTGAAATAATATTTAACACATGCTGCACTTTTAATTAACTATCTGAATAATCTCAAATTAATACCAGAGCTTTAAAAATAAGTTTTCATTTTCACGTTGGGTAACATAATAGTGGCCCGGCTGGCCCGTTTCCCCCTCCTTTGATTTAATTAAAAGCCCTTTTGTGCGTCTCTTGTCACTTCAGGAACAGACAAAAGCAACCGGGTGGGCAAGCCGGAGCTCCTGGCTTGGGGGTCCAGGGCTTAGGCCAGGGCTGGGGTCATGGCTGCTCAGGGTCCTCACGACAGCTCTGGGCTGGCTCTGGTGTGGCCATCACACTCCCGTGCACAGGGACACTCGAATTTGGTCACACACACACAAGTGCGAGTCGCCTCTCTTACACCTGGACCGGTACCCCACACCCTGACATGCCTGTCCTTGTGCTCAGGTGGCCCGGTCCCAGGAACAGATCAGCTCCCGCTGACCCTTCCCACCCCCGCAGGTATACACACACAAGTCCACACCCATGCACACATGCACCATGGTTTGGATATGGACAACTAAAGCCGGTCTGGGCTGGGGTTCGCAATTTGCTTTCGGAGTCCCAATCTGAGAAGACCAGAGGCTGCCTGGCCCGTGTCCTATCTCCAGCTGACTCCTGAGCGCATGCACATGTGAAAGTGTGTGTCTCTGTCCCTGTTTGTCTGTCTCTGTGCCTCTGTCCCACGTTTGACACATCTAGAACCAGAACCAGGCAGGCAGCCCCCGCCGGCTGGCCAGTCCAGTTTCCACTGAGCCCAGGGCCCCAGCTCTCTCTCCTGTGTTTCCTCCTGGCTCCAGAGGGGCAGGCAAGGAGGACAGTTTTCTCCTGGGGTCTCTGGCTCACTTCCCACGGGGGAACCACATCCTCCTCCTCTGATCAGAGACAGGCCGAGGGAGGCTTTCCTTGGGCAAGTGACCCCAACTGAGGCCCTGTGGAGCCTTAGTTTTCTCTGAGAGGTCCAGTCGGAGAGGAAGCTTTCTTCTCCGGGCCCCTGAGGCCCTCAGGAACTAGGCAGAAAGGGGGCACATGGCAGACCCCACTGCTAAGATTGGGATTCGTAGCAGGGGAAAGTGAGATTCATTTGGTTCTGAAGCTAAAGTCATAAATGGCTGAGTGGAGAGCGCCAGGGTATGAGTCCTGTGGAACCTTGGGCCAGGGAGCTCGTGCCTCCCTGGGGCCCAGAGACTGTTCTGAGGCCGCCTCACTGGGGTTAGAAGCAGGCATATTTCCAGTTTCCCCCCCACACCTAGTTTATTCACCGGATCAGCCAACACAGAAGGGGTGGGAGCATGCTGAGTGAACACTCTGGGCCACACAGCAGGGAGGTAAGTGTCCTGACCTCACCAGGAGTCCACTGTGGGGTAGGAGGGAGCTGGGCTAGAGCCCCAGCAGTGGAGGACCGGGTGGGGGGTGGGGAGTCAGCCTGTAAGCTCTGCACCCCACTCTCTCCCCCCACCACCCTCCAACCCCCCACCACCCTCCACCAGGGTCCCACCCCCAGCCCTAGGGCCCTGGTCCTGGGACATAGAGCAGGAGCAGCAGAGCAAGGTCCTGGGAACTAACTGCCCTGGGGGGGGGTAGGGCTCCCCCTCTCTCCACGCCAACCAGTCCCTTCTGGCTCAGGCCAACCAGTCAGCCCTGGTCAGCCAGGACCCAGTGGACTCCCGCCCTGAGGACTGCCTGGAGGGGCCCGGCAAGCTTGCTCCCACCTATCGCACACTGGCTAGCGAGGACAGGCTAGACCACTCGGGCACCACACCCTACACTGTCTCACACATCCACACAGTCACTCACAACTGCATTGTCACAGACATGCATGTTCACTCACACGTACCTATGCACATGTGATCCCACGGTAACCCAAGACAACCCACGCAAGGAAGCATGCAGGGTCCCGGACGGCTGGCACATACAGATGAGTGACAGTCATGAGGTTGGCTCTGGAAGTCTCACCCACCTGCTCTTCCACCTGGGCCATCAGCTGGGGAGGCTCCCTATGGGGTGGGAGCCACCCTACCCTTGCCCTGAGCACCCACCATGCTCCGGGGTGGGGAGGAAAGGGGCACTGTGCACAAGCTCCAGGAGTTCTCCCAAACCTCAGGGAGGACAGGGGTCCCCACTTACAGTCAGGGACACAAGCTCAGGCAAATGAAGCAGCTCAAGGTCACACAGGGACAAATTAATGGAGCCAGGCCTGGAACTCAGCTCACCAGCCACCCCACTAGCCAGCCCACCAGCTGTCCCTAGGAGCCCTGAAAGGCTGACCAGTGGGGTCCTGATGGGGGCAAGGCTAACAGGCAAGTAGAGGCAGGGCTGCATCTGGAACACGAGTGGGGGGAGGCAGTGACCACAGGGCAGCGTCTCTCAGCGGACTCCGAAGACTCAGAGCCCCAGTTCCATGGTAAGACTCCAGAAGCTGGAGTGAGGGGTCACAGAACTGGAAACCACCAAGGCTTTTCCCCCCAGTAAGGGAACTGCAACCTGGCCCCACGGATCCCATGAGCCCTGCAGAGGGATCTGTGCTCCTGTGCACAGACCAGAGTCTGATGCCTGGGAGGTATTCAGAGCAGAGGCTGAAGACTACAGACCAGTCCTCCACTCACTCCTTCGCTCATTCAGTCTCCCAGTGCCTGGAGATGCAGGTGCTGTCCCAGCCAGTGTGACAAAACGGACCCAGGCCCTGCCCTCCTCCAGCTGCCATTCTCCAGGAGCAGACAGACAGTATGCAGGCACCAAAGAGACTAATAATGTCATTTCAGACCGTGATCATTAGCCACTCAGGGAGAGCTTCTCCGAGGAGGTGACATTTGGGCAGAGACTTGACTGATAAGAAGGAGGCAGCTCATCCATGAATCGTGGGAGAGGATCCCAGGCAGTGGGACCACTGAGGGCAGAGGACCGGAGGACCAAAAGCTCACAGGAAGGAGGCCTGGGGAAGGCGAGGGTTGGCAGAGCCTGGCCAGGAAGCAGCCTGGTAGAGACCGGGGCAAATAAGGCAGCCCACACCCCCATCTGAGGGGCAACTGCTCAGCTCTACCCCTGCGGGACTGAGGACCCAGTATGGCCAGTGGCTTCAATGTTGCCAGAAAAGCTGGAAGTTTAGGTTTTTGCATAAAACCTTCTGATTTTTCAAATGGCCAACTTTTTCTGAAACTAGCCCTCGGGCCTCTGGTTGGAGAGCTCAGTAGGAAGTGAGGGGCTGGATTCAAATCCTGCGCCCTCATAGTCTCCAGCTGCGTGATCTTCGGCTGGTTGCTCGCTCCCTTGGGTGCCGTCATCTGTAAAATGGAGCTAATCGTGCCTAACTGATGGGGTTGCCATGGGGGACTGGATACCTTGCGTGTCTTCATTCATTCAGCAAATATTTACTGGGCAGCTACTGTGCACGTGGGACAGTGCCAGGTCTGGGGGACCGGGGCACAACAGCGAACAGAAAACAGAGAAGTCTCTGCCCTGGTGCCTCTTACAGTTCACGCGACACAGAAAATGAGCAGCAACGGAAGCAGGAGCACATGTGTGTAGAAATGCCACAGAGCAGAGAGGGCCGAAGAGAAGAAACAGGGTGAAGAAGGATGCGAGGAGAGTTGAAGGGGTGGGTGGCCGTTGTAGATCAGGTGGCCAAGGAGGGCCTCACTGCATAGGAGGCATTTGAAGGCAATGAGGGGGTGAGGCACTGAGCTGTGAGGGCAGAGTGCGCTCCAAGTGGGCCTGGGGGGAGAGGGGACATGGCTGCCTCCTGGAGGAAGAGCCTGGAGACCATGTAGCTGGACTGCAAAGAATGGAGTCGGAGCTCGGGAGGTGGGGGTTGGAAGGAGATCGGTGAGGCCTCGTGGCCGCCATGAGGACTTTGGCTTTGCCTCTGAGTAAGGTGAGAGCCACGGGAGGGTGTGGACAAGGCAGGGGTGAGGTCCGACTTTGGTTTTGACAGGATCCTTCTTGGGGCCGCTGGGGCAGAAGCAGGGAGAACATGAAGGAACAGTCCCGGTAAGAGGTTATGGGGGCTGGACCGAGGAGCAGCAGCGGCGCTGGCAGAAGGTGCTTAGACTCTCCAGAGATTTCGAAGATCAAGCCGGCAGAGAGGGATGCGGGGGTGGGACACGTGAAGGACGCGATGCCCATGCCGGGATCCGGTGCAGGCACCTGGAATACAGAAGGGCCATTTCCTGCGATGGGGAAGGTGAAAGAGCGGGTTGGGGAGGGTGTGGGGCTGGGGTGGAGCTGCTGCGAGAGCAGCCTGGGCGGGGAGGCGGGGAGGCGGGGGAGGGGGCGGGGGGGGGGGGGGGGGACAAGAGGGCCCAAGAGGGCCATTAACAGAGGGCCTGTTTGAGTCACAGGGAGGAAGTGCGGACCACAGCAAATGTAGACGGCCGAGAGCAGCCTAGAATGGATGGACGCTAACAGCGTTTGTCATTTGGGGTGCCAGGGAAGGAAGGGGGGCTGGAGGCGGCTCCCAAAAGCAGGCCGTTGGACGCGACACTGTTGATCCCGGGGCCCCGGGCTCCTGAGGGGTGTCTCAGGTCTCAGGGACTCGGGCGGGCCTGCATCGCCTCTCCCCGACGCCGCTACGGCCTCCCCTCCCCACCCTCCCCTCCACCCCGCCCCGTACTCGCTCCCCGGCGCGCCCTCCCTTCCCCCTCGCCACCTGCGGGGTCGGTCAGATCCGGGCCTTTGTCCCGCGCCGCAGCCCCGCCGCCCCGCGTGGCGCCCCCCGAGCAAACACAGCTGAGCGCCGGGGCTCGCGTGCCGCCCCCGCCCCCCAAATCTTTGGACCGCGGGGCGGAGGCTTAGCCGGGCAGCTGCGGGCCTGCGGGCGGGGCGGGGGCTGAGCCCGGCCAGGCGCCCCCCGCACCGCCCCTCCCGCCCGGGCCGCCGGCCGCCCCTTTGTCATGCAGATGACCCGCTGGCGGCCGCGCTCCGTAATCGGCCGAGCGCCTCCGCACCCGCAGCTGACCTGGGGGGGAGCCGGGGGGGGGGGGGGGGGGGGTGGGGTGGGTAGGGTGGGGTGGGGTGTGAGGGCGTCTCGGCGCCCAAATCTGGCCCAGGCAAGCGGGGAAGACCCGCGTTATCCTCCCACCGCCTGGACACCCGATCTCCTTGATGCTGGGCCACGTGCTCAAGTCGCTGGGCTTCTCTGGGCCTGTCTGCTTCCTTGCATTCCAGGCAAAGGAATCTGCGGGCGCTGGGGCCTGGAGGCTGGGGAGTGGAGGCCAAAGCTCCCACTGCATCAGTGTGGAGCACATTGGGGAACAGCCCTCCTCGCTCCTGTGCCTGGGGTCGCCCAGACCAGCAGAGCAGGCCCCCGCCGACCAGACCTCTGCAGGCCCTGTGGGTCCTTGAGACTCCATCCCTGTGCACGCAGGCTCAGTCTTCCCGCCTGTGCTTTGAGGGCTGTAACTGGCAGGGAGAAGGACCTGGTGAGGCTCTTGGCCTGACTGCCCTGGGGTGTGGGCGCCTGGCACACAGTGGGCATCCTTGGTAATGGCACCGAGCTCAAGATGACAGAACCCCCTACACCACTCCCTACCCCTCCTGGCCCCTCCAGTGATAGCTGGTGTGGGTCCTGGACTAGGGACACGCCCACTTCCCCCAGAGCAAAAGATTCACCAAAACAGACGTGACCAAATGGAAAGTTATTTACGGCCTGGTATCAGGAGTTGGGCCTGGGGCAAGACGGGGGAAAAGAAGCATTCCTTTAGGTGGAATTGGGCCTGGAGAGGCTGTTGTCCCTGGAGCGCCCCATCTCCCCATTTTGCAGATGAGAAGCCTGAGGCCAGAAAGCAGCAGCAACTGGTGACATCCCAGCCCTTGTCTTTGCCTGCAAAGAATGGAGGCCTGGAATTCCTACCAGAAGATACAGAAACAACCAACATGCATAGACAAGCTGCTTGGAGGCCAGGATGTACAAACAGAGAAATGTCGTTTCCCACCAACCAGGTAAAAAGCAAGAATACCAACAGCTGCTGGGCTGGGGCCCCCTCCTAGCTTCCACGGCGGGTCCCCATAGGCACCGCAGCTGGCACACGGCTTGTCAGTGGGAATCATCCTCAGAATCCTGTGGAGCTTCAGTCCAGTGGCTGTACTCCCAGGAATTTATAGCTAAAAGGAGCCAACAGGACAAGTGGGTAATTGTGCTTATTTAGGGTGGTAAGACTCTAGAAGTTTCCCTCGGGGCGTGGCTCTGCAGGCAGATGGGAGAGAGCTCCAGTCCCAGGTCGGCCATGTGTGACCTAGGCAACTGACCTGTTTCCTCATCTGGAAGATGGGAATCATGGCCACACTGATCCCCTGTGCATCAGCCCACCATAGGCAAGGCCTTCACCCCAGGGCCTGTGAGGAGCCCACAGAGGACAGATTTACATGAAGGAAAAGCAATCTTTTTTTTTTTTTTTAAAGATTTTATTTATTCATTTGACAGAGAGAGATCACAAGTAGGCAGAGAGGCAGGCAGAGAGAGAGGGGGAGGCAGGCTCCCTGCTGAGCAGAGAGCCCGATGTGGGACTCAATCCCAGAACCCTGAGATCATGACCTGAGCCGAAGGCAGAGGCTTAACCCACTAAGCCACCCAGGCGCACGAAAAGCAATCTTTTGATGTGAGGAGGTTATTAGCAGTCTCGACAAATGGAGCTGAAAAAGTTCTCTGGGACTCAGTTTCCCTTTCAAACAAAGGAAAATTGGTGTTGGGAGCTCCAACGGGGTAGCTCCTAGGCTCTCCCCAGTGGCCCTCTGTCCTGACCCCTGCCTTCCCTCACCCCAGTTCTGAGAGCTGAGCCAGGAGTCACCAGCTCAGGCGAGAGGGCTGGAGAGGGGGAGGAGAAGCGAACCACCCACCACCTCCACCCCAGGCCTTGGCCCTCTGGCTCCAGCGAAGGCCTGGGGAGGATGGGGGTTTATCTCACACACCTCTAGGGAGGGGCCTTTATGACCAGATCCAGTTTCTGGCAGGACTGGTTTGTCCAGGTGGCCCTCGATGGACAGCCGAGATAAGGTCTGTGTGGATGGCTGGGCTGGGCCAGAGGACCCAAGTTGGGCAAAAACTAGGTGGTGGCCGAGGGCACAGCCTGACTCAAAGGTGGGAAGGGGTCTGCCCCCAGCTTGTCCCAGCTGTCACCAAGCTTTCTGGAGCCATGCGGGAGCCCTCTCTGTACCTCCTGCCCTCTGCCTGCAGTGAGAGGTGACCCTGGGAAGAGGCCATCCTGGAGCCGAGCAGTAGAGGCCCGAGGTCACCCAGGCAGGCCTTTGTACAGGGAGATGATGAGGTGGGAAAGCCAAGAGGCAGTACGGACTGAGGTTGCCCCGGTGCAAGATTGTGTGGGATTCTGCATTTCCGGTAGGCACAGTTTTGGTTGCCTCTGTGCCTGTCAGGCATTCCCAGAACCGCCCCCGGGCCTCACTGGACCAGCTTGGTTCTCTTGGGCCAAGGCTCTCTTGCTGTCTCTAACTTCGTGTCCTCAGTAGTCCCTATAAATAGTCCCTTCGTGAAACCCTTCCACCTAGTTCGCCTGTCACCTCTTTCCTGTCAGGACCCTGTCCAGTACTACATTTCTGGGATCCTCACAGCCTCAGGGAGCAGCTGTGGTCGCTCCATTTTATGAGGAGGAGCCCCCTGGGGGGCCCAGAGTTCCTCCTGACACAGACTTCCCTACTCACACAGACCTCGGGGAAGGGCAGGCCCACGTGCTGCATGGCTGACAGGGGAGTCTGAGGAATGAAGTCTGCGTTTGTGCTGGAAATCTCTGAGGGAGGTGGTTCCAGGGAACAGGGGAAACAGGGGAAGGGGAGGCAGGGAAGGGGGGAAAGCCAGCAGACAGACAGGCTTTGCTGAACCACATCAGGGGGATACTGACTCCACTGGGCCGTCTGCAGAACCTTGAGGAAGGTCCTGAAAACTGTCCACCCCCAAGAGGGACAAGAGGGGACACGTAGCCAGAGGCTTGCTCCGCATTGCTCGGGGCTGGCCCATTGGCCCCTGTGCTTCCCGGTTTATGTAGCTGGGGGCCAGGCAAGCCCCGCAGATGGTCCTCATGCGGGGGCCAAGAAGCCACGGGCCAGAGCAAGCCAGGCCATGGTCACCTGTGGGAAGTGGGGTGGGGACAGCAGGGAGTGGTCACCACAGTGCCACTGTGGCTGGCATCCACCAGGCAGGAGCACTTGACATGGGCCACAGAGTCACCCAAGACAGTCCGAGGTTTAAAAGAGGCTCAGTAAGGCCATCATTGAAAAGATCGTTGCAATTCCCAGAGGAGGGGGCACACGGCACCCCGAGGGGCTGCCTGGGGAAGCAGGGGGTCGGGGGTGGAGGGCAGCTGTGGCAGGACCCTTCACTGTGGCTTCCTCAAGAAAGAACAGGTAAGCTGGGTAAGCAGGCTTAGGGTGCTGTCTGGTTTGAAGCCTAGGGCAGTCCTGAGTTGTCTGGGACCAGGCCTTGGGGATAGGGTTGGGGGAGCTCATGGCTCAGAGTGTGAGAGCCCACTAAAGGTGGCTGGGGCCATGGGCTCTGGATTGGCTGGTTTGTGTTTGAAAAGCACCCAGGGGCCATTGGAGTACTCTCTAGGAATTGGCCAATTCTGGGAGGGGCAGTCCCTCCAGGGTCAGCCAGGCCGGAGGTCAGAGCACCAGACACAGAAAACAAAAGCCCGCTCGCCTTGCCCCTCCTCAGTTCCACCTAGGGCCTTTTTTAGGTCCATGTGTCCCAGGGTCCAGTTCCCCATGGTGGCTGGCCTCGATCCCTGTCAGATTTTAATACGGGGAATAGTAGAATGAGCGATGGTCCCTCGTGCTGCTTGTGGTCCTGCTTGGTCCAACGGATACCCACCATCTCCTTCTCCCACCTGTTCTGGATTCCTCTCACCTTCAGCCAGCACTTGCACTGCTCTCAATTTGCCTGGTGGGATGCCCCGGCTCTTTCCCAGGGGTCTGCCACAAGGCCTTGTCCTACATGTCCGTTGGGCTCCGGGCATTCTCATGTAGCAGAGGACAAGCCCTCAGCCCTCAGGATGTCCCAGACCAGCACCGGAGCTAAGCCTTTAATGGGCCAGTCCTCTCAGGTGGGCTGTTTCCGAGTGATGTGACCAGGGGACATATGGTTGCGTTCCACGGTCACCTCCTCAGGGTACGATGGTCCCCAGTCTGAGACAGTGTTGTGCAGGACATCAGGGCTCCTTGAGAGAATGAAGCCCTAATAACCTAAGGTATGTGTTGTATGTAATGGTCTAATTTCTCTCCTGTGCTTCTAGAATGGTCCTAATGATGTACTACTCTTAGGTAAATTGAGCCAATAATCACTGGAATCATTTCCTGTGTGCCCAGTGCAGATGGGAAAACAACTGAGAAGCCATCTGCCCTGGCTGAAAAAATATGGCCATCAGACCCGTGTGCGCCCCTGGGCGGTGATGCCGGTGGAGGTACGGCAGCCCCAGAGGCTCCCCAAGAGGGTATTGGTGCTGGTAGAGAGAAGCTGCCGTCCTCTCGAGTGGAAAGGATGCAGTGCAACCAATTTGCCATCAGGTGGCCGGCCTCTTCAAGGGGTGACCACATCAAGGACCCGGCATTGTTCTCCACTGCTGGAAGGGAGACGTCTGCCACAGTGGGGGCGGCATGCTGGGCCCCACGCACCGAGTCTACCCTGCTGCCGCGCCTCCTCTGTTCACAGAACCACTGTGCCAATGCCAGAGTGGCCCCAGGGCAAATCAGTTTGGGCCTGGTTGTCACCGTTCTCCTCCAGGCTAGATGCACGCATGCCACGCCCACCCAGGAATCGAGTCCCCAGACCTCCTTGGCTCGGGTCTTCCCTTCTTCCAAAGATGTGACCAACCAGCCAGGCTCCTGCCTATTGCCCAGAGTCCACACATCCCTGTCCGTCAGGCTGCTTTTCCCTTTTCCTCAGCGAGCAACTCAGCACTCCAGGGCCATCTCTCCCCACCAGTCTCCTTGAGGGACCTGCCAGAGGGATTGCCCGATGGCAGAGGCCCATAATTGGTTGCAGGCCTGTCTGTGAGCCTGGCCTTCATATTTTCTCCTCCACCCTTTGACCTGAGGGCCCCCTTCCCCCGGAGCTACAGGTGGGCAGAGGCAGTAGAACCACAGAGATCAGGACTGCAGGAGCCCAGCCTGCCTTGTCGCTGGGCCCGTGCAGAGATGCACTCAGCCCCGGCCTGAGCTCCCCCATCTGCCACACCATGGATAGCTGCTGGACCCGGCCGCCTTATGACGAGTGGATCTGACGGTGACCATGTCCAGTCACACGGTCACATGATGCCCATCACCAGATGCTCAGGCCCTCCAGGGGCCCTGGAGCATTCCAGAAGCTGGGCTCCTGACCTAGCTCTGCTTCGGCATTCTGAGCGTTTACATAGCAACCTCTTACCAGGGCTGGCCCCAGCTGCACCTGGGGCCGTGTCTACCACCATCAGATCTGCAGGTCATATGACTACAGAGCAGCTTGACCACAGTCTGAACCTTCTGGAGAGAGAGAGAGAGAGAGAGAGAGAGAGAGAGAGAGGATTCTCTTGCTCTGGGCCCCTCCCATGCAGTCACCTGATGAGTGGGTTGGGGCTGCATTTCCAAGGGTGTTGTCTGCTGCATCCTGGGGTCCCTTGGTGCTGGGGCCTCTTTCTTCATGGTGGGAGGTGGGAGGGGCAAGAGCCTGTCCTCGCCCCCCAAAAAGGAGTTCCCAGGATGCCCCAGGCCTCTGGAACCTTACAGTCTTCACTGATACGGCAAGCCTCACGTGCCTCAGGAGGATAATAAGGGTGCTTGCACAACCTGAGTACCGTGACGTCATCGGGAGAGTGGACCAGCATGACAATTGGCACATATCCAGACCAGCAGTTCCTTCAGTGGCATGTCAAGCTTTTTTTTCTCTTGGATCAAATCCAAGTGAAACTAAAGGCAATCCTTTAACCCTGGGAAGCCGCCGTCATCATAGGGTCCATTTCCACACCAGTGACCCAGCTCCATGTTTCCGAGCCTCTCAGGGAGGTGTCTGGAATTATGCTCCTTCCCAGGTTGGTGACGATTGCTCTGAGTGGTAGGACTCGGGAATGGTGATTCAATTTTGCTTTTCCATTTTTCTGTCGTGTATTTTTTTAAAATAAGTATGTTAAATTTTTATTAAGTAACATTTTAAAAATTCCCTATGTATCCTGTAAGCCTCAGGGCTGCAATCAGGAGCATTTAGGTGGGGCTGGTTCTGATTGCAGAGACTAGCACTGAGCCCAGGGAAGGATGTCCCAGAGGCGGGTTGAGGGTGGAACTTGGCCATGTTTTGGGCCCAGCTTTATATCAAGGAGGCATGATCAGGTGTGGGGGGAGGTATTGGAACAGTCTCAACCTTCTAAGAGCTGGGATGCGGGGAACTGGCCGGAGCCCCAAGGAAGAGCAACATCCAGCAAGCAGCCCGGAGGTGGGAGAAGGCTCCAGTGTCATTAAAGCAGACCCAGTGGGCAGGAGGAGCCACAGCAAACATTTATATGTGTTCTAGACTCCTTATCCATATTAACTCGTTCCATTTTCCAAACAACCCAGAAGGAAGAGTCTATGGCTATCCCCATTTTACAGTTGAGGAAACTGACTCAAGGGACAATTTAATAACTTGCCTGAAGGAAAGTGAGGTAGGAATATAGCTCTAGATAGGGGCCAGCATGAATGCACTTATGCATTTATTATTTTTTAAAACAAATATTTCCACATACCCGGTGCTGTTTCTGGTATTGAAGAAAGAGAAGTCAGCAAACACATACCCCCATCTAGCCCCATATCCTTGCCCTGAAAGATGCTCCAGTCTAGTGGAAGAAATATGTGTTCAACATGTACGTGCACAAGCATATTGTTACAAACAAAGATACTTGCCACAAAGCAAATAACAGGAAACTGACCTGGCTCAGAGTTCACATTCTGGGCAGAGGAAACAGCATGTGCAAGGGCCCTGTGGTGAGCAAAAGGTTAGCTCCTTAGAGCTTCCAGTGCAAAACGTGCAAAACGGAAAGTGTGAGCAAGAAGAGTTTGGTGGGAGATGGGAACCAAGATGTGCTCAGGAACTCCATTTCTTAGACCCTCATAGGCCAGAATAAAGAGTTTGTATTTTATGCTAAATACATTGGGAAGCTATTGGAAGGTCTTCTCTGGGGACACGTCAGTGCTACATGGAATCAGGAGGCAAAGGGGAAGCGGAAAGACCCATGAGGAGGCTAGTAGAGTAAAGCGAGTGAGAGATAATGGTTGCCTGGCCCACAGTGATGAGAAGGGAGAGAAGAGGCTGCCCCTCTTTGGAGCAGACTTCCTGGAAGCCCCCCACACTTCTCATATCCCTTCAGCGGGGGAGCCCGGGAATTGTGATCTTTGTTCCATGTGACCTTGTACTCACTGAAGAGTCTGGTACCCTGTTTATAAGGAAGAAATGAGGGCAGGATATCGAGGCAGGCATCCAGCAGCCTTGCCCCATGATGTTAGAGTCGATGGTGGTGGTAATGCTGGTGGTGACAGTGGTGGCAGAGGTCAGGTATAGGCGATGGTGGAGGTGGTGACCAAGTCTGTGGTGGGCATGGTGGTGTCCCTGATGGCAGGTCAGTGATGGGGAAGGTGAGGATCCATGTGGGAGTGGTGACTGTGAGGTGATCACGATGGTGGTGGTGGCAGAGGTGATGGTGATGTCTGTGGTGACAGGGATGGCCATGTTGGCACTGAGTAGGTGACAGTGTTGGTGGTGGTGGTTGACGCTTGTGGCAACAGGGTTGGTGGTTATACTGGTGGATGTGCTGGTCGTGATGGCATGAATGGCATTTGCATTGGTGGCGATGACAACCTTGTGCTGGTGTTGACGTTGATGTTGCTGGCGGTGGTCAGGATTTCGCCGCGACACGAGTCATAATGGCTACAGTGGTGATGGGGTTATTCATGGTAGTAGAGTGATGCCAGTGGTGCAGATGATGACTTTAATTTCTTGATTCTCATTTATGCCCAACCTAGAGGTTGGATTGGTCTTTTTTTTTTTTTTAAGATTTTTTATTTATTTATTTGGTAGAGAGACACACAGTGAGTGAGGGAACACAAACAGGGGGAGTGGGAGAGGGAGAAGCAGGCTTCCCTCTGAGCAGGGACGCCAATGCGGGACTTGATCCCAGCACCCAAGATCATGACCTGAGTCGAAGGCAGGCACTTAATGACTGAGCCACCCAGGCGCCCCTGGATTGGTCTTCTCCTGGCCTTTTCACTCCATTCTGAATAGTACTCCTCGTGCAAAAACAGACTCCCCTCCCCCACCAAAGTCCAGGCTTCCCTTTTGAGAGCCAAACCAGCCGCCCCTCCTCCACTGCCACCATGATGTTACATCTCCTGAGCTCCTCCTTGTTCACTGAAGAATTTGAAACCCAGCCTGCAGACCTCCCCTGGATCCCAGGGCATCCTGTCTTCCTGGAGGATTATAATATCCACAGTCTGTCCCATATCTGGCCTGTCAGTTCCAATTTGAAAGACCTCCTGCCTCTGGGCTCTTAGACGCTTCTCTGGATCCCTTGTTCAAACAGTCCACACCCTGACCACCATCTCCTTTCTGCTGTACCATCTTTTATCCCAATCATGTTATTAGATGTCTATTGGTGGTAAAAAACCAGTCAGTCAATCAATCACCCCACAAGCTGGCAGCTTCTAGTCACAACAAACATGTATTATTTCATGCAGTTTCTGTGGGTCAGGAGCCCGGGAGCTCAGCTGGGTGGTTCTGACCTCCTGTCTCTCCCAAGGTTGCAACCAAGATATTGACTGGGGATGGGGCTGCTGCTGCCCCAGCTGGCCCGCTCACCTGAACCCAAGTTGATGCTGGCTCCTGGATTTATTGGAGTGTCCTCAGAACGTGACAGCAGGCTTCCCCCAGAGTGAGTGACCCAGGAGCAGAAGATGGAAGCCACTGTATCTCTCATGACCTCCCCTCAGAAGTCACACTCTGTTATTTCCAGAATATTCTGCAGGTTCTGTGTATGAGCCTATACCGTGTGGGAAGGGACCATACATGGGCCTGAATACTGTGAGGCCATTTTAAATATTGGCTCCCACAGCTGTCCACTGTCTATCTTCTTCTCACCTGGTTCAAAGCAAGCAACCCCAGAAATATCCATCCTTTCTTCTCTACTGGTGCTGTGGAAGAATTGTCCCTTCCACCCAAGACCATTCTGTTCCCCCGGCCTTGGACCCAGTCCCCTGTCCTTTCCAAGGACCATTGCAATTACCAATTATCAGTGCAATGGGATTGCATTACCACTCAGCCCTTGCCCTTGGCCTCTCTGTCTTTCTCCCCGCCATCACACACTCCTGTTTCATGCAACTGTGTTCTTTGCAGCAAAGCTGAAGCATCCCCAGGCCTCTGTTATTTTTCTGTTGCCCTCCCTGAACCCCTCTGGCAGGGACAGTGGCATTCAGATACCCCTTTTTATCCTTTATACCACAGACCCCCTTGCTGGCCTTCATTCCCGTGACCTCTCAAAATCACGCCCCACACAGAGGAACCGGGGGTCCTTGGAAACAGGTCTGGCTCTGGGTCAGGACAGGAAATATTCAAGACAAATCTGGGGTGTCTTATCATGCACAGTGCAAAGGGAGTGATCAAAGTCTGTGGGGTGAAGATGGGACTCGGGAGCTAACTAGCAGGGGCTCCCACACTGGCCAACAGTGGAACAATTAGAACATCAAGAAAGTCTGCAACAGACTGAAATACAAAGATGCTAAAAAAAAAAAAAAATTCATGTGCCTAGAAGGGTAGCTGAAAAATGTTATTTGTCAACACTGGGTGTGATAGAAACCAATTTATTATTCCAAAAAAATTTCCATAAAGGGAAGAACAATCATCTATCTTCCATTTCTTCTATGAACTATTTCTCAGAATAACCAGTTCTCTTTAGGAAAATTCTAGCTAATAAATGAAAAGGAAATGCTAGAATTTTACTACTTTGCAACCCTCTAGTAGTGGAATTAGGCATGATCATCAATGGTTCTTAAAATTATTAGTGAAAGGTATGTGGGGCGCTTTATAATGGATTGGCCAAGCTGAGAACTCCCGAACCATTGGCCAGTCCTAATGTCATCAAAAGGAAGTGATCAGACACAGGGTATCTCCGGGAATAATAGCTTAGGAAGGACACAATGCTTTCTTTGCAGCATCCTTGCCCAAAACTCTTGCCTCGATCTGATCAAGCCTCTGGACCTATCTCCAGCCTCCAGAACTACAGGAAACACAGGCCTCAGAGCAACACGTGAACACCACAGGCACACAATTAGCAAACTCCAAAATAGGGCAATCTGTAGTCAAATACCACTTTCTCCAAGTGAAGTGAAAGGAAAAACAGGGGGAAGAGGGATTTGTAAACGTAAGAGCTTAAAAGGCATATTAGTCAAATGCAGTGTGTGGCTCTTATTTGAAAGCTGTTTTGAAGAAATGAAAAGTAACTAGGGAAATTTGAATAATAACTTGAAATTTGATGAAGATTTTTTGCTTTTTAGGTGTGATAAAGTTTTCGCGATTACGTTTTTTAAGTCTTTATCATATCTTTATGGACGAAATAATATGATAGCAGGGATTTGCTTTAGAATAGTCCAAGGTTGGAGGAGTGGATGGGGATAGAGATGAAACAAGACTGGCCGGATGCTGTAATTGTTGAAGTTGCGGGGGATGGCTGATGGAGACCCATGACACTGTTCTCTCCCATTCTACGTATGCCTGGCAGCCTTCATAATAAATATTTTGAAGATTTTATTTGAGGGGCACCTGGGTGGCTCAGTGGGTTAAGCCTCTGCCTTCGGCTCAGGTCATGATCTTGGGGTCCTGGGATTGAGCCCAACATCAGGCTCCCTGCTCAATGGGGAGCCTGCTTCCCCCCTCTCTCTCTGCCTGCTGCACTGCCTACTTGTGATCTCTGTCAAATAAATAATTAAAATCTTTTAAAAAATATTTTATTTGAGAGAGAGAGAGTGTGTGTGCACACACGTGCGACTGAGAGAGAGAGAATGGGAGCGGGGCAGAGGGAGAGAGAATCGCAAGCAGACTGCACTGAGGGTGAAGCCTGACACGGGGCTCGATCTCATGACCTTGATCTCATGACCTGAGCTGAAACCAAGAGCCACCCAAGCACCCCCATAATAAATATTTTAAAGAGAAAAAAAGATTGTTCCATCCCTTTTTGTCTGCTATGGCAACTGAGGAGACAGCTGCTCCAGATGCTGCGAGCTGGAGGAAGCCACCCGGCTGCGTCCCTGAGTGACCATGTGGAGCAGAGCCCCCACATGCCTTCTCCTGGCCCTTGGACTCACATGTCCCTCCTGCCATCAAGGCTCTGCACACGCAAGGCTCTACACCTGATGCACTTCCCCACCCACACCCACCCCGTGAATTCCTACCTTTCTGATCTCAGAGCAGCTTTCTCTCATCTTCCTATCTGGGTCAGATCCTCCAGACTTTCCCAACATCCTGACTGTCTCCTGCAGCACCTCTTTCTGTTGCAGTCTTAAATGTCCATCGTGGCTACTAGGTTAAAACCTCTCTCCCTCCCTGGACCATTATCCACTTGCAGGTAGAAATAATCTTTGCTCCTCATGGTGTTGGGAAAGCCCACAGTTCTGCCTGTCAACGTGGGAGGCACGCAAATCTTCCTTCGAGGAAGTAAGTGAAGTAGTGGTGAGTTGTGATGGTCTTTGGGCGCTGGTGATGGGAGTGATGGTGATGGCAGTGGGGGTGGCCTGTGGTCAGTGGTGACAGTGGTGGCAGCGGACGCTCTAGTGGAGGTGATGGTGGTAGGGGCAAATGGCGGCGGTAGCAGTGTGGTGATGGCAGCAGGGTTGGTGAGGGGATGATGGTGGCAATGGTGGTGTTGGTGATGATGGTGCCCACCCTCCTCCACACACATTTGGCCAACAGATCCATGACCTGATTCACACGAGGATGGAGCACTGTCAGAGCTGATTGCTCCAGTGGCAGTAACCCAGAGAGACCACCCCTCAATCCAGGAGCTCCCCGGGCTCCTGGCCTTCCCCATAGGTATTGGGGTTTCTCATTCCTTTGACCCAGCCTGTCCCCCTTCAGTAGAGCCTCTCCCCACTTTTAGCTGCCATTAGCCATGATGGGTTTTTATCTCTTATCACCAGTTAACTCTAACTGGAGCAGAAGGGGATAGAGAGCAATGGGCTGAGATGAAGCCCATTCCTTCCCACTCTCCTCTGCCCTTCCTCCTCCTCTCTCTGGCCTTGGGGTATCCTTGGACGTATCTCCATATCTAATCATTCCCCAGGCGATCTCACCCAGGTCTTGACCTTTCTCCTGAACCCCAGGTCATGTCTCTAAGTGGGCTTCTCTAACTCAACTGCCTATCATGCGTGTCAAGCTCAGTCTGTCCCAAACTGAGCTCTTGATTTCCCTCCACAAATCTGCCCTCCCATGGTGCTCCCCAGCTCAGTGAATGACAATTTGGCTTTACCACACCAGAGACCTTGGAGTCACTCTTGACCCTTTCTCTCACCCTTGCATCCAATCCATCATCAAAGCCCATCAGTTCCATCTTTAAATACATTCTACCAATTGTACCATCTCCATTACTATCCCTCTGCTGCAAGCCGCCGTCCTCTCTCACCTGGAGAGCTCCTTCCTAGGCTCTTTTCTTCCACTCTGATGCCCCCACAGCCTTCTGGCAGCCAGAGTCATCTGTTGGAAATGTGTTGGCCCCTCCTTGACGTTGAACCTGGTGATGGCTTCCCATCACCTGACAAAGTGCTGATGAGTTTTTGTATATGATCTGGCTACTTCTTCCACTACTTCTCACTCCATTCTCTGCTTTTTATGTACTCATTTAGTTTTAATGTAGATTATATTTTGCTTAAGGTTTCTTTTTTTAATTTATTAGAGGGAGAGTGCACATGTGTGCATGTGCATGCACACACGCACACACACATGCATGAATGGGGGGTGGGGAGTGGGGAGAGGGAGAAGTAGGCTCCCCACTGAGCAGGGATTTCCAATGCAGGGCTCCATCCCAGGACCCTGGGATCATGACTGGAGCCAAAGGCAGATACTTAACCAACTGAGCCCCCCAGGTGTCCCCATTCTTTGTTTTTTAGTGAATGCTGCTGCCTCAGGGCCTTTGCACATTCTGTGCTTGCTTCAGGGAATGCTCTCCCCAGGACTTATGATGGCTTAGACCAGTGCAATGGCAGAGAGCATAGAGAAGAAGAATCCACAGGACAAAGAGTCTGAGAGGAGGGAGCTCAAGATGATTTCCAGGTGCATAGGTGGGCCACCAAATGGATGGAAAGATCACCCCTTAGAAGGGACACAGAATGGGGATCAGATCTGGGGAGGAAGGTGCCAAGTTCATTCTTGGCACTGGGCATGAGCAGCCCCATGGGCCATCCAGGAAGAGGTTACTGGGGTGCAGCCCAACAGATTCATGCTCTGGAGCCCAAGGCAGAAAGGAGAACAGGGAAGCAGCGCCTGGGCCAGGAGCCACTGCCATGGAGAGCCCAAGACAGCCACCCCCAGCCTCACCCTTAGATCTGAGCAGCACCCACACTCCCGCCTCAGCCGGGCTTTCTGGTAGAAGATCCAGCCCAGCAGCAGCAAAAACAGCGGCCAAGCAAGTCTGAACAGAGACGGCGCCACTGATCCCGCTCGGTCAGACCCGTGGATGAATCCACAGGCCAGCCTCTCCCAGCCAGCCACTGGCGGGTGATCAATAAGCCTGATTAATAATTAACTTTTTAATTACGTGTCAATTTAAAACAAGTATGGGAAGCAGTCACTTCCTGTTAAGGTCCTTGCTTTTCTTTCCTAAAGGGACTCTGTTGAAGGCCTGGGCTCTAAGGCCATGTGGGTGGAGGGCCCCGCCAATAGTGGGAAGGGACCCCATCCCCTCCCCCTAGCCACAGGGATCCTTGAGACACCAGCCCTGTCTCCTTTAGCCATGCCGGGGGACACTTTCTCCACTCAGCAGTCACTACCATGCAGGGCAAGCTGGAGACAGAGCAGGAACTGTCCCCAGCCCCCGGGTGCCAGGTAGAAGACCTTCAGGGACCTGCAAGTGAAGACAGACTGATTCCTGTGGTCCCAAAGGAGGGAGACACGGGGTGGGGTTTCCACGGGCCATAAGAAGGTGGCACTCTCCTTGGCCGTGATGGGGAAGGGTTGGAAGGATGCTCTGGGGGTGGGAGCCACAAAGCTGGAGGCATGGCAAGGGATCAGAGTGGCAAAGGGCAGCCGGAGCATTTGGAGAAGATGGTTTGTGCATACCCTTGCTGCCACCCCAGAACCCCACGACCCCAGGGGTTTCCTGACCGGCTGCTTGGGTGACCGCAGGCATAACCACGGCGCCTGGGGGGCCAAGTGGCTGGCAGTGCCAGGTTCCTGCTTTGGGGTGTGACAGCACGGTGTGGTTGGCGGTCGGGGTGGCCCTGGCCCAGTGCTGCCCAACTCCCATGCTTCCCAAGCCCTTGGAGGAGAAGCCCGTTCCACCGGCCAGATCTCACCAAGCCAGGGAGTGCCAGGGGCAGAGGACAGGGAGTCAGGCAGCTCTGGAGGGTATGGGGGGCTCAGAGATGTCATCTGAGATCACAATCAACCTTGGTTGGACCCCAGACCCCTCGGAGATGCTGATGGAGGCTATGCTCAGACCTTTTCTTAACGCCACACTGCCCCTTCACATGTCCCACAGTCTATCGGCATCCTGGGATGCCCACTGGGGACTAGCTCAGTACTGTGATCCTGGGCCTTCATCAAGACCTGTGCCCAGACCATTCACAGGGTTCAGTCGAAGGGATGAATAATGCCTGGGCTTATCGGGCAAGCAGCAAGGTCTTGAGGGTGGCCCACGGGGTGGAGGGGGTGCTCCCAGTGCCAGGGGAGAGGAGAGAGGGACAGCTTCGGCAGATGGAGAAGCAAGTCCCAGACAGGGGTGTGGGACATGAGCCGGCCCCTTACCAACCTCTCTGTCCCCGTTCTCTCTCCAGGCCCTGTGGTGGACCAAGTCACAGCCCCCGAAGATGTCCCCGTCCTAAACTGCAGAACCTGCCTCTTACCTTAGGTGGCAAAAGGGAATTTGCTGATGTGATTAAGAGTCTCAAGATGAGGAAATCGTCCTGGATTATCCAGGTCCTTCCAGTGTAACCACAAGACTCACAGAGAAGCAGGCAGGTCAGAGTCAGAGCGATGCGAGATGTTAGAGAAGACGGAGAATGAATGCGTCCTCAGGCTAAGGAATGCAGGCAGCCTCGAAGGACACTGAGAGAGTTTTGCCCCAGTCTCCAGAAGGGACCCAGCCCTGCCAACACTGATTTTAGCCCAGTGAGACCCGCTTTAGAACGCTGGCCTGCATTGTGAGAGGATAAATGTGTGCTGTTTTAAGACCCTAAATTTGTGGTAATCCGTGATAGCAGCCAGAGAAAACCATTCCAGTCTCCTTCCCTGAGAAGTCCTAAAGAAAGGGAAAGCCATGGATTGCAAAGGAAGAGACATCTAGAAGTAAGGAGAGGGGGCGCCTGGGTGGCTCAGTGGGTTAAAGCCTCTGCCTTTGGCTCAGGTCATGATCCCAGAGTCCTGGGATTGAGCCCCGCATCGGGCTCTCTGCTCTGCGGGGAGCCTGCTTCCTCCTCTCTCTCTGCCTCTCTGCCTACTTGTGATCTCTGTCTGTCAAATAAATAAATAAATTTTTAAAAAAGAGGTGATTTTAAAAATCTCTACTTAAAAAAAAAAATAGAAGTAAGGAGAGGTATGAGCAGCCGCCTGAGGGGCCTGGGAGGGTGGCTTATGGGGCAGCAGGAAGCAAACCCACTCCCCTACACTCAGGCCAGCCCCAGTGCCCCGCAATCCCAGTTCGAGGGGAACCGCGTAGCGGATAGTAATGCCTCACTTGTCAGATAAGGAAACTGAGGCTCAGAGGGCTAAGGTGACTTGGCCCAGGGCTGGATTGTCCTCACTCTACCCACTTGAACTCTGGCCGGGCTGGTGATAAAAATAGGTAGCCCAGCTGAGATAGGGCTGAGGCCTTCGGGTCCCTGGGCTAGTAAGCAGCTGTGCTGTCCCCAGGGGAGAAGTCCCAGCCCAAAGACAGCAGGAGGCTGCTGCTCCAGCCAACCTGGGAGCAGGCCACACCCCTCTTCCTCCTATCAGGTGAGCTTGAACAACTCACTCCCCGCCCTGCCCAGGCACAGCACACCCCCCCACCCACCCCCCCCCCCCCCCCACCCCCACCCCCCCCCCGCTCCAGGTCTCAGCTTCCCCTTCCGCTCAATGGGGTGAAGTTCCCCACCTGTTGGAGCCCGCTTCACACGCCAGGGAGGGCAGCCACTGTCCACGAAATGCTGTGGACAAAACGAGAGCTATTATGACATGTGTAAAATAATGCCCATGTTGGCTAAAGGGAAAAATAGAGGGTGCCCGGCTAGCTCAGTCGGTAGAGCATGAGACTCTTAAAGGGAAAAATAGAAACACGTACCATACAGTTTTCCATAATGTTGGCTGTGACACTCAGAAAACTGCCACCAGCGAATTCTCTGGGGAGTCAATTGTGGGCCGTGTCTGTGGGGGTGTTTTTATTTTATATTCTATATGTTTTTAATTTGTTATAATAGGCACGAGCTACAAAAAATAAATTTCAGATTTGTCATACAAACTTGTCCGTGGAGCATTGCCGCAGACATAGAAGGTGGTGGAAGTCTTTGAGGCTGTTCCCAAATACTGCTTCTCACTAAAGCCCCTGGGAAGGGGAGTCAACCTTGCCTGCTGTCACCCACCGACACGCCTCCCCACCCGGGTCAAGAGAGAGAGAGGGCAAGTCCAAGCAATAAAAAGAAGCCCAATAGAAGGACAAATCCTGTATGACTCCGCTCCCATGAGGTCCCTAGAGTCACCAGACTCACAGGGACGGAAAACAGGATGGTGGCTGCCAGGGGCTGGGGGAGGGGAGTGGAGAGTTGGTGTTCAGTGGGGACAGAGTGTCAGTTCAGGGGGATGAAAAATTTCTGGAGATGGATGGTGGGGTTGGTGGCACAACCATGTGAGGTTACTTAATGCCGCAGATCTGTGCACTTAAAATGGCTAAAGTGGTAAATTCCGTGTTATGTATATTTCACAGTGACAGCAAGCTACTTAATGAACACATCATCACCTCCTGTGGCTAAAAGAGGGAAGTAGGAGATGGTAAGGAGGAGGCTGGAACCAGGGGTCTCCGCAGGTGTTGGCCCTTTGTTCTGGGTCTTGAAGAGGAGTTTGGAGACCTCCACCTGCGTGCACAGTGGGAAGTTACAATTTGTCCTGAAGCCAAAAGATATTTTGTATTTTCCTGGAAGCCATTTTGGGGAGTTTGGACTTTAGCTGTCCAGGAACAGATGATGGGAGAACAAATCAGGAATGATCATGGCCTTCAGTGAAAAACAAAGTGACTTGTTTTTTTCTGAGGATGGGAGCAGGGGAGTGACAAGGTCAAAGGAGCTGTCACTGAGAGGCCACCTCCGGCACCAAGGTGCTGGCAGCCCAAAACCCAGGGAGGCGGCCAGGGCGTGGTCAGGTCCACCGTGGAAGCTCCCCACGATGCGGGCCATCAAGGGCGTCCTGCACACAGTAGGTATACGGATCTGAAGTCTGAGCCTACCTTGGAGGTAGACAAGGCAGCATTCCTGAGCCCCTTCTGACCTGGGCACTGGACAGAGTGGCTCTCAGCTCCGCTGGTCTGATGCAGAGTCCTGACCAGACGGAGGCAGATAGTCACGGAAGGGCATCGCCGGGTCCAAACAGGCTGGGGTCTGAGCTGCCCAGTCTTAAACTGCTGTCTTAAAATTGCTGATTCGCTGTGGGTTCCCAGAGAGGGGCCAACAGCTGCAAAGGCGCCCAGCCCCAGTGGAATGTGCTAGAGCAGGGCGGGGGCACCAGAGTATGGAGCTGAGACGTGTCCCAGCGCCCGGGGAAGGTGGAGCATAGGCAGTGAAGGCGGCAGAGCGGAGCCCCACATCTTCTGGCACCTTCGCAGGCCTGGCACACAGGGGGTGATGGATTAATATTTGTTGAGTAAGTTACAGAGGGAGCTCTCTTTCCAAATTCCTGTCCTGTAAAATGGGCGGGGACTTGCAGTGATGGGAATGACATTTGGAGAACAAAGCATACAGTAGGTGCTCCGCACCTTCCTTCCATCCCCAGGAAAAGGCCAATGTCGACTTGGTAAGTTTATGTCCTAAAAGCTAGACTCTGGACTAGGGTAGCTCTTTGGTAGAAGGAGCTGCTGTGTCAGTTCTGAGCCGAGCTTGGGACGCTGCCTGGCCAGGGAGGAACTCTGGGGTCTGGGACCCTGTCGTGGAGGAGGGGCATGGAGGGGGGTCTGAATGTCCTGCCAAGCCCCTGGTGGTGGTGTTGCCCTGGGAGGCCATGGAGGGGCTAGGCGGCCTGGCTCAGCAGGGCCCTGGAGCAAACGGTTTAGGTGCTTAGCCAGGAGGCTGTGGGCAAGACCTCCTTGTCATCCGTGTTGCAATCACCAGCCTTGCCCCGAGGCTCTGCACAGCCATCACTGGGCCACTACCTCCCAGGGTCTCTCGGTCTCCGGTCTCCGTGTCTCCCAGCACTCAGGCATCTTAAGCTCTCTCCCCCAGCCCCTTGACACCTTTGTGCCCCTGTGCTTCTGTATCCCTGCATCTCTTGGGTCTGTGGGTCTCTCCTTCCTTCTCCCCATGCCCTGCTCCCCCATCTTCCTGCCCATCCCCACCCCACCCACTGAGGTCCCCTCCAGCCCACTGTGTTGCCCTTATCTGGGTCCAGCCCCTGCACAATTGCTGGGAGCCCATCCCCATGACAACGGGGCAGATGGCGGCTGCGATTAGCCTCTCTCCCACCCGCCAAGGCTCAATCCGTCTTTGAAATTAAATCAGCTGCGATAACATCGACTGGCCAGAGGGAGGGAGGGAGGGCAGAGGCTGCCTGGGCCCCACCCAACCCGCCCCAGGCCCTGGGTGCAGGGGGAGAGGATGTGGAGGGCAACAGCAGCTTCCAGTGTAGCTGTGTGACCTTGGCCAAGTCTCTAACCCTCTGAGCCTCAGTTTCCCCATCTGTAAAATGGGGACAAATAGCCGTATCTCTTTCTTGCTGTGGGTGCAAGTCCGTCAGGGAATTGTGTGGACAAAGTAGGGACCCAGTAGGGTTAAGAACCTTGCCCCCGCCCCGAGTCCATGCAGAATCCAGACTCTGGTGGAAACACCCCAGTGGGGGTGATGCTCCCTGGCCAGGCCTGAGGCTACTGCTAGCAGAGAGGTTGCAGACCTGGCTCCCCACTTGTTCTGGTAACCAGGGAGCATTCCTCCCCTGGGCTTGGGTCCCCTGACTTGTAAAATGCTCCAGGGTCACTGAATCCTAGCGCCAGAAGGACACACTGGGAAGCCATCTTGTCCAACCACTGATGGGGAGCCCACTCCTTCCCCATAGGATTTGGGTCCCTTCAGACAGCCAGGGGCCCAGAAGGGATGTAGGGACCCTGGAACGAGGGGTGGAGGAGGGGGAGCCTGCCTACGTCTGAGGTCTACCTGCGGAAGTGGCATCTGGGAAGAGGCTGTTGGTAGGAGGTAGCCGGGCAGGGTGGAGCGGTGAGGGGTGTTTCAGGCAGTGAGGGTAGTATGTGCAAGAGACCTGAGGCAGGACTATAGCACAGAGAGTGAGGGGGGCATGGGGAGATGCATAAAGACCTGAAGGCAGGTGTGGGGAGAGGGATGCATGGAACTCCAGGAGGAGGGTTCCAGGCAGGGGGCACAGTCAACACAAAAGTCTTGAGACAGGAGCATGACAGGTATGTGTGCTGGATGGGGAGGTCGTAGGTGGGGGGCTGGCGTAGAGCAAGTAGCGAGGAAAGCCAGGGATGTCCTGGGGGCCAGATAATGCAGGGCCTTGTAGCTGCCATGAGGACTTTAGCTTTTTACTTGGAGTATCTCCTCAAACTGTTTTTCACAACATCCTTCTGGCTGCTGGGATAAGAACAGGATGAAGGAGGGGAGGGGGGGAGGCAGGGAGACCGAGGAGGAGGTTGGCACAATGCCCGGGGAGTGATGGGGGGGTCCAGGAGGCAGCAATGGGAGTAAGGAGCTACATTCTGAAAGTGGGCCCTTCCCCCCTTAGGAGCCACTTTGAGGCTGGGCCAGGAAAGGGCCCTCCACGTAACCCCCGCCTTGGGGCACTCTTGAATCAAAAGGCCCAACCAGCCTGTCCAAGCCAGGGTGTGCGGGCTGGCTTGTGGGGGCTCTGCGGGCGCCCCCCTCCCCGGGCTTCCTCAACACTACAGTCTCTGCACCTGGCACACAGCCAGGCCCAGAAGGCAAGGCTCCCTCGGCCAGACTGTCCTGTTCCAGCGGGGCTTGGTGAGGCCTCCCCAAGGAGGCAACTTGGAGCGAGGCCCCCAAGGATGAATTTAGGAGGCCCACAGGCGATGAGAAGGGAGGCTCAGGCGCAGGGACAGAAGGCACAAGACACAGACGCTGGGCAGTCGGTGCCCACGGGCGGGTGACATGTGTGGCCAGAAACACAGCAGGGGCCTCCAATGCCCATTCAGGGAGTTGAACTTGATTTGGGGGGCCCATCCCTAGTTGCACATCAACCTGTCTGGGCTCGGGTTTATCAATGTGGCAAATGGAGCTAAGGGCTGAGACAGGATTCAGCAAAGCGGTTATGGACACGGTGCATGCTTAGCCAGGTGATCGGCAGCCTGGGAGGAGTTAGGAAGGGGAATGTCCACACCTACCGTAGGTCCGGGCTGGGGAGGGAAAGTACGGGTTTACTGTGCCAGGCTGGTGAAAGGATGGGAGTGGAGACAGCGACTTGGCCCTGGGACCCTGAGGGCATTTAGGCACCAGAGCCTTGCAAGCACCCAGGTCTGGGCAGTGCACCCAGCTCTCCACCACGCACCCAGCCCCAGGACCACGCAGCCGCCTGGGCCGCTGGGCCATAATTGAATTGGCCCAGCAGCTGTCGGAGCTAAGCGGACCCACTTGACGCAGCCGTGGTTGGCCAGTAATTGGTGAGATTAGCAGGTCGGCAGGGGCACAGGTCAGGTGGTTAATGCTGTAGTTGGGGCTTTGATGAAGTTAGTCCCATTGCAGGGCTGGGAGCTAGGGTGCAACCTTCTGTGCGTCATGGGGGCTCTCCTGTTCCTCCAGTAACATGGTTAGGAGACCTCCAGCTGCTGGCCTGTCCCAGGGGCTCCTGGAGGCAGGACTCGGGAAACCAGAGGCTAGGCTGAGCCTGGAAGTGCGGCCAACAGCCAGGTCACCGACTGTGTCCCCTTGGCCAGGGCACTTGGAGCACCTGAGGGGCTTTGCAACCCCTAGAGATCTTGGGGGTGATGCCTCTTGACTTCCTAGAAAAAGGCTTCAATAGGTTCCCTTTGGGGAAAAGCACCCAGGCCACTTCTAGGCTTCCAGCCCTGCCTCCCTGCCACCACTATGGGTGTCCTTCCACCTAGCTGTCCATCTGGAAATGGGGATGAATCCTCCCAGGTCTATTTTTTACCAGGTCCCGCCCTCCCCTCGAGGTTTATGGCCTCGCAGCAGCTTCTCCTCTCATGATCTCCACAGGCTATCCCCTGAGCACACCCCTTGGTTCTTGCTGTTCCCTGGAACAGTGTGCTCCCACCTTCTTCCATTTCCCATCAGTTACTGGATGGATACCTACAACTTGCCAGACTGGGAGTTGAGATGCAAAGATGAGCAAAATCTGCTCAGGTCCCCCAGCCCGATCGGCACTCACAGCACCTTTCCTGGCCACACTCACAGTCCCCTCTTCCCAGCCTGGGAACCAGACACCCTGTCACTAACTAGCCTTGAACCCTGGCACGTGGAATCACCTCCATTTCTGGCTCCACTCCAGCCCCCCAAGGAACAAGGAGTTGCCAGCATGCCAGTCCTTCAGAGATGCACACATATGCACACGCAGGCACACAAACATGTACATGCACACGCATACACACACAGGCACACTGACCTTGGTTGCTGTACTTATTATGGTTATTATGGTTATCTTTACTGTTATTATCATTTGAAAGGTAAATCCTTTGGAGTCAAAACACCTGGGATGAAATTCTGGCTCAGCCACCTGCCAGCTACGTGACTCCTCTCTCTGAGCCTCAGTTTCCTCTTATGTGACATGGAGCAGCAACCAGTCTGGGACAGTGTGGGCATTAAATGGCACTGTGTCTATCTGCCTTCACCTGTTCCTCATTAGGGCGGGGTCTTTGAGTTTACTGTTCCCCTGCCCAGAAATGCTTTCCCCCCAGATGGTCCATGGTCTTCATGGTCCATGATTTCACTTTCACTCCCATTTCCTCCTCAGGAGGCCTCCCAGAAGCACCCGACAAAAACATTCCTGTGCCCACACCCTTGACTCCATCCTTCATCTACGAGTTACCCGCCTGTGTTTCCTCTCTAGCATTCATTACGACTCAGGACAAGGTTCTAAATACCTGCTCGTTTTCTGTCTCCCCAGTAGAACATCTGTCCCATCAGGCAGGGATCTGTTTCGCCCATTGCTATATCCCCAGCACCTAGAACTGTGCCTGGCATATAGTAAGTGCTCAATACATATTTCTTGATTTGCACTGAAGTAAAAGGGCATGACCCATCCGTAACTTGGGATTGTTTCAAAATAGAAGTATGCGTAAACAGTATTTTTAAAAAGACTGGCACTCTGTGGGCCCACAGGTAATCAGGACTCAGCTTTGTCACCCCTTCCGTGATTGGAAGCTCACTCCCCTTAGGTGAGTTGGCCTTGCTCTGACTTAGAGAAAGCCCCAGTTCCATAGGACTAGGACCTGCTCCTTGTGACACCCAACCCTTCTGGTGACTCCTAGGCCTGATCCCTGGGCCTCAGACTCATCTGCTCTCCTGGCCTGCAGGAGCCTTGAAGAGACTTGGGGACAGCAAATGGAATCCACGAGGCTGCCTTTCTCCAAGCTGAGTCTCCCCAGCTTCTCCTAGGATGAAGTCTTCAACCTTCTCCCCACCCTAGCCACCCCTTCTGGACCCACTCCAGGCTGCTCCTGCCCATCTCCCCAAGCAGGGCCTGGAGCTGAACACAAAGCGGGATCAGAATTCTGAACAGAAGAGCTATCCATTCCCCGAGGGCATATGCAACTTCCTGGGCACTTCCTCATTAACACCTTTGGTCACACAAAGCTTGTGGCCCACTAAGATCTCCAGCTCCATGTCCACACATGGCTGACACAGCCAGGTCTCCCCAGCCTGACTTCCTCCTTCTCTTTAAAGCAGAATTAACGATAGTCACTCCAGTTTCAAGGGTTGCTCATCTTATTTCTGATGTGGACAATAGTTCTGCAGCCTCCCAACTGAGCATGTCTGAGAACGTAAAGTCTGCGCCTTTTGTGGCTCTTTCAAAGCCTTCGTGCCTCATTGAAGACACAAGGCTGAGGACAGAGCCCTGTGGCCCAGTTTATATAGACCTCAGTCAGGCTCAGACAAACACATACAAGCACGCCCACACAAACACCTTCATACAACAAGTATTTACTGAGTATCTGCTCTATTTATGCCTTGGGCTAGAGGCCGGAGGTAAGCAAAAAACAGGATCAGAGCTCCCATTTTTGTGGACCTTATGGTCTACTGGGGCAGCAGACTGAAATCAACCACCCTCCCCTTCTCTGTGCTATACAGATACAGACAAAAATGTGTGCACGGTGTCCACACACACATGACCCTCAGGCTACAGTACCCCCCCACTCCCCACCCTGCACCATGTGGGGTTACTTAAGGGTTATTTGGGAAATCACACAACAGGGTCCCAGTCCTCAGAACACCTGCCAGGAGGCCTTTGTATGTGTCCATGGTCTGGTCTGCCTATAGCTGGCCTCACTTTCTCTCCTACTTGTCCCTCTGTCCACAGCCCAGGAAACTGCTCAGAAGATGCCCACCACCGCTCTGGCTGGTAGAACCCACCACTAGAACACCACGCCAATAGCCTGCCCTAAAGTCCAGCCCAGGGGCCCAGCCATGAGCTCTACAGAGGCAAGCAAAAGTCTTCACCCCAAACTGTATTTCTGAGTCCTAAACAGTACCCAGGACCTCCCATCTCCTGCTCCAACAGCCATTTCCTCCCAGTCAGTCCCGCTCTGGCCTGCCTGGGATTAATACACATCCCCCAATACCCCAACACAGACACACACACACACACTCTCTCTCTCTCTCTCTCTCTCTCTCTGACAGACACACACACACACACACCTAGAAATATTCATTCTTCTAATGCCAGACATTAGAAGACATTCTTCTTAGTGCCAAACATAGCTCTAGACTTTAGGGATACAGCGAGCAATGAGGCAGGCACAGGCCCTGTCTCCCTTGGACCTGCAGTGTATTCAGGAAGGCACACATCTCTTGGTAGTTCCGCAGACAACCCTAAGGGCTGGGGCGAAACAGGTGAGGGACCTTTAGTGTGGGGTAAGTGGAGAACTAATTCAGAAGAGTGGTGGGGAAGGCCTCCTTGAAGAACGGATGCTTAAGCAAAGGCCTCAAGATGAGAAGGCATAGACCAGGGAGAATAGCATGTGCAAAGGCCCTGAGGTTGCAAGGCATTTGGTTCCATGGAGGACTGAAGGGTTGGCCAGTGTGTCTGGAGCTCAGAGAATGAGGGTTGCAGGGAGGGGAGACCAGGAACGTATGTAGGGCCAAGCCACCATGGCTTGGCCTCCCTGGGAGGACGAAGACTGAGGTCTTTACACTTAGAGCAGAGAGAGCCACCGCAGGCTTGCAGCAAAGCGGGCAAAGTGATGTGACTTGGGTTTGGCAGGTTGGCTGCCTGACAAGTCACCAAGAGGGCTGGGAGTGAGACACGGAGCTGGAGGCATATTCCCTGTCAGAGAGCCGATGGCAGGCACAGAGGCACAGGGCTGGGTTGAGATGGACAGATGCCAACCCCGACGACACAGACAAGAGATCACAACAGATCACCCACACATGCACCACCTCCCACTAGCGCAGCCTGGGCAGAACGGGCGCCCGCGGGCCTTAGCATACACACTCTCCCGCACGGGGGCTGCCCCTCTCAGCAGCCTATCAGGTCCCCACACCCCACACATTGGGGCCAGTTGTTTCCATGAACTCCCTTGGCACGTTTATTAACCACCAGCCACACGTGGGCGGCCCATGGGAGCGGCCTCTGGGGGGCGGCCAGGTGCTCACTTGTTGTCTACCCACTTGAGCTGCTCCTTGCCGTTGATGGTCACTGACTTGAGCTGCCCGTCCTCCTCCACCTCCACGCGCTCCTGCCCGTTCTCCACGATGCGCTTGGTTGTGACCTTGTGCCCATTGACCATCTCGGTGGACGACATCACTGACTTGAAGCCGGAGCTGCCGGCGCCCGAGCCGCCGAAGGACGTGGACGAGAAGGTGGCGCGGTTGGCCCCGCCACCCCCGGCCCGGCCCAGGGTGTCGAAGGACGAGAGGGCTTCCATGAAGGCCGGAAACTCACCAAAGCCCGCTGAGAAGGCCCCCCTCAGGCCGTGGCCCCGGCCCGCACGGTCACTGTTGAAAGGGACATCCCAGAAGTCAAATGAGAAGGGGTCTAGGCCTCCAAAAAACTCGCGGAAAATGTCCTCGGGGTTCCGGAAGGTGTAGCCTGTGTCGAAGGGGCTGCTGTAGTGGGTGCTGGCCCCGCCACCAGCCCGCCAGCTGTCACAGCCTGCGCGGTCGTACACGGAGCGCTTCTTGGAGTCGGACAGGACCTCATAAGCCTCAGACACCTGCTTGAACTTCTTCTCGGCCTCCTCCTTGTTGTCGGGGTTCTTGTCAGGGTGCCAGCGCAAGGCCAGCTTGCGGTAGGCCTTCTTGATGTCCTCCGGGGAGGCACTCGACTGCACCCCCAGCACTTCGTAGTAGTTGGCCATGCCGAGGGGAGGGCGGGGGCAGAGGTGAGGTGGGCACGGGGGCCCGTGGACTCGGAGGCGGCAGCAGCTGGTGTGGGTCCCTCAGCGGGGGCCTTGCTGGAATCTGCTGGCTCCGGGCGCGGCTCTGCCCGGCGACTTTACCTTTTCATAGTACCAGCTCTCAGGGACGGGTGGGCGCCTCCACTGAGAGGGGTGGGGGGAGGGGGACACTGCCACAGTGGGGCCAGGCCAGGGGCAGACACCCCCTGCAGAGCGGAGGCTGGGCCCTTTGTGACATCAGCCCCATGGGCGGGGCAAATCCCACCCCCAGCTCTGCACCAGCAACCCCCCTCCAGCCCTGGGGCACACTGGCCTGCCTCTGCCCACAAGGGCAAGGTTGAGGTCAGCACTTTGGCTGGCTGAGAATTTGGAGCTCAGTCATGCTGGGCCTGTGGGCTGAGCTCCCTGAAGCCACGGAGCAGAGACAGGGCCAGCCGCAGGATCTGGCCAAGGTGGGCAATGCAGGTTGGAGACCGTGGTCAGGGGAGGGGAGGGAGGGCTTCTTGGGACAGGTCCACTTAGCCCACTGGCAGGGTTCTTGGGATGGAGGGGGAGCCCCAAGTGGGAAATCAGGCAGGGAGGCGGGAGAAGGGGTTCATTCGGGTTCATTCTTCTTGTACCCCTTCATCAGGTCAGATCCTCAGAGGTAAGCCCCACAAAGGCAGGCATGTTCATCGGTGTCTAAGACCTTACCTGGAAATCAGTAAACGTTTGTTGAATGAACGAGGCTCAGAGACACGTAGGATGTACTCAAGGTCACGCAGCACATCTGTGACAGAGAGAGAGGCAAACCCAGCACTGTCTGAAGACAGCAAATAAAAGGAAGCATTCCACTCAGGTCTGGTAAGAAAAATCCAGATAATAAGTGTGACTAGTGGGGCGCCTGAGTGGCTCAGTGGGTTGAAGCCTCTGCCTTCAGCTCAGGTCATGATCCCAGGGTCCTGGGATTGAACCCTGCATCCGGCTCTCTGCTCTGCGGGGAGCCTGCTTCCTCCTCTCTCTCTGTCTGCCTCTCTGCCTACTTGTGATCTCAGTCTGTCAAATAAATAAATAAAATCTTTGAAAAAAAATAAGTGTGACTAGTGAGCATAGTGGGATGAGTGGTGGCCCCCCAAAAGCTAGGTCACTGTCCTAAGCACTGGAACCTGCGAATGTGATCTCCTTTGGAAAAGGGGTCTTGTAGATGTAATTAAATTAGAGATATTGAGACGAGAGCATCCTGGATTTTGTCGGTATGTCCCCAACCCAATGGCAAGCATCCTTATGGAGCCACACAGAAGAAGAGGGGGATGGCAAGGCAGCACAGGGAGAGCCTGCAGTTACCAGAAGCCGGAAGGAGGAAGTGCAGCCCTGCCAATAGCTTGATCTTGCACTTCTGACCTCCAGAATGGTGAGAGGTTGCCTTTCTGTTGTTGTAAGTCACCCAGTTTGTGATAATTTGCCATGGCAGCCCTGGAAAGCTAGTAAGGTGAGTGAGTTAGGGACCAGATGTTCCTAAGTATTTACATTTCTTTAATTCTTGCCCCAATGTTAGATCATATTTAGAAATAGTAATTAACTGGGCGCCTGGGTGGCTCAGTGGGTTAAGCCGCTGCCTTCAGCTCAGGTCATGATCTCAGGGTCCTGGGATCGAGCCCCGCATCGGGCTCTCTACTCAGCGGGGAGCCTGCCTCCTCCTCTCTCTCTGCCTGCCTCTCTGCCTGCTTGTGGTCTCTCTCTGTCAAATAAATAAATAAAATCTTAAAAAAAAAAAGAAATAGTAATTAACAGTACCAATTGAGAGCTAGTCCCCACTTCCCCTCACTGCATTCCTGTTAAGATGGAACACATGCTAAACCGTCTAGGGACCGCACCAGTGAGGAGCAGAGCTATTGGGATCACTAACTCTTACCTAAGAGAATGTTCTGTTCCTCTTCCTTCTCTCCCCCTTCCCTCTCTTCCCTTTCCTTTTCTTCCTCCCTCCCTTCCTTCTCTTCTTCCTTTCTATAGTCCTTATCCCTCTCTGTATTCTCTCTCTCTCTCTCTCTACTCCTTCCATACTCATCAGTGCTGGGTTCCCAGCACCTAGCAGAGACAGCAGATTCTAGCCAGTCCCAAATGCTGGGAGGAGTGAAAGCAGAACCTGGAGACACTTTACAAACCTGACTTAGAGTGACAGACGCAGTCACCCCCCCAACCCACCTCACCGGGAGCACGACCCATCCGCCGTGCCCCCGTCCATCCACCCCCAGGGGCTAACACCTGACACACATCGCTTGGTAGAGGAAATGATCAGCAAGGAGCAAGTCCACTGGGGATACAGATGAAAATGTTCCTGTGTTTTTGTAACTACATATCCATCACTATCGTTAGAGACACTCTCGACAGGCTTGTCCACTGGAGCGCGGGAAGTCTGCCTCCCCACACAATTCTCCACGATGACTGTGGGGATGGTACGGTGGTGAACCAAGCATCACTAAGACGAAAGAGGTGATTAGGTTAGCGGTGTTGACATGGAGCCGGTGGTGAGAGAGAGAACAGCCATGGTGCTGATGGTGGAATTGATAATGGGAGAAGGAGGTGCTGGTAGTGGCAGCAGTAGTCATGCCTGGGGTGGGAGAGTTAACATGTGGAGGTGACGGTGGAGGGGATGGTAGCTGGAGACCCGTGGTGGTCGAGGTGGTGTTGATAGTGATGGTGGTGATGGTGGAAGTGTGACAAGGAGGTGACGAAAGGGTTGCTAGGGGCACTATCGGGGAGGTTGGCCATGGTGACTGTGGTCCTAGAAATGGTGACATTGGTGGCAGTGATAGGGACAAAGGCAGTGGGGTAGTGCAAGCTGCGTGTCATATGGCTTTGCTTCAGTAATGACCCCCACATCTCGGAGCCTCATGACAGACATTTCGCCCTTGCCTACTTCGCCTGGGCTCCAACTCACTGTCTTCTCCTTCTGGATCCCAGATGAGGGTGTGCTCCAGTCTGGAACATACCATTCTCATGGCAGGGAGGGTGGGAGCTGGAAGACACATGGAGTATCACTGAAAACTTCTCCCAAGATGTGATATGTGTCACCCATGCTCACACCATGTGGCCCAGGCCAGCATCAGTGGAGCGGATAGGGAATGGTACTCTGTTCAGGAAGGTTCTGCAAGTCTCCAGCAATAGCTCAAGAGGAACGATCTGCTGAGGAAGGGGGCAATCCTGAGGTGTGCTGCTGGTGATCGTGGGGCTGATGGAGCTGGTGGGATTGGTGGCCCGGGTGCCACCGGCGATGGCAGTGCTGGTGCTGATGGCCATGCCATGTGGCTGAGGGGATCTGTGACAGCCATGGAGGGAGTTATGACAGTGGGAGTCACGGCGTGCTCTAGCAACAGTGCTGACACCGATGGTAATGACATGGCAGACATGGCATCTACCTCCCTCCTTTGAAGGTCTCCTCCATGCCTAGAGAGTTAGGGAAAATTCTCCAGAATCCCCTTACCTATGTGGGTCCCAGGGGTAGTCTGCCAATGCACATGATTTGGAAAGTGAAAGAGAAAGAAGCTGAAGGCAGGTGACGACTGGAGGTTTGCAGCAACTTCCAAGGCCATCCTCTGAGACACCCCAGCATCAGAGCTGCAGGCTGAGCTACTCTGGGGAGCTTCCTGGAGTAGCGTGAGATTCCAGCAGCTTCCAGGCCAGGTCTTGAAATCCACTCGCACTAGAGCAGCGATGACTTGTGTCCCTGATCTTTACAACCCTGGGTCGTCCCATGGTTGCAAAAACTTCTATTAAATAGTCTTCATACTTGTTAGAGTCACCAACTGTGCGATATGGTCACGGTGACAGCGGCTCCGAGGGAGGTGGTGGTGGTGGTGGCGCGGGCAGTTTCGTGGTAATGGTGACAGTACAGACAGTGGTGACCTGTGTGATGGCAGAGGTGACAGAGGGGATGATGATGGTAGTAATGAGAAAGGAGGTGGTCAGGGTGGAAACGGTGGCATTGCAGGTGATGGGGACAATGGGAACGGTCGTCATGGTAACAGTGGCATTGGTGGAGGTGAAGGTGGTACAGATGATAGTGATGGCCGTGATGCTGGTGACGGTCTTGGTGGTGATGAGAGTCATACTGGTGGTCAAGACAATGCAAATACTAGTTGAGGTGGAGGAGGGCAGTTATAGTGACTGATGGTGGAGGTGGTGTCAGAGGTGACATGGTGGCCATGGTAACAGTGATGGTGATGATGCTGATCATGGCGACAGCAGCAATGGGCATCGTGGAGGTCATGGGACGGAGATCCTGGTCTAGGTGATGGAGGTGGTGTCAAGCGGGATATGGCAGCGATGGCGGTGGCAGTGATGGTGGCAGTGGCATGAAATTGTGATGTAGTGTGGTTGGTGATGATATTGGTTGAGGTGGAGTGGTCGTCATGGTGCTGATGGTGACAGTGATGATGGGAATGAGGGGAGTAGTTCTGGTGATGACAGTGAAGGGAGGGTGGCTGGTATGTTGCTGGTGATGAGGCAATGTGACATTGGTCAGGGGCGGAGGTTGGCAACAATGACATCACCACAAGTGAAGCCTGAGGGTCCCCTAACAAGGTAGTTGGAGCAGAGTGTGGGTGGTTACATCAAGTTAAGAGACAAGGGACCCTGGGGCGCCTGGATGGCTCAGTGGGTTAAAACCTCTGCCTTTGGCTCAGGTCATGATCCCAGGGTCCTTGGATCCAGCCCCGCATCAGGCTCTCTGCTCAGCAGGGAGCCTGCTTCCCTTCCTCTTTCTCTGCTTGCCTCTCTGCCTACCTGTGATCTCTGTCTGTCAAATAAATAAAATCTTAAAAAAAAAAAAAAAAGAGACAAGGGACCCAGGATGATGAGATGCCCCAAAGCCCCACAGAGACTTCCCCTCAACCCAGGCTCCCTTTGCCCTGTCTTGCCTGAGAATTGTGCTTTTGCCCACACTTTCTAGGGAGGAGCTTTCTTGGCCACCCAGCTGGATCTCTGCACCCTGCTGACCCCAGGTCCTGTCTCAGCCTGAGGTCCCACTCTGGGGTGGTCTGTAGGAGGTAGCTGGGATCACACAGCATTGGAAACCTCCTAGCTTTACGGCTGTCCCAGAGCTCAGAGTGAAGAAGGAAGGCTTCTGGGATGGGCGGACTACAGGGAGGGAGATCCCAGCTCCCCATGCCGAAGGTACCCTGAAGATAGGGGCTCTCTCCAGTTTACCGAGGGCGAGGTAGAGTAAGCTTCCCACAAAGGCAGGTGTGGAAACTGGCACCATGCAGAGCTGATTTGCCCTTCTGAAAATGGCTCTGATTATTCTCCTCTGAAACCCACCACTGAAAGTGTCAGCAGCAGGGGCTTCTGGGGTCCCTCCAGAGTCTCATGGGGAGATAGGGACGTGCAGGCATGACGTTAGCTCAGGCCCCCATGCTCCTGACTCTCACTGGCTGTTTGCTTACTTTCCCTCTCTGAGCCTCTCTGTCCTCATTCGTCAGTGAGGTATAGAAACTCTTCCTTTTGGGGCTAGCCCCTCTGGTCTGCACCCTCTGATCTTCCGGGTCCCTGTCTCAGGCCCACCCTAAAGCCTGCCCCCTGAGCCATGGCCTGGTTAGAGAAAGAGGATCTTGGGCGACCAGGTGATCTCAAGCAGAGCCTAATTCGGGGCACGGGGAGGCCCAGAGAGGGCAGAGCACACCCAAGGTCACACAGCGGTCCCAGGAACCCTCCCCAGGCGAGCTGATGGAGGCTGATTAGGCAGCCAATTGGTATTCTGAGCAGCCAGAGGCCCCTCTCTGTCTCTGTAATTAATGGAGTGGCTTTTTAAAAGGATTCTAATCACCCTCGATCCTATCTTCTTATCACTAGCGTTCCTAATTAGATGATCCTGGCAGTCACTCTGCTAATTCCCTCCAGTCTCATGCAGCCCTGCCCAGCTTGGGGCAGCCCACCCCACCCCCGCAGTCCACCCTGGCCCAGCCAGATGGGCAGACCGGACCTTCTCTCCCCTCAGGGCCCCTGGTTCTCTAACTGCATTACCTTCAGGATGGATGGGTGACAGCGATCGATGGGCCACTGGATGGACAGTGACAGGTGAGTGAAGGGACTGAATGACGGACATCTATGAGGGTGGATAGATGGACGAACAGAACACTAAGAGGTTCAGAGCTCAGTCTGTCAGGTCAGAAAGCTCTCCCATTTACCAGCTGTGTGTTTTGGGGGAAGTCACTCAACCTCTCTGTGTCTCACTTTCCACATTTCATCTGTAAAATGGGAATAATAATAACATTTCCTCATGGGGTTGCTGCGAGGATAGCTTAGAGCAGAAGAAACCCTGTGTACATGGGTTTGCTAGCCTAATGATAGCAATGTTGATAATGAGTGGAGAGACAGATGGAAGGACAGATGAGTAAAGGGAAGGAGTGGTAGATGGATGGGTCCATAGAAGAATGGGTACAAGGTTAGGTGGACATATAAATTGGTGAGCTGATGGAGAGCTGGTCAGGGGGTGGGTGACTCAACAGGTTGAAGGAACAGTGAGTGCTCAGTGACAGACAAGGAGGCATGGGAAGTGGGGAGAAGCCTCTCTTCTTTTCCAGAGGGAAAAGGATGATCTTAGCTCTGGTCCCAATACAGACATGGCACAGTCCTACTTTCCCTCCCTAGGACATCCAGGGCAGTTTCCTGGTCAACCCTTCTGGCCAGTGGAAATGGGGGCCCACTAGGTCCTTTCCCCCACCCAGATAATACCCTTCCTGGTATGGTGGCCCATGTGTCTGAAGGCTCAGACCTAGCCTATGGTGGGGGTTTACCACCTGAGCAAGGGCATCATTTGTGGGACCCTGAGTTCCAAAGTGTGCCAGCCTGTTAGGGTGGCCACTCTCCTCTCCCCACCCACAGTGCCCTAGTTCTCAGCACACCCCCGCAGGGAGCAACCCTGGGCAGAGCTCTGATCCTACTTCCAACAGCTAGTCCTCACACACATACCTCTGGACCTCTGCAGCTTCTAGGGCTTCCTGGGTCTTTCTGGAAAGAGTATAGAACAAAGAAGCCTGAAGTATCTTCCAGAGTCAAGGCCTACATGCATATGCACACATTCATACCCACAGTCATCCACCCATCCACCCGTCTACCCACCCAATCCTCTGTCCATCCATCCATCCATCCATCCATCCATCCATCCATCCATCCACCTACCCATCCATCCACCCATCCATCCATCTACCCCCCCCACTAATCCATCCATCCATCCATCCATCCACTCATCTACTCATCCAACCACCCGTCTACCCACCCACCTACCCATCTATCCATCCACCCACCCACTCATCCAGCCAGCCAGCCCTTCATCCATCCACTTCACATGTTTCTTGAGCTCCTATGCATGCATGTACTATAAGCCAGGCACACTCTGGGTGTGCAGGCATGTATATGCCAGTGAACACGCTAGCCAGGGCTCTATTCTCATGGAGTTGCCAACTAGTGCGGGAGACACAAGAAACTGATAACGAATACACATTAATTTTTTAAAAGATTTTATTTATTTATTTGACACAGAGAGAGAGACCGTGAGAGAGGGAACACAAACAGGAAGAGAGGGAGAGGGAGAAGCAGGCTTCCCCCTGAGCAGGGAGCCCAATGTGGGGCTTGACCCCAGGACCCTAGGATCATGCCTCCAGGCGAAGGCAGATGCTTAACAACAGAGCCTCCCAGGTGCCCCACGAATACACATTTAATACAAAGTCAGGTAGTGATAGATGCCATGAAGAAAGAAAGAGCAAGAGGGCTTAGAGTGATGAGGCTTCTCTTTCAACAGGGTAGACTGATATAGCCCCCCACAACTCCACACATGTGTCAGGCATCTGCGCCCCTGCACGTATGCACACACCTGTACACTTGAACACAACTGTACACACGTGCACACAAACACACCCAGGTCTCCCACGAAGCCTGCAGCTCTGCTGTGCCTGGGCATTGGGCTATGATGTCTCCAGAGATGCCCCTACCCAACCCAGCTGGGGAGATCTGGCCCACATCTCTGGCAGAACTGTTTTCCTTCTTCCCCACCCTGGCCTCCTCAGGCCCGCACACCTGGAGCCCAGCGCACATCTGGGTTGTGCTGGGTCAACTAGAGAAAGGCCTAGGTGACTTCTACGCAATTTGTCATTCAGATCCAGGAGTCTTTCCTGTGCTGGCCTGGGTGCGAGCTAGAAACAGAGCAGATTTAGCTGTGACCCCCTTCCCTCCATCCACAGAGGGCTCTCCCAATCTCAGGCTGTGGGAAAGGTAGCAGACACACACAAACATGTGAAAACATCTGAGCCTTGCATGACCAGTTCAGTTATGTATTTCTTAATAAAGCAGGAGCCTTGAAATGTTGGGGCAGCTTCACACAGAGGGGCCAGAGGGAACAAAGCCTCGTGGGGTGGGAGAGCGCTTGTCTGTTGTCTGTTGTGCCTGGGACTGAGGAGAGTGGGGGGATGGGAGCTGTAGAGGGCTGGGGACTGCAAAGATCATGTAAGGCTCAGATGCCAGACCCAAGCTGGGGAGCCCTTGGGAGGATTTGAGGCACAGGGAGAACTTGATCAATTGCATGTTCTAGTGAGATCTCTCTACAACGGTGATACTCCCCTTCATACCCAACAAACAGGTAAAAAGGTCAAAGTCTGACATCACCAAGTGTTGGCAAGGATGTGGAGCAACCAGAATTCCCATACCCTGCCGGTGGGAATGTAAATTGGAATGACCAGTTGGGAAAATGCCTTGGCCTTATCTCATAGATGTGAAGGTGCCCAGTGCCTGGACTAAGTGATTCCCCCGTCGGCGTATGTTCCCAGAGAAACGCTCACACATGGCAGAGGGGTGGATGCAGCTGCCTCTACCCTGTTTAGAATGGAACCCAGGAGGATGGGTAAATACACTGCATTATCTTTAATAGCGTCACAGCCATGAAAAATGAATGGACCAGAACGTCATGTATTCATGTGAAAGAATGTCAGCAACGTGACGGCAAATAACAAAAAGGTAAGTCATAGAAAAAAATCGACCATTACGATACCATTTATATAAAATGTAAAAACATGCAGGGTGATCTGTAGTGTAACGATTCATGCATACCTAGTAAAAATATAACACACAGGGGAGTGGTAAAGCCCTGGCTGCTTCTGGGGAAGGAGGCAGGCAGGCAATATCCCATAATGTTTTCTTTCTTTTTTTTTTTTTATTCATTCATTTTTTATTTTTAAAAATTTTTAAATTAATTTTTTAAACTCTTCATTAACTACTTTTTTATTATGTTAGTCGCCATATTGTACATCGTTAGTTTTTGATGTAGCGTTCCACGATTCAGTGTTTTCTTTCTTAACTTGAGGGTGTCAGCGGGACTGCGGGTTGCCTCCAATCTGGTGGGCGGGACCTGGGGCTTGTGTATAACCAATAGGATATGGCAAAGGGGATAGGACGTCATTCCCAGGATTGCGGAACATTATCTAAAACTGGCATGTGTTGGCCACTGTCTGCAGGGTGTCTGTGGCTAGCTTTGGAGGAGCAAGAGGCTGTGAGTCCCCCAGCTGCAAGACCGCTCTTGTGCTAAAACCTGAAAACGCTTAGGAGCAGAGCAGACCCTTCCCTAGTCGAGCCTCTGTTGAGAGGCTAGACCTGGTCCCACAGCTTGACAGAAGGCAGGCTTGTGGGACCTGAGGCTGAGGACCCTACTAAGGCACGCCTGGGCTTCTGACCCACAGAGGTGGTAAGATAATCCACGTGTGTGGTTCCCAGCAGCTAAGCCTGTGGTGATTTCCTATGCAGCACAGAAAACTCATACTGAAGGGTACTGGGGCATTTGTTATGGTGTTAGCTATATTTTGGGGGTATTTGAAATAGTTCAAAATTGAAATAAAAAGCTTAAGAAAGATCAGGAGCAGGGGCACGTGGGTGGCTCAGTCGTTAAGCATCTGCCTTTGACTCAGGTAATGATCTCAGGGTCCTGAAATTGAGCCTGCATTGGGCTCCCTGCTAGGAAGGAAGCCTGCTTCTCCTTCTCCCACTCCCCCTGCTGTGTTCCTTCTCTCGCTGTGTCTGTCTCTGTCAAATAAATAAATAAAATCTTTAAAGAAAGAAAGAGAGAAAGAAAGATCAGGAGCAGGTGAAGGGATGGTGCACAGTGGAGAAGACAGCCCAAAGGGTGGAGTCCGGATGGTACCAGTGGTGATGGGGGGGGCAGGGGGGCTTGTGTAACAACGTCCCCTCCATTCCTAAATTAGGAGCAAAGGGAGGGGCCCATCCCAGCATCTCCTCAAAGCCTGGGAAACCTGGATCCCAACTGCCAGATCAGCACAGCGGAACCTGGGTGGGGAGGGGCAGGGAGAAGGAGCAAGGACAGCATTTTCCCAGAGTTCCCCAGGGAGCCCTGCCATGTGGGCTGGGGAGGGCCAGATGGGACGGTGGAAGGAAGCAGCTGTACAGGGTCCGCCAAGCCCCCTCTTCGAGGAGGAGACCCCCCCCAACCTGCCTACCAGTGGGAGTCATCCTGTTCTGTCCCCTCTCAGGAAGACCCCCATCCCTGCCTGGGCCTCAGTTTTCCCAGCTGTACAGGAGGGATGATCTGTGGGGACCCTGACTGGTTGGGGTCAGGGTAGGGGAGAATACTGAAGCACTAACCAGGTAACCACCGGCACTCCTAGGGACCCTGACAGTTTGGGGAGATGCGTGGGAAAGAGAAACGGAAAGGGCAGGCAGCTTGCCCAGGGTCCCCAGACATCCTGGATTCTAGGAGTGGAGAAACTTGTGGGGGCTCAGTCTGAAGCCCAATGGGCTGAAATAGCATTAGCAGAAGGTCTCTTTGCTAGGTGGGCTCTCCAAGAACTGAGGACCCTTTGCCTTCCTCATATTATCCTTAAAACACCCTGCAAGGTGTGGTCTTATTTTATTGGTGAGAAGTCAGGATTCCAAGAAGTTAAGCCACTTGCTCGGGGCTGCACAGCAAGGAAGAGGCAGGTATGTCTGACCATAGCCTGGCCTTATAACCTGAGTGACGTTGCTTAGGGACTGGGAAGGCCCTGAGGTGCTCAGGGAAAGAAGAACTCAAATAAGGTTTCCTCTAGGATCTCTGACGGGGTTTTGAAGGATGAAGAGGAGCTCTCCAGGCAGGTCTGAAGGGAGAACATCCCAGGGAGAGAAACCAATCAGAAACAAGGCAGAGAAAAGAAAACAGGTGTTTGTCATGATTATTCTTTATGTCAAAACAGGAACACATGGTCACAACATGTTAAAGTAATAGCACAAGTGTCTAAACTGAAAAGTACCTCCCCTTGCCACACCCTCCACCTGCCACTGCCCCTGGATGATCATACTTCTCCAAACTAACAACTATTCTTCACTGGGTATGTATCTTCCCTGATTATTTTCTATATCTACACAAATACTTTCATTTTATTTATTTTTTTAAAGATTTTTATTTATTTATTTGACAGAGAGAGAGAGAGAGAGAGAGAGAAACAGCAAGAGAGGGAACACAAGGAGGGGGGAGTGGGAGAAGAAGAAGCAGGCTTCCCACCGAGCAGGGCTCCCTGGAATCATGACCCAAGTGGAAGGCAGATGCTTAACAATTGAGCCACCCAGGCGCCCCTCTACACAAGTATTTTTAAAGCCAAGAAAGAGTCATGCTTTCTATATCCTCCAACTTACTTCCCACCTCCCCCAAATGCCCTGCACCATTTTTTTTTTCTTTTCCTAGTGTTTCTGTGAGGCGCACCTGAGTAGGGCTCGCTGGGGCAGAGAGCTCGCAAAATCCTGGTCGATGTTCCTGCCAATGGCACGTGCCCAGAGTCTACACATCTGCAGCCCTTCCATGTCTGCTAAGAGACGCAGACAGTGGTAATTTGCATGTATGATTTGCATGTACTTGATCCTTTCTGGGAGGCGGAGTACCTGTCGGAATGTTGGAATGTTTATTTACATTTCTAATGGGAAGGACCTCTTGCTGTGGCTTTCACTTGTTTTCCTCTTTTTTTGCAGTGACTGTTGGTCTTTTTATTATTTACTGTGTTTTTGTGTTTGAGTTTTTGTGTATTTTGCAAAATTAACCCCCCCCGTTCTGCAATAATCACTATCAAATATTATTTTTTATCATGAAAGCTATTAAACCTTATTACAGAATTGCTGGGAAATGGGGAGAATAAAGGGGAAAGTATCTATGACATAGATATCACCATTTGTCAATGTTTGGGGACAATTCTCTCCCCTTAGATGCTGTAATCACTGTCGTCATCCTGTTACACATATACCTCTATTCTGCGACTTGGCTCTAAAGGCATAACCTTCAGGAAGCATTTGAAAGTCTTTGCAGCGGAAATCCTATAGTTCCCTCTTCTCCCTCTCTCTATTGTGGTAAAATAAACCTAACATATAATTTACCATTTTAACCATTTTTAAGTGTATAGTTCAGTAGTGTAGTACCTTCACACTGCGATGCAGCCAGCCCCACCACCTGTCTCCAGAACTTTTTCATCTTCCCAAATGGAAACGCTGTCCCCATGAAAACCCAACTCCCATTCCCCTTCCCCGCCCCCTGCAACCAGTGCCCGACTTTCTGTCTCTGTGAATCTGGCTACTCTAGGTGCCTCCTATAAGTGCCATCCCATAGTATTTGTCTCTCTGGTCCTGGCTTCTTCCACTGAACACAACATCCTCAAGGTCCATCCACTCTTAGCACGTGTCCGAATTTTCCTCCTCTTTAAGACCAAATAATATTCCATGGTGCATCTAGAGCACGTTTTGTTTACCCTTCGCCTGTCGAAGAACTCTGGGATTGTTTCCACCTCTTGGCGCTTGTGGGTAATGTTGCAAATAAACATGGGTGTGCATGGGGTACCTGGGTGGCTCAGTGGGTTAAGCCTCTGCCTTTGGCTCAAGTCATGATCCCAGAGTCCTGGGATCGAGCCCCGCATTGGGCTCTCTTCTCAGCAGGGAGCCTGCTTCCCCCTCTCTCTCTCTCTCTGCCTATCTCTCTGCCTGCTTGTGATCTCTATCAAATAAATAAATAAAATATTAAAAAAAAAAAAAAGCCTCTGCCTTTGGCTCAGGTCATGATCTCAGGGTCCTGGGATCGAGCCCTGCATTGGGCTCTTTGCTCAGTGGGGAGTCTACTCCCTCACCCCCTCTGCCTGCCTCTCTGCCTACTTGTGATCTCTGTCTTTCAAATAAATAACATCTTTTAAAAAAAAATAGGTGTGCAAATACCTGTTCGAGTCCCTGCTTCCAATTTTTTTTGGGTATATACTCTCCCTGTGCCCTTTGGTTGAACATTTAGCTTGTATCCTGTCTCCTGGTTTATAAACAATAACGTCCCAAACATCCCGTGTCAGAGTTTCCTGCAAAAGGTATTTGGATGAATACTCAACATTCTTGAGTCTTAAAACTGGGATTATCTCTGAGCTCATTCCAAAAACACGATACCAGATTATGCTTCCATGCCCTCCCTGCTGCAGATGCTTTTACATCTCGCATGTTCAACAACTTCCTTTTCCCTCTTCGGTTCCTAGAAAGGCTGACCTTTACCTTGAGATTCGTGGTCCCTCAGTTATCTGTGGGGGAACCAACCTAAGTGATCCAGGTGGATTGCCATGGTTGGTTTCAAGACTAACTCTTTAATAAATCTTGAATGTGTGATAGGCTATGTGTGATGATGTCAGGACTCCCAACAGCATCCCCAAGACCCAGGCAGGTATGGGCATAGGGGGCGTGGTGGAGATGGAGGCTGGGAAAGAGGCAAAAATGGCCCCTTGGGCAAACCTTCTGCCCTTTTTTTAGGTGACGTTCCTAATTTAAAATCGTTTGCAACTCACCCATACTTTTTCAAAACACCACACAGCCAAATCAGAATTTGTGGGCTGGCTGGAGAAGACCACATGCCACTGGTTTCAGATCTCTGGGTTAAGTGTACACCCAGTGAGATGGTGACCAGTTAGTTGTTCCAACTCCACTTCCTTGAATAACCCTCCACCCTTGCATTGATCCAGGATACCTCCTTTATCATCCATTATCTTGTGTCTGTTTCGGGCTTACTGGAGTCTGAGCATTGATCTCCTTATTCTTACAGTAGAACCACAGGTTTGAAAGGTTGTGATTTTAGAATCTTAATATTGGATTAATATTGGATTAATAACACATTAATATTGGAATGTGTTACACACACACCTCACTTTATTTTTCCTAATTTTCTGACTTGTGCTGGTCTTGTTAGTTTTTACAAATAAACTTTGGAATCACTGTATCATTTTGCCTATCCCTCCTTCCCCAACATACACACACAGTGGACTTTTGATCTACTGTCTGGTGCTATAAACTCACTCACCTAGGGCAGCCCACTGGCCTTAAGAGGGGCTCCTTGTGTGCTTCCCACCCTCTCAGGGGAGTTTGTCCTTCTCTTCCATCAGGTGGATGGCAGGCATTCCTCCCAAATCTTACCTCCCTCCCCCAGAGCAGTGTCTACTCTGGGGCCCTGGGGACTTGGAAGGCTATTTGCCTTCCCTATTTCTAATAGTGGTCACCAGGAGGTGGGAGCAACTTTTGGAGAAGAACAGAGATGGTCTCTACAAATTACAAAGTGGGGGTGTTGATTTCTTCCTATAGAAAATGGGAATAAAAAGGTGGGCTTAGAGGCATCCCTCCCTGCAGGAGGAAGGGAGGAGGGGACCCTGGGCTGGGCCAGACCCACCTGGGTGCAAACAGATGGAACAAAGGCCAACCCACCCCAGGCGCCCTGGCGCCAGGCGCCCCACAGAATCATAAAGGCACCATCTCCCTGCTAAGGCAGCCACTTGCGACACTTCGACACTTCGACACGACACTTCGCCTGCTTTGCCTGCCTGCCCGCCTGGCCCTGCCTGGGAGCTTTAAGGCCACAAAATCGAAACTGTTTACCCGCACAATGACTCTGGGCTGCAGGAGTCATTGTTAGGAGCTGATGATTCGATGGGGGAGGGAACAGAAGCTGCAGAGGCAGGAGTGCCTGGGGCTTGAACTTCGGGCCTCCAAATCGATAAGCCTCCCGGTTCCCAGTGGTCGGTCTACCACTCGACACCATCCCTACCACGGCTATCACGGCCTTCCCCAGCTCTGGCCGCTCGCTGCCTTTGTCAGAAACAACCCCTGCCCTCGCAGAGCTTCCTGGCGCCAGAGACAGCTGATTCAGCAAGGCAAGATGTGTGTGCTTCATCCAAACCCTAGAATGCCAACAACCAACAGGTCAACAAACACATGTGGGATAAGGGAATGAATCTATCCGTGAGACATTTCGGAAGCACCTACCGCGGGCCTTGAGAGACGATGGAAACACTAGAGTGAACAGATCCAGCCCCGGCCCCTCTTGGACCTGACATTGCAGGGAGAGGGAATCCGCTCATCTCCTTGCTTCTTGCTGGCGGCTTCTGGCACCTTTGACAGTGCCTGCCACTGCGTGCTCCAAAAATACTGGTTGGTGTAGGAAGGCGCTATGACCAGGATAGTAATAGAGAAATGGGGCAGGTGGGGGCAGCTCTGGATTCTGGCCTTTGGGTCCAGCCACACTGTTGCTCTGGGATCCAGACTCTAGGCCCTGAGCTCCACATCCTTGGCACTAAGTCTTGGGTTCAGAGCTCCAGGCTCTCGGCTGGGGATTTGAGGGTCCATGCTCAGGACCCTCAGGCTGAGTTCTGGGCTCAATGTTCTGTGATCTGGATTCTGAGGTCGATGTTCTGGGCCCCAGTTGGATTTAAGTTCTAGATTCTGATCTCCAAGCTCTTAGTTCTGAATTAGAGAGGGACAGACTCTGTGCTCTGTGTTTTGGGTCTGGTTCCTGAGTCCTGGGGGATCGGTCATGCACTCAAAGCTCTGGACCCCAGATTCTGACTCTGGGCTCTGGAATTCAGGCCAGGTAATAGGATGACTTGCTGGAGGCCAGGCAGAGTTATTGTGTTTACCACATAGAAGGTGAGCTCCCCAAGGGCAGGAATTCCTGTTTCTTTCATTCAGTGATATAGCCCCCACACCTAGAAGAGTGCCTGGTGTGTAGGAGGCTTTCAACAGGCAGGCAGACGTGCACACCTGAATACATGATCATCTAGACACACAATGCTGCAGTCAAGAGCCAGGGCATGAGAGGGCAGAACCATCCCTGTCCTCACTGTGGCCACAGCGGACGGGAGGGGAGGCTGGAGTGCTGGGAGCTGGGGAAAGGCCAAGAGGGCCACCATGCTTTAAAACGGGCAGGCCAGGACCCATCCAGCTACACACCCAGCTGGTTCCTATCTGCTCTGGGTTTCTATTCTGCAGGAAAAGGATGCAGTCTCAGGTTTGCACCTTCTGCACTGCCCTGATGGGCTGGGGTATCTGGGACCTCCTAGGAGGCCTGTTGTCCTCCACAGAACCCTTGCTTCCCTGAGTCCAAGCAAGCACCCTGCCAGCACCAACAGTCCAGGATGGGAAGAATGAGAGGAGGGGCTTCCTGGACCACGTGGATGTCAGGGCTGCCAAGGAGCAAGGAGGCTGGCCATTAGAAATCCTACTCATTGCAGACCCAGAGTACCAGAGACGGTGATTAGAGCCAAAAAGGGTCATCAGGGACATATGAATAGAATGGCTAGTAATTGGGGACAGTAGCATCGTGGGAGATAACATCATTCAAAGACATCATCAGAGAGGTGGTGGTTGTACACTGAGGATCAGGAGGTCCTGGTGAGCAGTATGATCATTGATTGGTTATATCATTCCTCGTTGATCATGGACATGGGAGACTGAGGATGTGAGCAGCAAGAGTGTTACCTGGTCCCCATATCCTTGATGACTGAGTGTAGGGGAGACAAAGGTGATCACATTCAATGACCATCCAGAGATTCAGGTGGTGGGTGAGCTACTGGGCACAAAAGGCGGCAATGGTTAGAGAATTTAACGACCAGAGACCCAGGTGGCTGGTGATACCAATGATGAGGAGGCTGGCAGTCAGTGCTCCTGGTGATCAGGATATAAGGGATACTGGTCATCAGGGACTTGGAAGATGAGACTCCACAATCCTTATGCTGGACCCTAGCAAGCTGAGTGATGAGCACTGGGGAGCCAGGGATGTCAGTAACCAGAATCACTGGTGACCACATCGACAGAAAATTTGATGGGAAGAAGATCCCATGATTAGGGACATTGGTCATTAGGTATATTGTTGGTTAGAGATGTTGGTGAATGGAGACAAGTGATCAAAGTCATTGCTAAGGAAACATTGGTTATGACAATAGTGTGATTGGAGATACTGGGGAGAAATATGAGTGATCAGATCTATCAATGATTGGAAAAACATCGATCCGTGACATTGATGGTCATGCTTCTCAATGAACTAGGACATTAATGATTGGGGGCGTTGGGGACCAGTGCATTGGAAATCAGGAACATGAGTGATAAGATGCTCCAGTGATCACAAATATGGTGAATGAGGAAATGCAGTGGTCATCAGAGATGCTTGCACCAGACACACTGAATATTAAAAGTTTATGAATAGAGATGCTGATCAGGAATATCGCTGGTAGGAGATACTCATGGCCAGGTATATTACCAGTAAGCCAGGACAATCACTGAAGACACCGGCAATCGCATTTTGTGGCTGTCAGGGACCGGACACGTCCCTGATCAGAGGCATGGATAAAATATTGGTGATTGAGTGTTGGTGATTAGTTGTTAGTAATCAGATGTCTACAGTCACAAGCTCCAGCAATCAGACATGTCACTGACCAAGAATAACAGTCATGGTAGCTATGTCCAATGACCACCTTTGTTGAATGAAGATGATGGCAATCAATGACATTGGTGATCAAAAACATTGGTGACCATATTTGTCAATGAACAAGAATATTGATGACCAGATAGCTCAGAAACAAGAGCTGATCAGCATCTGGGAGGAAGTAGATGGGGGTGGGGGTGGGGTCAATCCTTGTTGGGTTCTATGAAAGCCCCAGGAAAAGGATCAGTGTGTAGACCAAAGGCTGGAGAAACCACAAGCCTCCCCGTGCTTCCCCAGTATCCACCCAGACACCAGAACAGACAGGGCCCCATCCCTTATTCCAGGAGCCCTTCTCTCCAAATCACTGAACCCGAAGGGACCGCTAGGACTGACTGCCTATCGCCACACCCAGGACTCAGCAGCCCAGGAGCCCACAACACCGGCCAGAGGCATTCACAAAAAGTATTTTATTATTCTTAACAGTATTCACTTTAAAGGAATAGGAGGATAGCATACAATTTTTTACAGACAATATATAAATGTTGTACATAATTAACAATAACTTAGTTCACTAATCCAAAATGAAACAAGCCAAATAAAACATAAAAACAGAAAATACTGCGGATTCTTTTTCTTATGCGGATACTAGTACAAAATAAGTTACTTCTGGCTGTGGTGCCCCCCTCCCCCCCCGCAGCGATCGCCGGGGCTCCTATTGCACTTGGTCGACTACCTTGGCATGATCCTCTTCCCCAGGGCCAGGCCTTTGCCGGCTGCCACACCCCACCACCTCCGCATACAGAATCTAAGCTCGGACACAGTTATGTACAGCTGTACCTTGGGGAGGATCCAGCCAGCCACAGCAAAGCGGAGCAGAACCCAGGCATCTCCAGGGACCCCAGCAGGGTCATGGCCTCTTGCTGGACCCACCCCCAACTCCTGCCTTCGCCACCTGCCAGACCAGCCCCTGGAAGCCAAGAGCAGCCAAAGCCCCTCCCCAGGTCCCCGGCTCCCCGTCCTAGGGCTGTGGGATCCAAGTACTTTTCCAAAAATAATTGTGAAGCTACAGCCTTGGTTTGTAGGTTTTATTCCTTTCCATAGCAAGGACTTCCGTGGCAACGTACAATCGACTGGACCCAAAATGAGTTTAAAAATAAAACAACTAACTCCTCAGCGAGTTAAGCTTATGCAGTCTTTGATATATATATATTTTTTCTTTTGTCTCAGAGTGGGAGGGGAGGGGGATTGAGGGGTGTTGCAGAAAAAGGATGTATGTACAGGGGTTCACCTGGCTGGGGCTCAGACTCATTAAGGGGACACGGGTCACACCAGCTTCGGCCTCAGAGCCAGGGGAGCGATCTGGGAGACATTTCCCCTCTCAAGAAAATGTTGTTTCCTTCCTGTGACCCAGCCCTGGCCTGGGAATCAGCGCAGGACCGCCCCTGATTGTCTCTGCCCTCCAGGGCCTGGCCGCCAGGGCACGCACCGCTCAGCCTCCCCAGGCTGCTGGCCCGGCCACACCGGCTCAGCCCAACCTGGGCTTCAGCTGTTTCAGGAAAGGAAGCCAGAGGAGAAGGTGTGGGCCACGGGCCCCCCGCCACCCCACACACCTGCCCCCAGAGCCCCAGCAAGCAGATGGGCCAAGCAGCACTTGGTGCAAAAGAAGACCCAGAAGAGAATTTGGGGGGCAGCTCAGACCTCCACATCTCCCTGGTCCTTGTTAGAAATGAGAGCACAATAAATTATTTTTGCCTAATCCCTTTTCTTCTAAAAACGGTTTGCTTTGTGTGTCCCCTGCTCCCCAACCTTCTTCTCTTTGTAAAGTTGTCTGTTCTGTTCTCCAAACAATTGTCCATGATGGAAACCCCACCTGGGCAGTAAGCCGGGCCAAGGCTGCCTCCCAGCCTGGGTGAGGACCTTCACAGTGACCGTTGATGGCCAAGGGGAGCGCCCACAGGAGAGGCAGCTTGGGGCTCCAGCCGGGCTGGCAGGAGTGGCATCAGTCTTCAGGAAAGGGCAGGCCGCTAAGGGTTTGGCCCACCCTGCCTAGGGTCACCAGCCTTGCACTGCCAGCCACCCTCTTGGCATCTGTCTGTCCGTTGCCAGGGGGCTGTCCCTAGCCCATGGCGGTCACCATGCTGGATGGGTGGGGGTGGCCAAAGGAGAGGCTGGAGGAGGGGTGGATGGGCGTAGGGGTGGGCAAGATGTGTCCCGAGTGGCTGAAGGGCGGGAGATGGCCCACAGGTGCCATGTGTCCGGCCAGGGCAGCGGCGCTGAAGGGGGAGGCCTTCTCCTGCATGCACTTGGACAGCTCCTCGAAGCACTCCGCACCTTTCTTGTTCTTCTTGGACTTGGTGGACATCTTCCGATTCCTTGTCTGGATCCCTTCCTTCTTCATGGTCAGCGGCCTGTTCACCTGGAAGCAACCACAAAACCTTCAGGAAGTCCAGTTCCCTGAACAAGAAACCAACCCCCAGCTTCCACATGGGGCAAAGACAGGTCTGGGCCGGGGACCCCACTTGCAAACCCCCCACCCCCGCTCATCTCTGTCTTTCCTGCCAGCATGCTACCCTGTCAAGAAAGGTGCTTTTCCCTGTCTGGGACCTGCAGGGCAGGGCAGGGGCCCTGAGCCCACTAAGTGCCAGCACTGCCCCCCCACCCCCGCCATAGACATGACCAAACTCCATGCCTACTTTTTTTTTTTTTAAGATTTTATTTATTTGACAGAAATCACAAGCAGGCAGAGAGGCAGGCAGAGAGAGAGGAGGAAGCAGGCCCCCCACCGAGCAGAGCCAGACTCAGGGCTCCATCCCAGGACCCTGGGATCATGAACTGAGCTAAAGGCAGAGGCTTTAACCCACTGAGCCACCTAGGTGCCCCTACTTTTTGTTTTAAAGAGGCACCCCTTCCCCGGACCTGCAGCCCCCCGCCACCGCCGTGGGGGACACACTTCCAGCCGGCTGGTCCCCTCTTATGGGAAGGCCTTCTGGCACTGGGGTGCGGCAGCCGCCTCCCAAGCCAAGCCACGCCGGAGATTGTGGCTGCCCCCCGCCGCTCCCCCAGCCCCGCGCACCAGGGAGCACAAAGAGCAGCGGTCCCCGGGGAGGGGCGGGCCAGGCTGGGGAGGGGTGGACTCACATTGTGCAGCTTGTAGTAGAGGCCACAGGCGTTGCAGACAGGGTCCCCGTTGGCGTTTCGGCGCCATAAGGTGGTGGTTGTCGTCTGACAATTTGCACAACAGGTGCCCGCTCTCCTGGCGGCCGACTGGGAGGGGAGCGGCGGCGTCAGCAGGCTGGGCTCCCACGCCCCACCTCGACCTCCCTCCCCGACCCTTACCCCACCCCCCTACCCTCCCACCCCCGTCCCTGCCAACTGAGCCCGGGAGCGGGAAATCTCACAGGGGAATCCAGGCATCTCAGAAGCCGTGGAATTTTAGAATTTGGGACCTAAACCAGCACAGAACTTAGAATAAAGAACTCTCAGAAGCCTGATCTCGGAATCAATGGAGTTGCAAGAGCTGAAAGGACACATTAGCCCCCGCCCGGCAACCATCGAATGGGGAAACTGAGGCCCTGAGGAGGCTGGCTCAGTCCCCCTGGAGCTCCTGGGTCTGACTCTGCAGTCCCACGTGAGTCCTTTCAAAATCCACCATCCTGCGTGTGACGCGCCCCCCCTTCCCCGAAGAGGCCAGGCAGGGACGTCAAATGTTTAGGGAAGTCTAGAGCTGCGCCGTCCAGTACCATAGCCACTAGCCACTGGGAATGTTCGAATTCAACCCAACTACAATTTAATAAAATTAGAGCTTCAGTTCCTTCTCGGGCATTAGCGACATTTCAAGGAATCAACGGTCACGACCACAGTGGACAGGGCAGGGCCAGAACATTTCCATCAGCACAAGGCTGGTCCGTCTGGCATCCTGCACCCCAAACTACACGCTGCTGACTGCCCCGCAGCCCCTCAGGGAATGCAGGCCAGAGGTGGTCTGGAAATGAGTGTCTGGTTTCTGAAGGGAGCTGAAGGCTCCTAACAAGGGAAAGTAAGAGAGTCTTGACTGAGAAAGCAGATCTCCTCTTGTGGGCCCACCAGCACTGCCCCCCCCCCAATATTTTCCAAAGAACCGCAGGCAGCAGGACAGGGGGTGGGGAAAGGAGGCCGGGAGAGGCTGGGACGGCCCTCGGCCGGCCGGAGCTCCCTTGCTGGGTCGCTGGGTCGGAGGGACCAGCCGACTGCTGCCTCGGGGGCGGGGAGGGTGAGGGTGAGTAAGCAGCCTGGAGCTGGAATTCTGACTCAGGGGCCAACACCGTATCCTCCACCCCTACCCCCACCCGGGCCCTCACCCCACCCTCGCTGGGGGGGTGGGGAGGGCGGAGAAGGGGGGCCCCCAAAGCAGCAAGCGATTTAAGCCTCGTAAATCACTTCGCCCTGAAAAAAATATATTTATTATTCTTAGCATTTTACGCATTATTTGCAGAGCGGAGGGTATTAGAAATTTCAAAACAGCCCAGCGAGAGGCAGGACTGAGCCGAGGAGAGGCTCTAAAACTCGCGGGGTCCGGAAACAGATACGCGGAGTTTCCTTATCTTCAGGCAGCAGATGTCCGGATAGGAAACTCCGGCAGGAGATCCGAAAGGGCATTTTTTTTAAATCACTCAAATGAAAATACACAGTATAGGTGACTCCATGGAAAAATAATAAAGGGCAGGTTTTTTTGGTGGTTGGTGTGAGTGTGTGTTTTATTTAAATAAGCGTGAGGAGCTTGTGTGCTGGGCTACAAGGAAAATTACTTCATGGCCCTATTTAGAAAAAAAAAAAGAGTTAAACAGAGGCCAGGGGACGGGAGTTGGGCCCTTGGACACTCAACGTTGGGGATTCCTGAGCTTGGTGGGGTGAGGATACCTGGTTGGTTGCGGAGGGGGAAATCTGGCCCGGGGCGGGAGGGGGCTGGAATCTGGCCTAAAAGAAGGGCCACCCCAAATGATTTTAATGATAAAAGGATTTCAAGAGGCAAAGCAGCTGTCTGGGATGGGTTTGGTGGTGTTACTATTATTTTTTAAATAAGCCGCTGGCCGGGCCCAGGTTGGCAGGTTCTCCCCAGCCACCTGCTGCTCCGCACTTACCAGTCTCCGCTTGGGCTTGATTAGTGGCCGGTTCTGCCCGTTCATCTTGTGGTAAAGCCCGCAGGCGTTACACAGGTAGTGCCCGGTGCCGTCTCGCCGCCAGAGAGGGGTGGCCGTGGCCCCACAGTTGACACACTCCCGGCCTTCTGAAGGGGGACAAGGAGAGACAGCGGGCCTGCCTGATGGACAAGGTCGCGGGAGAGAGCCAGTGGGCAGGCGCCGACCAGGCAGCGGTCGGCCTCAGCCCGGGCTGCCTTGGGGGGTGACTTTTAGTTCCAGCCCTAGGCAGGAAGAGGGACCCGGAGGAGGTTTCCCCCCCGCAGGAGAGGAGTTCAGAGAGTAGCTTTACGGCCAAAGCTCCATCTTCAAAACCCTCTCTCGAAGGAAGGGAAGCAGGGCAGGAGGGAGGAGTGGGGCCAAGGCCCCAGGGATTCTCGGCGCGACAATGAAAGGGTATTTACAGCAAACTTTGCCGAGGGCAGGGCGGTGGCAGGAGTGGCCCCGCTCGACCTGGCCGGGCCTGGGAGGGCTCCGGCTCGTTTTCTGGTTCTGCCTTTTTTCTATCTTCCCCTGTTCCCTAGCTGTGTCTGCCACCTCCTGATTCTCAGCCCTCAGCTCCTACCCTCCTTCTGTTCTCCAAGCAGGGGAATTCCTTCTTTCTCCCCAACTTCCCTCTCTTCCGCTGGGGCCCTAGAATTCAGTCCCGGACTCAGATCGAAGGTGGTGTTCTTTAAAATAAAAGAAGCCGTAAGCCCTTTCGTTTTTAAGCCAAGTAGACTAAGCGACCTTGGTCTTCAGTTGATGGTGTGTTTTTTGGTTTTTCTGTTTGTTGTTGTTGCTAAAAGACCATCTGGAATTCAAATCGAATGGGTAAAGCAAACTTGGGAGAAGGGGCTAGTTAAAGGCAAGGCAGCTGGCCTGAGCGGAACGGGGACCCTAAGGTGGGGCTGAGGCGGGTGCCCAAGGTGGCGGCAGCAATCAGGCCAGGGAGCTGGACAGCCTGGCATCATGCAGCCCCTGGGAAAATGTCTCCCCATTTAGTTTCAGCTAAATTGTCTATATATATGGCCAAGGAAAGGTTCTTAGACTCAGGAGAAAAAGTTTAAAAAAAAAAAAAATCTTCCTCTTTCTTGGCTTACAGGGATCGGGAAGGAGGCACTGACAGCCCGGAGCCCCCCATCAGCCCTGGTTTCTGCTCTATTGCCAGATTCTTGGACAAACCAGCTAGGCTCCAGCCTGTCTCCGCAGAGGCACCTACACTTCGTCCCCCTCACTCCAGCCTTCAGGGAGGGACAATGAAGGACACGCCAGGGGGCAGGGAGCAGGAACAAGTCCTGGGAATGTTGCTTTGGGGGAAATCTCCCAGGGAGATTGGGAAACATCAAAATCCCAAGATTGGACTGATTGAGTTGGAGAACCAGATTCCTTGAGGGTCTGGAGCATCTACAGTGCTCCCACAGCCTGCACACACACTCACAAACACACGTACGCACAGCCTCCCTATTGTCACTTGCGTACTGCATTCTCATAAACTAAGTCAAGAGGCTGTTCAAATTTTCACTTAAGATCCAGGGAAGGGAAGGGGGAATTCCCGTCCTGTGTTCTGTCTGGTAGTAGCCACAACCTTGAAAGGGAGGGTGAGAGGCGGAGAAGGGAAACAAACTTTGTGGACCCCTCAGAACAGTTAAGAAAAGGGCAAAAGTTTGAGGGCTCCCTCTCTCCCATTCTGGAGTCTCAAACATCTGTTGGAGGCTATTGGAGGGGAACATGACCCATCCCTAGATCTGGAAGACTGACATTGCCCCATCTCCCATATCATAGCCCTCCTCCCCCCAACCATACACACAAAAGCACAAACCATCCTCACTTCCACAAGGTCCCTGGCGCTGGCCTTTACCTGAGCAGGAGCGTGCCTTGCTGCGCTGCTTAGGGGTGAAGCTGGAGGCAGGGCCACCCAAGAAGCCTCCAGGGTGGAAGAGTCCGCTGCTGTAGTCGTGGGCAGCGGCCGGCACATAGGACGGGTAGGTGGGGATGGGGTGGTGTGTGGCAGGCTGGGTGCCCATGGCAGCCAGGCCTGGGCGGAGGGGACTGCCGCTTTCCATCTTCATACTATCAGTCAGTGACACCTGGTACTTGACGCCATCCTTGTCCTCCCCCCGGGCTGCACTACCCCCTGCGGAAGAGGAGGCTGGAGAGGCAGCCCCGGTGGTGCTGGGGTCGGGAGACACTTCCTTAGGCGGAGTGGGTGGGAATCCAAAGAGGTGGGAGCCCGAGTGGGCTGCCGTGGGAGTGAGGGAGGCCACAGAGCTCCCGCTGCCTCCCGCACTCCCACCCCCTGCCCCTGGGTACACAGAGAGGGGACCTCCAGGGCCTCCGGCCGCTGAGGGGTGCAGCGGTGTCTTGGAGAAGGGGCTCACGGTCCAGGGATTGTGGTGGTGGGCTGCAGCGGCGGAGAGGGCAGCTTTACCCCCGTCGAGCCAGGGCAACCCGGGGCTGTGCAACAAGTGTGGGCGGCACATCTGGCCTCCTGTCAGGCGGGCTGCAGGAGAAGGGAGAGGGGTCAGGGTGGGCCCAGGCTGAGCCGCACGAGGGCTCTGATGTACAGGACCACAACTCCCAAGACAACCAGCAATAACCTTCTTCCCAAAGAAAACCAGAAACATGAAACCCCAACTGGCAATAATCAAGAATGTTCAGTCCAGAGTTAAAGGACAAGTGGCACAGAAGGAACCCCACCGGATTGGGGCCTGGAGGGACCCCCCCCACAAGCCAGCTGGAAATGGGCAGAAACCCTAGGGTACCCAAACCCTCCCCCAAGAGTCTGCTGCCCCCACCTTTCCCCGCCCCAATTTTTCAGTTGCTCCGATTCCTGCGGATCTCACATCCGGGAAGCAGGCAGCGGGGCCTTCCTCCCCTCCCGCGCCGGGCGCGCGTCGCGCCGCGCCTGGGCTCGCAGTGACCCACTGGCCGGGGGCTCACCGTGCGCGGGGCTGTAGGAGACGCGTGCCCGCGCGTGGGCTGGGTTGGCGTAATAGGGGTTGCCTTGCGAGTCTAGGTGGTTGAAGAAGACGTCCACCTCATCGGGAGGCAGCAGCTGCGCGGGCTCCATGTAGTTGTGCGCCAGGCCCGGGTGATGCGAGTCGGGGTGCTGCGCATTCAGCACGGCGGGGTGCGCCATCCAGCGCGGCTGCTCCGGCGCCACCTCCATGACCGGCAGTGGAGGCTCGGGATCTGGGCCGAGGCGGTGGCGGCGTCCCTGAGCGGCGGAAGGGGGCGTGAGGGGCGCCGCCACGGCCTGACACCCCCAAAGTCCCGCCACGCGGAGTCCCGCACGCCGCTACGCCTCGGGCGAGCTCAGCGGAGGGAGAGTCCCGGGTGGGAGGAAAGCTCAAAGCTCAAAACGAAAGGAAGGCGGAGGAGAGGGTTCCGCCGCGCAAATTCACATGGTGACCCCCGGTCCCAGAGCCAGGCATTCATGCACGCCGGGTCGCGCAGGGGGACAAACCCCGACAGCAGTTACCCCAACAAACACATACGGAGTCTCACTTTAAGTCAGACACTCACACCGACCCCCCCCCCTTCCCGGTACACAATCACATAAACACAGACCAAAAGTTGGAGACAGGCGCCTGGGCACCCACTGGGGCACATGAGCCCAGAGACACGCACATATTTACACTTGGCGCCAGATACACATACCGACTTGACGACCCCCCCACTCCCCGCAAACACGCACACGCAGCCCCAGCGGCTGGGAGCCAGCCCCCTGCGTGCACTCCCAGGAGGCACAATCAGGACCTCTCACCAAGCCACACCAAAGCCGTCACCCGCAGCCTGGGCCCGACCTTGAGCCCCGGAAGAGACCTCTCAGAGCTTGGCGCACCCCAGGCCCCCGGCTAGTTCTCGCACCCCAAACTTACACACGCAGCGCCGCGGGGAGGAAGGACCGCGGCCTCAGGGACGGGGGATCAGCACCGGCGGGAGCCCGGGGAGTGGAGGGCTCAGGAACCGCGCTTCGGGCGTCTGGGCTCACGGGGTAGGAGCGGGGGACAGCGCGCGCCTCGGCCTCAGGCCCGCCCGGCTCCGGCCCCTCGGCATCCTCCGGCCGCCCTGGCGCCAGCTCGCGACTCCTGCACAGACATGAAGCGGGGGCCGTGCACGCCTAAGAAGCCCGCGCCAGCCAATCAGGGCCGCGCGCCGCCCAGCCTCCGCCCCCCATTGGCTGAGCCCGCAACTCCGGTCCGCCAGACTCCCGGACTGACCCGCGGGCCTGCCCCCCTCAGCCCGCGGGCCCCCTCCCAGCGGCCCCTGCTGCCAACGCCCCCCCGCCAGGACCCTCACCCCACTAGCCAACTGCTTCTCCCCTTCTTGAGGACTCTCCTGGATCCCCCTAACCTCAGGGCCCTCCTCCCAGTAACTAACCCCCAACGGGGGACCCCTCCCCGGGAGCACGGGTCGTGCGCCCTTCGGGTGCCTGGGTGTCCTCTCCCTGGGACCCCAGCCCTTCCACTCTCTGATACCACCTCCCAGCTGAAGTCTCAACTACCTACAGAGGCCACTACTCGGGCTCTGGCTGGGCAGGGGGTTGGGAGGACAACTGCGGGACAGCAAGAGCAGTGAGGGGCAAGAACTATGAGACTCGAGTGGGCACCTGGGCCTCGGACAACAAGCCGCTTAGGACTGAGCTTGACCGGGTGGAGGTGGCCTGGCTGGCGGCTCCAGAGAGGGGGAGGGGGCGTCCCCTTCCCGGGCGTGGCCTTCGCAGACCAGCGGGCCGAACTGCCTGGGGCGAGGCCACGGAGACCCGGACTGGCGCCGGCGCCGGCTCGAAGGATACGCCTCTGGGCAGGAGGAGGCATTTTTCCCTCCCGGGGGTCCCTGAGGCGGCCCCTGGGGAGAGGGAGGCGGGAGACTGAGAAGAGCGTCCCCTAAGTCACCTGGAACTGCTCGACACACACCTCCAGTGCAGAGATCCAGCTCTGTGGGGGGAGTGGGCCCCGTGCACAAATCTCCTTGCTCTCTCCCATTATACAGACCGAGAAGACCGAGGCTCGAAGGGAGCCTACGGCCGACGAGGGAGGCGGGGGTGGGTGGGTGAGTGTCGGAAACAAAGAACTTTTGGGGGGTTGAGACAGGTGCGAGGGTAAGGGGGAGGAATCGCCCTCCTCCAGCCCCTCTCCCTTAGCTGAGTCTACAGCTCTCGGAGTTAGGAGCCCAGAGGGATCCCAGGTGGGTCCGGGACAGGGGAGAGGGCGGGGGTCTGGGCCACCCCCGGGAGGGTGGGGGGAGGGGCGGCGGGATTGACAGTCGGTAATTGGGTAACTGGAGGCGGCTTCTCCGGCCGGGCGGCCCCGCCACCGCGACGCCGGGCCCCTGACGTCACCCGATTCGCCAGGAAATGAACTTTTTAATAATCCGAGGAGGGAGGAAAGCCTTCGGTCCCCTCGGCTCGGGGGGCTCCCGGCCAGGCCCAGCTTCGCGGGCGCGCCCCAGTCACCCTCTCGCAGGCCAGCTCTGGGCAGCGCCGGGGTGGGGGGGTGCGGGCACCGGCCAGGGGCCTCCTCCTGCCTAGGCGTCCGACTGTCCGTTCATCTGTCCGAGGCCCTGGCTCAGGTAAAGACGCGGGGCTGGAAGCGCGGAGCCCCATCTAGCTGGGAACCAGCGCGTCCCGGGCGCTTAGGGACCCTCCTGCTACGGCGACCCGCTGCGCCTCCCGCTCCGCTCTACTCCGAGGCGCGCGGGGCCCGCCCGGGCTTCTCAGAACTCCGCTCGGCAGGAGAGGAGCAGGAAAGGAGCCGGCGCCAGCCGGGTAAAGCGCGCTGTGGCCGGGGAGTGGGAGCGCGACGCCGCGGGCGCCGGGCCTCCGCGGTCGGGCCAGGCAGGTGATTGGCTTCAGTGCCTTCCAGTTCGCGTTCCCCGAAACGCGCGCGGTCTGACCCGGACTTGCTGCCTCTCTGTTCGTCTGTCTCTCCTCCCTGCCTTTAGCTTACGATTCTTCATCAACGCGTAAAATGCGGTCGTCAGAACCTCGAGCCTGTTTTGCGTCCCTGGAGCCTAGCGGGAGCTTATCAAAGACACCGCAGCCCCAGGGACAATCCCGGGTGTCCGACAAGGCTGTCCCGTCAACCTGAACCCCGGGACCCAGAGCAGGAGGCAGCCAGCAGTTTGCCGGCGCCGGGGCCGTGAACGCTGGAGCCGAGCGGAAGCTTTCGGTAAGGCTGGGATCCGCGCCTTGGCTCGCAGGGACGTGGCCGCTGCGGGCCCTCCGGAAAACAGGTAATTCGCTTTATTTCCCCCCAAAGGCGTAGTTCAAATGACCCCCATTCTGGGTGGGTCTGCAGTTTCATCTTTCCGAACCTGGCTAAAATACCCCTCCGGGGCAGCGTCTGGGCCACCGCAGGAGTGGAGGTGACCAGCCTGGCCGGGCCCCCTGCCTGAACTGCAGCTCCGAGCTGCCCGCTGGCCTGGCGCAGAACCGAGCGCGGGCGGGGATTTAATTACCCCGCTCGGCGGCTCAGAAAATCGCCGCGCAGAGAAGCTTAGCAGGGCGGTTAAGCAATGCTTGAGCAGGGGCCTCGGGAGATCCGCACCAGTCTCCCTTCCCGCAATCCCGGCCTAGAGGAAAAAAGGGGGGGCGGGGAGAAGGGAGCTCCCCCACTTCTCCTGAGGCCCCCAGGCTTGCCTTCCTCCAAAAGGCGGGCAGGCAGCCGGCTTGGCGGAGGCCTCCACTATGATTGGAGCTCCTGCGTTGGACACGGGACTGCTGCGTTCTCCCGCATGAACGAACCCGTCTGGGAGAGAAAACAGGGACGCCAGGCAGGAGAAGGCCCAGATGGCCAGTAAAACACCCCCCACTCCAGTCATGAGTGTACATGTATGCCAGACAGACCAAGGGACACTAGCCAGGCATCTTGCCCAGTAGGCAGCGGATACCATCTTATCATTTGAACCCAAACAAACGACGGGGAAGGATCAGGGAGCCCCCCCCCCCAATCGGCTGGGATTGCGGGGGGCATCCTTGCACGAGAAGAGATTTATTTCAGTTTACAGCCTCGGGATTCGGGGTCTCTGGAATGCCCTCAGAGGGACGCCTTCCCTTTTTCATGTTTTTTTGTTCGTTCCCAAGGGTTGTTGCTTATAGCGGGTGCTGCCTTTTGATGGCACTGAGAAGCTGTCACTTTCCTTACATAAGAACAAGACTTCGAGAGGGACTGGGGAAGGGTAGCAGAAGAACTCAATTTTCTAACTGCCTTTTTCGAGTGGCCTGAGATTCCCCGAAAAAGCATGGGTCGTTGGTGCGGCTTGAGAAGCTTTCTCTGGGGAGCGGGCAGCGCAGGGATCCGAGGCCGGGTTCTATAGGGCCTCACCCGCCTGGGCCGCAGCCCTCAGCTGCCCTGTCTTCCCCATCCTACATCGCCCCCCCTCTGCGCCCTTTGTTTAAACTTCCGCCATCCAGGGTAGCCCTTCTGGGACCATAAGTTGGCCCTCTCTTTGTAACCTAATTCTTCCCACCTTTTCCTATGGGCATCTAATTGGCCGGCAGTGGAGGGGAGATTCAAAGAAACCAGTTTGCTTAGGGACCTGCCTTCCGTATGGATATTGAATTGTCAATCCAGCGACCTCCCAGCCCCACGCTGGCAATGTGCCTTGAGGGGTACTGAGGAGGAAATGGGGACCGCTTCAGCCAGAGGGGCTCGGAAGTCCCCATTGGGCAAGGCCTCAGATCTGCTAGGCCTGCCGCCATCCCTCCAGAGGGGTTCTGCAATGGAGGGAACAGGGCTCCAACAGCCCCTTCGCTGGTTGCGGTTCACTTCCAGGCCCCCAGATGTGAAGGCTCCCACTCCTCTGGCCTCCATGATGGCTCTCCCATCCCTTACGTCTTTTGGGCCTTTTTGAATCGCAAAACCCAAGGCCCATCTTCCGAGAAGTCTTGGCGCCCTGGGTCGAGGCGCCTGGGAGATCCTCTATCTCCTTATCAGGTTGTAACCACCTACCTCCAAGCCGGACAGCCTCCCCCACGGGCCCTGCTGAGACCTGCAGCAGTGGGCGGCGTTTTCCCCTGCTTCTCGAACAGCCACGGTTTATTGTGGGTGCCTGGCGGCCCAGCGGCCGGGCAGCATGACAACTGGCAAATCCGTTTCGTTAGACGCAATTTGTTTGCAATTTGTCAACCCGGCTGGGAAACGCTCTCCAGACGCATTGCCCTACCTGGTTCTCGAATCCTGCCTACTCATAAACGAATCCCATCGCTAGGTGCCTGTGTAGACCCGGAGCTCACCGCCAGATGTTCCCGATCCCCGGGAGACGTAGCTTTTTCCAAAACAACGAATTTCCTTCCGTGTTTTCCGGGAAAGGAGCGGCCGCCACTCTCGGGGGCCCCGAACGCCGGATCTTTCCCCTCGCGGTTGGGGCAACCGGGAGTTCAAGCCTGGCCGCTGCTGAAGAATTCTAAATGCCGGGCGTCCAGACAGACCCAGACCGCCGTCTACGCCTCCCGGCGGCAGATCCCGGAGCCCGCGGCGGCCCTATTCTTATTGAAATCCCACTAAACAGATTCCTACTCCGGCTTGGGGCTGGGGGGAGACTTCCAGACCCGGCGCTCTCCCCCACCCGCACCCCAGCCACACAGGATAAAGGGCCGCGGGGCGCGGCGCGCGGGGGCGCACGCAGGAGCGAGCCGGGTTAAGCCGCGCAAAGCCGGCGCACGGGACCAGTCGGCAGGTGCAGCCGCGGCTCTGCTGCCCGACTTGGGCGCCTCAGCCGCGGTGGAGCGGAGGTGGGGGCGGCCGAGACAAAGACCTCAGCTCCGGGGGCCGGGAGGTGGGGCGCTTTTCGAGGCACAGGGAATAACCCGGGCTCTCGGCCTATGTATGGCTGAATCCGAGAAATGGGAAAGCGGGAGGCCCGACGCGGGTCTGCTGTCCTCAACTCTGCAAATACTCCCTCAGGATTAGGCCCCTGTGCCCTGGGGTTCGAGCAGCTGGTAGGACCAAGCAAACCCCGAAGGCCACATGTCAGGGGCCACTGGGCTAGGCAGATCGCGTTTAGGGGGCCGGGTGGGCCAGACCTGGGGCCTGGAAGGGCCTTGGTCAGGCGAAGGTGGGAGAACTTACCCAGCGAGGTGCGGCGGGCGGCGCCCCCGGGTGGACGGGGCCGGAGCGGAGCGGGGCGCTCAGCGAGGTGCGTGGCTAGGTGGGCCCACAGGACACCGGCGCGGGCTGGCGGCGTTCTCCAGCAGGGCCCGGGCGGCGCGCCGAAAGGCTACATGGTGCGCGGCGGGCCGCTTTTGTTCGCCGGGTGGCCGACGGGGGCCGGCTGGGGTGGGGGCGAAGGCAGCCAGGAGATAGAGTCTTGAGCAGCAAGCCCGGGCGGCGCTGGCCTTGTTACCTCCCTCTCGCTCCCGCTGCCTCTCCCTCCCCTCCCCCGGCCGCAGCGGCCGCTGCTTTTTATTTCGACAGCACTTTGAGGGGGCGGGAGCGCCGCAGGGGGGCAGGAGGGTGCCCAGAGCTCTGCCCCCCCTTTCCCTGGTCCAGCTGCGGGGCGGCAGGCCGAGGGCCGGTGGGCACTCAAGGCGCAACACCCTACTCGCCCATACTCCAGACTACTCCAGCCCTCTCAGGGGCGCACAAATGAGCACCCCTGCTCTCAAGGGTGTATGTTCAGAAAGTCCGGGACGTCTCTTTTTGGAGACTCTCCCGGGGGACCCTCACAAACCGTGGCCACAAGCGCTCACACACGTACACAGCTGCCTGCTCCTCTTCTCCAACCTTCTTTCAATAGTGCTCACGCACACACACATCTGTGCACACGCGTTAGTGCATACAGCTGTGGTTGCGTGGACATCCTCAGCGGGGAGATGTGGGTCACACCGGCATGCACACGTGCACACACCCAAATGTAGCTTGTGAATCTGGCACGCGCCGCGTGCGCGCGCATTTACGCGTGCACGCGCCTCTCTCTCTCTCTCTCTCTCTCTCTCTCTCTCTCTCTCACACACACACACACACACACACACACACACACCCCTCCCTCACTTCCAGGCTGATTCCGCTAAATGTAGACACATGGCCTCTCCCTTTCCCACCTATACCTCCACTTGAATTCTCCCAACAGCAGACCAGGGCATTGCAGAAGTGGGATGTGAGGTGTCTCCCTGGCCCATCCCCAAGGAACCCTCTGGCAGGAGGGAGCTAGGGAGTAGAGGGCTTGTCTTTGGAAGGCTAGGCAGAGGAGCTGGGTGTGGGAATCTTCCCGGCTAGAATGCTTTTGGGTTTCTGAGCTAGGAGAACCTTGGTATTGTACTTCCGAAGTCCCCACCTCAAAATTCAACTCCACAGTGGTTATGTGTGTGTGTGGGGGGGCGTGTGGTCCCATTCCAGCTGTCCTGGGGGACTGAAAGTGGCCTGGGGATCTTGGGCCCAAAGAGAAAGTGCTTTGCTTTGGAAGCGAGGGGAAAACTAGTGTGTGTCATAGAGAGGAGTGTCCAGCCCCCCACCCCCTTCTCTGTGGACATCTTCTATCCGTGGGTCTTTCTTTGAAGCTGATAGTGACTGTGTTACATGTGTTATTTGCTGTGTGCACACAGGAGAATATCTATCCTGGGTGCCCCTGTGTGTCTGTGTGCATTTGTGAGCACGTGGGAAGTCTGCAAAACTGAGTATATTAAAATGCCCATTTCTTCTTGTGGGTCCCTGAGAGTTTGTATATTGAGAGTCTGTGTTGTGTGGGTCCCTGAGAGTTTGTGTATTATGTGTGGCTGTTTCAGAGCCTGACCTCCAAAGTGCACATGGGAGAGTGTCTCCATGGAACTGGGTGTGTGTCCCTGAGGCTGTGTATCTGTGTGATCATTGTGTCCATGAATCATCTGATGGGAAGCAATCACATCCAAGTGCTTGTTTATAAAATGGTGTATGTCCCTATGTGGGTCGGTAGCTGTGCATCTGGGTATCCTGTGTCTATGAATTGGGGTGTTTGTGCATGTTTGTGTGTCTGCCTGCCTGTCTTTCTTTACCAGCATCGGCTCTCTGGTGTGTATCATTATATCTTTGAACTGATTACGGGAGGGTGGACAGTGTAGAACGTAGCCAAGTGTGTCTGCGGATCAGTGTATAGCACTGTGTATGAACTGGTATGTGTTGGGGTGGGTGTTTTTGTCTGTTTACCTAGGGTATGGGCATCTGTGTGTACAAATGTATCTTTGAACTATGTGTGTTACTCTACCCAGCATTACCCTGTGTCTGTTGTCTGGGGAGGAGTGTGTCCCTGGGTGACACACCATACGTGTGTCTTCCCAGATCACCCACCGTCCCTAACTGGCGGGGCATGCGGCCAGTGGAGCTTCAGGGTGCCATTTGTGAGGGCACTTTCTGTCTGTCTGTGGGAGGGGGAGATGAGCTGATAAGGCTTATCTGCCGACGCCAGCACCGTGCTGAATAACCGTTCTAATGAGGTGGCCTCGCTGGGACCACCCGCTCCCAGGGCCCCCAGCCTCACTGGGGCACAAGAGCAAATCCCCATGAACCCAGCAGGGCCGGAGTGTCTCCTGGGCCTTTTCTAGTTCTGTCTTGTTTCTTCAAAGGCGGGTTCCAGGTTTTACACTCCCACCCCACCTGCCATCTCCCCACTGGGCTGGGCTGGGCTGCGCTGGGCTGGCCAGAGCAGGCTGGAGCCTCCCAGCCTCTGGTGTGCAGTCAGGAACACAGCCTTAAGAAGCTAGGGGATGTGAGGCCACTTGATGTGGGGGGCCCTCTAGGGTGGGGGTAGATTGAGAGACATGGAGGCCCAGGGATGGCAAGACCCAGAGAGACAGGGAATGGGGGACAAGACAGGGAAATCGAAATTTTAAATCTTAAAAAGAAACTGGCATAAAGGGACAGAGACACCAGTAGGGAATGGAGGGGTGGGTTGGGGACATGCAGGAACAGACAAAAACAAACAACTAAAAAGTGGCAGAAAGAGTCAGAGAGAAGGGAACAAAAGCAGCCAAAGTGTTAACCAGAGAGGGAGGGAGAGACATGGACAGAGAGACAAGGGAGAGATACAGAGAGGAGAGAGAGAGCAAAACAAAACAAAAATAGAGAGATGGGAAGACAGAAGGGAACCAGGACAGGCCTTGAGAGCAGTGGGAGAAGAGGGAGAGCAGAAAGGACTCCAAAAGTGTCAGGGAAAAGTGGGGACGCGGCAGACAGGCTGGGCGGGATGGACAGATCGATGGAGGGACCGAGGCAATACAGAGCACCGCGCCCCACGCGAGCGCGGGAGGCCGATCGCCAGGCTGCGGGCCCGGAGGGCGCGAGCGCAGAGCCCGCGGGCCGGGCGGGGCACCGAGCCGCGGGCGGCGGCGACGGGCAGGGGGGTCCGCGCGGGGCTGCGCCGCTGTCCGGGGTAATTTTTCATCTCGGCCGGCTAATCTTTGTTCCCGGCGAAGATAATGAATAGCCAATCGTTATCTGCCCGGCTCCCGGAGGCTGCCCGAGAATGGGGTTGTACAGGGCTGGGAATTGTTTCCAAAGTGCCGCGGAATAAATGGTGTTCCTTATCTCTGCCTTCCAGATTATCGGAGCCCTTTCAGAGCGCGCACAACAAATGCGCCCGCCATCGAATGCATCATTTACCACCGCAGATCCGCGCGCTGATGGGCAGGCAGATAGCCGTCCGCGGGGGGCACGCCGGGCGCCCTGTGCCCGCGCCGCCTGCCTGCCTGCCTGCCTGCCGGGGGGTACCCGCCTGTGCGCCCCCGGGTGTACCCGGCGTGTTTGGATGGACATTCGCCTGTGCCAGTGGATGGGCACTGAACAAGAAAGGGTATTAATGTGCATGCGGGGATGTCAAAGAAGTGTGCTACAGGAAAGTGCAGATGTGCAAGCCCACATGCACATGCGTGGTGGGCATCTGTCCCTGGAGCTGGCCCCGCTGAGGCTGTTTGAGGGAGCACAGAGGAAGGGATGTTGCACGTGAGTGTGTAGGCATGCATATTACTTGGGGTGGGTAGACACCTGTGTGAAGGAGTGGGTGTGTAAATCTGTGTCTACAGGTGTGGTGACCGAGCGTATTGTGTACGTATCTGCCCTGGGTGAGGCTGTTTAGGAATGCACACAGGGTGCGTGTGTATGTGTATATTTGGACATGGGTGTGTTATTCTTCTGAGTGTTGTGTGCCTGCAGGTGTCCAACAGTACTCAGTGCTGTGGGTTCATACCGGCCTGTAAGCACACCTGTGACTGCTGGGAGTGAGTGCGCAGGGTGTCAGTGTTCACCCGGTGTGCACAAATCTGCACGAAGGCGGTTGCGTTGTTGTGTATCTGTCTGCCTGGGTGTGCCGGGGTGTGCTGCAGAAGGGTCAAGAGGGAAGGGCAGTGGTTGGGTTGTGCCTGCGCCTGCACGTGTAGGCTCCGTACACACGAGCTGGGGAGCTGGGACCCCTCTCCAGCCTGGGGTAGAGCCAGCCAGCCAGGAGCGAAAGGTGTGTGCGGGTGTGATAGACGCCAGTGTAAGGAATGGATGTGCTAAACGTTGTGTGCGGCTGTGTAAGGGAGAGGGGTCTTCAGAGGAGTTTGGGAACACCCAGGGGTCCCATCCCGCCTCAGCAAGCACGCCCTTCCGGGGCCCCACAGCCTCCCCGCTCCGGACCTGAGGAAAGAGACTGGAGCCCCGCCGCCCGAGGTCCCCGCGCCGTGAGTGACACGCGCCGCCGACAAAGGCTGTATTTTTCCAGGCTCGAGCCCCGCCCGCGTGCGCGCGGGGGCGCGCGCGCGCGCGATAGTCCCCATGGCGACGCAGATAGCGCCGCAGCCATTTTCCCTATCTCCCCGGGGTCTATTATACGGCGGGATTAGCTCATCTCCAGGCAGGTCAAACCCAAAGTCACGCAACCTGCGGCGCGGGCCCCGCCTCCCCGCCTGGCTGCCCCTCCCCCGCCTGAGGGGTCCGGTGCGGCCCCCGCGACCCCCGAGTCGCGGCCCTTGCTCAGGCGCAGAGCGCCACCTGGCGACCGCCGGTGTCCTCAGTGGGGTCCCCGGGAGCCGGCAGCCTGAACCGGAGTCACCAGACAGAAGAGCTGGCGCAGGGGTCCTTTCCTCCCTGAGGTGGACTCTCCAGAAGCAGGAGCTTTGTTTTGTCACTGCTGTGTCCCCAGGGCTGGGCTGACACACAGTAGGTCTCCATAAGTGCTTCCTTAAAGGATAGATGACTGGCAGGAAGTTATAGACCTAGCAAACTGTCAAAGGTCACACTGCTTAGCTGGCAACAAGAAATCATTTCTTAGAATGTATCCACTGAATTTAGGATAAAAGCCAAACTCCTCTGGAATCTGGGTAATAGCCTTTGCTGATCACTCAGACCTATTTTCCCCCTTTCTTGATCCAGTCATAGTGGCATTCTTTCTGTTCTTTGAACAAGCCAGAACATTCCCACCCCAGGGCCTTTGTGTCTGCTGTTCCCACTACCCAGAGTGTATACTGTCTCTGTTCAAATGTCACCCGTCAGAGAGCGAAACTGAGCCTTCAGACTTTTCCTTTAGAGTAAGTACTTAGCACAAGTAAACTAGTCTCCGTTCTGTTTGCACAAGTTGCCAGCTTTCCTGCCCCACTGGAATGCTAGGCTTCCTGGAGGAAAGGGAGTCAGTCTTGTTCCCCAGCAAGAGTCCAGGGCTGGAAACTCCTCTCGAGCTGATCAGTATCAGGCACAACTTTGGGAATGAGTGAATGGGGACAAGAGAAGGCCAGAGCAAGTGGGATAGACTGTGCCCTGCTATCATGATCATTTTTCCTTATCGTTAGACCATTCCCCCCTACCCTGCCCCTGTCTTTTGCTCACCCTGGCCCCAGGATGCCTGGCTCCACCAACCTCCCCTTCTGGTAAGTCCAGAGGGGCCTGGGACTTAAGGGAAAGAGCACCATGGAGGCCCCTTGGCAAGGCGCGCCTGCCTTGCTTGTGGGGGCAGAGAACACTTATCACCCTGTTTGTTCTCAAGGAGCCGTGGCCTCTCTGGAAAGGCCTGGGTCACCGGGTGAGACTTCACTCATAATACAAGATAATTATACCCAAATTGTCATGAGGAGGTGATTGCTATGGGGACTGTGAAGTAACTAGAACTAGGGGACTGTGAAGTAACTAGAACTAGAGAAGGCCACAGCCCCCACTGAACTTCCAGGCCCGTCTCCAGGCCAAGCCTCATCCTGCTCAGGGGGCTGGAGACAAACCCTGTGAGAGGCTTTGCCCAAGGACTTGGAGAATCAGCTCCCTGTTCCCTCAGAAGTGCCCCAATTCCCTCCCAGGAGAGGAGCTGTGGGTTAACACAGGCTCTTGGGCCAGGACTCCCCCCAACATATACTCATACCCCTTCTGGCTGGGCGGCCTTAGGCAAGTCACTTTCCCACTCTGAGCCTCAAGTCTGCTTCTGCAAACTTCCCTCCAGAGTTATGAGAATTACTCATAAGCATGTATTTAAAAGGAGTTTTGTGATCCAGGCTTTGAAAATTGGCAATCCAAGTCTCAGGGGTCCATGCAGTGACCAATTGTCTCTAGCATTTCAAAGTGGGAGATTTCACATAAAGAACTTCATTTTCAGCTTCTTGAAAATTTGGAAGATTGGCCTGATGATGTAATGCTGGATTTCTGTGTCACTCGCCTCCTGTGCCCTGGGTCTTCACCCACCCACTTCAGGCCCACAGGTCAGGGATGTGTCCCTCATAGAAATACCATTTGCCGTAGCTGTGTTGGTTTTGGTCTTCCTTCTCTGTATCCTTTGTGGAATTTCCAATATCTTTCTCCCTCTAGGTACTGTAAACCACTTAATAATGAATTAATTAATAAATCCAATCAACACTTTAAAATAATGTGTTCGGCCACACTGTTTTAGACCCTGGATATACATACAGTACAAATAAAAGAGAAACAGGGAACAGTCAGACATAACCACACAGATTAATACATCATCACAAATTGTGACAGAACTCTGAGGGGCAAAGAACATGTATTTACAGATATTGAATCCAAGCGTATTTGCAGAGGCCTACGTTGGGTCAGGTCATGTGCTGATAGGGGAGGGCATGGGACAAAACATGATATGGTCACTGTGTGCAGACAACTCATAGGGTGGTGGAGGGGTAGGCACATTAAGAGATTCTGTTAAGGGGCGCCTGGGTGGCTCAGTGGGTTAAGCCTCTGCCTTTGGCTCAGGTCATGATCCCAGGGTCCTTGGATCCAGCCCCACATCTTTGGCTCAGGTCATGATCCCAGGGTCCTTGGATCCAGCCCCGCATCGGGCTCTCTGCTCAGCAGGGAGGCTGCTTTCCTTCCTCTCTCTCTGCCTGCCTCTCTGCCTACTTGTGATCTCTGTCTGTCAAATAGATAAATAAAATCTTTAAGAGAGAGAGAGATTCTGTTAATTCCAGCCTGTGAGAATTGGAAACACAGGGTGCTTAGGGAGAGGCCCTTATCCTAGTCTGAGAGCATAATATATAAAGAGTGCCTACAAATCAATAGAACAAAAAATAAAAGAGAAAAAAATAGGCAAAGGGTGTGAACAGAAAAGGAACCAGAATTGGCTCTTAGATTGATGAAAACATGCTCAGTCTCACTCAGAAAAATGAGCATTTAAAATATGTTGAAAGGGGCACCTGGGTGGCTCAGTGGGTTAAAGCCTCTGCCTTCCGCTCAGGTCATGATCCCAGGGTCCTGGGATCGAGCCCCACATCGGGCTCTCTGCTCTGCAGGGAGCCTGCTTCCTCCTCTCTCTCTCTCTGCCTGCTTGTGATCTCTGTCTGTCAAATAAATGAATAAAATCTTAAAAAATAAAATAAAATATGTTGAAAGATTTGGGAAGAGAGAATTCCTAAAATTAGATTGTGGTGATGGTTGGAACTCCCTAAATTTACTAAAATTTATGAGATGTACATTTAAAATGAATAAACCTCATGGTGGGTAAATTATACCACGTAATGCTGTTTGAAAATAAACCCTGAAACACTTTGAGATACCATTTTATATCTATCAGTATTAGCCATACCAAAACATTTGATTACATACTGTGTCCCTACGGGACTAGGGAGACATATTGGTGAGAGTGCCAGCAAATGCACTCTTGGGGTGGGACAGGGAATGTGACAATATCATATTTACAAACACATTTATGCTTTGAACCAATAATTCTATTTATGGGGTATAGATATGCCCTCATGCTTGTGAAATTTGTAAGGAAATTCACTGTAGCCTTGTACTTGGTGGTAAATGATTGGAAACGAAAGATGCTCATGCAGAAGAGATGGTTAAAGTATTGTCATATAACCAAAAAGTAGAATGTTATGCCACTATCATGAAAGAAAAAGAAGAAAGAGATAGAGGAAGGAAGAAGAAAGGAAGGGGGGAGGCAGAGGAGGATGGAAGGGTAGAAGGAAGGAAGGAAGGAAGGATGGAACTGTTTATGTCAGGATATTGAATGATCCCCGAATAATTTTAACGGAAAAATAAAAGTGTATAGGAGTAAGTATGGTGTGCTACCATTTATTAAAAATGGGGATGAGAGGGGCGCCTGGGTGGCTCAGTCGTTAAGCATCTGCCTTCTGCTCAGGTCATGATCCCAGCGTCCTGGGATCGAGCCCCACATCAGGCTCCCTGCTCGGCGGGAAGCCCGCTTTTCCCCTCTCCCACTCCCCCTGCTTGTGTTCCCTCTCTCACTGTGTCTCTCTCTGTCAAATAAATAAACAAAATCTTAAAAAAAAAAACAAAAACGGGGATAGGAGAGAGTATATTTGTGTACATATTTATAGGCTTTCTCTGGGTGGCAAACACAAGAAATCATTAACTATTGTTGGCACGCACAAAAGGACGGAGGTATGGGTGGCTGGGGCCAGGGATCTGAGAGAAGACTTTTCACTGCGTAAGCTTCAGTTACTGTTGAAACTCCACAGATGAATAAAGATACAAAGATTAAGATAGAAATAGATATATACAGTTTCACATACTCACATATATAGCCATATATATCCCGTACAAAAAAACTACAGATTAAAAACCAAAATGGAAAAAAAAATTATTAAAAAGATAAAGAGGGAGAAGAACAGAACTTTGCCAAGAAAAGTCAGGACAGAAACTTCCCATAGCTGACCAGAATGGAGAGAAGAAAAGGATTCTCCTGTCCTTTTGGCCAAAATATAAACTGGTATAAATATTCTGCAGGTGGGCGCCTGGGGGGCTCAGTCAGTTAAGCGTCTGCCTTTGACTCAGGTCATGATCTCAGGGTCCTGGGATGGAGCCCTGCATCGGGCTCCCTCCTCAACGGGAAGCCCGATTCTCCCTCTCCCACTCCCCCTGTTTGTGTTCCCTCTCTCACTGTCTCTCCCTCTGTCAAATAAAGAAATAAAATCTTAAAAAAAAAAAAAAAGTGGGGCGCCTGGGTGGCTCAATGGGTTAAAGCCTCTGCCTTCAGCTCAGGTCATGGTCTCAGGGTCCTGGGATCGAGCCCCGCATCAGGCTCTCTGCTCAGCAGGGAGCCTGCCCCCGCTCCCCCCCTACCCCGCCGCCTGCCTCTCTGCCTACTTGTGATCTCTGTCAAATAAATAAATAAAATCTTTAAAAAAAAAAAGTAGTCTGCAGGTCATTTGGTTGTACCTTCAGCTAGAAAGTTGAATATAGAAATGCCACACGACCGGGCAAGTCCTCTTCTAGGCATATGAGAGCTCTCACACATGAACAAAAGAGATGTGGGGCAAGAATATTCGTGGGGCACTATTTGAAAAATAATAAGAATGGTAATTAAAATTTTTAAAGATAAAAAAGAAAGAAAAAGAAAAGGAAAGAAAAAATTTTTTTTCAAGATTTTATTTATTTATTTGACAGAGTGAGAGAGATCCCAAGTAGGCAGAGAGGCAGGCAAAGAGAGGGGGAAGCAGCCTCCCACCGAGCAGAGAGCCCGGTGCAGGGCTCGATCCCAGGACCCTGAGATCATGACCAGAGCTGAAGGCAGAGGCTTAACCCACTGAGCCACCCAGGCACCCCTGCAAAGAAAAAAATTTAAAGGAAACTCTGGATGCAAGCTAATGGCCCATCTTGAGAACACTGGATAAACAAATAGTGGAAAGTTCTTTGAATGGAATGCCATGCAGCAGTCACATTGTACAGACTGGCGCAAAGCACATAACGTTTTAGTCAAAGAAAGAACGGGCAGAATTTTAAACACGGAACAGTACTGTATATTGTTTTTGGAAATGAAGCATATGAAGTAACAGTACAGAAACATAAATGGAATTAAATCTTCTGCAAGATTTAAAAATAAGATCTGGGGGCGCCTGGGTGGCTCAGTGGGTTAAGCCGCTGCCTTCGGCTCAGGGAATGATCTCAGGGTCCTGGGATCGAGCCCCGCATCGGGCTCTCTGCTCAGCAGGGAGCCTGCTTCCCCCTCTCTCTCTGCCTGCCTCTCTGCCTGCTTGTGATCTCTCTCTCTCTCTCTGTCAAATAAATAAATAAAATCTTAAAAAAAAAAAAAATAATAAGATCTGGAAGGGAGCAAGCCAGGACGTGTTCCTGGGTGGGAAAGCTTAACGCCACAAAATGCCCACTCCTCCACAGTTTCTGTATCTGTAATTCAAATTAAAATAAGATTAGGGTGATTTTTTAATTTAAAAAACTGGGTCAAATGGACCTCAAAGATTGCATGGCAAAATAAATGCCCAAGGAAAATTGGAAAAAGAATGACCTGGGGTTTTCACCTCACCGAAAATCAGAACATATTATAAAGCTGCTATGATCAAATCAACATAGTATTGGCATAAGAGCAGACAATGGGAAAGAAGAGAAAACGCAGAAATAGACTCCAGTAGAAGTAAGAATGTAATGCTTGACAAAGTATTTCAAGTATTTCAAGTCAGTCGGGGGAAGAGTAGATGGTGAAATATTTGGTGCTGGCACAGGTGACTATCTATCTGGAAGAAAATAAAATTAGACCCCTCATATATCTAAATAAAGTCCAGATGGATTACAAATTTTAATGTGAAAAACAAATGACTTGCAAAGAAATTCCTGGAGGTGACACTTGACATCTAGCTGGGGGAGCAGAGGGTGAAAGGGCTCAGTGCCTTCTGGAAAGAGCAGCAGCTCAAGATGGCCGGGGTGGAAGGGGGAGGCCCCGGTGTATGGGAACCCTCCCCAAAGTCTGGTTACATCCATTACCGTCTTCAGAATTGTTTGCCACATCTCTTCACCACTGTGCTATTTCATTAATAATTTACTTTTTTTTAAGATTATATTTATTTATTTGAAAGAGAGAGAAAAAGCACGGGGTGGGGGGCAGAGGGAGAAGTAGGCTCCCCAGTGAGCAGGGAGCCCAATATGGGGCTCGATCCCAGGACGCCGGGATCACAACCCAAACCGAAGGTAGCCACTGAACCAACTGAGCCACCCAGGTGCCCCAGTCTTTACTTTAAATCAATTCCTGCTTTTATAAACCAAATTGTTTCTAAAGGGTAAATTTGTATTACTGCCAAAATCGCAGGTTCAATGGGCTCATTATATATTTTTTTAATAGGTTATTACCAAGATGAAAAAAAAAAAGTCTGAGTTACCTTGGTAGGATGGGTTAAATTGGCATATTGGAAATCACTCTGCCACCTTGTGGGCAGGAGGGACTGATTGGAGGGGTAAGATGGGGAAGGAGTGAGCAGGGAAGTGGCCAGAGCAACAATCCCTAGAAGATAGTGAGATACAAGCCAGGGTCTCCCACACCCACTTTCAGGGTGTCTTTTCCAAATCTGACCACTCCCCGCATCAACACAGCTACCTCCCTGCCATCATTTCACCTAGATTACTGGGTTAACTTCCTCAGTGGAAGTCCCCCAGATTCCCCCTGTCCATTCAGAACGCAACAGCTAGAGGGATCCTGTGAAAATGTAACTCAGACCCTGTCCCTGCTCCGCCCACACCCTCTCAGGGCTCCTGTCTCACTCAGAGGAACCCATGCCATCTCTTGTCTCTTTGTCTCTCACAACTCCTTCCCTTTGCTTGCTCAACTCCAGCTCAACTGGCTTCCTTGCTGTTTCTCAAACGTATCTGACACACGTCCACCCCAGGACATTTGCACTTGTTGTTGCCAGTGCCTGGATATCTACACGGCTTCTTCCCTTCCTTCAGGTTTCTGCCCAAATGCTGCCTTCCCCGAGAGGCCTTTCTGGTGAAGGCCAAGCCAGCTGTGGGTGACAGCCAGGGTCTAGATGTGTCCTAGAGACCTTGTAAGCTCTGTGCCGCATCTGGGCAGAGAGGCTCTCCCTAGGTCCTGGGTTTAGGGTCAAGCCTCCCTCAGATGCCTAAGCCACTGCACCTGAAGCCAGATACATCCCTGGCCTTTCAGTTACATGACCCAACCATATAGCCCCTCTCGTTTTCTTCCTTTAGCCAGTCTGAGGTAGGTGTTTTCATCTGTCACAAGAGAGTCCTAGTAATCCGAGCCGTGATAGAGGAAAGATGACCACAAATTCTCCATTACTGACAGAGACATCCCCTTCCCTTGAGCCTGGGTGGTCTCTGTGACTACTTGACAAGAGAAAATGGTGGAAGGGACACCAGGTTTCCAGGTCCAGGGCTTTGATTACTAGCTTCCACCCCCTCTCTCTTGAAACCCTCTCCATGAGAGTCCTGACCCGCCATGTAGAAAGTCCAGCTACCCTGAGGTCACCAGGCCACCAGGAAGCCAGAGCCAGCCAGTTGGAGCGACCGCAGGCAGAGAATGAGTCACCTGGTGTTGAACCATCCCAGCCCAAGCTCCAGGGATCAGTGGGCAGACAGGAGCCCTACCTGCTGCCTCCTGTCCAAATTTCTGACCCATGGTTTTGTGGGTTACAGTAATAAAGACTTGTTTTAAGCCACTAAGTTTCAGGGTAGTTGTTTCGTTGTTGTTGTTTTGTGGGGTTTTTGTTTTGTTTTAATGCAGCAATGATAAAGGGAACAATAGTTATCTACCACATACATTTACTGAATTGAGAAGCGAGTCAGAGAGGAGAGGCTGCTGACACACATCAGACTGGCTCGTTTCCTCGGGAATCCTTATGCTTGTCCAGGTGGGTCCCAGCCATTCAGCAGAACAAGTCCTGGCAGCCGATGGCAATACTAAAAAAGATGCTTGTCACAGGCAAGGTTCTCTGTGGCACCAAAGGATATCAAAATGTCCACAACAGAGGTAACAACATACCTGAAAGCAGCCCCATCTGGCAGTCCTCCCAAAAGGGAGGAGAAAGGAGCAAGGAATCATGGTAGAGCCCCAAAGTGGAGTCCCGAGCGCCGTGAATGTAGAGGACAACACCACGGTCAACGTGGATGAGCCTCGCCAAGGACATCATGAGAGAGAAGGAGGTCATGGAAGAACACATGTAGATAGTGTTTGAAAACTGTCCCTTTGGGACCGTCTATGCTTTTGCATGTATGTTTGTGCGCAGGACTGTGAATATAAAACTGAGGTCTGCAGCCCTTTGCAGAGGACTTAAGGGATCTTCCAAGAGTGGTGTTTTCGCCCACTGGGCAGGTCCCAGCAGGTGCACGGTTCCAGCACCAGCATTAAATGTCCTCGCGCCCAGCAGCTTGGAAGCACAGAGGATGTCACCAGTCGGACCCCAAGCTCCATGAATGGTAGCTAGTATTACTGCCATAGTAGATGCCCCTCATCTTACAGGTGGGCAGAGCCTCGGGGAGGGAAGCCGACTACAGAGGCCAGCGACTCATGGGTAACAAAGCTGGGAGTGATCCAGGCCTTCTGCCTCTTTCCACCCCTCAAAGTTACAACTTAATAGTCTATGCTTGTCATCCGGTCCAGGGCTTCTGGGGATAATTGTCCTCTCAGATGAGAGAGAAACATGAGGAGGATTGTCCTCTTCTCCCTGGTATGAGCTGCATTGGGCCCCCCCCCCATTCATATATTGAGGTCCTAACACCCACCCTAACATTTCTCTATGTGGAGACAGGGCCTTTGAAGAGGTGCTTTAGGTGAAATGAGGTCATATGAGTGCTCCCTAACCCATTCTGAGGGTGTCCTTATAACAACAAGAGATTAGGATCCAGACATGCGCAGAGGGACGACCACGCGAGGGCACAGGGAGAAGGTGGCCACCTGCATGCCAATGACAGAGGCCTCAATGACACCATTCCTGCTGACACCTTGATATTGGACTTGGGGCCTCCAGAACAGTGAGAAAATAATTGTTTAAGCTACCCAGTCTGTGGTCCTGGTTATGGAGGGCCCTACAAAACAAATACACGTTCTTTGAACAAACTCGCATGAGGACATGACATGTGGGCATGTGGCAGCTGCCTGGGGGGACATGTGGTAAGGATGAGGAGCAGAAAGACAGGAAGAGCCTGGATCCCCAAGGACATCACCAAGCTGCTGCGACATGCCTGGAACTCCCACCTCAGACTCCTTGTTCTCTAAGGAAACTGAAGTTCTGTGTTGCCTTAAAAGCGTTCTGAGCAGCCCAGATTTCCACCTGTGTGGTGCACAGTGGGCTAGCTGCGGAACCCCTTCCCACTGAGGCTCTTGCTTTTCTCTTCAGGTTTCTCTCCTGAGGACATCAAGGATGCCAAGCTGAGTTCAAATATCATCTCCTGGACAAAAGGGGCCTGGCCACGTGTGATCCTCCATTGGGTCCTAGACCAGGACAGAAATAGCTATAAGGATATTCCTGAAACAAGTGATGACATCTCAATATGGTTGTGGGGTTAGAGAACAGTCTTGTCCTGTATCACATTGTCCTGATTTCCATAAGTGTATTGCGTTTATGTTAAGAGAATATCCTTGGTCTTAGGAAACATACATTGAAATATATGATAGGAAAGAGGCATCGGGTGTCCAACATACTCTGAAATGGTTCACATTTGATCCACATATGTCTATGTACATATTAATACAGAATGATGACTGATAAAGCAAAAGGGCCAAGATGCAAACAATTCATAAATCTAGGTAAAGAGTATATGAGAAATTACATTAAAGTTAAGAGCTATCCAACATGAAAAAAAATCTCTTCTATAAAAATAGTCCTCCACTCTTCCTCCCCAGCACAGCCTCTCACCTTTTATGGTATATCCTGGGCCCATGCCTCTGGTTCTTATCTGTCTGCTGCACTTAACACCCAGCACTCAAAGACCATATATTTCCACAGATGTATATCCTGAAGCACACATTTTAGGTATTGCCTGGATTGCGTACATGTAAGTAGAAAGGGAATTCGTTGGTTCACAGAACTGAAAATCCCAAGGTGGAAAACTTGGGGTGGCTTGAATCAAGACACAGATGACATCCTTACTTCCACATACGCTCCTCTTGTTTCCGTGGTTGGTCCCTTCCCAGACAGGCTCCAGACTCATGGCTCAAGATGGCTGCAGCAGCTCCAGTCCCTACATCCTTTCATGTCCAAACCCAGTGGGGAGAACATGGGATCTCTTTCCCCAAGGTTCTGAAAATTCTCATCAGCTTTAGTTTGCTCATGTGTTCACCCCTGAAAGGGGCCTCTATGGCCAGGAGGACACAGTGGCCAGGCTGACCAGGCCTGAGCCAAGTACCCGCCCTCAGCAACTGACTGGGTCTGGCAGTGACCCTAGAGGAAGATCAAGATATGTCTTCAGAAGAACGGGAATGGACGTTGGATGGCAAAAAACACAGAAGCCCACTCAGCTCACATCTTGATGATCCAACATCCATAAACATCCTTCACTCCATTTTCATTCCTGAGGGAAGTGTAATAGCAGAATTACGGGCCCTGAAGATGTCCACCCTAATCTCTGGAAACAGAATTTGTCCCTCACATAGCTAACAGAGCTTTGCAGATGTAGTTAAATTTACTAATCTATTGACCTTAAAGTAGGGACTGACCCTAACTTATCCTGGTGGGCTCAATGTAATCACGTGAGCCCTTAAACCAGAGACCATTCCCCAGCAGGTGGCCGAAGAAGAAAGCCAAAGAGGAAGTTAGCGTGGGGTAGGCAAGGGGAAGAGAGATACCAAGCATGAGGAGGGTTCCAAGCATGATTACAGAGAAATATTGGCAAAGAACTGTCTTAGAATGTCCCAGTCTTAAAACAAATAACTGAATTCTGCCAACAATCTCAGCAAGCAAGGGGTTCTTCCTCCAGGCCCTCGGAAAAAGTCCAGTCTGCCAACATCTTGATCAGCTCCAGAAGACCTTAAGCAAAAATACCCAGTGGAGGCACCCTCTACTAGGACTTTGACCCACAGAAACTGTGAGACACTGAAGGCAGGCTGTTTTAAGCCTCTTGGTTTACAGTAAACTGTGATAGCAGCAATGGAAGGGTATAGAGGTGGCAACACACTGTCTCTTCCTGTCACACATCCGGTCCCAGGACGAGGATTCCAGTGATCCTGGGTTGAGATCTTAACTCCCCTGCCACCCCCACATGACTTGTGCAGAGAGGAAAGGAGAAGTATGATATCAATTCCCACATGGGAAAGGGGAGAGTCCATGACCACCGCAGTGGGCACTAGCTCATAGCACAACTCAGAATAATGGACACTGTTAGACATGCAGTTGCCCTATGACCCAGCAAAGCAACCCCAAGGTATGTACCCAAGGCACTTGGAAACATGTCTCCCCATTAACACTCATGCACCAACATTCAAAGCAGCATTGTTCATGATGGCCGAAAAAGTAGAAACAACCCAAATGCCAATCAACTGGTGAACAGATAAACCAACTAGTCTAGCCCTAACAAAGGAATATTATTTGGCCATAAAGAAGAATGAAATATGGATTGACGCTATACCACGGAAAAGCAGATGCGCGGTCAATGGGGATACCAAGATTTCTAGATTATCCAGAGTTATGCCACCAAGATCACGGTCTAAGTTGAGAAGATTCTAATAACTCCCCCAAAGAAACTCATTGGCAGTCACTCTCCACCTCTCCCTTCCGCCAGCCCTGACAACCACAAATCTACTTTTTGTCTCTATTACAAACATTTCATATAAATGCAACCATCCACTCTGTGGTCTTTGTGACTGGCATCTTTCACTGGGCATGAGCTTGGCAAGGTCATTCATGTAGAGCGTGCATCCTGACCTCTTTGCCACCTGCTTGGGCAGCCAGTTCAATTGCCCAGTTCTATTCTCTGAGAGGTGTTTCATGCCCATCAGTCTCCGTGGTCATGTCTGAGATGAGCTTTGGGGCTCTCATCTCTCTGGTACCCGGTTCCTGATGGTGCAGATCCCAGAAGATGCCAGACACTGGAGATTGCTCAGACTCCATGATAATATCACATAGTCTTGTGCTGTTTGTTTTTGTCAGACTTGAAGTTTTTTTTCTGGTAGTACAACCCAATCAGGAAGTCTCAGGTTTTCCCCCTCTATTTCTTTACAAAAACATATTATAAAGGATGTCAGGCACACAAAAGATTAAACAGAAAAATATAGAAAATGTACCCAGGACCCAGATCAAGCATGGAAACATCACCAATATTGGTGAAACACAGGAATTCACTCCATACTTGTACGAAAAAGTACAGCTTTTTTTATAACGTGGTAGGGAGAGATTCTCCAAGCATTGCACAGAAAGCAGGAAGTATAAAGAAAAGGATTGATTCATTGAACTACATAAAAAGTTCCAACTTCTGTATAGTGAAAGATACTACACACAGACTTAGAGGACAAACAATAGACAGAGAGAGGGTATTTGCATTGCTTATAACGAAGCAACAGTCAATATCTATAATATGCAAAGTGTTCCTAAAAATCCATAAGGAAAAGACAAACAACCCAATAGAAAAAATAGGCAATTCACACAAGAAGAAATATAATGGTCAATAAACATATGAAAGGAAAGCATGCCCTCATTTATAATCAAATAAATGATAATTAAAAACAACAATGAGGTACCATTGTTCATTTAGCAGATGGCCCACACACAAAACATTATACAAGAAACAAAACTGATAACATCCATCGATAGTAAGCCTATCAGAAAGCAAGCACCCTCTTCTGCTATTGGTGGGAGTATAAACTGGTGCAACTTTTAGTGAGAACAATTATCTAGGATCTATTTAAATTTAAAGTGTGCTTATCCACAGTCGCACACTTAGTAATATTTTATGCAGAAGTAGTAGCACGTGAGAAAATAAATGTACAAACATCGTTAGCAAAAGTATTGATGTGCTGATAGGGGACATTGTCCACTGTTTATTTCGAGTGGAGAAAAGCAAGTTATAGAATAGATATAATCCCATTTTTAAAAACCCTATATGATAATGTGTACGTGTGTTCTTTAGGGTTGTCTATGAGCAGCATCATTTGAATTCTAATAACAGACGTATTTCTTTCATAATCCAAAAGGCAATAAGGACTCTAAACAACCTGATAAAGAATGTGTAATACGTATGTGATTTAAAAATCATAAAATCACGTTTATTTTATTATTTTTCTTTTGTAGATGGTGCCTTTTGTGTCCTAGTTAAGAAACCTTTGCTTAACCCAATGTCACACTGATTTTTTCCATATGTTTTCTTCTGGACTTTTAAGAGTTTTAGCTCTTATATTTAGATCTATGATCCCTTTGAGTTAATTTTTCAGTACAGTGAAGTTCCCTTTCCCCATAAAGATACTCAGTTGTCCAAACACTAAAACTTTGTTACTCTATGTTTAAAAAGCAGCATTTTCCCCCACTGAATTACTTTGGTACCTTTGTAAAAAAAAAAAAAAATCAATTGACCGTATAAGCGTAGATGCATTTTGGGACTCTCATTGATCATTTCATTGGTTTATCCTTACATCAATATCACACTGTCTTGATTGCTATAGCTTTATAGAAAGTCTTGAGATCAGATTGTGCAAATCTTCTGACCCTATTCCTCTTTTTCAAGATTATTTTGGTTCTTCTAGGTTCTTTGCATTTCCAATAATTTTTAAAGAGATTTTTATTTATTTATTTTTCAGAGAGAGAGAGAGAGAGACAGCACAAGCAGGGGGAGCGGGAGGCAGAGGAAGAAGCAGGCTCCCCACTGAGCAAGGCTCCCGCTGCAGGACTCCATCTCACGACCCTGAGATCATGATCTGAGCTGAAATCAAGAGTCAGATGCTTAACTGACTGAGTCACCCAGCAGCGCTCAACATATCTCTTAATTAAGCCTGGATTTTTATTGGAATTGTAATCATTGTATAGATCATTTTAAGGATAATTGTCACCTTAATAATATGGGGTCTTTAACTCATGAATATGGCATATATCTCCATTTGGCTAGATCTGCTCTAACTCCCCTGTGAAAGATTTTATAGCTTTTTGTTCTGTTTTAAGGGCGCCTGGGTGGCTCAGTGGGTTAAGCCGCTGCCTTCGGCTCAGGTCGTGATCTCAGGGTCCTGGGATCGAGTCCCGCATTGGGCTCTCTGCTCGGCGGAGAACCTGCTTCCTCCTCTCTCTCTCTCTGCCTGCCTCTCTGCCTGCTTGTGATCTCTCTCTGTGAAATAAATAAATAAAATCTGTTCTGTTTTAAGATTTTATTTATTTATTTGAGAGAGAGAGAGCATGAGAGGGGAGAGGGGCAGAGGGAAGAGCAGGCTCTCCGCTGAGCAGGGAGCCCAATGCAGGGCTCTAGTTCTGTACTCCAGGATCATGACCTGAGCCGAAGTTAGGCATTTAAGAAACTGAGCCACCCAGTTGCCCCTGAGATTTTGTAGTTTTGAGTGGACACATCTTAGACTTATTCCTACATATTTTATCTCTGATGATATTGTAAATTAAGTTATTGTTTAAATTCCATTTTCTACTTTTTCATTGATAGTATATAGAAATATATGGAGGAGTGCCTAGGCAGCTGGGTCAGATGAGGGTCCATCTCTCGATCTCAGCTCAGGTCTTGATCTCATGAGTTCAAGCCCCACATTGGGCTTCACACTGGGCATGGAGTCTGCTAAAAAAAAAAAAGAGAGAGAGAGAGAAATATGTGGATTTTTGTATATTGATTTTTATCCTGAAAACTTGCTTTTATTCACTTGTTAGTTCTAGCAGCTTTTTAAAAATTATTATTCCTCACGGTTTTCTGTATACACAACCATGCTTTTGCATGTAAAGACAGTTTCACACCTTTCTTTTCTACCTATGTGCCATTTACTCCTTTTCCTTACCTATTACACTGGCTAGGACCTTCAGTATCAATGTTGACTAAAAGTTGTGATAGCAGACATCTATATCTTGTTCCTAATAATAGCACTGGGTGTTTCACATTTGAGTATGATGTTAACTAAGATTTTTCATGATGTCCTTCATCAGGCTAAAGAATGTCCCTTCTGCTCCTAGTTTGCTGAGAACTTTTATTGTGAATCAGTGTTAAGCTTTATCAAATGCTTTATTTGTATCTTTCAAAATAATCATATGGTTTTCCCCTGTTATTCTACTAATATAGAAGATTATATGAATTGATACTGGATATGAAAAATCACCTTTGCATTCCTGGGATAAGCCCCACATGTTAATGTTATATTATTCTTTTTATATGTTGTCATATTCAATTTGTTAAAATTTTGTTAAAAACTTTTGTGTCTATGTTCATGAAGGATTTTGGTCCACACTTCTCTTTTCTTGAAATGTTTTGTCTGTTTTGGGCATCAAGTTCATACTTGCCTCATAAAATTAGTTGAGAAGGGTTCTCCCATCTTCTATTTTCTGAAGTGGTTTGTGTAGGATTTATATTATTTTTTCCCTAAATGTTTTCTTTGTAGGAAGGTTTTATTTATTTATTTATTTATTTATTTATTTATTTATTTATTTTTTAAAGATTTTATTTATTTATTTGACAGAGAGAAATCACAAGTAAGCAGAGAGGCAGGCTGAGAGAGAGGAGGAAGCAGGCTCCCTGCTGAGCAGAAAGCCCGATGTGGGGCTCGAACCCAGGACCTGGGATCATGACCTGAGCCGAAGGCAGCGGCTCAACCCACTGAGCCACCCAGGCGCCCCTATTTATTTATTTTTGTAGGAAGGTTTTAAATGACAAAATCAGTTTCTTTAATTTAAATAGAGTGATTCCAAATTTCTATTCTTCTTGGATCAAGTTTTGGTAATTTGTTTCTTTCAAAGAAATTGTCCATTTCATCTAGGTTTTCAAAATTATTAGCACGAACTCGTTCATATTTCTTTTATACTCCTTTTAGTATCTGTCAGTATCAGTAGTGATATCTCTTCTTTCATTCCTGATATTGGAAATTTGTATCCTTTCCCTTTTTCTCTTGATCAAGCTAGTCAGTCATAGGCTTACCAATTTCACTGATCATTTCAAAGAACCAGATTTTGGTTTTCATTGATTTATTGTGTTTCTATTTTCACCTCATCAGTTTTCGCTCTGTTTTGTTTCCTTCACCTTAAGGTGAAGTATGTTTTTCTCCCTTTCTCCTAGGAGAAAAGTTGATCAACCAGAGAATCTGAATATATGCTTTTGTCTTTCAACTGTTGAATGGGTAAGCACACTGGTATAAGCATACAATGGATTATTCCTGGACAGTTGTTGGCAGAATAATGTCCCCACACAGATGTCCATACCCGAATCCCCAGAACCTGTGAAGGTGCTACCTTACAGGGCAAAATGGGCTTTGCAGATGTGATTAAGTTAAGGATCTTGAGATGGGAGATTTATTCTGGATTATCTGGATGTGTCCAATGTAATCTCGAGGCAGGGGGTGGGAGGGGTCAGTCAGAGGAGAAAGCTGTGTAATGTTGGAAGCAGTGGCTGGAATGTAGATAGAGGAAGAGGTTATGAGCCAAGGAAAATAGGTGACTACTAGAAGAAAAGTCCAAGAAGTGAATTCTCCCCTCAGAAGCCTCCAGAAGAAACCCGCCTGCCAACCCCTTGAGGTTAGGACCTACGAACTCCAGGACTATAAGATAATAAATTTGTGCTGTTTTAAGCCACTGTGTCAGTTTGCTACAGAAGCAATAGGAAACAAATACACAACAAAAAGGAATGAACTACTGATACACACAATGACACAGATGATCTCAGTTATGCTGGATGAAAGAAGCTAGACACCTGGTGGGGATGTGGAGAAATAGGGACCCTCAGGAACCCTGGCTGGCTCAGTTGGTGGAGCATGCAACTTTTGATCTTGGGATCATGAGTTCAGGACCCTCGTAGGACATAGAGATTATGTGAAAATAAAATATATTTTAAAAAAAGAAAAAAGGGGGCGCCTGGGTGGCTCAGTGGGTTAAGCCGCTGCCTTCGGCTCAGGTCATGATCCCAGGTCCTGGGTTCGAGCCCCACATCGGGCTTTCTGCTCAGCGGGGAGCCTGCTTCCTCCTCTCTCTCTGCCTGCCTCTCTGCCTACTTGTGATTTCTCTCTGTCAAATAAATAAATAAAATCTTTAAAAAAAAAAAAAAGAAAAAGGAACCTTCTTACACTGTTGGCAGGAATGCAAATTGGGGCCATCATTGTGAAAAACAATATGGAGGCTCCTCAAGAAATTAAAAACAGAATCACTATACGACCTAGTAATTCCACTGCTGGGTATTTATCCAAAGAAGACAAAAACACTAATACAAAAAGATACATGCACCCCTATGTTTATAGCAGCATTATTTACAATAGCCAAGATATGGAAGCAGCCCAAGTGCCCAACGATCAATAAATGGATAAAGAAGATGTGGTGTATATATACAATGGAATATTACTCAGCCATAAAAAGAATGAAATCTTGCCCTTTGTAACAATGTGGATGGAGTTAGAGGGTATTATGCTGTGTGAAATCAGAGAAAGGCAAATACCATATGATTTCACTCATATGTGGAATTTAAGAAATAAAACAATGGAGAAAAAGGGAACAAATAAGAGAGTGAGGCAAACCAAGAGACTCTTATCTATAGAGGACAATCTGATGGTTTCCAAAGTGGAGGCGGGAGGGGGGGTGGGGGAAATAGGTGAAGGGGATAAAGGAGGGCACTTGTGATGAGCAGGGGGTGTTGTATGTAAGTGGGGAATCACTATATTGTACACCTGAAACTAATATTACTCTGTATGTTAACTAACTGGAATTTAAATAAAAACTTAATAACAATAATAAAGAAGCTAGACTCAAAGGTCGTGTGTGATTGCATTTATATGACATGCAGGCAAAACAACAGGGAAAGAGATACGATTAGCACACCCCAGTCCAGATCAGCAGACCCACCCAGTTGCCCTTACCAACTTACGAGTGATAATAAATGGTTGTCATCTGAGGCCATTGACTCTTGGGGTGCTTTCTTGTCCAGCAGAAGCTAGCTGATTCAGCAATGGGGGTTGGGGAGAGGACTAGGGTGAGGCTCAGGGGCTTGGCACCGATCTTGTCCCCGGATTGCAGGAGCCGAGAGTGACTGAGGCTCAGGGTGGGGCCTGGGGACTAGTCTGCTTCTCCTTCCCTTAGTGAAGACTGCTGGAGCTGACCCTACCAGAGTCCCCGGCCTTTGCATACTTGGACAGCACCCCATCTCTGATACACCTGTGGTTCCCTGGCCAGTCCCACTTCCTGAGAGCCTGCCTTTCCCACCATAGAACTTCTCCCGCCCCTCAGGCTTCCCTTGTGCCTGGGGGACCTGCTGCTGATCCTGGGGGTGGCATAGCCCTAGACCAGGTTACTGTGGGTCACTTCTTGCCAGCACACAGCTCTGGACAGTGCAGTACCAGAGGCCACACATCTTTCAGAAGCCTCTATGGCTAAGGGAGCCGCCTCCTCCTGTCTATCCTCCAGGAGGACAGCCTCCCATGACACGGAGTTAGCAGGCCAAAGTTTGCAGGGCTGAGAAGCAGGCAGCTCTGCGGAAGCCCTCAGGCTGAGCCTACAGCAACTGGGTATGGGGGTCAGAATGGGTTCTTCAGCCAGAATTTAAGAGCGGGCCTTCATTGACTGCTTACTATTCTGAGGATCTTATCTCTGCTTTCTCATTGAATTCCTACAATATTCTGTAAGTCAGACACTATTTTATGCAAAGTCTTCAAATGGGGAAATTGTGGCACCAACAGGTTAAGAAACCTATGTGATAATATCACACAACTCTTAAGAGCACAGCCAGCATGTGAGCCCAGAAAGTCTTGCTGCACAGCTGGTACTCCTAACCATGATGCCACCTGCCCCCAGCCGCACATCTTAAATCTGACATACTTCCGGCTTCATTAAATCTGACATACTTCTGCCATTATTCCCCACGTAACAAGATAGAGGAAGGCAACCAGGGTCAAGGTTAACTCCATGACCAGCCAGTGGCTATGAGAAGCATGAGAAAGAGTGTTGAGGTTAGACCCCAGAGCCAGCCCCCTTTGGTTCAAGTCTGCCATTGTAGTACCTAGAGACCTTAGCCAAGATGGTTCACCAAGCCGTGCCTCAGGTTCTCCATCTGTGGTGGTGTTTTTCTTTCTTTTTTTTTTTTTAAAGATTTTATTTATTTATTTGTCATAGAGAGAGAAGCGAGAGCGAGCACAGGCAGACAGAGTGGCAGGCAGAGGCAGAGGGAGAAGCAGGCTCGCTGCCAAGCAAGGAGCCCGATGTGGGACTCGATCCCAGGACACTGGGATCATGACCTGAGCCGAAGGCAGCTGCTTAACCAACTGAGCCACCCAGGCGTCCCTGTGATGGTGTTTTTCATATCAAGTTAGCAAAGCTGCAGTCTTGGTTATTCAATCAAATGCAAATCCAGGTGTTGCTATGGAGGTGTTTCAGAGGTGGGATTAAAGTAGTCCATAATCGGTTGACTTTTAAGTTATCCTTGATAATTGGGTTGGGCCTGATTCAATCTGTTGAGGTGTTGAGAGCAGAACAAAGGTTTTCTAAAAGTCCCACCTGTTGTTAGCGGCTCCTGTTCTGGCCTGTCCTTCCTGACGACCTGCACCAAGGATTTGGGACTTGCCCACCTGCCCCAACATCACATAAGCCGCTTCCTTGCAACACATCTCTCTCTCTCTCTCTCTCTCTTTTTTTAAGATTTTATTTATTTATTTGACAGACAGAGATCACAAGTAGGCAGAGAGGCAGGCAGAGAGAGACGTGGAGGCAGGCTCCCTGCTGAGCAGAGAGCCCAATGCGGGGCTCTATCCCAGGACCCTGGGATCATGACCTGAGCTGAAGGCAGAGGCTTAACCCACTGAGCCACCCAGGCACCCCTGCAACACATCTCTTGCTGAAGATCTCCTACTGGTTCTTCTCTGGCTGAACCCTGGCTTGTGGACCACAGGTACTACCTTCTTCATAGGACAGTGGTGAAGAGTAAATGAGTTGATATAAATAAAGTGTCTAAAATTATGCCTGGTGTAAATTGAGCACTAGGAAACCACTCATAGTACAAGGAGTTTACAGAATGTAGAATTTATGATGATAGAATTTATGATGCCCAGATCAGACCTTGCCCGATTCTACTTCTGCTCAGAGGGTGAGGCCAAGGGCTCTGTTCGTCCCACTTAGGCTGGCTCCAGTGGGATGTAGAACACAGACCTTTACCTGGGAGCAAGCACTGACGCCTGTTAACACCTGTCAGCCCCCATATATGAGACGTGTGTCAGACTTCTAACCTACAAAACGATGAGATAATGAGTTTGTGGTGTTTTAAGTCATCCTGGGGCTCCTGGGTGGCTCAGTCTGTTAAGCATCTGCCTTCAGGTCAGGTCATGATCTCAGGGTCCTGGGATCAAGCCCCACATTGGGCTCCCTGCTCAGCGGGAAACCTGCTTCTCCCTCTGCCCCCTCTCTGCTCATGCTGTCTCTCTCTCTCTCTCAAATAAATAAATAAAATCTTTAAAAAAATAAATCACATGTTCATAACAATACTTAAAAATAACCACCTCACCAATCACCATTGAAGAGCACTAGGGAACCAACTCATTATTTTGAAAACTTTAAAAAAGGGAAAGAGGCAAGCATTTATTCTGTCTTTCCTATATAAACCGCCCCTCAGGACCTTCAAAGAGTTGATGAATGAAAGTGTGTCTTGGTAGAAGTATGTCAGCTCATGAATGATGAATGAATGATACAATTAGAATACCATCTATCTGCGTGTGATCAGTAATGAAGAAAAAGATCTGGATAGCTATCATCAGTGGCTACTAACATCACAAAAGAAGAGGCAACCAGATGTTCCGTGTCCCTGAAGGAAGTAGATGTCACCATCTATGAAAGAATATCCCCCCCAATCAAACCTGAATCTCATCAGGATCTAATGGGAAATAGAGAGAGGAACATGGTAAAAGACACCAACAGGGATGCAGATCAGCAAAGGGCAACACATAATTTACAAGGTACAAAAGAGGAGCATCACAGATTAAAAGAAATCTGAAAAATGTATCAATCCACCACAATATACAGATCTTATCTGGGTCCTTGTTCAAACAAATAAACTGAAAATAAGAGTTATGAGTAAGTCAGAGGGCATCCGGATGGCTCAGTCAGACATCTGACTCAGTTTCGGCTCAGGTCATGATCTCGGGTTTGTGAGATCCAGCCTGGAGGTGGGGGGTGTCCCACCCAGTGAGGCATCTGCTTCTCTCCCTCTTCTTTTGCCCCCTCCTCCTCCTTATGTACTCTCTCTCTCAAATAAATAAGCAAATCTTTTTTAAACAAAAGAGTAAGTCAGGACATTTGAAAGAGACAACTTGGAAAGAGAATGCTATTTCTCCTAAAAAGTCTTGCAGAATTATTTGACTCTTTAAATCAATACATATTGATCTTGGTTAAAATTTTTAATGTTGGATGCCTGGGTGGCTCAGTTGGTTAAGTGGCTGCCTTCAGCTCGGATCATGATTCCAGGGTCCTGGGGTCAAGCCCTGAATCGGGCTCCCTGCTTGGTGGAGAGCCTGCTTCTCTCTCTCCCTCTGCCTGCTGCTGTGCTTACTTGTGCTCTCTCTCTCTATCTCTCTGTCAAGTAAATAAATAAAAATCTAAAAAAAATTTTTTTAATGTTAAAGAAAGAAAAAAAAAGAAGATGAATGGAACGTTTTTGATAGTTATTTAACAACATCTAGTAAAGTTGATATTGAGATGCCTTTCTACTCAGCAGCAATATTTCCACAGTAAAATGTTAAGTACAGACCCCAGGAAAATGTTTCCCTACATATGAAGATGTTCATTGTAGTGTTGTTTATAATAAGCAAAAAGCACAAGGATGAGGAGAAAAGACAAAATATTCTTCTACTTTATCTGTAATATTTTTTTCTTTTATTAAAAAAAGCTGAAGAAAATGTTCCTTGTGGGGAGTTATTAGATTGCTTTTTGTATTTTTCTGTATTTTAAAAACATCGACAAACTAAAACAAAGTTTAAAAACTTTGACAAACTAAAACACAGATTAAATACAAATTGACCTGCCACACCCAGCACTGGATACTAAGAGTGTGGAGCTGGATAACACAGTGATTACCACCTCAAGGAATTCAAAATTTGGTGAGTCTCAGCCATCTCATGAATTTCCCTAGTGCCACAAGAAGAACAATGACATTGTAGTCAGGCGAGCCTGGGTTCAAAATCTAATATTGTCATTTATTAGCTGTGTGATTCTTTTGATGGACAATGAATTGCTCTGAGCTTTGGTTTCCACCTCTATAATATGAAATAAATAATAAGAATTTTCAGAAAAACTATGTGTAATGCAAACAGTAATACCAAGTGTCTAATACATAGAAGGTTCTCAATAAACAATAGTTGTTACTATGAATAGATTGTTTAGTCCATTGACTTCTCCTCCAGCTTGCACACCTAGAAGATATCTTGTAAATGTGGGAAGCTAGGCAATGCTGAGTATACTGTTGGATACCCATGTCAGACAGATCTCCATTCAAATCCTATTTCTATCACTTAGTAACTATGCAATTTCAGGCATGTCATTCAAATCTCTACTTCTTGCAGAGTTGTGAAGATTGAAGTGGAAACCTTGCCTTTCACAGTGCCTGGAACACAGTAAGCCCTCACTATATGATGGGATTGGGACACCAAGGATGGCTTCCTATTCCCCACACCCACCGTCACTTGTCACTTCCTTCCCTGCTCTTCAGCTTGGAGCCATCAGATGACTTCCAGCTCATCAGTCGTGCTGTGGCAGACTTGTTGGTTGCCTATTGTATTTGTTTCCTCTTGCTGCTATAACAAGTGACCGCAAACTCGGTGGCTTAAGACAACACAAAGGTCATTCTCCTACAACTGTAGAGGTCAGAAGTCTGAAATGAGTTTCTCTGGGCTAACCTCAAGGCATTGGCAGTGGAGTTCCTTCTGAAGGCTATGAGGGGAAAATCTGTCTCTGTGAAGCTTTCTAAGTGGCTTCTTAGTGGGGGCCTATATCATATTCCTGTATTCTCCCTTGTTCCATCTTCAAAGCAGGTCCCTCCAATCTCTGCTTCCTTGCTATGTTACTTCTCCTCTGAGTCTGACTCATCCTATATTCCTCTTACAAGAACTGTTGTGATTACCTGCGGTCCATCTGGATAATTCAAATAATCTCCCTAACTTCATCACATCTGCAAAGTCCCTTTTGCTATAGAAACCAACATTCACAATTCTGAAGATGAGGATGTGTACATAATTAGAGGCCATTATTCAGCCTCTAGAGAGAACACAGTCTCCTGGCCCTCAAAGATTCACATGCATCCCACACAGAAGATATATTCATCCCATCCCCAAGTCCCTACACCCATTAAATCCACTGTCAAACCCCAAATCTCACCTAAGTCTCATCAGCTTTAAAGTTCTAAATCTCAGGGCACCTGGGTGGCTTAGTGGGTTCAAGTCTCTGCCTTTGGCTCAGGTCATGATCTCAAGGTCCTGGGATTAGTCCCCGCATCGGGCTCTCTGCTTGGCAGAGGGCCTGCTTCCCCCTCTCTCTCTGTCTGCTTCTCTGCCTACTTGTGATCTCTCTCTTTCAAATAAATAAATTTAAAAATCTTTAAAAAAAATAAAGTTCTAAATCTCATCCTCTAAGTTAACTTTCCTGGTTCCTGGGGATTAGGACACAGATATATTTAGGAGGCCATTATTCTGCTACCATACTTATGAACCAATATTCTCCTCCATCTGTTCTTCCATTCAAATCCCAAATTAGCCTATGTATTGGGAAACCATGTACTTGAGAGGGGCAGGTTCTCTCTCCAGCCCCAGGGGGTGAATCTTAATCTAGCCTAGATTAATCCTCTAATAATTCCCTTCTGTGGCAGAGACTGCTCATTGTTCCTTAATTCCATTTCCTTCTTCTTCCTGTAGTAGCAGTACTGTCCCGAATAAAGCCTACATTACTCAACCTACTTTGAACCTGGGGGTGGACACATGATTCAGGTGAACCAATGGGGAATGAGCACAAGTCACATCTGAACTTCTGAGCTATGCCTTTAAGGGAAAGTGGAATTCCTCCTGTACCTCCTCCCTTTCCAGTTGGCTGAAACAAAGACATGCTAGGGAAAAGTTGGCACAGCCATCTCAGATCACAAAATGAAAGTCACAAGTTAAAAATGGCAGGGACAAAAGATAGAAAGAACCTGGGTCTCAACTCATTGTGGACATAGAAATCAGCCTAGGACTACCTCCTTAGACTCTAACTTGAGAGAAAAATAAACATCTCTTTTGTTTAAGCCACTTCTATTTTTGGATGTTTGTTACAACACTAAACCTGAGTCCTGTATTGACTAGGCATGAACATGTGCCCTAATTGTGGCCAACTGGATATGGGAGGTGATTTTCTGGGGTGCTTTTGGAAAATGTTTTCCTCTTTCCAAAGGTGCATAAGGAAGGTAGCCTGTCTCCACCTAGCTTTTGGACATTGCTGTGTAAGGCTATGAATCCTGCGGCTGACGCAGCCATCCTCTGACCTTGAAGAACCAATCCTACAGATGAAAGCTATCCTGCCAAGGCTGGGAAAGGGGAAAGAGGGGAAAGTCCAGGGGTACTGGATGCTGTCCCTGAGCCACTGTATAAACCAACTCAAGAATGCCTACTTCCAGACTCCCTGTTACATGAGATAATGACTGTCTGATGCTAAAACCATCTCTAGCCAGTTTTTGTGTTGCTTCTAGCCAAAGAAATTCTAGCTACTTGGAGAGTTTCCTCATCAACTTATGGGCTCAACCAAACCATCCCAGGCTCCATGCTAGAGGAAGCCTCAGGAATTTGCATTCTTCCTGCCTTGGTCCAAAGTGCTGTGGCTCCTCTAGGGTCTTCAGTCTTCATCATATCCCTCTCTGGCCAGGCCTGCCAAGGGCTATGAAGGCTCCATTCCACCCAATATCAGGATTTATTAGGCACCTATCAGTCCATAGGCTATATGTGAGCTCTTAAATTTCCTGCCCCTCTTAAAGGATCTTTGGGTGAATTAAATTAGATAATGGATTATTTTTAAAGTTTGTCATACAAAGGGCTGATATCCAAGATCTATCTATCCAAGACCCAAGAATTTCTCAAACTCAATACCAAAAAAAAATTAATCAAGTCAAAAATTGGGCAGACGACATGAACAGACACTTCTCCAATGAAGACATACAAATGGCTAACAGACACATGAAAAAATGTTCATCATCATTAGTCATCAGGGAAATTCAAATCAAAATGACATTGAGATACCACCATACACCAGTTAGAATGGCAAAATTAACAAGGAAAGAAACAACAAATGTTGGAGAGGATTTGGAGAAAGGGGAAACCTCTTATACTGTTGGTGGGGATGCAAGTTGGTGCAGCAACTTTAGAAAACAGAGTGGAGGTTCTTCAAAAAATTAGAAATAGAGCTACCCTATGACCCTGCAATTACACTACTGGGTAGTTACCCCAAAGATACAGATGTAGTGAAAAGAAGGGCCATCTTCAACCAATGTTCATAGCAGCAGTGTCCACAATAGCCAAACTGTAGAAAGAGCCAAGATGCCCTTCAGCAGATGAATGGATAAAGAAGATATAGTCCATATACACAATGGAATATTACTCAGCCATCAGAAAGGATGAATACCCAACTTTTGCATCAACATGGATGGGACTGGAGGAGATTATGCTGAGTGAAATAAGTCAAGCAGAGAAAGTTAATTATCATATGGTTTCACTTACTTATGGAACATAAGGAATAGCATGGAGGACATTAAGAGAAGGAAGGAAAAAATGAAGGGAGGCAGAAATCAGAGTGGGAGACAAACCGTGAGAGACTATGGACTCCAGGAAACTAACTGAGGGTTTTAGAGAGGAGGGGAGTGGGGGATGGGTGAGCCTGGTTATGGGTATTAAGGAGGGCACGTACTGCATGGAGAACTGGGTATTACACGTAAGCAATGAATCTTGGAACACTACATCAAAAACTAATGATGTACTGTATGGTGACTAACATAACATAATAAAAAATAATAAAATAAAAATAAAAAAATAAAGTTTGTCATATGTCAGTTTATACTACTAGAAAGTGAATTCTTTTTTTTTTATATGTTATTTATTTATTTGAGAGAGAGAGAGAACACAAGCAAGGAGGGGCAGAAGGAGAGGAAGAAACAGACTTTCTGATAGCAGGAAGCTGGACATGGGGCTTAAACCCAAGATTCCAGGATCATGACCTGAGCCAAGGGCATACACTTAACCAACTAAGCCATGCAGGCACCCTTAGAAAGTGAATTCTTGAGCACAAATGAATGACAATATCTGTATAATCCCCAGAACTTATGACAGGGTCTAACACCAAGCAGATATTCAGTAAATATTTACAGATGAATTTTAGATATGATCAGCCAGGCTACAGCAGTTTTCTCTAGGTACAATAATTGGTTCAGGGTTGGCTGAAGCCAAGCAAAGTGAATCCCAAGACTTTTGCTTAGGCAGCTGGAAATTAGATTCACTTTCCACTCAACTCCTCAACTGTGGAAGGTTCTTAGTCCAGAACTGCTGCAGCTAACTTGCCACACAAGAGGAAAGACTGCTTGAGTACAAAATCTCAGACAGAAAACTAACAGGGTTTTGATGACATAATTTAAGGCCAGAATCAAACCATACCTGAAGACCACTCAGGTTTTTCCAATTACATGAAGCAATATCTCCTCCTCCTTATTTTATTTCTTAGGAAGGTTTGGGATTCCCAACCGCTGTGATGAATAACAGAATGCCACTTGGTAAATAGGTGAGCCCATATGTCTGTATGAAATCACTCCTGCTGGACAGTTTAGAAAAAGTGCTGATGGCTAGTACGGGCTTTGCTCTGACTGGGTATGGTGTGGTAAATAATCACTTTTGCTGTGGAAATTAAGAAGCAATCAGAGGGGTGCCTGGGTGGCTCAGTGGGATAAGCCTCTGCCTTCAGCTCAGGTCATGATCTCAGGGTCCTGGGATCGAGCCCCACATCGGGCTCTCTGCTCGGTGGGGAGCCTGCTTCCCCCCTCTCTCTCTGCCTGCCTCTGTGCCTACTTGTGATCTCTGTCAAATAAATGAATAAAATCTTTAAAAAAAAATAAAAGGCAATCAGACGGGGTCACCTGGGTGGCCCAGTCAGTTAAGCATCTAACTCTTGATCTGAGCTCAAGTCTTGACCTCAGCTCAAGTCTTGATCTCAGCTCAGGTCTTGATCTCAGGGTCATGAGTTTAAGTCCTAAGTTGGGCTCCATGCCCAGTGTGAAGCCTACTTTAAAAAAAAAAAAAAAAGGCAATCAGATGGTTTCCTTGTTCCAAAAATGTTCTAGAGGATCTAAAAAATAATTCACAAGTGACTATAACCAAACCAAGAACATCCAATGTTCATTCTACTCTTCTGAGTAACCTCCCCTTAGAAAGTCAATTGGGCACAAATATGTCTTCAAATTTGTTCTTTAATAGCGAGTTTCTTTCTTTTGCCAATCAGAGGGTACCCTTTGTAATTTAAGGCAGTCCCAAGACTGCCTGAACAAGGGTGGTCAGGAGAACATAATTGGCTGGAGTAGACTAGCTCAAGAGAGCGGCAAAACCACTAGTTTGAATGGCAAACGTCTTCACCCTTGAGTACAGCAGGACTGTAGGCTCCACATACTCTCCCAGGTTGGGTCCTAAGGTTCCAAGAGGTGTATTGGTGAGCTCTGAAAATTAGCATCTTGTGAGGGAACAAGGGAAGCAGGATGGGGCAGAGAGAAGATGGGCTATGGCACCATCACTACAAATACTCAGCCAAACTCATGGGGAGATCTGGGGTTGAAATGGCCTTCAGAGTTGTCCCAAGTTGGAGCAAGGGAGCTGAGACTTTAGACTCCTACCCTGGCCAGTCCCCAAGAAGGGGGTTTGGCTTTTGGGAGAGGTAACTCTCTTTAACTGAGAGTGGGTTACTGGAGAGGAACACAGAGATAGCCATTAGCAGCCATCTCTCCAGGCAACTGGGGAGGCGGTGATGTGGGGATCTTCCTAACACTTTACACTGTCCACTACACTCCTGACTCTGCCAGAAACCTTGTAAGGATGTGGGAGTGTCCCTAGTCCTCTCCATACTTGGCTCCCTTTCTCAGAGATCCCTGGCTTTTACTTTTGGGATCATCCCCCAATCCCTGAAACACCAGTGCCCAAGGAACTGTGGGCAAATGGCCAAGCCTCAAGCCCCCTCGGTCAGCCCCTCACAAGTGTCCTTGGTGCTTAGGCTGGTGTGATTTACCCTTCTTTTGTCACCCAGTGGACCCCTCATTCTTTCTTCCTCTATCCTCAAAACTCACTCTGGAACTCACCGTCTGCCATGCCTTCTCTGAATGATACACCTGTGGATCCTTTCTTGGCACATGCCCCAGTAGGATTCTGCCCATGAACTGATGGGTGAGGGGTCTCCTTCCAATGGAACTTTGGGGGCTTATCTTCACATAAACACCAAAAAGAGCTGTTGGCATGCGATGGTGGCTTCTCAGAAGTGCTCGCCTCCATCTGGCTGTTTTGCGGAATTCATGGTTCCCCTCCCTGGTTGGGGGATAGTGGGTCCCCGAGAGCCTCCTGCTATGCCCAGCAGGGGACTGTATGCATGGCAGGGAGTGAGGAGCATGTCCTGTGGCTGGCAGATTCCTGGGAGGCACCATCAGTTGTGTTTCACTCTCAGACTTCCTCCGGCCTGTGTGGGAGGCCTGGCCATGCCAGCCGACACGTGTGGCACAGCGGGCTGGGTTGCAAAATATATCCGGCATGGCAGTTGGTGAAAGAGTTATGCAATCGCCACCAACTTACGGAAACCACCGTGAGATGCTTTCTGGGAGGAGAGACGCCTGGCTTTGCCATCCTGGCCACAAGCTGGGGTTCCACGCTGGGGCTCTGGAGTGGCCCAGCCTGTGGGGTGTCAAGAACCATGACAGATCTTCCCCGAAGCCACCTGGGAGCATGTGAGCTGCAAGCCCCAGCATTGCTGGCATCTTCTCCCTGAGGGGCTCTAGTCCACTCCCTGCTTCACACTCTACCAACTTGCGAAAACAGTCTAATCTGGTTATCAGCTGCCCCTCGGACTCCCAGAACCTCCACAGGAGGTCCCACCTTACAAAGGGACAGGGCCAACCTTGGAAGAGAGTCTGGAGGGGATGTTTTTGGAGGGAATGCGGAGGAGAATGGAGACCCATCCTGTAAGGAGTTGAAGTGGTTCATTGTGGAGAAGGGGACCTAGCCAGTGACTCTATGGCTCTGCAGGGCTGTCCCAAGGTGGGGGGAAGCAAGTGGCATTCAAGGCATCGATGACAAAGCTAAGGCCCATGAAGAAGTGACAGGGAGACAGCCAAATGCCTCCCAGAAATAACTTCCTCCTGTACAGAGCTCTCCATGGACAGGATGGAATGACAAAAGGGAGTGGCCTCATTATCATGAAAGGAACTAGAGAACCACCTGCCAGATGTCACAAAAGTAAGCTAAGCAGCATCTCGGCCCCGTCGTGGAGGTGCCACCCCCCTGCACAGGCCATGATCAGCCATTCCTGAGAAGTAGCGTAATGGAAGGAATTTGGCAAATCAAGCAGGGAACTGGGTGAGGAGTCCGCCCCACCCCCGGCAAAGCCCCTCCTGCTCCCCTACGCCCCCACATCCCCCCCCCCCACCATGGAGAAACGGACTAAGAAAGGGCTTTGAAGCAGAACCCACCTGAATCTGAATCTCAGCTCTGCTATTTACCCTCAGTGTAACCCCAGGAAAGTCATTTACCTTCTCCAAGCTACAGTTGTTCCTCGGATGATGACAGGGGAGGAAGGACAGGAGGGCCCCTAAACCAATAAAAGTTGGTTTTATTTCAATCTCACCACCTGGCTGCCTTAAATCCTCAAACCGAAACCGTGTTCCTAAGGATCACCACCTTCAAGGATGGCAAAAATGACGCCAGGTTGGAACGCAGGCTTCTAGACATCTTCATATGTCCCCTGTCCGTGTGTCCGTATACTCACTGAGGGGCATGTGACAGAAGCTGTATGCTTTGCATACTATTCTTCACCTTGCTTTTCTCACCCAACAATATATCTTAGAGGCCTCTATGCTTGAATATAGATCTACCCCATTCTCCTTAACTGCCTGGTTTAGGGAACGATTATACCGTGGTTTATTCAGCTCTCCCTCTGTGAACGGACGCTGAGGTTACTTCTATTTTTTTCACCCTTACAAACAGTAAACATCTCCACTGATGCCTTCTAAGGTGTATAAACAAAGGTTCCATTGGCAAAGAAGTGGAACCCCAATGTCGGAGAGTATGTGCCTTTGTAATTTTAACACGTATAGACTGGTGAATGTTCATTAATAAATGAACACAGTTTTCAATTCGGTTACCTTAACCCCAGAGGCAAATTTCAGGCACTGTGATTTTTCTTCCATGTTTAAACTGCCATTAAAAGTTGCATACAAATGGAGTGTATGCTTCTTGTAAAAAAAAAAATAATAATAATAGATACCCGGGTTTGTGTGAGTTTTTTAAGTACAAGTCCCTTTCCTTCTTATTCCATGCCTTCTCCCAATTGTGTACATACACTTCAGATCATTCGCTTTGCATTTACAAAGAGCACATAAACACGGACTTTTTCTTTTCTTTCTTTTCTTTTTTTTTTTTTTAATTTATTTGACAGAGAGAGAGATCACAAGTAGGCAGAGAGGCAGGCAGAGAGAGGGGGAAGCAGGCTCCCTGCTGAGTAGAGAGCTCAATGCGGGGCTCTATCCCGAGACCCCAGGATCATGACCTGAGCCGAAGGCAGAGGCTTTAACCCACTGAGCCACCCAGGCACCCCATGGACTTTTTCTTTTTATATGAATGAGATATAGATGGATAAATGTAAAACGTGATTTTCCACTTTACTGACATAACTTGGACATCTTTCCATGTCAGTATATGCATATCCTGATCTCTACTTTTTTTTTTTAAAGATTTTATTTATTTATTTGACAGAGAGAGATCACAAGTAGACGGAGAGGCAGGCAGAGAGAGAGAGAGAGGGAAGCAGGCTTCTCGCTGAGCAGAGAGCCCGATGCGGGACTCGATCCCAGGACCCTGAGATCATGACCTGAGCCGAAGGCAGCGGCTTAACCCACTGAGCCACCCAGGCGCCCCTGATCTCTACTTTTAATGGTGGCATAGAATTTTATTTTAAGAGGCATCATAATAAATTTACTCAGTCCCCAACTGAGGGACCTTTTGGTGGTTTTCAGTCCTTTGCTATCATAAATGTAGCCGTAGTGAATACCCTGGTACATGCATCTTTGTGTGCTCTGAAAATACATTGAACTAAAATAAGCAAAATTAATCTTAGAAGTGTTTGAAGATAGGAGTTAGAAGACAGGAAATTGGTTACTTTTGGCAAAGGCCAGTGGTTAGAAAGGGACACAACAAGAGTTTCCAGGGTGCTGGCAATGTTCCCTTCCTTGATCTGGGGGCTAGTTGCACATGTGGAACTGTGCAGTCTGTGACAATTCAGCAAAATGTACGTTTATGGGGCACCTGGGTTGTACAGTCGGTTAGGCATCCAACTCTTGGTTTCAGCTCAGGTTATGATCTCAGGGTCATGAGATCCAGCCCTACACTGGGCTAGGTGATAAGCTCAGAGTCTGCTTAAGACTTTCTGCCCCATCCCCACTGCGCATGCACGCTTTCTTTCTAAAATTAAAAAAAAAGTACACTTGCAAGTCATCCATTTTTCTGTATGTACATTATACTACAACTCAAATTTTATTTTAAAAATAAGTGAAAAAAGAATACACTTATGTTTTGCTTAGAAAAGCAAGATAAAACTGAAGCTTTGTCACAAGTTAAATCCTAATTTGTGCAAAACTTGCAAAATGAACACAGTGAAATAATTTGCTTACAGATGTTGGACAAGTAATTAGGAGACGCATAGGCTGAGATGGGGCTGAATTTTTCCACTGATTTAAGAAGCCCAGGGGGTTAAGAAAAGCTTTCCTAAAAAAGTGACGTTTAAGCTGAACCCTGAAGGATAATGAGATGTTTCTACTGTCTGGTTTTTCTCTTGGGTTTTCAGTCACCTGTATTCTCATATGCCTGGCAACTTTTTTTTTTTTTTTTAGATTTTATTTATTTATTTGAGAGAGAGGCAGTGAGAGAGAGCATGAGCGAGGAGGTCAGAGGGAGAAGCAGACTCCCCATGGAGCTGGGAGCCCGATGCGGGACTCGATCCCGGGACTCCGGGATCATGACCTGAGCCGAAGGCAGTCGTCCAACCAACTGAGCCACCCAGGCGTCCCAAGCCTGGCAACTTTTAATTGAGTGCCAGACATTGTTTTGAAAAATTGTGGTTAATATAAGGTTCTGGGTGACATTATTCTTCAGAAAGAATTTGCATTTACTTCTGGAATAACAGCTAGCAACACTTCCAATTCCAGATCATCCTAATCCAACCATGGAGAGGGTTCAAAATTAAGCATTAGTCCCTATGAGGGATGGTCTATTTCTGGTTCACTCTTTTTTTTTTTTTAAGATTTTATTTATTTATTTAAGAGAGAGAGCAAGCAAGGGCACAGGAGCAGAGGGATGGAGGAGCAGACTCCCCTCCCCGCAGCCCCGCTGATGTGGGATTCGATCCCAGGACACTGGGATCATGACCTGAGCCGAAGGCAGCCACTTAACCGAGCCAAAGATACCACCCAGGTGTCCCTGGTCCACTCTTACTTTTAACAGCAGTTCAGTTGAGAAATAATTCACATATCACACAGTTGACCCATTCAAAGTGTAAAAGTCAATGTTTTTTAGAGTCTTCACAGATACATGCAATCATCAATGCAGCCAATTTTAGAACATTTTTAAAACCCCTACAGAAACCACATAGGATTTACCTATCACCTCTCTTACTACTGCCACTCCCCCCAACCCTAAGCAACCACTAATCTACTGTCTACATAGATTTGCCTATTTGGATATTTGATATGAATCGAACTATATTATGTATGATCTGCTTTCTCTCACTTACCACAAATGTTTTCGAGGTTCATTTGTGTTGTAATACTGTATTAGTACTTCATTTCTTTTTATGGCTGAATAATATTCCATGGTATGGATAGACCACATTTTATTTATTCATTCATCAGTTAATGAATACTTGGATTGTTTCTACCTTTTGGCTATTATAAATAGTGCTTCTGGGGTGCCTGGGTGCCTCATGGTTTAAAGCCTCTGCCTTTGGCTCAGGGTCCTGGAATCAAGCCCTGCATTGGGCTCTCTGCTCAGCGGGGAGCCTGCTTCCTCCTCTCTTTCTCTCTGCCTGCCTCTCTGCCTACTTGTAATCTCTGTCAAATAAATAAATAAATAAAAATCTTTTTAAAAAAATAGTGCTTCTAGGGGCACCTGGGTGGCTCTAGTCGTTAATCATCTGCCTTGAGCTCAGGTCATGATCCCAAGGCCCTGGGATCGAGCCCCGCAACAGGCTCCCTGCTCAGTGGGAAGCCTGCTTCTCCCTCTCCCACTCCCCCTGCTTGTGTTCCCTTTCTCTCTGTGTCTCTCTCTGTCAAATAATAAATAAAATCTTTAAAAAAATAGTGCTTCTATAAACACTTGTATTCAAGTTTTTTTTTAAATCATAGAGACTTTTTTTTTTTTTTAAAGATTTTATTTACTTATTTGACAGAGATCACAAGTAGGCAGAGACGCAGGCAGAGAGAGGCTGGGAGGCAGGCTCCCCGCTGAGCGGAGAGCCCAATGCAGGGCTCAATCCCAGGACCCTGGGATGGTAACCTGAGCTGAAGGCAGACGCTTAACAGACTGAGCCACCCAGGCGCCCTTGTATTCAAGTTTTTGTGTGAACATGTATTTTCATTTCTCTTGGGTAGATACCCAAGACTAGATTTTCTGAGTCGTATGGTATTTAGCCATTTGAAGATCTACTAGACTGTTTTCCAAGGTGGCTGCTCCATTTTATATCCACACCAGCAGTGTCTGAGTTTCCACTTCTCCACATACTATTGTCTGATTTTTTTTATAATTATAGCCGTCCTAATGGGGGTGAGGTGGTATCTTGTCATTTTAATTTGTATTTCCCTGAGGACCAGTAATGTTGAACACCTTTCCACATGTTTATTGGACATTATATAGCTCCTTGGGAAAGATGCCTACTCAAATCCTTTGACCTTTTTTTTAAAATTGGTTGTCTTTTTACTACTAACTTATAAGATTTCTTTATCTATTCTAGATACAAGTTCCTAATCAGATACACGATTTTTAAATATTTTCTTCCATTCTGTGAGTTATCTTTTCATTTTCTTGATAGTGTCCTTCAAAACATAAAATTTTAAAAAAACATAAAATTTTAAAATTTTGATGACTTCAATAGAAATGGTTTGTTGTTTCCACCATTGCTCATGCTTTCGGTGTCACAATTTAGAATCTATTGCCAAATATGGAGCCATGAAAATTATCCACATGTTTCTTCTAATAGTTTTCTGGTTTTAAGTTTTTTATTTAGGTTGTTGATTGGTTTTTGAGTTGGTTTTTCCATACAGTGTGATAGAAGGGTCCAAATTCATTCTTTTACAGGTGGCTATCCAGTTCTTTAGTACCATTTGTTGAAAAAAAAAAAAAAACTATTCTTTTTCCAGCTTGGCAACATTGTCCAAAAACAATCAACCATAGACACATGGGTTCAATTCTAGAGTCTCAATTCTCTTCCATTGCTCTATATGCACCTGTCTTTATGTCACTGTGATACAGTCTTGATTACTATTGCTTTGTGTGTTTTTTGGTTTTTGGGTTTTTTTTTTTTTAAAGATTTTATTTATTTATTTGACAGACAGAGATCACAAGTAGACAGAGAAGCAGGCAGAGAGAGAGGAGGAAGCAGGCTCCCTGTTGATCAGAGAGCCCGATGTGGGGCTCTATCCCAGGACCCTGGGATCATGATCTGAGCCGAAGGCAGAGGCTTTAACCCACTGAGCCACCCAGCACCCCAATTACTATTGCTTTGTAGTAAGTTTTGAAATCAGAAAATCTGAGTCCTCCTACTTTGTTCTTATTTTTCAGGATTATTTTGGCTATTCTTGATCCCTTGCAATTCCATATGAATTTTAGAATCACTTTTTCAGTTTTTACCAAGAAGTCATCCGAGATTCTGACGGGGATTACATTGACTCTGTAGGTCAATTTAGAGAGTATTGTCATCTAAATAATAGTAAGTCTTCCAATCCAGAAACATGAAATTTCTCTCCACTTATTTGGAATTTACTTACTGTCTTTCAACAATGTTTTGTAGTTTTCAAGGCATAATTTTTGTACTTCTTTTGTTAAATTTATTGCTGACTATTTTATTTTTTCAATGGTATTGTCAATTGAATTGTTTAATTAATTATATTTTTGTATTGTTCTTTGCAAGTATAGAAACACAATTGGTTTTTGTATATTAATTTCATATCCTGCAAGCATGCTGAATTTGTTTATTATCTATAATAGTCTTTTAGTGGTTTTCTTAGGATTTTCTATATAAAATGTCGTATCTGTGAATAGAAATAATTTTACTTCTTACTTTCTGATATAAATCCATTTTATTTCTTTTATCTTCTAATTGCTCTGGGTAGAACCTCTAGAACAATGTTGAATAGAAGTGGCAATAGTGGACATTCTTGTCTTGTTCTTATTCCTAGAGGGAAAGTATCCAGTCTTTCACTATTACGTATTACTGTTAGTGATGGGGTTTTTGTAGATGCCCTTTATCAGGTTGAGGAAGTTCTTTCTATTCCAAGATTGTTTCGTGTTTTTATCATAAAAGTGTGTTGCATTTTGTCAAGTGATTTTTCTGCATCTTTTGAGATAATTGCATGTATTTATCCCTCATTCTATTGATAAGTTTTATTTCACTGCTTGATTATTGGATGTTAAACCAAATTTGCATTCTTGGATAAATCCCACATGATCATGGTACCTAATTCTTTTATATATGTTGCTGAATTCTGTTTGTTAGCATTTTGCTAAGGATATTTGCACTGGTATCATAAGACATATTGGTCTGTAGTTTTCTTTTCATGTAATGTTTTTCACTTTGATATTATGCTGGCCTCATAGAATGAGTTGGAGAGTATTCCCTCCTATTCTATTTTTTGGAAGAATTTGTGAGGAATAGGTATTAATTTTTTTGAAGATTTTATTTATTTATTTATTTGTCAGAGATCACAAGTAGGCAGAGAGGCAGGCAGAGAGAGAGAGGAGGAAGCAGGCTCCCCGCTGAGCAGGGAGCCCTTGTGGGGCTCGATCCCAGGACCCTGGGATCATGACCTGAGCCAAAGGCAGAGGCTTTAACCCACTGAGCCACCCAGGAGCCCCTAAGTATTAATTTTTTAAATGTTTGGTAGAATGCACCAGTGGGGTCATCTGGCCCTTGCTGCTTTTCTTTGTGGTAGTTATTTTAATTACTAACTCAGTCTTTTCACTTGTTAGAGGTCTATTCAGATTGTCTATTCCTTCTTGAGTCAGTTTTGGTGCTTTGTGTCCTTCTAGAAATTTGTTCATTTCATCTAAGTTGTCTAATTTATTAGCATGAAATTGCTCATCATATGCCTTTATAATCCTTTTTATTTTTGTAAGATCGGTAGTAATGTCTCTTTCTTTTCTGATTCTAGTCATTTGAGTCTTCTCTCATTTTTCTCTTGGTCAATCTAGCTAAAAGTTTGCCAATCTTCTTGATCTTTTCAAAGAACCAGCTTTTGGTTTTGCTGATTGTCTCTATTGTTTTTCTATTCGTTATTTTCTTAATTTCTACTTTAATCTTCATTATATTGTTCCTTTTTCTTGATTTAGGTTTCATTTGCCCTTATTTCCCCAGTGTCTTAAGATGGAAGGTTAGGTTATTGATTTGAGATCTTTTTTCTTTTTTGATATAGGCATTTGTCAGATATGTATATTTCCCTCTAAGACTGCTTTTTTTCCCTCTTGACATGCTGCGTCTTTGTTTTCATTCACCTATAAGTATTTTCTAATTTCTCTTTGATTTCCTCTTTGTCCTGCTGGTGATACAGGAGGGTATTGTTTAAATTCCACATATTTATGAGTTTCTTAAATTATTTTCTGTTATTGATTTCTAACTTCATTCCATTGTGGCCAGAGAGCTTACTCAGTATTACTTCTATCCTTTAAAATTTACTGAAGTTTTGGGGCACCTGGGTGGCTCAGTGCGTTAAGCCTCTGCTTTCGGCTCAGGTCATGATCTCAGGATCCTGGGATTGAGCACTGCATCAGGCTCTCTGTTCTCCAGGAAGCCTGCCTCTCCCCCACTCTCTGCCTGCCTCTCTGTCTACTTGTGATCTCTCTCTCCTTGTCAAATAAATAAAATCTTTAAAAATAAATAAATAAAATAAAATTTACTGAAGTTTGTTTTATAACCTAGTTTATGGGCTTTCCTGAAGGATGTTCATGTGCAGTTGAAAAGAACGTGTATTCTGCTGTTCTGGGGAATATTCTATAGATGTGTATTAGGTTTAGTGGTGTATAGTGTTGCTGTCTTCTGGGCTTTTTGTTTATCTTCTGTCTAGTTGTTTTATCCACTATCAATAGTGGAGTATTGAAATCTCTAAACATTATTGTTGAATTGTTTACAACTCCCTTCATTTATAGCAGTGTTTCATATACTTTGATGCTCTGTTTTTAAGTACATATATATTTATAATTATTATACCTTCCTGATGGATTGACACTTTTATTGTTATAAAATGTCCCTCTTTATCTTTAGGAACTTCTTTTGTTTTAAGTCCATTTTGCCTATTTGTGTAGCCAGTGCAGATTTTGTTTGTTGTCCATATGATACATCTTTTTTCTTCCTTGTACTATTAATCTATCTGTTTCTCTAAATCTAAAGACCACAAAGAGTTAGAGGTTGGTATTTTTTTTAGTTCAAACTGATGATCTCTGCCTTTTACTGCACTATTTAATTCATTCACACTTAATGTTATTACTAATATAGCTAGATTCACATCTGCCATTTTACTTTTTATTTTCTATGTGTTTCATATCCTTTTGTTCCTGTATCCTTCCTGCTTTTGTTTGCATTAACAATATTCCTAAGGTAACATTTAAATTTCTTTAGTGACATTTTTACTGTATGTTTTTGAGGTATTCCCTTAGTGGTTGCTCTAGGATTTACCATCGGTTTTTGATTTATACTAACTTAATTCCAGTGAGATATAGAAATGTTACTTCTATAAAATACTTTTCCCTTTTCCTCCTTTTTTGACATTATACTACATATTATATCTATAAATGTTCTAAACTCAACACTACATTGTTTTAATTATTACTTTATATAATGTCATTCTCTTAAAGAAACTGAGAAGAAAGATCAAATATATATTTATAAATTTAGTTGCATTACTCTTCTTATTTATCATTTTTTGGCTCCCATCATTTGTTCCTGTGGATTAAGTTACCATCTGGAGGCATTTCCTTACCCCAAATACAGCTTTGTTCCACCCATCTCTTTTGTGCTATATGTTACATTTTAAGATGGTAGAGGCCCAAAAATACATTATTATATACATATTGTTTTACACAATAGCTTTTTAAATAAGAGAAGAAAAGAAATATCATTTATACTCTTTCTTTTAATTACATAATTATTTTGTCAGTGATCTTTGTTTTTTGTGTGGATTCAAAATACTGTCAAGGGTAACTTGCCTTCAGCCTCAAGAACCTCCTTTAGTATTTCTTGTAAGGTAGGTCTACTGGCAAAAAAAATTCTCAGTTTTTGTTTATCTGATAATGTCTTTACCTCATTTTTACTTTCAAAAGATAGTTTTGCTGGTTAAAGGATTCTTGGTTAACCATTTTTTTCTCTGTCAGTTTGAATATGTTATCCCACTGCCTCCTGAACTTCACTGTCTGATGAGAAACCAGATGTTATTCTTATTGGAATTCCCTTGTAAGTAACGTCATTTTTCTCTTGCTGTTTTCAAGGCTTTCTCCTGTCTTCAACGTTTTTTTTCAAGTTCTTTTTTTTTTTTTTTTTAGTACTGTCTACACCCAACATGGAGCTTGAACTCATGACCCTGAGATCAAGAACCACACGCTCTTCTGACTTAACCAGCCAGGCACCCCATCCTTGTCTTTGATTTTCAACATTTTTACTGTATAATATGTCTGTTTGTAGATCTCTTTGCATTTTCCTACTTGGAATTATTTGAGCTTCCCAGACATACAGATTAATATATTTTCAATAAATATGGGAAGTTTTCAACCATTACTTTTTCAAATATTTTTTTCTGCTCCTTTCTCTCTCCCCTTCCCTTCTGGTACTCCCATTGTGTGCATGTTGGTGTGTTTGCATGGTTTTTCTGAGTCTCTGTTTATTTTTCTTCATTCTTTTTTCTCTCCCTATTCATTAGATCAATCACGTTATCTCTATCAGCCTATCCTCATGTTCAATGATTCTTTCTTCTGCCAATTCAAATCTACTACAATTGAGTTCTTCCTGTGAATTTTTTCATCTTATTTTTACTTTTCTCCAAAATTTTACTCTTTTACTACAGAATTTTTGTTTATTTTTTAAAAATTATTTCTCTTTGGGGCACCTGGGTGGCTCAGTGGGTTAAGCATCTGCCTTCAGCTCAAATCATGATCTCAGGATCCTGGGATCGAGCCCTGCATTGGGCTCTCTGCTTGGCAGGGAGTCTGCTTCCCCCCCACAACCACCTGCCTCTCTGCCTATTTGTGGTCTCTCTTTCTCTCTGTCAAATAAAGAAATAAAATCTTTTAAAAAATTATTTTTCTTTATTGATATCTTCTACTTAATGCAACATGCAGCATTATTATTATACTTCCCTTTACTTCTTTAATCATGGTTTTCTTTAGTTTCATGAACATTTATAATGGACACTTTGAAATCTTTAGTTTCTATTGCCTTTCTTTTTCCTGGTGTATGGGTCATACTTTCTTGTTTCTTTACATTAGCCATAATTTTTTGTTGGAAACTTGACATTTTAGATGACATATTACAGCAATTCTGGGTACTGGTCTCTGTGGTACTGTCTCCCTACTGTTTCAGACTTGCTATTTTTATTCATCTGGGGGTTTTGGGGGGTGGGTTTTTTTGTTTGTTGGTTTGGTTCGTTTTTTAGTGTTGGGTTGAATTATATTAGTGAAGTCATCTCTCACTGCCATCCTGCAGTGTGAGGCCTCTGATGTTGCTCCTCAGGGTTTGCATCTTGAAGATACCCACAGTCACTCTGGGATAAAAATCATGTGGGCGGATTTCATTTTGACTGTTTCTTTCCCTCACCATATCCAGCTGCTAAGCTTCACTAATCAGGGTTGATTGTTTATTATTTTCATCAATGCCTTGGGGGCATAATTGCTCCACAAATTCATCCAATCAATCCAGGCTTCTTTGAGGGAAATAATATGTAGTACAGAATTTAACTACTTGCCCCAAAATACATCTGGCCTTTAGCCTCAGCCTCTGGGAGAATCAATTATTGCCTTGATAAGGAAATGGAGCCAAATACCAGGAAGAGTTCTCTGGGTGTCCTTTCTCTCCCATATTTTAACTTTGCAATCCCTCATTGCCATGATAACTCTTCAGAGAGATGTTTTTTAGATATTTGGTTCACATTTTCTAGTTATTCTCAGAGGAAGGGTTGGTCTGGAACAATATAATCTACCATTGATAGAAACTCAAACTTCAGCGATTACCAATGTAGATGGGGAGGAAGACTTGAGTGGAAGAATCATTTAAGAGGTAGGATAAATAAGACCTATTGATTGGTTGACTATATGTGAGAAGACGGAGAAGATCAAGACAATATGGGGGTTTCTGGATCTAGAAATTTCATGGTTACTGGGGTCCTTCACAGAGACAGGGATCCAGGAAGAGGAGCCATATGATGAAAAGGAGAGAGAATGAATTCAATATTGGATATTCTGAATTTAAAATGCCTGTGTACATTCTAATGTCCAGGAAGTAATGCAATATTGAGGTCTGAAGTGCAAGAGAGAAGCCTAGCAGGGACAGAGAGATTTGAAAGTTATCAACAAAGAGGTGAGAACTGAAACCATGGGAGTGGATAAGAGGGTCAAAAGAGAAGAGGAACCAGGGAAGATCCTTGGAAGACATTGACTTTTCAGTGATGAAAAGAAGAGTTGGCTCAGAGAATGAACAGCCAAAAAATCAGAAGGAATTTAGAAGAGTACAGAGGATAGAGAAGAAATCAAAGGAGTAGGGAGGGATCCACACAACAGATGGTCCAAGCAAATCAGAGAGGTACTTTCCAGAGACGTCTCAGTGATAATGGAGGCAGAAGCCAGATTTCTAAGGCTCATGGAGTAAGCAGGTAGTAAAGAAATGGAAGACAGATGGTAGACAATGGTAGACAACTCTTTTCAGAAGTTCCTAAGAGGTATTTGTTGAAGATCTCTATTCTACTGAGTTCGCCTACTATAGAAATTGTGTATGCAGCATTCCTGCAGTCTACATTGGATGTTTTTGCTCTCCCACCTCCCATTGCCCTTTTAGGCCCTTGAGAGAATTCCCATGATCATGGCCTCATTGTTGAATCCAACAATTTGTTTTTTCCCTCAATGTACCTATTAATTCAGTATCATCTAACACTTTTAATCATTCATCTCTACCTCTGATCCAAGACAAAACTTGTGGTGGTTTTAAAATATGAGTGCGCATTCTTTGACACTCTCCCCCTTTAACCCTTTTCCCATGAGTATGGGAAGGCTTTTGGCTAGTTCTATTAATAAATTATGGTGGAAATGATACTATGGAAACTTAAATGCTAGGTCATAAAAGGTCATGAAGCTTTCTGCCTTGTTGCTGGAACCCTTGGTCCCAGAGTGCTGAGGCACCATGTAAGAAGTCCAACGATCCTGAGAAGTCCAACCATCTCTCTGCCACACAGAAGAGGCCATGTATAGATGATCTAGTAGACAATCATACCTGAGCTCATACTTCAGTCTTTCCAGCTCAGGTTCAAGGTACATGAATGAAAAAGCCCTCTGGGAAATGGATCCTTCAGCCCCAGCTGTTCCAGCCCTGCAGCTGTCAGAGTTACTCCCACCCATTCAAGTCATCCCAATTGAGGGCCTAGATATCCAGAAGCAGAAAAGACCCACTGTTCCTGTACAAATGTAAATGCATGGCCCACAGTGTTCAAGTGCATTATAGAAAGTTGTTTCACATTAGTGTATTTTGGGATGGTTTCTTACACAGCAATAGATAACTGGAACACCATTTTTTTTCTCATTTCTGTTCTTCTAGACAAACCATTCTTTGTCTCCTAATCCTACACAGCTACATAGATTGTGTTCCACCAGCCAGAGTGTGAAGTCCTCCCAAATCAGTAATGGAGCCTAATTAGCCCTAGACTAAAGGCTGTTCTGAACCTAACAAAGCTTAAAAGCATGTCTCAAAAGAACTAAATTCTATCCCAGAACAAAGCCACAAAATATTTAAAGAAATACAAAACAAACAAAATCAAACACACAAGAGCATAATAATTACAATGCCTGTCATGCAATCAAAAATTACCAGGCACACAAAGAACCCAAAAGGGGGGGAAAAAAAAAAAAAGGCAAGGCGAGAAAATAGTCAATAAAAACAGACCCTGAAATAACACAGATGACAGAATGATTTGACAATGGTATTAATAGGATATTTGAGTGTGCCTGGGTGGCTCAGTCTGTTAAGTAGCTGCCTTTGGCTCAGGTCATGAGCCCAGGCTCCTGGGATCAAGCCCCACATCAGGCTCCCTGCTCAGCCAGGAGGCTGCTTCTCCTTCTCCCTCCCCGTGTTTTCTCTCTCTCTTTCTCTCTCTAAATAAAATCTTTTTTAGAAAGACCAAAATCAAACTTCTACAAATGAACAATACCCTGAATAGGGTTAGCAGCACATTAGACACTGCAGAAGAAAAAGAAGGCAGGAAAAGAAGATAAGTGAATGAAGAACAGAGAAGACAGAAATCAATTAAAATATTATACTTAAATACAGTTATTTCAATAACCATATTAAATGTGAATGTTTTGCATCCTAATTAGAAGGTAATGAATGTCAGATTGGGTAAAAAGGCAAGGGCTAGGCCCTTTATAAGAAGTCACTTTAAAATATAAAGGTTACCAATAGATGAAAAGTAAAAGAATGGAAATATATATACATAACACTCACACACACTTTTTTATAAAGCTGGTGATTATATTAATATCATACGAAGTAGATTTCAGAACAAGGACTATTACCAGAAATTTAAAAAAATATTTCATAATGACAAAGGGCTTAAACGATCAAAAAAAAAAAAAACCCATAAAAATCCTAAATGTCAAGGCCCTAATAACACAACTTCAAAATACATGAAGCAAAACCTGATGAGCTAAAGGAGAAAATGACAAATCCACATTTACTGTTGGAAATTTCAACATACTTCTCTCAATAACTAATAGAAAAAAGTAGACAGAAATTCAGTAAGGATATGGAACAGGGGTCAGCAAACAGATCAGCCTTGCTTTCATAAATAAAGTTTTCTTGGAATGCAGCCATGCATATTTATTTACATATGGTTGATGACTGCTTTGATGCTATGATGCCAAAGTCAAGAGTAGTTGCAACAGAGATGGTATGACTCGCAAGGACAAAAACATTACGCCCCCTGATAGAAAAGACTTGAATGGCATTACCAAATTGACCTAATTAACATTTTTAGAACATTCCACACAAGGACATCTGAATACACATTTTTTTTCCAAGTACACATGGAACGTTTACTGAAACAGATTGTATTCTGCATGATAATACAAGTCTCAATACATTTACAAGGATTCAAATATTTTCTCTGCCCACAATAGAATTAAATCAGAAGTCAATAACTAACTAAACAATACACTTCCAAATAACCCAGGAGTCAGAGAAGAAACTACAAAGGAAATTAGAAAATATTTGAATAACAGAAATGAAAATAGGACATATCAGAATTTGAGGCATGCAGATCAAATAAGACTTTCCTAGGCTGCCCGTGTATTTTAGCTCAGGGACGCCATGATCACTTAGCCACCACTGAAGATTTCTGTGGACCAAGCATCCTACTTCTTGCTCTGGCCCAGCTGCCCACCTTATCTCTGGTGATTAGGTGCCACTGCCCATACTCTCTTGCTTCCTCGAATCAGTCAACTTCCCCAAAACTTAGTGGCTGAAACACCAGCCTTTCACTTTGCTCACAATTCGGTGATCAGCTGAATAGTTCTTGCGGTCTGAGTGGGCTCACTGAGCCTTTCATGTGCCTGTAGTCAGCTAGTGGCTGGATGACCTAGGACATCCTCCCTCACGTATCTGGCAATTAGCTGGCTGTCAGCCAGGGAGACAGGGACAAGTGGGCTCCATGTCTCTCATCATTCAGCAGGCTAGCCCAGAATTTTTAACCGGAGGCCAGGTTCCATAGCAGGACAAAAGGGCAGACAAGCTCCAAAAGGGCAAACGTTTTTCAAGTTTCGGCTTGGGCCACCCTTGTTACTGTTCTGTTGTCCAAAGCAGATTGAACATTGGAAATTAGATACAAGAGGTGGAGAACCAGACTCCACCTGGGAAAAGCGGCAGAGTGATACAGATACAATAGGAAGAATTTGTGGCCATTTCTACCATCCAGGCAGGGAGCTCATTGCAATGGGGATGTCTCCCCTGTCATCACCATCCTGCAGAGAATGACCATGACACAGCCTTTCAAAATTCTGATGTTCCCCTCACCAGTGTATTACTCAAAGTTCTGGTCAAGAAAATGTCCAGTGGAACCCCCTCCCCAGGGGTCATTGTTAGGGACCAGATGAGTATTTGCTGAAATCTCTCAATCTTTGCCAAAGCTCTAGCTGCAAAGGAGCCTGGAAAAGGTTCTTTTCTTGCTTCCCAACATCTTCAGTTCGGGAAAGGATGGCAGAAGGCAGTGACACAGATGCCAGCTTCTCCCTCTTGACCTCGAATCCCAGCTCCCTGAAGCCGTATCACCAGAGTCCTCCCACCTGCTGACTCAGGCGAAAAACAGCTATAGCCCAAACCAACCCCAATGTGAGCAAGGCAGCCCCCATCCCTTGTCCAGGCCCCTCCACCCAAGAGCGCACACTCCCCAAGTCCCAGAACTTACAATAATAATCACCTTGGTCACCAGCCCCACTGTGTTCCTCAGACTATGCTCTGTATTCTAAATATATCATCTCTCTCAATCCCCAAAATTCCCTCAGGTGGGGGGCACACTCCATTATAGGGGAGATAAAACTAAGGCTCCAAGAGATTAAGTCACTTCCGCAAAGTCACCTACGATAGAGTAACCAAGCTGGAATTTGAAACCAAATCAAAGCGATAGGAAAGCCTCCCCATTTTGCCGCACAACATACATAGTTCTCATTTCCTACCTCTGGAGTCCCTACCTGGAGGACCAGAATGCCAAGGAAGGACCATGCTGACCCACTGCCTCAGTGCCCAAGCTATGGATGCCTGCACTGGGTCCTGTAATCAGCCCTCTGCAGAGGCCCCATCAAACCCCCCTCTGTGGCCCACAGACACACCTTGGGTGAGAGGAACACATTCCTCTCTCCAAATTCCTAGAGGAAAAACAAATATGTGATTGTTGGAAATATGCTGTAACAGCCAGACCTCCTCGAAGTCAGCTATGTAAATGTGAGGACATTGCCAGTTCTATTTCCCCTTGCTTGCAGAACAGTTTTCCTAAGGAGAATCCTCCTTAGGAATCCTCCCCTAGAAGGGGAGGAGGGGCTGACGTCACCCCTCACACCTGCCCCAAGACTATATCATATGACCCATGCCTGGCCAGTAAGAGTCCAGATGATTGGTTCAGAGCCAGACATACGACCCAATCTGAGCCAATGGCCAGTCAGCCCTGTGTTGCTGGTTTTTTTTCCCCCTGGAACTAATGGGAAGAGGAAGTTCTTACACCACAGGAATTGCTGAGCTTGTTAATGATGAGCCTAAAGCCACTGGAACTACCTGCCTGGCATAAAGAGAAAGCCTCCAGGGAAAGAAGCCAACACAGAGGTCCTGGAACCAGCTCTTCCTGAAACTGGAAAAGTTTTCTCTTTTCTTTTTCTTCTTTTCAAAAGAATGAGTTATATTTCCAGTGTCACTTGTCCTGAAAATTTTTAAAAGATTTTGTTTATTTATTTGACAGAGAGAGAGATCACAAGTAGGCAGAGAGGCAGGCAGAGGGAGAGGGAGAAGCAGACTCACCACTGAGCAAGGAGCCCCATGTGAGCCTCAATCCCAGGACCCTTGGACCATGATCTGAGCCAAAGGCAGACACTTAACCAACTGAGCCACCCAGGTGCTCCTGAAAGAGTTTTCAATCACATAAATTGATTAGGGCATTAATTGGGTTTCTGTCACATGCTGTCAAATGATCCTGTTGAACACAATAAACTATGAAAGTCAAGTCAGGGTTCCATTTGTTTTGAAAGGCATAAACTTGGCCCCTTTCTCATCAAGTAAGCAAATAAAATCCTCCATACCCAGAACCATCATTCCAGTCATTCTGGAACCTTCCTAGGGCCTTGCCCAACTTTTTCCTGACATGAACAGTCCCCCTCCCCGCTTACACACACACACAAAACATGGCATTTCCTTAGCAACAATGCTGGCCCCTCCCACCTCCATTGATACCCAGTCTGGCCCTCGAGTTGTCCTTCAATGAAGACCAGGTCTCCCCTCAGAGGGACACGGGCTCAGGGTGTGGGGCTGAGCAGAAACAGCCTTAGGCTGATGGTCACCAAACTGTGGATCAATGCACCTATCAGTAGAACACTTTTGAGCAAACATCCTAATATCTATGTTATTTACATCTTTTGTGACATTATTCGCATTCTATGTATTAGTAATGCTTGAGTAAGTCCTCATTTTATTTTTTTTTTTTTTTAAGTCCTCATTTTAGATGACATTCAAATAGAAATTCTCCAATTGTCTTCCCCTGTCTTTCATGTCCTCTCTGGAGACCTCAGGAGGAGGGGGTGATGGCCGGACTCTCCTTCCCATCCCCCAAGTTGTTTTCCAAACTTTCAATATTGTGAGTAAAAGGAGGGGCCCTGACAGACATGGGGGTGGGGGGAAGGGCAGGCTGAATTACCCCATGGAAATATTGGCGTCCTAGGCTGGGGGCAGGGTGGGCCCAGTTTCCAGGAAGGGTATGGGCAGGAAGCCAGGCAGGAAGGGGCTGGGAGTTTCTGGAAGGGCAGCGTGAAGGGGCCTGGCAGGCTAGTCCGTGGGCCTCACTGCACAGCATTTTCAGAGATGGGGAATCCTTGGCACTTCCGGGCACATGCCAGGGAACAGGTGGGGGAAGGAGGGCAGGAGGGTTCCTGGCTCAGAACAGGGACAGAGGCGATAGGCACCTCCTCAGTGGGCTTCCAGGAGGGGTGGCCATGGACAGAGAGGAGAAGGTGGGCAGACTTGGAGGGGCAGTGACAGGGGGCACTTGGGTCTTCCTCTGAGCCTGGCCCCACCCACCCACGCTCAGTCTGGGTGGGATCCTTGTAAGACATGTCCTTTCGGCCAAGAGGGTCCTTGGAGCAAAAGGGAACAGAGAGGATGGCCAGAAGGGCTTTAATTAGTTAGGGGTGGGGAGTCAGAGGATGGTGTTGTCAGGCTGGAAAGATCCCCAGGCAAAGAATCTTGTGGATGGGCAGGGAAGGAGCTGCTCCATGGGGGGGTCCCTCTCTCAGACTTCTGTGGCTCCTATGACATCTGCTCAGGAGGTCCCTCCTTGAATATATTAGTCAGGTTATAGGAAAGAAACCCAAAGTAAGAATGGTGTAGAATATAGAAGTTCGTTATTCTGTCTCTACTAGTCTGGGCATAACCTTTCTTGGCAGATAATGTTGGTGGCTCCATGGGCTCCGAGACCCAGGCTCCCTCTGCCTTATTGTTCCACTGCCCCTGTGTGGTCCTAGATGGCCCATCTCCACAGCGGCCTTCCAGGCAGCCAGATGGGGGGAGGGCCGAAGATGGTTCACAACCTATCCTGTGACCACACCCAGCTAAAGGGATATGGGGATGTGATCCCAGAAGGTGGTCAGGTGCTTCTGTGACGGTGGAAAGAGGAGAGAAGATACTGGGGGCCAGCTGGCAGCCTATCCTAGATACCTACAGTACTCAAGGTCACATAGGAATGAACTTCTTCACCAGTGTCCTCCAGACAAGAACTCTGTTTGCCTCCAAGGGGAAGCAAACACAGGGATGGTCATTACAGGACCACACATGCAGAAAGAGCTCAGTTTCCCCAACACAGACCTCTCCGCCCACGAGAGGAAACGACTCCCCAGCAGCCCCTCTGGCCTCTTGTACCCCAGCCTGGCTCCCCGTACACTGGCCCCAAGCACAAGGAACCCCAGATATAAGCCTCTGGAATCCATATCCTCTTAGCACCTGAGGCCGAGTGGCCCCCTGTTCTATCCTTCATCCACTCGTCTGTGCAACATATCCTGAATGCCTCCCAAGCCCTGGTCTGCCCTCAGGGGTCCCATCACCTCCAGATCCTGTGCTCCCCACCCCTCCACCTGATAGTACCTGGTTCAGGGTGGAAACACTAGCCAAGCTGCTCCAGCCGGGGCGAAGAATAGAACTTCGGCAGGCAACTCCCAGACAAAGATTTGAACCTGGGGAGATGAGAGCCCTGGAGTGGCTGGGGCCAGTCATTACATGGTGGGGAACACGTTCCTGAGGGGGGACCCCATGGAGAAGAAAGCAGATGTGTGATGTCTGAGCCCCTTGAAGCAAGGGCTCCCCCAGACAGGAATTTCCAAGTAAGACACCTGTCTCACTGCCATCAACGCAAGTCTCCAGAAGGAAGCAGGCACCTCTCTACTTCAGGCCCAGAGCCTCCTTCAGAACCGTCGGGGAGGCGGGGGTAGGGTAGGGTAGGGGGTATGATAGGACACAGGTCAGGGTCCTCGTTCTGGCCTCGAGGCCCAGGCTACCTCAGTGGGAGGCCTGGCAAGCGTCCCCTCCTTACATCTTCACCTTGGAGTTTAAGTTGACCTTGCGTCTCCAGGAGCGGTCCTCCCTCTGAGCTGCAGGAAAGAGGGTCGATGCCCCAAAGAGAGGAAGTGGTTCAAAATAGGCTGGGGGAGCCGTCGGAAAGGCCATCCAGGCAGGAAATGCTCTGGGAGTGGGGAGGAGAACGGCGGGGTTCCTTCAGCAACACTGTCCTCTTGGAGCCCCTTCCCCCGGGCACGAGGGGCCCCTGCGTCACGGGCATACAGTCTCATGCACAGACAGGCCTCGTTGGTGACTGTGCACACTCATAGGTAGGAGTTGCAGTGTGCACTCTGAAAAAAAGCGCAAGCTGTCACGAGGGCATAGGAGAGGGGCCTGGCCTGACACAGCAGCAGGGAAGGCCTCCCTGAGCCAGACGCAAAGGCCCTGGGGTCAGGGTTCATTGCAACAGACACCATGAAGTGGGCCGCCAGTGTCTGTGCCCACCTCCTCTGTGGCCAACATTGTAAACGCAGAAATAGGCACGCGTGAACTACATTTCCCAGAATCCTTTACAACAAGGGTCAAATTAGATTCCACCAATCAGGGGCACTCGTGTGTGATTTGGAAGTTTTGGGGTTTTCTGCTGGTAAGTATGGTTTCGAAGATGATGGGTCTCGGCGGGGATGGTCCAGGCTCCAACTTCATGGGGCCTCGATCAGCAGCTACAGCAGCTGAAGTGGCTTCTGATCCCAGTTGAAAGGCTCTGCACTTGAACTAGCAGTTCCCATGGTAGTTACGGATCGCCTGCTCCCCGAGGGTGGCCCAGCTGGGGCCAGGTTCTGTCATGTTTTCTGCGATCATCCCGGAGGCTCCACCAGGTCCCCCAAAGTAGCACCCAACTCCCTGTATTAAGTCTCCCGCTTAAAATACCTAGAGTGACTTTTGTATCTATAACTGAGACACTAGGCAGAGAACCAAAGAATGGTCCAGATGAAGTGCCTGGCAGGAGTGGGACAGCCTTGCTGCAGAGAAGGGATGCGGAGAGGCAGGGGGCCTAGTTGGGAGCTATGACATGGTATGACAAAAGCCTGAACGAGGCAGGGACGGTGGGATGGAGCAGAAGGGAAGGGTAGGGGTAAGAAATAAGCCAGACTTAGTAACTGTGGGCATGAAGGGCTCTCCTTGGACCGATGAGGTTCCATGACTCTTAGGAAGCAAATAAAGCAGTGTAGTGCCATGGGGAGAGCAGGGCCTTGGGGGTGCCAGGTAAGACAGCTCTGACCCCCAAGCTCATGTGGCTTATCTTCCAGCAAGGGACACAGATCAACAAGCGGATAAAATTATTTCCAAAAGTGACAAGTGCTACCGAAAAGAGGGTAGCTTTGGAATACAATAGTCAATAGACCAATAAATTGGTCAAGAGAGGCCTCTCAGAGGAGGGGACAGTTGGGTTGATAACTGAAGGGTGAGAAGGCAGCCATGGGAGGCTCTGAAGGAAGGACCATCCAAGCAAAGGGAATAGCCAGTGCAAAGTACTCAGCTCAGGAAGGGACATGACGTGGGATGCCTGGGTGGCTCAGTCAGTTAAGTGTCTGCCTTCTGCTCAGATCACAATCCCAGGGTTCTAGAATCGAGTTCCGCATCAGGCTCCTTGCTCAATGGAAAGTCTGCTTCTCCCTTTCCTCTGCCCCTCTCCCCACCTGTGTGCATGCTCTTTCTCTTTCAAATAAATAAATAAAATCTAAAAAAAAAAAAAAAGGAGGAAGGGACGGGACGTGTCCAGGGCTCACACAGAAGCAGGATGGTTATGATAGATAAGCAAGAAAAGAAGAGAGGAGACGGGGTCCCAGAGGAAGGTTGGAAAGGGGGTAAAAACTCTCAGTCAACCAGAACCTTTGATTAACCAGAATGTTCCACCCTTCCTGTTCAAGCATTAATGCCATTAATTTGGCAAATGAGTGAGCCATGTGTTAAAGGGTCACCAGAAACCAGACAAATAGTAGGAAAGACGTGTAGCTGGGAAGGGGACCAGAATCCAATAAAGATAGGAATCACTGGCTACCAAACACCAGAGTGGGGCTAAAATCCCTGTCAGATGGAAGGAAGAGAAGAGAAGGATGGGGGTGAAGGGAGAAATCTTCCAGAGGATTCCAGGTCAGATGCCAGATGAAGCAGGACTTTTCTGGTGGCAGGTGATGACCTGACCTCAACCGGCCTAACTAAAATGAGCATTACTGACACAAGTAGCTGAAAACCCAGACATGGATTAAGCCCAAATTAAGGGTTCTAAACACCATCACTGTTCCCATATTTTTCAGTTTAGCTCACCTTCTCTGGTGGCCTCACTCTCCTCCTGGTGGAGAGATGGCTGCCATAGTTCCAGCCCTCGCGTCTATCTGCTCAGCCTGGAGGCCATCAGAAACAGGAATGCCTCCGGTTGACTTGGATCAGGACCGTCTCTGAGCCTATTGCGGTTGGCAGGGGAATGCAGGGCACTGGCTAGCTGTGGCTGGGGTGGCCCACCCCCAGAGCCAGCCAGGGCCAGCCCCAGGCAATCACTGGGCCCACAGTGTGGGCGGGGAGGGTTTGTTCCCAGGGGGGATGGGGTGAGTTATCGAAAGAAGAGGGAACGGATGCTGGTCCACCAAGGACTTCCAACAAGAGCCACAAAAACTCTAATACCACTACTAGTCTCCACCATCACTGCCATTCTTATCCACTGAGCACTGGCTCCGCCTCTGAACCCTCTGAGCACTTCACATATATTACCTTCGTCAGCGCTGCTCCTGACCCCTTAAGGCAGGGGCTCTTCATTCCCTCAGGCAACAGTTGTTTTTCAGGTACCTTCTAAGAACATTGCCTCTGTCCCAAGTGTCAGGGACACCGCAGGTTGTGAACAAAGCAGGAAGCCTCCCCACCTTCAACCTTCCATGCTGACCTTCCAGCAAGAAGGAGCTCCATCAGCAAAGTTCGTGAAGGCTGGAAATGCCTGGGAGACACTAAAGCAGGAAGGGGAGCAGGGGAGGGTTTAAACAAAGAAGTGACATTTGAGGAGAACTCACAGGATGTGAGGAAGCGAACCTTGGTGGTATCTGAGGGGAGCACCTTCCAAGAAGAGGGAACAGCCATTGCAAGAGCCCTGGGGCAGGCCTGGGCCTGTGTGTATGAGGAGCAGGAGGAAGCCCTGTGTGGAGGGTGGAGAATGGGGGAGAATGGTAGGAAAGGAGGGAAAGGAGGAGAGAAGAAAGGAGGGGAGGACTTTCCCTCTGGATGACTCAGGAGCCTGGGGAGAGTTTTGAGCAAAGGGGGTACTGGTTAAAGTGGGATCCTGTCACCTGCCCTGGGGAGAAGAGGTTGTGTTTGGATCACAAAGGACCCAGGCAGGAGGTGGGGAGCCCAGGGAGGCCTGGGACTGAGTGGCAGCAGGGGATCAGAGGTCAGATTCCATGCATGGTGAAGGCAGAGTGGGCAGGGTTTGCAGGCACACTGGGTAAGGGGGTAAGGGAAAGAGATGCCCATATACACATGAGAAAACCTGGGCACAGAGGCTTAAGAAATTTGATCTGGGCTCTGACTTCACCTTGGTGGGCTGTGTGCAATCAGGGCAACTGCCTGGCTGTGGGGGCCCCTGGAGGAAGGGGCTCCCTACAGTCCAGCCAGGAGCCGAGGAGTAGAGGTTGCCCAGGCTTTCTGGAGAGAAACCCAGAGGGACAGAGAGCAGAGGCTGGTGTGTTTTTCAGGAAGGAAATCTTCGCTGCTGTAACAGTCTGGGAGTCTCAGCTCAGCCCAGCAGTCCGGCCCGCCAGGAAGCGCCCCCTCCCGCCCAGCTTGCTGGTCCCGAGGCAAACACTTTTGAGGACAGGAAGGGGAGAGGTGAGGTGAGTATCAAAGCAGCTGTGGAATTCAGGGGCGGGCCAAGCAAGGGGGTCCTTGCCATCTTAAGTGCTGGCTGGTGACTTCCAAGACCCCAGACCGTGAGCAGACAGTGGGTTGGGGGTGGTGGGGGTGGGGTGACCCAGCCCAGGGACTGGCCCCACAATGCATAGCATTACCCGGGCCGGAATTCCTGCAGGACGCTTTGTTCTAGATGGCAGCCCTGCTAGGGCCATCAGGCCTGGGCTCTGGCCGGGGTGGCAGGCCAGAATGAGGCCTCAGGAAGCTCTCAGCCGGGTATGGGGCTGGGCACTGCCCCGCGGTCCTGCCAGCCCTTCTGCGGGCACCCTCCACCCCACCGGCGCGACAGCCCCCCTGGGCCTCCCGCCCTGGAGCCGCCTGGAAACTGGGCCCAGTCCAGCCGGACAGGCTGTGTTAACTCCAGCTGGGGGCCTTCGTTGAGGCCACCCCAGTTTCCTGCAGCCGTGCCCACTGTCTACAACTGAGTCCACCCGTCCCGCTTCCCTCCTCCCTCACCAAGCCTCCCCCTCTTCCTGCCCTGCCCCTCTCCCCAACAGCGCAACCTGCCCTGGAAGCATTCCCTGTATGGTTCACAGTAGAAACTCTGCAGAATGGCTCCAGGCTGTGTGACGTCAGGAAAGCAACTTAACCTCTCTGTGCTTCAGCTTCCTCTGCTTTACAGAAGGCCACCGGCTCCCCTGTAGAGGTAGTAAAGCAGGGGCATCCAGGCCAGGAGGAACCCTCAGCTTTGGGGAACTGATTCAGAATCATGCCATCAGAAACATCCAGAGGAAAATCCTGTTACATTCAGTACTGAGTTTCGGTGTTACTTTGATTTGTGGAATTTTTTAGAACAAAGAGAAAGCCAGGCACTGTTCTAAGCTTGTTGCCTGTACAGAGGCACCACCAACGGCAGCAGCTTCCCACTCTGATGAAGGAGGAGACTGCACCACACACAGGCGGACAGGATGCCCAGAGGCGGGAAGTTGCAGAATTAGAATTCAACCTTGGCATTCTAGCTCCTGGTCCACGCTCATAAGCGCTGCTTTGCACCCCCAAGTTCTTAGGGTCCCTGAGGTCTCATACCTTCCCTTCCCCTGCCACCCTCAGAGGAGTGAAGCCCCCATCTTTACAGAGAGAGAAGGTTATTCTCCAGAACTGTATAAGGCGGGTGTGTGTGTGTGTGTATGTGTGTGTGTTTGTGTGTATGTAAGCACACATGTGAGTGTATTGTGTGCATGCACGTATACGTGTGAGTGTGTGCGTGTTTGAGCAGGTTGTGGGTAGAAGTGTGTGGCGTGGGTGAGAGTGTGTGCTGTGTGGCAGGTGGAGTGTGGTGTGTGTGTGTGTGTTTGAGTGGAGGTATGGACGGCGCACACGTGGGTGTGCGTAGATGTGGGGTGTGTGTGAGCGCGTGGGGTGTGATGGAGGATGTTGCGAGCGCCCTGTGCTCGCGTGCACAGCAGCCTGGGGAGCTCCTGAGAGGAGCTAGAAAGAGGGAGTAGGGCAGGGGTGAGGCCTTGGATGTGCCTGAAAAAATTAAAGAGCGATTAGTCAAAGCTGAATTGTTTTTCTAAACTCCTAATGCAAACAACATGTGGGGCAGCGCCCAGATGGTGCCCGGGAGCCCCTGACAGGGTCCTCAGGAAACAGGTGCTCCTGGAATGTTTCCTGCCGCTGGGCTGTGGCCGGCCAGTGAGGTCGCCATATTCTTTATTACCGTCAGGCAGGGCCCAGCTGCAGGCCCGTCCAGCTGGGTGGAAACCCACAGCCGCCGGTCACAACAATGCTGGCCTCAGCTGGGACGGGCCCCATGGCTCTGCCAGGCCCCGCATTGCCAGCCAGTATGAGGTGTGTCCTGGGCCAGGGTCGCAGGGTGTGGGAGCCGTGCTCTCTTGACTCCACGCAACTGCCCAAGAGTCGGTCGTGAACCTCTTTAATCTGGAAAGCTATTGCCGATTATTCTCCCAAAGTGTTGGACCAACGCACAGTACCATCAGCAGTGGGTGCTAGGCCTTGTTTTCCGGCGCCTTCTACAAGCCTGGAGTACTCTCAGTCTTCTTCATTCTGGTCAGTCTGATAGAGCAGGATGGTATCTCCCAAGAAGAGGGACACAGTGATGCCCGTGTTTTAGGAAAATCATTAGGGGTGGCTAAATTGAGGACAGACTGGGGGATAACTAAGATTCCGTTCAGTCACACACACACACACACACACAGAGTGTGTGCTTCAGTGACTTAAATAAGGATGTATTTATCTCACGTAAGGGGAAATCCAAATGCTGTCCAGTGTCTGGAGGACGCCTGGGCTGAAATCTCTGTGTATCTCTTTCCTTATGGTCACAAGATGGATGCTGTCATTCCAGCCATTAGATCCACATTCAAGACAAGGGAAGAGGGAAGAACAAGGGAAGGAGAGGGAAGAACAAGGAAGGAGAAGGAAAGGGGAAGAATGAGGATGGGTTAGAGCTGAGTCCAACTCTTTTTATCAGGAAAGAAAAGCCCTCCTCAAAGCGACCCCAGCTGATTATCTGCTACTCTATTACAGGCAGAGGGTGGGGATGGATGTTGGGCAGCTGACCGCTGGTGTCTGTCACGATGGGTTCCAGCATACCGGCTGCCAGACATTGTTGCTGTGGGTCAACCTGGGCCCTGCCCCACCTGGCCCTGCTCAAGTGAGCCTCCAGCCACCAACTAACAGCCATGGTTGGTCCTGCAACCAGCGAGAGTTCAGCCTGGAATAATACCAGGAGCTTCTTTCCAGCTCAAGGTAGGCCTCAAAAATTGTTTCCAAGCTTCTGGTGAGGGATACAAGGCCACTTCCTGCCCAGTGTGGGAGCCAGTTAGTTGGGTCTCAGGCTTCTAGAACATTCCATCTGTCTTGCTCTCTGACATGGAAAGAAAGTCTAACCTTGTGTCTAGGAGACACACTGGCTCCCACCAGCCCTTTCCCAGCGTGGAATCCTGCCTTGAGCACCCATCCTGGCTGTACCAACTGAATAACAAGCTGCTTCTCCGACCATCTGCTCTGCCTGTCCATGCCTCTCTCTTTCTCGTGGCTTCCTGATACTTCCTGGGCAGGTGTTGGCCATTCTGCCCTGGACACTGCTGTCTGCATGAGCTGTGGCTGTCCTGCCATTGCCCCAAGACTCTGGGCCCAGCCACACAGTCCCAGAATGCCATCATTCTTTCAGAAATATTTTTTTTTAATCAGAAGAGTATGGGGCATCTGGGTGGCTTAGTTGGTTAAGCATCTAACTCTTGATTTCAGCTCAGGTCATGATCTCAGGGTCATGAGATCCAGTCCTGCATGAGGCTCCACGCTCAGCCTGAAGCCTGCTTGAGATTCTCTCTTCCTCTCCCTCTGCCCCTCTCCTACTCACTCACATGCTTATGCTCTCTCTCTCTCTCTCTCAAAAAAAAAAAAAAAAAAAGTGCATGGTAGGAAGAGGTGCCTAGGGGTCTCAGTCAGTGGAGTGTGTGACTCTTGATCTCAGGGTCGTGAATTTAAGCCCCATATTTACTTAAAAAATAAAAGAGTACATGGGAATTCCACTTCCAGCAAAATGACAGTGGGCAATAGGCAGTCATCATTCTAATAATAGCTGGCACATCACACTTACTATATCTAGACACTATTCTAAACATTTTATATGTTTGTTCATAGTGATCCTCTGTGGTGGGAATATGAGTCTTTCATTTTTCAGATGAGAAAACTGAGGCACAGAAAAATTAAGTAGCCTGCCCAAGTTACACAATTATGAGTAGCTTAGTATTTCCTAGAATTGGTTAAAGTATAATAAACATTCCTTTCAATGCACTGCAGATCTTGTAGGAAGAAAGGAAAGAATGGAGGGAGGGAGAGTAGGACGGAGGGAGGGAGGAAGGAAGGAAGGAAGGAAGGAAGGAAGGAAGGAAGGGTAATTCCTAAGGCTCAAAAGTGAAGGAGTATCAAAAAAGTGAAGAAAGTGACTTCACAGTGGAGACGCCAGATAAGCATGACCAGGTGCTCAAGGTCAACACCCACAGTGACAGACCATGTTGACAGCACACTCCCGTGATCTGACATGATGACAATGACCCTTTACCCCTGGGGTCTTCCTCCCCAAAATCACTAACATCTTCCAATAAAATTGCAACGCTTACACAGAGAGATTCCATACTTCCCCACCCAGTTCCCCTTATTAGTAGTATCTTCCATGAGTGTGGTACCTTTGTTACAATTAATGAACAACACTGACATTATTATTTTAACTAATAATTATTAACTAATTAATTATTAACATTATTATTAACTCAAATCCATACTTTATTCAGATGTCCTCAGTTTTACCTAATGTCCTTTTTCGTCCCAGGACCCCATCCAGGGTGCCTGTGGCATTTAACCCTCTCCTTAAGCTCCTTTTGGCTAGCTGAAAATAAACAGTGGGGATTGACAGACAGATCAATAGATTGATCGATTGATAGATTCACTATGATCTATAGTGTTTTCCAATTTCCATGGTGTAAACTCTCCCACCACAGCCCATTTCAAGCTACCAATGAGATGTCACTCAACAGATTGCTAGCCCACAATCAACTCTTGCAAGCTGATAGGAGCTGACTCGGGCTCACCACTGCCTCAGCACCAAGAGAAGAAAGAGTTACAAGAAAGAATTACAAGAATGAAAGAGTGTCCACCATATTAAATGCTGTTGACCTGCCAAATTAGATAATGACCTCTGCAGTGATGGGTATAACATTTTTTTTTCTTTTTTTAGTGATCTCTTCCCCTAACATGGGGCTAGAACTCATGACCCTGAGATCAAGAGTCACACGCTCCACCAACTGAGCCAGCCAGGCACCCTGGATGTGTATGCATTTTGCCACACAAAAATGTTAAATCTCGTTCAGACAAGAGGCAAAAATAATATGACTTCATACCCTGTTTGTAAAGTCAAGTTCTCCCCGTACAACCTATTAACTAGACAGTGAAAGAGAATCAACTGTCTAGCTCGTTTATTTTCAACTTTTCCTCTTTCTTAGTATATGTGTTAAGGCTACAATTTTCCCTCCAAGCATGGCTTTAACTGCATTCCACACATTTTAACATGTGATATTTTAATCATCATTCATTCAAAACATATTTTTAATTGCCATCCTGGTTTTTTTTCTTCTGGCCCTTAGGGTTTTTGTGGGTTTTGAGTATTGTTTAATTTCCAAATATGTGAGGATTTTTTTCGATAACTTTTAAAGATATTTTTAAAGATAATCTTTATTTATAACTTAATTATCTTGTGGTCAGAGAACATAGTCTATTTTATTTCAGTTCTTTGAGGCTTTTTGAGATTTGCTTTCCAGTAAAGTACATTTTTGGTAAATCTCCAATGTGTGCTGGAAAAGAATGTCTATTCTAAAGTAGTTGTGTTCAATCTACTGTATATGTCCAGGAGGTCAAATTTGCTGACCATGTTATTTGAGTCCTCTATATCCTTACTGATTTTTCCCCTGCTTATTCTATAAGTTACTGAGAGAGGTCAGAGTGGTATTAACATCTCACACTGAAATTGTGGACGTGTCCATTTCTTCTCATCTGTTTTCCATCGTTTATTGCTTCTTTTGGTTTTCAATCATATGGTCTCCTCTGTGCCTATGCCTAGCTACTTTTACTATGTACTTGACATTAAAATCTTTTTTTCTTTAGGGGCACCTGGGTGGTTCAGTCGGTTAAGCATCTGCCTTCAGCTCAGGTTATGATCCCAGGGTCGTGAGCTCGAGCCTCACATCCGGATGCTGGCTCAGCAGGAAGACTACCTCTCCCTCTCCCTCTGCTGCTCCCCCTGCTTATTCTCTGGCTCGCTCTCTCCCTCTCTGTGTCAAATAAATAATAAAATAAAATTTTTTTTAAATGTTTATTTATTTATTTGAGTGAGAGGTAGCGGCAGTGGGGAGAGGCAAGGCAGAGGGAAAGAGAGAATCTCAAGCAGACCTGAGCTGAGCATGGAGCCCCACATGGGGCTTGATCTCAAGACCCTGGGATCACTACCTGAGCCAAAACCAAGAGTCAGACGCTTAACCAGCTGTGCCACCCAGGTGCCCCTGGATACTTCAATTCTCAACATTGTTTGTAGAAATAATTTGGGGTCTAGAATGTTATTGTATTCCTCCAGAAAGATATTGAAACCTTTCTCCCAAAAGGCATGAAAGGGGTTAAACATCCCCAGAGAGGCACTGCTAGTTCCTTAGGCGCTAAATCCTAAGTCCAGTTTTAGGGTTTGAGATCCTTTGGCACTGACGAGCAGTTCCTGCGAGGAATAGTCTAAGCCCGCCTCCATTTCTCCCTTACTCCCAGGGCAAACTGCTTCAGGATCCTGACTTACAGCCCAAGCAGTAGATCAGCTCTCACCAACGTTTCTCTTCCTAGCCCCACCAACTGTCTAGAACAGTGGCTCGGGTCTTAGCTACCTCTTCTGAAATTGGCAAACACCCTCATGGAAAAGTGGTCCCAAATGCTGAACTCACTTTTCTGATTTTTTACTTTATATTGGGTGCTGGCCCAACAACGCTTCACAGTGCTTGTAGCTCTCTGATGCTTTCAAGCAGGCATTTTATTCTGTTTTGGGTGGTCCAGTTTTTCTAATCGTCTTCTGTGAAAAGGTGGGGACTGATCACTTAGTCATCTTTACAAAAATCAGAACACTTACCTCTTTCTTCAAAGGAAAAAGCCATGACTTTCTCTCACTCTCTTTTTTTTTTTTTTAAGAATTTATTTATTTGACAGATAGGGAATGATCACAAGTAGGCAGAGAGGCAGGCAGAGAGAGAGGGGGAAGCAGGCTCCCCGCTGATCAGAGAGCCCGATGCGGGGCTCGATCCCAGGACCCTGAGACCATGACCCGAGCCAAAGGCAGAGGCTTTAACCCACTGAGCCACCCAGGTGCCCCAAGCCATGACTTTCTATTCCATAGATATACCCTATCCTAATTCCCAAAGAGATTTCTTGCATGATGTAATAACACCACTGATGAGAATTTGCAGGAAGGGCATTTGCTCTTAAAGGCTTTTAATGGCATCTAGAACAGAACTAGCAACTACCAAAATGCTAATGCATGATTCCATTTACACACACACACACACACACAAACACAAACACACATACACACACACACATTTTAAGCCAGTGTCATCTTCCATTCTAACAAACTACAGTTATCATTAAACCCCTTGAGCATGTAGGCAAGATGGAAATAGCACTGCCACTTGGTGACAGCATGTCTTCATCATAGGCAAGGTAGCTAAAATGGAAACAAAATTCTGAAAGCAGGTCACTGGGAAGGACAGTGTCACTACGGAAGTTTGAGAGCCAAACCTCTGCCTCAAAATATGACAGGGAAAGAAACCTACTGAAGATGGATTCTGGAGATCTGCTGAAAAGAAAGACTCAGCAACCCCCACCCTCGGCCCCAGCCAGCACTTTCTCTTCCTTACACCCTAAGCCCCAGCTCAGTCCATTTGCCCACTATCTTCACCCCTTAGGGAGGGAACAATTTCTTTGTAACTGAAACTGTAAGAGCTCAGGAGAAATCTTGGTCAATATTTGAGCCATTTCCTTACATTCAGCCTCATTCAAGGTCCCTCTTCTTCACTGTATTGTCCTAACCCACTTTCCCACTGATGTAAATACTATTTCTAGTTCTTGTCCTAACAATCAGAGAAATTTTGTGTTGGAATCACTATTGGGAAATCTCCAGTGACCTTTCACGCTAAAAAAAGAGGAAGGGGAAATTCAGAGACTTTACCGGCTTGCCCAAAGTCACAGCCATTGGACACAGAGCCAGGGTAGAACTGTCACCTCGCCACTTCTTGCTGCTCTCCACGTTGCCTCTTGCTCACACCACTTCGTACCAGTCCAGGGGCTCTGGGACCCTGAGCCGTGGGTGCTGGGGCTGGGAAGTGACTTCCCGGAGGCACTTTCAGTAGAGTCTGCAGAGGTTTGGAGCACTGGGCTGGCGGGAGGAGAGGGGAGGTTTCAGACTCTTCTGGAGCTGATGAGTGTGTTACACGTGCAACCCGTCTGTGGTCCAGCATCCTGGTGCCGCCTGCCAGCACTGCAAAGGGGATGCAGCTGGACATCAGGCACCTGGCCAGCCAAGCAACTTGCAAGCCTACAGATTGATTCGCTCTCGAGCGAGACCTTTGCAGCCAGACAGACCCAGATCCAGACCCTGGCTCTGCCATTTAACTAGGTGTGTGACTCTGGGAAAGCCACTTCACCTCCCTGATGCTCCCTTTCCTTCTCTTGTACCTTAGAGACCATACACTGTCCATCCACACTGTGAGAATAACAAGGAATTCTATGGAAATCACCTAGAACCATGCCTGGCTTATAGCAAAGGCTCAGTTAATGTTGGCTGTGGTAACAGAAAAGGAACATCGAGAAAAGTTTTATGGCCCATGGGAAGGATGTGGCTAAGCCTGAAATAATCATTTCTCAGGGGTCTAGCCCAGACCAGGCATTTCTCGGTAACTGCCAATGTCACTAGGACCGTGACCTTGTGCTAAGCGGGTGTCATGGCTCCATCGCAGAGTTGAAGATACTAACCCTCAGAGAGACTCAGTGACTTTCTTTCCCAGCCGGCAAGGGATGCAACTGGAGTCTCAACCCAAAGGACACTTTATGTATTTTTTCTCGTTTAATCCTCTCAACAAGCGGGGCTGATTGCTACTGTTAGTTCCACCAATGGGCACAGAAAGCAGAAAACTCCCGAGCAGTGGCCAAGTCAGGATTCATACTCAGAACCTGCGGGCTCCAAAGTCCTTGCTCCGATGCCTGGACGAGCCCACTGACGGTGCCACAGAGCGTTTTGCAGGACAAAACAGAGATGTGTGCTGGTGTGCTGGAGAATCAGCATGACTCAAGCCGTGGGTTGGCCAAGGGAGGGAGAGAAGCTAGAACCTGACATGTGGATAGAACCTCCAAGGCTCTGTCCCAGGTACAGTCCCATCTCAGTGCCTTGTCTCTGCTCGGTGACGGGGGACTCCCTGCCAGCCTGCTCCATTTTTTGAATAGCCTTAATGCATCTGGAAGCCTTTAGTTGAGGAAAAGTAAACGTTCTGTTGCTGGCTGTTCCCAGTTCGGCCACCCTGAGCCACACAGATTTTCTTTTACGTGAAATAATGATAACAACAATAAACACATGACGGCGACTAGTTATTGAGTGGGTACAATGCATCTTGCTGTGGGGTGTTTTTTTTAAGGATTTTATTTGTTTATTTGAGAGAGTGAGCACGAGCGGGGGCCGAGGGAGAGGGAGGAACAGACTCCCCACTAACCAGGGAGCCCAATGCGGGGCTCCATTCCAGGACCCCAGGATCATGACCTGAGCCAAAGGCTGATGCTTAACCGACTGAGCCACCCAGCCGCCCCCAGGCTGTGGGGTTTTTGATGTATTATCTCATTTAGTGTTCGAAACTCACTACCCTGCCCATCCCCCTACTCCAACAAAGACAGGAAGTTCCCAATTTATGAACTAATTGTGTTCCTAAAATTCTTTCGTAAGGCTGTTGTTTGGATGGTGAAACCGCTTTCCCACATAAACAATGTTACAGACAGAGGGCTGTGGGTGACCCAAGAAGCCCCTCAGAGCCGGGCTTGCCCATCGCCCCCCAATGGGCCCACCAGGCAGCTACTGTGAAAGAGAACTGAGTAAGTTTAGCTACAGTGGCAATCATTCTTTAGGGCTGGGAAAAACTGACGTCGGGGGGGAAAAAGATGTTTGTTCCTCTTCCACGCCAGCTGCTTGAGGAAGCACAGGCCTGGAAGCATGCAGCCAACTTTCCATGCTGGGTGGGCAAGGCCTGGGAACGGGCTTCAAAGTCAGTTCACCTCCTACTGACCATGCCAAGTTCCTCTCTTACTGACTGTGCCAAGTTCATCTCTTACTGACCATCCCAAGTTCATCTCTTACTGACCATCCCAAGTTCACCCCCTACTGACCGTGCCAAGTTCATCTCCTACTGACCATCCCAAGTTCACCCCCTACTGACCGTGCCAAGTTCATCTCTTACTGACCGTGCCAAGTTCATCTCCTACTGACCATCCCAAGTTCACCCCCTACTGACCGTGCCAAGTTAACCTCCTACTGACCGTGCCAAGTTCATCTTCTACTGACCACCCCAAGTTCATCTCCAACTGATCGTGCCAAGTTCACCACCTACTGACCGTGCAAAGTTCATCTCCTACTAACCATCCCAAGTTCACCTTCTACTGACGGTACCAAGTTCACCTCCTACTAACAGTGCCAGTTCACCTCCTACCGACCATCCCAAGTTCACCTCCTACTGACAGTGCCAAGTTCATCTCTTATTGACGGTGCCAGTTCACCTCCTGATGGTGCCAAATTCACCTCCTACCGACAGTGCTGGTTCACCTCCTACAGCAACAGCCCAAGAATTCTACCCCAAGAATGGCCCCTGGTGGTGGAGACGGTGCGGAGCCCAGAGGAGTCGGCCAGGCCTTAGCTTTGCTTCTTACACCATGTGCGGCTCTGGGCAAAGTGATGTCTCAAAGGGTCCCCAAGTGGAAAGCAGGGACAGCATAGTCCTTTCTGACAAGCAGGAAGGCTTCGAGGAAACAATGTGTGGCACATAGTAGGTGTTCAACAAATGCTCCCTCAGACTGTGAGAAATCATTCAAGTTCTACAGAGCCCATGCTGGGAGGAGAAAAGAAGAAACAGGGCTAAGAGAGGCCCCACATGTCCCGGGCACTGGGCAGAGCCCATCATCGGAGGAGGTAGGTTTCTCTGATCTCAAACCCTGCCCAACAATGAGCTGAAAATAAGTGGGGAAGCAACTGAAACAGAGGTTGCGGAAGGACCCAGGACTTTAAAACAGGACAAGAGTCACTCTTGGGTCAGTGAGGACAGCCTCGAAGCCTGCTGGTAGCCTGAGAGACCAGGAGGTAACTCTAGGCAATAGCTGACATCACAGGCAGACAGAAGCAGCCTGAACAGGAGCTTAGCCAAGTGTTTCTCAAACTAGGGCCAGCGGCAGTCTCCAGGCTCATTAGCACACCATGAGCTTTTAGCTTCAGGAAGGCATTCCGATAATCATGTGTATGGCCACCCTCTAACTGAGGGCAGCCACGAAATTTCACCAGCGACTGGCTCCTGATAGGCATTGGGCACAACTCCATAGCTGTAGGATGCTAAGAATGAAGGTGGGCCCAAGACATAAAGGAAGCCTCCATGACCAGAGAAGGGCAAGCAACATTTGTGCGTGTCATAAAAAAACGAAGGCTTGCGGTCGTTCCGGGGAGAAAAGCATAGGAAAACTGCGTCATCACAAGTGGCCAAAGAACGTGCCAGATTCCACGGAGTCTGCACAGAGGCAGCCAACACCCTCTTCCTGTCCCAACCAGGTTGCCGTGAGACACCATCACCCAGAGCTGGGAGGCAATGCTGTCCATTTGATTTTCATTAGTCTCATCATGTTGATTGTATTTAAATGCATCCATCTGTTCTGTTTAATTGCGGTAGCAGGACACAGGGCCCGGGTTTAGTTTCGGATGCGCACAATGTGACAATGTTACAATAAAGCTAAAGTCACCATAGCCAAGAGGTGGGAGCCACCCCAGTGTCCATCAGCGGATGAATGGGGGAAGTGTGGTCTGGCCACCGCAGGGAGTACTATTGAGCCTTTAAAAAGGAAGGAAATTCTGATACATGCTACAACACGGGGGAACCGTGGAGGCGTTATGCCCAGTGAAAGAAGCCGGACACCAAAGGACAATTCCTGCGTGATCCATTTACACGCAGTCCCTAGAGGAGTCGAGTGCACAGGGACCGGAAGTAGGGCAGTGGCTACACAGTGGGGTGGGGGGTCTGTGTTTAATGGGGACAGAATCTCAGGCTGGGAAGATGAAAAGTTTCTGGAGATGGATGGTGGGTATGGCCACACAATGATGTGAATGTACTTAGTGCCACTGAATTTCGTTCTTCAAAATGGTTAAGATGGCAAATTCTACATTGGGTGTATTTCAGCACGTTAAGAGTAAACAAAATAAAGCTGAAGTCAACACTGGAAAGGGGTGAGTTTTTTTTTTCTGTGGCTGTTAAAAGATGGCCACACGTGAGATTTCTGGGGTTATCTCTGGGAAAATAATCTGGGCCCTAGGGCTCATCCCTCCGGGGAGGATTTTTGGGCTAGAAAGTAGATTGCTCGCCCATCACTGTTTCTCTCTCAGCCAGACCACACAAGAAAGGCAGCTCTCTGTGCCTAGACCAGGAATCATCTACCAGCCATTTACAGACAGGCCTGTGCATGACAATCACCCAGACCACCATCACAATGAAGTCTCCTGGGCCCTTCCTGGGGCCTGCTGGATCTGACTCTCCATGGGGAAGGCCTAGAATCTGTGTTTTCCACCAGCTCCCCAATTGCCTCTGAATGCTCAGACTAGTGGGATGTCGGGTCGGGGAGTGGGGACAGAGAGGCCTAGAAGAACCCAGGTTTGCAGTCGCCAGGTCCATGTGACTTTGAGCAGGCCATCTGGCCTTCTGGGTCTCAGCATGCCCTCTCTGAGCCAGGCCCAGAAATGCTTGTCGTGGAGCGCTCAGTCTGAGGACGTGTGATAACGTCCACAGGGTACCAGGTGCGTGAGGGACGCTCGATAAATGGTCAGAGCAGTTAGAATTCAAGAGCCAGGAGAAGCCGACCCAGCTGGCACCAGCAGGGAGGTGAGAGCCGAGAATAGCCGAGCGGTTCAGCCTTTTCCTCCAGAGCAGCTCCCTTACAGAGGGCTCATTCCAAAACACACATGTGTTTCCTGGAGGAGGGAGCACCTTTAACCAGGGACGTGGACATAGGTTGTCACTTTAGCTCTGAAAAAAGGGACAGAAGTCATCAAAGGGAAATTCCCTTGTAGAAATCAGAACAGGGCTATGGGAAACCCCTGTCCTCTTTCTCCCTCACCGTCCTCAGCCCCATTCCCAGAATTGGCTCTGCTTGAGTCTTACTCCCAAGGGCAGCCTTCCCAGGAAGAGAAGCACCGCTCACCCCCACTGTGCAAATCCTGCTGTGTGTTTTAAGAAAATCATCTGCCCTCTCTGAGCCTGAGATCCTCATCTCCAACTAGGGGGAGAAGGGTAACAACCATTCACTCATTCCAGAGATTTTATTGAGCACCTACTAGGTTGGGCCCTTGACTGGGGCAGGGAGACCCCAGTGAACACAAGACAGCTGACAGTCCAATAGAGAGCGAGGCTTTATTCAAATCATCCACAAATATCTAATTGGGAAGCTGCTCGGAGGTCTTCAGGAAGATGTCCAGGACCCTAGGGCTTCAAGGAGCACAGCTAGAAACCAGCACTTGGGAGGGATGCAGGAGGAGGTGTCTCCAGGTGGCCGAGTAGAGTCTCATCCCACTGTGGGCACTCAAGAAAGGGCAGTTCCCATCCCTGATGTTGTCATCTCTCTCTCTCCAGGAGATAAGAAGGTGCCATTTCAACTGGTGGTGGGGGTTGAGGCGGTGGGGACTGGGGCCAGGTTCAGTCCCGGACTCATGTGTCCTGCAGCTGGCAGATCCCCTGTCCATCTTGACTGAGGGTGTCCCGGGGGCTGCGAGTCTGGGGGTCACTGGGAGGTGGGGACATGCTGATTCTGGGCACGCTGACTCTGGAAACCAGCTCGCAGCAACGGCCGATTATCTGATGGAACGCTTCCTTCATCAGTGCTAATATCCATGTACTGAAACAATGAAAGGGTTTCCTATCAGTTCCAAATAGGACGTGAAAAACTCTCAGTGCTAAGAGTAGAGGATGCTAGAATAGGCAATGGGAAACGCCTGAGTCACCGGAGGGCCGCTTTGATTCCAACGGCCCAATCGTTGAGAAGGAAGAGAGAGAGAGTGGTTCATTAATGGTCAGAGGGAGGGGACAGGAAGGACTGGCCCTTCACATGGGACCTCCCCACGGGGCCAAGCACAGGAGAAGCTTGGCAGTGGGGATGATACCCAGAGAAAGCAACGAGCTCACAGCCTCAGAGCACGGTCAGGAGCCACAGTCCATGGGCAGGTCTGATTTCCACAAATAAAAGCTTGCAAGGAGGAATTTCCAGGACCTATTTTTCTCCAGATACCTGCTTATACCCAGGAGCTAGACAGCCACAGGGCTGGCCCAGGACAAGGAAGCCTTCCCACCCCTGCCTTGTCCTGGGGCTCCAGGCAGCTGTCTTGTCCTCCCCTGTGGCTCAAATTTTCTTCTTCTTTCTTTTCTTTCTTTCTTTTTTAATACTCTTCTGTTTTTGTTTTTTTTTTAAGATTTTGTTGTTGTTGTTGTCTATTTGACAGACAGAGATCACAAGTAGGCAGAGAGGCAGGCAGAGAGAGAGAGGAAGGGAAGCAGGCTCCTTGCTGAGCAGAGAGCCCGATGCAGGGCTCGATTCAAGGACCCTGGGATCATGACTTGAGCGGAAGGCAGAGGCTTTAACCCACTGAGCCACCCAGGTGCCCCGGCTCAGATTTTCTACAGGGAAAAATGAGAGAGTCATACATACAGAGAGCTCTGCAGGCCCCATTTCTGGCCAAAAGGCTTGCAGAGTGGATCTCCAGCTCCCCTTGGGTTGGACACGAAACCTTTCCTTTTCCCTTGTCTAAGAATGCACTGGTCCATTTTGCTCCAAAAGGCAAAATGTGAACAGGCGCCAAGCAAAGCAGAATGGTTACGAACTTCGTGGCTGGTGCGTGCGCTCTTGCCTGTCGTCAGAAAGTAAGCCTTCTTTTACGGTCAAACCACAGCCCAGGTTAATCAGGCTTAGAACGTAAAAAAGGAACCTTTTGTCCCTGAGCCTATGGGGATCTCATGACCTTGCACTTCACTCCAGGGAGCCTGCCAGGGTCTAGCTTACATAATGATGATCTGTGGGGTCAGAACTTACTGTCATTGATCACTTTCCTAATGGTTCTCTCTTGCCAGTGATATTGACAGTACCCATCCTTAAGCCTCCCGAGTGAGCCTGGAATGTTTGAACCTCTGCGTGAGTGGGTAACTTTCCTCGGCTCACCCGATCGCACTCTACTCCCGCTCAGTATTAAACAACAGCTTCTAGGAAAAACCTTTGGGCAATGTGCTGATAAGCACACAGCTCTTGTGCATAGTAGGGGCTTTATGAATATGCATCAGGTGAAACTGAGCCTAAGGAAACTGACTCAGCATGTGTCATCGGGGGTCTCCTTCCCCAGGAAATGCATGTCTTAGGGAAGGCTCCTTGGGCTCAGTTCCAGCAAGAGCTGGAGACTCCTGAGAGAAAGGGGCCTAGCCCAGCCCCAAGCTTAGAACAATGCCAAGCGCTCAGCACACTGCAGGTGTGTGTGTGCTGGGAACTTCTTCCTGAAGCCTCTGAGGTCAGGGGCCAGGGCCCAGAGGGCTGGCGGCATTTATTGTCCATTGTCCCGGGCAGGGACAGGAAGCACTTTCTGTTCCCAATTGCTTGGGTGGATTAATTTACAGTGGGGAGCTCAGGGTTGCCGCGCCAGCACCTGTTTTCCCCTCCAAGAGGCCCACTTCCGGCCTCAGAGCGTTTTCAGGAGGGGTCCCCCTCAGCACAGACATGTCCTCCTCCAGAGCCCCTCTGGCTGCTGCCTCTGCCAGGTTCCCCTGTTGCCCTGTGGGGCACCAGACCCCAACCAGGCTGCAGCTGAGGCCCTAGAGGCCCGAGGGCCTGCACTGCCCTCCGAGCTGCCTGCTCTCGGGGGAAAGTTTAGTCCTGTGAGGTACATACCACACTGGTCCAATAAGAAACAATGACATCTAAACCTCAGTAACAGTGTCTTCCCTTTTACTGAGGATCCACTCTCTCTCCCCAGTTCAGTTAGGTGACGTACGCAGGCTCCTCTCACTTTCATTCTGTGAGTCCCATTTTACAGATAAAGAGACTGAGGCTCAGAGAGGCTAGCTACATAGATCATAAAGAACTGTGGTGGGATGGGGCGCCTGGGTGGCTCAGCGGGTTAAGCCTCTGCCTTCGGCTCAGGTCATGGTCTCAGGATCCTGGGATCGAGCCCTGTGTCAGGCTCTCTGCTCGGTGGGGAGCCCGCTTCCCCCTCCTTCTTTACCTGCCTCTCTGCCTATTTGTGATCTCTCTCACTCTGTCAAATAAATAAATAAATGAAATCTTAAAAAAAAAAAAAAAAAAAAAAGAACCGTGGTGGGGTTCAAACTCAAGTCTGTTCAGGTCCCAGACCTCTCTCTCAAACACTAATGTCTGCAGGAGCCAGGCAAAGCACCCAACTGGGAGATGTTGGCAGACCCCGCAGTAACAAGGAGCGGTGGGAGTGAAGAGAACTGGGGGACACACGGGCCACCTCCAAGGGACAGCCACTGCTCCCCGCTCCAGCCTGCTGTTGCCATGAAGGAAGCTGGGCGCCAGGCGGGGGGCAGATTTCTGCGTGGAACCTCCACATTTTTCCATGTTAGTAGCTCGTACAATAAATGTCTGAACGCTGGATAAGGGAGCAGAAGCCCAGCTTCGGGGGACGCATTCCCGCAGGCTCTGCTTTGCACTTCCGCTCTGTGCCACGGAGTGCCTACTGTATGCAGGCACTGCCCAGCGCTTCCCCCACAGTGATTCATTCGCTCTCTCTGTGTCCTCTCTCTGCAGCAGGGGCACTATAGGGTAACTGGGCCCGTCAAGGGAAACCAATGGGACGTCGGCACCGCACCATTCCTGGTTTGCTCACTGCATCCCGGTCTTCCCCGGTCAGATTCGCATCACTGTTCATCTAGGAGGCAGGGGAGGAGTTTTGGATGGGGACGCTGGTCTGAGGTCATTTTCATTTTTCTACAATGGCCCTGGGAGCGTCACCCAGAAGCGCCCCCCCGCCCCCCGCCCTTGCACACCAACCACTAGCCAACATTGCCCAGATCGGCCAGCTTGTTCCATTTTGCTTTGAGCATGATGCCCATTTTCCCAACATAAGCTCAGCAACCTGATTCTGGTGGCCCAACATGGTCCCACATCCCCCCTCTTTGCCCAACTGCCCCCCTGTCCAGCAGCCTGCCCTTTGGAGGGCTACAGCCGCCCTGCTCGCCCTGCTTCTTCCCACCCTAGGCAGGGTGGACGCATTGCCACATGGCCCCAGATCCAGGTTCGCCTGCCGTCCCCCTGAGTGACAGGGCTGCCCTTTGTGGAGGGGGGGATTAGAGGCGGGCTGGGGGCCCCCGCAGCCCTCGCCAGGATGACAGGAGACGTCAGCCCAGCACACACGAAGCACAGCCCAGAGCGAGGAAAGCCTTGACAGGCCTGGAGGGGATCCAAGAGGGAGCATGAGGGAGGGGGGACACTCTCCTCACACACAAAGGCCGGGCCTGTCTTCACACCTGCGGGATGAACAGAACCCAGGGGCTGGGGGAGTGGTGGGGGCCACGGGGGCATGAATAATTTGCTCTGAAAGAAGCATGTCACAGGGAGATAGCTCAGCCAGACACTTCAAATAAAGGCGAGCAGCCACAGTGACAGGGGACATTCTTTGCCACCGATGCGCTGCTGGGACCTAAGTGCTGAGATGTCATGAAAGAAAAGCGCCTTGAACCCTTCAGAGTTATTTTTATTAAAAAAGGGCGGGGGAGATAGAGGGGAGAAAAGTACCACCACCAAAGCAGGGATGAGCCAGTGAGCCCTGAGAAAGGGCAGATAATGAATTCTGGCACCTTAATTTTACCTTTGTTAGGAAGATCAACGCTTCCTGGACACCCTGAGAAGCACCTGGAGAACCAGGTCTGCTCCTTTCTTCCTGCCTCTGCACCTTCAGCCACGCTGCTCCCCCAGCCTGGGTGCGCGCCCTCCTGCCACCTACCCCGACTTCCAGAACCAGGTCTGAGGATTTCTTCGTGTGAGGACCACCCCCGCCAGACACCCCAGGTTCTTGCTCACTCCTCCCCAAACGTCCTCATTAAATACTCAGCATGGGACCTTATCTTTTGCCATATTGACCCCAGCCAAGCTCTCAGAACAAGGATTCTGTCCCGTTCCGTTTCTTGTCCCCCAACTTGAGCACAGTCTCCTGTCCACAGTATCCAGTGTATTTCGCCACATGCAAAATGTCAATTGATGAGAACAATGACAGTGGCTTCTTTTTTTTTTTCAGGGAAGGGGGAGATGAGGCAATGAGGCCACAAATAATAATATTCTAGTGAATAACCGACCCCCTCCATGTCTGTCCATTCATAAAAGAATAATTAAATAAATTATGATAGAGCCTATTATGGGACTCCTGTGGGGCCACTCGGACGAGTGAGGCTAACCTATGTATGTTCGCGTGAATGGAGGTCATGGAATTCAGCGAGAAAAGTTTAAGCATGGCATATAAAGCCCAGGAAAATGTGAGGAGCTTCTCCCCAACCATGAACTGGGGCTACCTTCTCAGACTCTGGCTTTAGAGGGAGAAGGAGGGCTGAGGGATATTCACTTTTTTAAATACATATTTGGGTGTATTTCACTTTTTTACATTGACTATGTATTACTTTTGTGACTTAAAAGAATTCTTAGGAGAGGTGGGTGGGGGGATGGGGTAACTGGGTGATGGACATTAAGGAGACACGTGATGTGATGAGCACTGGGTGTTATACCCAACTGATGAATTATTGAACTCTACATCTGAAATTAATGATGTACTATACATTGGCTAATTGAATTTAAATAAAAATTAGTTACTTAATTGAAATAAGATAAGAAGAATTCTTAATCCACGTGGTTTAGCCAGAGCTGAACCTTTCCAGGGCAGGTGCTCCAAGGCATGTCTTTGCGCAACAAAGAAAGAAGAGGAAGGAATCAGGAGAGGGCTGCCACAGCTCCAGGACTGAAGAGGGGATGACAAGGGATAGGTCACCACTGGTCTTGGCTGCCAGTACCCTTTCCAAGGACAGTAAAAGTTTTACCTGAAATCCTCGGGGAAGATAGCTGCTTATGCCTCATAGGCCAGAACAGGTCACACGGTCACCCGAGCTGCAAGAGGGGCTGGGAAGATGGAGGCAGGATTGCCATGCAAAGCTTAGACAGAGAATGAATTTCCTCTAGTCCAAACAGCCTCCACGCTGTGTACTTTTCCTCCTGTTTCAAGTCTATTGCAACTTTCTCTCTTCTCTTGAAACCAGAGGTTTCACTCCAAAGGCAAAAAGTTCACAGCTAATGCCTGTCACTGCTCACAAAAACTTCCTGCAGCTACACCCTGTGAACTAGTTTCTGTTGACATTATTCAGCAATATTTCTTTTTTATTATTATTCAGAATTCTGCACTTCAGTCTTGCCACCAGGAGGGGAGAGACTGCCTGCCTGAGAAGGTAGTCAATAGGGAAGAAGTCAGAAACCAAAAGCTGGGGAAACTTGGAGTCCTTTGGACCCAGTAAAGCCCCCAAGTCAGTCATGCCCCAAACTACCTCTGGCCTTTTTTTTTTTTTTAAGATTTTATTTACTTATTTGACACAGAGAGAGATCACAAGTAGGCAGAGAGGCAGGCAGAGAGAGGGGGGGAAGCAGGCTCCCTGCTGAGCAGAGAGCCCAATGTGGGGCTCGATCCCAGGACCCCGAGATCATGACCTGAGCTAAAGGCAGAGGCTTAACCCACTGAGCCACCCAGGAACTCTGGCTTTTTTTTTTTTTTAAGTTTTATTTATTTAACTAATCTCTATACCCAACATGGAGCTCAAACTCACAACCCTGAGATCAAGAGTTGCATGCTCCTCCGACTAAGCCAGCCAGCTGCCCCTACCTCTGGCTTTCTAAATGAGTGAACCAATAAATTACTTTTTCTCCTCTTTATGTCAGTTTGGGTTGAGTTTCTGTTTCTTTTTTTTTTTTTTAAGATTTTATTTATTTTTGAAAGATGAGTGAGAGAGAGAAAGTGTGCACGTGCAAGTAAGCAGAGGGGCAGAGAAAGAGAGAGAAGCAGGCTCCCTGCTGAGCAGGAAACCCAATGTCGGGGGCTCGATCCCAGGACCCTAGGATCATGACCTGAGCCCAAAGTAGATGCTTAACCAACTGAGGCACCTAGGCGCCCCTGAGTATCTGTTTCTTAAAACTAAAAAAGTCCTGACAATCCTAGAAACAATCTAGAGCTGAGTTTAATCATGTGCTCTGGCATAGAACAATTTCATCCTGATTGAGGGTGTGTATGTGATGGGTCCTCTCAAGTCTGTGTAAAACTCAGATGTCCACTGAGGTCACCCCCGGCCTTGGGAACTCAGTAGGATTGTGTCACATCATGAACTCTCTGTCCATGGTCCACCAGTGCTCTCGCCAAGATTTCTACAGGTCTTCTGGGGTTTCTATTCTCTTGATCATCCATGACTCTTATTCTCACTCACATTGACTCTTATTCTCACTCACCCCTCCATGTCTTGTGTCTTCCCTCCTCTCCACACTGCCCTGGAAATGAAACTGTGCCTTTTTCCTTAATCCGCCCCCTGTACTCCCAAAACTGCTCACATAAGATACTGGGACCTTGGATTTTACTGAGGCTTTAGTGCAGTTTAAATAACAGCAATGTAAATCTCAGTCAGATGGGGACATCTTAATCAAGAATATTTAAAAAGAGTGCCTGGTGGTTCAGTTGGTTAAACATCCTGACTCTTGATATCAGCTCCCGTCTTGATCTAAGGGTCAGGAGTTCAAGCCCCACATTGGTCTCCATGCTAGGTGTGGAGCCTACTTAAAAAAAAAAAAAAAAGAAGAATTCATAAGAGTAATTAAGAATCCAGCGACAACCCCATCACCAAGCATTTCTTGTTGCATGTTTTCCCATGGGCCCCAACCACCCCATCCCCTCCCCTCTTTTCCAGCTCCCTGCCCTCCCAAGTTCTAGCTCATTTTGTAGGAAAGAACATAGCTCTCTGTTCTCATCTCCTTCCAAACCACAACTCTTACCCTCCTGGTGAAGAAGTATTTTCCTGAATAAAGAGGGTCCCTCCCTAAGAAGAGCTCTAGTGCTGGCTATCTATATTTACTATCTGTCTCCAGGCCCTCATTTTTCTCTCATAAGTACCAGAGTGAGCTACATGTTTAGGGATCGAGGATAAAGAACACAGTTCCTGAAACAGGAAATAAACCAATTTGATTGTGCAGGAGAAATAAAAGCCCATAGATGCTTAATCTGAGCAAACAGATAGATTCACATACCAAAGCAGATCTCTGGGCAAAGGGTCACCGGCTTTATTCTCTTTGGCATTCTCCCACAACGCCAGCAGGCAACACAGAAGTGACAGAGACCTGGCCCCTGGTCCTCTCACCATCCTCATGGTAAGCATTGAGACATTCAGAGCAACTTACTAATAGCGTCCCTCCACTGAGGACCTCATGAATGGTGGCAATAAGAGTTAAGCTTCCACACGTTGGGGAAACAAGGTTGGGAGCAAGAGCCATCTCAGTGAAAGATGGCGGAGCTTCCTTGCCAGCCTCCTCCCGCATTGACCTGTGACCGCATTAGGGTCAGGTCCAATCTACAGGTTCTGAGGCTGTAGGAATTTTGCCTGCAGAACATTGGGGAACTCCGAGGACATCCCAGGTGCCTTCTTGGGGGTCTCCTCACTCATACTGCCCACCCTAGCGCCCCCTTGAGGCCCTGCTCCAGAACGTGCTCTTGTCATTTCTTAACAAGACAGCAGCCTAATTTGGTCTTTCTGACTCCAGCCTCTCCCCTGCCCTCCCTGCCTCCACATGGCCACAGTTTTTTAAAGCACAAATCTGATCCTATTTAAAATACACAAATGAGGGGCATCTGGGTAGTTCAGTCGGTTGAGCGCCCGACTCTTGGTTTCACCTCAGCTCGTGGTCTCAGGGTCCTGGGGTCAAGCCCCATGCCAAGCTCCATGTTCAGAAGGGAGTCTGCTTGGAATGGCCTCTCTCTCTCTCTCTCCCTCTGCCCCTGCCCCACCTCTTTCTCTAAAATAAATAAATAACTCTTTTTAAAAATCAAAAAAAAAAAAAAATACACACATGAAACAAAGTCCCAGATGAGTCTCCCTCCTGACCTGCCCCGACCAACTGCCCCAATCCTTTCTGTCTCAAAGTGCCCAGCTTGCAGGCAACAGCAGCTTCTGTCTTCCTGTGATCCTCCCACCTGGGCCACCTTGGACGCCCAAGTCACTGCTAAAGCAGGGTGTCCTTCAAGAGGTTCCTGTGGAGTCTTTTAAAATCTTTTCATTCAAATGCTGCAGCCTTGCTTCATCATCCCCTGATCTTGGACCTCTGTGTCCAACTCTAGCCATGTCTTCTTGTCCCTCAGCACAATCCATGGGAAACTTGCCTTTCCACTCGCTCCAGGAGGCTTTCTGATGCCTTGTCTCATGCACCACAGAGAACCCCCTGACCCCCTGATCAGATGGCGCCATCAACCGGGGAGTTTTTAAGGCCATCCTGGCTGAATTCCTCTGGGGTTGGGTATTTTAGGAAACTCTCCAAGGTGATTCTGATGTGCATGCAGGGTAGAAGGCCCTGGGGGAAGAGCAGGGTGTGCTCAGAGCAGCCATGGGCTAATGTAATTCCTCTGTCTGAAGCAGGCAGTTAGCAAGTCAGCCCTCGCAAAATGAAGCACAGCCTGGACAGTTAGCATTTTTTTGTCCTCAGTAACTAACTCTCTGGGGGTCTATTCAAATAAGTGGATTGAATCAGTGAGACCCTTGCTCCTCAAAGTGTGGTCCGTGGACAGGGCAGCATCAGCACCACCCAGGAGCTTATTAGACGTGGACAACCTCAGGCTCCCCAAGCAGATCTTCTGAACAGAACCTGTATTTTAACAAGATCCCCAGGTCATTGAGACACGTTCAAGTCTGAGCAACCCTACTCTGAACTTGAAAATGCTGAAGGACAAGCCCATGTATATTCCTTCTTTTGGTCGATGCTCAAAGGAGTAGGCCGGAGTGAGGTGGCCAGAATGAGGCACTAAGGAGCACTGGGAACTGTGGCTAAAGAAGGCCCCAGAGCTGCAGCCTCTGCCCACTCTTGCCAGTTAGGATCCAAACCCTGGGGACTGCCAGAGACTCTTCTTCAGGAGAATCCTGAACTTCAGGTCTTCTTTAGGTGAAATTCACTCCCCTTTTCGATGTTTCCCTAGAACACCTCCCTAACAATTTCTGCAATTTCCTTGCTTGGAGCATTTATTGTTTCTTATCTGCTCCCTTCTAGAATGCAGGGATGGTTGTCTCTTGTGCTCACTGTTGTGTCCCACGGACTTCGAACTATCTCTGCAGTTAGTAGGTGCCAACAAATAGATGTGGAAAGAATTTACTGTGTAGGACAAGCCGGAGCACGTCTGGGGCTGACATGGAGCCCGCCACTCCAATAGCTTTGTGCAAAGGAAGTAAGGTCACGGTCCTCTAGCAATGGCGCCTGGGCCAGGAGGCCCAGAGGCCAAGAATCTCATCCTCAGGAGACTCTAAGAAGCCATCCTTCTCCCTTCCTTGTAGGATCATAGGCATGGAAGAGGTCCTGGGAGGAAGGCCTATGGAGAGTCCCCCTGTGAGCCTCTGAAGAGTGCTCTCACGAGAAACCAGCCAGATGGGGTCTGTGAGATGACCCAGAAGAGGTCGGGGCCCTTTTATCCAACCCTCGCTTTCACCTTACATCTAGACTTTTTGATATTATCTCCAAGTAAGGTTACACTTACAAAAGTTTTTTTTCTTAAAGGCATTCATCTGTGCAATGTAAACACTTATCAGATCCCTCAGTTGGCCACAATGCTATTCTGTCTTGTCTTCATTGTTTAATATTCTAGAAGCTTCTCTCACTTCTAGAGAAAGGGACCCTGAATAGAGATCATAGGGCCCTTAGGAGATACTCTCTTCCTTGTAGCTCTCTTCTCCCTGCTGAACGGAGTGTCCCTGTCAGGGGACCCTTGGGCCTTCATGCCATGCCCCTGGGGCCTGCCTGACCTGGAGCCCCTCAGAGAACCTTGAGAGAACTGAATGCAAGCCAAGTCTCCTTTTGGGGGAGAAGCCCATCCCCAAGCCACTGTTCCCTCAGAAGCCTTCAGGGCTGGTCTGGACATAGAGGAGAGGGCCCAGCAGTGCCCTCCAGAGCCCAAGCTCTTGGCTCAGCAGCCTCACTGGAGCTGGGGCAGCTCTTCCCTGAGTAGTGGCTGCCCCCATGAGGGCAAAGATGGCAACCAGGCCTATTCCTGTGCAGGAGAAGCTGGCCAAGGCAGGTGACCGTGGAAGAGGAATGGAGGAAATCTGGGGTGGGGAGCTGTGTGCAGCCCACCAGGATGTGTGGGCCCCAGAGGTTCCTGCAGGATTTATGAAGAAAGATACGGCCAGACTGCCTGTGTGAGGAGAGGCCTTTAGTGGAAGAAGATGAGCCTCGGGGGTGCTCTACGTGGCAGGACAGGGAAGGGGCCAAGTCAGCTATGTGAGAAGTTTTATATCTTTGGTATTTGTTGCTTGTCTTTTTGTCTTTTTACCTTTGTTATCAAAAACCTCAAGCTTTTACCAGAGTAAACAGAGGGTTACAATGACTCCTTGCATACCCATCAACCCAGGCCCGATGATCAACTCAGGGCCAATGCACTTATACATATTTTAGTATTCTTCTCTGAAGGAAAAAGAATTTCTAGAACAGAACCATAATACCATTCTCATACCTTCAAAAAAAGAACCTTATTTGCTTGATATTATCAAATATCGAGTATTGTGGGTTGAATCATATCCCGCCCCACCCTACCTACCCAGAAAAAAGAAAAAAAAGATATGTTGAAATCCTGACTCTGAGTGCCTCTGGATGTGACATGATTTGGAGACAGGGTCTTTATCGAGGTGATCAAGATGAAATGAGGTCATTAAGGTGGGTCTTAGTCCAACTTGACTTGTGTCCTTATGAGAAGAGGGAAATCTGGTCAGAGAGAGGGAGATACCAGCGTGGAGAAAATATCATGGGAAGAGATACAGGGAGAATGCCGCAGGAAAACTGGAGTTCTGTTGTCATGAGCCGAGGAATGTCGGGGCAAAGGGAGCTGTAAGAAACAAGGAATGACCCTGACCTGCTGCCTTCAGAGGGGGCGTGGCCCTGCCACCATGTTCGTTGTGGACTTGTGGCCTCCAAAAGTGTGAGACAATGAATTTCTGTTATTCTAAGCCACCCAGTTGGCAGCCCTTTGTTAAGACAGCCCTAGAAAACTAATCTGGTCAACGTTCAGATTTCCAATTACCTCACAAATGTCACTATTTTGTTTAGTTTATCTGTTGAAATTGAAATCCAAACAAGGATCACTGGTTGTGACCGGCTGATATGTCTCTTAAGATTTATCTCTTCAGACGAGTTGGCAATTTATTTATTAAAGAAACTCTGGTTGTTTGCCCTGTGGGGTTCACAGTGTGGATTTCGCTGTTGGCATCTCCTTGGTGTTGTCTCGACCTCACTACACATGGGGAGTGTGTCTACAGGCCAGCAGCATCTGCATCACCTGGGAGCTTGTTGGAAATAGGGAGCATCCCAGGCCCACCCCAGACATGCGGGATCAGAACTTCATTTTCACACACATACCCAGTGATTCGTGCATGCACTGGAGCCCGAGAAACACACAATTCATGCTCTTTTATCTGCTGCATTACCTAAAATTGGTGATTGGAGCTGGACGCTTGATCACCAAGACTATGTCGTAGGTAGTGATCATTCCATCAGGAAGCACATTGTGTCCCTGGCTGTCTCTCTGTTATAAAGTCAGCAGAAGTTGATCATCAATTCCTAAACCCATTCATTCATTAGGGTTGCAAAATGATGCCATTCTAATTCCATGATTCCTCTTCATTCATTAGTAGGGATGCATCCATAAAAAAAAGCTTGTCTCCTCTACTATTTGATTACCCAGTGGTGCAGTAATACAGGAAAGGAAAGATAAATGCTAAATTCTTTCCCTCTTGTGTACCATTTTTCAAAATGATGGGTAGCTTCCCAATGGTGACAGTGAGTTTTGTTATTTTGGTTCTGTTTTTAGCATCAAATACATGGATTTAAGCATAAGTGCTTACAGTCCATTACCATTCTTATTCTTGATGTTCAGGTGGTTGTCCAATCTTGGGCTGGTGGGATCATTAAAGTTGGCTCCTGAGTCTTTTTAACAGAACCCCAGTATAACCCTGGAAAACAAAGCAATCTTGTGCGACTGGTTGTTCCAGACTCATCTTGTGCATCTCCTGTCCTAGAGCTGGAATTAGCCATTTCTCCATGGACCTCTAGTATCATTCAGTGGAGAAGCGTGTTTAGACACCACAGTTTGAGTGTAGGGGTGTTCACAATGATGGGTTGGTCTTGATTTGGGGTTTTTTGTTGAATAAAACACATTTAATACTTTAATACAAAATAAATGAGCTCATACTTCCAACAAAATTCAACACCATGGGATTTTTAACTTAAGATTTTTAGTTTGGATAAAGAAGTATCTCCTTTCTCCCAAGCAATGAATCCAAGTTCACAGTAACATCAAGTATGAAAGAATTAGGATGCCCCATATTTGTTCATTTGCCTTGCCCCCCGTGGCATGATCGGACATGAAAGGATCTCCAGTCAGTGTGACACCCCAAGTGCTCCAAAGCTATGCAGACTGGCTGGGGAGGAGGGAGGCCTGCAGGATGACAGAATTGGCTGAGTTGGGACAAAATGACATGAGACCTTTAGGGTCACAAAGAGGACAACAGAAGGGGAGGCTCATCTCAGGACTGCACAAAACGGAAGGCTTAGGTAGGAGACCACAGGAGGGAGAAGAAAGGCCCAGGGATGAGACATCACCAGCCTATGAAAGGGACTGCGGTTGGGGTCCTTCATACTTGAGTCCCACCAGCACATAAAAAATTAAAGAAATGCCAAACATGGTTGTATAAATTAGAATATATTTTAAGTGTTTCCATTGAGCAAATTCAAGCCCTTATGAGAAAAGCTGGCCACAGTGTAATTGTACTCACACAAGATAATTAGGAGATTTATACAAATAGGTATATATTAATCTGGAGTCTCTATAAGGAGTGAGACCAATTATGAAACACAAATTTAAAGCCAAATGAGGAACACCATCTTCTTTCAACCCTGTCAGTGGATTTCCGTGATTTTATGTTTGACTTTTTAAAAAGGTCAAATTTAATAAACCATCAAATTTAATAAACAATCAAATTTATTTTAAAGATTTTTTTTTTTTATTTGACAGATAGATCACAAGCAGGCAGAGAGGCAGGCAGAGAGAGAGGAGGAAGCAGGCTCCCTGCTGAGCAGAGAGCCCGATGCGGGGCTCGATCCCAGGACTCTGAGATCATGACCTGAGCCGAAGGCAGTGGCTTAACCCACTGAGCCACCCAGGCGCCCCAATAAACAATCACATTTAAATAAACTATCTTTTTTGAGCAGTTTTAGGCTCAGAGCAAAATTGAGTGGAAAGCTTAGAAAGCTCCCCGGTACTTAAAAAAACAACAACAACAAAACTGTCTTCAAAAGTGGCTGTACCATTTTGTCTTCCCACCAGTAATAAATGAAAGTCAGTATCACGCTACATCCTCGTCAACATTTGGTGTTGTCAGTATTCCAGATTTTGGGCATTCTACTAGGCCATTCTACTACTAGTAGTAGTATCTCATTTTAATTTGCAATCCCTGATGAAAGATGACGTGGTGCACCATTCCATATCCTTCTTCGCTGTCGGCATACCTTCTCCAGTGAGGTGTCTGTTCAGGTCTTTTGCCCGTTTTTTAGTTGGTTTGTTTTCTTACTGTTGAGTCTTAAGAGTTCTTTGTGTATTTTAGATAACAATCTTTTATCAAATCTGTCTTTTGCCAAGATTTTATCTCAGTCCATAGCTTGTGTTTCATCCTCTTGTTGTTGAACTGTTTTAGGGAGAATGTTGAAGTCCGAGTTTGAGAACCCCCCCCACAGGCAACATCAGGGTGATGCCCACCCTCTCATGCCCCGTGGTCCCTGAGGGGTGAGGAAGGACCCATAAAGGAAAGAACCAGACCTCACAGGGAGCAGGGAGGAGGAGGCCCGCAATGGTAGAGTCTGTGGCAGTCTCCTCTCCTGAAGGAGATGTGGACATGGGGGGAAGCATGGAGGGGAGCTGCATGTGAGGAGAGTCGAGGCCCCCTCTGAGAAAAACCAAAGTCCGAGGAAGTTGAGAGGGTGGGGGAGGTGAGGAAACTTGGAGGCAGCCCGCGCACAGGCAGGGAGACCTGATAGGAGACAGAGTTCAAGGGAAGCTGTTGTCCCCGAGACTGGGGTGACACTGCTGGGACATCCTGGAGGCAGATCCACATGGACTTTCCTGCACCAAGGCAGATGGACCCCAGAACCAGTCAACCAGTAGGACCAGGAGATACCAGCAGAGACGGCACAGCCACAACGCCGTCACCAGGGGTCCTTCTTGAGCCACTCAGAAAGCTTGTCAGAGTGCCCTCCTCAGCCCATTCCTCACACAAGACCACCACGGCACTTTCAACCAACAGTCAGATCCTAAAAGGGCCGATAACCAAATGCCAACGTCAGGTTTTGCTACGTTCACCGATGCCACGCGTCCTGGAAAAACCCACAGTCCAAATCCAAACCCTTCCTAGGGCCCCATGTTGGGGAGTCGCATTCCAGGGAGAACCTTCTTTAGAATATTCCCTGACTGGACAAAACGGACTGCGTTAAGGGCATGTCCATGAAACTGTTGGCACTGGGTTTCCTTTTTCAAAACCCACACCACCAAAAATAATCAAAGACGTAAGCATGACCCGAGGCTGGAGCCCAGCTGCTCTCTTCAGGCCTGAGCTGTTGCCAAGTTCACACAAATTCATCAACTGTCAAAGCAGAACTAGACTCTATCTCCACCGCCCCAGGAAGAACCAAGGCTATCATCACACCCCTGATCATAAGATCTCAAATCAGAAACCCTAGCCACATTATCTCCGCTCGCATCTATCTGGAAATAACCCCAGCAAGGAACCTAGATTCTAACAGTCCTAGTTCGGGATGACCTTTCCGAGTCATGAATGCCAGGAGATCTCCACAAGATCTCAGACTTGGTACCCCTCTTCTGGGAGGAGGGCATAAGACAAGGAGGCTGGAAAAAGTGAAAGGCAGAAAGGAAGTAAGATTAACATTGAACCTCATTCTGAGTCACTAGTGCAAATGTCACTAGTAGGAAAAGCACTGACTCATACATCCCTGTGACAACTGGGCACAGAGTCTCCCTGGGCCTCGAGGACACTCAGCCTCTGGAGCACCTGGGATTCTCTGCCCCTAAATGCTTGAATCTGTGCCTGTCGCTGTGCCCGGCCTTCCACGGCTGGAGTTTCTCATCTCCCGCAGTACACATGGAGGACACCCAGAATCAACCTCAGGGGACAGAAATAAGAGACTCGTCACAAGTGACAGCACAAACACTGCAATGGAATACTATGCAGCTGTAGAAAGAGGAAAGAGACTCTATCTCTGAGACATTGTTGGGGAGACCGATCAAGGTGCAGAATCCATTATTATTCAGCTGTTAAAGAAGAAGAAGAAGAAAAAGAAGAAGAAGAAGGAAATCCTGCCTTTTGTGACAACACAGTCAGACCTTGAGGGCATTATGCTAAATAAATCCGAGAAAAAAAAACAGATGCTGTTATGCTCTACTTAGGCGGGGGATCTAAAAACAAACAAAAATGAAAAACAAGAACTGAGTTCATAGATACAGAGAACATATCGATGGTTGCCAGAGGTAGGGGGTAAGGGGTGGACAAAAATAGGCCAAGGGGGTCAAAAGGTACAATTTTCCTGTTATAACATAAGTCCTAGGTAGTACCGTACAGCGCGGTCACTGTAGTTCATCACATGGTATTGTAGATTTGAAAGTTGCTAAGAGAGTAGGTCGTAAAAGTTCTCATCACAGAAAACAAATTCTGTAACTACGTGTGGTGATAAGTCATTTTGCAAGCTACATACATATCAAACCATTCTGTTGTACACCTGAAACTAACATAATGTTATATGTCAGTTAGACTTCAATAAAAAAGGAGGGGGAAAATAATAAATAAACATTAAAAAGAAAGAGGGGGAGAATTTGTATGCCTATATGCTTGTATGGGAAAGCCGTCTCTAGAAGAATTCCCGGGGAACCACAAACACTGGCTGGCGCGTCTGGGATAGGGTCGATAGAAGCAAGGGACTTTCCCTGTGTGCGCTTTTGTACCTTTTGGATCTTAAATAACATGAATGTGTTATCTTTTAAGACATATTTAGGTTTAAAGGAAGGAAATAGAAATGATCTATACGTAAAGACCTGGAGAAGATATAAAAGATCTTCAAATGATTAATAGCTGCTAACAGGGGTCTAGTGTGAGTCAATCTGTGTTTTTTGCTTTTGTTTTTTTTTTTTTTTTTTAATAAAAAGGAACATTCGCATATAGACTTGTAAATATGTAGAAAAGGACTAGAGGGTTACACCAGAAAACAGAGGCTCCCTTGGGGAGTCTGGAAAAACAAGTGTTATACTTCCCATTGTGTCTGTCCCCTTCTGTCCTGTTTGATCTTTTTAACTAAACATGGATGACTGTTCTAATAATAGTAATAGTAATAATGCGCTGGTTGAGGCAAAAGGAAAGGTACGTGGATGCAACATGGTCCTGAGTCGGTCCTGGTCCCGCTGTCCCAGCAGCGCGATGGTAGCCATGTCACTCAGCAGTGGGCCACCCGGGCAGACCTCCAGGACTGCGGAAAAGCTCAAACAAGGAGCCCAGCGCTGGGAAGTTCTCCGTCTTTACAAGCCCATCATGAAAATCCGTGCATGCAAGGCCAACCAGAGGAAAACTGTGAATCCCTGATCGGCTGAATACAGATTTCCATTTTTATTCGTTTTTTTAAGATTTTATTTATTTGTGCTCGCTTCAGCAGCACATATACTAAAGATTTTATTTATTTATTTGAGAGAGAGAGGATGAGAGAGAGAGACCATGAGATGGGGGAGGGTCCGAGGGAGAAGCAGACTTCCCACTGAGCAGGGAGCCTGATTCGGGACTCGATCCTGGGACTCCGGGGTCATGACCTAAGCCAAAGGCAGTGGCTTAACCAGGTGCCCTCACATTTCTCTTTTCACAAGGGGACATGCGTCTTGCAGCTTCACGAACTTAGCCTTGATTGGGAGAGTTTTTGAGCGTCAAGAGTGCATGGGGTTAAGGAAACGGGCACCTGCAAGACAAAAGAGGACAATCAGGGCTTCGCCACCCTTGTGATGTACGCTATGTCCTCCAAGGGGACCCCAAAGGAGCCATGGAGGGGCCTTCTTTTCACAGGGAGTCAGGACTGAGAAGCAGGCCTCCGCGCAGGGAGGCCCAGTCCAGCAGAACAGAGGGTAGAGGGAAAGGAGGCTCCTGCCAAGGAGTTCTTTGTCCACTCCCTTGGATGGGGACAGAAATTTTAGGGTCTCCCACCCAGGAGGCAGGCCCAGCTCGAGCCACAGCCAGTGCCTTCAGACAAGTGGCTCCTGCTCTCAGAACCTCGGCCTCCTTGCCTGTCCAAAGGGGTCTGCGCTGGGACCTTGGCCATGGGCTGGGGCTTAACCCAACACGGGGCTGAATGTCCTAACAGTGTCTGGCATGTGGTGGGTGCTCAGGAAATGTGCTTGCTTGCCTTCTCCACAGAAAAGTGATGGAGCAGAGTTCTGTAGTTTGGGAGGTATCCCTCACCTAGTCCTGGAGCCCCTTCCCTTCTGGCAGGAATCACACCCAGAAAGACAAAACTGTGCTCACTGAAAAACACCACCAGCACATCCTCTCACAAGAGAAGCTTTGTTGTCAGTCCTCCAGAGTACCGGCTGGCCCACTGTGAACACCAGGGCTAGTGAAGACTGGCCTCTGCCTCCTTCCAGCTGTGTGACCCCAGGCAAGGCCCTTAACCCGTCTGTGTCTCAGTTTCCTCATCTGTAAGCTGGGACCAAGAACCCCCAAGACAATTAAATGAAGATGATATGGATGGAAGGGGCTTACATTTGCTATTATCAGTCCCTTTGGTTAAAGAACTAGTATCTGGTCCACTTGCTGCCACCTGAGGACGTGGACCGACATCCCAATGGATTAGAGATGAAGGGGTGGTCTTGGGTGGACAGGGGGGACACTGTGAGTGCTGGGCACATGTCACATGGAGGGAGGCCAGGAAGGCCTCTCTGTGACCTCATCCAACACACCATGTGCCCTGTTCGACCTCAGCAGCATTTCAAACACCCCCGAGCCAGCGGGTAAACACTGAAGGATGCTGACATTCTGTTTCCACTTCTGAAGGCCTTTAGACTGTTGCCCTTCCTGTGGTGGAAACATGGCTCTTCGTATCCATATCTCTATCAAAAATTGGAAAATGGAAAGTAAATCAAAGGGCTGTGAGTTTTACTTGATGGAGTTGAAGAATATTCATAGAGTCGGTCTGCAGACACGTGTCCTGTTCACTCATGTGCGTGACCAGCTGTACCACAACTGCCTCGTACCGTGGTCCAGGGTGTGCACTGCTCATCTCCAGGCACGGCACGGGGCAGGGGGGCATCGGGTCATAATCTGTGACCTGCATGGTCCGACACAGCAGGAGGCTTGGTGTTGGCCAACTCAGGTGGCAGGGCCCTGGCTCCCTTGTCCCCAGCCCTATAGTCACCTCATTCTCCTGTGTACTCTATAGTCCCCCTCTGTGGTGTGCATCTTTCTCTCACGAGAAAGCCCCAGGACAGGGCTGAGGCTGGGGCTGGGTCATACTCTCCCAGGACCTTGAACTTCCTCAAAGTGCTTTAGATAATGCAGTGAAGATGACCATCAGCGGTAATGACACCCAGGACCTCGGCACTTCCCATAAGCCTCTGAAAAGTGATCTAAGATCCATCTTCCGATCTGCAAAACCCCATGGTTAGCCTCCACAAACAGGAATTCCCTTGTTTAAGGCCGGGTCTCACACCATAGCTGCCATGAACCATTAAAAAAAACCCTTATCTCTCCTGCCCCATTCCTCTATTTCTGGAAATCTAGCCTCAGAAAGTCATAAAATAAAGAAAGAGAGGGAAAGAGGGATGAGGGAGAAAAGGAAGGAAGGAAGGAAAGACGAGGAGAGGAAAAGTTACATCTGTGAAAATGTTCGCGTGGCAAAAACACACCCAGATGGTCACAGTGAGTATGCAGTTTTGTGGGGAAAGGTTTTGTTTGCTTGTTCTGTTCTTGTTATTTTGAAAACTTCACGCAATGTTATCTTAGTTTCATAGTTCAAAGGAAATCAATGGAACCTTAAAACTGGAGGCATCTCAAGGACTCTCGGCTACCCCCGCAGAACCCCATCACCACGCAGCTGGGGTCCAAAGCAGACCCTGGAGCGAGAATGCGCAGGTTCCTAGCCAGGCCCCCTCCAGTCCCCTGCTGAGGGTCGCTGGCAAGCTCCTTGACCTCTCTTTGGCCCCATTTCCTTATTTTTAAAATGGGCACAATAGTAATATCTATCTTGTAAGGTTGTTGCAAAGACCAGATGAGTTAGGAAATGTACAAGTGCATAGAACAATACCTAGCTCTTAATAACTCCTTCTAAGTTATTAGTAGTGATAACAGTGGGTTGTGCAATCGTTTCTGACTCACCAGCTCACCCCAAACCCTTTCCATTCTCTAGGATCACCTTGCCTCCTCCCACCCTCAAACACATACCAAGCCCAGCTCTGCCCCGAACTGCCCGCAGCATTCACCTCCAGCTCCCGGGGACGGGTGAAGGAGGAAAGACTGGGTGCTGAGGGCCACCCGCATAGCCACCCTGCACCCCAGCTGCCCCCTGCCAGACCCTCTGGCCCTCATCCCCTTCAGCTTCCCTAGGCTCTGCCTCCAACGAGCTCTCTGTCTTCAGAGCCATCTCTTCTCAGCCTGTCCCCACCTTTATGACCATCGTTCCTCAGTAAAACTCCGATCCAAAGTTAAACAGCAGAAGGACACTCTAATAAATTTCATTTTGTATGCTGACATATTTCAAAATCACAGATCTCATGTCACCCCAGCCCCATGGGCTCCAGGACATGTCTTGAAAAAAAAAAAAAAAAAAAAAAAAAAAAAAAACAACATCTTTTCATCCATAGCTGAAATCTACTCTCATTAGCCAAATAGTATTTCCCTGATGCTGTCTGACAGTTCAGAGGCAAATTCAGAGTCATCATTCTAAATTTGTAATGTTTCTGTTCATTTTTTTTTTTTTAAACTTCGTCAGACATCATTGATGGGGACCGGCAGAGGTATTAAAATGTGTGAAGGGGCGCCTGGGTGGCTCAGTCGGTTAAGCGTCTGCCTTCAGCTCAGGTCATGATCCAGGGTCCTGGGATCGAATCCCACATTGGGCTCCCGGCTCAAGAGGGAGTCTGCTTCTCCCTCTCCCTTTGCCACTCCCCCCTGCTCGTTCTCTCTCTCTCTCTCAAATAAATAAATAAAAATAAAATAAAACATGCAAAGACCCTGTGGGGCAAGTCTGGGGGGCAGCGACACACCCTACCTCCCCAGGGTGGGGGGAAGCTAGAGAATGATACGGCCATGGCCAACGACTATTACAGGCAGGGTCTTCTGATCCTGCAAAACTACTCCAAGGAGTTTATTTTATGGGTGTTTTTCCTGTCGACCAAAGATGCATCCATGAGGCCAGCGGAGCCCAAGACAGGCACACTTGAAATATCCATCACGCAGAACTGTTCGTTCAGTCATGATGGTGACGTGATCTGGAGGCTTTAACCAGTCCCGGGAAAAGTAAACATGGTCCATGACCCTCAACTGGGTCTGTCTGAGGGGGAAGCACTCAACAAGGGACATGATGGGGTCAAGTGGCAGGACAAGGTGACAGTAGACTGGAGATAAGTACGGTCTCGAGACTAAAACTGTTGTGTTTACGGAAAAGACTATCACCCTTCTTAGGAAATGCACATGGACGTCTCTAAAGACTACTTACGCAACTTATTCTCAAATGGCTTCCAAAAATGTGTATTATATATGAGTAATATACATACTACTGTGTGCTTACGTATACCTAGAGAGGGAGAGAGGGAGAGAAGAGGGGAGAGAAATAATAATGTAAAATGCAAACAACGGATGAGTTGGGGTAAAGGGTATACAGGTGACTTTGATAGTACTCTCAGTCTTAACTTCTTTTGATGTTTGAATTTATTCCCCAGGGGAAAGTTTAAGCACAAAAATAAGAGAACAGGGCAGACAGCTATAACCAATATTCACAATCTCCCACAGAAAGGGAAGAAGGAGGTGCAACAGACCATGTGGGTCCCCTCTGTTGCTGCTAACAGAAGGATAGGAAGGACCTGAGCGGGCAGGCGTGCCGACTCCCTAGGGAAGTGCTCAGGAGGACAGTAGAGGGGGTGGGGAGGCCATCTTCATTTAAAGGACAAGAAAAAGAAATGGGTGTGGGACCTCAGGATTCCTGGGTTTGTTGGGACCATCCTGACTCCAAAGGCTCCCTCCATCACTCTTGGTAGTGCCCTCAGACAGAGCCAGCTGTCTGGGAGTCCCCAGGTGGGACTTGTAAACTGGGAAGCCATAGTTTGGGCCTGTAGCCAGATGGCCCCATCCAGCTCTATCCTCTCCTCCGCCCTGAACAGGAAGGCAGGGCTGGACTTAGGCGCTCAGGACCTGGAGCCCCTTTCTTCATGGGCTGGGCTGCCACTGAGCTTGGCCACAATGGCTTCACAGCCACCCCCCATCCAACTGCTGACCCCCCCAACCCCCACTCAGGGTGCTCAGGCCTCGCCTGGACAATGTGGCCTGGGAGCATCATGCTGAGCAGAGGGCCCAAATCCCAGACCCTTGTGGGAAGGATATCCTATGCCGCCAAGGCCAGGCTCCACTATCACGTCCCACCCAGGGCTGGGGCCCCCTCACTCGTGGTCGGCAGGAAGCCCACAGAGGAGAAGATGTGATTGGCTCGTGCAATCCCTGCCCCACTCAGGCCCTCCAGCAAGGCAGCTTCCTAGAGGAAGAATCAAAACATTTCAGAGGATTTTTGGGAGCAGGAAGCAGAGTGGGGATCCCTTGCCCTGCCAGTCTACACCACTCCCATCAGCTGGGGCCAGAATAAGAAAGAAGCTTCATCTCATGTGCCTACCCTGGTCAGCTGAGTGCTATCTGGGCTCTGTGATGAGGGTTCCAAGACACAGTCAAAGTGTGAAGGAGAAAGAGTGTTAGCCATGTCTGCATGGTGTGGAATGGGGGACTGGCAGGGTGCAGACCATGAATTTGCCGTCCCTGAGGTAAGGTCTTGCCTGCCCCCAACTTGTAAGCATAACCTCCAGGAGAGAGAGATGGGGAGAGGTTAGCAGCAGACTACCCTACTGTTACTCTCCCAGATAACAGTTCTCAAGCACGTCCTCTTGGCCAGGCTCTTTGGAGATGCTGTCCCCATAACAGTCCTAAAAGCAAGGAGAAAATTAGGAAGTGGTGCCTGAGTGGCTCAGTTGGTTAAGCCACTGCCTTCGGCTCAGGTCACAATCCTGGGGTCCTGGGATCAAGCCCCACATTGGGCTCTCTGCTCAGCGGGGAGTTGATTCTCCCTTTCACTTTCCCTCTGTACTCTCTCTCTCAAATAATTAAGTAAAATCTTTAAAAAGAAAGGGAGAAAGAAAAAAGAAAGAAAGAAAGAGAGAGAAAGAAAGAAGGAAAGAAAGAAAGAGGACAAAAGGAAGGAATGGGAAGAAAGGAAGGGGAAAATTAGGAGGGGTTGGAATCTCACTGATGTCTGACTCTGTGTTGAACTGAGAGGTAGGCATCATAACCCCATTTTACAGCAGAAGCAACTGAGGCTTATTAAGTACTCGCCAAGGTCCCACTGCTAGGCGGTGGAAGAGTGGGAATGGACCCCAAATCTAGCCACTCTTGACACTCCCTGTTTGCTTTTCCCCTATCCACCTTTCCCACCCAGGGCCTGGCCTCCTGCCACCTTTCCTAAACCTACCCCCTGAGTCCCCTGCAGATGCGGGGGAGGGGGGGGTCTGCCTGCACAGCTCTGGGTGCTCCTTGGAGGGGCAGCAAGGTGGGCAGGGACTCACCACCCCTGCAGGCAGTGGACGCGGACCTCCTGGCATCCGTTACTTGCCCCCAGCCCGGGCTCTGCCCACCACACAGCCGTGATAGATAGTTTGTGAAATACCCTGAGCTTGCGGTTGACCAGAATTCTGAAATAATTCCATTGAGACCGGAATTCATGCAATGTTCTGTATCCTGATGTGGTAAAGAAGGCAGCCTGTGGGAGGGGCGAGGGGATGTGAAGGCCCAAGGATGGTGAGGCAGCCTCCAGGCCCTGCAGCAGGGGCTCCTGCCACCGCCCCCCCTTGCCCACGGGCTCCGGAAGGCCCATCTGACAGGAGCGGAACCCTGATAAGCACCACCTGACCAGGAGGCCCCAGACAGAGAGATTAATGCCCAAATTGTCAACAACCTCCCCACGATGCACCCCCACAGGGGGAGCAGGGGCAGATGGGGGGGCGCACTGGGAAAGGAAGGACAGAGAGGCCTCCAGCAGAGATAGGCAACAGGACAGCTCTGCTTGCCCCACTCCCTCAGCATCAGCCTCACTCCGCAACCTGCAGCACCCAGCCCTGGCTACCCTGAGCGGGAAGAGGCCGAGGCGTAGGGCCCAGCGAGCATCACGGCGGCCCAGTCACTCTTAATCTGGCCTCCGGGGCCTGAGCAGACCCTTGCCATGCAGGGGGATGGTGGAGTTGCCTCTGGAGCTCTCCCTTGGCCTGGAAGCTTCCCACAGGTGTGATGAGTCTTGAGCCTCCGTGCCCATGACTGGAACCTTGGCCTGGGGAGCTCGCCCCAACCCTGCTGGCCTCATGGCCAATGGGCTAGATGGAGACGTGGGCTTCTTCTTAACAGATGCCTCCTCACTGTGCTGCAAAGCCTCCCTCCACTCCTGCAGGGGGACAGAGACTCCAGGCCCAGGCTCAGCAGGAGGAAGACAGACCCAGGGGTGGCTGTGGGGGGTCACCACAGTTCTGGGTCTCCTACACACAGCTCAATAGGTTTAGGCCAAGGACATTTCCTCCCCTTGCCTGGAAACCCAAATCCTGAGGGTCCCCTCAGGGGTTTTCCCTCAAGAAAAATGCATCCACTGGAAGGGCTGGTTGCCCGGGACACGGAGATGATGAGAGCCCCACTGTTTAGGGGAACGAAACAAAGTGAAACCTTTCCCCTGAAGGAAAGGATGGTACTCGTCAATCCGTCATGGCGACACCAAGGCCCACCAGCGTTTGCCGCGTGGGTAACTAGGCTTCTACCTTTACATGTTCAATTAAGGCCATTCCTCAAGGTTATCTTTCCGGCTTTGTTTCAGAAGCTCAGAGCCACGAGCCTCCCCTGCACCCCAGGCCCCAGCTCTCTCCCACCCCCTCCCTCCCCTGCCCTTCCCAGCAGTGCACATGACTTAGGCTGGTTCCTTATGATTCTCATCTGGGGCTCTGTAGATTTAGCCACGCCGCAGGGCTGCCCCACAGCATGTCGACCCGTCCCCGGCCCATGTGTCCCCAGCCAGCCCAAGCCCCATGCCTTGCCCTGGAATGCCTCCCTTGTGTGTCTGAATCCCTCCATGGGCAAGGTGCGCTGGAGGCCACCTGTCCAGGGTTACTGGCACCCACAACAGACAGGCTGAAGGGGCCACGCTGGGCACGGGAGGAGATTTCTGCCTAAGGAAGAGCAAGGATCCAGAGGATAAAACCCAGGGCTGGCCTAGGAGATACCAATCTGGAAGAGTGATCCTGAAGGGCCGGGCGGTGGGGGGCTGGCAGGCCACAGACTCAGGGGCCTCGGGCCAGGTGAGGGGTGCTCACGGTGTGTGGATGGCGGTCAGTGCTGGAAGCACCATCGGCTGTGCAGGCTGGGGACACAGAAGCCGCTGCTGTTCTAGCCTGGGGCCAGCAGGTAGCCTGATCATTTTTTCAAGAGATGTAAAACAAAAAAAAAATGCCCATTTTTAGAGAATATCTCCTGGTTTTTAAGTTGAAAATTAATTCAGTATTTCATGATGATAATAACATTCCGCAGGCAAAGAAAATACAGCTGTAGGCCAGCTGGTACAAAGAAAACGTCTGTCAGCAGAAAGCAGATGCCCCAGGTCCCACACGACATAGGGACCAGTGTCGTGAAAACGCAAAAGCAGCCGGGCAACCTTCTGCGGGCATGTGTTCTGGGCAGAGCCCAGGGCTGGCACTGGGCAGCCACCTAAATCAGACCCTATCCCAGGCCTCAGGGAGGCAGACAGAGTGGTGGGAGTAGTGGACAGAGACAGGTCATCAAGGTGCAGAGAAACGGGACGCACGTTCTCCCACAGGCATGGGGAGTTTTCTGGGAGGTCACGAGCTGCCAGCCAAGTGTTCCTCTGGGAGAGCGGTTGGCAACTGCGGGCAGGTAGGAAGGTAGAGGCATCTACTTTTCTCCTCTGATCTGCTTCAATGTTTGCCTCGAGCATGTATTACTTTCACAACTTTTAAAACATAGGACACATGTTTAATGAATCTGTAAGCCAGTGCAGGGACACAACGAGGACACTGTAACTCAGATCCGAGGGTGCCCAGCTGGGCAGTGACTGTCCTCATCCAGGAGAGAGGATGGTGCCATTAAGCCCTCCCAGGGGTGATGCTGGTGGCTGGGTTTTGGAGAACGAATAGGCATTTCTCCCAGGCAGACCAAGGAAGCTGATGGCGATCAGGTTCTCTAGGGAAGGTTTTCTGGACCAGGGCTTGAAGATAGATGGGCTTGGGATGGCGGAAAGGATTAAGGTGTGCCACACGCATGGACATGGACAGAGAAACAACCTGGCATGTGTCAGGGGTTTGGAGTTGAGCAGGAAGCACAAGGTGGTTCCAGAGCAGGGACAGGAGTCTGAGAAGGTCCCTGCGTCCTCTTAGGACCTGGCCCAAAGCTGGCCTGGAGCTATCTCTCAGAGGTCCAGGAGGTCCTCAGTCCATCACTAGAGGACAAATGACTGCCTCAGGCACCCTGCCCATATGGTGTCTGTGCGGGTTCCCATAGGGAACCTATGGAGCCAGGGCCTACTCATGGGTAGTTACAAAGACCAGAGCAGTATAGCTTTACTAGCCCCGAACTGGGAGCTGGGCACCAGGTCTGAATCTCACCAGGAACATTCCTCACCACAGTGGGAACTTTGGCTCTCTGTCCCTTAGCTCTGATCTCCTGAACAAAACCTCCAGCTGTGAGGTAATTATGAGGAACCAAGGATAGGAGGATGCCAAGTTCCCACCACAGGTCCTAATAGTCGCTGACATTTATCTGATGCCTACTTTTCGAAGAGCTCTAATGCCATCAATCTGTTTGATCTGCACAAGCGCCCTGTGTGGCAGTTCCAGTGCTAATCCACAGGACAGATGAAGAAACTGAGGCAGGCAGGGGTCTACACAGCCAGTGAGCGTGGGAGCTGGGATCTGAACCCTGACCAGCTGGCTCCAGCATCCGGGCTGCCACCATACCCTTCATGCCGGTTTCATGTGTCTTCATCATTCCAAAGTTGAATTTGGCCACCCTCAATAGAGCCGCTCTGTGCCAGAGCAGGCAAAAGCAAGCCCCAGCCAGCATGAAACACCAGGATGCCTCGGAGCCTGGAATGGTGTGAATTTCCTGGGCGAGGGCGCCCTCTGCTGGCCAAGGGCTCAGAGTCCCGGCTGGCCTTGGAGGGTCTTCAGAGCAAGGTGAAGTGGGTCCAACTCTGACCTCAACTTGGCTCCCACTCAGCTGCTCCACTTGGCCAAGGGGAAACCAAGGCCCTGAAAATGGAGCAGCAGCTTTGTCCAGGGCCACAGAACAGTCCATGGAAGAACTGCAGGAAGAAGCCAGACTTGTGTCTTGCAGCTGGCCTGCGGGGTGAAGTGGGACACCAGCATTCACTGAGTGCCTGCCGTGTTCTCTGTGCACCCGTGGTCTCCCGTGGTCTCCCATGACCCCTATTATAGAAAAAATTATTCCTGGCACTCACTAAAGACAGTGGGAAGGACTTTAGGCAGGGCGACAATGCAGCAAGGTCTTGTAGCAGGGGAGTGATGGGGCTCAACCCTGAATACAACCAAGAAAGGGGAATTTATGGGGCGGGAGATGTCAGTGGATGGAAATGAGGAAGGGGAAATATCAGGCCAAGGCGGGGGGTGGGGGATTCTTGCTGAAGGCAGGCATGGTAATCGGACATTGCCTGGGCCTTGCTGGGGGTGAGGAGCCTGACCAGACACGCAGGTTGGAGGATTCTAGCTAAAACTGGATGTTGCACAGGCCCTGGGAAGGAGTCTGTGGGGCATGTGACTCTTGATTTCAGAGCTGAGTTCCAGCCCCAGGTTGGGTGTAGAGATTACTTAAAAATTAAAAAAAAAAAAAAAATCTTAAAAAATAAAAATAATAAAATAGAATGTCGCAGAGGAACACAGAAGCCACAAAGTCAGGGCCTAGCTGAGAAGAGACTTTGGAGGAGTTGGTTTGGTCAAGGAGAATCTTCATCATGCCAATGGCAATCCCAGGATGATCTCATTCTACAGAAGAGACCCAAGGCTCAATGCCAGGTTGATTCCAAAGCCACCCTGCAGGCCAGCCTCCCAGGGAACTACATCTTAATGGCCCCTGTGTTCCACAGGGTCCAGTGGAGGGTGGCATAAGGCAAAAGGGACTCTGTTTGTCCTCTGAAATAGGAGCTGAATTAGATGGGTGTTTGCCAGCATTCAAGCCCCACCTTCACACCTTGTGCCAGAGGCTCTGGTCTCATAATCTGTGTTCCCACAGTAACAACGGACCCCACCTCACGCCCACTGTGGCTCAGCGCCCAGCCCCTGCCAGTTCATTTGAGCCTAGCAATAACAGCTCTCAGAATTAGAAATTAATATTGCCCCATTTTACGGGAAATCGAGACCAGAGCACTTGAGTACCTTGCCCAGTCCCATTGCTCAGAGTGGTGAGGCTAGCAGCCCACTCCAGGGGCCTGCCAGAAGGCCACCTCCTCCCCTCAACTGGTCTCATAGTCTCACTTGGTTGATTTTGTTTGTTTAAGATTTTATTTGACAAAGAGAAAGAAAGTACAAGCAGGGGGAGCAGCAGGCAGAGGGAGAAGCAGATTTCCTGCTGAGCAAGGAGCCAATGCAGGGCTCGATCCCAGGACCCAGGATCATGACCTGAGCCGAAGGCAGCCACATAACCAACTGAGCCACGCAGGCGCCCCTAGTCTCGCTTATTTTTTTTTATTATTTTATTTATTTATTTGACAGAGAGAGACACAGCAAGAGAGACAACACAGCAGAGGGAGTGGGAGAGGGAGAAGCAGGCTCCCCGTGTTGCAGAGAACCCAATGCAGGGCTCAATCCCAGGACCCTGGGATCATGACCTGAGCTGAAGGCAGATGCTTAACGACTTAGTCTCACTTAGTTTTAATGAAACTTTGTAATCTACCATTTCATTGGCCTAAATAAAAGGTACTGTGAAAAACAAATAGAATGTAAATCAAATGGAGGAATTCCATTCAGCCACACAGAGTGGTGAGTGGGAAGCATGGCATTTGGAAGCAGCTCTGTCTTTATGAGGAGATTACACATTCGGGGCTGTGAGACCCAGAGCTGCTCCACTGGGGTCTCCCCCCGACCCCTCTGGCCCCCAACGTACCTCCTGAGTCAGCTTGTTCCACCTTGCCCAGGGAACTGCGCTCCCTGGTCTCTCCAACAGTGGGCGTGCTGCTCTCTGGGGACACTGAAACCTCAGAGCAGACTGGAGCGCTACCTAGGAGCTACCAGACTTGCCCAGTGGTCATGCAGCCCTGGGAAAGTCCCTGGTCTCTGGCTTCCAGGCCTCATGGTAAATAGAAATGAATCACACCCACCTGCCAGGTTTGCTGTAGGGACTAAACAGAACCCTGGACAAAGTATCAAAACAGGGAGACACCATGTGCACCCCAATGTTAACAGCAATGCCATAATAGCCAAACTATAGAGAGAGCCCAGATGTCCATCGACAGATGAATGGATAAAGATGTGGTGTGTGTATGACGGAATATGACTCGGCCATCAGAAAGGATGAATACTCACCATTTACATCGACATGGATGGAACTGGAGGGGATTGTGCTGTGAAATAAGTCAGTCAGAGAAAGACAAGTATCATATGATTTTACCCATCTGTGGAATTTAAGAAACAAAACAGAAGAACATAATAGAAGGGAAGGAAAAATAAAATAAGACAGAAACAGAAAGGGAGACAAACCATAAGAAATTCTTAACTCTAAGAAAAAAACTGAGCATTGCTGGAGGGGAGGGGCATCTTAGGATGGGGTCATTGGGTGATGGGTATTAAGAGGGACACTTGATGGAATGAGCACTGCATGTTATATGCAACTGGTGAATCACTAAACTTTACCTCTGAAATAAACAAAAAAAAAAAACACAGGGTGACACCAATCGTGGGCAGGGTGGACACACACTGGTCCCCTTGCAGAGCCTGTGACCTGCCAGTCCTCCCACCCCAGCTCCTTTGGCCATTCCTACTCCCTGCAGCCTGCTTTGGGATATTTGGGAAGATGGGACATGTGGGTGTCCATCAGTGGGAACGAGGGGTAGGACATGAGGGAACGGCAGGTGTGGGCATCCAACACTGAGGCTGGAGGGTTGAGGACACACACTGAAATAATCTGGGATAGAACACTGTGGATATACACACAGCAACATGGGCAGACCCCCAAAATTGAGCCAAAGGAGATCAAAGAGAATCAGCATGATCTAGAGCCGGTGGTCACACCTGCAGGAAAATACCCCACACCCTTTACAGAGACACAGACACATCTGGGGACTGCACTCCACACAGTGGGGTTGTCCGCAGGGCCAGGGGTTGGGAAGAGGGGTCAGGATGAAGATACTGCAAGGACGGTGGTCTTATGTCCCCGTCTGAGAAAAAGATCCAAGTAGAAAAGATTAATCATAGAACACCTAGCATGGAAGCCAGACTATCAGGCCCTGTTGAAGGCCTAAGCATGTGTGTCCATGTCTATCAGATGGGAGCCTGTCCTGTGCTGAGTCCCCAGCATGTGACTGTGGGTCCTAGGTAACAGGTGGCAGTGCCCCTAGAATCATAGGACAGCCACACTAGGATGGGCCTTCGAGACCAGCTCCACCAGCACCTGGAATCCACAAGCCCTCAAGGGCCCTCAAATCCTCCCCGTGACACACACAACACAATGAATCACAACCGTTAGGTGTGAAGCACACACATTCTTCGCGCTGGGACAGTTACTTATGTTTCATCCTCATAACACAGGTATCACGGAGCCCTCTGTTTGGGTGAAACAGAAGTAATTGCAGAACTAAGAACCAGTTCTGGGTAGGTCTGATTCCACCTCTTTCCAGCTGCCCCAGGGCTGCCTCCCACCACCACACACACACAAACAGGAATACACACACACACACACACACACACACGGGTCACAGCCTGACAGAACACCTTCCTGGAGCTGTCTCTTCCCCTCCCACGCCTCGGGGGGTGCACAGACATCCCATCCCAGACGTGACACCCCAAGTCTCACTCTCTAGCTCTGCCAAGTTCAAACAGGTCCTCCTCAGGACCCAGTGTCCATCCCTAACAACACACCCACCCCACCCCCATGTTCCGGGAATCCCTCACCTGGGTCTCCAGGAGCCCACCTGGTCTCCTCTGCCCAGCTCCGGGCTCTGAGCACCCTGTTCCAGAGATGGGGCTCAGAAGCAGGAAATCCTGGGCTTTCTGCAAGAGCTCTGGGAGCCGGTGGGTGACAGGCGGTGGCTTCATGTTCCTGCCACACTCCCTCCCTGTGCGCACAGAACGACCTTTCCTGCAGGCCTTGTGCTGCACAAAACCCAGGGCCTGCCCTGGCTTCAGCCTGGTGGACCGGGTGTTAAGGCCTGGGGGCTTCTGTGACAGGCCCTAAGGGGCATGGGTCAGAACCAGAGGCATGGGGCCGAGACTGAGGACACAGACGGGTGCCCTCCGGAGAGAAGCCAACGTGAGCCGGGACAGAGGAGGGGTGGCATAGCTGTGTGATGGGATGAGACGCTTGAGGGGCCCACGCATAAGGCCTGAGGATGCAAACAAGTTTCTGCTTATGAGGGGGCCCGTGGAGTGGCCTTTCTGGCCTGAAGGAGGTAGTCTGAGGGTGAGAAGACAAAGCCCAGAGGACAAGAACGCCAGCTCTGGGCACAGAATGCCAGGCCTGCCTGCTGTGTGCCTTCTCTGCCCCCCATGAGGGTACACAAGAGACAGAGACAGACAGAAAGCCTCCAGCCCGCTCGTGCACGTCATGTGGGCGCAGGAAAGATCTGCTCCGCTCACAGCGCCCCCAGAGCTCCATGACAAGGCAAACAAGGAACCAAGCCCGGCACTGGGAAGAAGCCAGAAGAGGGTTGGAGGGGGTGCGGGGTGGGTAGCCCTGTGCCTTCCTCAACTGAGGCTCCTCCCTGCCTGACAGGCCCCAGCACCCTCAAGTGTCCATGCTAGAATGCCCCTCAGACATCTGTCATTGTGCAAGAAGACGTGAATCCCAGAGGGGAAAGGGACTTGCCTGAGATGGCCCAGGGGCTGGCTGCAGATCTGGGACCTGCCTCCACGCCCAGGGCCTCAACCCAGTGCCCTTGGGGACCCCCGTGTGCACCCAAACCATGAGTAATGGGCACTTATAAAGGCACTTTGTAAATAGCTTAGCTCTTTCAGACGAAAGGGTTATGCTACTCATTCTAGTATACATAGAGGAAAGAGACTCCGTTCCTTGAGCCACTGCTGCAGAAGGGTGTCACTGTACCGTGTCACTTGGTCCTTCCAGACCTCCCATCAGGCGAACAAGGTGAGGCTGGCGAACAAGCCGAGTCTCAAGTGAGTCACAGGCAGCTGTCAGGAGCCTGGCCTGGGTAGCGTCCCCACCCTGATGCAAAGGGCAGAGGAAGACGAGGGTCTGTGCCTCCAGGAGAGGGAACCAGCAGCTGAGGGTGTGGGCTGCCTTGCGGGGAAGGGGTGCCATGTCAGGAGGGGCTGCAGTCCCCAGAGCCAGGCCGGGACAAAACGGGATGGGCGGAGAGAGACAGCGGGGCTTACGCATTCACTAGGCCTTGCAGCCCACCTGTGCCGTGCCACCCCCAGAGCTCCCGGCTTCCTCAGGTCCCCAGTTCGGCCGTCTCCTCCCCAGGATCCCTCCCAGCCCTTCAGACTGAATCAGTTTATCACATTGCTAGCATCCATCACTACGTGCAAACATTCATTTTCTAAGTCTCTTTCTAAAAGCCACACACGACTGTGCCCTGCTTACTGTGTCCCCAGTGGCTTTTAGGCGGTGTCGGACACATAGTAAAGATGTTTGTTAAGTGAATCATAGGCAATGACGTGGTGCCTTTTCGACTCTGCTCAGAGGGAGCTCCCAGTCTAGGGAGGCAAGCAGTCCACTGCACCTCAGAGTGCCTCCACTGCCAAATTCCCAGGGGGAGTAAGGAAGGCCGCCCAGGAGGCGAAGTCTGAACGGGCCTCTGCCTGTTCCTCAGAAGTGCTGGTGAGAGGCACGGCCAAGCGCCCCAAGAGCTCCCTGGTCTCTCCCTTCAGCCCTCAGTCCCATCCAGTCCTGCTCTCCGGGCTCCCTCTCTCCTGGGTCTGTAACCTTTCCCTCCCTGTGACCTCATTCCTCCCCCTCAGCATTTAAATGGGCTCTTGTCTTATGGGCTCTTGTCTTTTTCATCTTCACATGACTCTTTCTGGATTTCATCTCCTGCATGGAAGTCAAAACTGGGGGCTAGAATCTGGGTTCCTCCTCTCCATCACCTCCCACATGCCAGTCCTTCAGGCCCTGTTATTACTCCTCTTAACTATGTCCCCGTTCTGTCTGCTTCTTCCGGGGCCCGGTGCTACTACTGTTTTGTTCACTTCTGCCTCCCCTGCATTTCCTTCTGGGCCTGTCACAGAAAACACAGAACCGGTGACCTGATGGAGGCTGGGAATTTAGACGGCTGGGTCGGAGGCATGATGGAAGGATCAGCTATAGTAGGGGAGAGGCTCTGGGTTGGGTCTAGCCCAGTCTGAAGGTCCCCTCTTCCCTCCCAGTCATCTCCCAAGCCTGTCTAGACAGGTGACAGACAAATCCCCAGATCCCAGGCCAAAGTCCCAGAGTCTAGCCCAGCTTCAAAATGGCGCCAGGGCCTGGTTCAAGGCAGCAGGCCTGTGTGGAGGCCATGGGCCCTGGGGTACGCTTGGGGGCGTTTCCTGTCTGGGCCTACGGCCCCCAACCGCTGGCAGCGCGGTTTCCGGCGGGGCTGCGGCCGGGGCCTGCACTATCAGCTCGGCACCAGACGCCCGGTCAGGATACTTGTGGTGAAACTGTGAGGGTGCACTTGGTCCTTTGGGGTTTTCTCCTGTGTCAGCCTCCAAGACAAATGAAGGAGAGAAAGTGACATCCAGTCCTTCTTCAGCCATGTTTACCCCCTTCTGAGCCAGGGGCCAGGCTGTGGGCAGCAGCTGCCCGGGGCTGGGGGCCCGCCACCCAGCCACCTATGTCTGTAAGGGCCAGCTCAAAACTGCAGCAGTGGAGGAGGCCAGGGCCAGGCCACTGTGGTCAAGAATCTTGACTAGGACTGGACAAAGGGGATTGGCCTGGGGTCTGAACAGGGGTGGGAAGCTCCTGGTGAGCACTCCTCTTCACCTGCTAAGAGGGCCTCGGAGTGGGCAGGCTGGGCCTGAGACCAAATGAGAGCTATCAGTGTCTGAGGCATCTCACCCTACATGGGAGTCGGGGGGTACCATGCCTGAACCAAAGCTCCACCCTCAGGACCCCACCTCACTGCACCCTGGGACTTACCAGGAGGAAACTGAAGCCCTGTCTGACACGGAAATCAAGGAGCAGAGAGACAGAGCGCTGTCCATGGACTAAGATGCTATGCCCCAGTGGTAGGAATACGAGGAGCAGGGGGAAGCAGAGTGCGGGGATACCTGCCCTGTGGTCCCCAGTTCTGACGCTGGGAGAGCCATGGGCTCTGGCCAGCCCAGCTGGCCCCCAAACCCTACAGGACATCTAGGGGCCCAAGTCCTCATTGCCCTTTGGCAGCAGCACAGCCCGCCTTGCCCACCGACCCCAGACTCTGTTCTAGCCCAGGCCAGGGCTGTGGTTCCCAACTCAGACCCCTAGATGGCGCCACAGCCAGAGTGTTGGCATTAGAGAACGTCAGAGTGGCCCTGCCCTTAGAGTGGCTGCAGCTCCGCACATTCTCGGCTCTTCTAGCCCAGCTGGCCCTCTGCGCCTGTGCACTCGGCCTTACTTCCTGGCGCCCGCAGTGACGTGTCCACAAGTTTCACAGCGATACCAGGGCGCAAGCGCAGCTAACTGCCTGCGAGCAGCCCACCAGCCCAGCAGAGGGAGCCTGGCAACACAAACTCTAGGTTCCTGCCAAGTTTTTTCCTGCTCCAAAACTGAGAAAACATTTAACCAAATGCAAAAGTGTGGGGAGGGCTGAGGAAGAAACTGGCCAAACGGTCTGAGATGGTATATACCCAGGTAACCAGGTCCCTGCCCTGAGACACACAGCTGCCCCTGGGCTTCCTGAGAGAAGCAGGGCCAGCGCTGGGAGGCAAAGGAGAGGGGTGGCCACTGCAGGGCTGCTGGGCGAGCAACAGGCAATTCCAAAGGAGTGAGGGGAGGCCCAGCTCGGTACCCCCTAAGGGCACCACAGGCTGGGTACGTGTGGAGCCAGGCCAACAGCAATCCCATGAGGCCAGAACACCCCGAGGACACACCCACAGGTTTCACAGGGACACCACGGCACAGGCACAAGCACAGCAACCTTCCCAGGCCTCTCACTGCCAGAAGCACTGATTGGCAAAATGGAAAAAGATTAAGGGATGTAAAAGAACCAACAGTTAATGCTTAACGAGCACCCGCCCTATGACCCTTCACATCTGTGACTCATGTGATCCAGCCTATGAAGCAGATAACTGAGCCCTGCTCCCTTTCACAAACGAGGAAACGGCGTCCCCAAAGACCCATCTGAGGTCACAGTGAGTGGCCTTTCTATGCAGTCCGTCTGACTGCGTGCCCAAGTCTTGAGCCAACTTTCTCCTCCATATCCAAGTCCTCTCCTTCCTTTGGATCCTGGATCTTCCCACTGCCTGAGAAACCTCACCCTGCCCACCTTTTCTTATGTTCAGCCTCGTTTTCCACCGAACCCAACCCACTGGCATTGAATACACTCGAAGTCTCCCCTCTACCAGCGTTCACAGCTGCACGCCCTGTGGCGCCCCCCAGCTTTCTCTCTCATGGCCTGTCTCTGATGCACACCTTCCACACTGGTAGGAAGCCTCCCTTGGGTCCCACTCCCTTTTCCACTGCTCCACCCACACCGTGCTCAAGCCCCTGAAGGACCACTTCGGTGACCTGCTCCCAGCACAGGCTGACCTTGCCCAGCCTTCCTCTTGCAGGACAACTCCGCAGCAGGTGCTGCTGCTCCTCCTAAAATCCCCTCTTCCCTGGGTCCCTAGGACCCCACACACCCCTGCTCTCTTACTTCAGGGGCTGCTCCACAACCTGTGTGCAGGGGACGGGGTGCTCCAAGTGGCCACTGCACTCTGGATACCCATACTACCCTCACCTGCCACAACCTCGACCATTTCCACAGCCATTCCACAGCGTGTCAAACAACACCCACGTTTATCATTTCCACACCATGCCCCTTCTTTGAACTCCAAACCTGAATATCCAACTGCCCCGACATTCCCATTTGGAAATCACCAGCACAGCCACCTCACTGTGTCTGAAACAGAACCCATCATCACCAGCCTCAAAACTGGTTGGTCTTTATAGACTTCTCCACAGACCTCTCCATAATGGATGGTAAACCATCCCTCAACCCCGCCCGTCAGTTATGTCACACACAGTGTGTCACATGCCAATCTAAGTATCTAGTGGACACCATAAGGGGACCTTATCGATGGGACAAAACCCCTGCCCCATCACAGCTAGTTCCTGTAATTACACACATCCCAACTGCGTTATGATGTGGAGACAGAGTGCAACAAGATGGCCTGACTCACCTGAAGGGTGAGCAGGAATTACTTTAAGTGAAACAAGGCACAGACCTCAGGGAGAAAGTAGAGGGGGAGAAAGCACGGCACTCATTTAGCACTCCATTCCCCCACCTAAATCTCAGCTGCGTCCATGTGGGCACATGGCCATCCTTGCCCAAAGTTTTCTCCCATCCCTGTTTATGGCCTTCAGCAGTTTGCTTTCAGCCAAAATACCAATCTAAGCATGTCTCACACAGTGATCAGTCTCGCCTTGATTTTAGAATAAAGCCATAAGCCTTGTCAGACCTACAAAACCTGATCTCATTGGGGCTCTTCCCACCTCTGACCCTATGCCCTACACTCTCACCTCACTCTCTGGATTCCCTCCTGGTCCTCTATGTAACTCCTACAGAGCCCAACTCCAAAGACTTCTTTCGGGAAACTCGATACTCTCAAACAAATACTGTCAGGAGAACCCTGTCCCTTTTCCTCATGGGCCTGTCACAATTTGTGATTATGAATTTGTATCTGATCATCTATCTGTCCTCCATAAGAACTAGTGCTCTTTTTCATCCGTCATTGTATCCTTAAAGCCTAGCACAGCATGGGATGCAGAACAGATAAAAAATGGAAGAACAAAGCCCTTGCTCCACTTGCTCCTCTCCTCTGTTCGGCGACCTGACGTAGCCCACTTTAACTCAGTGGCCTCAGTGTCCTAACATGTAAAACAGAGGCAATGCCTGCCATGCAAACTTGCTCTAAGAAGCAAATCCACTATTTAATGAATAAAAAGCACTTGATAAAAGTAGACCTCCAAGTTTTTATGTGATTGTTACCAGAACAAACAAATGTTCAGTCCCCGCTTTATTTTCATTTGGCCGCACATGTTTTTAAAAAACAAAAAACAAAAAACAAACATACACTCGTAAAATACCCAAACATCAGGAACCAGAAAGGCAAAAAACAAGGGGCTTATGGACTGAAAGGATATCATAGGCTTCTTCAGAGCAAAACAAAACCAATCACCTACTGAAAATCTCTTTGTTCAAAACACAAAGATATTTTGTTTTTAATGGGATTTAATTTTTTTTAAAAAAACAAACCCTTTAAAGACAAAAACGAAGCTTCTTGTGTTGCCTATGGCAGGCCCTGGCTTCACTTCCTTGAAGGCCTTTTGTAAAACACAGATGCCAGCATTCAGTGGCCTTGATGGTAGCCCTCTCCCCTTCGCCCCCAACCTGGCATCTGAAAGTGCAGCGCCCTGGGCCCACCCAGAAGGTAACAGTCAGGGGCTACAGAGCATCAAGGATGTGGTCGATCTTGGTGACCAACTCCTGCCGCTTTCCAGAGATGAGCTTCTCGTTCTCAATGTACGTGTCTTTCTTGAGCTTGCCAGCCACCAGCCGCTCGGCTTCCACCGCAGATTTCAGCACCAGCTCCTTGACCTGCGCGTCCAGCTTCTGCATCTCGCTCACCTGGCCGAGGCAAGAGCAGGGCAGAGCTTCAGAGCGGTCCCCGGCCCACACTCAGCAGGGCCCACCACCTCCCCTGCCTACAGACCCCGGAGCTCCCAGAGCAGAGGCACCAGCAGTGGAGGAAGACAGGCCTGGCTTCAGATCCCAGCTCCACTCTCTGTACCGTTAAGCTCTGACCTCAGGCCTCAGCTGTACGGGAGGACCGTGGGGATCGAATGGGAACATATGGGCAATCCCCCAGCATGGTGCCAAGCACACAGTAGGTCCTCGAGGTACGCTTATCTTCTTCTCTTGGGCTGGCCAAATTAGGTCCAGGGACTCAGCTGGGCAGGACTGATGGCGGGGCTGTGGCAGAGACACTGAATGACGCCCGTTATCACCAGCTGGGTGTGAAGCTGAGGACTTCACAGTCAGAATCATTCAACATTCAACAATTACGGAGTGGGCCACAGTGCTAAGCACAAGTCTAGGCTCTGGAAAACTGCAGTCAAGAGATGAGGCATCTGGCCCTCATACAGCCACCAGGGAATACTCGAGCACGTAAAGAGTTCCAGAAAGAGGCAGGTGCTACACAAAACACAGTGGTAAGGAGAGGGAGTACTGGGAGTGGCGTGTGGAGAGGAGGATCATCAGGACCTCTGAGGGGTACCTCTGAGGAGGAGGGGATCCCCTCTTCCTTTATAGGTAACTCACAAAGCAGGTCCCAGGCAGGGTTCTTAGCACTTTACATGCACCAACTCACTTCCCACTCACAACATAGTGAGGTAAGTACTGACACACGAAGAAACGGGAGGCACAGAAGTCAGGTAACTTGCCCATATTGACAAAGTCTGAATCAAATGCCTGATTCAAAGTCTAGGTTCTTCTCAGCACACATGAGTAGCCTGGAGCCTCGCCCAGGCTGGCCTCCGGGAGAGCCAGCCGTTGTTCTCAATAGCAGCCACATGGACAGACAGTGACATGGAGGCTAACAGAGCTTCCCAAAGCCAGCCTGTAACCGAAACCCCCAAATTTCTTGTTCCACTTTAAGGGTTGGCACCATGGGACAAAAGCCAGCAGTGAGCAAGAGCTGCCCGGCATGTGCACCCAGAGCAGCCCCGTGGTGCTCTAGAAGTGGAGGACAATCCCTGAAGGCATGACAAGGGAGGCCAAAGACCCAAGTGACTCCGGGATGGCGAACACTTACTTTGTCGCACAGGTCCGAACCCTCTGTCTTCAGCCTGGACTGTAGCAATGCAATCTCACTGGTCAAGGCCTTGTGCTCTGTCTCCAGGCTCTTCTTGCCACTGTTGAGGGTGGACACATCCCGTGACTGCTTGTACCTATTGACAGTCTCATCAAAGTGACGGTAGAGACCTATTCTCTTGTTGACCAGGGTCAAGACCTGCTCCGTGATGCAAGCCACCTTCATCCTGGCCTCTGCAGCTGGATCCTGTCGGGGAGACATCATGAGTGACAACATCCAGGCCTGAGCCTGCTCTAAGCTTTACCTCCTAAAGAGTACCCACCACTGGCTGTGCAAACAAGAAAAGCGATCTTAGAATGTGAGAGAATCCAACCTTTGCTGACACTAAATCTGGACCAATTCAGCAAAGGGCAGGACTGGACATGAAGATGAAACTTTACTTCAAAGCCCAGCAGGGCAGAGAGGGGATGAGAGAAGGAATATGAATGCTTAGAATACACCATGAAAGGGACAGGTGAAGCGCTAAAGAAAGAGAATTCTTCCTTGTGCAGGTCAGGGAAACCTTCCAGGATGTTTATTATTTCTCTCCCCTTAAAACCTTCAAGAGTTTCCCAGGGCCTAAAGGAAAAGTCTGAGCTCCTTATCCTGCCATTCATGGCCCTTCAGATGAGGCCCTACATACTTTCCGGAATTCTCTCTCATCATGTGTCTACTTCAGAAGTTCTAACTTGGCAGCTCAATGGCCGAATCTAGTCTGCAAATGGTTGATTTGGCCCACAATTGTTTTTTTCTCAATAAATTATCAAAGCTGTAAAACAGGAAGACATATACGTAAGAAACTATATAAACTGACCCATTCGTTCAACAGAATACTCTGCAGCTATGCAAAAATAAATAAATAAATAAATAAGTAATGGGGAAGAGCTCTATGAACTGATATGGGTAATTCTCACAAACTGTTTAGTCAGAAAAAGGGACAAGACATTATACTTGTGCTACCTTTTGTGCAAGAAAGAAGGAGAAATAAGAATTAAAGGATCTCCTTATTTCTGCAAAATCAATCAGGAAGGATATCCGGAGATTGATGAAATTGGTTATTGACAGTAATCAAGTAATCAAGATTAAACAGTACCAGAGGGAGAAACTGCAATAAAATTCAAACAGAAACAAATGAACCTAACTACATTGCAAATGCGTTAACACAGGAAAATTCCACCAGTTACCTTGGAACCCAGTACTCTGACAAGACATTCTCAGTCTCAAGACAAAAAGAACTGCTAACAAAATCCTGGGACTCTACCTGATAGGTCTGGTGTTTCTGCAGGCACAAGGGCAGCAATTCTGAAACTATTTTGTGTGTTTACGGAATTTAACAAATGAATAAACACACTGATTTTGGAATCCAGGAGAGAAGTGAAAACTGTGGAATGAGGGAGGACGGTTAAGAATCCTGTAGCATCAGACTGATGTGAGTCAGCGGTGTTAACTGCTCCTATAAATACCATACCTCTCTCTCCTGACTCTGATGCTGAAAGGCCCAGACGCAATGACACCCCAAAAGCAATGATCACACCTAGCTCCCAGATCATGCTCTCTAGGTACCATTTCCATACTGAACGGAACCAGGACTGCCTGGAGAAAGTACAGAATATACCTGAAACATGCTGCTGTGCCCAATGATAAGGAAGTGCTTGAAAAAATGATGAGACATGACAAAAACAGAAAAATCTGGGATAATCTGAGCATCAAAATAAGTAGCACCAGTGGACAGTTGCCCACAGAGCAAGGTAAGAAGCCAGGAGTCCCAACAAGTAACAACCAGCCAACCAGTCAACGAGGAAGAAAAGCTGCTCCTTCCAGCACAGGGCCAACCAAAGGAATCAGTTTTCCAACCACCACACTAACAGCAGATTCGGACAAGAATTAATATTAAATGCTAGAACTAATCAGTGAATGTATAGGAGAGTATTTATATAGCCTCAAACAGACCATACATTTATTGCAAACAAAAAGACTATAACTTTAACATGAAGAAACTAGGCAGACATCGACTTAGCCAAGTAAGGAGAGTTACATCCCAGCACTGGGACCAGCTGACATCAGGTACCCCTGATGGGATGCCCTGCAGACATGGAACCACTTTATAGCATTCTTGCCAAAAATGCATTATCTCCATTTAATCAGAGAGAAACATAGGATACTCCTAAGTTAAGGGATACTCGACAAAACCCGTCTCTACACATCAGATATGTCAAGGTCATTAAAGACAAAGAAAGGCTGAGGGGCTGTTCCATATTAAAACAAACAAGACAACGAAATGGGATGCATGATCCTCAGCTGGATTCTGAGGGAAGAAAAACAATTGCTAAAAATAATACGGTCACTGGGACAGTCCACCAAACCTGAACACAGCCTGCATGCTGGTTAACAGAGTTACACCAACATAACATTTCCTAAATTAGATCACTCTACTATGGTTATGTTAAGAGAAGATTCTTGGGGGCCTGGATGGCTCAGTGGGTTGGGCCTCTGCCTTCGGCTCAGGACGTGATCTCAGGGTCCTGGGATCGAGCCCCACATCGGGCTCTCTGCTCAGCAGAGAGCCTGCTTCCCCTCTCTCTCTGCCTGCCTCTCTGCATACTTGTGATTTCTGTCAAATAAATAAATAAAATCTTTTTAAAAAAAAGAGAAGTACCCATAGGCTACATGCATGCTTTAGTACTCAAGGGGGTGGAGTATATAAATGTCTCCAAGTTACTCTCAAATGGCCCAGAAAAAATTATATATCAAGAGAGACCAAATGTTAAGTGCTAGGTCTAGACACAAAGTATACGATCGTTATTTTCACTATTCTTGCAAAGTTTCCAGAAATGTGGAATTATTTTATTTATTTTTTTAAAGGTTTTATTTATTTGACAGAGAGATAGAGAGTACAAGTAGGAAGAGCAGCAGGCAGAGGAATAGGGAGAAGCAGGCTCTCCGCTGAGCAGGAGCCCAATGTGGGGCTCGATCCCAGGACCCTGGGATCATGACCTGAGCTGAAGGCAGCCGCTTAACCAACTGAGCCACCCAGGCACCCCCAGAAATGTGGAATTATTTTAAAGAAAAATTAAAAAAAAAAAAAAAAATTAAAAAAAAGCAGGGGCACCTGGCTGGCTCAGTCAGTGAAGCACATGACTCTTAATCTCAGGGTCATGACTTCAGGCCCCACATTAGGTGTGGAGCCTACTCAAAATAAAATTTAAAAAACAAATAAACAAAAGCAGCATTTATAACTTAAAAAGTGGAACTATTTCATAGTAAAACCTCCACTCAGCCCTTCTGTATGACGGGGCTTGCTAGCAGCTGTCTCACAGGGCTACCTATGGAACCAGCCAGATCAACATCTTTGCTGCATGTACCCTACTGCTCCCTGTAGGTTCCACCGAAGCCCTCCCTGCTGTTGCACAAACTCTTCCTTCTAGCTGAACGCCCTTCCCTACTTTCTCTGCCTGTCACCCTCCTCAGGCGAGCCCCACCATGAAACCCAGGCTGCCCTATTTCCACAGTACTCACACCAGCACCAACCCGCCTCACAACCCCGCATGCTCTGTGACCACAGCAACAAGAACAAGGTCTCTCTCTTTACATGAGGTAAGGATCAGCAGAGGCCACAGGCAGGGGAGAGGCTTCCTGGCAACATGGTTCTGCCTTGGGCTTGCTGAGAGGACCCCAGTGCTCAGTCAAGTTAACAAAACAATTATCAAAGACACAAAACGACAAACAAATGTGGGGAAAGCGCCAAGGGGTACCTTTGTGATGGAAAAGTCCAGCCTGACGTAGATGATGACAGTGAAGAACAAAATGTAGAAAGCAGCCACCACCAGCAATGGCTCCTGCAGCATGAGCACCTTGTTGAATGTGTAGTGGACCTAGGGGAGGGAACAAACAAGGAGGACCAGCTTCCACAGGTCTGCAAGGACTCAGACACCCGGGGGCAACAGAGGGGCCTCAGCAGGCCCACTGTCATGCAGGCTGCACCACACACCCCCAGAGGTGACTGTGCTCAAAGCCCTACAGCCCAAGGAGAGAAAGATAAAAGCCAAGTCCCTGGCTCCCAGGACCCTATACTCTGTGGAGGAAGACACAAAAGGCAGAGCAGTGAAGTCACTCACCACTATGTCCTGAATGTGCTGTTCCACCAGATTTTTCTTATAGGCAACAATCACAGGGCGGCCAAACGTATCCAGGTAAGTGTAGTGCAGCTCATCTGGGGCCCGACTGATTTCATACGGACTGTCAACTTGGATGTTCCTGGACGCAGGTAGGAATGAAACACAGACTAAGACAAACTGCACTGACCACCGAGGTTTATTGGCGGTTGGAGAATTCTAAGGCTCAGAGGGCCTTTCAGGATCACTGAGTTCATACTCCACTCCACTCCCCCCCTGGCACCAAGGACCACCAGACCTCCTGGAAACAGCTGACCCGCTGCCAGAGCACCCCGACTAGTAGACCGCTCTCCCGCTGAGGTAACGACCGTCTCCCTGCATATTGTCCTTGCTAGTGCTCGCCAGTTCCAGCCGACCCCTGGACTCACACAGCCCACAAAGCCCTCTGCATACTCCACCCAACAAGACTCTCTTGGGTACCTGAAGGAGCCCCTGAGAAGTCTACTCCAGAAGTTCTTTCTCCTCCCATGACTGAGAACTTCTATAAGGTATAGTGGGACATGTCTTGTTTTCATCTACCTAGATCCACTCTTCCTCCTCTAGGTTCTCACACCCTAGTTTTGCTAGAACTCCCCATCCCCTGTGGAATATCCTCCATAGGAGGAACAAATCTGGTAACCAATCTTTCTGGTGACCAGAGTGGGCATGTGACCCAAGAGAGGCAAGCAGAAGCTCCCCTCTGAAGTGAACCTAGAGCGAAGTGACACAAAGACACACACAGGTGTTTATCATTCATGCCAAGGGCAGGTCACCCATGAACAACTGTCAGTTTCCACCAAATGGACTCCCAGAGATGCTCTGGCTCTGCAACGTACGCCAACAATTTTTTTCTTTTAATTAATTAATTTATTTATTTATTTATTTATTTATTTGACAGAGAGAGAGAGAGCGAGAGCGAGCGATCATAAGTAGTCAGAGGCAGGTGGCGGGGGTGGGGAGCAGGCTCCCTGCTGAGCAGAGAGCCCAATGCGGGGCTCGATCCCAGGACGCTGAGATCATGACCTGAGCCGAAGGCAGGATTAACCCGCTGAGCCACCTAGGTGCCCCTACGCCACCAATTTATAAGAAGCACCTTACCCTTCCGAATGCAATTCTTGCTGCTTACAGTGGCCAAAGAGAGCACTACTGTCTCTGTAAGCATGGAACCCTAATACACCATCCCCCCTTTCTGAACCTGGTCTGACCAGAGAGCATTACTGTCTGTAAGCATGGAACCCTAATACACCAGCAGGACCACCCCCCACCCTCCTCTGCTTCCTGAACCTGGTCTGACCAGCCCAGGATAAAACAGAGCCACTGTTGCTCTTCTTTTTTGTACAAACGCAGCACAAGGGCTACCTGGCTGTCCTGAACCCGCATTCTGTCCTGCTGCAGGTCGTCCCATCCCCTTTGGACGCCTCATCTGTCACGCAGAGGCACTGGGCACTGTGGTTCATAAATCAACCCGGTACCCTCATCTGAGTCTAACGTTTCTGTTTCAACTCCAGTCAGAAAGTCCCTGCAGACCTCTCAGTCAACGCTAGGTGCGAGTACCTCCTCAGCACCCCAGAACACAAGCTTCCCCTTCACTACCAGAGAAACGGGAAGCAGAGGAAAGGAACAGTTGCACTCACTTGGCCCCTTCGGGCAAGATGATCTTCACTGTCAGAGAATCTATCACTTGCTCATCGAACACATGGTCCACGAACCTCATCTTCAGTGCATACTGGTCACCTGGAGAAAGACAAACACATGCAAGAATATGAAAACCAGAGAAAATGACTCAGGAGCTAAAGGCAAGCACAGGGTATGGACACTCTCATCTCACACAGTCAGAATTAAGAGGTGCCATTAAAGTTAATGGACTAGGGGCGGCTGGGTGGCTCAGTGGGTTGGGCTTCTGACTTCAGCTTGGGTCATGATCTCGGGGTCCTGGGATCGAGTCCCGCACTGGGCTCTCTGCTCAGCGGGGAGCCTACTTTCCCCTTTCTCTCTGCCTCTCTGCCTACTTCTGATTTCTGTCAAATAGATGGATGAAATCTTTAAAAAAAAAAATCTGTTAAAGTTAATGGACTAGGAGATTCTGGGAGACAGAGGTGGTGCTGGCAGCATACTTATGGGTCTTCCCCAATTTTTACACAAAGAGAGAGCAACTAGACAGTGAAACCAAAAACCCATGGAACATTTTTTACAAGAAAACTAGGTAAGACAAAGATCTCCATGAACCCCAAAATACAAATGGGGAGTTATAAAACACCAACACACAAACGGCCCATTACTAGTGTCTGTAAAGGAGAAAGCAGAGGGAGCCAACAGGGCAAGTGATAGACCTGAGGAGAGAAGAGCCCCAAAGAGGCCACCACTTTGACTAGAGAAGGAGGCAGGCTGTAGAAAGTGACTGCAGCTCCAGAGTCCTCCCCCAACCCCACATGGTGGGCAAGCAAATAGGCCCATGGACTTGTGAGTCTAGAGCAGTCTAGTCCCTGAGAACTTGGGAAAGCCAGCAGAGCTCCCCTCCCAGGACAGCACCCTAAGCGGAGGAAAAACTGCTGGAGGAAAATCAAAATGGAACCTAACAGGGACAACAGAGCTACAGGAAATGGACAGGGCAGGCTCCATAAGCAAGCTGCCGTATTTAATCAACAGGGAAACTGGGCAGTTACAACACCTCCTCCTAAAAATTCACATTAAACATGAATAACAGGACGCCTGGGTTGCTTGGTTGGTTGAGTGACTCTGTTCGGCTCAGGTCATTATTCTAGAACCTCAAGATTGAGTCCTCCATCAGGCTCCCCACTTCTCCCTCTGACCCTCCCCTATCCCATGTTCACTCTCTAATAAATAAATAAAACTTAAAAAAAAAAAAAAAAAAAAAAAGAGTAACAGAGAGGTGCCTGGCTGGCTCAGTTCATTGAGCATGCAACTCTTGACCTCAGGGTTATAAGTTTGGCTCACTTAAAAAAAAAATTTTTTTAATTTAAAAAACAAAACAAAACAAAACAAAACAAAACTGAGCAACAGAAAAAAGGTACCCCTCACTCTTAGAGTAAGTTATATTTTCAAAAGCTACCAAAAAAGAGAACATCTCGGGGTGCCTGGGTGGCTCAGTTGTTAAGCATGTGCCTTTAGCTCCTGGGATCAAGCCCCGCATCTGGCTCCCTGCCCGGCGGGAAGCCTGCTTCTCTCTCTTCTACTCCCCCTGCTTGTCTCTCGCTTTCTCTGTCAAATAAATAAATTTAAAAAAAAAAGAGAGAGAGAGAACATCTCAAGAGAAAATGAAAACATGCCAGAAATTCATGCCACAAAACTGATTAAAACTGTTCCTGTGGGGCACCTGGGTGGCTCAGTTAATTAAGCATCCAACTCTTGGTTTCAGATCAGGTCATGTTCTCAGGGTCATAAGACTGATCCCCACGTTGGGGTCCATGCTGAGCATGGAGCCTGCTTTGAAGTCTCTCTCTCCCTCTGCACCCCCCACATGCACTCTCCCTAAAAAAAAAAAACTGTTCCCAGTATTTCAAAATAAACTAAAGGTACTATAAAAATGACACAAGTCATTAAAGAGCACTACAAACCAGAATTACAGAAATGCAGAGAAGTAACAGAATGCAGGAAAAATTTCAGGAAATAAATTTTAGAAATAAATTGTTTTAGAAATGAAGGATAAGCTAAAAGGAAGAAGAATAAATAAACACAACAGAGAATGTCTTATAATAAACAGAAAGCAAAAAGAAGCAAAGTTTTCAATGAAGAAAAGACTCAAGAGAAACTACCAAATATTGAAAACAGGCCAAGACTCAACATAGAAATAATAGGAGCCTCAAATGAGAAAACTTACAAAAAGGTTTCAAAAGCTGAAAAAACAATGCAGACCCAAGAACAGTAACACGGCAACCACTGCCAAAACATGTTCCACTAAAAGTTTTAGATTTTAAAGAATCTCTTTCAATATTTATATAAAAAGACTTAAAGGGGGGGCGCCTGGGTGGCTCAGTGGGTTAAGCCTCTGCCTTCGGCTCGGGTCATGGTCCCAGGGTCCTGGGATCGAGCCCCGAGTCGGGCTCTCTGCTCTGCGGGGAGCCTGCTTCCTCCTCTCTCTCTCTCTGCCTGCCTCTCTGCTTGTGATCTCTGTCAAATAAATAAATAAAATCTTTAAAAAAAAAAAAAAGACTTAAAGGGGGAGGTGATTTATAAAGGGGAAAAATTAGATCATCATCAGACCTTGACAATGACATTTTATACCAAAAAAGGAACATATGTCAAGGAAAGACATATGAGCCAGTAATGAGCCATTCCTCAAAGTGGCTTATATGCACAAAAGGCACAACCTGTCATCAACTACCGATGTGTGAGAACTCATTCCCATAAGCCCTGCCTAAGAGAATGAGCTTCAGATCATCAAAATGACTAGAGCTGTCAATGTGAACACTGACATGGTGAGCATTAACTACACCTTAATTAATGTAGCATTAACTACAGCTACTATAGAGGTAAGACCTGAGTTACAAGCAGGGAGGCCCGGAGCACCTGGGTGGCTCAGTCGGTTAGGCGTCTGCCTTTGGCTCAGGCTGTGATCTCAGGATCCTGGGATGGAGCCCCAAGTCAGGCTCCCTGCTCCTCAGGCAGTCTGCTTCTCTTCTCCCTTCTCTCTAACTCTGCCCCTGCTAGTACTCACTGGCTCTCACTCTAAATAAATAAATAAAATCTTTAAAAAAAAAAAAGTGGGGGGAGCACACTGTGTAATAGCTATTTGTTCTGACAAAAGATATACAGTATATGCACAGCACACCTAAACAATGGGGTAGAATAGGGAGAGGATATGCCAAAAAATAAACAAATTCTTTTCAGTAATCACTCTGGAAGTGGTAGTATGATCATTTTTATTCTGAAACTTCTGTGTATTAGGTGTGGGATAAGACAACTAACTAATTGTGTAATGCTCTAATTGTCACCTTCTCTATCCTTCAGAACAAGGACTCTCGATATGGAATTAGATACAGATATAACACAGATATCACACTATTAAGTAACTATATAAGTTCATAATTTTCTTACACACAAATATAATACACACCTACCTCTGGTTAACTGAAAAGGCCTAGATACTGACCAAACTAAGAACAGTATGCATTCCTAGTTCTCAGACTATGGTCTTAAAACATGTTTTTCCATAAGAAGATACTAGGGCTTTGATGAGAAATGGCTGATTCCATGTCTGGGACAGAAAATATACAAACTGGGGGAGGCTGGTGGCTCTGTTGGTTAAGCATCTGCCTTCAGCTCAGGTCATGATCTCAGGGTCCTGGGATCGAGCCCCATGCCAGGCTCCGTGCTCAGTGGGGAACCTGCTTCTCCCTTTCTCTCTGCCTGCTGCTCCCTCTGCTTGTGTGTGCTCTCAAATAAATAAAATTTAAAAAGAAAAAAAAAAGGAAAAGAAAGATAAGATACAAGCTGGGCCAATAATGCCTTTCCTAAGACAGCAAGGAAGGTAACAGCTTTCAATTTGCAAGAAATACAGAAGACACAGGAATACACTGAGTGGCACTTTGAGTAAGAAGTCAGCAAAATCCAGATTGTACACTACCCAATGGCTCACATTCTTCAACAGATAAACTATTTTTTTTTTTTAAATCAGATGGAGGAGAAAACGATTAACAGAAACTCATAAGACATCAAATTTTTTGAAAAGGGCAAAACTAGAGACTCCAGAAACACACACTTGGGTGATAAAACCGAACAAAGTCAAGAAAGCAGTTACTGAAAGTCGGGATAGTAACCACTATTGTGGGGAAGGAAGAGGTACATGGAGAACCTTTAGGCTGGCTGGCTCAGTTCAATTTCTTGGCCTGAGTAAGTGGTGGTTACGAGGTGTTCTAATTGTCATTTACTGAGCTATACATTTTTCTGTGTGGTTTTCTCTAATTTTGTATTTCAAAGGTTTTAAGAAGACTTGAAGAAAACATGGCAAAATGATCATAATATTATATATTATATTATTGATATATATTATGTTGTATAGCATATATAACATATGTTGTATATAGTATATATTATATGACTTAACTGTTATATAATTAAGAAGTGTTAAGAAGAGGACTTTTACTGGACTGTTCGAACTGACTACCAAATGCATGTATTACTTTTATAATAGTAATCTGTCCCCACCCATGAAAAGTTGTTCCTAATATCCCAGCCTTCCAAAAAATAAAATACTCTCTTCCCATCAAAATGACTGGCAATTGTTAACACACACACACACACACACACACACAAAACCACCACTAGAAACAAAAAAAAATGCAGGAAATGAAAGAAAGTAATAGTCTCTCCCCTTTCCACTCCCTAACTACTGAAGACTGACCCAAATTGTAGAGGTACTCATAGCTTGGGAGGTTGTAGCCAACGATGTAATGGGTCTTCCACCCGCCGAACAGAGGGAAGCGAGGCCGGATTTCCATCTCTACAGAGTCGTCCAAAATAAGGAGGTGGCTGGTGGAAACGTTGCCAATCTCATCCCGGTAGTAAACGTCCTGGGCAGCAGCAGGGAGGATGGTCTGCAAGAGAGGGAAAAAACTTACTCACGGGAGATGATCCTAAAGACAGAAAAGACCTCCTGCACCAAGAACCTGCCCATAGCACTATTTAATTGGAAGAATCCCCAAACCGGGACAACCTAAAAAGAGGTCTATCTAGCCTCCCCCAAGGCTTCAAAATTTCCAGATATTACATCTATTTCTCAATCATGGTAAGTAAATAGCTAATTCTCTTAAATAATAAATAATGAAGACGATCATACCTACCTTTATGAACACTGAAGGATTAATAAAAAGATAAAGATAAAAATAATCTCTAAGTTACTCTGGAGGGAGAAAAACTAAAAATGGGAGAAATTCCATTAAATTGCTAGGTAGTAGGGTTACGGAGGGGTTTCTCCACCTCATATTCTTTACTATAACTTCCAAATCTGTAAGAGTATTTTCATAATCAGGAAGAAATAACTCATTATGAAGAAATAATTCATAATGAGCCCTTCTGTAGTACGAAGTACAGATGACCCCTGGACGACACGGGTTTCAACTGTACAGGTCCACTTACACATAGATCTTTTTCAGCAGATAGAATAAATACTATAATGTATTTTCTCTTATGATTTTAACATTTTTTCTCTAACTTATTTTGCTCTAAAAATACAGTACAGGGGTGCCTGGGTGGCTCAGTGGGTTAAGCCTCTGCCTTTGGCTCAGGTCATGATCTCAGGGTCCTGTGATCGAGCCCCGCATCAGGCTCTTTGCTCAGCAGGGAGCCTGCTTCCCTCTCTCTCTCTGCCTGCCTCTCTGCCTACTTGTGATCTCTCTCTCTGTCAAATAAATAATTAAAATCTTTAAAGAAAAAAAAGAAGAATACAGTACAAAATACATACAACATACCAAATATGTGACAATGGATTTTTTTTGTTAATAGTATGGCTTCCAGAAAACAGGAGAATATTAGTAGTTAAATTTTCTGGGTGTCAAAAGTTATATCCAGGGGCACCTGGGTGGCTCAGAGGGTTAAGCCTCTGCCTTCAGCTCCGGTCATGGTCTCAGGGTCCTGGGATCGAGCCCCACATCGGGCTCTCTGCTCAGCAGGGAGCCTGCTTCCCCACCCCCTGCCTGCCTGCCTCTCTGCCTACTTGTGATCTCTCTGTCAAATAAATAAAATTAAATAAAGAAATAAATAAAGAAATAAAATTTGGGAAAAAAAAAGTTATATCCAGATTTTCAACTGTGCAGGAGGCTAGTGCCCCAAACTCTGTTTTTCAAGGAGGTTTTCAACTGAACATGTTTTCAGTTTTTGATTATACCTGAAAATACAAGATTTCATTTATTAAGACTAAAAATATATAAAACGTCATATACAATGTGATCAAGTATCTTTTAAAATTCTGGGTGGTGGTATAGTTTTTCCTTTCTGTATTATTCAAATATTCTTTTAAAAACAGGGCCTATGGGGCGCCTGAGTGGCTTAGTCATTAATCACCTGCCTTCAGCTCACGTCATGATCCCAGGGTCCTGGGATCGAGCCCGCATTGGGGTCTCTGTTCAGTGGGAAGCCCGCTTCTCCCTCTCCCACTCCATCGCCCCCCCACTGTGTCTCTGTCAAATAAATAAATAAAATCTTAAAAAAAAAAAAAAAAGAACAAAAACCAAACAACAACAACAAAAAAAAACACCATGGCCTACTTTGGGGCACCTGGTTGGCTCAGTTGGTATAGCACATGACTCTCGATCTCAGCGTTGTGAGTTCAAGCCCCATGATTAAGAGAGATTACTTAAAAATAAAATCTTTTTAAAAATGGCCTCCTTATACAAATGGGGTCATTTTTTTTTTTTAGACTCTTTCTGTTGGTTCTAACCTTGTGAACTGAACTACTTGAACACCAATCGATCCTAAACAATGGTCCATATTTAGATACTTTCAAAAAGCCAAAGGGGAAATGTGATAAAAGGGTACTTTCTCCCGATGTCCATGTTGCACACCCTGTACCTTAAATGAGCGGATGGAGGCTATTCCACTATCTGGTTGTCTCTGGTAATCATAGCGAGAAAAAGGTCCCTTTAGCACAGCCCCCGTGTGCTTCAAGTCCACATTTTCTTCCACAGCGATGTTACCCCAGTGAGAGACCTCAATGACCCGGGTCATGCTGGTGATAGTCAGGAAAGGGCTGTTGTTCTCATAATGTACTTTAAAAGTATCCTGGAGAGAAAGGAGAAAAGTTGTTCCAAGTCTAGGTGACAGATGAATCAACACTAGTTTCAAATACAATGGAGACAATCCATACATCAGCAAGAGAATGGCTCCATTATGGTGTATCTACTGCACACTATATTCTAAAATAATGCTTACTACAACTTTTTAATGGCATATGGAAATAAATATTCATGATGTATTACTAAATGGAAAAACAGGCTATACAAAATTGTTTTAGGTTCCAACATAAGTATCGTTTGTACTTTAAAAACAAAAACTTCTACATGCCACTTATCTTATAGCCACCATAGGCATAAAAGAACAAAAAGAACTTGAAATGAAATACAGGAGAAACCCAACACGGTAAGAAACAGAGTTCTTAGATTGTCTCTACTTTCTCCTTGTAGTTTTTATTTTCAAAATTTCTACAATGAGGTTTTCAAACTGCCTTTTGAATAATTTTTGCAGTTTTGCAAGAAAATGAAATCTTAACCTATAATAAAGAAAAAGTCTGACAAGGTATATATATGATCTCCTAAAGACATAAAGTCTACCCAATGAGCTAGCAAATAACCTCAAAAATGAGGATGATTCATGACACTACTGGATTTTTTTAACATGGAGAAGACTTACCCAGGGAAGTTCCCAGAAGAGAGACCTGTTTAGCTAACTGTATGGAGCTAACATAAATATACGTGTCAGTGGGGAGCCTGCTTCTCTCTCTGCCTCTGCCTGCTTGTGTTCTCCCGTGCGTGCTCTCTCTCTCTCTCTGATAAATAAAATCTTTAAAAAAAAAATGGTTTACAGGAGGGGCGCCTGGGTGGCTCAGTGGGTTGAAGCCTCTGCCTTCAGCTCAGGTCGTGATCCCAGGGTCCTGGGATCGAGTCCCGCATCGGGCTCCTTGCTCAGTGGGGAGCCTGCTTCTCTCTCTGCCTCTGCCTGCTTGTGTTCTCCCGTGCGTGCTCTCTCTCTGATAAATAAAATCTTTAAAAAAAAATGGTTTACAGGAGGGGCGCCTGGGTGGCTCAGTGGGTTGAAGCCTCTGCCTTCGGCTCGGGTCATGATCTCTGGGTCCTGGGATCGGGCCCCGCATCGGGCTCTCTGCTCCACGGGGAGCCTGCTTCCTCCTCTCTCTGCCTACTTGTGATCTCTGTCTGTCAAATAAATAAATAAAATCTTAAAGGAAAAAAAAAATGGTTTACAGGGGCGCCTGGGTGGCTCAGTGGGTTAAAGCCTCTGCCTTCGGCTCAGGTCATGATCCCAGGGTCCTGGGATCGAGCCCCACATCAGGCTATCTGCTCGGTGGGAAGCCCGCTTCCCTTCCTCTCTCTCTGCCTGCTTCTCTGCCTACTTATGATCTCTGTCTGTCAAATAAATAAATAAAATCTTAAAAAAAAATGGTTTACAGGGCACCTGGGTGGCTCAGTGGGTTAAAGCCTCTGCTTTCGGCTCAGTCATGATCCCAGGGTCCTGGGATCAAGGCCCGCATCAGGCTCTCTGCTCAGCGGGGAGCCTGCTTCCCCCCCCTCTCTCTCTGCCTGCCTCTCTGCCTACTTGTGATCTTTGTCTGTCAAATAAATAAATAAAATCTTTAAAAAAAAATGGTTTACAGGGGTGCCTGCTTGTGATCTTTCTGTCAAATAAATTTTAAAAATCTTTAAAAAATGGCTTACAAAAGTAATTTAAAATGTTTAGAAATGTTTGTCTAAGCGGCAAAAGCATCATGTAATATTTTATACATGATATGATTTCCACATTAAAAAGCCCCTATGCTTAGAAAGAAATGACTATTATGTCAAAAGTGGATGTCAACTGGCATCAAATTTTCCTCTGTATTTGCCAAATAGTCTCTCATGAGCATTTTATTAATTTAAAATGGAGAAAGTCCAAAATCCAAAATATTCAAAATTTAGAAGCCTACATCAGAGACAAACAAATCCCTGCCTCCAACATAAACTGAATCACTCAGTTTTAAATAAGGAAAAAAAATAAATATGCAGTTAGAAGAAACACAACTCATGAGACACCTGGGTGGCTCAGTTAGTTAAGCGGCTGCCTTCGGCTCAGGTCATGATCCCAAAGTCCTGGGATGGAGTCCCACATCGGGCTCCTTGCTCAGCGGGGAGCCTGCTTTTCCCTCTGCCTGCGTCTCTCCCTGCTTGTGCTGTCTCTCTCTCGCTGACAAATAAATAAATAAAATCTTTAAGAGAAAAAAAAAAAAAGAAAAGAAACACAACTCAGACCAACCAGTCCCTCAGCTCCACAGAAGCATGCGCCCCAAAAGCTCTCCGCACCACAAGGTGGCTACATCAGGAATCGAAGAGAGCCACTCTCACTTCCCCTGGCAAAAACCCGTGAGTCCACAGTACACACAGGGTGCTACTTTTTGAGAAAGGGGGGAATATAAATTTACTATAATCTGCGTATATTTATAGAAAAAAATTAGAAAGATAAACCAAAAGCTAATATAAATGGTCACCAAGAACAGACAGAAGGGAGAAGTGGAAGCAACAGTTCTGTGAATATACCTTGTTACATAATTTTGGCTGTTTTCATTTCAAAAAATTGTATCAATTAAAAAAAGATTCTTGGGTGCCTGGGTGGCTCAGTTGGTTAAGCAACTGCCTTCAGCTCAGGTCATGATCCCGAAGTCCTGGGATCGAGTCCTACATCGGACTCCCAGCTCCATGGGGAGTCTGCTTCTCCCTCTGACATCCCCTCTCATGCTCTCTCACTCTGTCTCTCTCTCAAATAAATAAATAAAATCTTAAAAAAAAAAAGATTCTTAAACAGTAGAAAACGACCCGAAATGAACAGATGTGAAACTAACATCTGAGAGACTGAGAAAACAGAAACAATTATTTCAAGTGGCACTGGAAGTATTTTGACTGTACATCCTCAGTGACATACGTTCTAAACACAGAAATGCATGCACAGGTCTTAAATATCCATGTATTTCGGAGATGATAATCAAGTACGTAGGCTAAAAAGGCATGATTCCTAAGATTTGCTTTAAAATATTACAGCAGAGGAAAAAAAAAAAGAGTGCTGGTAAGTGTAGTAATATTCTGATACCCACAGATCGAAGTGATAGGTGTATGGGAAGTTACTGCACCATTCTCTATACTTCTGTATACGTTTGAACTTTTCCATAACAACAGTCTTTTTAAAGCCTTGATTGCTCCCTCTCTGTTTAAGGCCCAACTCCTAGGCTCAACGAGGCAGCCCGCTTTATTACCCCAGCAGCCACCCCAATCAGCACAGCACCTGGTCTCCCATCTTGGGGCCTCCACCCACAATGCCTTGTTCTCTCCTCCCCCAACCCTGACTTCAACCCTCCAAATGCTACTTTTTTATTATTCTTTTTTAATGTGAGTATATTTGCTAGAATTGTGCTACATACAACTTGCCCATCTTCCCTGGAAGCTAATTTATTTGTAATCTAGTAATTTAGTTTCACTGATTGTCCTCGTCTATAGCTAGAGAATAAAAAAAAATTTTTTAACTATGTTTTTAACTCTGATTCAATGAAATGAATGATCTTATTTAATACACTATCTACAGAGCCTAGGAAATAAAGATGGTGGGTCAGTAAGTAGTCCTTCCCTTCCCTAATCCCCTTTTCCTCCCCTGCCCTTGCATTTGATGCCTCTGTAGCTCTGCAGTGGCAGCATCCTTCAACCTAGTCTTTACCAGTTATAAAGCTACATATTTTGCCACTTCCTACCTACCTCAATACTTTTGTTTCTCAGTGTACAGAGAAGTTGGGAAAGGGGAGAAGATGACTGCTGTTTGTGGGGCTCCCTCAGAGACCTCAGCAATCTCTAGTTATCACTGTCACTGGCTACTGTCAGGCTTCCACAGGTCCTAAGTGCTGATGCAGTCATTCAACTCAGCTCATGTGTCATTGCTTCAAAAATCCAAGTCATGAAGTTTATGAGGTTCAGGAACTGCCATGTTTTTCCTTATTTGAGCCCTTCTTAAAAATCTTCCTACACCTCCCAGCCTCTAACTGTACTCCCAAAATGAGAACAGTGACCCCCACGGCATCATTTCACAACAGGTGAAAATCTCTGGGATGATCTTAAAAACGACTTTGGATTTACACCCATCTCACAGCGCCAAGCCCATCCACTAGCGGTCACTCCAGAAGACGTTCTCTCAAGTCGGCAGGGACAGACTGGACTCCACACGCACCTACCTGACTATAAGCAGGGATGTCTCTGAAAGGTCCATAATCCAGGAGGTCCTCGGAACGCGTGGGGTTCCCCAACTTGGTGTAGCTCTCTACATTTCTGGAAGCAAGCTTCACACGCATCGTCTGTGTCTTCGTTGGATAGGGAGAGTAGAAATAATGGTTCCCCTCAAACACGACAAACTGTTTCTCTGACTGGGTGATCTGGGTTGGATATGGCTGAAGCACGTGGGTATAGACTGTTTCCACAATGACTGAAACCTTGGCCCCAGGATCAAGAGCAACTGGGAGCTTGACTGTGAAGAATCTCCCACTGGAGGAAGAACAAGGCAAGAAAATTAAGAAATGAAGGGAACCAAAAACAGAAGTAGCAGCTCGAAGTCATGGCAACATTTTGTACCCAAGATAAATGCAGTTACCTTTAAGAGATCACCTTTAACCCATTAATTTAAGCCTTTTAAGACAAATGTCTGGGAATACATTTCACAGTTGTTTATAATAACAAGAATACAGTGGTGCCTGGGTGGCCCAGCTGGCTGAGTGTCAGACTCTTGGTTTCAGGTCAGGTCATGATCTCAGGGTCCTAAGACAGAGCCTTGTGTCAGGCTCTGTGCTCAGCAGGGAGTCTGCTTGAGAGTCTCTCTTCCCCTCCCTCTGCCCTCCCCATCCCTGCTCACTGGCCCAAACTCACTCTCTCTATAGCAAATAAATCTTAAAAAAAAAAGGAAAAGAAATATAAATTCTCATTGGCAGTCAGAAGCAGCAGCTAATGAAGGCTTCTGACTGATGAAAGGCTAGGCAGTCAACACAGAGCTGACTATACTGGTGTCTAAGGAGCACATTTTGTTTTCATGGATCAGAACAAAGATATATACATTGTCATGTTAAGGTTGCAGGATAAACGACTTGTTTAATGTTGCCATTAAGCTTTATACAGGCAGGTCAATAAATTTAACATTATCCCATTTATACACTTATGTAAAATTATATATAAATGGGCATATGCATAAAGAAAACAATAGTATGTCATATTCTCCATTTCAAAAAATTCAGAACTAATGAGAAAAAAATTCTTTTAACTTTGCCAAACAAACCAAATCAAACAAAAACAACTCTGCCAAGCAGGGAGACCTGCTTTCTGAATCATGTGGGAACCGAGAGCTGTAAGGCTCAAAGGTTTGCTGGTCAGGAATCAAATATTTTATTTCTTTTTATGATAAACTACAGCATAAGCTAATGCTGTCTGCCTCAGCAAATAGGACTTTTTAACCTTGGCACTGCTCACATTTGTGAGTGGCTACTTTTGTGCTGGGAGAAGGGACCTGTCCTGGGCATTGCAGCAGGTTCAGGAGCATCCCTGGCCTCAACCCACGAGATGCCAGCAGCACCCCTCAGCTGTCACTAAAAACGTCTCCAGACATTGCCAGATGTCCTGGGCGGGGTAGGACACAACTGCTCCCTCCTCCACTTTAGAAGCACTGAGAATAGGGGCGCCTGGGTGGCTCAGTCCTTAAGCGTCTGCCTTCGGCTCAGGTCATGATCCCAAGGTCCTGGGATCAAGCTCCACATCAGGCTCCCTTGCTCCACGGGAAGCCTGCTTCTCCCTCTCCTGTTCCCACCGCTTGTGTTCCCTCTCTCACTGTGTTTCTGTCAAATGAATAAATAAAATCTTTAAAAAAAAAAAAAAAAAAAGAATCACTGAGGCTAAAAAGTTCTTCCTCCCACATCACTCACTGAACAAATAGTTCAATGCCTAATAAATACCATGCAAAATACTGATAACTGCTGAAGCTGGGTGATGAGATATATGGGGATTCTTTATTTGGTTCTTCCTGCTTTTTATGCGTTTTAGAAAATATCCTTACTAATTACTAAGTGCCAGGCCATGCTAGGTGCTGAGGCTAAAGCAGAGAACAAGTCCAACCCCAGCCTTCAGAGAGCTCAGCCTTGCTCCCTCCGAGAAGTCTCACATTCAATGCCCTGAAGGCTCAAGAGGAGATAAGGGGAGTAGAGCTGTCTGCCGTTTGGAAAGAGGATGGTAGCCAACAATAGATGGGAGGCTATCTACTGAGGCAAACAGCTTGCAGTTCTCACATACCATACCGGTTCTCCATCCACTGTTTGGGGATCCCTATCCTCACATACATTAGCAGACCTGACCTGGTACGGAAAGTAGCTACCTTCCTGTAAAACAAACTGCCACTGTGAGGGGCAATTTTTAGCATTAGTAATCAGAAAAGACGTAACTGGGTCCAGAATACATTACAGCCTGTTGCTTACTTACCACACACTATATTAATTGAAATAGCCTCTAGAACACCAGGTACTTCCTCAGCAACTCTCCTACCTTATGATTCCAACCAATAGGATAACCTATAACAAGAAGGGGCACGATATATAGATATTCTGTTTGGTTGCTTACCTTTTACCCTTAATTTTGGTTTCTCGTACTTCCAAATTGTTCTCCTCCTCATCTTCTCCCTTCACCTATAACAGGACAAAAGAGGCTATTCTTTTTATTAGGTCTTTTAGCCTCTAAATTTGGGTCAACAGTTAACCAACTGCCTTAGAATAACCACAGTAAAGTATTCAAACTACAAGAACACTTTAAAGACAACTCTGGTAACAATCTTTTTCCATATGAAACATAAGAACATAGTCAAAGACTTATTTTTGTACTGAGTTGTAAACTCTATAAATACATATTTTCCTGAATGACCAAACACACACATATAAATAAAAATTACACTTACACTTTACATTTCCCAACACAAAGGTGACATTTTTCGTCTCCATTTACATTCAAACACACATTTGCATAGAAAATAAATATTTTTTACTACAGTAGTAAAAAAGTCTCACACGTGGCCAAAAATGGCTCTACTTGCATGTAAGCTAACAGTGGGTAAGTCCAACAGCTGCTGCTTGTCACACTCCCTCATGCTCATCCTTCACTGCAAAAGGAGGTGTAACCAGAAAAAGAATGTTAACTCCAGCAGTATCTCTGCTGAGAAAGAGCAGACACCCTGAATCATGAGACAGTGGAGCAGACTCTAAGGAAAACCTAATACACACTGTTGATCTCTTTGCCAGGCCAAACTCTAGTAGGACTGAAGCACTTATTCCCAATAGGGCACAAAGAACTGTAATGCAGAAGAAGCTGTTTTTAATATTATAAAATGCCTAAAAGTGGGTGCCTGGCTGGTTCAGTCTTGAAACATGTGACCCTTCTGCGGAAGTTTGAGCCCCACATTGGGCATAGAAAATACTTAAAAATAAAATCCTTAAAAAGTGTTTAGGGGTACCTGGGTGGCTCAGTAAGTTAAGCATCCAAGCCTTGGTTTCTCTTGGTTTTGGCTCAGGTCATAATCTCAGGATCATGGGACTAAGTCCCACCATTGGGCCCCCGCACTCGGCAAGGAGTCTACTTGTCTCTCTCCCTCTGCTCCCCACCCCTGCTTGCACTCCCTCCCTCCTTACGTCTCTCTCTCTCCCAAATAAAAAAAATTCTTTTTAAAAAAAATTTTAGGGGTGCCGGGGTGGCTCAGTTGTTAAGCATCAGCCTTCGGCTCAGATCATGATCCCAGAACCCTGGGATCGAGCCCCACATTGGGCTCCCTGCTCCGGGGGAAGCCTCCTTCCCCCTCTCCTACTCACCCTGCTTGTGTTTCCTCTCTCGCTGTCTCTCTGTCATATAAATCAATAAAATCTTTCAAAAAGAATTTGTTAAGGGTCATTTGGGTGGCCCAGTGGGTTAAGCCTCTGCCTTCGCACAGGTCATGATCTCAGGGTCCTGGGATCGAGCCCCGCATTGGGCTCTCTGCTCAGCAGGAAGCCTGCTGCCCCTCTCTCTCTCTGCCTGCCTCTCTGCCTACTTGTTATCTCTCTGTCAAATAAATAAATAAAATCTAAAAAAAAAGAGAAAGAGAATTTTTTTATTTATTTCAAAGAGAGAGACAGTGAGAGAGGGAGCACAACCAGCGCGAGTGGGAAAAGCAGGGTTCCCGCCAAGCAGGGAGCCTGATACGGGACTTGATCCCAGTACCCTGGAATCATGACCTGAGCCAAGGCAGACACTTAACAACTGAGCCACCCAAGCACCCCTAAATAAAAATCTTACCAAAAAAAATATTTTTTTTAAAGACATCACCATTGTCCCTTCTAACCAGTTCCTAAAATTCTACATGGAAGGCTGAAGAGAAATCCATTGAAAAAAACTTGGGACACCTGGGTGACTCAGTGGGTTAGGGCCTCTGCCTTCGGCTCAGGTCATGATCTCAGGATCCTGGGATCGAGCCCCGCGTCGGGCTCTCTGCTCAGCGGGGAGCCTGCTTTCCTTTCTCTCTCTCTGCCTGCCTCTCTGCCTACCTGTGATCTCTGTCTGTCAAATGACTAAATTAAAAAAAAAAAATCTTAAAAAAAAAGAAAAAACTTCTAGCAACCTTATCAAGGCCTCCTATCAAGGTCTCCAAGTCAATTGTTGATTTGGACACACCCTCTTTGCTAAGTCTAATATCCAGTTACAATTCCCATTGAGACAGGGGTGTAAAGGAGTACATATATCCATTTATAGTGGGGCTATAAAATTAACAAATGATTTTGAACAAATCTGGTGATGTGGCTGCAGGTCTTACATCTCAACACAACCATACCTCAGAGCCACCTACGCCAGAAGACGCAATGGGGTCAGTGAAAGAGCACACAAAGTCTGAAACTAACCTAAGTCCCGATTCACTCATCGCTCTAAGAGCTAACATGGGGTTTACACAACTTAACTCCTCGACTGCACTCCTCACCTGCAGTAAGCCTACACCTCAAAGGGCCATCATGAGTGTTAAAGAGAATGTACTTAAAACACCTACCACAACACTCTACACAAAGTAGATTGTGAATGGGACCTGTCTGCAGTAATCTGCCTTTCTCCAGTATGATGGCAGATAGCTTCTGCGGCTGTCTTGTTAAACTATGGCAACTTCAATACATCATACTAGTTTTTTGTTTTGTTTTTTAAGATTTTATTTATTTGACACAGAGAAAGACAGAGAGCACAAGCAAGGGGAACAGCAGCCAGAAGGAGAGATAGAAGCAGGCTCTCTGCTTGACCAGGACTCTGGGATCATGACCTGAGCCAAAGGCAGGTGCTTAACCAACTAAGCCACCCAGGTACCCCCCAGAACTAGTTTTTATAAAAGAATGGGATTTAACATCAAGACAATCAAAGGTGGCAGCATACATTTAAATGAAATTTTGTTGGTTTTTTTTTAAGATTTTATTTATTTATCTGACAGAAATCACAAGTAGGCAGAGAGGCAGGCAGAGAAAGAGAGGAGGAAGCAGGCTCCCTCCGGAGGAGAGAGCCCAATGTGGGGCTCAATCCCAGGCAGAGGCTTTAACCCACTGAGCCACCCAGGCACCCCTCAAATGAAGTTTTGATCCATCTTTTAACAAACCTTTGAATAAAACTGTGCATTCCATCACGGACAAGGCACAAAAAGAGGAATCCCTTCAGAAGTATGAATCTCTATAAACCCAGCTTTATAGCTCCAGATTCAATCAAAGAGCAAGATGTACTTAGAAGAAATACGACACTGTAATAACTATTCTCTCAACAGATAATTGGGTAATCACTTAATGAACATTACCTAATGAAAATAGTAATAAAAAGCAAACCTATGAATATGTAGGCCAACATTTTCTTTCCTTGAGAGTTGTAAAAGCGTTCACTGAAATGCTGGGGAAGTACATAAAGCAAACTTCCAAGCCATATACTGCTGAAGTGAAAAAATGAGAACCGGTAGGGGGAAGGGAGTGATTCCGGCCTGACCTTTCTGTACAGTTTAAAAGAGGTTTTATTACCGACATGACTTCTTTAAGGAGAGGAACAAAATTTTAAAAGCGTCATTAGCAACTTTACGTACATGACAGTAGCAACGGTTTCAAATTACAAACTGGAAAATACACAACGTTACATTTCTGATTTTATTGGATGACGGCTAGAAAGAAGCACCAACTATGGGCCACTGAATTAAGGGAATGTAGATACTCATTTGGGCTCATTTCTTCGTCCTCCGGTTGGGCTCCTGCATCAAGTCGTGGGAAATCAAAGTTCGGTGCACCCCCGCGCCCCGATAGGCCCTTCGCAGAGGCGGCCACTCCGCTGTTCTCCTCCGGCAGGGCGGGTAACGGGGGATCCTCCGCGCTAGGCCAGCGCAGGTACTGCCCGCCCGCCCAGAAGGGGTCCCCTCGGGGGAGCCGGGGGCAGTGATCCGACGGCGGCCCACGTGGGCGGCGGCCTGGCTCCAGCAGGCTTACGCTGACGTGTCCGCCGAGGATGCCGGGCGGGCACGCGCCGACCCCCGCCGCTCGCCCGCACTCACCTGCACGCCGAGGTGCGCCAGCCGGCCCTCGAGCTCGGGCTCCAGAGCCAGGAGGAAGGAGGCTGCGCGGGACGTGGAGCCGCCGCCCAGGTGCGCCAGGACCACCTCGGCCGTCACCTTGGCCATGTGGCTGCTGAGGTCCACCGTGCGCTTCACGTCCTCGTTGACCAGCAGCGGTGCCTCCGGGGAGGCGCTGCTCGGCGCCGGGCTCAAGGCCCCGAGCAGCAAGAGCAGGAGCAGGCGGGCGGTGGGCGCCTCCATGACCGGGACGAGCTGAGCCGCAAGCCGCGCCGAGCGCTGCCGCCGCCCCGCCTCCGGCCACTGTGCAGCCGCTCATTGGGCCCGAGCTGGCGCCACAAGATGGTGGCGCCCACAGAGGAAGGACCCCATCTCCAGGGCAACGGGCTGCCCGCGTGGCGCCCGACTATACGCTCCTTTACCCTTGCCAATAGGCCCACCTGCGGGTAACAATGGCTTTCTATTGCTTGAGACAGTAAAATATACTCCAATCGGATAAAATAAAAGCCTAGGCAAAAGTTTAAGCAAAAAAAGCCTATCTGCACAGTCTCAAAATATCTCCCCTAAAATATTTAGTAATTAGAAAAAAAGCAAGAATAAGTTTACCATGGAGAATCCTAGCAACCACTACCTTAACCAAACGATTAAGTTCACCAATTATAAGACATAACAACATCATGTACCCACTGATCTGATACACCCAGAGGCCACCTCACTTCTGTGGTATTGTCACAAAATTGCTAAAAATGCACAGTATAACGTCAACGCAACCACAAGAAACATCAGACAAACCAGAGGCACCTTGACTTCACCGTGAGAACCGTTTCAGACTTCTGTCCTCCAGAACTGTAGAGATAATAAATTTGTATCGTTTTAAGTCACTAAGTTTGTGGTAAATTGTTACAGCAGCAATAAGAAACTATTACAGGGCGCCTGGGTGGCTCAGTGGGTTAAGCCTCTGCCTACAGCTCAGGTCATGATCTCAGGGTCCTGGGATTGAGGCCCGTATTGGGCTTTCTGCTCAGCAGGAGGCCTGCTCCCCGCTCCCCTGCCTACCTCTCTGCCTACTTGTGATCTCCCTCTCTCTGTCAAATAAATAAATAAAACTTTAAAAAAAAAAAAAGAAACTATTATAGAAGGTAATCTCTCTAAGTACAGGAAGTTGATTATTCATCCCAGAATCCCAAGGTATCAACAAACATTGATTGAATGAATATATGGGCTTTTCATTATAAATATTATTATACCTGTTTTATAGATGATTAAACTCAAATAGCAAATCCAGTAAATATCAGGTTGTTTAGAAACCTGGACAGACTCTGAGTTGGAGCTCTTTCTACTACCCCCACACCCTTGAATAAATTCCCAGATTCATATAGACATTAGGAGACATTAGAGAACAATCTAAACCTTACTTCAGAGACATGATATACAGGTCCAGAGAGGGTATCTTATCCAAAGTCACACCTATCAAAGAGCAGATCTCAAATTAGGAAGCTGATCTTGTTACACCCCATCAAAAATGGCATAATGGATAGTGTTAAACATTTTAACACAGTCATTATTAAAATACAATACAGGGAAGTTGCTTTGGCAGCTGTCTGTTGCAAATCTAGGGGGACCCACGAGATTCCAAATGATGAACCAATTTGATTGTTTTCCACCAAGTGACAATTAGAGCCACAATACCCCTGGATCATCCTGGAATTTCAGAACTCCCATTTTCCCTGGTTAAGTTCTGCCTTGGTCACAGTTTCTTTTTCTCTCCCTCTCTCTCATTCCTCTTGCCAAAACCACTTAGTGAACTTAGAGCAGATCCTCTAGCCACAGTCAAGGCTTCAGGGACCGAAGCCCAGCTGACAGCTCACTGAAGTGGCTACTGGCAGGAGGTGTTGGGAAGAGACAGCAACCAAGACAGAAGCCAGAGGGTCTTCTGCAATTGTGTTGATGCACAATGAGCAAACCTTTTAGAATTTTTAAAAGTAAGAGAGCTTTATTCAAGCCCAAGTTAGGACAGCTGCCCAGGAAACATGCTCTTCACAGAAAGAAAATGTTCCAGAGAATGAACAGTTTTCATAGGGTTATATACTTTTTTGATCTTGTAAAAGATCAAAAGATTATAGATTAGCATAGAGGGAAGAATCACAAGTTTTAACATCAAGGAATGCAGGGAGTAGGAGCACTGATCCATATATTAAGGACCAGATGGTTTTCCTTTAGGCTACTCAGGTACACAATGTACGCTTAATGGGACATAAATCAGGCCTTTGGTTTAAACGAAATTTATATAGTCATGCTGACTTAGAAAGAAATCTAAGATGGCTTCCCTTATATATCAGGCCTTTAGAGAGTTTTTTTCTCTCATCAAATGAAATCTCAGAAATGACATACCATCATTTCTGCCATATTCTGTTGGTGGCAGTCCAACCCCAGGACAATGTTGAGTACCAGGAGGCAGAGATAGTTGGGGGCCATTATGGAGGTGGGCGACCGCAAAGAGTATACAGTGGAGGGGCGCCTGGGTGGCTCAGTGGGTTAAGCCTCTGGAATCGAGTCCCACATCAGGCTCTCTATTCAGCGGGGAGCCTGCTTCCCCTCTCTCTCTCTCTGCCTGCCTCTCTACTTGTGATCTCTCTGTCAAATAAATAAAATCTTTAAAAAAAAAAAAAAGAGTATACAGTGGCAAGTCAATCTTCATCTACTGTTCTCTAAAAACCTAGTCACACTCCCAGGAGGCAACTACTCCTCCCATTTCTTTGGTCTCCTTGCAAAGACAGTCACAAAAGGGGGGTATGAAGTGCATCTGACCCTAACAATGTCAGTACTGAGTGAACAGTATTTTTTTTAATTTTAGGAAATACTGCCCCCAAATTAAGGAGTTGATCCCATTTACAATAGCACCCAAAACCATAGATACCTAGGAATAAACCTAACCAAAGAGGTAAAGAATCTGTACTCAGAAAACTACAAAGAACTCATGAAATTGAGTAAGAAATTAAGGAAGACACAAAGTAATGGAAAAATGTTCTATGTTCACGGATTGGAAGAACAAATATTGTGAAAATGTCTATGCTACATAAAGCAATCTACACATTCAATGCAATCCCTATCAAAATACCATCAATTTTTTTCGAAGAAATGGAACAAATAATCCTAAATTTTACATGGAACCAGAAAAGACCCCGAATAGTCAAAGGAATGTTGAAAAAGAAAAGCAAAGTTGGCAGCATCACAACTGTAGACTTTAAGCTCTATTACAAAGCTATAATCATCAAGACAGTATGGTACTGGCACAAAAACAGACACATAGATCAATGGAACAGAATAGAGAGCCCAGGAATGGACCTTCAACTCTATGGTCAACTAATCTTTGACAAAGCAGGAAAGAATGTCCAGTGGAAAAAAGACAGTCTCTTCAATAAATGGTGCTGGGAAAATTGGACAGCCACATGCAGAAGAATGAAACTGGACCATTTCCTTACACCACACGCAAAAATAGACTCCAAATGGATGAAAGACCTCGATGTGAGACAGGAATCCATCAAAATCCTAGAGGAGAACACAGGCAACAACCCCTTTGACCTCAGCTGCAGCAACTTCTTCCTAGAAATATCACCAAAAGCAAGGGAAGCAAGGGCAAAAATGAACTATTGGGACTTCATCAAGATCAAAAGCTTTTGCACAGCAAAGGAAACAGTCAACAAAACCAAAAGACAACTGACAGAATGGGAGAAGATATTTGCAAATGACATATCAGATAAAGGGCTAGTATCCAAAATCAATAAAGAACTTATCAAACTCAACACCCAAGGAACAAATAGTACAATGAAGAAATGGGCAGAAGACATGAACAGACATTTCTGCAAAGAAGACATCCGAATGCACAATAGACACATGAAAAAGTGTTCAACATCACTTGGAATCAGGTAAATACAAATCAAAACCACAGTGAGATATCACCCCACACCAGTCAGAATGGCTAAAATTAACGAGTCAGGAAATGACAGACGCTGGCAAGGATGCAGAGAAAGGGGAACCCTCCTACACTGTTGGTGGGAATGTAAGCTGGTGCAGCCATTCTGGAAAAACAGTATGGAGGTTCCTCAAAAAGTTGAAAATAGAGCTACCCTACCACCCAGCAATCACACTATTTACCCTAAAGATACAAATGTAGTTATCTGAAGAGGCACGTGCACCCGAATGTTTATAGCAGCAATGTCCACAATAGCCAAACTATGGAAAGAGCCTAGATGTTCATCAACAGATGAATGGATAAAGATGTGGTATATATATATACAATGGAATACTATGCAGCCATCAAAAAACCCTGAAATCTTGCCATTTGCAACAACATGGATGGAACTAGAGGGTATTATGCTGAGCAAAATAAGTCAATCAGAGAAAGACAATTATCATATGATCTCTCTGATATGAGGACTTTGAGAGGCAGGGCGGAGGGTTTGGGGGGTAGGGAAGGGAAAAAACTGAAAAAAGATGTGATCGGGAGGGAGACAAACCATCAGAGACTGTTAATCTCATGAAACAAACTGAGGGTTTCCGGGGGGTGGGGAGTAGGGTTATGGTGGCTGGGTTATGGACATTGGGGAGGGTATGTGCTATGGCAAATGCTGTGAAATGTGTTAGCCTGATGATTCACAGGCCTGTACCAGTGGAGCAAATAATACATTATATATTAATTTAAAAAAAAAGAGGGGTGCCTGGGTGGCTCAGTGGGTTAAGCCTCTACCTTTGGCTCAGGTCATGATCTCAGGGCCCTGTATGGGGCTCTCTGCTCAGCAAGGAACCTGCTTCTCCCCCTGCTCCTCTGCCTACTTGTGATCTCTGTCAAATAAATAAATATAATCTTTAAAAAAATAAAAAATTTTTAAAAAGGAAAGAAAGAAAATACTGCCCCCCAAATGCTCTGTAAACATTGATGCCACTGACATTCTCTTCACTCATTCATTCATTCATTCATTCACTCCCTCAAGAAGCATTTGTTGAGCTTTGGGTACCATTGCCACCCAACCCATATGAACGTAGCAGAGAACATAGTGTTGCTTAGGAAGAATAAGGGATGTTGGGCAGATAATGAGCAGTCTGTGCCACATAACTCCGCAATTCTTTTAAGGAATTTTCTTTAGTTCCAGTTGGGGAAATAGTCAAAGTGCACCAAACACCACTGGTGTCGGAGAGGGAACAAGACCCAGTGTTACACCAGGCTCTCTCTACCAAAAACTTGAATCTTTAATGCAGCAACTATACCTGATACCTGCTGAAATAATTCATCTCCACCGGCCATCCTGAAGAGTTGGCCTCAATCTTTCTCTAGTCCCAAACTTCTCAATGTTGGCTGCTTCTGCTCCTCCATTAACTTTTTATCATCCAGAGGAGAAGGGAGCTGGAAATAGAAATAAAGATGTGAGGGGCACCTAGGTGGCTCAGTGGGTTAAAGCCTCTTCCTTTGGCTCAGGTCATGATGCCAGAGTCCTGGGATGGAGCCCTGCATCCGGCTCTCTGCTCAGCAGGGAGCCTGCTTCCCCCCCCCCCCTCTACCTGCCTCTCTGCCTACTTGTGATCTCTGTCAAATAAATAAATAAAATCTTTAAAAAAAGAGAGAGAGAGAGAAAGAAAGAAAGATGTGATATACAAATAAATATGTTTATATAACTTGCATACTTGTGTTTGTGGCCTGTACATCAAAATTTTGATGGCTTTACCCATACTATTCCTTCTAACTAAAAGCCCCAAACTCTTTCACTGTAACCTTTGTTTACTTCTGGAAGTAGATTTCAAATCATCTGAGAGGGGCACCTCAGCGGGTCATTTGGTAAAGCATTTGCCTTTGCCTAAGGTCACAATCTCAGAACCCTGAGATGGGCCCCACATGGGGCTCCTCGCTCAGTGGGGAGTCTGCTTATCTCTGTGCCCCTTCCCTCTGCTAGTGCACTCTCTCTTTCTCTTTCTCTCTCTCTCACTCAAATAAATAAAATCTTTAAAAATAAATAAAATTAAATAATCTGAGAACAATTCATGAATCTTTCCTATACACACACATTAATCCCTCTTACCTCTGTGTCCCCTAGGTAGGTGGTCTGTATACCTGCCTTTCTTTAAAGGAAAAGGAAACACCAAGCTGTAATTCATCCATCCACATGAAGACTCCCAGAGTGCCTGGGGTGTTGCAGATGCTCAGTAAAAAAGTACAGAAAAGTGTTTCCATTCAGTCAAGTGACTCTGAGAAATACCACTCTGCACATTAGCAGAATGGTGAACTTTCCCTAGTATTCCCCTGTTTTGGAAAGACAGAACTGTCCAGATATCATAGAAAACAAAATCCAACACTGAACCTATCATACCCACAGAAGAATGTACAAAACAATTTCTTTCTTTAGACCCCAAATTCCTGTTGTCATTTGTATTAGTCAAAACTCTTTCAGTAGCAAGAGATAGAAACCCCACTCAAACTGAGCACAGCATAGTAGTATGCAGTACAGAGTGCTGTAAAAAATTCTCAAACAATGGGTTAAAAAAGAAGAATGTTTATTTCTCCTGTAATAATCCTATGGAACCCAGGAACACAGCTTCCTTCGATAAGATTACTCATCCATCCTTACCACATGGCTTCCATTTCATGAGCCAAGATAGCTGCCCCTGCCTCCTCACAGTATCTACATTCTACCTAAGGGGAAGAGAAGAGGGGGAGGAGGAAAGCATGTTCCTTTCCTATAGAACAAGAGTCTGAAAAGTATGGCCTGCAGGCCAACCACCTGTTTCTGTAAATGAAGTTTTACTGGAACACAGTCACACCCACTCATTCACATATGATTTATGACCACTTTCACACCACAAAGCAAGGTTGTGTAGTTGCAGCAGAGACTGGATGACCCACAGGGCCTAAACCACTTATCATGGGGATAGTCACAAAAAATGATGCCCGCTCGCATTCTATTATTATACAAGATGTTCACACAAGGAAAAGCTGGGTGAAGGTGAGAGGGGCAAACTAGCAGTCCTGCAGACAGTCTGAGATCAGACAGGGACACTCTCTACTATTTTCCCAACTCTCTGCAAATCCCAAACTCAAATTAAAAATAAAAGATTTTTCGGGGCACCTGGCTGGCTCAGTTGGAAGAACATGTGACTCCTGATGTCAGGGTTGTGAGTTTGAGACCCACATTGGGTATAGAGATTACTTAAAAATAAAATCTTAGGGGTGCCTGGGTGGCTCAGTGGGTTAAAGCCTCTGCCTTCGGCTCGGGTCATGGTCTCAGGGTCTTGGGATTAAGCTCCACATCAGGCTCTCTGTTCTGTGGGGAGTCTGCTTCCCCCACTCTCTGCCTGCCTCTCTGCCTACCTGTGATCTCTGTCTGTCAAATAAATAAATAAAATCTTTAAAAAAATAAAAATAAAAGCAAAATCTTAAAACAAACAAAAGATTTTTCAAAAGATGTTATTAAATGAAACACAGAGTTGGAGGTCACTGGGACACATATAACGGACAGAGGATCTATACCCAAAATATATACAAAAATACAAATTAATGAGAAAAAGACAACACTGTAGAAAAACAAACAGAAGAATTTCACCAGGCACTTTCAGAAGAATTATTCAAATGGCAATAAGGATGAAAAGTATGCAACATAATTAATAATTAGGGAAATGCATATTAAAAACACAAGAAGATGCCACTATACACTCACCAATTGGCAAAACTTTCAGTCTCACAATACCAACTGTTGGTGAATATGTGGATCAAGGGGAACTCTCATTCCCTGCTATCATCTGGTATAACCACTTAAGAATAACAGTTTGGGGCACCTGGGTGGCTCAGTGGGTCAAAGCCTCTGCCTTTGGCTTGGGTCATGATCCCGGGGTCCTGGGATCGAGCCCCTCATTGAGCTTTCTGCTCAGTGGGGGGCCTTCTTCCCCCTCTCTCTCTGCCTGCCTCTCTGCCTACTTGTGATCTCTGTCAAATAAATAAATAAAATCTTTAAAAAAAAAAAAAAAAGAATAACAGTTTGGGGCACCTGGGTGGCTCAGTTGGTTAAGCAACTGCCTTCAGCTCAGTTCATGATCCCGGAGTACTAGGATTGAGTCCCGCTTCCGGCTCCCAGCTCCACGGGGAGTGCATCAGGTTCCCAGCTCCATGGGGAGTCTGCTTCTCCTCTCTCATGCTCTCTCTCTCTCAAATAAATAAATAAAATCTTTAAAAAAAAAAAAAGAATGACAGTTTGGTATCATCTACCAAAGATATGCATACCAAATGGTCTAGCAATTCCACTTCCAGATATATATGCTAGAGAAATGTGAGCACATGTGCCCCAGATACATAGACAAAAATGTTCATAGAGCTTTGTTCATAATGACAAAAATTGAAAACATCCTATGCGGTCATCTATCAAGAGGTGAAAAGTAAAGTATTTGCAAGTAAAATATTTGCAAATACTACATGGATGAAACAACATCAGGAGGAATGGCAAAGTAAGGACCGTTAAAATCCCTTTCCTTCATAAATACAATGAGGACTCTGGAAAAAATAGTCAAAATCAATGTTTTGAAATTGAGGAATGAGATGTCCCATCTTCTTGGAATCTAGAAGGCCACCTACACATGTAGGATCTTATAAAAACACCTAAGGAGACTCTAAGCTCTCACTTCTGGCTGCTCATGAAGCTTTGTGGAAACAGTAAGTGAAGGTTAAGGGGAACTTACAAACTGCCTTCATGAGCACTGAAGGTGTGCCTGACATGCACATGGAGCCTCTCCACAAAGGTTGGGAGATGTAATCATTTCACGTGTTTAATGAAATCTCTTTTTAATCATTAGCTAACCACTACGCTAACTGATCAGAAACTTCACTGGCCACAGGGCACCTATGTGGCTCAGTCACTGGGTGTCTGCCTTCCAGTCGGGTCATGATTCCTGGGTCCTGAGAACGAGCCCTGCATCAGGCTCCCTGCTGGGTGGGAAGCCTGCTTCTCCCCCTCCCACTCCCCCTGCCTGTGTTCTCTCTCCTGCTATGTCTCTCTCTTCAAATAAATAAGATCTTTTTAAAAAGAGAGAGAGAGAGAAAGAAACTTCACTGGCCACACATGACAAAAAACACAGACTTCACAGATTTCATTCATGAGAGTCACCAAACAAACAAACAAACTGCAACTACAACAACAAAGAGCAAAACCAAGTCCTGGGAGGAAGGGATCTGAACTCCAGAGTTGTCACATTAGATTTCTTCTAATGTCCAGTTTTCCAGAAACATTATGAGGCAGGCAAAGAAATAAAGTATGATCCGTACTTGGGGGCGTAATAAAGAGAAACCGTAGCTAAGGGAATCAAACATTGGACTTACTAGACATAGACTGTGAGTCAGTTATTTTAAATATGTTGAAAAATATTTTAAATATGTTGAAAAAACTAAAGCAAAGTATTAGAACAGGACAAATTCAAAGCAATCCACACCTAGACACATCATAATCAAGAAGACAAAAGGTAAACACAAAAAGAGAATCTTGAAAGCAGCAAGAGAGAGATGACCTACCATGTACAAGGACTCCTTGATAAGCTAAACAGAAGACTTCTCATCAGAAACCATGGAGGCCAGGAAGCAGTGGGACTCCCTCAAAAGGCTAAAAAGAAAAACACTGTCAACCAGAAATTCATATGAACAAAATAGCCTTCAAAAATGAAAACCTTGGGTGTAGGACTGACTCCCATCATGACATGAGGAGCTCCACTGACCTCTGTGGTAAAACTGGTGAAGACTATAAAAACACAACTATTTAAAGCCTCTGGAAATGGCCACAAAGGCAAAGGACAAATGAAAAAAATACCTATTCAACAAAATCTGTGAAAACTCAATAAGGAAAGCAAGAGTCTGAGGTAGTCAAACCAAGACTGCTACCTCCCACCACCATCAGCAAGGCAGAGACCCAACACCAGGCCACTGCAGCCAGCCAAGAACAAAGGGCACCCTCTCCTTCCAGCTCCCAGTCAGAGGGTTTTCCTTCAGGAGGGGTAGGGCAGCATTTCTCAGTTTGCACCTAGCTACCTGGTGTTCATTCTAAGACCTGGAGGGGACATTACTATTTTCCTTACAGAAATAAGAAAGGATTATAAAGGAATAATATAACTTTCTACACGAATGAATTATATAACCTAGATAAAATAAATTCCTGGAAAGACACAAATTACCAAAACTGACTCAAGATGACATAGACAATCCAGGGAATCCAGGAGTGCTTCAGTGGTTCAGCTGATTGAGCCTCCAACTCTTGGTATCGTCTCAGGTCATAATATCAGGGTCATGAGATGGAGCCCCACATCAGGCTCTGCACTGGGTCTGCATGGAGGCTGCTTAAGATTCTCACCCTTCCTCTTCTCTTCCCCCTCACTGGTGCACACATGCTCGCTCTCTCTCTCTAAAATAAATAAATAAAAACTTTAAAAAAAAGATGAAATAGACAATCTGAATAGACCTATATAAGTTTTTAATTTGTGACTTGAAAAACTACCCATAATGAAAAGCCCAGGGGAGAAGGCTTCACTGGTGAATTCTACCAAACACTAAGGAAGAATTAATACCAATTTTTCACAAACTCATCTCAAAAATGGAAGAGGAACACATTGCAACCCATTTTATGAGTCCAGTATTACCTTAACAACAAAACTAGACAAATACATTACAAGAGAAGAAAACTACAGACCAATATATTTTATGAATATGGATGAAAGTATTCTCAACAACATATTAGCAGACAAAGGCAACCAACATATAAAAAGAATTATACACCATGATCAAATGGGTTTTTTCCCAATAATGAAAGTTTGGCATGGAGCACTATATCAAAAAAGTGTACATCAGGGGCGCCTGGGTGGCTCAGTGGGTTGAGCCGCTGCCTTAGGCTCAGGGTGGTGGTCTCAGGGTCCTGGGATCGAGTCCCACATCGGGCTCTCTGCTCAGCAGGGAGCCTGCTTCCCTCTCTCACTCTCTCTCTCTCTGCCTGCCTCTCTGTCTACTTGCGATCTCTCTCTGTCGAATAAATAAATAAATAAATCTTTTTAAAAAAAGTGTACATCAAAAAAAATGATGTACTGTATGGTGACTAACATAACATATAAAAAATAATAAAAAATAAAAATAAAAACATAGGAAGCAAAAATAAATAAATGCTGATAATCTTTAAAAAAGAATGAAAGTTGGGGCGCCTGGGTGGCTCAGTGGGTTAAAGCCTCTGCCTTCCGCTCAGGTCATGATCCCAGGGTCCTGGGATCGAGCCCCGCATCGGGCTGCCTGCTCCGCAGGGAGCCTGCTTCCTCCTCTCTCTCTGCCTGCCTCTCTGCCTACTTGTGATCTCTGTCTGTCAAATAAACAAATAAAATCTTAAAAAAAAAAAAAAAAGAATGAAAGTTTCGGGATGCCTGGGTAGCTCGGTTGGTTGGGCCGCTGCCTTCGGCTCGGGTCGTGATCCCGGGGTCCTGGGATCGAGTCCCGCATCTGGCTCCTTGCTCGGCAGGGAGCCTGCTTCTCTCCCTGCCTCTCCCTGCCTCTCCCTGCCTCTGCCTGCCTCTGCCTGCCTCTGCCTGCCTCTCTGCCTGCTTGTGTGTACTCTCTCTCTCTGGCAAATAAACAATAAAAAAATCTTTAAAAAAAAAAAAAAGAATGAAAGTTTGGTTTAATATCCAAAAATCAAAGAATGAAATAATAGAATAAAAATAAGAGAGGGGCACCTGGGTGGCTCAGTGGGTTAAGCCTCTGACTTTGGCTCAGGTCATGATCTCAGAGTCCTGGGATGGAGCCCTGCATCTCTGCTCAGCAGGAAGCCTGCTTCCCCCTCTCTCTCTGCCTGCCTCTCTGCCTACTTTTGATCTCTCTCTGTCAAAAAATAAATAAAATCTTAAAAATGGCACATGGAGACCATGCCGTTCTCCATCACCACCACAATCAAGGTCATGCCCTCTAACTCATTCAGTGCCACTTTGCAGAGCAGCCCATTCTCCTTGGTTGGTATCCTGACTGCCAACTACATGTTTCTTATAAGAAGCCAGAGCCTGATGATCATCTCCTTCTTGCCCATGACCAGTGCATCTCCAACAGCACAGCAGCAGCAGACAGTGCCTTCAGCTACTTCTTCATGGCCTATGTGATCATCCTATTGACCACCTTATTTCCTGGTCCTGTCCAGGCTAGAGTTCTGCCACTACCACAAGCAGGTGGACCAAAGCAGCAAGTGGACCACACATAGGCAGAGAAGATGAGATATTCAGCCCTCAGCCTACAGCCTACCTCCAAGATCCCTCAGCCCATTCTCAGAAACATCACAGTCCTTGTTCCCATCCATCTGCTTTGCCATCCCTGGTACAGATGAGGTGTCCCCACCAGGTCCACCAAGGTTAGGCCCAGTGTTGAGGGCACCTGCACTAGAGATAATTATTTTATTCCTGTGTCCTATTCCTTGACTTTTTTTCCTTAAGATTTTATTTATTTATTTGACAGAAACAGAAATAGCAACAGAGATAGTGAGAGAGAGCGTGAGTGGGGAGGAGAGGGAGATGCAGGCTCCCTCCTGAGCAGAGAGGACGACTTCAGGCTCAGGTCCAGGACCCTGAGATCATGACCTGAGCTGAAGGCAAATGCTTAACCAACTGAGCCTCCTATATGCCTCCTATTCCTTGACTTTTCACATCTCTGACTGGGCCACAACCTCATGGCTATGTGCAACTGGCCAAGGAGGGCCAGCTTAGTGCTGGCTGGACTGGTGTTCCTTTCACGGGCCTTGCTGTGTACACTGTGATTGATGCACACCTACCTGGGACCTTCCAGCACACGGGATGAAAGAGCACAAGGGGGAGTTTCTGGGATGTTGGCAACTTTCTCTTTCTTAACTTAGGTAGTGGTCACATAGACATTCATCTTACAGTAATTTACTAAATTGGACATTTATGTTTTATGCACTTTTTTATATACGATTCACAGTAAGAAAAATTTTTTGCATTAAAAAAAAGTCTGCATGACATACTCATGATGCATACATCGCTGTATAAGTATGGCACACCTTACCCATACAAACTTCAGGTCTGCCTATGCATGGACTACTTACGATATGCACTAGATTAACACTGGTTTGTTGAAGCTGCAATAGAAGAGTATTCTGTTATTTGCAGCCACATACATCATAATTATATGTGATCAATATGACCTTGGCATTCATTGTGTAACAGCACTGCTTTATTCTTTTTAAGAGCTGCATAGGAGCACCTAGGTGGCCCAGTCAGTTAAGTATAAGATTCTTGATTTTGGCTCAAGTCATGACCTTAGGGCCATGGGATTGAGCCACACATCAGGCTCCGCATGCTCAGTGGAGAGTCTGCTTGACATTCCCTCCCTCCCACCCTCTCCCTCTGCCCCTCTCCACCCTGCACACTCTCTCTGTCTCTCCCTGTCTCTCTAAAAAAATTTTTAAAAAGAGCTATTAGTACTATGTCACATAAATATGTCATATTTTTTAAAGATTTTACTTATTTGTTAGAGAGAGAGAGGGTGCAAGCACAGGCAGACAGAGTGGTAGGCAGAGGGAGAGGGAGAAGCAGGCTCCCTGCTGAGCAAGGAGCCCAATGTGGGACTCGATCCCAGGATGCTGGGATCATGACCTGAGCAGAAGGCAGCCGCTTAACCAACTGAGCCATCCAGGTGTCCCTGCTATTTTTAAAAGATTTTATTTATTTGAGAGAGAGTTTGTTCACAAGTGGAGGGAGGGGCAGAGGAAGACGGAGAAGCAGACTCCCCCCTGAGCAACATGGGGCTTGATTATAGGATCCTGAGATCATGACTTGAGCCCAAGACAAATGCTTAAAGGACTGTGCCACCCAGGCTCCCCAATGTGTTATATTTTTTAAACCAGACCAGTTCCCTACTGATTAACAATTAGATTGTTTCCAGGCTTTCACTATTCAAACAATGCTGCATTGTTACCTGTCCATGTGTCCGTGCACATTTGGAACACACCTGTAAAATAATTTCCTAAGCCTTTAAGCGGTTGATCAAATGATTCGTTGAAAGAATTAATTCTATGTTAACAGATATTGCGTGCCTGGCTTCTAAGGAGGGTGTAAAAATGTAGATTCCCTCCACCAATAGGTATCACAGTGCCCGGTTACCCCAGCCTTGCCAACACAGGGTCCCATTAAAAACCGCACCAAACGACAGTGTAGGACACCAAAATTCTCTCAAAACAATCTGGCTAAGTGGCTGGGATAGGGATTCCTACTACTCCAGTTTTATAGGGGTAATTAAACACTGCGAAGGATAAGGGACCTACTTTTTCAACTTCAGCCTCCTAGGGCTGGATTAACACCTTCTAAGAGTAGACAAGGTAACAACTAAACGAGTCATAGCGATTATTACTACTACCATCCTGACTTCCATTCCGCAAATTGGAAGACTTTTTTTTTTTTTTTCCACTTCTGGAGCAGACAAAACAAAAATATTGTTCTATCCTCTCTCGCCTATTCTTTCTGGTACAGTCCCTCTCTACCTCCCACCCTCTTCTCCTCCCTCCCAGACAAGCTTGTCCTTAGAAGCCTCACTCTTCTGTCACAAGGCTACCAGAACTATGATAATGGGTCCCTGTCTCTTTACCGTCTTTTTATCACATACTCCAAGGTCCTGTTACCAGAGAGTACTTAGAGCAGTTAAGATCAGTCCCACCCCAATCTACCCGGGCATTGCTACCAGCTACTTCTCGAACTCGGTCAAATTACTTTTGCTTTTTCTCACTGTCCTCATATGCAAAATGGTAATGCTGATACTACCTTCCTCACAGAGTTGTTGTGTAAGTGAGGATAGCAAGTGGTTGTTGATACTATGTTATTTCTGCTGTCAATGGAGAAGAACCTGATATAAATTAAACACCGCTGAGTCTCGACACTCACTCTTCACAACAATCCCACAGATTAGATACTGTTACCCCATTTTGCAGACACAGAGCGGGGACTGCCTAATCCTGTCTCTGTCAGGGCCTGGCAGATTGAGCAAGGGGGACGAGTGTTTCCTCGTCTGGAAAAAGTACGTCTCTCACACGGTCGTGGTGTATTAAAACAACACACAAAAACTCTGAAAGAACGTCGATACTTCCTCCCCGAACTCCCCACACCACGCCACGCCACGTCAACGTCACGTCACGTCACGGCACGGCACGGCAGCCCCCACCCCCCCCTCCCCGCCGATTGCCCAACGCGCACGCTCAGACTCCACGCCAGCCTCGCCCCAGCTCGGCGTAGACGGCGGGGCTAGGCGTCGTCAAGGCCCCGCCTGAGCAGACCCGGAAACAGAATCCCCAACAGGTCAAATCTGGAGTCACTGCTAGGGCACCAGCGCCAGGGGGCGCGAGAGTCGCCTATGTTGTCTCGAGCCTTCGCTGTCACGTCAGCGGGCCAGTCCGGAAATGGAGTAGTTCGCCGTACAAGATGGCTGCTTCCTTTGTAGTTGTACGGAACACAGAGTTTTTCCCGTTTCTGGAAACGCGGCGATCTGAGAGCAAGGATTGCAGCGCAGGATTCTCGTAGAAGATAGCTGCCGCGGAGTTTCAAGGTTATCGGTCTTGACGGGGTAAGCGACCCAAGGTCCAGGATGGCGGCTCCCATTGCAGACGCGGAGACTGCTGAAAAAATGGACGCGTGCGTGCGTGCGTGCGTGGGGCAGGATGGGGTTCGGCCCCGCCCCCGCCGCAGGTCGGGAGGGCCTTGCTCGTTGGGTCTTTGTGTGCCCGTGGAGTGTGCGGGGGAGGGTCCCTTCCGTGGCCTTGTCGCTCACGCTTTTCTTGGGAGTCATTTTGGGCTTAATGATCTCTCGTTGTTTCGCGTTAAGGGACTTTTTCCTCCCAACGGCTAAGAAAGGTGGGCAGAATGGGGATTCCTAGTAACCTCAAACTGACTCGGGTAGACAAAGAGAAATTTTTCCTCTCAAGCCGTGAAACCAGAGAGTAATCGGGTGAAATTAAATAGAGCCCATTTTTTTCCGAAGGAGTAACTTGCTATTGCTAGAGAGAGCAAAACAGCAGTTTACAAATTCTAAGGTATATTACGTGAAAAAAAGCAAAGCCCAGAACAATGTGTATGGTTATAACGTTGTATTTTGTTTTGTTTCGTTTTGAGATCCATATGAGTAGTCCTGGGGCTCCTGGATGGCTCAGTAGGTGGAGGGTGAGAGTCTTGATCTGAGAGTCGTGAGTTCAAGCCCTACCTTGGGTGTGGAGATTACTCAAAAATAAAATCTGGATTTCACAGACCTGTACCTCTGGGGCAAATAATACATTATATGTTAATAAAAATAATTAACCAAAATAAGATCTTGGAAAACAAAACAAGAAGGACCCACATGGGTAGAGAAACAAACGAGCTTCTGAATATGCCACCCCAAAAGTGTGCCTGCCACTTTGACACGTGGATTGTTTTGAGCTGAAATCAGTCCAGACCTAGCAGACTCTGGAAAAAATTTTACCTCTCCCTCAACTGCCTGAAAGAATTTAAATAGGGGGACTTGGCCCAGAAAGAGAATTATTACCAGGGTTAGCTTTTCATCTCAAGGACTTACTTGCATGGCAGGGCAAATATCTGCTTTTATCTTCCTTTGAATTGCCCTTCTCCCCTTTGAAATCCCAAGCCCTTATCCCATTCCTTAGCTCAGAAATGGCATATAAGCCTCAATTGCCTGAGTGTTTTTGGGTTTCACCTTTTTATGGGGCTTCTGTATATGCAAAATTGACTTTTTTACCCCTATTAATGTGTTTTATGTTGATTTAATTATTAGAGAACCTAGGAGGATGGAAGGAAAATTTTTCTGCTCTTGACACTTGTCTAGACATAAAATTTCTCCACAGAGAAACTGGTAACAGTAATTAACTGGTCTAACAAAAGCAATAGATATGAAAAGGTGAAGAACAGGGATAGGAAGGAAAATAAGTTCATAATTATTTAAATAGATGATTTAATCACATGAAGTTCCTTTATAAGGTCATCATATTATTAAAGGACAATTGCAAAAAATGTGGCATTTTTCAGCTGTAACCATGAATTTAATGAAGATCCATGAGATTCAATTTGTAGGGATAAAATTTTCAAGGTCAACACTATAGTACTTCTCTATGGTGACTAACATAACATAATTTTTTAAAATGCTATAGTACTTGCTGCAACAGCTCTATTCTATATCCATGTGACTACCTGAGCCCTCTTGAAAGCTAGTTAGGTGGAGGCAGGGAGGTTGTTGCTTTTTTGATTTGGGTTTTTTTTAATTGTTTGTTTGGAGGTCTTTTGTTTTTGTCTGTTTTTTGAGAAGAGGAGGGGGAATAAGAGGTATGGCCTGGCAAACAGAAGACACTCAAGACCTATGTTGAATGAATGAATGCCTTTCTACTATAGACGTATATTCTTTTTTTTTTTTTAAAGATTTTATTTATTTATTTGACAGAGAGATCACAAGCAGGCAGAGAGGCAGGCAGAGAGAGAGGAGGAAGCAGGCTCCCTGCGGAGCAGAGAGCCGGACGCGGGGCTCGATCCCAGGACTCTGAGACCATGACCCAAGCCGAAGGCAGCGGCTCAACCCACTGAGCCACCCAGGCGCCCCTGTAGACGTATATTCTTAGTGGCATCTTTGGTATATCTTTCTGTTTTTAGGGTTGGTATGGGAAACAATGGCAGCACTGAACTAGCATTCAGACCAAGTTCTGCCTTAAAAATCATCCAGAAATGTGTTTCCAATACTCAAAAAAATAAAGTAGAAGCAGTTCCAGAATTGGCATTGATCTTGGGATCATCTGTTTTAATGTGAAAGAAATATCAGTCCTCTGTCCTGAAATAATTGACCATTTCCTAAGCCTTTGCCAGTGTGCCTCTGTACAAATGGGCACCTTTACACATACTACTCAGGGATATTAGAGGTATTAAATATGGTAATGTAATCAGAGTTTCACCAAGTTCCCAACCTGTACTAAATGCTCAATAAATATTAGCAATTACTGGGGTACATGGGTGGCTCAGTGGGTTAAGCCTCTGCCTTCCGCTCAGGTCATGATCTCGAAGTCCTGGGATCGAGTCCCACATTGGGCTCTCTGCTCGGTGGGGAGCCTGCTTCCACCTCTCTTTGCCCGCCTCTCTGCCTACTTGTGATCTCTCTCTCTCTGTCAAATAAATAAATAAAATCTTTAAAAAATATATTACCAGTTACTATTTCGTGGCAACCCTGAGTTGCTTACAGTGCATTTTTGCCTCTGAGAACTTACAGGGGCTTTAAAAATATCCCAGTTCTGTAGGGATTTTATTATTATTATTATAGAGGCCATGGTATGATGGTATGGTATGATGGAAAGAATTTAGCTCCTTACTGTGCATGTTTGAATAAGTTACTTAACCTTTCGGGACTTTGGTCTCCTCTTGAGTAAGACACGAATCACAAAACCTTTCTCATAGAGTCCCTGTGAAAATAATAGAAACAATATGTAAAGGGCTCTAGGCAGGGTATACTATGCACTCAATAAGTAGTCTCTAATTCTGTCATATTTCAACGTCAGTGTTAAGGAACTAATACTGCACTCAGGGGCAGGAGAATTTCTCTGGTCAAGAGACAGGAGCAGGCAGCCACAGGGTGGCGGTTACTACAGGAAGCTACAAGGAGAAGTTGGAGGGATGGCAGGTCCACAGGCTTCAGTGCCTCAGGCTTCCTGCCTCCATTGGAAAAATTGCAAGGCCTCCACCCCAAGCAGATATGGTCTCCCGGTCGTTTGCTGAGATGCCCCCTTGCCAACAGTCACCTGCACTGTTCCCGCTCACGGTCACAACTTTGGAGCATTCACAGTGTCTCCAAGAGGCACCAGCCACTGTTCCTGAGGCTCCTTCCTCATACTTCTGGGTTTGCTATGAAGTGCCTACTGCACATGTTTGATTATTATAGAATTTTTAACTGTGGAAACATACACATGAAATTGACCATCTTAACTGTTTTTAAGTGTGCAGTTCAGAGCAAGAATGGGTACAACAGCAGTGAAGGATCGTGGGCTCACCGTTGGTTGAATCCTTTTCACAAGGTCAAAGTTACACTCTAGAACCAAATTAGAAACTTAGAATAGTAGCTGCTCAAGGTTTGAAAGATATTTAACAGTCATCAAATCCAATTTCCCAGTGCTCTGGACATCTTGCCTACCACCCGAGTACCCAGTTTCTGCCTGCATTGCTCAAGGAGCAGGATGCTGTCTAACGCAGAGGGCCTGTTCCATTGTTAGAGAGCTCTGGCTAAGAGAAAGTACTCATTCATTTGGAGCCAAATCTGATTACTTGCTCTGTTCCTCAGAGAGGCAAAGAACGTGTTTATGCCCAGCCCATGACAGGCAATGAGAGACTTTGCAGTATCTACCAATATCTACTCTTATGACTTGTGTTTTCCCCACCCAGATCTTTTGTCCAAGCTCCCGACCTACCTATCCCATGCTCTCCTGGTTCTCCACGTGTGGCTATCCCAGAGGTAAATCTTGGACTCAGCATTTCCAAAGCATGACAGTTCTCTCCTCCTTCCTTATCCAGAACCTGAGCCCAGACACAGTGCACATGGCTATTTGTCTCTGGTACAAGTAACAAACAAATGAGGGCTTGCTTTCTCTCTTTTGTACAAAAAGTTAAGATTTAGGCAAATGCAGCTACCCCTTGGCGCCAGTAGGACCCAGACTCCTTCTGTGTTTTGACAGGAAACCCATAGTACCTTAGCCAAATAGAGATTTCCTTTTTCTCATGGATTGAGAAGTTCTGAGAAGTACAGTCAACCCATGAAAACCTCAGAGGCTGCAGCTACCTTTAGAGTTTTGGTCAGTTTCCCTTATCCTGTGTCTTTGATCTTCAGAGGTTTGTCTCCTCCGTCACAGTCCCAACCATGTTTTGGCCAAGGTGTTGAATGGGAAGGGAAAGTGGCAACAACATATCTTTTTTTTTTTTTTTAAAGATTTTATTTATTTATTTATTTATTTATTTGTCAGAGAGAGAGCATGCACAAGTAGGGGGAGCAGCAGGCAGAGGGAGAAGCAGACTCCCTGATGTGGGACTCAATCCCAGGACCCTGGGATCATGACCTGAGCCAAAGGCAGACGCTTAACTGACTGAGCCACCCAGGCTGCCAGTTGGTCTTTCTTTTATGAACTCTTCAGGAAGCTTCACTCAGCAACTGCCACTTCCACCTCAGTGCCTAGAACCATGTCACCCGGCCACCTCTAGCTGCACGGAATGCTGGAAAATATGGTTCTTTTTTTTTTTTTTTTTTTTGAGAGAGAGAGAGAGAGAGTGAGAGAGAGCATGAGCGAGGAGAAGGTCAGAGGGAGAAGCAGACTCCCCGTGGAGCTGGGAGCCTGATGCGGGACTCGATCCCAGGACTCCAGGATCATGACCTGAGCCGAAGGCAGTCGCTTAACCAACTGAGCCACTCAGGCGCCCGAAAATATGGTTCTTTAACTGGCCATGTTGCTCTGAACAAATCAGGGTTGTAAGAACAAAAAAGAGAGTGTAGATGTGAACAATAAAAAATGCCTGTCACAGTAAAGCTTCATTGAGGAACGTGAATCATGCTTCCTAACTGCAGGATTTCTCAGCGCCTTGAAAATTCCAGGGAGAGAGAATGTATTCATCCACAGAAAAAGCTCTTTTTGCCATGGTTGTGTCTCAGGAATACCGTTTTACCGCACATGTTTCAAGAAGCACAGAACAGGCACAATCATTCTCTCTAATACTTTCAGAGAAAAATTTTATCTGAATCCACAGTGGATTTGTTAAGGTGTTTATGTTACTGTAATGTAATAAGAATGACAGATTTAATGACTTTCATGAAAATTGCATCATTATTCTTTCCATTTCCCAATCCAAAAAGCTTCTTTCTCTTTTTTCTCTTTCACAGTACTTCTTTTTCTTCCCTAAATTCTTTCCACTGAATCTTCACCCTTAACATTTTTTAATATGTTATTTATTTACTTATTGAGAGAGAGTAAGAATGAGAGAGTGAGAGAGCACAAGATGGGAGAGTGGCAGAGGGAGTGACAGAGGGAGAGGGAGAGATCCTAGGACCCTGGGATCATGATCTGAATCAAAGGCAGACACCTAACCAAGTGAACCATCCAAGCGCCCCCAAACTTAACATTTTTTTTAAAGATTTTTTTATTTATTTATTTAACAGACAAAGATCACAAGTAGGCAGAGAGAGAGGAGGAAGCAGGCTCCCTGCCAAGCAGAGAGCCCGATGTGGGGCTTGATCCCAGGACCCTGGGATCATGACCTGAGCCGAAGGCAGAGGCTTTAACCCACTGAGCCACCCAGGCGCCCCGCCACTTAACATTTATAAGTATTTTCTTCTAGTGTTTTTTTGCATGCATGGGTATATGTAGTTTTATAAATAGTTGAGAAAATATGCTTCTATGCAGGAGGAAGAAGGATGTTTTGAGTTTTTTTTTCCCTTTCCATTCTCCATTCTAAGACTGGAAATACACTGAGATTAATATAAGAGGGAACTTGCGGGTCACTGTGGTAGGCTCTGTTGGTTGATATTCCTCCCTTCTCTTGGCTGATGCACAGTGGGTAGAAAGTTCAGAGTTAAGAAATAGATACAGCTACTATGACAGAGATGCAAAATAATAGTTACTTTACTAAGATGAAAATGTGTTGGAGCACCTGGAGGGCTCAGTTGATTGTGTGTCTGCCTTTGGCTCAGGTCATGATCCCAGGGTTCTGGGATCAACCCTTGCACCTGTACTGGGTTCCCTGCTCAGCAGGGAGCCTGGTTCTCCCTCTCCCTCTGCCTGCCACTCCCCCTACTTGAGTGTACTCTCTTTATCTTTCTCTCACTCTCTATCTCAAAGAAAGAAATAATTCATTTGACAGACAGAGATCACAAGTAGGCAGAGAGGAGGAAGCAGGCTCCCCGCTGAGCAGAGAGCCCGATGTGGGCCTCAATCCCAGGACCCTGGGATCATGACCCGAGCTGGAGGCAGAGGCTTTAACCCACTGAGCCACCCAGGCGCCCCTAAATAAAATCTTTTTAAAAAGATGAAAATGTGTCTCCACATAAAAGTCCAATCTTGGCTCGGGTAGCCCAAGCAAGATGGATCAGAGTAGTGGTGGTCATGGTCCTGGAGGTAGCAAGAAGGATGACAAGGAAACAAAAAAGAAATATGAACCTTGTGTACCAACTAGAGTGGGGAAAAGAAGGCAACAAAGGGATCAGATACTTACTTGTCAGCAAACTGCCATTGATGACCCTCACATTCTGTGCCAGTTAAAATTATTAAAGTTAGAGGAAGAAGAATTCATTAGAAATCAGGAATAAATGAAGCCTTTAGGAGAAGAGCAAGGAAGAAAGATCAAAGGTGAATGATCTGAGGGCAGCCAGTTCCTACCCAATGTTGGTAGGAGCCTTGGAAGAGGTCAGTGATGATCAAAGACATGCCATTGTGTCTACATCTGTGCGCTGAGAACACCACATCAGCATTTTTCATTCGTAGACAACAATCTGCTGGAACCCAGCTGCTTGGCCCTGCTCAACCACAAGGTACATGCTGTGATAGGGGTGACGTGGATCCCCTGGTCACAGCGACAAAGGTGAAAAGTCCCTCCAGGAGATCTGTGCTGTTACTGAGGGGTCGGACTACCAAATAGGGAAATCGAGGAATCTGTGGCTTTCCTCTTGCTCATTCGTAATATTATGAAAAAAAAAAAAAAAACGGGTATAAAGCCCCCAAGGAAGTCATTCTGTATGGTCCACTTGGCACAGGTAAAACCTTACTAGCCAAAGCAATAGCAAACCAAACCTCAACCACTTTCTTGAGCATAGCTGGCTCTGAATGACTCAGAAGTACCTAGGTGATTGGCCCAAACTTTCACAGGAATTGTTTCAAGATGCTGAAGAACATGTATCATTCATCATTTTTATTGATGAAATTGATGCTCTTGGAACAAAAGAATATTACTCAGATTCTGGGGTGAGAGAGAAATTCAGCCAATACTAGAGCTGTGGAAGCAGTTGAATAGATTTAATTCAAGGGAAGACATACGCGTTATCGTGGCCACAAACCGAGTAAGAAATTGAGATCAGGCACTTACCAGATCAGGCCACACTGACACGGAGAGCAAGGTCCCCCTGCCCAGTGAAAGGACTAAGAAGGATGATTCATGCAAGCAGGATGATGCTGGCTGCTGCTGATGATAGGTGACTTGATCATGGCTAAAGCTGACCTCCCTGGTGTTGACAACAAGGTCATCTGTACAGAAGTTAGTCTGATGACCTCGAGAGAACGTAGAATGAAAGTAACAAATGGAGACTTCAAAAAAAAAATCTAAAAATTTTTGTTTTTTTTTTTATTTAAAAAAAAAGTTTATTTATTTAATAGAAGTCACAGTGAGAGAGGGAACACAAGCAGGGGGAGTGGGAGAGGAAGAAGCAAGCTTCGAGCTGAGTGGGGAGCCTGAGGTGGGGCTTGATCCCAGGACCCTGGGATCATGACATGAGCTGAGGGCAGACGCTTAATGACTGAGCCACCCAGGTGCCCCTAAAAGTGTTTTTATGAAAAACAAGAAGGCACCCTTGAGTGGCTCTGTCTTTAGTGAACCACAGTTGCCTTCAAAGAAATGGGTAGGATTGTCCCAGCCCCTCAGAGAGATATGAGTGGGGAGGCGCCCAAAGGAATACATATTCCAGTTGACCTTTCTTAGCAAAACTTCCTATGTATCTTTAAAAATGTTTTTTAGGGGCACCTGGGTGGCTCAGTGGGTTAAGCCTCTGCCTTCGGCTTGGGTCATCATCTCAGGGTCCTGGAATCGAGCCCCACATTGAGCTCTCTGCTCGGCGGGGAGCCTGCTTCCCCCACTCTCTCTGCCTGCCTCTCTGCCTCCTTGTGATCTCTCTGTCAAATAAATAAAATCTTTTAAAAAATGTTTTTTATTCAAGTATAATTAATGTGTGTGTTATATTAGTTTCAGGACTATGATACAGTGATTCAGTAATTCTATACACTACTCAGTGCTCATCATATTATGTAGACTCTTAATCCTCTTTACCCATCATCCTTTGTATCTTTTAGAACATGGTATGTAGGATGCCTTTGGGCTGCTTTCATCTTTTGGTTATGTCCAATGCTCTCTTTCAAATAAAGTGTGCTCTTTCTCAAAAAAAGAAAAATCCAAGATTTTCAACAGCTTTTTTTTTTAAGGTTTTATTTATTTATTTGAGCGACAGAGAGACAGAGAATATGTGGGGGGGAGGGACAGAGGGAGAGAGAGAGAAGCAGACTCCCCGCTGAACAAGTAGCCTGATGTGGGGCTCAATCCCAGGACCCAGAGATTACAACCGGAACAGAAGGCAGATGCCCCTTTTAATAGCTTTGATTCAAGAAATCAGTAGGTACCTAGGTTCCATCTGACTTGTTGCTTTGTCATCTCCAAGGAGTTGTCATCATCTAAATAGTCTAATACCGGTTGCCACCACATCCAACTCTAGCCAGGCTTAAGTGGGGAGAGAGAAAAGGAGGTACACTCCTTATTTTTAAGGGTATGACCTAGAAGTTTTTCACCCATTGCCCACCACTAAGTGCCTTTATTCTGAGCATCTATGTATTCAGATAAAAATTTGAGGATCCTGTTATAGTAAGAAGGAGGCCAAGATCTTTGCTCCCCTAAAGTCTATATTCTTTTGGGGGAACACGAGGAAGAAACAAATAACATGTTAGGCAAAGACAAATACTAATAAGAAAACAAAAGCAGGGTAGTGGGATAGAAATGAAGATGGCACTTTAGATAACGTGCTCAGGAAAGACCTCCTTGAGAAGGGGATGAATAAACAAAGATATGAAGGCAGTGTGCTCCTGGAAGAAGGAATAGCAAATATAAATGCTTTGAGGTGGGAATGTGCTTGGCATATTTGAGAAACAGCATGGTGTGGGCTGTGTTCCTAGAATTTGTTGAAATCAGAAAAGTATTAACCAAATCACAGAGAGCCCTGCAGGCTAGGATATATATTTTTTTTAAGATTTTACTTATTTATTTATTTGAGAGAGTGAGTGAGAGAGCACAAGCAGGGAGAGAGGCACAGGGAAAGGGAGGAACAGGCTCCCTGCTGAGCAGGGAGCCCTATGCTGGACCCTGGGATCAGGACCCCAGCTGAAGGCAGACACTTAACTGATTGAGTGACCCAGGTGCCCTAGGTTGATATTTTTTGAAGATCACTAAATTAACAAGTTATAAAATCTATATTCTGTGGATCAAATATGTAAGAGGTAAGACTGTATATAAAACCCTTAGGAGGGCGCCTGGGTGGCTCAGTGGGTTAAGCCGCTGCCTTCGGCTCAGGTCATGATCTCAGGGTCCTGGGATCGAGTCCCACATCGGGCTCTCTGCTCAGCAGGGAGCCTGCTTCCCTCTCTCTCTCTGCCTGCCTCTCTGTCTACTTGTGATCTCTGTCTGTTAAATAAATAAATAAAATCTTTAAAAAAAAAAAAAACCCTTAGGAGAAAACAAAGCCCAACATCTTGTTGACAGTGGTTCAACCATGATTTTGTGGATATAAAACAAAAGGTGTAGGCAATAAATTGGACTTCATCAAAATTTAAACATAGAATTACTATATGATTCAACAAATTCCACTTTTGAGTATATTGCCAAAGAATTGAATGCAAGTATTCAAACAATTTTTGTACACCAGTGTTCATAGCAGTATTATTTACAAGAGCCAAAAGTGGCCCAAATGATGGACCCAAATGTCCATCACTGAATGAATGGATAAACAAAATTTAGTGTATTCATACAATATTATAGAATATTACTTATCCTTAAAAAGGAAGGAAATTCTAACACATGCTAAAACACTGATGAAACTTGAGGGAAGTACACTAAGCAAAATAAGCCAAAAGGATGAAAGGACAAATATTGCATGTGTTGGGAGGAAGAAACTATCTTCCACTATTCTAGGTTCTTTGGCTGGTAAGTTGATATAAAACGGATTAACAGGAGAAAAACATTTACTCACATACATAGAGAAAGTCCTTCAGAACATGAGACCCAAAGATAAGCCCATCAGTTGAGGATTTTATGCCATCCTGAACTAAGTAATGGAATAGGGGCCTGGGGCTTCAAAGGGAAGGAAGGTGACAGGACAATAAGAAGAACAAATGGTCATTAGATGTTTGCCCTGCCCTATAGATAGGACTTTCAAATAAAAATTTATCTCTTGTGGGGCGCCTGGGTGGCTCAGTGGGTTAAGCCACTGCCTTCGGCTCAGGTCATGATCCCAGGTCCTGGGTTCGAGCCCCACATTGGGCTTACTGCTCAGCAGGGAGCCTGCTTCCTCCTCTCTCTCTGCCTGCCTCTCTGCTTACTTGTGATTTCTCTCTGTCAAATAAATAAATAAAATCTTTTAAAAAAAAATTTATCTCTTGTATTAGCTCTCTTTATGGACCAGGTCCCCTATTTAAATCCTTTTAGGTGATTTGGGAGAAATAAAAGTTTTTCTTGAGTCTGCCTTCAACTCAAAATAACCCGCCAGCCAAAATGGCATATTTTGCAGTCACAGTTTGCCCTTCCCCCCAGTCCCACCTTGGAAATTTCCCCAAGAAGTTTCACAATCCCAAAATTGAGTTGGTAGATTGCTCCATCTCACTGAACCACTCTCTTAATACTGAGAATAGGTCAGTTCAGTTAAACAGTTATATCTCTCACTTCAGGAGGTGGTGATTCAGGTGGACTCCCAAAGTTAGGGCTGTGTTACAAGAGGCATTTCTATGGAAACAAAAGAAAAACAATGATTAATGATTGGAACAGATTATAAACCCAGTCTCTGAGTTCTGAAGGCAGTGAGACAGGACGATTTCTAGAGGCCTGGCTCAAAATATCTTCAGGCAGAGGCAATCTGACAGACTTTTCTGGGTTGTAGTTTGAATGTCACTGGTGATCATGCTGAGGGGTCACATTGCAACAGGCCTGATTGTCCATACATGAGCTGTTGTGGTGATTTCTATGAAGTTCATATCAGGTTGTCCAACTTTAGCTTGCATGGCTTCAGAAAAATGGCAGTTTTAGTTCTCAAGGATTCCATGTCAGAAGGGTAGGAGGAAAGCTGGAAACATTCTTTTGGAGAATTTAGCCAAATATTGGAGGAAACTAGAAAAAGTCAGGATCCAGTTTACAGGTAGAAAACAATTTCTCAAAGAGAATTAACAGCACTAGAATTTGATATCCACAAAGGTGTATTAATGAAACATAATTTTTCTCTCTACAATCACCCCCATTTTTATCAAAGATAACCACAGCAAGACTAAGGCATCTGCAAACCAAGTCTAATTTCAATCTGCTTGGCCTGATCATATACATAAATGCAGCAAGAATAGTGATTGACCTTGTAGGCTCTTTTAAATCTACTTTGCTGGAACTTTTCCTAAGGAATCTCGGATTGAACTTTTCTTTTTCTATTTTTTTTTATTATGTTATGTTAGTCACCATACTGTACATCATTAGTTCTTGATGTAGTGTTCAGTTATGGAGCCACAGAGCATAAGTCGGGGAATGGCAGAGGGAACGGGAGAATCAGGCTCCCCACTGAGCAAGGAGCCTGATGTGGGGCTGGATCCAGGCCCCTGGGATCATGACCTGAGCTGAAGACAGACACCCAACTGATTGAGCCACCCAGGCATCCCTCAGATTGAACTTTTAAAAGCTCCTCTAGGTTAACAAGCCATACTAAGGACTAGAATCATGTTGTGCCTGCAGTACCTATAGATTTGGGTGAATTCCTCTTTTTTTTTGAGATTTTCAGAATATCCTAAAAGTCCTGCACCTGCCAGGATGTGACCTTCCTTATTCACCTGGTAAGGCTCCCAGGAACCCTCTAAGCAAGGTACCAGGCCAATTTTTCCATGGGGCTTTATTGGCTCCATAAAGTCAGTATTAGTCCCTTAAAGCTGTCTGGTCATGGGGGTACCTAGCTGGCTCAGACAGAGAGAGGAGCATCTGACTCTTGATCTCAGGGTCGTGAGTTCAAGCCCCACATTTGGCATAGAGATCTCTTAAAAAAAAAAAAAATTTAAAAAAACGCTGTCTGGTCATATCAGAGTCTATGTACACCTCTCTCAAATGTGACATTCCAGTCAAAGCCTTGGTAATATAATCTGTGTTTCCAATTGTGTCTGTTAGGGTCCGTGATCAAAGGAACGAGACTGATATAAAGCAAAAATCAAACAAAGCTTTATTTCACGCCAAGCATCAAAAATCAAACTGACCGGTCAGGGCTGTCTCTTACGAAAAGACGACGATGATCCCGACAAGGTCACTCCCAAGAAGGCTGCTCCGGAGGAGGCTGCTCCACAGATGAGGCCGCTCCCAAGAAAGCCGCCACTGATGAGGTCGCTCCCCAGACAGGGCCACTCCCAAGAAGAGGCCACTCTAGAGGAAGCCTCTCCCAGGACGAGGCTGCTCGCAACAACGAAGAGGCGATGACGACAGCGACGATGACAAGGAGGACAACACCGATAACACAGACTCTGTTCCCCATGACGCCACTCTGACAAGGCTGCTCCCCAGAGGAGGCCACCGCTCCGGACGAGGCCGCTCACCAACGAGGCCACTCCCCAGTCGAGGCCGCTGCTAATGAGGTCGCTCCCTGGACAGGACTGCTCCGGCGAGGCTGGTCCCCAGACAAGGCTGCTCCGGCGAGGCTGCTCCCCGGACAGGACTGCTCCCCGGACGGGGGCTGCTCTGGTGAGGCCGCTCTGGAGGAAGCCTCTTCCCTGACGATGCTGCTCCCGCAGGGCCGCTCACCGAGGAGGCCTCTTCCCAGACGAAGCCGCACCCTGGAATGACGCAGCTCCGGCGAGGCAGCAGCTCAGGGTTCGCGTCAAGGTTGCTGGCGTCTAGGCCATTCCCTGCAAACCGCTGCCGAGGGTCGCGGTGTGTGGGTGGGGCCGCTGGCGTCGGGGCCTCTGGTGTCTCGGTGGTGGCGAGGCTGCTGGCGTCTCGGGGCTGCTGGCGGCTCGGGGCCACTGGGACCGCTGGCGGCTCGGGACCGCTGGCATCGCTTATAGCTCTGACAAGAGCTGTTACAGCTCCTACAGCTCTTACAGCTCTTCTTCTTCCCTCTCCGACGACTCTTCTTCTTCCTTTGACAGCTCTCCTTCTTCCCTCCACAGCCTCGCAGACCAACCTTTATGGGGGTGGTTGAGCCCCGCCCCTACACAGGCGGCCAATTGAATCCCAATTCACCCCAGTGGTTATATGCGCGCCCCACCGATTGGATGTCTCCACCCAGCCTGCCCCGCCCCTACATCTGGGGTCCACAAGCCAGTTCCTCTGGGAGGGGCAGGCCCTTACAGTGTCCTGTTACAAGGAGAATAGATTCTTATTGACCTTATGCAAATAATTCTGTTGCCATGAAAATAAGAATACTCACTCACTAGGAGATACCAAATTCTAGACGGATCAGGTAGGGAGAAAAGTTGTTCCATTTTTGTTCACAAAGGTATATCTTACCAAATTGTTGATAACTTGAGAGAAAAGAGAAAAAGTTTTCCTTAAATCTCGAGAAACAAAAACCCATAAAATGTTTCCCAAAAGTCATAAAAATTGTAATCATTCATTTCCAGATAATTTTTTGTTTTAACCAATTCCACGTTAATTTTTTTAATCGCAAATTCCTTTTATTATTATTTTTTTAATTTAAATTCAATTAACATACAATGTATTATTTGTTTCAGGTGTACAGGCCTATGATTCAACAGTTGTATGAAATACCCAGTGCTCATCACAACACGTGCCCTCCCCAATATCCATTACCCCATTATCCCATCCCCCCACCACCCTCCCCTCCAGCAACCCTCAGTTTGTTTCTTGAGGTTAAAAGTCGCTTATGGTTTGTCTCCCTCTCTGGTTTCATCTTGTTTCATTTTTTTCCTCTCTTCCCCCATGATTCTCTGCCTTGTTTCTTAAATTCCAAATATCGGTGAGATCATATGATAATTGTCTTTCTCTGACTGACTTATTTCACTTAGCATAATACCCTCTAGTTCCACCTACATTGTTGCAAAGGGTGAGATTTCATTTTTTGATGACTGTGTAATATTTGGTGTGTGTGTGTGTGTGTGTGTGTGTGTGTGTGTACCACATCTTCTTTATCCATTCATCTGCAGATGGACATCTAGGTTCTTTCCATAGTTTGGCTATTGTGGACATCGCTGCTATGAACATTTGGGTGCAGATGCCCCTTCGGATCACTACATTTGTATCTTTAGGGTAAATACCCAGTAGTGTGATTGCTGGGTCACAGGGTAGCTCTATTTTCAACTTTCTGAGGGACCTCCATGCTGTTTTCCAGAGTGGGCTACACCAGCTTGCATTCCCATCGTTCCAAATAATTAATACTTGTTCTACCTGGATCCAGTTTTTCATTGGCTCTGGAAATTCTTACCCAGCACAGTTTTGTTTTTTTTTTTTAATTTGACAGAGAGAGATCACAAGTAGACGGAGAGGCAGGCAGAGAGAGAGAGAGAGGGAAGCAGGCACCCCGCTGAGCAGAGAGCCCGATGCGGGACTCGATCCCAGGACCCTGAGATCATGACCTGAGCCGAAGGCAGCGGCTCAATCCACTGAGCCACCCAGGTGCCCCCCCAGCACAGTTTTTTGGGATGTTTTGTTTTGTTTTGGTAAAGGTTGTATTGTATTGTATTTTACCTTATTTTAAAGTAGGCTCCACACCCAGCATGGAGCTTCAACTCACAAGGCTGGGAACAAGAGTTACATGACCTACCCTCTCTCTCTCTCTCTCAAATAAATAAATTTTCTAAAAATTGAAAAAAAAAATTTTAAAGGGGCACACGGGTGGCTCAGGTGGTTAAGTGTCTGCCTTTGGCTCAGGTCATGATCTTAGGGTCGTGAGATCTAGTCCCACCTTGGGCTCCCTACTCAGTGGAGAGTCTGGTTCTCCCTCTCCCTCTATCCCTCCCCCTGCTTGCGTTCTCTCTCTCTCCCAAAAAATATTTTTGAAAAATTTCTTAAAATTAAGAGAAAACTACTGACTGAGCCAACCAGAGACCCCATTACCCAGCCCAGTTTTATAGTCTCAAGTTACCAGAAACCTGAACTTGTCAAGGGTTCTTCCCTTGAATCTTCTTGAAGAAGTACTTTTGCAAGAATACTTTGCAGAGCATCGGAGTAAAACAACTATCTGTAAATGACAAAAGCATTTTAAATGCCCATATTGTTAAGGATCTGATGAGCGTTCATTATAGTGGAATTAACACATAAGTGTGGTTATTTGTATGACAAAATATTTTAAGGTAGTAACTAGAATTATTATTTTTTTAAAGATTTTTTAAATTTATTTATTTGTCAGAGAGAGAGAGAGCACGCGCACAAGCAGGCAGAGTGGCAGGCACAGGCGGAGAGAGAAGCAGGCTCCCCACCAAGCAAGGAGCCCAATACAGGACTCAATCCCAGGACCCTGGGAGAATGAGCTGAGCCGAAGGCAGCGGCTTAACCGACTGAGCCACCCAGGCGTCCCAGTATCTAGAATTATGACTGATAATACTGGTACATATAAGAATTTTAGGAATTTCATATAATTTCTAGAATACTTACATTAATAATATTAATAACATACAATATAATCTAAGAAGGTTTATCATCATTAATTTGATAATTCTTTTTTTTTTTTTTTAAGATTTTATTTATTTATTTGTCATAGAGAGAGAAGCGAGAGTGAGCACAGGCAGACAGAGTGGCAGGCAGAGGCAGAGGGAGAAGCAGGCTCCCTGCCGAGCAAGGAGCCCGATGTGGGACTCGATCCCAGGACGCCGGGATCATGACCTGAGCCGAAGGCAGCTGCTTAACCAACTGAGCCACCCAGGCGTCCCTAATTTGATAATTCTTTCCCTGTAATTTAACATACCAAATAAGCCTGGTTGGTATTAACAGCTCTCTTTTTATAGGGAGAGAGAACAAATCTTTTGAGATATTCCAGGACCCTCTGGAAGTTCTCAAAACTTAGTTTGAGGTCAAAACATATTTTTAAAGTTTTCTTTATTTTAGAGAAAGAGAGAGAGCAAGTGCAAGTGGGAGAGGGTGAGGGAGAGAAACTCTTCGGCAGACTCCACACCGAGCAGGGAACCCAATGCAGAGCTCGATCCCATGACCCTGAGATCATGAGCTGAGCTGAAACCAAGAGTTGGATGCTCATCCACCTGGGCCACCCAGGTGGTTCTGCAGTCAAGAAAGATTTTGCTGAGAATTTGATTCCGGAAACTTTGTCAAAAATATCAAGTGGTGGGCGCCTGGGTGGCTCAGTGGTTTAAAGCCTCTGCCTTGGGGCACCTGGGTGGCTCAGTGGGTTAAGGCCTCTGCTTTCGGCTCAGGTCATGATCCCAGGGTCCTGGGATCGAGCCCCACGTTGGGCTCTCTGCTCGGCGGGGAGTCTGATTCCTCCTCTCTCTCTGCCTGCTTCTCTGCCTACTTGTGATCTCTGTCTGCCAAATAAATAAATAAAATCTTAAAAAAAAAAAAAAAAGAAGAAGAACAATTCATTCTTTAAAAAAAAATAAATAAATAAAGCCTCTGCCTTTAGCTCAGGTCATGATCTCAGGGTCCAGGGATTGAGCACTGCATCGGGCTCTCTGCTCAGCGGGGAGCCTGCTTCCCCCCTCTCTCTGCCTGCCTCTCTGCCTACTTGTGATCTTTCTCTCTCTCTCTCTGTCAAATAAATAAATAAAATCTTAAAAAAATATATCAAGTGGTTTGGACACTTAACCAAATAGGATCACAGATCACTATAAAACAATAATAATCTATTAAACCAAAGTGACAAAAGTTATTAAGGGCAAATACAAAATGTTATATAGTTCTGAGCAAAATCAATGAAAGACATACTAAAGCACAGAAAATTATTTTTTAAAAGATTTTATTTATTTATTTGAGAGAGAGACAGTGAGAGAGAGCATGAGCTAGGAGAAGGTCAGAGGGAGAAGCAGACTCCCCATGGAGCTGGGAGCCTGATGTGGGACTCGATCCCGGGATTCCGGGATCATGACCTGAGCCGAAGGCAGTCGTCCAACCAACTGAGCCACCCAGGCGTCCCAACAGAAAATTATTTTGATAAAACACAGAATCTCCGCTTTTTGTACAGATTATTTAAAAGGTAAACTTCTTTTGCTGACTGCTACCAATAGCATACCAAAAGTCCAAGAAAACTTTGTCCTTTTTAGAAAGAGAAAACCAACTCTAATTTTGCACCAGCTTTTTTTTTTTATTTTTTTTTATTAAAACTCACTTAACTGGGGCGCCTGGGTGGCTCAGTCAGTTAATTGGTAGACTCTTGGTTTGGGCTCTAGTCATAATCTCAAGGTCATGAGATTGAGCCTCTGTCTGACTCTGCATTTAGCGGGGCATCTGCTTGGGATTCTCTCTCTCTGCCCCTCCCCATCTGCTAACATGGACATTCTCTCTCTCTCACTCTCTCTCTCTCTCTCTCCCCACCCTCAAAATAAATAAATCTTAAAAAAATAAAATAAAATGCGGGACACCTGGATGGCTCAGGTCATGATCCCAGGGTCAAGGGATAGAGTCCTGCATCAAACTCTATGCTTGGCTGGTGGCCTGCTTCTCCCTCTGCCTGCCACTCTCCCTGCTTGTGCTCTCTCTCTCTCTGACGAATAAATAAATAAGTAAAATCTTTAAAAAATAATGATAAAATAAAATAAAATTCAACTTAATTAAATTTAATTAATTAAATTAAATGTTAATTAATTGTTAGCAAGTGTGACCACCCATTAAAATTTCTTTCCAAAGATTGCTTTTCCACAAACCTACAACTTTCTTTTCCTTCAACAAAAATTTATATCCTTTTCTTATAGCATCTCTTACCAAAAACATACATCCTACTTTCCTTGCATATGGAGATATTTCCCTTATTATTTCTAGTAACTTTAACTACATATGTTAATTAGAATTCTTAACCCTTAGAAGTCTTGATTTCTAGTGAAAACTAAGAATAAGCAATTTTGAATTGTATTATATTGGTATTCTTTAGATTGGCAAATTTATGAATACATTTCATAATTTCTAGAAACATATGCTTCTTCACAATATAATCTTTCAACATGACACAAGATATGTTTACCAAAAGACCCAAATATCTTTAATTCCATTTAAAAAGGAATTCAACTGAGTAAAATTTGAACATCTGATTAGAAAGTTTCATGAATAGAACAGTATCCAAGGAGCTGTACAAAATGGAAGGTTTGGGGGGCACCTGGATGGCTCAGTCAGTTGGGCATCCAACTCTTGATTTCAGCTCAGGTCATGATCTCAGGGATGTGGGATGGAGCCCCACATCAGTCTCCGTGCTCAGGGAGGAGTCTGCCTGGATTCTCTCTCTCCCTCTGCCCCTCCCTTCTGTGCACTCTCTCTCCCTCCAAAATAAATAAATAAATCTTTTTTTTTTTTTAAGGAAGGCTTTTTTTTTTTTAGATTTTTATTTATTTATTTATTTGACAGAGAAAGATCACAAGTAGACAGAGAGGCAGGCAGAGAGAGAGAGAGAGGGAAGCAGGCTCCCTGCTGAGCAGAGAGCCCGATGCGGGACTCGATCCCAGGACCCTGAGATCATGACCTGAGCCAAATGCAGCGGCTTAACCCACTGAGCCACCCAGGTGCCCCTTAAAGGAAGGCTTTTATAGACAGGAGATAAAATAAATAATATTCAGTATTTTGGGGCAGCTTGGTGGCTCAGTCGGGTAAGCATCTGCCTTGGGGTCAGGTCATGACCCCAGGGTCCTGGGATCCAGCTCCACATTGGGTTCCCTGCTTAGTGGGGAACCTGCTTCTACCTCTCCCTCTCCCTCTGCTGCTCCCCTTACTTGCGCATGCTCTCTCTATCAAATAAATAAAATCTTTTAAAAAAATGCATTCAATATTTTATCTCATTTGGAAATGATCTACATATTTAATGACTATACATCATTTAATTTAACATAGCAAAACTAGTTTTAAGTTACCAAAAAGATTTGGGGAAAGTATTTAAGTAGACATAACATAAAACATAAGTATTGATGGAATGCTGATTTATAAACTGTTATCTTACATCTATTTAATTCACTTGTTCTTAACAATTATGCTTAGAAAGGAAAATTTCATGAAACATTAAAAAGCTAACCATCACCTTAAGTTATCTTTCTTGATGACAAATTCTGGAATGGAATGACATGAGCTTATTTGACTTTTGGTAAACCTAGGTAGAATAAAAATATATTTTATGCTGATAACTCTGAAGGTATGGCTATTTTAATTAAGCCAACAAACTTAAACTAGCTTTAATACTAAATATATTTTCAGATCAATTGAACATAAAAAGTATTTGGGTTACTTTCTGTTGTATTTCTAAGAACTTAACTATATAAGAATTTCATTTTCTTTAAGCCAATTGAATAAAGTTCTTTTACAAGTTAATTTTGGTGATATCACCCACAGGGATAAAATGACACATATCTACAATATACATATTTGGACACATAAAAATACAGACACAGAAACCTTATAGTTTCATTTTTAAATTTTAGCCATGAAATAGATATGATAATGTAAAAATCACGTTATAAAAGAACAATTGGGATAAGTCTGTCTTCTCAGATGGTTAAAGCCTTTTAGAAGACACTTAAGATTTTTATTTGTTGGGGCGCCTGGGTGGCTCAGTCGTTACACATCTGCCTTCAGCTCAGGTCATGATCCCAGGGACCTGGGATTGAGTCCTGCATTGGGCGCCCTGCTCAGCGGGAAGTCTGCTTCTCCCTCTCCCACTCCCCCTGCTTGTGTTTCCTCTCTTGCTCTGTCTCTCTCTGTCAAATAAACAAAATCTTTTAAAAAAAGATTTTTATAGTTCTTGACAAGTAGTCTTAATACGAGTTCTTTTAAGAACTTTGGTTTCCTATAAATAAAATCTTTAAAAAAGAAAAGAAAAAAGGGAGAAAAAAAGAACTTTGGTTTCCTAAAGTAAGAATTCCTATAGTACTTAGGTTTCTGGATTGGTAAAAAGGACTAGGTGGGGTTTGAAATGCCTCTGAGCTGTATTTCTAGTTTTTCATAGATTTGTAAGATAAGGACAGTCATCCTTAATTCCTCAAAGAATTGGTTCGGAGTCTGTGTAATGAAGAACTGACACACCCATACACCTCTATAAGAATGTTTTTCTTTCCCTCTGGGTACATAATTTTATTCTACCTTAGGATAGAGGGTCTAAAACAAAAAAATACTTCCTTTTAAATATAGGGATGCTTCATTTATCGTGCTTCACTCTATTATGCCTCTCAGATACTATTGTTTCTACAAATTAGAGATCCGAGGCCACCCTGGCATTGAGCAAGTCTGTTGACACCATGCCCACTTCATGTCTCTGTGTCACATTTTGGTAATTCTTAAAATATGTCAAACTGTCTCATTATTATTATGTTTGTTATGGTGATCTGCGGTCGGTGATCTATGGTGTTACTACTGTAATTGTTTTGGAGCGCCACAAAATGCGCCCACGTAAGGCAGTAAATTTAATTGACAAGTGTTGTGTGTGTTCTTGACTCATCCACCAACCAGCCATTGCCCCCGATCTCTTTCTCCGTCTCCTCGGTTCACCCTATTCCTTGAGCACAACACACTTGAAATGAGGCCAATTAATAAACCTACAATGGCTTCCAAGTGTTCAAGTGAAAAAAGGGTCACACATCTCTCATTTTAAGTCAAAAGCTAGAAATGAATCAGCTTCATGATCATGGCCTGTGGAAAGCTGGGATAGAGGCTGGAAGCTAGGACTCTTATGCTAAACAGTCAGAGTTATGAATGCAAAAGAAGTTTTCTTGAAGGAAACAAAAAAGTGCTACTCCAATAAATCTGTGAATGATAAGAAAGCAAAAAAGCCTTATTTTGATACAGAGAAAGTTTTAGTTGTCTGGATGAAAGATCAAACCACCACAGCATTCCCTTAGCCAGAGCCTCACGGAGAGCAAGGCCCTCTCCCTGTCATTCTGTGAAGGCTGAGCGAGGTGCAGAAGCTGCAGAAGAGAAGTGTGAAGCTGGCAGAGGTGGTTCACGAGGGTGAAGGATAGAAGCCGTCTCCGTGACAGAAAAGAGCAAGTGAAGCAGCCAGTGTTGGTGCAGAAGCTGCAGCATGTTGCCCAGATCTTGCTGAGATCACAAATGAAGGTGGCCGCCCTAAACGACAGATTTCCAGTGCAGATGAAACAGCCTTCTAGCGGAAGAAGAGGCCATTGAGGACCCTCAGAGCTAGAGAGAAGTCAGTGCCTGGCTTCAGAGCTTCAAAGGACAGACTGACTCTCTTGTTAGAGGCTCATGCAGCTCAATGACGGTAAGTTGAACCAATGCTCATATACCATGCGGAAAATCCTAGGGCCCTTAAGAATTAAGCTAAATCGGGCAACTGGCTGGCTCAGTTGGTTGGGCGACTGCCTTCCATCAGGTCCTGATCCCAGAGTCCCAGGGCTGAGTCCTGCATAGGGCTCCCTGCTGAGCAGGGAGTCTGCTTCTCCCTCTGTCCCTTCCCACTCTTGTGCTCTCTCCCTCCCTCTCTCTTTCAAATAAATAAAATCTTTAACAAAATTATGCTAATCAACTCTGACTGTGCTTTATAAATGGAGCAAAAGGCCCAAATGAAAGCACTTCTGTTTACAACATAGTTTACTGGATATTTTAAGCCCACTATCAAGACCTACTGCTCAGAAAAGAAGACTCCTTTCAAAATACAACTGCTCATTGCCATGCACCTGGTCACCCAAGAGCTCCGATGGAGAGATACGATGAGATGCTGTTTTCATGCCTGCTAACCAACGTCTGTTCTGCAGCCCAGGGATCTGGGTGGGGGGGTGATTTCAACTTTCAAGTCTGTTATTTAAGAAGTACACCGTGTAAAGCTACAGTTGCCATAGATAATGGATCTGGTGGAGCTGGGCAAAAATCAACTGAAAACTTTCTGGAAAGGATTCACCATTCTAGATACCATTAAGAACGTCTGTGATTCTTGGGGCACCTGGGTGGCTCAGTGGGTTAAGCGTCCACCTTTGGCTCAGGTCATGATCCCATGGTCTTTGGATTGAGCCCCACATTAGGCTCCCCACTGCTTCTCCCTCTCCTCTCCCCTTGGTTGTGTGCTCACGCTCTTTCTTTGTCAAATAAATAAATAAAGTCTTTTTTAAAAAATGGAACACTTGTGATTCATGGGGAGCAGTCAGAAAATCAATATGAACTGGAGTTTGGAAGAAGTTGACTGCAATCCTCATGACCTTGAGGGACCAAGACTTCAGGGGAAGAAGTAAGTGTGGGTGGGGTGGAAATAGCATCTTAAAAGGATGAGGATTTGCTCCTTATGGGTGACGAACAAAGTGGTCTCCTGAGATGGAATCTACTCCTAGTGGAGAAGCTGTGAAGATCGTTAAAATAACAACAAAAGAGTTAGAATATTACATGAACTTAGTTGATAAGGCAGTGTCATGATTTGAGATGATTAACTACAGTTTTGAGAGAATTTCTACTCTGGGTAAAATGTTGCCGAACAGCATCTTGTGCTACAGAAAAATGGTTTGTGAAAGGGCAAGTCAATCGACGTGGCATTGTTGTCTTATTTTAAGAAGTTGCCACAGCGAACTCAGCCGTGGACCACCACCACCCAGATCAGTCAGCAGCCATCGACATCGAGTCAAGACCATCCACCAACAATAAGATTATGACTCCCCGAAAGCTCAGGTGATGGTTAACATTTTTTAGCAATAAAATATTTTTAACTAGGTATGTACATTGGTTTTTTTTAAACAATGCACATTTAATAGACTGAAGTATAGTGCAAATGTAACTTTTACATTCACTGGGAAGTGAAAAAAAATCATTTGACTGTATTGTGATATTCATTTTATTGTTGAGGTCTGGAATCAAACCTGCAGTATTTCCAAGGTATGCCTGTATTGTGTCAGTTTTCAGCCAGAACAAACAGTAAATATTCCTGACAGTATTAAATTCCCTCCTTTGATGTAAAAGGGGCCCCTGAAGAGGGTGCAAAGGATATCCCCTTCCCAAGATCCAGAGTCACTCCCACAGGTAACCAAAAGAAGGACAACCCAGGCAGGCAGAAAGCCAAACCAAGTTCTTAGGACACAAAACTAGGCAAGCAAGAAGGTTATAATTATCCCTGGGGTGAAAGGATCAAAAATGAACAGGTCTGGATTTGCAAAGGAAGGGATAACATGAAATTTTATTTTCTGCCAACTTCAGAACATGAATTCTTTGGATGCGATTCTAGAATATGCCTTCAAAGAACATTGGTAGGAAAGTCTGATGCTGTCAGAGCCTGACTGTACAGCCCTCCAAACCAAGCCCTATTCCCTGTCCCAGGTGCTTCTGCTAATTCACTTCTTGATTTTCAGCAGTTACATGAGTAACCAATATATCTTGGTCCTGGAGATCAGGCCAGAGTGGTCTCTGTAAATCTTGTGGGAAAAAGAAAGTTAAAATAGACAGGGCCAGATATATTTTTTTAAGATGTTATTTACTTATTTGACAGACAGAGATCACAAGTAGTCAGAGAAGCAGTCAGAGAGAGAGGAGGAAGCAGGCTCCCTCCTGAGCAGAGAGCCCGATGCAGGGCTCAGTCCCAGGACCCTGAGATCATGACCCGAGCCAAAGGCAGAGGCTTAACCCACTGAGCCACCTAGACTCCCCAGGGCCAGATTTTAAGAAAAGAAATTCACATTGTGTTTGATTTTTGTTTTAAGTCAAGTTTGTGTTCTTTCATCTTAAGAGAATTCCTAAGGCTATCTATTATAATTTTTTGTGCCTTCTTTTTGAGAGACAGTGCACACAAGCAGGGGCGAGGAGCTGAGAGAGAAGCAGGCTCCCAGCTGAACAGGGAACTTATATGGGGCTCCATCCCAGGACCCTGGGATCATGACCCAAGCTGAATGCCCATTCTCAACCACCTGAGCCATCCAGGCGCCCCTCCCACCCCCCAGTAAGCCTTTTTATGACCTAACCATGGACTCAGGAGGTGTTTCCAAAGGAGAGTACAAAAAAATGCTGCTCTAACAACATCCAAAAAGTTCACTCCCAAAATTAGCCTGAAAAATATCTAGCTGCGAATGGGGTACGCTCACATTTCTGTCCAACCAAATTAGTGACAACAGACATTGAGACAACAAAGGCCCCTTATGGACCGAGACCCCTTATGACAAATTCCCTTGAAAGCTGGTACACAGGACAAAGAGAATTCTACTTATCAGATCCACAGTGCATGGCTATCCACCAGTATAGGCACCCTCCAGTTGGCAGAGACCACAAAGAGAATATCCTCACTTTCCATAAAACCAAGCCCTCAAGACACAGAACAAGGCAAAAGGGAAACCTCATTTGGTTTTTCTTAAATGCACATTAACAGCTTTCGCTAATTCTTGGGTCTCAGGGCCAGACTAGGAGGGATGTGCCCCAGGGTTAGGGATAGTGTGGTGGTTTACAGATTGCCTCATTACGCGGAATTTTTTTTGAGCTTGACAGGTAACCTGTGGTCTGTCTAACCTGTTCTGTGACCAACTTATCCTAACACAGGAGTCTCTGAGTTAGGTGGCAATCACTCTTAATAGCTTTAAAGTGCTAGAGCCATGTGCCCCAATTTTGTGGCTTTGGCTGCCAAGATGTCCCTTAGCAACAGCCCTTCCTTTACCTCATGTGCACATTAACCCATGGCAATGTTTGTCTAAGTGAACGCTGGTCTGGTGACCATAGACTCACTGTGCTGTGAGGCCAGGTCAAACAGCAGGCTTACAAACCTACGCCTGCTTTCTTCCCTATGGCTTTCTTCCTCGTGACAAATGACACAACCGAGACAGAGGAAATCAGTGACCATCTCTGGGAGAAAAAGGATCAACAAAAATCAAGAGTATTCCTAACAATTCTTTAGCAGAGTCAATAAAGCCAAGGAACCAGTTGCACAAATATTTTATTCCACTTACCTAAATTTAAAAAAGGAAAAAAGAGGGGAGGAGAGCCACCACTCTCACGTCCACCAGTCTCTTCAGGCAGAGATCTGGGAGACTGAAGTGGTAAGAATTCTTACCTTCTGCTGATGCTTATCAGAGATCCCAGGCTCTCTCTGCTGCACCAGCCTCCAAGCAAGCAGAGTCCAGCTAGTGGTTCATCCTGCCAACTGTGCCAACTGTTGGGGAGGAAAAATCTTTCCTCTACCCTTTGCTGGTGAATTAATGTAAGACAGATTAACAAGAGATAAATATTTAATGACATACATATGGGGGCCCCACAAAGACCATTAGATTCCAAAGACAAATCAGTCAGTTGAGGCTTATGTGCCTTCTTAAGCTAAGGAATGGTGTGGGGGCAGGGAGAACCTGGGGCTTCAAAGGGGAGGAGGGTGATTCACAGGACAATGAGAAGAGCGTATGTTAGGTAATTAAGTGTTTGCCCTGCTATACAGGTAAATATTTCAGTAAAGGTTACCTTTGGTAATTGCTCTCTTTCTAGGCCAGGACCACTATCTAAATTCCTTTAAATAGTTAAGGGAGAGATAGAAGTTTTTCTTGAGTCTGCTGGGTCTCCATTGCCTTCAGCTCAAAATAATCCACATGCCAAAGTGACATATTTTGTGAGCATGTATTTTGCTCCCTCTCCTATGATTCCATTTATGTGAGGTTCCTAAAATAGTCAAATTCATAGAGTGAGTGGAACAGTAGTTAGCAAGCTCTGGGGAGGGCGAATGGGAAGTTATTTGTTAATAGGTAAAGAGTTTTAGCACGGAATGATGGAAAAGTTCTGTGGGAGGATGGTGATGGTTGCAGAACAGTATGAATGTACTTAATGCCACTGAATTAAACACTTAGACATAGTCAAGATGGCAAATGTTATGTTACATGTACTTTGCCTCAATAAAAATTTTAATTTAATTTAAAAAATTCAAATCCACAGACTCAAATTACCATATGGTCATTGAAAAAAATGGAAGACCTTTCAGACACTGTTAAGTAGAAATAGTTGATTTTTATTTCTTTTTATCTTTATTTTTTCTAAGATTTTATTTATTTACTTATTTGAGACAGAGAGTGCAAGCCAGGGTAGGGGTGGAGGGAGAGAGAGAATCTCAAGTAGACTCCACACTGAGTGCGGAGCCCAGTGTAGGGACTCAATCCCATGACCCTAAGATCATGACCTGAGCTGAAATCAAGTTGGATGCTTAATCAACTGAGCCACGCAGGAGCCCTCCTTTATTTTATTTTTTAAGTAATCTCTATACACAACTCTATACATGAGGGGCTTGAACTCATGACCCTGAGATCAAGAGTTGCATGCTCCACTGACTGAGCCAGCCAGGCACCCCTTAAAGTAGTTGAATACAAGCAAAGTCAAAGGCCACCCAAGAAAAGAAATGTAACCATAGTATACCACGTGGTTGTGCAGGTAAAAATGCTTATATAGTCCTAATCATAGCAGAATTTATGGACTTTGCAATTTTGAAAGCCAACCTACAGAATCAGCAAGGAAAACCATTGTGGTTACAGAACAAAACATAAAACATAGTTTAACATTGTGTAACTAAAATCACAGATCACGGAAGTAGGAAGGGAGGAGAATGAGGCAAAGGGAAGAGTAGGGCCAGAATAGCCATATCTGACAAATCTTAGATACAGTCTAGATTTGACAGAACAAAACATGAAACCTAAAGTTAAAAGGACAGAAAATAGTGATAAAAACTCTATTGGAAAGAGTGGGGAATGGTAGGGTACAGGTGATTTAAGTCCTCACAGAGAGCAGGATGTTGATAACATCATTCCTATATCCATGAACAGATTATTTAGAACTATAGAGGTAACTGCCAGAAAAGCAGATAGTCAAAAGTGATTGCTCTGTGGAGCATAATTGAGATCAGGAAGTGATGAGGCATTGGATTTTATTAAAGCCCTTTGAGTACTACAATTTCTTAACCACATATGTGTATTGCTTTAATAATAATAAATAATATTTAAAACTACTTTAAAGATCAAAGACAGTGCTTATGTCTGGGAAGCCATAAGACTGGAGGAAATTCTTACCTTTCCTTTACTCCCTGTTGTTTGACTTGAGTATGTATTTTTTTTAGTTTTACTTATAAAATAAATAAATAAAGCTTTATTTATTTAAGTAATGTCTACACCCCATGTGGGGCTTGAACTCACGACCTTGAGATCAAGAGTTGCATGCTCTTCTGACTAGGCCAGCTAGTCACCCCAAGTATCTATTATTCTTTAAGTTTTTTTTCCCTTATCATTCCCTCTCTCTCAGCTTAAGAGTACACTGAAAACAGCTTTATACTTACCCCTACCTTCAGGGTTTATTTCCTAAGAACAAAAGCATTCTTTTACAAAACCAGAGTACAGTACCAAAAATCAGAAACTTCACATTGATGCAATACTGTAATCTACTTCACAGCCCCTATTCATATTCTTCCATTGTCCTATTTATGTCCTTTATGGCTCTTTTTTTCCCCCAGCCCAAGATCCAGTTCAGAACCAGGCATTGCATTTTGTTTTCATGTCCCTTTAGTTTCTTTTAATCTGGAACAATTTCTTAGCCCTTCTTTGTCTTTTCTGACCTTTTTTAAGAGCGTAGGCCAGTTAGTCTGTAGACTGTCTCTTAGTTAGGACCTGCCTGATGCTTCCTTCTTGTTAGATAGATCTAGGCTTTACATTTTTGGCAGAAATGCTGTATGTGAACTGTCTCAATTTATCTTGTCGGTGGTCCCTAATGCTACTTTATCTCAATATTGCCGATATTAAGTGTGATCATTTGGTTAAGGTAGATGTCCACCAGGTTTTTCTACTGGAAAGTCAGTGTTTGTAATTGGTAAATTATCATGGGGAGGGGCGCCTGGGTGGCTCAGTTGGTTAGGTGACTGCCTTCAGCTCAGGTCATGATCCCAGAATCCTGGGATTGAGTCCCATATCAGACTTCTCCTGCTCTGTGGGGAGCCTGCTTCTCCCTCTCCCTCAGCCTGCCACTCCCCCTGCTTGTGTGCTCGCTCGCGCGCTCTCTCTCTCTCTCTCTCTAATAAATAAAATCTTAAAAAAATATATATATATGAAGTTATCATGGGGATATACTTTAAGATGAATGTGGTTTTTTTTTTTTTTCCTAAGCTAGTTAGGGGAATGACAGGAGGCACTTAAGAAGGTTTGCTGTGGGGCACCTGGGTGGCTCAGTCAGTTGGGTTTCTGCCTTCGGCTCAGTCTTGATCAGGTGGTCCTTGGACTGAGCCCTGTGTCAGGCTCCCTGCTTGGCTGGGAGTCTGCTTCTCCCTCTCTCTCTCTCTCTGCCCTTCCCCCTGCTCATGCTCTCTCTCTCAAAAAATAAAATCTTAAAAAGAAGAAGAAGAGGGTTTGGTAAAAGCTGGCTTCTGAGACCCAGTATCCTTTATGCCCACCTGGTTCTCCAGGTTCCTCTGTCCCCACCTGCCATTGCTCCCTTCCTCTAACTCATCAATTTCTGCCTTCGATGGCTTAGGAACCAGTGGCTGAATGAGGCCCTGCAAGCATTTCTTTAAACCTGAGGCCTAGAAGATGCTAGGGCAATGGTTCTCAAACTGCTTTTAGAATCTAAGACGTAAAACAGAAGTTGTTTGGGTTGGAGCAAGAGCAGTGGGCTTCAGTCATGCCTAAAAAGACCTTCTTCTTCCCTGCTGGTTGGGTCTGAGGGCCCACCAGCCTGCAACCTAGGACAGCGTCAAAACTTCTAGCCCAGGAGGTACACTGATGGCCACTGGATGCTTGGGAAGGCTGGTTTGGATCTTACCCCTCTTCCATTTGCTGCCTCAAACAGCTCTGAACTTGAGTCCTGGGGCCACATGAGTCACTGACTTTGGAGAAGGAACTCTCAGCCTGTGCTCAGACAGCATCCCAACCCCCTATGCCATCCCCACTGTCCTTTCTCTTTTATTTTCCTAAAATATAGACTATAGTCCAGAGACAAGGACAAGGAGAAGGAGCAGAGGCCCAGACAGATCCCTCCCACCTTCCTGGCTTTGAACCTTCCAGCCTGGCATGTTGGAGGAGGCAGCCAAGTTAGATGTCCAGGGCCCAAACCTGGCAGATCTCCTGAGCATTCTCTGCAACAGACCACCCCCATCAGAGGGGAACTGGGATCTGGTGGATGACCACAGCTACCAGGAGGAAGTGGGCTGGGAGAATTCTCACTTCTCCAAAGTTATCTAGTTATTACTGGTGGCTTTCAGGGTCTGTATATGACAAATAAAGCGGGGGTGGGAGAAGGATGAAGAGATCATCGGCCAGGAATGAATCTCAACGTTGTCACTGACCACTGCAGCCGTGTGACCCTGACAGGTCACTTCTATTTCCCGACCCTCACTCCCCATTCTAAAGTGGGGCCACAAAATAAGCAACTCCTACAGTTGTCAGGAGGACTCACTGTGATCCTGCATTGGGCTTTCTGAATCGTAGGAAATGCCATGCCACTTGCATGGTCTGGACCATGTCTTCATGCCAGCTCTACTATTACTCACCTAATAATTCCCCCTAATTGGTTTGCCTTTTAAACATGTCCTGAAGAGGATGCCTGGATGGCTCAGTCAGTTAAGCCACTGCCTTCAGCTCAGGTCGTGATCCCAGGGTCCTGGGATCGAGTCCTGCATTGGGCTCCTTACTTGGCAGGAAGCCTGCTTCTCTCACTGCTTCTGCCTGCCACTCTGCCTGCTTGTGTGCATGCTTGCTCTCTCTCTGATAAATAAATAAATAAAATCTTTAAAATAAAAATAAAATAAAATAAATAAACATGTCCTGAAGAAATATTACTCATGAAATTGGCTTTATTTCACATATTAAATTTTTCTACTCTACCTTAAAAGAAATGAACAATGATTAAACTTAAAAGTATTCATATGAGAATTAAAATAAAAACTTGAAATAGACAGAAAAATCAAAATTACAAAATCAAGTGTTATTGTGTGTACCACAGTGGGGTGGTGGATGTAGAGCCATCCCTCCCTCCTCTCTGTGTATCCACTACCACCAAGACCTCTCCCCTCCCCTCCCCCAACAGTCTCTGATATAATGTCCATGGCTTTGTTTGTATGGAATGAAAGAAGCCCCAAATCTCTGTAATAATAGGTGTTTTAACCCATTCAGTATGATTTTGCAGAGACTCAAGTGGCCTGAGTCATGACCAGGATTGTGCAACCCCTGCTTTTGGTGTGGAAGGGAGGAACATGAGAACATGCTCTCTTTGGCATATGGATTATTTTGAGCTCAATGCAATCAAGACCCAGCAGACTCAAAAAAATTTTACCTCTCCCTTAATCACCTAAAATAATGGGGGGGGGGAGCCTGGATAAGAAAGACAGCTCTTACCAGAGATAACTTTTTAGCTGAAAAGGCCTATCTGTATAGCAGGGCAAACACCTAATTACCAAACATCTGCTCTTCTAATTGTCCTTTGCATTACCCTCCTCCCCTTTGAAGCCCCAGACCCCCATCCCATTCCTTAGCTCAGGATGATACATGAGCCTCAACTGCCTGACTTACCTTGGAGTATCCTATCTTTCGGGCTCCCTTATGTATGTATAAAAGTAGATTTGTTTTTCTTCCTGTTAATCTGTCTTATGTCACTTTGATTATTAGATTAAAGAACCTAGAAGGGAAGAAGGGAAATTTTTCCCACCCCTGCAATTGACATTGTCAGAAGCAGGGTCTCTGCCAAGAAGGCTCTGTTTATGCTTACCCTAACTCACCCTCAGAAGTGACCTATTCTCCACTTAACAGCAGGCCATGCCGTGGGGGCTTTCTGCTAGGGGGTGATTACATTGCCTCCTGGGCATAACAGCAACAGGCTCTCCAGAACATAAGCCCGAGGCTGAGCTGGGGCCACGTTTTAGGTGGAATGCAGCTGGATAGTCAGTTCCAGTTGCATATCCTCTGCCTTAATCACAGTTCAGTTACGAGAAGCAGAACCCATTCTAGCAATTTTAATCAGAAGGGGATTTCGTGCAAAGTATTAGACACTTAAAAAATCATTGGTGAGCCTAGAGGAATGGGCCTCTAAGCCAGCTCCCAGAATGACAGCAGAACTGGCCAACCACTGGAGAGGCAATCTCTCCCACAGGAAGCAGAGAAGTCAGGAGACTGTTACCTGGACTGTGATCCACCGGATATAAGGAAGCCTTTGCCACTGCTGCAACTTTCAATCTCTTAGCTCCCACAAAGCTGAATGCTGCTGAAATCCGGTATCTCCCAGGCCATGCCAGCCAGCAAGTACAACCAGAGAAGCAAAATGATGGCCTCCACCTCACTCCTAGCTGCATCCATGTGTTTAACTGGTGGAGTCAATCTTACCCAGAATTCTGCCTGCAAGGAAGGCAGCGAAACTTTTGGTTTTCTAGCCTCTGGAGCGTATGAAGGCACATTAGGAGATTGGAATGGATAATGGAAGTCAGTTTATCGTATATACCACAGTCAGCCAAACGAAGCATCTCCAATACCTGGACCCAGCAGATCTTCCCAGCCTCATCTCCAGCCCCTATGCAACCCACCAATCCTGTGTTCAACTGAATTGCTGGGATACTTCCAACACTCAATGTCTTTGCTCAAGATGAGCCCTTTGTCTGTAACATTCTTACTTTTCCTACCAGATGAATTTAAATTGCCTCTTCTTCTTTTTTTTTTAAAGTAGGTTCTGGGGCGTGTGGGTGGCTCAGTGGGTTAAAGCCTCTGCCTTCAGCTCAGGTCATGATGTCAGGGTCCTGGAATCGAGCCCTGCATCAGCAGAGAGCAGGCTCTCTGCTAAGCAGAGAGCTTCCTCCTCTCTCTGCCTGCCTCTCTGCCTACTTATAATCTCTGTGTGTCGAATTAAAAAAAAAAAAAAAGTAGGCTCTATGCCCAATGTGGGGCTTGAACTCACAACTTTGAGATCAAGAGTCACATGCTCTAATGACTGAGCCAGCCGGATTGCCTCTTCTTAGAAGCTGTCTCTTACCTCCCCGGGAAAAGTCTTGTTCTAGGCTTCTATATGTATACCTTCTCTAATTATTTATTTCCATATTTGTCTACCATTCTAGACCAAGAGGGCAGAGATTAGGTCTCCCCTGTCTATTTACACAGCTGAGCAAGATTAGGTCCAATTCTTTTTGTCTCCTGGCATATAAGAAAGTGGAAGAAGACTAAAACAGGGTAGCAAAATTGCTGGTACAATTTAAAGGTTTAAGTTTACCAACTTAATGCTTTTAACATAAAAATGATGATGCAGTGTAACTGGAATATTTTAAAAATGAATTTATAAAAGTTTTAATTTATAAATTTGTAGAACATAAAAAGTATTAATTCATTTCAAAAGGTATTAGAAACTATAGGAGAAAATGTTAATTTTATTCCAAATCAGTTCTCTACTTTTTATGTTATCATGGTACTCAATTTTTACCTGTATTTTTAAAAAGATTTCATTTATTTATTTGACAGACAGAGATCACAAGTAGGCAGATAGGCAGAGAGAGGCAGTGGGGGGAAGCAGGCTCTCCGCCAAGCAGAGAGCCCGATGTGGGGCTTAATCCCAGGATCCTGGGATCATGACCCGTGCCGAAGGCAGAGGCTTTAACCCACTGAGCTATCCAGGCACCCTTTTTAGCTGTATTTATGGTCAACCGGGTCAAATACAACATTTCCCAGACTCCCTTGCGGCTACGTGTCTGTGGCCATATAATGAAGTCTGGTCTACAGAATGTGGGAGCACGTGATATACACAACTTCAGGGGCTCCAAAAAGAGAAAAGGTATTTTCTTACTTCCAATAGGCAGTAAGCCACATTGGACTGAGCAGACTGGGGCATGCCTAGGGATAGTTGACCAATGATATATTTGAAGGCTGGCTCCCTGATACTGCAAAGCAGGACTATTAATAGATGAAGAAGAAACTTCTGTCTTTCTAATGTGCAAGTATTTAGGTCCTCTATTAGAACAACTTGAAAGTATACCCGGATTATTCCTGGTTCAGAACCAGAGTCTGGTTCGGAATAGAATTATATCATGAGTACCACTGTTTTGCAGGTGTAATTTCCTTTGGAGACATCAGTAAAATTCTAAATGTAGGACTTGTTTGTAAATCTGAGACTCAGGCCAGTGTTATTCCTGAGTCCCTGAACAGGTGCTAGACTTTGGCCTAGAAAAGACACTCAGTATATAAAAGAATTAATGATCTAGGAGGTCATTTATGTTTTTTACTCTATCTTAAGTGTTTTTATTTTAAAGATCTTACTTACTTATTTAAGAGACAGCATGAGTGGTGGGAGAAGCAAAGGGAGAAAGACAAGCAGACTCCATGCTGAGTGTGGAGCCTGACATAGGCTCAAAAACATGACCCTGAGATCAGGACCTGAGCCAAAATCAAGAGTTGGACACTTAGTCAACTGAGCCACCTAGGCACCCTTCAGGTGTTGTTTTTTGTTTTTTTAATAAGATAACCTGTTCCCAGATTTAAAGGAGTTGTAACAAGATATAAAATGGTCATTACACAAAGATGTCCATCACTGTGAAACATCGGAAATAACCTAATAATAAATCAACATGGGAGGACTTGAAGAAATCATGATTCATTCATTCAAAGGAAAATTTAACCATTAAAATAAGGACAGGGGCGCCTGAGTGGCTCAGGGGGTTAAAGTCTCTGCCCTTCAGCTCAGGTCATGATCCCAGGGTCCTGGGATCAAGCCCCAAATCGGGGTCTCTGCTCAGCAGGGAGTCTGCTTCCTCCTGTCTCTCTGCCTGCTTCTCTGTGATCTCCATCTGTCAAATAAATAAATAAAATCTTTTAAAAAATAAAAATAAAAATAAATAAAATAAGGACAATTATGTTTCAATGTGTAATAAGCTTTGAAGTTTTGCTGAATCAAGAAAGATTATAAAATAGTACTCAAATTGGAAATATCTGTTAAGAAGCATTTACACAAAAAGAACAAAAAATCATAATCACTCACAGTGTTGCTTAGTCCTCTGCTGAGTCTTAAGGATACATAAATGAATAAAACGTGGTCCTAGTATGGCTTTCTGTTATGGTATCAGCCCCCAGTGATGTGCAATTGAATGTTTAACAGCCACCTGTCAGTTGGGTAGGAGAGAAACATTTTGCCAATTTCTGTGGTGTAAGCATTTCCACCATGGCTGGTTTCAAGCTACCAATGAACACTTAACAGAGAATTTGGGAAGAGATGTATGCAAGTGGGTCTTGAGGGTCAGTTCACGCTGGCTCCAGCATATCCCTGGAGATTTCCACCTCCGACATGTCCGACAGTTGGGAGGTGGTTCTTAAAGAAACAATCATTTATTCATGGAGTAGAATGCAATTCAGTCATGAGAACATCATACTTTAGAATAATCAGTCTTATTTGAAAAAGTTCAGGGTTCATTTTCAAGTTTAAAAAATAAGTATGTGTGAGTGAGGTCAGTGAAAATGGCAATGTAAGGACTCAAAAAATTGTCTCCTCCATAAAATCAACCAGAAAAAATGGCAAAAATGATCAGAATCCACTTTTTGAGGAGTGTGGAGACTAGCCAAAGGCTTGGAACAACCTGAAGAACATTTATTCAAGAATAAAGGTGAGTGTCAGTAAGAATAATGAGTTTTATGACATTTTAACTTGCCCTAGACCCATCTCTTATTCTCCAGGTCAAGAGCCTTCAAAAATAACAACCTGTAGGGGGCCTGGGTGGTTCAGTCTGTTGAGTGTCCAACTCTTGATTTTGGTTCAGGTTGTCATCTCAGGGTTGTCGGATCAAGCCCTGCAATAGGCTGTGCATTCAGCACGGAGTCTGCTTGAGATCCTGTATCCCTCTCCTTCTGCTCTTCCCCACTGTACTCTCTCTCTCTCTCTCTCTCAGAAATCAATAAATTAATCTTAAAAAAAAAAAGTAACAATCGGGGCACCTGGGTGACTCAGTGGGTTAAGCCTCTGCCTTCGTCTCGGGTCATGATCTCAGGGTCCTGGGATCAGGTCCCACATCGGGCTTTCTGCTCAGTGGGGAGCCTGCTTCCTTCTTTCTCTCTCTCTCTCTCTCTGCCTGCCTCTCTGCCTACTTGTGATCTCTCTCTGTCAAATAAACAAATAAAATCTTTAAAAAAAAAAGATGTATTTCCAAATGATTTCCATTATCTGACTTGTCTGTGGTTCCCTAAAAGACTTAAGTGGCAAGACTGTATTTGGCTTCACTTGGAGCTCACCCACTGTGGAAACTTTTCCTCTTTAGGGGATTTTATATATATATATATATATATATATATATATATATATTTTTTTTTTTTTTTAAGATTTATTTGTTTTAGAGAGAGAGAGCAAGGGGGAGAGGGAGAGAGAGAATCTCAGGCATACTCCCCACTGAGCTTAGACCTCCCCTTTACCCCCCCCACCCCACACACATGGCTCCATCTCATGACCCTGAGATCATGACCTTGAGACCATGACCTAAGCCAAAATCAAGAGTGGGACGCTGAACCAACTGAGCTACCCAGGTGCCCCTAGGGGATGTTAAAAAAAAAAAATGTACAGGCAAGTGTTTTAACTTTGTGACTGGTAGAGACAATAGATAAGGGTTGGGTCACACAATAGATGAAAAAAAAAGAGGTTGAAAAAGGAAGAGTTAGGAAATAGATGTCCATAGGGGCTTTGAAATCTTCGACATATTCTAGGAAATCTAAAAGTTCATGCACACGCATAGGTGTGTGTGCCCAGGGATGCATGTGCTCAGGAAAGAATAAAAATGAAACAAAACAAAAAACAAAACAACAAAAGCAAAACAAAACAAAAAACCCTGAGCTCTCACCTTTTGGTTGCCCTTGAAGCAGTGCACAAGGGAATGCTAAGTGGAGCAGTAACTGCTTGCCTGCATGTGGAAAGCGTATCCTAATACACACTCAGAGCCCCCTGGCCAACTGGGAGATTTGTTGATTCCAGGCATTTATAGAAATTTTTGTCCAATCATTAGCTGATCAGTAAGCTAACTGAATAGATGTCAGTGGCCTAATAAGACACAGAATACAGAAATTATAGTTCAGGATAGTCACTTAGCAGACAACTACCAGAAGAAGCAGTAATGACAAAAGACCTTGAAAATCTGATATCTAGAGTTGCACATTCAATTATTTAAAATGTCCAGTTTTCAACAAGAAAGTACAGGAATACTTCCCAACTCATTCTATGAGGCTCTTGTCCTTATGTCCCTCTCCTATCCCTGTCCAGGGATACAGAGGGGAGGATCAGTACATCTGCCACCTCATGAGGGGTTCCGCTGGGAAATGAGGTGCTCATCAATTTTGCTTATAGCCCCCCACCCCAGCTCGAAGAGTAAGTCTCATAGAACCCCCTCACCGTGGCAGTTGTGGGGGAGGGGAAAACCCCAATACTCCCCAGTGGACCCTGGGCCTACAAGGATTCCCTGTCTCAGCTCTTCCCACACTTTTGCTCATTGTGTGTAGAGGAGGGTGAGTGACTGCGGTCAGGCCAGTCCTGCCACTTCTCCATATACTCCTGGGGCAGTGCCTGTTCTTGCCCCAGTCTTAGCAGACATCCTTAATCATCCTGAAGTGTGAGATCCTCAACTCTGTCCTCAATCTTGTATCCTGATCGTCAATACCAGGAAAACAGGAAAAGGCCCCCTCAACATCTAGATCAAAGGCATTCACAACCTATCATGACCTGCTCTTTCTTCTTTGGTTTCCTCCCTGCTCCTTCTTCCTTCCCTCTAACTCTGTTCTCTAGGAACACTGAACAGTCAGCAGTTTCTGGAATGAGCTACGACATGCTCTCTCTTTTCTCTAAACCTTTGCACATAGCCGTCCCTCTGTTGGCAGTAACCACCTTCCGCCTTTGCCCAGTGGATTCTTTCTTACCCTTCATGAGTCACCTCGGCACTGCCTCCTCTGGGAAGCCCTCCATGACCACTCTGTCTCCCAGGCTACATCAGGTGGCTCTCCGTGGCCACCTTCACTCCTTTGTTTCCTTTTATTTTATTTTATTTTATTTTATTTTATTTTATTTTATTTATTTGACAAAGTGAGAGAGATCACAAGTAGGCAGAGCAGCAAGCAGAGAGGGGGGCGGGAAGCAGAGCAGGGAGCCTAATGCGGGGCTCGATCCCAGGGCCCTGAGATCATGACCTGAGCCGAAGGCAGAGGCTTAACCCACTGAGCGACCCAGGCATCCCTCCTTTGTTTCCTTTATGTAGTATTTGTCATGCTGTATTTGTAGCAGGTGCAGAAAGCTGTTTATTCTCTCACTTCCATAGCAAACAATTGTTGCTGGAAGATAGCTCCCACTCCTCCTCTTGCATCTAGAGAAGATATGGAGGAAATGTTACAATGTCACAAGGTTGGAGGACAAAGAATAACTGGGAAATAACATTAGACAGGGTCATCCAGGAGGGCCTGAGTTGAGACTGAGATGGCAGGAAGGACACAGCTGTATCAAGATCTTCAGAATGGGGGAGAGGGGAAACGGTCGAGTCAGAAGAACTAAGAAGGACAATGGTGGAACAAGTCTGATGTATTTGAGAAGTAAGAAGGCCAGTGTGGCAGGAGTAGGTTGACCAATCAGGGAGAAAGGAAGACTAGCTGGAGCAGGGTCCTTCGCCTCCCTGCTTCTCTGTTTTGTTTTTCTCCATCACACTTACACCATCTAATAATACATGATATATTTTACTTATTTATATTTATTTTCTGGGGCTGCCCCTAGAACCTAAGTTCCACGAGGGCAGGGGTTTTGTCTAATTTGCGCACTGCTCTCTCTCCATGGCTCAGAACAGTGCCTGCCACACAGTAAGTGCTCAAACCTAGGCTTGTTGCATGAATAAATCCATGAAAAATAGACAAAAATCAAATGATGTAGGGCCTTGAAGACCATGGTAGTAGGGCCATTCCAGGCAAAGAGGACCAGAGACCAACCAGGGACGGGCATGTGTTGGTTAATTTTTTATTCTAATTGCTCTGATTAAATCTTAATTGATACACCAGTTAACCACATTTTTTATTTGCTGAAGTATCTTCTTTTTCTACCTTCATTCTTACCACCTCCAGAAAAGAAACATATGATATATGCAATTCTATATCTTGCTTTGTCACCTAATAATATCTTAGATATATTTCCATATCAATATATAAAGAATTCTCTCATTCTTTTTTATAGTTGCATAGTATTCCATTGACTGGATGTATTGTGGCTTATTTAACCAGTTCCCCTTTGATGGAAATTTAAATGAAATTTTGTGGGGGGGGTATTTACTTATGTGTCGTTTACTACACAAAGTAGTAAGGATCTTGAGAAGCTTTACTTTTCTCATGTTCTTAGCATGGAACAATGCTTAACACATGAGAGATTCTCAGTAAATAGTTTATTGAAAGAATAAAACACTCCTGGACTTCTTTTATGGGCTATCTTATTCTACCCATCACCACTCTCAATCTCTATTGTCAGCCCAGGCTACACTGAGGGACCCAGATTGCTAACTGTCCCCTGTCTGCCTCAGGCTCAACCACATCTCCACTTACATGTTCCAGAGAGGTCCTCTGAGTCAGTATTTCCAGAACTGAACTCCTCACTCCTAACCTCACTTTAACCCCCTTTGAACCTTCCAGGCTCCAATCTTCTCTTTCTCTGACCTTGCAAGCTCAATCAAATAGTACCAGTTCCCATCCATGTCCCACTGATGTGACAAACTTCCTCAAGTGAGTTTTCTGCACAAATCAGTAAGTCACAATCCCTGACATTCCCTGTCCATGCCGCCTCACGTGCAGTCCCAGCTTGGGCTTCCTCCTCTCTTGCTGCCAGCAGGACACCAGTTTAGTGGAACACTCTTAAAATAGCTGTCATCATGTCATTCCCTTAACTAACAACTCTGAGGTCTGTCTCCCCCAACCCAAACCTGTTCTACCAAAGGTCTTTTATATAACTCTTCCCTTCCCCTTCATTTTCTATAGGCCCTAGTTTGGTTCTCTATCACTGTGTAACAAAGCAGCCCAAAACATAGCAGCTTAAAATAAGAATTTATTAGGCTCTCTTGGTCCTGTAGGTTGGCTGGGCTCAAATGAGTAAGTCGCACTTGGAGTCTCTTGTATGATGACAGTCAGCTTTTCGTTGGGTCCACAGTCATTTGAAGTTTAACATGGCTGGACCTCCCAAATGGTACAGTTACATGGCTGGCAATTAATGTTGACTGCCTGCTGGGGGACCAGGTGGGGCTGTTGGTAAGAACACCTGTAATGGTTTGGGCTTCGCAAAGCATTGAGACTGCTTCCTGAGGAGCAGCTTCTACTGCCTGAGCATTTTAAGACTGCTGGGTGAAAACTGTAAAGCTTCTTATGATCACTTCTGCTATATCCTTTTGGCCAAATAAGTCAGGAAGTTCAACCCAAATCCGAAAGGAAGGGAAGTAGTTGCCACGTCTCAAAGGAGGAGCAAAGAATTTACCACCATCTTTAATCTACCATTGTCCACATTCTGGACACAAATTATTTACATTTTTTCCACATGAAAAATATATAAGGGTCCTCCCAAAGACCCTTAACGTCTCATCCCAAAACATCACTGGCTCATAATGGATCTTATCTTATAAATCAGGTCCAGGTACAGATTAGGCATGATTCTTCAAGAACAGCCTGTTGAGGGCACCTGGGTGGCTCAGTGGGTTAAGCCGCTGCCTTCGGCTCAGGTCATGATCTCAGGGTCCTGGGATCGAGGCCTGCATCGGGCTCTCTGCTCAGCAGGGAGCCTGCTTCCCTCTCTCTCTCTCTCTGCCTGCCTCTCCATCTACTTGTGATCTCTCTCTGTCAAATAAATAAATAAAATCTTAAAAAAAAAAAAAAGAACAGCCTGTTGAGTACTATTCTTTTTGATCTGAAGACCTGTAAGCTACAGACAGGTTTTCGGCTCTCCAGAAACCTAACAGAGTTAACAGGCTTGAGATAACCAAAGCAGACAATTTTTTTTCCTTTTTATTTTTATTTTTTTCAAAATTTTTATTCACCTATTTGACAGAGAGAGATCGCAAGTGGGCAGAGAGATAGGCAGAGAGAAGAGGGGGAAGCAGACTCCCCGCTGAGCAGAGAGCCCGATGCGGGGCTCAATCCCAGGACCCTGAGATCATGACCTGAGCCAAAGCAGAGGCTTAACCCACCAGGCCACCCAGGCACCCTTTTTTCCTTTTTAAATTTACCTATTTATTTATTTGAAGTAGGGGAGGGGCAGAGGGAGATGGAGAGAGTCCCAAGCTGACTTCCGGCTGAACACAGAGCCTGACACGGGACTCAATCTCACAATCCTGAGATCACAATCTGAGCTGAAAACAAGAGTCGGATGCTTAACCAACTGAACCACCCAGGTGTCCCCAGAGCAGACACTTCTGTTCCAAAAACGGGGAAAACAGGAGTCACATACCTATCACTGAGACATAGCAATTCTGAAATCCAGTTAGACACACTTTGCCAGCTCTTTGATTAGGGTACAGTCCTGCTCCCTGGGAATATTCTCTGCAGCTCTTGATTCTATCCTCCTGGCTCGTGGGTATCTTCTGAGTCATCCTTCCTTTTCCATAAGAAATGGCCCATTTGGGGAGCCACCTGGGAGGCTCAGTTGTTTAAGTATCTGTCTTTAGGTCAGGTCATGATCCCAAGATCCTGGGATCAAGCCCTGAGTCAAGCTCCCTGCTCAGTGGGGAGTCTGCTTCTCCCTCTGCCCCTCCCCCTGCTTGGTCGGTCTCTCTCTCTCTCTCTCAAATAAATAAAATCTTTTTTTAAAATGGCCCACATTTACATCTGAATAGCCTTCTCAGTCAGCGTCTTAGAAGGCAGACGCTTTGCCTTTTCCTGTGTTCTCTAATTGCTTATCTTCAAACCTATCATTTTGTATGGCTGCAGAATGGGGTGGAATTTCCATAATTCTTGGCCTTTGAGATGATTTTCAAGTTTCATTCCCCTGAAGACTCTGCAAATGGTACTCATTGAGCACCTATTGTGCCCCAGCACTGTTCTAGGGATCAGGGATATAGCAATGAGTGAAACAAGACGAAAGTGCCTGCCCTTATGGAACTGCCGTTCTAGTGGGAGAGACAAGCAATAAGCAAGTAAACAATATAAAGAAACAAAGAAAGTACCTGGGTGGCTCAGTCAGTTAAGTGTCTGACTCTTGGTTTCAGCTCAGGTATGACCTCGTGGTCATGAGATCCATCCCTGCATCCGGCTCCAGGCTCAGCGGGGAGTCTGCGTGAAGATTCTCTCCCTCTGCCCTTCCTCTCCCTCTTTCTCTCTCTCTCTCTCTCAAATAAATAAATCTTAAAAAAAAAAAAAAGGCAAGCAGGAGAATAGCAAGTGGTGTTTTGTGTCTAGATGTTGATAGGAAAAGGAACTTTCATTTTCAATAGGAAAGGCCATTCTCACTGAGAAAATGACATTTAAGTCAAGACCTGAGAAAAGTGAGGGAGTGGCCATACAGGTATTTAGGGGAAGAGCTTTCTAGACAGAAAGAAATGCAACTGTAAAGGCCTGAGTTAAATGTGTGCCTTCTCTCTTCATAAACTAGTATAGTTTGAGCGGGCTGATCTGAGGGGATATTAGAAGGAGAATACCAGAGAGTTATTTGGGGGTCAAAGCTTTTAGTTTTAATCTGATTTATGGGAAGAATTTGACCATGGGAATGATGGTTTGACATTTTTATAGAATTACTCTGGCTGCTGTGTTAAGAAATGGTAAGAAGTGATGTGGGAGAAGGAAACCAAGATTTTTTGCAGTACTCTAGGGGAGAAATGATGGAGGTTGAGACCAGGTGGTAATGGCAGAGATAGAAGTATCCATGTTCTGAATATCTTTTGAAGGCTGTAGATGAGGGGCACAAGACAGAAGGGAGTTAAATTCATTTTCCAGGACTGCTGTAACACATCACCACAAGCTTGGTGGCTTAAAACAACAGAAATGTATTCTCTCTTAGACCTCAAATAGAAAACTCAAAATCAACCGCCTGCCCCCCTTTTTGGTCCTTTTCAGCTTCTGGGGTCTGTCGGCATTCTTTGGTTTGTGGCTATTCACTCAAATCTCTGACTCCATCTTTTTTTTTTTTTTCTAAATATTTTATTTATTTATTTATTTGACAGAGAGAGAGAGAGAGAGAGAGAGAGAGAGCGAGCACAAGCAGGCAGAGAGGCAGGCAGAGGCAGAGAGAGAAGCAGGCTCCCCACTGAGCAAGGAGCCCAATGCGGGGCTTGATCCCAGGACTCGGAGATCATGACCTGAGCCAAAGGCAGCGGCTTAACCCACTGAGCCACCCAGGCGCCCCTCTCTGACTCCATCTTCACAGGGACTTCTTTTCTCTGTGTGTGTGTACTCTGTGTGTATTTTTTGTTTTGTTTTAAGATCTATTTATTTATTTATTTGACAGGCAGAGATCACAAGTAGGCAGAGAGGCAGGCAGAGAGAGAGAGGAAGGGAAGCAGGCTCCCTGCTGAGCAGAGAGCCCGATGCGGGGCTCGATCCCAGGATCCTGGGATCATGACCTGAGCCAAAGGCAGAGGCTTTAACCCACTGAGCCACCCAGGTGCCCTGTGTGTATCTTTTAAGGACACTTGTCATTGGATGTAGGACCCACCTGAATAATCCAGGATGCTCTCAAGATCCTTAATCACATTAGCAAATACCCTTTTTCCGAATCAGGTCACATCCACAAGTTCCAGGATTTAGGCTTATCTTTTTACAGGTCACTATTCAATCTGCTACCGGAGACAAGAATGGTTCCAAAGTTTTCTGGAGTGAGCAACTGAAAGAATGAAGTTTCATGAACCAAAACAGGAAAAGACTATGAGAAGAGCATGTTGTTGAAGACGGAGATAAAGTTCTGAGTTGATCTTAATGTGTTTGGATGGGGCAGGTCTTTGATAGGGTGTCCCACCCTCTTAAGAGCTTTACAGTGTACAGTTTTTATTGCCTCATCTTTGATTCTAAGCTCAGGGAGTCTTGAGCTCTTGTCACCAGCTGGACTCCAAAGCCTGACCTTTACTGCCTACCTGCTTGTTGTACTCATTGTCCCACATTTTCCCTTAAGCTCTTCTTTCCAGCTTATCTTTTTTTTCCCTCCTAGATTACCTTTTAACTCAGACAAAAGACCTGAGGGGCATAACATTCCCTGATGGAAACCCAAATACCTCTCAATCGGGCACCTGGGTGGCTCAGTTAAGCGTCTGCCTTCAGCTCAGGGTCCTGGAATCAAGCCACATCTGGCTGTCCACTCAGCGGGGAGCCTGCTTCTCCCTCTCCCTCTGCCTGCCACTCTGCCTACTTGTGTGCACTCTCTCCTTTTGTCAATTAAATACAATCTTTAAAAAACAAACAAACAAACAAACGGTAATAATGACTGCCCATTCCTCCCAGACCAGTTTGAACTTGTCCCCCTACCCACACGTATGCAGATGGATCATGGAGTGGTAAAATGAGGTAAGACTTACCCTTACTCATTTTTTTTTTAAAGATTTTTATTTATTTATTTGACAGAGAGAGATCACAAGTAGACGGAGAGGCAGGCAGAGAGAGAGAGGGAAGCAGGCTCCCTGCTGAGCAGAGAGCCCAATGTGGGGCTCGATCCCAGGACCCTGAGATCATGCATGACCTGAGCCAAAGGCAGAGGCTTTAACCCACTGAGCCACCCAGGCGCCCCACCCTTACTCATTTTAATAGTAAAGTCTCCACCCAAGGAGGAGCCCAAGGCTTCATATACATAACATACCATGTATATATAGGCATGTTTCCTTAAGGCACATGCACCTCCTTTTGCCTGCCTCTAACATAAGATGACAAGGCTCCCTCCCCTATCTAAATAGTCATCCTAACCCTAAATAAAAGGAATCCATTCCCCTTTGCTCTAGGAGCCACGCATTTGTAAGTTATTCCCTAGCGATCTCCTTATTTGCTGCAAATAAGTTTACTTTGTGAGACAACTCCACCTGGTGCATCTGTGACTTGCTAAGGAGGAACCTCATGTTAGTTGAATTACGCTGGTTTCCCATTTACTTAGACCAGACCAAATGTTCTGGTAACGTCTAATTCACCTCCACGTCTCCGTCACTCTGTTACACAATTGGTACAGTCATTTTCAGTCGACTAGATCATGCACATTGACATCCAACCTCCTTCACATCTCACCCTACCACTTACTGTGTGAGCAAAGTCAAACCCACTTGTAGCGGGTCTCTGTTCCGTATTTGCAAAATGGTGAAAATAATCTTTCCTTAAGTGATTAAGGACAAACGGAGATGTTCCAAAGGTGTACTACAGGGACCTGGTAGGGGCTCAGCAAATATGGGTACTCTTCCTCAACCCGGTGTAAGTTTGTCAAATAACCACTCTTTTATCTCCCACCGCTTAGAGACCTCCCCTTGAGAAAGTCTCTGCCTAGAGCATGCAAGCTTCGTTGATTCTGAAGAGCTCAAGGCACACAGTAGGACTACTTAGTTGACTGATCGGTGCCTTCTGCAGAGGGACAGTACTGTAAGAGCCAGTTTGCTCTCGTCCTCTCTTCCCTGGCATTCATTATTCTGTGGGAACGCGGGAGTGGGAGGGAACGGGGAGACAGCTGAGACGGCTGAGACGGCCGTGTGCGGATTCAACATGGCGCCGTTCTTCTCATTGTACGAGCCTCAAAGATGGCAACAACCAATTGGGGGCAGACATGTTTGTGCCACGTGATCCAGGCACAGCCCAGAAGCGGCCGGAACGTGACGCAAGATTGAGGCGGGGCTCCTCCCCCGCACTCTTGGCGTCGAGAGTCTCGTGACAAGTACTTCCGCTCGGGGCGGCGGCGGTGGCGGAAGTGGGAGCGGAGCCGGAGTCTTGGCCATAAAGCCCAAGGCGGCGGCAGCGGCGGCGTTGAAGGCTTGGGGAGTGCCGAGGAGTCCGCTGGAACCGGAGCTTGGACTTCTCTTCAGCCCCTGTCTTCCCTTGCACTTCCTCCTCGGCGGGAGCCCTAGCGACGCGCCCGGCCCGGAGCCCCAAGCGGAGCGGCCGCGGTAAGCAGCGGGCCCAGCCTGGCCGGTGGCCTGGCCCCATCCCCCTCCTCAGCTTCTCGGTCGCCCGGGCCTCGCGTCGTCCCTATCTTGGGCAGGCTCTGGGCCCAGCGAGGCCTCGCGGGGAAACCCTGCATCGCTCGAGGCCCAAGAGCAGGCCCGGACCGCACCCGGCCGTGGGGGAGGTCAGAGGTCGTCGGATGTGACCCCTGGCCGGGTTGCCGACCGCAGGCTGGCGGTCCCGGACGCCTCGTTTGCTGGTAGCGTCAAGAACCAAGCCGGAGGGTCTTCTGATTTGGGTCGCCTCTGGACACTGGGGGCCTGCGCTGCTGCGGGACGCGCTGTTGGGCTGAGTCCCTTGGAGCAGCGAGCCGGAGTTTGTCGGAGTCGACCCCGCCCGCTGCCTTGCCTGGGGACGCTAGCCCTGGCGTCCCGGATCGCGCGGACCTTGCTAACAGGCGCCCAGGGCTGAGCCACGTTCCCATCTGTATCTTCAGTGAATAGCTGACCCTGTTAGTGAGAGAGGTTCTCCGAAGGCAACTGAGTCAAGGCAGTGAGTCTGGTCACGTGCATTGGGCTCGCCCCAAGCGCTTGTATACATGTGAGACGCCTCTGGCTCCGGGAGACAGGGAGCTTTTTGTCGTAAGTGTGTTGTGGTAGATCCCGAAGGAAGTTTTCAAACTTATTGGGGGAAAGATGGTGTTTGGTCTCCACCGCGTTGAGGGACCTCTTACTGCCTTAAAGCTTGATGCCAAGTGTTTCTTTCGTAAAAGTGGAAAATTGAGAATAATAATAGCAAACACTTGAGCGCTGCTTGTGGTCTCGGCAGCGTGGCAAGACCCTTGCAAGGATTTTTACGTTTAAGGCTCAGAACAGCCTTTTGAAGTACCATTATTGTCAAACGGAGAGATTAAGTTGTTTGGCCAAGGTCACACAGATAAATAAGTTACGGAGCGAAGGTTCAAGTTGAGGCAGTCAGATTCCGGAGTACTGTACTCGACTAGTCTCTGGGTTGTACTGCTTTCCGATGCTCCTGAAGTTTGTGATCTGTCTTTTGCCACCCGGTGTCTTCCTCTCTGTGCCTCCTTGGTTTCTAGTGATCCTATTTGAAATGCTCTGCTTTTACCTTACAGCCCAAGCCACCTTAGTTCTACCTTAAAATCATGAGGTATTCCATTTGCGGTTGTGACTTTTAACACAGGTTTTTTTGTAGTGTAGTGCTGATATTAGATGCTCTACGGTTTTAGCGAAGTGCTTAAATGAGGTCTGAAAAATGTTGTTACGTAAATGTTTTGTCAAACGAATTAAGCCTGGAAATCCTGCCATGTGAACCTTTCTTAAAACCTTAGTACATGAGTATCTGGCCAATTAGTTCTTTCCTGTTGAAAATACTCTGTCTTCTTTTGGATTCCAAAAGAACAGGCTCTTGTCTCTTCCTTGTGACTTAAGCAGCTGATTAGCCGCATGACTTCTCATCTATGGATTAATAGAGTCTCCTATTAGTGTGTTTCTCTTCAGACTTGGGAGAGTTTGCTCAGATTTGAGTCTTAAGAACTGGAAGGTGAGCTGTGAGTACTTCTGAAGATACCATTCAAGCTTAAGCTTAGTCCTCCCAACCCTGTTGTATTCTAATTTCTTTCTTTCTTTTTTTTTTTTTTTAACTCTTCTACCTAAACTGATATATTTAAGTGAGTAAATAGTATGGTAGTCTTAAATGATGTTTGAATTTAGAGAGGAGAGTAATGATGAGCACCTTTTCATTCATTGAGATGTTTTGAGTATCTACCATTTCTTAGACATTAGTGCTTACTGAGTCAGGGACGTAGGTGTGGTTATTGTCCTAAAGGAATTTAAAAATGGTGTGTGATCACAGCCAGGAATTCTGTTGTGGAATGGCTTGGTGGTAGAACCTGAGGCTTTTGGAAAGAGGAGTTGTTTCTCATCTCAGCAAGTGAATCCATAGTAGGCAGTCTGGTAGAACACCAGACTCTTGAAGCCAACTTGAAGGCTTTGTTAATTGTGACAGCATTTGTATGGTTTGCTCTGGAGAGTATGGAAGATAATGTTACAGTTTCAAATTGATCCTGTCTTTGGAAGAGAAACCTTCAACACTAGTTTTTCCTTTTGCTCACTTGAGGGAGTTCATGTTATTGCCATTTGACACTGTAAATGTTTGCTGCTATTGCAGTGTTGTTTGAGCAAAGGCACATTTGGCATGCTGGATTTTTTTTTCCTTCAGCTGATGAAGAAAGTTTAATATAGTGCCCACCAGTTATAATGCCAGTATTTTACTAAATAAAGGCCTATGCCACCGCATCTCGTGCAACTGCTCTGGCTTCCCTTTAAAAGGAGATGAGTTTTGTGTTCGTGGTAGAAGTGCACGGGTAAACAAACGGAAGGGTGGAATGTAGGAGAAAGCACTCTAAAAATTGTTGTGTAGTCTCTCTCTCCAGGTAATTGTTAACAATCACTTGAGCATTTGCTTGTTTTGTTTGTGCCAACCAGGCCTAAGCCCCCAAATCCCATAATCAAAGGACATTGTTTTATAGTAAAGTATGGCTTTGAATCTGATTCCAGACCCCACCACCAAGTGAAGCAGAAGGTTTTGGTTATTTGATTAGCTTCTAATAAATCTCCAAAGAGAATTGTACTAATATCATTTCTACCCTTATATTTGGTATTAGCCTTTCTGTGCAAAGGGGTAGCAAACCGAGATGACAGTCTTACGATAGTCTTTTTATGCACTGTTCCTTTCTGAAATTTGACATGTTTGCTGTTACTTTTGTGGTCAAATTGTGTAACTGTGCATCTGTTCAACTCAACAAATAAGACTGGGTATTTGACTAGATACTGGACTAAGAATTAGAGGCAAGATTTTCTGGGGGAAGTGGGAAGGAATCCTCCTGAGTAAGGCTAACCGGTGGTTCCCCTTGGTACTGATGTCATCCTCTGAAGGAGACTGAAGCTCTAGAAATGAGCACCCCACATACACATGCCTTGCGGCTGCTGGCTTTCTTGCTGACTCTTATCTCCCATGTAAGGTTGTCATTGTATTCTCAGCCATCCATTCCTGGGTTACCAAACATCGATCTGTTAGTGCCATCTAGTAGATCTCTGTGCTTCTGTGGCTGCAGTTTGCTGCAGACATATTTTGCAACGTGTTGATCCCTTCAGTTATTTGTTCTCACATCTTCCTTCTGTTTTCTGTCTTTTCCTAAAAAAAAAAAAAAAAACCACAGAGAAATAGTTTGCGTTAATGTTTTAAAACTTTTTTTTTTTTTTTAATTTATTTATTTGTCAGAGAGAGAGGGAGAGAGAGCAAGCACAGGCAGACAGAATGGCAGGCAGAGGCAG